>NC_136063.1:935603851-936859851 GCF_964261635.1 Lissotriton helveticus | reverse complement strand
AGCTCCCTTGAGCAGCGGGCTGACGAGCCTGGGATCCCGCACCTACGCGCCTGAGTGGTACTATACCTGGCAGATATTGGCAGCCATCGGCAACCCCAGTACACGGCATATCCCTGCTGATGAGGGGTAATACCCCGAAACACGTGTCCAGGGATGGCGAAGACAGCGAAGATAGCAGAAGATCGAAAGATGATGCATCGCGAACATTTTACTACATTGACCAGAGTCCTTAGGGGCGACACCGCCGGTGTGTGAGTAGTGTGCGACCCCACCCCCATTTGTAACTTTAAAGCTCCCTTGAGCAGCGGGCTGACGAGCCTGGGATCCCGCACCTACGCGCCTGAGTGGTACTATACCTGGCAGATATTGGCAGCCATCGGCAACCCCAGTACACGGCCTATCCCTGCTGATGAGGGGTAATACCCCGAAACACGTGTCCAGGGATGGCGAAGACAGCGAAGATAGCAGAAGATCGAAAGATGATGCATCGCGAACATTTTACTACATTGACCAGAGTCCTTAGGGGCGACACCGCCGGTGTGTGAGTAGTGTGCGACCCCACCCCCATTTGTAACTTTAAAGCTCCCTTGAGCAGCGGGCTGATGAGCCTGGGATCCCGCACCTACGCGCCTGAGTGGTACTATACCTGGCAGATATTGGCAGCCATCGGCAACCCCAGTACACGGCCTATCCCTGCTGATGAGGGGTAATACCCCGAAACACGTGTCCAGGGATGGCGAAGACAGCGAAGATAGCAGAAGATCGAAAGATGATGCATCGCGAACATTTTACTACATTGACCAGAGTCCTTAGGGGCGACACCGCCGGTGTGTGAGTAGTGTGCGACCCCACCCCCATTTGTAACTTTAAAGCTCCCTTGAGCAGCGGGCTGACGAGCCTGAGATCCCGCACCTACGCGCCTGAGTGGTACTATACCTGGCAGATATTGGCAGCCATCGGCAACCCCAGTACACGGCCTATCCCTGCTGATGAGGGGTAATACCCCGAAACACGTGTCCAGGGATGGCGAAGACAGCGAAGATAGCAGAAGATCGAAAGATGATGCATCGCGAACATTTTACTACATTGACCAGAGTCCTTAGGGGCGACACCGCCGGTGTGTGAGTAGTGTGCGACCCCACCCCCATTTGTAACTTTAAAGCTCCCTTGAGCAGCGGGCTGACGAGCCTGGGATCCCGCACCTACGCGCCTGAGTGGTACTATACCTGGCAGATATTGGCAGCCATCGGCAACCCCAGTACACGGCCTATCCCTGCTGATGAGGGGTAATACCACGAAACACGTGTCCAGGGATGGCGAAGACAGCGAAGATAGCAGAAGATCGAAAGATGATGCATCGCGAACATTTTACTACATTGACCAGAGTCCTTAGGGGCGACAACGCCGGTGTGTGAGTAGTGTGCGACCCCACCCCCATTTGTAACTTTAAAGCTCCCTTGAGCAGCGGGCTGACGAGCCTGGGATCCCGCACCTACGCGCCTGAGTGGTACTATACCTGGCAGATATTGGCAGCCATCGGCAACCCCAGTACACGGCCTATCCCTGCTGATGAGGGGTAATACCCCGAAACACGTGTCCAGGGATGGCGAAGACAGCGAAGATAGCAGAAGATCGAAAGATGATGCATCGCGAACATTTTACTACATTGACCAGAGTCCTTAGGGGCGACACCGCCGGTGTGTGAGTAGTGTGCGACCCCACCCCCATTTGTAACTTTAAAGCTCCCTTGAGCAGCGGGCTGACGAGCCTGGGATCCCGCACCTACGCGCCTGAGTGGTACTATACCTGGCAGATATTGGCAGCCATCGGCAACCCCAGTACACGGCCTATCCCTGCTGATGAGGGGTAATACCCCGAAACACGTGTCCAGGGATGGCGAAGACAGCGAAGATAGCAGAAGATCGAAAGATGATGCATCGCGAACATTTTACTACATTGACCAGAGTCCTTAGGGGCGACACCGCCGGTGTGTGAGTAGTGTGCGACCCCACCCCCATTTGTAACTTTAAAGCTCCCTTGAGCAGCGTGCTGACGAGCCTGGGATCCCGCACCTACGCGCCTGAGTGGTACTATACCTGGCAGATATTGGCAGCCATCGGCAACCCCAGTACACGGCATATCCCTGCTGATGAGGGGTAATACCCCGAAACACGTGTCCAGGGATGGCGAAGACAGCGAAGATAGCAGAAGATCGAAAGATGATGCATCGCGAACATTTTACTACATTGACCAGAGTCCTTAGGGGCGACACTGCCGGTGTGTGAGTAGTGTGCGACCCCACCCCCATTTGTAACTTTAAAGCTCCCTTGAGCAGCGGGCTGACGAGCCTGGGATCCCGCACCTACGCGCCTGAGTGGTACTATACCTGGCAGATATTGGCAGCCATCGGCAACCCCAGTACACGGCCTATCCCTGCTGATGAGGGGTAATACCCCGAAACACGTGTCCAGGGATGGCGAAGACAGCGAAGATAGCAGAAGATCGAAAGATGATGCATCGCGAACATTTTACTACATTGACCAGAGTCCTTAGGGGCGACACTGCCGGTGTGTGAGTAGTGTGCGACCCCACCCCCATTTGTAACTTTAAAGCTCCCTTGAGCAGCGGGCTGACGAGCCTGGGATCCCGCACCTACGCGCCTGAGTGGTACTATACCTGGCAGATATTGGCAGCCATCGGCAACCCCAGTACACGGCCTATCCCTGCTGATGAGGGGTAATACCCCGAAACACGTGTCCAGGGATGGCGAAGACAGCGAAGATAGCAGAAGATCGAAAGATGATGCATCGCGAACATTTTACTACATTGACCAGAGTCCTTAGGGGCGACACCGCCGGTGTGTGAGTAGTGTGCGACCCCACCCCCATTTGTAACTTTAAAGCTCCCTTGAGCAGCGGGCTGACGAGCCTGGGATCCCGCACCTACGCGCCTGAGTGGTACTATACCTGGCAGATATTGGCAGCCATCGGCAACCCCAGTACACGGCCTATCCCTGCTGATGAGGGGTAATACCCCGAAACACGTGTCCAGGGATGGCGAAGACAGCGAAGATAGCAGAAGATCGAAAGATGATGCATCGCGAACATTTTACTACATTGACCAGAGTCCTTAGGGGCGACACCGCCGGTGTGTGAGTAGTGTGCGACCCCACCCCCATTTGTAACTTTAAAGCTCCCTTGAGCAGCGGGCTGACGAGCCTGGGATCCCGCACCTACGCGCCTGAGTGGTACTATACCTGGCAGATATTGGCAGCCATCGGCAACCCCAGTACACGGCCTATCCCTGCTGATGAGGGGTAATACCCCGAAACACGTGTCCAGGGATGGCGAAGACAGCGAAGATAGCAGAAGATCGAAAGATGATGCATCGCGAACATTTTACTACATTGACCAGAGTCCTTAGGGGCGACACCGCCGGTGTGTGAGTAGTGTGTGACCCCACCCCCATTTGTAACTTTAAAGCTCCCTTGAGCAGCGGGCTGACGAGCCTGAGATCCCGCACCTACGCGCCTGAGTGGTACTATACCTGGCAGATATTGGCAGCCATCGGCAACCCCAGTACACGGCCTATCCCTGCTGATGAGGGGTAATACCCCGAAACATGTGTCCAGGGATGGCGAAGACAGCGAAGATAGCAGAAGATCGAAAGATGATGCATCGCGAACATTTTACTACATTGACCAGAGTCCTTAGGGGCGACACCGCCGGTGTGTGAGTAGTGTGCGACCCCACCCCCATTTGTAACTTTAAAGCTCCCTTGAGCAGCGGGCTGACGAGCCTGGGATCCCGCACCTACGCGCCTGAGTGGTACTATACCTGGCAGATATTGGCAGCCATCGGCAACCCCAGTACACGGCCTATCCCTGCTGATGAGGGGTAATACCACGAAACACGTGTCCAGGGATGGCGAAGACAGCGAAGATAGCAGAAGATCGAAAGATGATGCATCGCGAACATTTTACTACATTGACCAGAGTCCTTAGGGGCGACACCGCCGGTGTGTGAGTAGTGTGCGACCCCACCCCCATTTGTAACTTTAAAGCTCCCTTGAGCAGCGGGCTGACGAGCCTGGGATCCCGCACCTACGCGCCTGAGTGGTACTATACCTGGCAGATATTGGCAGCCATCGGCAACCCCAGTACACGGCCTATCCCTGCTGATGAGGGGTAATACCCCGAAACACGTGTCCAGGGATGGCGAAGACAGCGAAGATAGCAGAAGATCGAAAGATGATGCATCGCGAACATTTTACTACATTGACCAGAGTCCTTAGGGGCGACACCGCCGGTGTGTGAGTAGTGTGCGACCCCACCCCCATTTGTAACTTTAAAGCTCCCTTGAGCAGCGGGCTAACGAGCCTGGGATCCCGCACCTACGCGCCTGAGTGGTACTATACCTGGCAGATATTGGCAGCCATCGGCAACCCCAGTACACGGCCTATCCCTGCTGATGAGGGGTAATACCCCGAAACACGTGTCCAGGGATGGCGAAGACAGCGAAGATAGCAGAAGATCGAAAGATGATGCATCGCGAACATTTTACTACATTGACCAGAGTCCTTAGGGGCGACACCGCCGGTGTGTGAGTAGTGTGCGACCCCACCCCCATTTGTAGTTACAAGCAGTAGCGGCTCCTGGAGGGAGTGCTGCTGGGCGGTGACACAGTGCGGGGGAGGGGCAGGGTGGCGGTAGTAAACTCTGAATTATGGCCGAACGGAGGTAAGTATACAAGTAAATAAATAAATAAGAAAACGAAGGGGCATATTACCAAGCAATAGCGATAATTATCGCTATTGCTTGGTTAGAGACAAAAATTTACCGCTGAGCTGCGGCGATTTTTATCGCAAATAAACCTTGGTATTAACAAGGTTTATTGCAAATGCGATAAAAATCGGCCGCAATGCATGAATATCGCTGAAAAGTCAGCGATATTCATGCATTATCGAGCTAATGCTCTTAGCCATGTTATCCACTTCCCATTTCCCATTGGATAACATGGCTAAGAACTGCTCAGGTCAGGTATTAGCTTTTGGAGATATTCGCGCTTAGCGCGAATATCTCCATAAATTGGTAATAGGAGATAGCGATGTTAGCGACTGTTTCCAGTCGCTAACATCTTGGCACGCCCACTTTGCATGTCATTAGTGATAAATATCACTGACATGCAAAGTGGGGCCCAAGATGGTCGCTAACTCCTACTAGCTGTCGCTAACTGGTGTTAGCGACAGCTAGGTAATAGAGAGATAATTTTATCTCTGCTTTCTTGGCTTTTAAAGACAAAAAAGCGGAGATAAACCCCCTTGATAATATGCCCTGAATTTCGTTGCATGTCCTGCATCGCCAAATGCAATGCAGCGTGAGCAATTACATTTGTTTTATTTATTTATTTGTATACTTACCTCTATTCGCCCCTAATCTGGAATTTACTACCCTCCCACCCTGCCCCTCCCCCGCCCTGCATCACCGCCCGGCAGCACTCCCTCCAGGAGCCGCTACTGGTTACAAGTGTTCAAGTCAGTCAGTCAAAGAATTGTTTATTTAGACCATAGATCCTTAAACATTTACAGACATTAAAACATAAATCTCGATTGAAAAAATACATCTTAGGCTAAGAGCTATACAATACTCGTGTAAAACACCAAGGTTCAGGTATTTTCACAGTTTTCCTGTCAACTCATGCATGCAGTCAGTATGTTCAACTATAAGATGAAATAAATCTTGCGTTGATACACAATGGGGATGATCATGAATATGTATTTTTTCGTTACATCTGTCAGAAAAATGTGCACCGGAACGTCCCTTATTAATACCTTTAGATGATATCTTTTAATATACATGGATATCTCTGTCCTACACAGCTGCGGACAGTTGAGGATTGAACCAATGGCACACTATCCCCCACTTTCTACGCTATTGACGTCAGACGAAATTGGGTTTCAATTGGATGTTATGAAAACGTGTGTCTAGGTGTGTTGTATGACAGCTTAGCCCGTCTATTTGCAAGGATGAGGGGAAAAAGTGTCACTGATTCTGCTCTGTCTGTCCTTGGGAAATGCACTCTTTTTTCAAACAGTGATACAATTCACATGCACATAGTGCACAGAAGACAGGCATGGACAATATGCAGATATGGCCTTCATATTAGTGAAAATAGTTTATTTAGTCAACTACATATTGTCTGCATGAATATATTAGGACATTTTTAGGTGACTGTATCACTTATGCGGTTACCGGAATAGTCCTTAAGTGTTTGTTGGCAAGGCATTGCAGTGAAATATATCTGATAATCTGGAGTTGTGGATATTTTCCAAATGCTATTGTAACAATACAAACATATTTTCAATCAAGAGGATCAACTCAGGTATACACACAGCCCTTGAAAGATCACGTGACCCAACATCAAGAATGAACGTCGAGCCTCAATAACCGTCAACGCTTTTAATTCCAGTATATTTGGCCAATGTCCGTCCTGTTTTGTTAGGTTCTCTTGGGGTTAAAAGCATTTTTATTTCCTCACGGAAACTAATTAAAGCCAAGGTATTCAGTTATTTATTCGCGTGATTTAGATGGGTTCGCCTGAGCTTTTGTACAATTTGTTCTAACGTAATAGAATGGCTGCTGGGATAAAAGGCCTCCTAAAACCTATATCGTATTAATGTCAGTTTAATCAAAACGAATATGAAAACGGGACAACACACCTGCTCAAGAAATTTTCGATAAAAATTATGCTAATCATTTAAACCAATTGTGGAAATAATTGAATTGTCAATAGCTATTACCAGGTCTCTTTCTTGGTTAATAAAATGGACATGTGCGTTGTCTTGTAATGTCTCCTGTAAGAGGAATGCCCAGTGCTATTCTCACATGGAAGCCATCGGCCTCACATGCTGAGGTTTAGCGTCATATACTCAAGTCACGCCTCACAAAATTGCCATAAGTCAGAGAGGGACACAAAATGCCAGGAAAGGATACTATGGGGCATATGTACAAGGGGCTAACGCCTCATTAACAGCACTTTTCCGAAGGTTTTGTGGCAAGATTGTTATTGCCTTACATACAAGCTGTCGCTAACCTCTGTTAGCAGCAATTTTCAGGAAAAAACAGCAATTCTAAAGTTCGCCACCTATGTTAGCGATAATGACATGCAAGGGAGGTGTTCCTATGTAAAAATGGCCACTAACCCCACTTCGTGATATTTACAAGGGGATTCCTGAAGTTTGGAGGACCAAAAAAACTGCCTCTAACTGGAGTTTGAGGCAGTTTTTTAAGACCAGAAAATTGGTTTTGGTGCTGAACAGCGCAGCAAGCAATGTTGCAACGCTGCTCTGTGACAAAACTACAGGGCAGGGATGCGCACCATCAATAAAATAGTGCGCATTCCTTGGCCTCAATCATGAAAAGTGTTACAGCGCTGCGACAACACAGCGTTGTAATACTTTTCACTGCACCTTTCTTGAGACACCACGGATGCTCTGTATTCACTGGAAAGCACTCCATGACACAAGTAGTAACAGATATATCGGAATCCTGACGTTTCTGTACGCTAAAACCACGCATTGCTGCAGTCGTGTCACAAGCATGATTCAACTCCAGCAATGCGTGGTGCCAGCTTATACCTGTGGCACTGTGTAAGGTACTTACGCAGTGCCGTCCTACAATTGTTGCAGTGAAATCTGAGGGATTTCACTTTGCCACTCCTATGAGGCCTTGTCGCGTGGGAAGTATCAAAAAGAAATTCCTTTCTGTGTCATTAGCTTTCTCTTTGTGACTGACAGACCTACACACTACTCTCACTTTACTAGTGTTCAAACCGTGACTTGGGTAATTATTTCTGCACAACACTGGAGTTACTTTTGTGTCTCAAAATTTTATCTCATAAAGTAAAAATCATTTTGATCTCATTTATAACAAAACATTTTTAACAAACATACTCAAAACAATCTAACTCTAATACATATGATAATTCCTATTCTAGGTTTTACTCAAAATAAAAAGTTGTCAAGCAATTTAAAATTCATATGTTAAAATTATAACATTCTAGCAACAAAATACATTGATTGAAGAGAGTCCCTTGTCGACGCGTTTTTGATACTGTCTTATACCCAGTCCTTTCTGGTGATCTGGGAAACTCTCTTCTTTTGAAGCTTGTCGCGTGGGAACACACACCAAGGGTACAACATACCTGATGCAGGTATGATGTGGCACAGGGCTTCACAACGTCAGTCATATGCCTACATGCGTCACTTTGCAAATACGGCGCACCGTGATGCTAGTTTTGCCTGGTCCATTCTTGAGGGGTGCCAGGGAGTCGGTGCAGTTGTAGATCCATCGGTGGCTGTTACGCACTGTGATGTCATCGTCTGTAAGCGTTGGCAGAGTGGTGGTGCTGAGGGAGTTGACAAGACATTCTTCGGTGGCCATGATCCAGCTGCGAGGAGGGGCGATGATGGCAGTGGTGTACTGTGGGCATGGTGAAGACGTGATGTATACAATAATGGTTGGTCCAGGAAAGTTCAGTGGTGTGGCTGTAGTTGAGGTTCCCGCTCAACCCTGTGTCCTGCTATGTGGCTTGCTGCGGTGACTAGCTGCTTGAGTTTGATGTTGGGGAGCTTCCCCAGGAGGTGCTGGTGTTCTCAGGGCCGACCTTATCACTGGTGGCGCCCTGTGCGACAATGTCTTTTGGCGCCCACGAATAACCACCTCTTCCATGGATTCCTTCACTAGCACCCTTTAACAATGCCTCTCAAGTCTCCATAACAACTGTCTCTCTGATTAATTTAGTTGTATAGCACCCCTTACACCAGTGTAAGGTGTCAGAGCACTTTGCACCACATACACATTGCACAGTGACAATCATATGTGTGTAAATCAGTGTATAGGAAATGTTACATCAGACAGTAGTGCAAGGTGTAGTGTAGGAGTGACATGTCATTAATACTGGTAGGCAAGTTCAGTTCAAGAGTCCTTATTCTGTTAAAGCACAAATTCACAATATAAAACATAACACCATTATTAGGGGTTATCTTTAATAATAAGAATTGTTTTCTAACCAAATGAACCCGTTTGGCAAGATTAGGATAATAAAAGACTGGCATATAGCTTTAACATATACCTTGCAGTGTGCATGCAGCTCTTTGATGACTGTTAATAGCTCAAGAGACGTTTTAAGGCATGGGCAGAGTGGGCCCTGGCCCAGGGCCCCAGGCTTTTAGGGGGCCCCCTGATAGAGCCAGCTCGGTTCTGCAGAGAGGCTTGCCCTGAGGACATTTAATAATTTTTAGCTTGTTTTAAATACTGTTTTTAGTTTTAAAAAATGTAATGAGAATGCTGTGTTAGAGGCTGCTGCAGACAGTTTGCATAAAATATTGTGTTTACGTTTCATGCAACAACCATAAAACACGTTTCTTTGAGATTAAAACAAGACCTTACATATTAGCAATGGGATGAAATCACAGATTTTATTTCACAGAACTATTTGCAGTAATATTAGTGAGCTGCTGGTGTATCTCAGTATCTCAGATGTAAATGCATTTACAATTTGGACGAGTGCGACTGTGCACTCTCCCTGACCTGGCCAGAGAAGCAGCCAAAATACGTTCGACCCAGGGCCCCCTAAATCCTTAGGATGCACCTGGCTCAATGTTCAATATTAGAATTTTTACTTATAAACAACAAATAACAAAATTAGCTCTACTACAAAAGCAGTAACCCACTCACCTATTTACATTACATGCACTTTGTTATCTGCATGGTACACGTTCCTAGCAGCAGGCAATTTAATCCTCTGCGCTACCTTAGGACTTGTCAAAACTTCCACTAGACAAACCTCCGGCCACTTTCCAGGAAAACGATTAATCGCCGGAGTTCCCCAGAAATTTTAATTGATGCCTGAAAGTTGCAGGAGGCGGCAGAAAGTGCTCTTAAAATGATAATATACTTGGGAAAATGACACCCCCACCCCAAGTCAGCGCCCGGTGCGGTAGCACTGATCGCACCACCCTAGATCCGGCACTAGGTGTTCTGGTCAATGGCATTGTCCAGGTAGAACTTGAGTTCACCGAGTAGGATGTCGTAGTGGGTGGAAGAGCTTGGTCTGCAATGAGGTCTACAATGGTATTGGAGAATAGGTGTCCGTGGCCCGGGGGGTCTACAGATGAGGGTACCGCAGAGGATGAGGTTGGTCCAGACCTGGAAGTTGAAGTGTTCCATGGTCACCGTTGGGTCATTAGAGTGAGTGGTCAGTCAGACTGTGCTTGTGTAGGTGATGGCAATGCCTCCTCCTGGACAGTTGGGGTGGTCCTTGCTGGTGATTTAGTAGCCGTCAGTGATGGCGATGTCCGGTCCAGAGCAGATGTTGGTCCTGGCAGGCGATGTGGCATCCAGGGTTGATGTGGAGGTAGGGTGGGTATGGTTTTCGGGCGTCGGAGATTAAATTTGGGGTGTCTTATGGGGTTAATCATAAAAATTGGGGTGAGCATATGGATCAAATATGATTTCTAGGGTGTGTTGTGGAGGCTCAAAGTTGAATTTTAGGGTTGAGGGTTTGCTTTAGGGTGCAAGGGTTAGTTTTAGGGATGCACTCACTGAAGTGGGAATAGTAATGTTTACATCTGTGCAATCCAGCACCCTCACTACTGTTGCAATATGCCTAGTATTAGTATGCATTGTAATGGAAGGCATTGTAATGGTATGCGTCGGAACTCCACACATACCTTTGGCACACAAGTGGTACGCCTGCTGCTCTTGGCCACACAGCGGACGCCTTTTAGAAGTGCTGCCGGGGGACCAGACAGCTGAGAGGTGGGAAACGCTAGAAAGAACACTGGATGGGTCGTGGATGCGGGGGGGGGGGTGAGCGGGTGTTGTAAATATTTAAATGAGAGAAATCTTATCTTGAGGCCGGGTCCCGTGTCTTCGTTGCTCCTGCTCTACTGAGTCTACTTCCAAGAACAGAAAGTAGGCATCCAGGCTCCCTCCCCTAAGCCAATCACAATGCTGCAATGTGGTGTTGGAATTGGTCATTGGCGTCGGGACGAGGCGTCAGCCAGGGGCTGAAGATGTGGGCTTGTTCTCCATGCAGGCTGTAATGCAGCCTGCATTGCAAACAGGACAGTGCGCATGGCTGCTTTGGGCGGCCTGAGCCGGCCGACCAAACTGTCACTGCACACTTGAGTGGGCATGCCACTCCGCCCCTGCCCTGCTCCAAGAGTGGAGCAGCCCTACCCACCCTCCTGCCCGCAAAGGGAACATGGCACGATTACATCAGGAAATTGTCATCATGATTGTTCCTCTTCTTGCACTGCTTGAAAGCAGTGGGGTGACACTCTAACACCATAGCGGATGAGCCGCCACTGGGGGTGCGTCATCTACACGTGTTAGGCCTGGGCGACTTGACCCCTGGGCCTCCTCCGTTACACGTTACACCTCCTCCTTACCTGGACATTGACATTGTGGCACAATCTGCTGCACTCTCTCCAAATCTGTGACTCAGCCAGGTGGGATTTCACAAGCCTGGGTAAAGCAGTTGCCGCCAAGTCAGCTGGTGCACCTCCTAATGCAGTTGATGCAACAGGGCCCCCGTAGGCGTGCAGCTGCAGCGCTCCCGCCACACAAGTTTGGCGCAGCTCAGGGACCTTACCCTCCACAGCGTCCAGCCAGTGCAACAACCTCTGGCCTGTGATGCAGAGAGGTGCTGCTCACCGTTGGTAATCCCCTACGTGCACCACGGTGTAGTGGTGGATCGTAGTATGTGATGCAGACCTCCCTATGTCAGTGTGCACGAGCGTCTCTACCATTCACAGCTCAAAGGGGTGCAAGGCAGTCTTCTCACACAGGTCAGCAACAGAGCCGGACTGGGAACCAAAACCGGCCCCGGCAAAGTGCTCATCCCGCCCCCGGGGGGGGGAGGTTGGGGGTGCGACCGAGCTCTTTGCCGGGCCAGTTTTCGGCCGATTTTGTTACAGGGCCGAATTTGCAGCTATGCAGCATAAACGGCCCTGTAACAAAAACGGCCCCCAGGGGCCCAAAACCAGCCCCCACCCTTGCGGCGCACCGGGGAATTGCCAGGTGCCCACCACGGCCAGTCCGGCCCTGGTCAGCAACATGTCTCCATGCGACTGGCCAGACTTCACCACTAGGTATGGGCATTCGCCACGCCTCAATGTCTACCATCACGAATCATCCACTCCACAGCTCCTCCGCATCCCACTCCAGACGCAGGTCCAGCGAGGCATCCAGAGGTAAGAAAACTGCTGCTAACTAGCGTTAGCAGAAGTGTTTAGCCAGTCCTTGTACATATGGCCGTAGGTGTCTGGAATGGTCTTCCTATGGCAGGGAAGGCTTCCATATTTCTGGAATGCCAATAAAATGGCAGAGATATCCCAAATGTCAGGGATGAATAGAGAGTGTAGTGATTTTAAAAATATGCCAGGGGTTGCATTCCTATGTCAAGGACCACAATTAAATTGATTACCATCAGATGTCAAAAACAGCAAAGGATGGCATCAATCATCTTCATGTTTCACGTATTTCACACTTTCCT
Source organism: Lissotriton helveticus (assembly GCF_964261635.1). Taxonomy (NCBI): domain Eukaryota; kingdom Metazoa; phylum Chordata; class Amphibia; order Caudata; family Salamandridae; genus Lissotriton; species Lissotriton helveticus. The sequence continues at coordinate 936,847,291 of NC_136063.1, read as the reverse complement.
GCTAGTTATTGTCATGGTATGTCGGGTATCCTCAACATATGGCCAGGTACATAAAAATATTTCCATGTACCCGTAGAAAGAAATATTACCATTTGCATACACATAGAAGCAGAAATACACAAAGACTCAAACAGGTAGAAACATGAAAATGATATATAGAAACACTCGTACTCACACAGACGCAGACAATTATACAGATGCACACACACACACATAAACCCCTTGCACAGACACATGCACACCTCACAGCAGTCATTCCCGGGAGGAGTTGGCACCATAGGTGATGATGGGCCCTGAAAAGAAATTGTGAAGGCTAAGGGGCTTATTTACAAGCCCCTTGCGTCATCCGTACGTCACTTTTCCAATGTTAAAAATGACGTAAAAGTGGTGCAAGGAGCTCGTAAATAAGCTCCAGTGTGTCTTAGCAGCAAAAGAGACCAGAGAAATCATGACCTAGACCATCATTTTCAATACCTCTGATCCATCCTAATGATCCTGCATGCTGTTCCCCAGCTCTTGAGTCAGGGCCCCCCAAGTGTCCTCCTGCTTATAACGCTGTCCTACAACTGCGTTGCTGACTCCGAAAAACAACCGAAGCCCTCATTATGAGTCAGGCAGACAGGATCTCCTGTACGGAATTCCATTCTGACCGATCATGACTGACCTAGTGTCCATTAACCTGGTTGTCCCAGGCCCGGGCGCGCTGGAAAAGATATTACAGGTTGGTAGGTCTGATTGGTGAAATCGCAGGTGGCTTTGGCTGCTACAACAGACCAGTCTTGTCTTCTGCTCCACCCCAACTTTTTCACTGGTGAGGGGTGAGCATTCAATCCCCCTTGCAAGAATTAATCTCCATCTTTGCTCCCACACTCTCCCTTCCCCTTCCTCCACCCCTGCCCAAGACAGAAGTTTCCACACATATTTACCACACAGTAGGAACAGGTGGTAAATGTGTGTGGGAGCCAGAAGAGATAAAAGTCGGAACTACGATAATCCTTTTTTTCCTATGAAAGTTTTCTAGTTTCTCGCTGTCCACGGTAATCTGTTGATTCATAACATCCTGGATAAGAGTATTTTTCCCATCAGGATAAAATCCTGACAGGTTCACACATCCCTTTATCCTTCAGAGGTTGATAAAAGGAGTGACCCTGAGTTGGGTAACAATAATCATCTGTTATATAGTGTGAGGAAACCTCTAGGAGGGTGACCAACTGGCATAGGTGCAAATTCAGGACAGTGAGTGTAAAAATTCAGAACAAAAATTCAGGACAGAAGGTCAAAATTCAGGACAAAATGTTCGGGACAAAAGGTACCTTTTACAGACACATCAGAGGAGGTCGCACAATAGTACATAAGTAAGTAAATAAACAACCAACATAAGTAGAAGTCAAACTAAGTTTCTATTAGGTTGAGACAATCGTGCACTTCACTGTCTGTCGCTGCTTTTGGCTACTTTGGCACCCATTAGTCCCCTCCCCAGAGCTGCATCACAGTCATTATTCTGCTGTGTTTATTTGTTATTCTGTCTTATGCTGAAATGAGAGCCACAGATCAAAGTCAGAAAGGGCCAAGAAACATTTTTATCTGACCCTGTGACACCCCCACTTAAGCAGATATAGCTGGTGCTTCACCATGCCTTTGGACCATTGTCATTCTTTATGTGCTAATCATCCACAGTCAGAATGACAATGAGCCTGTCCAGAGACTGAGCGAGGTCGGGAGGGGCATCTGCAGCCTCCAGAGTTCAATGAGAAGTGCGAGCTGTCTCTGATTGCTGCAGAAAACAGCACAGCTTGCTGCCATCCCCAAAATTACTGACAAAAGGTGTCCATGAAAGTAATCCTAACAGACAATGGACAAATGGTCTGAATAAAAGGCGGTCCGTGAAATTTACGGACGATTGGTCACCCTAACCCCCGGTGAATGCGCTCTTTACAAATAACTCTGTTATGTTACAGGCAGTACTGACAGCGGCCCACATAGCACATGCCCAATGAGCATTCATCTGTAAACAGTAGTGGGATTTCCTTTTAAAAAAATGGTGTGGAATGGGCTGGGTTGACTTATGATGTATTGATGACTAAGCCTCTTTCACACCTCCTTCGGGAGGAAGTGAGAAGGTAATAAAAAATCTACACCCACAAGGATTATAATTTTGTTAACGATGTTTATGACGCAATATTCATGGCAGATGATATTTCTCTATAATGTACTCTGAAATGCAATCAAGTATTCTTTCAACAGTTTAGCAAATGTAAGCTAATGTGCCTTCATCTGAACAAGTGGAGAGGCAGCTGTCTTGTATTAGCCCTGGAAATGTGTCCTGACACTTTTATCCTAGAAAGGTTCACCTCCAAGCAGGTGGAGGCAGGTCAGGGAACTTAAACATAGATGAGAAGCAGAACCAAAACCCTTGCTGCCTGTTAGAAGAAGCCCAACAGCTGTGTCCCTGCAGACTTGCCACATGCAACCAACCACGCCGACTGCCTCAGCTGCCTATGATCCTCCTGGTGCCTCAACTCCTCTGGGTTCTCCAGAGCACCATGGCTTGAGCAGCATGAGTGGGTTGGGTATGGCACCAGTCTTTTCTAGTTAGGATCCAGATTTAGTACCAGAAAATGTCAAAACACTCCATTTGAGGCACTAGTGGTTGTTTTTTCACTTGTATTTCCATATGTTGACCAATTTCTGACCTCACAGTACTGCATGTGCTCACTACACTAGTAGTATTTAATTTACAGGCCCGGGGTAAATGTAGTATCACTTTACTAAGAACCAATTAGTACATTGAATGTGTCAAGTACTTTACCACTGGTTAGCAGTACTGAAGTGAACAGAGTCTTAAAGTCAACAGAAACAAATTCAGCAAGCTGGAGGGATGAAGGCAAACAAACTGTGGAAGAATTCCACACCAAGGCTATCAGGTTTAAGAGGAGGGTCTTAATTATATTTAAGCTTAACAAACCCAGATAATAGTTGGTAGGGTGGGGGAGGGACAGTTGGGGAGCGAGTGGGTGGGTCTACGAATACGTTCTGATAATAACAGAGACATTTCCTACTGTACGCAAATCCGGATGGGAACGATCTAGTGGACGGAGCTCTGCCCTCTATTTGTAGAATGGGAGAAAATTGAAAAGCGTGATGTATTGCATATCTGATGTGAATTCTGTATACAACTGTGATGAATATACATTCACGAATAAAGTTTAAAAAAAAAAAAAAAAAACCCAGATGATACCGGTGAAATGGAAACATACAAAGTTTAACAGAAGACTGCCTCTGTCCAGCAATAGATTAGCAAACCCTAAGTGCAGCTATGTTCTGGAAGACTATATCAGTGAGGCAACAGGCATAGCATTTGAAGGCTACTATCCGCAACACTAGGACAATGCCTGAGCCATCACTGAAGATGGTGTTTCTGCTGCCGCTGCACACAGCCCTCCTAAACAGCAATGGATGCTAAAATTGGATGGGGACTTGCTACGCTACCTAAACTATACAGTTTACTAAATCTGAGCCTACTTGACTCTACCAGGAACCATATGTTTTTTTTTATTTGTACAAGTACAAGGAGGTCTGATTCACAAAGGCACATCGTATCCTGTTGTGTTCTGTGTCCAACTACAAGACTGATGCTGCTTTAGTTCTGCATTTGGCTTAGGACGAAATCAAATCACACTGCCAAAAACATTCATTAAATTTGCTCCAAGTCTATACCTCTAGCAAATCATCTTATCCTAAGACGAAATCACTGTTAGAAGTTTTCTGGAAAGTATATGCCAATGTTCTCCAAAGTCTGTCCCGGAGGGCTAGATTATGCCAAATTTTTAAAATACTACATTTATCTAAAGGGAAATATGCTATAAATCGGTCATGGATTCGGCACTCCGGAGCTGACTTTGGAGAACAGTGGTATAAACCAATGGATGACTTCACTGAAAGTCCATCAGAATATCTCTACACACTCAGTACCTTTTTCCTTACAGTAATATCTTGATCTAGGCCCTAGACCTAGTCCTTATTTTAGTTCTAGGTTATGACTATGCAAAGCAGGTAGAAATAGCAAAGGAGCCTTCAATATAGTCTTAATTTTTTGCTCTCAGAAAGGCAGGTATAAATATGGTAAAAACACGATCTATGAACAATGTTCACATGGGGATCCCTATACACAGGAAAAACACAGCACTCTGTATCAATTCATTGAATTCTGATCAAGCGCTCAAATATTAACATCATCTGTGTATCGATGAGGCACTATTCAGGGGCAGTTCGAATTTATTCCAGTTGTTTTAAATATATTGGCATGTTTGTATCATGAAAATGTTTTGAATGGCCATATAGGGGTTCGCCCACGTTGAAGCGTTACACAAAAATCAATTCAGAAGCCATGTAAGGATCAGGCTCACACTCAAGCCTGACAATTACATACAAAGTTTTTACTTCATGTAATGAAGTGAAAAAAACATTGGCTTGTATTTAATCCACGTGTGACATGAAGGATTGCATGTGGTGTGTGTTTGTATTTATATAGCGCCTTCTACCCTGAGGTCTCGTAGCACTGTATTCATACCGCTGTGGAACCCTTCCTGGCTTTTCCCGTGAAATGTCCACTCCTGGGCACCCCCAAGGTGAAGCCGGGCATCCAAGCGCTGCTGGGGCCGTTGTGAAGATTAAGCAAGCTATTGCCCAGAGTCACAGAGTGGGACCCATGATTAGACTAGGCACCGAGGCGAGAATTATCAGATCTAGGGAAATTGTGTCCAAGACCTGCCGAGGCAGGAATTGAACCCTGGTCCCGGGCCAGATCTCTGCATCAGGGTCTGCCATTCTAACCATTGAGCCACACTATGATTGTTCATTGTACTTTTGAGATGTAAAATAGTCCTTCATGTACTGCTATGGTAGTCCCTAAAAAGTTGGGAAAATACTCAAGCTACCAACAGAATAAGATGAGAGATGTTTACTTCCTTAAAGCCCATTGTGTATATAGTTCACATTACTGGCAATGTCGGTTAGACGGCAGTGCTGTCGAGCTAGGTATAAAACTGAAATCCAATATGCTGAATTGCAGCTGGGGTTAAAACTACAATTTTTGAGGTCATTTACGGCGAGTGGTGATTTTATCACAGCATGCAGTCCTCAGAACTACAAAGAATAGTGCCTTTATGTTTACTGCACCAGCTCCAATCTGATCATAATTTAGGTGAAGTGAAGCATTCGTTAAGTTTTGGAACTAAACCGTTATGGCGCAGGATTGTTTTTCCCTACAGGCATCCTATCGTTACGCCTGAAATTAATACATGTCATTTGGCTGGGGGTAAGAAGAACAACCAACATTACATTTTACTGGCCAATAGTACTCCCCTGGTATCTCTGAAATGGAGGAATGCATGAGCACATGTACCCTGCCAGATGCATTTGCCACTGCTTGATGGGAATTACCTCTAGTTGAATTTGCACCTGAGGTAATCACACACTGCCATTGGCTATGCATAAGTTCGGTAACACTAAGATCCAGGCAGAGAGGTAACCTGCACTGAGCTGTGATGTACCACTACAGGTAATTTGCATATAAAGAAGACTTTCTTGCTCATTTTTTTTTTCAAGAAAGCAATTTAATTAACAGACAAGCTACTGGGCTTAAAAATTGCATTTTATGTATGTTCTTACTGCCTGTTCTGTAATTCTCTGCTGAGGAGCGCTGTCATTGCTTGAAGTAAAATTGTAGTCCTTCTGCTATTTTTGTGAAATGTCCCGGTTTTTGGCTTTTTATCTCAGTAATTTTTTATTGAAAATAAAGTTTATATATATAAGGTACAGTATACAGGGGTACATTCAAAGGAAGAGCAGGAGTGTGGGGGGGGGGGGTAGGACCTAGCAAGAGGTTGCAATGACAATCCGGGCCGGTGAGGTTAGATACTGTTCGTATAGTTGGTGATTGTTCTTGTCCCGGCCTTGGAAGTCTCCCCCGCCTCTACTGGTCCGATTGGGTGGCATATTGTTCGATTGGCCGGTGCTTGTTCATGTCTACGGCCCTTGTCCGTCTATTTCCCCCGGTGACGATTGTTGCCATTCTAACCCACCACATTCTTTTTTAATGTAGGCTAACTTTACAGTGACTTTTAAAAATATTTCGTTAGGTTGGTCATTCTACAGGTTTCACACTTAATATGATTGTCGCAGTGGCTTCCTGCCCCAACCTGAAGTGTATTCCGATTACTATCAGTAAAAACAGGATTAAGGCAAATGCCAACACCTCAAAGCTTATTATACATTAACTGCAGGCTTCCTCTAATCCACACAAAACCTTTCATAGGCTGGAAAGGTGGGCCTTGGACAGGCTTGACGAGGAGTAAGGGGCATTTGAACACTGTAGGATATCAATATGTCAATTTTTAAAGCCTAATGGAGCAAGGTATGCAAAACAGGGAATACTAAAACATGAAGGCAGTTAGAAAATACTTCAGGTTTGCACCCTTAAAAATGCTCGGTCGATACAGAAATAAAAAATGCTGTTTGAATAAACTCGACACAAAAAAGTCACCTACCCTGATTTCCTCCTGGATGGTTGTACTTGGCTAAAAGGAACAAGCAAAGCATGAAACATATTTCAAATCTAGGCTAAAAAGAAATAATTCATGCAATGTCACAGTGCAGCAAAGAGATTTATACAAAAGGGCACATCAGGAAGAAAAAAAAGCTGAAAGCAAATGCACTTAAGCAAGTAGGTAATGTAAAATACATTGAAAAAACGGATTCTGGTTGGGATGACGTAGCTAATTGTGAAATTGAGCTACCAAAGGCTAACAGCAAAACCACGTTTGATGAGAAAATTTCTAGGGAGAGTAAAAGCTAGAATGTTTTACAGTGTACATTCCTAACATACTGTGCTATTCTGAAAACGAGGACATCTTGCTTCCCAAACACTTTCTCTCTATGTAACCAACTTAATATAGATTTAGCAATTGTACTAAAAAACATACTTTTCTCCTTTTGAACGTCAAGTAACATTGTACGATTTCATTTGGAGTATATAGGAAAAATATACATACAATTTACAAAATTGTAAGTAATTTTGCTATTTTATTGGCAGTGCCTAAGATCTAGGGTGCATATTATCAAGGACGGCATTAAAATTATCGCCAGTTTAGCAGAAGAAAACTGCCGCTAAAGCGGCGATAATGGGATTGATAATATGCCCTGGAGAATTCCAATAGAAGCCCAGGTTCACACCAGAACATGGATTTCTATTGCAATTCTCAAGGGCATATTATCAAGTCCATTAATGCCGTTCTTGATAATATGCCCTAAAATTGTAGGATTAGAGAAACTTTCAACGTGCATAGAGGTGAGCAGATGGGAGTTTAGCAGTGTTCTCATCTGACTGTAACGCTGACATGAATATATATGTCCATATCTGTGAACGGATAAACGTGGCTACCTCTGGATTGCATTTTCCCACAGATGAATCGGTGCTTACATGAGACATTTGATTGCTTCCTTCTCATGCAGGGTTTTTAAGATATATATCAGTAAAAGTTGGGTTTCGGACCATGGTTCAAATTGTTAAGTGTTTGGAAATTGGATTCTGTGAACAGCATTTATATGCTGTACAAAAAAGGTAAAACAACACCTTAGGCTAAAAGGTAATCAGTTGTAAATATGACAAATTAGTGCCCACTTTTGAGGGCTTGATTAACATATGGTTTCGACTTCATGCCATTTGTGATTGAAAATCCTCAATTGTGACTCATGCGATTGGGATTTACTCAACTGTTTCCTTGAAAAGGTAATTGCCAATGTTCAGTTTCTGTTACTAAGGTGAAACCTACGTGTTTGCCTTTTTAGGGACAGTGGATGGTTTGTGGGTGTTCCTCAATGGTCCTCACTGCAAAAGCAGGCGAATATAACCAAGATGGCAGACAACATTGAAGTTACCTGAAGAGTTCTGTGAGGAGCTCCAGCAAAAAGCATCCCGCCTAAACAGGTTATCCAACTCCATTTAGTCAAGATACAAGCCACAGTCTCGACTCTGCATCATGAGCCTTCTACTCCTTTGCATCCGTGTTCCTCAGAGACGAGGGTGGGGTGCTCCTTATAAGGCCCGTGGAACTCCATGGTGGTGGCCCTCCTTGGTGATGGTACCCATTCCTCATTAATAGCCTGAGCATTCTCTCTCCCAACTACGACTGCTGGGTCCTACTTGAGCAAAGCTCCAGGCTCTGGCACACTCTGTGGAACAGTACCGGGGGAAAACACTTGGCATGGTATTTGAGGTTGTTGAATATTGGGCTCACAGAGGCACATTCCAGGCCGGTTATGGCACTCACTCATGCAATCATCATGTCCAACATTTTCAAAGCAGGCAATGTATTGTCACTATGAAAAGAAGATGTGGTTCACCCAGTCTAACAAGTAATAGAAGCTAGACTATTCGTCTGCTGAATGTACAAAGGAGAAGGACTATAGATTCCCAGTTAGTCATCTTGGAATGGGGTATTAAAAAAATAAATGAAAAATAGGCTTATCTGTCTGCTGAATGTACTATGGAATCTCAGTGACCCTCTTGCAATGAGCTAACTCACATTGCCATAAAATATAATTCATAATAGCACTTAATCATGAGGAGAGTGTAGGTGTGTAAGGTGTTTGACCACCTAAAGCCACACACCCAAAGCCCGCTCTGGAAACAACCAGGAGTTCCAACCAACCTAAACATTTCCGTTAGGTTGGCACAATATTTCATGAGCGCCTTTGAGTTATAAACCACCATTATAAGAGGCTAGTTGGTTCTCTATGCATTTAAATGAAGGAACTGCTGCTTAACCTATCTGCTGAGGAAGAAAGTAACTCTACAGCTGCGACCCTTTGTGAGAAGGACACCTTTGGAGGCAACACCATCTGTCTGTGGGGGCAACGTGGAGTACAACACCATGGTGAATAGCAGCAATACTCTGAATGCACTTTTTAATCTGTGGCCTACTTCAAGGACAACCAATGAAAGGAAACATGATGATTTAGGCATTGGTCATATCCTCTGTTTTGATTGAAACCGCTTATCCTCTTTATTAGGCAAATCTGAGACTAACTTCGTTTGCTTCTATAATTAAGGGCCAGATTACAGTCTTGGTAGACAGGGTTACTCTGTCACAAACATGACAGATATCTTGGCTGCTAAACTACAGTTCCATTATATCCCTTTGGAACTTGTAATACGGCAGAGGAGATATCCGTTTACATCCTCCAAGATCGTAATCAGGCTGTTAGTTAGTGTAAATTATATTAGTGATCTATTATCATTCATTCATTCCGGGTTCCAGCATTAAATTTCAATGTTACACTTTATTCTAGCTAATTTGATGGTTTACTTTTATTCAAGATGTGGTTCTTGTTATAGAGGTTGACATAATGATACCCTGCCAAAAACATGAGAGATACTCTATCAGAAAAACTCATGATTTCCGGCACTGCTTTAGAGTTAGGGGAACAGCCATGTTTCTGATTTTGGAGCCTACACTTTTGACAAATCTGATATTTTTCATCAGTCAAAGTACTTGAAACTGTCTGCCCTAGTGATGGTGGACATTCCATCCTATATTGTTTCCTGGTCAGGACAACCCAGGAACGCCTGATGGTAATAAACAGGAAATATGCATCCGGGGCTTTCAATAATGGTTTTTAACTCCTTCTTTAGGAGTTTCTGGTGAAACAAAAAAAGTCGCTGTGGTGGTGGATTATCAATCGCACCCACACAGCAAAATGATGGTGCCTTTAGCAGAGCCACCATGGTGATGGCATACACAGATCAGCCTTCCTTGTAGTGATTTCTGAATATGGTGTACTGTAATTCAACAGGGCAGCAGCTTACATTCACTTTGCTGACCTGGAGGAATGGGGTGCAGCTTATCAAACCTTAAGAAAGTCTTTTGTCTTGAACTCTGATGGTAAGTATACCAGGCAGACTACTCCCATTTGTGCCACCAATGTCAACCCATGTGAATAATGAAAATTATTATAAACATTGTGGTGGTGTGATTTAATAAATTTCATTTACATAGAACGCTATGAACTCCTTTGAGTTTACATTGACAATTGTATTACCTCTTAAGAAACTATGCATCCTTTCATCTCTTATAAAATCAAATTGTGATAGCTAAGGGGGAGAGGAGAGGGTGGGGGCAGGGTTGGAGAGACAATGCGGTGGGGTTGGGGGGAGATGGGAGTTACGGTATGTTGGTATTGTCAAGACTATTTGCTCTCCCTAAGATTGTGGGACGCTATATCGCATCTTTCGCTTGCTTATGTGTTTATTTGGTACTGTATTTTATAAAACAATAAAAACATTTAAACCTAAAATCAAATTGTTCTGTTACCAATTCACACATTTAAAAGCTTTATGTATCCTGTCCTTGTTACTCCCGATCTCCTCCTCTTCAATCACCCCTAATTTTTGAAATTCCTACATATCTAATATCCTGAGGTTTTTTTACAGTCTGTTTCTTTCAGGATTAGCGTCCTTGGGGTTGTTTGATCATTGAATCCACGTAAGGTTTTCAGCATTCATGGGATATTACGCAAAAAGAGCTGCTGCAATTCTGTAATTCATGGATTTTGGAATACTTTTTAAGTCATGCATCCAAAATTTCCTGTAGTTTACTAATTGTGAATGGATACAATTATTCCATCTAAAAATAAAAAATAGTTAAACATATCCACTTCACTTTTCTTACACATTTGAGTATTTAAAATTGTGCAATAATCACAGCCCACTGCTGCTCATTACAGCAAAAAGGCCACTTTATTATGACAGTTGAAAATTTCTTAATCACATAACTATAAACAATATGACATCATTAAAATAACTTCCATCATTTTTTCACAAAAAAACAAACTTTTCTCCAATCAACTCAATCAAAACTTCATATAATACACCCCATGTCATTGTAAACTCCAACTTTTCTCTTCCCCACCCCTGCGTTCAGTCATTCCCCCCGCCCCCTAGGAGTGGGTAAGACCGCTCCAGAGATACCCCCCAAAAAAATGCCACGCAGGAAAACCCCTAGAGTTTTCCTGGCCCCACCCAAAACTGTGCTGAAAAGAAAAACATCAAAAACTGTGATTACACCATAAATTCTCATTCCATAACTGTGCAAGCAAATCCCTCATTTCTAGCAAATAATAAGCCTGACCCAGTTGTGATAAATGAACACCATCGTCCCTAAATAAGGGTCCTTCTTTGGTAATGTTATCATTAGACAGTACTTTAATCCCCATTGCTTGACAAAAAACTTTCATAGCCCGGTTGAGTTTGCGTCTGGCCTTTTCAACTGCTGCATGACTCTGGGCCCCTTCCAATATTTCCTGTAAATTAATTCTATCCAAACTAGACAAATGCCCGCCCAATTGTTTTTGATAACAGCGAGGTCCAGGTTCATTTGTTTGCTGATGGACAAACCGGACAATGACACCAAATCATTTCCCCCAGAAGCATAATTAACATATCCGAAGGACCCCTAGAGGAAAACAAGTCAGTCAACGTAGATAACAAACCCTCCCACCGCATACCACATTTACCCTTCACTTGAAAGTCCAAGGGATCTGCCATAGATCTGCTGTTCTGCGAAAATCACTGCCCACTTTATGAAAGAATAGCGCACTATCCATGTGTTCATCTTCCCGGACAATGGGCCCTGTATGCAACCTAGATAGAAAAACAAAATTAGCAAAGGGGGAAAACAAAAGCCAATCATTTCCTAACATAGCGAGCACAACAAGGAGATTTCCACTTCCCAATGCGCTGAATGCACAACCCAACCTTGCAGCTTCCATGGAAGTCCCAATACGAAAGGAATGTGTGCCAAACAAAGAAGGCTTTTGCCCCAAGCTAAAGAGAGCCTTCCTTAAAACTGCCAGCAGATGAGCACTAGTAAGCTTGGAGCCATCCTTATGACAAAATATGGCGCCAGACCCAAGACCGACTGCACTGGTAAAGTGTTCCCACTCCACCACTGGGCAACAGTCCTCTACACCACTCCTGTTCAAATATACCCAAGTGCCCCTACCCAACTGGTCTGTTTTAGATGCCCTCAGCCAAATCCTAAGTTTTGACTGCTGCAAAAACACCTCATCAATCCACATGCCGAGTTGGCCACACAATCCCAACAGCTCAGAAACCCTGAATGCTCCAAAAAATAGCCAAATCATGCACAAACGAAAATGAAAAACCTCCCAATCGTAGCAACAAGAAGGCAACTGAATCAAAAGTTGTTGTAATAGATCAAAAGTCACTGGCTGGCTTAAAGGCGATGTATGTTTCCGCTCCCTGCTAAGACCTTTTAAGACTTTCTTTACCAAACATCCCACCACTGGGTCATACCCCCCCACAGCTGACCATAAAATGAAATCCCTGCCAACTTTCCTGCAATAGTGGAGTGAGATAGACCTCTGTTAATTAAATGCAAGATTAAGCCCATAATCAACTGCTCAGAAATAACCACCCTCCCGCACTGAAAATCAAACTTGCCATAACTTAGGAACTCCATCCAAGCCTGACGATAGCTTCTCCTAGTAGAGGGGGCCACAGATTTCTCCACTACCTCTGCGATCTTCAATCCCCCAACTCGAAAATGCTCTGTGGGTTCGAAGTCTTGATGAGGGCTGGCCCTGGCGCCAAGCTGTGGAACTTCTGCCAATGGAAGCGAGACAAAGAGTCTGCTATTGAGTTGTTGGGGGAGGGGGACATCTACACTTACCGTTTTGGCGAAGGGGGGGAGGCGAGGAGGCCCCCACAGTTGCTGCCACCGCCAGGAGTCCATCTGTGCTGCCCACAGCGCCGCCGCCCCGGGACTACATATCCCGGCAGCCCTAGCGGCGGCGCTGCTCTGCTGACACCAAGGAAGCGCCAGGAGGCGCCTTAAAGCAGCGCTCTGCTCGGCGGAGCGCGGGGGACATCTACACTTACCGTTTTGGCGAAGGGGGGGAGGCGAGGAGGCCCCCACAGTTGCTGCCACCGCCAGGAGTCCATCTGTGCTGCCCACAACGCCGCCGCCCCGGGACTACATATCCCGGCAGCCCTAGCGCTGCTGTGCTGACACCAAGGAAGCGCCAGGAGGCGCCTTAAAGCAGCGCTCTGCTCGGCGGAGCGCGGGGGACATCTACACTTACCGTTTTGGCGAAGGGGGGGAGGCGAGGAGGCCCCCACAGTTGCTGCCACCGCCAGGAGTCCATCTGTGCTGCCCACAGCGCCGCCGCCCCGGGACTACATATCCCGGCAGCCCTAGCGGCGGCGCTGCTCTGCTGACACCAAGGAAGCGCCAGGAGGCGCCTTAAAGCAGCGCTCTGCTCGGCGGAGCGCGGGGGACATCTACACTTACCGTTTTGGCGAAGGGGGGGAGGCGAGGAGGCCCCCACAGTTGCTGCCACCGCCAGGAGTCCATCTGTGCTGCCCACAACGCCGCCGCCCCGGGACTACATATCCCGGCAGCCCTAGCGGCGGCGCTGCTGTGCTGACACCAAGGAAGCGCCAGGAGGCGCCTTAAAGCAGCGCTCTGCTCGGCGGAGCGCGGGGGACATCTACACTTACCGTTTTGGCGAAGGGGGGGAGGCGAGGAGGCCCCCACAGTTGCTGCCACCGCCAGGAGTCCATCTGTGCTGCCCACCGCGCCGCCGCCCCGGGACTACATATCCCGGCAGCCCTAGCGGCGGCGCTGCTCTGCTGACACCAAGGAAGCGCCAGGAGGCGCCTTAAAGCAGCGCTCTGCTCGGCGGAGCGCGGGGGACATCTACACTTACCGTTTTGGCGAAGGGGGGGAGGCGAGGAGGCCCCCACAGTTGCTGCCACCGCCAGGAGTCCATCTGTGCTGCCCACAGCGCCGCCGCCCCGGGACTACATATCCCGGCAGGCCTAGCGGCGGCGCTGCTCTGCTGACACCAAGGAAGCGCCAGGAGGCGCCTTAAAGCAGCGCTCTGCTCCGCTCCGCGGAACGCGAGCGGGACGCCGGGCTAAGCCCGGGCAAAGGGCGGGCCCTCTGTGGACCTCAGAGGGACGAGGAGGCCGGGACAGGCCTCACCATTTGGCTCCAACGAAGGAGGAGGTATCGGGTTGTTTCTGTTCTGTTTTGTTTTATTTATCCCTCTTATTGAACTTCCATTGCACCCCGTTCTTTGTTTTCCTCTCAATATGTCCATCTGGGAGGAGTTGAATGCCCTGTGTGGTCCGAACTACACCCAGGATGTGTCTACCCCCCCATAGTGGGTAGAGATCCTGAAGCGGAAAAAGATAATGACGCTGGGAATTCACCTAATGCCGATAATATGTGCACTAGCCCCTCATTATCTCCTTCAAACCTACCTCTATTATTGCCGATTGAGACCGTGAACACAATACCTGACTCTGTACCACCACTTCGCTTAACTTTACTGGCCCAGATAGAGCAACTGTTAGTATCTGCTTTATCACCCCTGGTCACAAAAATCGACGCCCTGGGAGACAGACTGACCATTATTGAAAAAACAATATTAAGGAGTTATACTCCATCTGAAAAAACTGTTATACCCATCCACCCCATTCTCCCCAACAAAAATGAAAAACCTAAGCTTATGACATGTACGACAAGTACGAAAGCACAAACTCTTGAACCTCTCATGCCTATACCCAATCCAAGAGGCCGGAATTTTACTTTTAACTCTGTACCTGTACCCCATAGAGTTCCCAGGACCGTACACCGGATTAATTTACCTCCGGAAGCCGCCCCCTGTGTGGCTGTTCTCTCTGGGGTCCCTGCACCTAGGCAGAGTAAATTGGAAACTTACCAAGACTTGTTACATAAAACTATTTCCTGGCTACAACAAAATAGACCATTGCCATCTGGTTTAGATGGTGGAATCCTGAGTGTCAGGAGGGTGGGGTGGCTAGCCACGTCGCCCAAAGACATCCCGGGCGACTTGATCTTAATTAAATTCAAGAGTGTGAACATTGTCCCCCTATTGCGATCTTCTCTGCCCAAAGAGGGAGATGGCCCCATTTGCATCTGGGATCTGCATGATTTTTATCCTGGCCCCCGACTCTATTTGCCCAAAACGCAAATGACATTGAACCATAATTCTTGGTGAAAGGGGTTTCTAAGAATTTTGTGCCACTAACCATCTACCCTTTTTTTGATTTTGCACGTATATCGTCAAATTGATTTTTAGTTGTTTTTAATAGTTGGATCCTTCTTATTTTGCATATGTTTTGCTGAGTCACTTATACATGTATGTATTTTCATTTGCTGCTTTTATGGTTTTAAAACAAAAGGAACCGAATAAAGCTTATTTGATTTGATTTGAGTTGTTGGTACCAGGAATATGCCATGCCTTAAAAACAATATTTAACTGTAAACTCTTTAACATAAAAGCCTGCAAGAGAGGAAGAACTCTCAGATCCTTAGCCCTTTGTCTGTTGATGAGCTCAACCACTGCCCTGCTATCAACGTGAAAAAGTTTAGACCTGTCTCTGAACTCATCCCCCTATCAAAAAGAGCCACAATCAGAGGAAAAAGTTCCAGAAAAGCAATGCTGCGTCTTTGCTGCAACCAATGGGAAGGCCAGCGTTTTCCACAGCACTGCCACTCCCCAAACAGGCCAAAACCATGAGCACCCCATGCAGCTGAGTAAAGTTGAACCTGCAACAACATGTTGTCTTCAACAGACTCCATTGAAATCTTCCCGAAAATGCAACCAGATACAGAGATCTTCCCTGACAGCCTTGGAAATCCTGACATTATGATGCGGGAGGAAGACCCCAGACATTGACATCCCCAACCACCTGCGAAAAGTCCTGTCAGCCCTGACAACTCTGTACAAATAGCCCAACAGGCGCTGAACCTGCCGAAGTTCTAATTTTGGCTGATCGAGGACCGATATCAAGAAGACCCTAATCTCTTGCACCTTCCCTGTGGGCAACCTGGTCATCATGTCCATCGCGTCAATTTCAATCCCTAGAAATGTTAGTCTTTTGCTGGGGCCCTCAGTTTTCTCAGGACCTAAAGGGACACCCAGGTCCTGAGCCAAGTCCTGAACGCTTTTCAATGCCAAACTACACTGATTAGACTGCCTGGCACCAATGAACACGAAGTCATCCAAATAGTGGCAGATGAGACCCTGTCCACTGAAATGGATAAAAGACCACTGTAGAAAAGTGCTAAACCTTTCAAAGAGGGCACAAGAAACAGAACATCCCATGGGAAGGACTTTGTCAAAGTAAAAGGCTCCATCAAAAAACATGCCCAATAGTTCAAAATCCGAATGGTGGATCGGCAACAGACGAAAAGCTGATTTAATATCATTCTTGGCCAACTCAGCCCCAGCCCCCACAGTCCTCACCAATTTCAGGGCGTCATCCACAAAAGCGTATGACTCACTGGTGTCTGTTGGGGAAATGAAATCATTGATAGACTGGCCCTCCTGCCAGGATAAATGATGGATCAAATGATAACCCCCCACTGTTTTCTTGGGGACCACTCCCCAAGGGGAGACAATCAAATTCGCAAAAGTACTCTGCAAAAAGGGGGTAGCTATTCTACCTGCCTGTAATTCAGCATTGAGATTTTGCTGCACTACCTGAGGAAGCTTCTTAGAAGATTGGAGATTGTCAGCCCATCTCTGCTGACAGGGCCCCTGGTATCCAATTTAAACCCTTCCTTGAAACCCCAGTACAATCTAGCTGCAGCTTCTACATCTGGATAGCAGCCCAACCAATGTTCTAGCACTTCCAGTCTAATTGGGGTAGGAGCCCTTTGGTGGATATTGAAAAGTCGTCCCTCTCCCCCTCTGGAACCTGCCTTGCTCTCCGACTTTAGAGCCTGCGAAGCATTGAGTGCCTGGGTGCTTTTCCCCACATTGCGGGCATTCGTGCTTGTAGCGACAACAGTGTCTGCTACAGAATCCTCTA
Source organism: Lissotriton helveticus (assembly GCF_964261635.1). Classification (NCBI taxonomy): domain Eukaryota; kingdom Metazoa; phylum Chordata; class Amphibia; order Caudata; family Salamandridae; genus Lissotriton; species Lissotriton helveticus. Next base: position 936,830,361 of record NC_136063.1, on the reverse strand, counting down.
TTAAAATTCCAGCAGGCCCCTGGGACCGGTGGTTGTCCCCTCCCATACCAACCCGCCCCATCCTGGGCAGGACAAGGTTTAAAGGGCCGATAAGTGATTGGCAAACCACTGGCAGTATGAGTTGTTGCCGGCGGGTGAGTAGAAGACAGCCATTGGAGACACAGTTCAGAATCCACCTCCCCCAGGGCTTGTCATTAAATATACTGAGCCGGGCCCTGAACTCCTCATTGTAGCTGAGCCACGCATAGCCACCAAAATGCATTTCGGCCTTGTGAATGATATCAATATATTTGAACAAAGCCAGCGCCCTGTCTTGATGCTCACAACATACGCTCGCATATATAAGGAAAGCCGATGTCCAGTTGTCTATGTTTTTAGGCCATTTGGCAAGCTCCCACTCTTCTTCCTTGGACCCCTCCTTAGCCTGAATGTCCCTATGTAATAACTTGAAAACGTCCACAAACTCATGCTTCCAAACTCTAGCCTTAGTTTTCTCTGAAAGGGGGACCCCAAAGGCATCAAAATACCCATATAAGGGAGCTTTCTATGAATGTTCCAATCTTCCTCCTGTACACCTTTCCCAGAATGAAGGAACTCAGCCCCTTGCTTAGGCTGACTAGTGGGAGTCACATCTAACGTGACACTACCCATAGCCTTGACTGGAGCAACAGAATTCTGTACTCCCACTTCAGTTTGAGGGGTCAAGTCAGCAACTAAAAACCCATACCCAACACCAATAGAATGCTTACTGGGCTCTCTAAGATCAGAATGAGTCCACGTATCCTACCATTGTGACTTACCTGATGGTAACTGAGCTGAGTGTTTCTGGAATACCCTAGGGTCATCCCGCTGACTAGGGTCGCTTAGTCATGATCCGATGTTCTGTCTGCTCTAGACTTCTGAAACCTACTAAGCACATTTGTTGCCCCCAATGAACCCCTTTTTACCCCACTCTTCAAGTGTGGAACCATCACTGATTCAACAGTGCCCACTTCTCGCAGCTCCCCCTCTTCCAAATCACTGTCATCCCCATAAACCAAAATATCATCATATAGATCCAAACCAGCAGTACTGAACCCCAGCTTTTCCCCATCTCTCACACCCCATCATACAACCTCCAATTCAGCGCCGCCATCCGCTTCTGATGTCCAGCATGGGAATGAAAATCTGCACGTGAACTTCCATGTGTGTCAGACCAGCACAGCAAAGCCGCATCGTGCTAAACCAGCTGACCTGTGGAGCCACCACAATCTGTCGTCCCGGATGAAACCTGTGCCTTCAAACCGCTCATGCTTGTAGAAGGCAATATACCCTTTGCCCCCACTGACCGAATCAAATCTGAGCTCCCAGCCACTGCTGAAGAGACCCCCGCTGACTGTTCCACCCAGACCCATTGGCCGAACTAGGGACCCAAAATGGAACCAAAACAATGAAGAGGCCGTGAAGGGACAGTAAAAGCTGTAGGTACCTCAAAAAACATCCCCCCGAAACCAACCCTACATGCTGGGCATTTGCCACACCCTGAAGAATCTGACATCAGGAAAAAACAACCTGCTCACTATCTGCTTCCCCATCCTGGTCAACATTCATCAAGGCATCAGACTCCTCCACAGTATGGAAGCCCACATAACCTGCACCAGAGAAAACCCCCTTACTAGTGGACACTGTCACTCACCACCAAGGGGAATGGCTGTAGATAAGTGAAAGCTTGTGTTAGCAGGCTCAGAAAAACTCTCCTCCCCACTGTCGCTAGAATAAGCAACAAGGGAAGAGGAGCAGCGAGAAGAATGTGGAAGGGGTGCAATGTTCACCCTATGTGGGCCAAAATGAACACCTGCCTGTGAAAACCCAGCTGCCACAACCTTAGGAAATGTATCTGCTCCAAACTGGGGCGTCCCCATGCCAGAAACCAGAGGAGGAGACTGACAACTCAAGCCCCGCCCCCTCCGAGGCTGTCCACGAGATAGAGAGCCAGCACGCTTTGCCCTGGAAGCCCCATCTCCCAGAGACCGAGAACGCATCAGTTTGCGACCCACACATGAGCCAGGAAGACAGGGGAGCTGCTCTGCTGCATTTCTAGTGTTTTGTTTCACATACGAATGATACCTGGTACCCAGGGCTACTTCATTTGAAGGAGGGTAAAACCATATTTCTGATTACCCAAGGGAGCTAAAATGCATATTGTGGGTAAAGGAAATATAGAGGCATGCCTTGTGCCAGCATGCCCATTTCCTGCTCTCGTTCATTGGTATTGGTATTGGTGGTATTTCAGATGGTCCCACGAATGGGTGAGATTGCAGTAGCTCTGGTGATCTGCTCCATTTTTCTGATGGTATCTTGACAAAAGGATTACAGCTCTAGAGTTGCAGCAGAACAACAGTCTCAAAGTAGGAATCTTCTGCCGGGGGCTGGTGCCAGTTCCAAACATATCTGCTCAGTGATCTAATTCTTGCCATAGTCCATAACCTGGTGTCCTTTCAGGAGGGGCCTTGTTGGTTACAAAAGAGAATCTCTGATGTCTAGTGGTCTTGCTCTCATGATTATCACTCATTACCCTATTCACAAAGTTTGTGATAAATAAATTGCTAATTGAATGAGCTATTAGACACTTATGTTTCTTTAGGCCTCTACAGAGAGGTTGGATCCACTCTTGAAGAAACACATACGATCAGGACCAAATGCTGGTCAGAAGTGTCTTTGGAGTGGTCCCTCTTTGGCAGGCCATTATAATTAGTGAGAGTCCCAAGTCCTGAACTGTTTAAGAAAAAACTGTGTGATGATTGCAGCTTGGGATACTGTAATCTTTGTCCTTCCTTTGTTGTTGAATGATGCCAAAAGTTTCTAGGCATCTAGCGTACTTTTCAATCCCAAGTATGTTTACTGCATTGGAGGAGGACAGTTTGGGACTGGGGTGTATGAGGCCCTTTGCCAGTTGCACCACCCCCATAGCATGTCTCGTGGAAAGGATTCTGCTTGGCTCCTGCAGCAATCCACGGGATGCCATTCTTTAGTGAAAGACACTGTTGCAAAGGGTGCAGTCTCCCTTTTAGAATGATGTCCCTTTTGTCTATCTCTCTGCTAAAGATGACATGAATGCAGTACTTTTTGCCTCAGAAAGGCAGCACAAAATTCCTCTTGCCTAGTGCATATTTCTGTCCTATAGGAGGGCCACATATGGGTTACTGCCCTAATCTGTAATCTCCCTGGGTGGGAGAGATACTTGAGGACTGGGGAATCAGGTCCTGTGCCAGAGATAATAATTCCTGTTTTGGCATTGAGTAGGACCACAGGTTCCAAACCTGAATACTTTGCATTAGAATTCACAAGCTGGATTGTTTCCAATTAAAGACAAGAGACTTTTAAAAGCGAAGTGGCCTGCCAGCAGTACATGGCACCAATCCACCTCTGCTCACCGCCACAATCAGTCAATCCATTGTCACATGGGCAGATTGAAGCATTCCCTGCTACCCTCAGATGAGATAATGGCAAATTAAACCGGAGGCTTTTTTGTTTCTATTCTGTGGTGAAAGATGGGACCAGGATTGTGGCATCTCTAGTACAAAGTTAGTTGGTATAGGTACTGTTGGTAAGTCGAGACAGGCTCCTCTTAAAAAATATTATTACTTGAGATTGTTTCACAACTTTGATACCTACATTGGAATTCTTTTGGGGATGAGGGTGTTCCTACTCCTTCCAAAATGATTTGTTCTTGAGCTAGTAGACCTGATGCAATCCACAAAGAGCAATGCTTTCAGAAGGATCATCCTTGGAAACTGTGCCTCTTTCACAATGTCTGCTGGGCAGGGAGATATGAATTTGTCCTCTTATTTTGTTGCTATATGCTGCCAATACGTCCTGATGTCTAAAGGGATTCCTTATCCAGAGGGTGCAGATCTTGGGGTAACTCGCAATCCCACTCCTGTTGGATGAAGAAAAAGGCTGTGGAATGCATTGTTGATAGTAGAATGGGCCTTTGCCCTGGAGTCCCATTGACATGTCCAGCCGGACAGGGGTCTTCCAGAGATTTTACTCAGTATTTATGTATTGAAATCACATAGAGAATACCTTCCAACAATCGCCAGGGAATCATTCTAGCCGACTGATCCGGTATCCTGGCCAGCCGACGGAAATACTTTGTCCGCGGCTCCCGCATCCCGATTCTGGGCTCGCGGCTGTAACTGTTGCCGAGGAGTCAGCCTCTCCGCCTTGAGGCGACCCGGCATTTAGAGGCTTAATTAATCTAAGGCTTTTCATTGTATTTGTCCTGATGATGGTCCCTGATACTTTATAGGGGTCCGAAACGCCGTCGACTATGTATGCACTTGAACTGAAATGTGATTACTACTGAAATGTCTAGTGCATTTATGTTATACTCTGTACAATTGTACTATTTATAGAGTAACGCTGTTTTGCCTTACGAAGCCCTTCTCTGCTGTCTACATCACCACTTGTACTCGCTCTGTCAGTACTGGACACAGGCTTGTTGTCCACTTTGGTTGATTGTTGGAAGGTATTCTCTATGTGATTTCAATACATAAATACTGAGTAAAATCTCTGGAAGACCCCTGTCCGGCTGGACATGTCTGTCCTATAAATATAGATTGACTCTGTCTATATGTTATTCGTTCATTATTACTTTTGCTTGGGACCATTGTTGTTTTTCAAAAGTATGCTCCCCATGGTCCCGACAGACTAAACTGGGGTCCCTTGTTGCTATAAAATTTACTGGAGTCCCATTGGTTTTAATTATTCCTGGGATTTAATGAGTTTTAATTTTCCTAGCTTGGGAGAGGAAGGGGTAGCCACTATGATGTGTCTGCCAAAGTGAAGGAAATAGATTGCGATGTGCTGCATTTTGTGGAGGAGTTGGGCTTATTTTAGCGTCTGCAACCCAATTCTGTTATCATCCCGCATCACGTAGTGGGCTTGCACTCCTTGGTGGGAGGGCAGATTTGGAATGTAAAACCCTGCATCTACTCCCCCCCTTACTGAGAAATAGGATTAGGAAGTAGGATTTCTCACCCTCGGTGTGGTCATAGTGGGGGTAAATCCCAATCTGTGCTTCATGGAAACAGGGAGGTTATGGCAAATCAGATGCTGGGGAAATCACCTCCATCTGCCCACCTAGGAGTGAAGAAAGGCTGTGGCATGGTATGGGCATTTGAAGATCCAGGCTCTGTGTCATGGTCCCCTGCAACCAAGAAGGATTTTCACACCCATGGGTGGAGGAATAGTAGTGTTACACTCAACTTGGATCTGCCAACCTTGCATGATGCATAACAGGAAGGGCACTAAGTAAGCACATGTGAGAGGGTCATTCTCCCTATTTTTTTCCGCGATAACTTAGTTGCCTTTTCTTTAATTTGTGTGAGCAAATTAGTGAATAGTTCTTCAATTTGTCTTCTCAGGGGAGGGAAACGGCTGCTTTGCCACATGTGAGTGGGGGTTTGCCCCTTTGCTGGGTGGTTGCTCCTATGATTTTACATTTCTCTGTTGTCTCATGGAAGCATTGCTGCTCATGGATCATCATATGAAGATAAATTCTCTCAGCAAACTCATTTTTATAATGAGAGAAATCTTCCCTTTCAAGTGCTGCACAAGTATCAAATTCGGGGCCCATTCACAGAATTTTATTTTATTTTATTTTATATGCTTATAGAGCGCCAGACTAGACCCCCGAAGGGGTATCTCCGCGCTATAACTGCAAGTATAGAGAGAGTAAGAGACAGTGTCCAAGGATGGGAGGACAATTAATGGCTGGGAAACAAATGGGTTTTTAGTTTTTTTCTAAACGCCATGTGATTGGTGATTTACCTCAGTCCGAACGGCAATGAGTTCCATAAGACAGGTCCGGTATGGGCCAGTGCACGGCCACCTTGCCTGGTTTTCCTAATTCTAGGTATTTTGAGTAGTAGCTGGTCGCTGGAACGCAAGGAGCGTCCTGGGATGTAAGGCTGAAAAATGTCTATGAAGTACTTAGGGCCCATCCCCATTAGACTCTTGTGTATAGTGCACAGAGTCTTAAAATGAACTCGCTTCTTCACAGGAAGCCAGTGAAGCTGAGACAGTAGGGGGCAGGATGGAGTCCTGGGAGGGGCATTCATGACGATCCTTGCGGCTGTATTTTGAATGACCTGCAATTTCTTGATTTGCTCCTCATTGGCTCCTTGGAGCAATCCATTGCAGTAGTCGATCCTACTAATAACAAGAGCCTGCACCAAAGTTTTCCTATGGTGATCCGGGAGATAGGGAAAGACACGTCTAAGCATCCCTATAGCCCGGAAGCAGGTGCCGGCTACTTGATTGACATGGTCCTTAAAAATAAGTTGTTGGTCAAATAAAACTCCCAGGTTCTTGACCTTACTTTTGGGGGTGGGAACAGGGCCAAGTTCCAGAGGCCACCAGTCGGATGACCAGTGTGTCGTCGCTTGACCGAACAACACAACTTCAGTTTTCCCGACATTGCACTGCAGACAGTTAGATGACATCCAGTCTGCAATGGCTCTCATCCCCTCTGCAAAAGATCTTTTTATTGCAGGGGTGAGAGTTTTAAAGGGAAAAAGAAGTTGGGTGTCGTCCGCGTAGGATACAGGGGTGAACCCGAAAGATCTTGCTAGGTTGGCAAGGGGGGCCACATATATGTTAAAAAGTGTAGGGCTCAGACAGGAGCCCTGTGGCACCCCCTTATTGAGCTCCCGATGGGTGGACTTGTGGGAGCCTAGCCTAACCTCTTGGGAACGCCCGGACAGGAAACTCTCCAACCATGCCAGAGCCTCTCCCTCTATTCCTACCTCCTTCAGGCGATGGAGAAGCACCTTGTGAGACACCGTATCAAAAGCGGCGGAAAGGTCCAACAGCACCAGAATCATAGAGCAACCATCATCCAGTGCCATTTTGATGTTATTGGTCACTGTTTGAAGTGCTGATTCTGTGCTGTGGTTTGGCCTGAACCCAGATTGGGAGTGGTCCAGGCCTTCCGTCGCTTCAAGGTGTTTCGAGAGATAGGTGTTCACGTGCTTCTCCGTGATCTTGCCTAGGTAAGGTAGGAGGGAGATGGGACGTAGGTTGGATAGGTCTGTCCAGGGAGATGAAGCCTTCTTTCTTATCGGGTTCACCACTGCCTTTTTCCAATCTGCCGGGACTTGGCCTGTTCTGAGGGAGATGTTTACCATTTCGAGAATATGGGGACCTAGTAATGGGATCAAAGGGCCGACCATTTTAGCTGGTACGAGGTCATTGGGGGATCCTGTTTTGATATGAGTACAGAGAGTAAGAAGCTCTGTATGAGTAATGGAAGGGAAAAGCGTCAGGGAGGTTTTATTGTCTGAAACAGAAGTTGCGGTGGGACCGATTTTAGTTTGACTTTTGCTGGTATTGTTGGCAACTAATATCTTTTCGTAGATGATGTTAATTTTGTCCTCGAAAAACAGCGAGACTTTGTCACACAATTCCTGTGAAAAGTCGTCTGAACTTTCACACGCCGTAGGTTTTATAAAATTTTGTAGGATATTAAAAAGTTCTTTAGGGCTGTTACCTGCTTCTACTATTTGTTGTGTCAATTGTAGTTTCCTCGCTGACTTAATGTTTTTATAGTATTCTGATTGGGCCTTTAGGAAAATCAAACGATTGTTTTCAGTTTTGGTTTTTCTCCAGGCTTTCTCGAAACGTCTACATTTTTGTTTCTCTGCTCTCAGTTCTTTTGTATACCATTTTTCTTGTTTTGATACTAGGTGTTGTTTGTGTCTTTTTAAGGGAGCAATGGTGTCAATGGTTTTTTTAATAGATTCATTCAGTTTGGCTAATGCAATGTCTGCTGTATCGGATTGCAAAAAAATAGGATCTGTCCATACCTCATGAGCCGTATCGATATTAATTTTGTGCCATTGACGTCTCCAAGAGGGGGGGAGGGGACATTCTTTATGGGTCTCGCAGGAGTTGGTAGAGTGAATTCCAACAAAGAGTGGTCAGTCCACGATATGCTAGTAGCCAAGGAACAATTTATTTTAGTAGAGTTAGAGAAAATAAGATCGAGCATGTGTCCTCCTATATGAGTAGGTCCATGATTTTTTAATTCCAAGCCCAGATTCAATAAATCTGTAATTAGAGCCATGGATTCGGTCAACATTGGCTGGTCAACGTGTATATTAAAATCACCTAGAAGCAGAAAATCTTCTTTTGATTTTATATGTGGGGCTAAGATTTCTTGAAGAGTGAGTGCAAAATTAGGATCTGCTCCCGGGGGTCGATAGACCAGGGCCCCTTTCCAGGTAAAATGATTAGTTAGGTGAAATTTAAAAAGCAGGGTTTCTAATTGTGCGTTTGAGTGTTGTTCAATAATTGTACAATGTATATGATCCCTATATATAATCGCTAAACCGCCTCCGGTTTTAATATCTCTGTCAAGATGTTTAATCTTATAGCCAGAGGGAATCCCCATTGCAATGGCTGTGACAGTGTGGGGTTTCAGCCAGGTTTCCACAAGGAAACATATGTCCGGTTGGATGGAATGTATTAAGTCCCAGACCTGATGCTGATGTTTAGGTAAGGAACGTACGTTTAATAGAAAGCTTTTCAAACCCTTGACTAAGGTATGACGGTCTGAGGGAGACACGTTGGTGTTAGATAGATGTCGACATTCAGGGCAAGAGTAGGCTGCCTCAATGCGATGCCAGGGTATAATTGTACTGCAACATGTGGCAGGTCTAAGGCTGCGTAAGAGTAGGGATGAATATAGAAGGGGTTGGGGATTCTTACCGGTGACGGTTTGTGAGAAAGAGCCAGGGTCCATCGCCCCTCGCCCCGTCCTGTCGCGGACGGGCGCAGACGGGCTTTTCTTCGGCGCTTCTTAGGCGCGCTCGAAGGCGCCCCCTGCGCGCAACCGCTGCGCGCTTGTGGGAAGGGCGTGGCTAAATAGCCCGGAGTGAGGTAGCCACTAGAGCGCTAACCTCAACTCCGGGGAAACCGGAAGTGCAGTCTGCCTGGCTCTTGCCTGTCCGCCCTCCGCACAACGGCACTATTGCCGGGTCGGAACGAGGCGGGCAGGCGGGAAATTGAGCCCAGGAGATTCAGAGGGAGAGGAGCTGATTAAAAGGAACACGTGAGTCTGCCCAATTTAAAAACACAGTAAAACACAGTTTAAAATGTTACAGACTCTAAAATCAGTCTGTTTGTTTAGCGCTTCTCGCAGCCCCCTGAAATTACCACTTCTCTTACAAGTGATGACACTCTCTTCGCACAGCAGCGGGTCTGGGAGACACTGCCACCGTCTCCCTACCGCGCCGGCTCGATGGTCAGGACGGCCTAAATAGCCCGGAGTGAGGTAGCCACTAGAGCGCTAACCTCAAATCCGGGGAAACCGGAAGTGCAGTCTGCCTGGCTCTTGCCTGTCCGCCCTCCGCACAACGGCACTATTGCCGGGTCGGAACGAGGCGGGCAGGCGGGAAATTGAGCCCAGGAGATTCAGAGGGAGAGGAGCTGATTAAAAGGAACACGTGAGTCTGCCCAATTTAAAAACACAGTAAAACACAGTTTAAAATGTTACAGACTCTAAAATCAGTCTGTTTGTTTAGCGCTTCTCGCAGCCCCCTGAAATTACCACTTCTCTTACAAGTGATGACACTCTCTTCGCACAGCAGCGGGTCTGGGAGACACTGCCACCACTGAACTTAAGACTAAATCCTAAACTTACTACTATTTGGTATTCACAGAATGCACTTACTACTTTCGGGATTCACAGAGTGAACTTACTACTTTCGGATTCACAGAATGAACTTACTACTTTCAGTATTCACAGAATAGATTTAAGACTACTAACTTTACGTCCACACTCGGGCTGGAAATTCCGGCCCAGAGGCGGAGCTTCTGCCTTGGGGGCAGAGCTTGCGGCCTGGAGGCGGAGCTCCCGGCCCAGAGGTGGACATTCCAGCCATGGCTAAATCCCCACCTCCGAGCCGGAAGCTCCGCCTCCGGGCCGCAAGCTCCGCCCCCAAGCTGGAAGCTCCGCCTCCGGGCCGGAATTTCCAGCCCGAGTGCAGACGTAAAGTTAGTAGTCTTAAATCTATTCTGTGAATACCGAAAGTAGTAAGTTCACTCTGTGAATCCCGAAAGTAGTAAGTGCATTCTGTGAATACCAAATAGTAGTAAGTTTAGGATTTAGTCTTAAATTCATTCTGTGAATCGGGCCCTTAGAGTTACCAAAGCCGCAGCTGAAAGAGTGCTTTTGCCATCAACATTGAAAGCCATGCATTTCATGACTCTCAATGGAGTTGAATGATGTTTTATTTTGTCCATGTAAACATAAATACATATTTAGCATATATGAATGATAAATAAAGGCTGAAGTATCTAGTAGGCATATTCTCTTTTCTAAAAAGAGTAACTAGGGATCTCTTCTTTCCATGTTGTAGGAGATTTTACATTTTCTTTGTTCACTTTAAATGTTAAGCTTACTGTTATTTCCAACTTTGTGTATGTTATAGTTTTAATCTAAACTTTTATGTACATGTGCTTTTTGATTTTGGGAATATAAAAAAAAATCATCTATATTACAAAGTAAAAGATTTTGGGGTCAATTAGTCCCTGTCTGGCAGCCTGTCAGCCCAGGAGGTCAGTAAGGACAATGGTGCTTGCTCCCATGGTGGAGGAAAGCGTTCGATAATTAGAGATCACCTACATTTGAGAACCAAACGATACAGGCACTCACCTGGAAAGAGCCTGTGTCAATATTATTATATATAAATTGATTCACATGACCATTTTGCTTCCAGTAGTCCTTAGTTAGCTGTAACTTGTTTAGATTAGCCCAGGCACTTACAGTTTTTACACATATAGGCAAAACGTGATTTGCATAAAAAAATAATGTCTCCATGAAGGAGGCACTAACATGGAGAAATGTTTTAATTTCTCCAAACATTTCACACATTGAATGTGTACTGCACTGTACAGCATATATACACATACAATGTGTGGAATGTTAGAATTTGTTTTGGTATGGGATTTTGTACTGGAAAGGCATACTTCCAGTACAAATGCTATGCTAGACAGCACACCCACACCTCTGCGTCATGGTAAAGGCTGTGTGTGGTGCTAGCGCTGGGGTAGTGAGCAACAGCAGGGTATTGTTTTATAACAATGGGTCTGCACAAAGTTCTCCCCTTGTGCAAGGCAGTGCAGGAACTTTCAGGTGCTCTGCTAAAAATAATAAATCTGCCCCTGGCATGCCTAGGCTTAACTCTCGCATTTCCAGGCAATTGGTGCCAATTAAATGGAAAAATAATCATTCTTTGTCATTTCCAATATACCTTCCAGCAGATCATCTTCGACATGCTGAATACTGCACAGCATGCATAAAATAGTAACAATAGAATTATTGAGATTATTGCATAGCAGAAAAGGCTTGAATGAGTCTAGGAAGTACCAATGTAATGGTACACACATTACATTCACCTCCTTTGTTAGACAGTGAACTGGTGAATCGTGACACTTAAACAAATGACTTTATGAAGAAGTGCCCGCGTACTAGTTGTAGGCTATCCCACCAATGCTAATGGGTAAAATAATAGTTTTGCATTGCCATTACGGTGAGAGATCCTTTTATCTTGCAGTGGAATAGAATAATCTTGACCACTATTGCATTTTCTATCTAGAAAAACATTGCAGAACAAATCAGGAAGGAAAAAAGGACTTTGGCGCATCTTCAATTAGCATTCAAGGAAAACGTTTTGAACAATTCTCTGATCATCCCCTGTTGATGAATCTTAACTAGTGCAGATCACTTACGAGGATCGCTATCTGACACCTACAGGCAGCAGCCCTAAAGCACCCTACTTTCCATGGTACAATAGGGGAAGCAATAGACCACTATAAAAGGATGCTTTGGTGGATGATAACGTGCTATGGGAGTGTTTCAAGTGGTTGGTAGGTGGAATGTTTTCATACATTGAAAGGAACAGTGAGAAGACTGGAACCTGAGAGCATCTTAGACCAATCCCTGGAGGAGAAATGGAGCAAGGCCCAACAATCATCAGCGACCTCATTAGAAGTTGCAATGCTTTGCACATAAAACATACACTAATGATTCACATTCTCATGTCAATAAAACTGGATGCTTCACTAGCAACATTAATTTAAGCAGAACAAAGTAGGCCTGAATTGATATACCAGAACACCACACAGAGGAAAATGATCACTCCCAAGAAATGCCATAAGAAAAGATTATCTGGAAATGGCCAAAGGTACCCCATCTTTGAAAACTACTATGTTGTAGCACAGCTGCAACACACAGCTAAGTAGGTGCCTACTCACAAGCACTGGAATCCAAATATTTATATAATAGAGACAATATCTGGAAACACAGTATGTTCAAGTTGGTAGTCAAATTTTCTCAATTGTACGTATCTCACCCCCGCCAGGATAAATAAGTTTTTTGGAAAAGGATCAAACACTTCTCCACAATGCTCTTCAGTAGAAGTTAGGTACTACTACATGAAAGGGGAATATAAAACACTGACTGTCTACTGTGAGATGGTCCTTGGTCACATTAAAAGGGCCTGATTCACAAACCAAACTTTTTATTGAGTTTACACTTTGGAGTAAATTTTCTACTTTTCGGTATTCACAAACTGCATTTTTTAGCAACTTACACTTTTGCAGTAACCTACTCGTTAGTAGTGGATCCAGCAACACACGTGGGCAGTCACTAGTTCTGCGACCTCCATTGCTTTCTATGCGAAGGGTTTGCAGTACCAGTGGTTGGCCATGAGTAGTGCTGGCCTTACTACTGTTTCTTTTGTTTGTTGTTTTATTAGTAACTTATACTGGGAGTGTGTGAATAGGAAAAAAGTTGTAAACGTACTCAAAACTGTATATTTACTCCAAAGTGTAAGCTACCTGCGTGAATCAGGCCCATAGAGTTCAGAATACCAGTTTACAACTCTCTCCTGAGGTGCGCTGCTCGTGCTATTTCAACACAGTGGGAAAAATAAATATCGGAGAACGTTTCCGAACACACGATTGGCATTAACTGAAAATCAGCACTGGCGAGATGGCACTCTGCTGTGATAAGATGGCCTCCACCAAAATAGTTCTTTTTTTACTGTGCCAACATGAACTGCAAAACGAACTAAACTGCAAACATGCAAGACAGTTGTATCAGACTTAAGTGAAAAGTCTGAAAAATCCTGGAAAATACATAGTTATACCTTAAGCGAAGAGTGAAACTTCCGACCAATAATCATGATAAAAGAAACCCACCTTTAATAAAAAGCATCACAAATTACAAAGACATTTTTACAAAACCTGGTAGACATATTGAAATATTAAGATTCTATAACCACCTTGTGTGAGTATGTTAACACAATGCATAAAATAATAAAGAAATAATGTGCCACACTAGATGCTACTTATCTATACCTGTTTGCCTATATGTCTACGGAACATATAATTTATGAACATGGGTATCTAAGATTGTTTTTTTAGGTTTTCATTTGTGATTTTTGCTAAAGGACCAGGTGATTCTAAGACTATGGCTGGAGAGGCCTGATCTCTTTACCAAGGAGGTTTGTGAACATCAAGGGCCAAAAACAACCTGCCAAGTCAAAGACCGGAACCACTTAAGTAAATAAGGTCAATGAATTTTATTCTCTGAGAAGGTGGGCCCCCCCGGGCGATTTGGGAGGGCTGTGCGGGGGAGGTTTTTTTTTAGTGGACCCTTCTGGTAGTTTCTTTTTGGGCTCCTTCCTAGTAGGTTTTTGGAGCCCAATACTTAAAGCCCATTGTCCCCGCCTCCCAGCCACCATTTTAGGTTTGGTGACCTGGTGGCTGGGAGGTTAGATTGCAAATTTTTTGTGGTATTCTAGTGTAATTGTTATTGAGGCATATTATTCCTTTAGCGTTTAGGTGTTTAATTGCTTCACTATGCGATGGAGGATCATCGGGTGTTGGAGGCTATGCGTTTGTTGTCAGAGGCCGGAAGAATGGATTTGCTTGTCGGCGGGGGGCCAGCGCGTCGTCAGCGCCAGCCCTCTGCCGGTGTTGCGTCGGCAGTGGCGGCTTGCTCATCGTTGCGGAAGCGCAGGGCGGATCAGGTAAGCGAACGGGGCTGGTCCCGTACTCGGAATCCGGCCCCTTATGAGGCAGCGCGTGTTATTGCAGGGGGGTGTGGAAGCTCTGAGTGTGTCGCGCGACCTTCTGTTGGGATTAGTGGAGGCGGAGGGCGTTTTTGCAGTGGCGGCAGCTGGGCGGGCGGCGTTAGGATCACGCCCGGCGGTCTCTGACCCTACTGTGGAGGCTTCTGCGAGGGCTGGCAGTAAGCGGGGGGTCAGAGAGCGGGCAAGAAGCGCTCCGTTTCCGACCCTGCTGGCGAGCGTCAATGCGTGCCGAGAGAAGTCGCCTCATTGCGCGGTGCTTGTAGGGGCTCACTGCACGTTTGTGATGGTCGGGGCACATGGATAGCGAGTGAGGACCCTTGTGGGGTTCTGTTAACCCCTGTGGAACAGCAGGTAGCGGAGACACAGTTTGTGGGTGAAGAAGGTTTTGGCAGAATGGAGCCAGGTGGTGTGGGGGGGTTTGAGGTGTCGGAGCTTCAGGGTGGACACGTTTTTTCCTTTGCTGGTGAGGGGGCTATCCAGGTTACTGAGGAAGGGAATTTAGGTAGTCCTTTGCTCTTTTCTACTCCTGGCTCTGCACAGGGTGTCTTTTTATCAGCAGTTGGGAGCTCGAGAGGTGATGGGGAATGGGCTCAGGTTGGGGAAGGGCGCACTTCTTTGAGGGGTTTTTCTTTGTCTGGTGTAGGACGGCCTGGGGTGTGTGAGGCATTTAGAGTGGGGCCACCTGGGGCATGGTCAGCGTCATTGAATGAGAATATGGTTGAATTTGTTCCCAGCTCTTGCCCCCCGAGGGGTAGAGATTTGGTGCTAGTTAGTGGTATACAGGATTGGCAAGGTTTGGATTCTTTTCCTTCTGGGTCTGACAGTTTGGGGATGAGTAAGTTGTATGGCCAGTCTGGTGGGCACTGCATGGATAAGGCGAAGGCAGATAAGGGTAGGGGTGTGTCACAAGTAGCGAGGACAGGGGCAGTTGAAGGAGCGAAAAGTTGGGGTCCAGCTTCGGCTGTGGTGACAGCCATGCTAGATTGGAGCGATGATGAGGAAGCAGGTGGTTCTGCCCAGTGGACAGGTGCAGGTAGGCTGTGCATTTTAGTAGGGTAAGGAGGAGGTCAGCTGGTGCTATTTTTCCTAGGCAGCAAAGTTTCGAGGCGTCGTTGTTGTCAAGGGATCTCAGTACTCCAGTCCAAACTTTTTCTTTTCAGCCTTTGGAGCGGCACAGCCGAGGTGAAGGGAGGATTGAGCCTAGCGCGGCGCTCTCTGTACCACCGAGGGAGCCCGTCGCGGTTAGTACACGAAAGTCCGGCGCGACTTCACTAGCCCCGACGAATAGCAGGTCGAGGTGGTCAGCCTTGCCGTCGACTATGGAGCCACAGAGTCAGCGCATAGGGGTGCACCAGCGTGTACAGTCGGCTCCCCCTCAGAGAGAAATGTTTGAGCATGTGAGAGACAATGTTGCTGAGGTTGGGCTGGGTAAGGCCCATGGTGTGGATTTTGAAAATGCTGGGCTACAGGCTGTGGAGGCAGTTTTGTTGAATTATGATGATGAAAGCCTGGAGGAAGGTGAATTACAGGACATGGAGGGGGGTGGGCCCTCTCATATGTTGCATAGTGTTTTGCAGGTTCCGAAGGCAGTTCAGCAGGTTCAGGACAGACGAGAGTGCGGCCCATCAGTGAGGACTCCTCGGACGAGTAATGTGCGGGAAGTGGCTAAACGGCGGCGAGAGTCCGTGAGACCAGTTTCCTTAGAGCCAGGTGAGAAGATAGTGCCACGGGCCAAACCTACCATGGTGTCTGTGGGGACAGCGGTGGAAGGGGTTGGGTGGATGGGGGAAGGGAGGTTGGTTAAAGGTAAATATGTCAAAGACACAGGTGTGGGTACTGATGACAGAGTCGGGGCTACAGGGGACAAGGCGGAGAGTGGGACTAATACAGATGCAGCGGGTGGTGTTAAAGAGCCACTGGACAGTAAAGAGTTGAAAATTAAAAAGTTGCCCTACATGGGAGTTACTAAACCTTTGGGCGCTCATTTAATGTTGGCAACAAAGGAGCGCATTTGGAAGGGGGAGTATGTAGAGATATTGAAGCTCTTGCACCGTGAGGTACGGTCTAAAGAAGGTTCCAAGGAGGAGTATGAATTAGCAAAGTGCCCTAAAGTTCCATTGACTATTGAGAATTGGACAGCGGCTTTTCTGATCTATGCAAGCGTTTATTGCGAGAAATTTCCAGAGCGCAGCGTCTCTATATTTAAATATATGGATGTGATTCGAAAAGCGCAGCTTACTGGTGGTGGGTATGCATGGGCCCAATATGATGAGGAATTTAGGGATAGGATGGCGTGGGATGCAGATGCAAAGTGGGGGGAGTTAGATACGGACCTATGGCAGCATACGTTAGGGGCAGCTTCAGGGGCAAAACCATATTTACAGCAAGTGGTTTGCCTTTAATTTATCGGCCCTTTCAGGCCAAGCCCACCCGGGGTGGGGAGGGGAGCAGTTCAGTTACACAGTCAGGAAATGGGGCTTGCTGGGACTTTAATAAGGGGTTGTGCACTAGAGAATACTGCAAATATAGACATGAATGCTCTGGCTGCGGTAGGCGACACCCCCTTGTTAAATGTTGGGTGCCCAAACATCCAGGTAGCCAACAAGGGAACCAGGCGGGTGCAGGTGTGTCAGGACCTTCACAGCAGTTTCAAGGAGGTCGGGGAGGTAGAGGGGCGCAGGGT
Organism: Lissotriton helveticus; assembly: GCF_964261635.1. Lineage (NCBI taxonomy): Eukaryota > Metazoa > Chordata > Amphibia > Caudata > Salamandridae > Lissotriton > Lissotriton helveticus. The sequence continues at coordinate 936,813,531 of NC_136063.1, read as the reverse complement.
CCTGGGCCAAAGGGCTCATACGCCAGTTAAGCTGCCACAATTACAATGGGCTCTCCAAGGATATGAGGACGCAGGCATGAAACAGAAGCTATTGGAAGGTTTTCAATTTGGTTTTCGTCTAGGCTACACGGGGCCAAGACAGAGGCATTGGGCGGACAATTTGAAGTCAGCATATGAACATAGTGCAGTGGGGTGGGAGAAGCTGAGCAAAGAAGTGCGTGAAGGACGGATGGCAGGCCCCTTTTGATGACTGGCCGATCCACGATTTGATCATTTCACCTATTGGCGTGGTGCCTAAGAAAGAGCAGGGGCAGTTCAGGCTTATCCAACATTTGTCATGGCCGGAGGGGTCCTCTGTGAATGATTTCATTGATGAGGAGGACGCTTCGGTTTCATAATCCTCGGTTGACGTGGCCATGTCACTTGTAGTGACCGCGGGCGCAACTGCAGAGATGGCTAAGTGTGATATTAAGTCTGCGTTTCGGTAGCTTCCAGTTCATCCAGATGATTGGTGTCTTCTGGGTATCCATTTTGAAAACAAATGGTACGTGGACAAAGCATTACCGATGGGTTGCTCCATGTCATGTGCTCTTTTTGAATGTTTCAGTACTTATTTGCAGTGGCATTTCAAGCACCATTCAGGTCATACACTGGTGACGCACTATTCAGATGATTTCTTTTTTGTTGGTTTCCCGGGCTCCGCGGAGTGCCAGACAGCTCTGGACATTTTCCATGGGCTCATGGAGGAGCTGGGTGTGCCTTTAGCGCCAGAGAAAACGATGGGTCCTGCCACAGTCCTTTCATTTTTGGGCATTGAAAATGATTCAGTGGCAATGCGGGCTCGCTTGCCAGATGATAAAAAAGTGAAGATGCTGGAATTGTTGAGAGTTATGTTATCGAAACAGAAAGTGAAGGTGAAGGAGATTCAAGTGCTGTTGGGACACCTTAATTTTGCTTGTAGAGTGGTAAGAGCAGGGAGGACATTTTGTAGACGATTGGGCAGGGCTCTGGCTGGTCAACATCTGCCTCACCATCGTGTTCGCTTGTCAGCAGGTGTCAAGGAGGATTTGCGGATGTGGTTACTTTTCCTCACTTAATTCAATGGTGTGCCACTGGTCAGAGATGTGGATTTTCAGTGGGATGTGCAAATGTTCTCGGATGCTGCGGGCAGCGAGGGCTTTGGCCTGTATTGGAATGGCAGATGGTGTGCAGAAAAATGGCCAGAAGAATGATTGAATGGTGGGAAGAGCATCATATTTCTTGAGTTTTTTCCGTTGCTAGTGGCACTGACTCTTTGAGGGGAGGAGCTGGCACACAATAAAGTTCTGTTTCGTGTGAATAACATGGCTGTGGTGGAGATTTTTAATCGGCAGTCAGCCAGGGATGAGCAGATATTGAAAGTACTGAGAGTTTTTGTACTTGGCTGCTTGAAACATGACATTAATTTTCGAGCCTTGCACATACCTGGTGTGGACAATGACATAGCGGATGCTTTGTCTCGTTCACAGTGGGGGAGATTCCGTGGACTGGCCGGGGAGGCGGACAGATCAGCTACCCCAATGCCAATACATCTGTGGCACGTAGGCAACGTCGGGTCTTACAGCTGGTGGTAGGTTCTTTGTCTGTGTCCACGCGTGCTGCATATTCTCTGGCATGGAACGAGTTCTTGGAATCAGGCGCATGCAGGCGTAAGGAGACTTGGCGTCGTTCCGAGGATGTAATTCAGTTCATCTTGGATCTTATGGATAAAGGTCTGTCTAGGGTGACTATTGCAGGGAAGTTGGCAGGGATATCCTTCTTGGGTAAACTCTTTTGGAGTTATTCTCCTTCGGCTGGTGAGATTGGTAAAAGGATGCTTGAGGGTTGGGCCAGGGAACGGGGAGGTACACAAATGTCTAGGGCACCTTTATCCTGGCAGACGCTGGCGAGGCTATTGGAGATTCTGCCTTCTGTTTGCACAGATGATTTTGAGGCTTGCTTGTTTGCCATGTTGATGGCTTTCATGTTTTTTGGGGCCTTTCGAGTTTCAGAGTTGTTGGGTTCTAAATTTAAAGGGGGGGTTTACTGGCGGGACATTTTTTGTTTGGAGGAGGGTGTGCATGTATGGCTTGCTAGCTCTAAGACTGATCAGAAGAAGGTGGGAAAAGGAGTGTGGTTTGAGGCTCGATCACCGAAACTTACTTGCCCATTGCGGTTGGCTCTCCGTTGGAGCACGCTATCCGGGGGTCAAGCTTGTGATTTTGTTTTTTAGCATATTAATGGGGCGCCTGTTACAGCGTATCAATTGCGCATGGTTTTGCGTAAAGCTTTGCAGAAGATTGGCTTGGATGGAGAGCAATATGGCACGCACTCTTTTAGGATTGGTGCTGCGACAGAAGCGGCTAATAGGGGGTGGTCTCAAGGGGACATCATGCGGTTGGGGCGCTGTTCTTCTAAGTGCTTTCAGTGATATGTGCGGGGCAACGCGGGGGAGGCGCATGCGTCATCCTCCTTGCCTTGAATATTCATTTTTTTTTCTTTTTCAGGTTCAGTAGCTGGGCCCCGGTCTCGAGAGGTGACAGTTTGGATAGTGGGGCATTCGTTCATCAAGTGGGCCCGTGTTCAGGCGGCTCAAAGTTATTTTGGAGAAATGCTAGGATTTAATGCTAAAATGTTTAATATTGTTTGGAAAGGAAAAGGGGGGATGCTTTGGAGGGAACTTGTTCCATGTCTCAATAACGGAGTGGTTGGAGGTTGCTGCCCTGATATCTTAGTAATTCACTTGGGTGAGAATGATCTTGGCGGGACTAAAGGAGTAGTTTTGTTGAGGGCGATTAAGAAGGATTTAGCCCTCATTAAGGAGCGTTGGTCTGGGGGCGTGGCTACGGCGCCAAGGAAGATGGCCGCAGGTCCGGAGAGCTCCGCTACGACGTGAGGTGACCGGGGTTCTTCCAGGCGTTTCCTTCCTTCTTGGACTACCGGACCAGTGTTCAAAGTGTGGCAGAAGGCGCTCGGCACATCTACATGTGCTTTCCAGCCCAAAAGAAGCTGTCCTTACCGGTATTTTATGCTTTAAAATTTCAGGCGGCTCGCGTTTGAACGCGGCCGCCATTTTGTTGCATCTTTTTGCCGTTTTTGCTGCGTTTGCTCTGCTGGACTCCCTCAAATTCCGATATGCTGGATATTTATGTCTTTCTGATGACTTCTGGAGTTTGGTTGATTTTTGCTGCGCTTTCCTGTTTCTGGAACCTCTTCTGCTGATTGACTAGCATTTTCTACTTCTCCTCAGGATGTGGCCGCCATTTTGATGTTCTCCTCACCTCGGCTTCAGGGTGAAGATTTGCGGCTTGCTGTATTTACAATGACCTCTTCTTGCTTCTATATATAATTTGTTTACAATTCACCAGAGGCAAGCTTCATTATTGAACCATTCCTGATATTTCAAGAATTTTTTCTGTCATTTTTTCTCCTCACATCGGCAGTGTTCTCCTTTTGACGCAGTGCATTTTTCAGTTGACTTCTCTATACCATGGCAACGTCACGTACCAACCGTACTCCTGCCCTTCAGCAACGCACTGTTTCTCATGTACCTTTGGAGGATAATAACCCTTTTAGTGTTTTGCAAGATGCGTTCGATGATTCACAATCGGATACCGTTACCATCAAGGGTTCTACTACTCCTGTTTCACGCTTCTCAAAACCACTTTCCAAATCTCCCTCTCCGTCTCCGACTGCCAACTCAGGGAAAAGGCCTAAAGCTAATCCTCCTTCCCCTACAGGCATGTCGACTACTATCTCTATGGAGCTTATATTGGAGGAGATACGAGCCCTTAAACCGTATATGTCGGAGACTAATTCCCGTCTCCAGAGTCTCGAGGATAATTGGTCTCACACACAGCAGAGAGTGGTGGATCTTGAGGGTTCCTTGGCTTCAGCTCAAACGGTCATCGTCCAGGTTCCTACTATGCAGAAGGAGATTGCTTCACTCAAACAACAAGTTGAAAACTTGGAAAACCGAAATAGACGTAATAACGTACGTATTTATGGCCTTGCCGAAAATCTTGATGGGTCAAACCCAATTTCATTTTTTCAATCTTTTCTTCCCACTCTTCTCAATCTTCCACCATCACCTCCATTAAATATTCAGCGTGCTCACCGTCTAGGTCCAGCGTCTCGTCCATCAACTTCCACTTCCTTCGTGAAACCTAGATGTGTTATCCTGTATTTTCTGGAGTATACTGACCTTCTTCGAGTCCTTCATGCTGCCAAACAAAAAGGGAAGATTTCACACAACGGCTCTAATCTTTTCTTTGCTGAGGACTATGCCAAAGCGACTGCAGATCGTCGTAAAAGATTTTTGGACATGAGACCTGCTTTACGAGCCTTGAATGCCCGCTACGGATTATTCCATCCCTGCATCTTTAGAGTCACTTATAACAACAATACGACATCTTATGAAGATACGGTTCACTTGCAGCAGTTCCTGGATTCCTGTCATGCTGAATCAATGGACATTCCGCAGCCATAATTATTGTTGGTTTTCCCGTCTTTCATTGTGAGGTCCCTTCTGGTTGTTTGGCCTGTCCCTCATGTTGGCTGTGTCTGTAAAGATGTTATGTCTATTGCTGCTGTATCTTAACCTCATGTTTTGTTTGACGTTTTCATTATTTTTCTCTCTTTGTATTCTTTTAGTTGCTGGTCTTGTGGTCCCTAGGATTGTTTTATTTGTTCCTCTTGAACTGCCTGGTGGTTTCCCCCTTTGCCGCGTCTTCGTGGAGTCTTCGATCAGTTGTGCTTCCTTCCTTCATGGTTCCTCCATCCCCAGTACTCTTGTATTTTTACGGTATGTGTTTTGTTACTGAATTGAAGTTCTGTTTTTGCTTTCTTTTTGTACTCTCTTTCCTCTCTTTTCCTTTTCATTCCCTCAGCTCTCTTATTTTCTTTTCTTTACTTTCTTGTTTCTTACATTATTCTCTCTACTTTCATCCATCATTCTTCTCTTTCTTTCATTATATTTTTCCACTTTTCTATATTTCTTCCATGACATCTTCATCTTCATATTTTCTTTCCCTTATGTCTTCCTTTTTTCTTCTCTCTATTTTCTTATGTTACTTGCACCTTTTTCCGGTTACCACTCGTTATAAGGTTATTTTCCCAGTTATTATTCATATGTTTTAAATATTTTTCAGCAGTTTAAATGTCAATTAATGTAATTTCCTGGAATGTTAAAGGTGTGGGTTCTCCAATTAAGAGACAACGTGTTCTTTCCCACTTAGCTCATTTGAAAGGAGATATAGTATTATTACAAGAAATTCATATCAAAGATGTTGAGGTTTCTAAACTGCGACGCAATTGGGTGGGTCAAGTTTTTGCTTCACCAGGGACAGGAAAACGTAATGGGGTTGCTATTCTTTGTCATAAACGTTTGAATGTTCAGCTTGTTAAACAAGATAATGACACGGAGGGCAGGTGGGTTGTTGTATCGTTGTTGGTTAACAAAATTCCCTTGACTATTTTTAATGTATATGCTCCTACCGTTCCTGATTAGTTGTCTTGGCCCCAAATTCTTTACTCCATGATGCAATATACTGATGACTATTTTATTTTCGGCGGGGACTGTAACATGATTATGGACCCCTTCCTTGACCGTAGATCCAACTCCCGATTTTCCCCTTCTCCAACTCATGCTCAATTCACTTCGGTTATTTCTCAAAGGTCCCTAGTTGATTCATGGAGGCTTTGTAACCCTACCCTGCAAGAATATACATATTTTTCCCCAGTCCACTCTTCTCAATCCCGTATAGATTACCTTTTCATTTCCAAAGCTCTCACTCACCTTATCACTCACTCTGATATAGGTTCCATTTTAATCTCAGATCATGCCCCAGTCTCCCTTCAACTTGATTTACTTCCTCCTAGTAAAGGTACTAGGAGATGGAGATTCAACAACTCCCTACTTCTGGATGCTTCCTTTTCTGCCGCTTTTCTTAATTTTGCTTCCCTTTTCTTTGCAGACAATGACTCCCCTCAAACATCCCCTCAATTGGTTTGGGACACTTTTAAAGCTGCCTCTAGAGATTTCATCATTTCCTATGTTGCCAAAAAGAGACGTTTAACCATGCAATGTATGTCCAATCTTACTTCCCGCATCAAACACTTGGAACATGTATATTATTCAACCAAATCCCAGTCTGATTTTACTAATCTTATCACTGCCAAACTTTCCTTCAATAAGATATCCACCTAATCTGCTAATTTAATTTTGCTTAAATCCAGTGCTAAATATTATTCCTCACAAAATAAAGCCGGAAATATGCTGGCAAATTATCTTAAGGTTAAAAAGAACGTACGAAAATTGAATCGATTGTCTCCTCTTCTATTACCCTCCTTCATAAGGATGAAGATATTTTGGTTGAATTTTCTAATTTTTACCAGACTTTATACTCCTGAATCTCCCCCTCTGTCTTCAGATATTGACCGATATTTATCTTCCATTCCTTCTCCCTCAGTTTCTGATGTAGACTTCTCCTCCTTGGACAAGGATATTAGCTCTGCAGATATCTTAGAGGCCATTCGCGTTCTTAAACGAGGGAAAGCTCCTGGTCCGGATGGCTTCTCCATTGAGTTTTATTCTCATTTTTCTTCTCTTCTTGTCCCTAAATTACACCAACTATTTTCTTTCTTTATATCTTCTCAAAAATCTGAAGGCTCTTTTCAGGAAGCGCTGATTTGCCTTCTTCCCAAGGACAATAAGGATCATACCTTATGTAAAAATTATAGACCTATTTCCTTGATTAACCTTGATTATAACATTTTTGCAAAGATTTTAGCTTTACGTTTAGACAAGATTTTACCCCAGCTCATAGGCAAAGAACAATGTGGTTTCATCAAGGGTCGTCATCTTTCGGATAACACCCGGTTATTCTTCAATGTCCTTAGTAAATCACAGTCTTCGGCTAATTCCTTGGCTGCTATAGCTTTAGATGCAGAGAAGGCTTTTGACAGAGTTAATTGGCCTTTTCTTTTGTCTTTTCTTAAATGGTTTGGTTTTGGGTCTAAATTTCTCTCTTATGTCTCTTTATTGTATTCTTTTCCTAAATCCTTTATTTTTGCTAATGGTCTTATTTCTCCTTCCTTCCCCCTGTTTTGTGGTGTTCGTCAGGGCTGTCCTCTTTCACCTCTTCTTTTTATTCTTGCTTTGGAACCGTTCCGAACAAAAATTCGGCTTAATGCAAATATTTCTGGATTTTCTTATGGTGAAAAACAAGTAAAGTTATCTTCTTATGCCGATGACATACTCCTTTTTATCTCTAATCCTCAAATTTCTGTTCCTGCTTTTCTATCTGAGGTTTCTGATTTCGCGTCTGTGTCAGGTTATAAATTGAATGTCGATAAATGTGGAATTCTTCCCCTTAATAAATTTTGTTTTCATGCAGATTTTCTGATTTCCTCTTTTCATTGGAGCCCTTACAAAATCAAATATTTGGGTCTCTTGTTTGCTCCTTCAATCAAAGAAACTGTCGCCCTTAATATTAAACATTTACATACCACTCTCACAGATTCCACAACAAGATGGCATCCTCTGCTTCTTTCCTGGTGGGGGAGATTAGATTCAATTAAAATTATGTTAGTTCCAATTATTTTATTTTTCCTTTCTAATCTTTCTATCAATATTCCAAAGTCCTGTTATAAAACTATTTACTCTATTTTGTCTCGTTTCTTATGGCAAAATAAAAGAGCCAGAATGTCTTTCTCTAGGCTTAGGCGTCCCAAACATTTGGGAGGAGTTAATTTTCCTGACTTCTCTTCATATCATATTTCCTTTTTTCTTTCTCATTCAGGGGGGACGCCATCCAGACCTACCTGTGTGCCGTGAGGGGAACGGCCGACGCCCTGGTCACTCCAGCCGTGAGGGGAACGGCCAACATCAGTCTCCCATTGCCGTGAGGGGAACGGCCAGCACAGTACTACATTCCCCAGCAGCCCCGGCACCTCGGCGCTCCAGTGACGCTCACGCAGCGCCCGCTAGCGCTTAACAGCATGGTGCACCGAGCGGGGAGCGGGGGACGCCATCCAGACCTACCTGTGTGCCGTGAGGGGAACGGCCGACGCCCTGGTCACTCCAGCCGTGAGGGGAACGGCCAACATCAGTCTCCCATTGCCGTGAGGGGAACGGCCAGCACAGTACTACATTCCCCAGCAGCCCCGGCACCTCGGCGCTCCAGTGACGCTCACGCAGCGCCCGCTAGCGCTTAACAGCGTGGTACACCTCCCGCGTCGCGGGACGCGTGCGGGAGTCGCCGGGCGGAGCCCGGGCAGAGGGCGGGCCGTCTAAGGCCATCCAAGGACGACCAGGGACGGGACGGGCCATACCCCTAACATCATGGGTAAGCGTAAACTTGCTACAGCGGTACCTGGCGAGGTTAAGGCCAAGGTTCCTAAATACACCACTAGCATAATTACCTATTTGACCACCAAAGTGGACGAACTATCCACACAGATTGCTGTTTCAGAACGTGCACTAGGACTGGAAAAGACTCCTGTGGGTTCAAGTGTTACTAACACTACTCTTAACACTACCCCTGTTAGTTGCTTACCACTGGAACCGAGGGTCATTATTGAATCATGTAGACCCAATATGGCTCAGTCTCCCACAGTTCTCCCCTTCCCAGAGCTGCCAGTTATAGTCATACCTCCCACTTCTGCGGGTCTGGATATTACAGAAAACATGACAAGTCTCCAGCATGGGGATCAGCCTGCCACCTACATTACTGAGGAGGGACTGTCATGTTTATTGGAAAAACTTTTTTCAGAGAGACTCGAATCTGCCCTAATCCAGATTGCGACGGATATAACGGAGACTCTGAAGGATTGTGTTAAAGACCTGTTGAGAAAATGTGATCGCATTAACGATTTTTTAAATAATCAGGTACTTCCATCGCCATCTTTTATACCCACATGCCCCCCAGTCCTACAGGTTTCTACACCTGCTGTAACTGACCCCCCGATTAATACAGTAACAAATTTGCCCGCTGAAAATCCTGTGCACAACAAAGGGAAAGTTGTAAATGGCAGATATAAGCCAATTTCTCAACCAGTGACCAACCCAGTTTTTTTGGAAGGGCTACAAGGTGTGCAGGGCGTACGGGCGCGTGGAGTGCCCCCGGTACAATTACCCCCAGATGCAACTCCTTATGTAGCGGTACTGGTAAATGTGCCTAAAGTTACTGATGGGGAAGAAGAACAATATGAAACACTTCTTAACCACACTAAAAAATGGTGCAATGCGAATTGTACGGGTGAAGGTGATATTGCAGATAACATACTTATGAGCAGAAGGGTAAATTGGGTGGGAAAAACTAAGAAATGTGTGGCAGGGGACTGTGTTATAGTAAATTTCAAATCACGTAATGTTACTAGTCGCCTATTTTGGGATTCCTCGCCCTTGGATACTGCGGGCAAGGGTGTGCGTGCCATGCCTTTGGGTTTTTTCTACCCACCTGCAAATATGACAACTGGCGGTGGGTATAGTAGGGCGCAGCATAATAAGAATGTCGGGGCAGAGGGTAGATATATTTCGCCTTCACAAGGGAATGAATGGGTGACATTGAAATCTAGGGGTGGTGGGTCAGATACTTCTGCAAGAAATACGCACGTAGCTGACCTAACCCTGTCAAATAGATTTTCAGTTCTCACAAACCAGGCTGACATGGATTGACTAGAGCCCAATCTGATACACCAATTAAATACGATACCAAATAGCGTGGACAATAATACTAACATTTTATCACCCTGTCTTACACCAACGACTGACGGGGAGGCTCCAATAGAATATGATAGGGGGAATGTTAAGGTCTTGTCCTGGAATATTGCGGGTTTACGCGTTAAACAGGATGACCCGATTTGGCTACAAATGTTAAAAGAACATGACATAATTGCCATGCAGGAAACCTGGTCAAGGGAAAATTCTTTTTGGCTGGATGGTTATTCTTCTTTCTTTATCAAAGCACAGTGTACCCCGGCAGGAAGAGATAAAGGGGGCTTGTTGCTATTGGTGTCTGTCAACATAGCTGGTAGCGTTAGAGAAATTCCTAGTCACTCGCACTATTTTCAGCTACTAGAAATTCTTCATCCGGACAAAATTAAGACAGTCTTAATAAACTGTTACAACTCAATGCAGGGGGGACCCCCAAATTTTGTGTTAGATAGTTTATCTTTGTTTTTAACTGATTATTTGTCAAAACAAACCACTTTTGTGCAACTCATATTAATGGGTGATTTTAATGTTCATTTGTGTGGGTCATACTGTCAGATCAAAGATCCTAATGGGCCCGATCTTGCGATTATTCCTCATTTTGAGCATAGTTTGAAAGGTTCAGCTATGGAAGAGCTGTTATCAGCCAATGATTTATACGAACCAGGCTTCTCAGATCCAAATGACCGTGTGGTCACTTATAATGCGAGGGATAGTGAATCAATTATTGATTACATTTTCCTGTCCCCTGGACTTCTCCGCTATGTTTTGTTTTACAACGCCATCGTAAGCAGTTTTAGTGACCACAACCCGGTGTCTTTGGTTATGGATGGGTCGCTTGGTTTTCTCAAAGGGGCTTTGTTGGCCACCGCTGGGATGAATGTTAAGAGTGCAGATCAAGGGAGGCGGTTGAAATGGTGCAAAGTCTGCCCAGAGGATTTTTTAGGTCGTATCGAAGAAGATATGATAGTAGATTTTGAGATTTGTAGGGACCCAGACATGGGGGTAAAAGAAGTAGTTGCCGCATTTGAGGCTATATGTTCCAGGGTGGAAGAAGAGCTTACACTTAGACCAAAGAAGGGACCTGCCCCAGTTTTTGGCTGGTTTGACCATGCTTGCTCCAAAGCTCATGATGTATTGATGGCAGCGTTTAAACATTCCCCTAGAAATAAGTCTTTGGTAGCGCAGTTGAGGAAGAAATATGCAGAGGCAATGAAGTCACGTAAAAAAGTCATTAAGGAAAAAGCTTGGGACTCTCTAATGGATTCGGCCACCCTTAAACATAGTTCTAATTTCTGGTCAATAATAAATAACCCTTTATTTGCCCAAACCCGTAATATAGACCTTGAGGCAAATATTCCAGAAGTAGAGTGGCTAAATCATTTTTCTGCAATTTATGGGAGTAATGATTCCTATGAAACATTTCATATCCCTTGTTATTCTGCTTGGGTCTTAATCACAAAATACTGATGGATTGTTTAAAACTTGATAAATATAAAGATATTGCTTGGCTGTCTTACATCCATAAGTGTTCAGTGGAACTAGGCCGCCCCGAGATATTTTCTGCCCCGTTTGGCTTGAAAAAAGCAGACCTTGATTGGGTTAAGCTCAATTTCTTCAAACTCAAGACCCTGGAGAGAGAGGAACATCAATTAATAAAACCCACTGTTAGAGCTCATTTTGTGACAATAACATGTATAGCTATTCAACCGTACCTCACTTTAGTTAACATCCCATTTCACAGGTGGCTTCTGGTTAAATTTCGATTTAACCAGATTTATACGGTACTTTGTGATAGTGAAGGTTGGTTTAACCCCGAGGATGCACCTGTATGTAAATGTGATGACTTTTCCCTGCAAAACAATATGCACCTAATGCTGTTCAGTCCTTTTTATAATGCTCCAAGACAGAAGTATTTGGTACCCTTATTGAAAGAGAAAGCTTTTTTACAGGCAAAACCAGCACTCCTGTATTTACAAATGCTCGAATCCCCCTTGGTGATGTTCAGCGTAGCAAATTATCTTGTCGCTGCTGTTAGAATTAGGAAGAGGAATTTACAAGTGTAATATTGGGGTTTGTGATGATTGTTGTTTTGCCTTACCTATTTGCACATGATGATTTTTAATCTCGTATTTTTAATAATTTTTTTACTGAAATTGTATTGTATGAAATTTTTACATGAATTTTGGAATGGCTTTTAACTGTTTGTAGTATGCTTTTATGATTTTTAACAAAATCGAATAAAGTGGTTTTTGACTTGACTTGACTCATTCAGTTTCTTTTTTATCTGATTCACTACTAGATGATGCCTCTTTTCCCCTGTGGGTTGACATTGAATCCTCCTTTTTTCACCCTTTTTCTTTTGAGGAGTTTGTTTTATTACCTCGTGTTCCAAAGCAGATGTCTTTACCTATTCTTAAGAATTCCAGGAAACTTTTCCTTCCAATGTTTTTGAATGGTCTTGATGAGCGTACACGATTTTTACAATCTCCTCTTTGGTATAATCCTCTTATTAAAATCAACAATAGAACCCTTTTCTGGAAGGCCTGGCATACTCAAGGCCTATTTTGGGTTCATCAACTTTTTCAACACGGTACTTATATTCCCTTTCCTATTCTTTAGACTCGTTTTTCTCTTCCTTTGTCTTTTCTTTCTAAATACAATTTATTGATTGCTGCTGTTCGGACGCGTTATGATTCTCTTGCCTCCTCCGTCTCTTGTACTCCTTCTTCTTCTCCTCTTACCTTACCCTTTTTGTCATCCTCTTCTTCTGCCTCGCAGATTTATAAAAAATTACATGACTCTTCTGCTGACAGAGTTAAATCGAAAGCTGAACAAGCGTGGGAACTGGATTTGGAGGAATCTTTCTCTCTCTCTTTGTGGCAAGATATATGGAATAAGATACGGAAATCTTCTAGAGCAGCCAATACTACTCAAACGTTATTTTTAATTTATAATCGCCTCATGCTCACTCCTGCTAGGTTGAATACAATAGATCCCTCTCTTCCCTCCAATTGTTGGTCTTGCTCGGAATTACGGGCGGATCTCAAACACATGCTCTTCTTATGTCCTCTGGTTCGTGTTTTTTGGTCTAAAGTTTGGCAACAACTTAACACTATCTTTTCCACTGATTTCCCCTTTTCTTTTACACATATTTTCCTGGGTAGCCTTTCCGATATATGGTCCTCCTCTAATTTTAACACTTCTATTATTGACCTTCTCCTAGCAGTTGCGTTTCAACAAATTACCAAAGCGTGGAAAGATACATCGTCCATCTCCTATCAGGCTTGGTGGTATGGTGTTTGTTTTAATCATAGATTGGATAGAGCATATGTTTATCCTGTTACAATTGCTATCAAACGTGATTTATTGTGGTTACCCATTACTACTTTCTTAGATTCCTCAGCCAATTCTTCTGTGCTCCACTCCCCTCGTACTGAGGAAGTACCCAAACCTCCAAGATATGTTTTTGTTTACATGATATGTTCTTGTTTACTTCTTTGCTTCATTTCTATGTGTACATTTTTTCTCTATATTTATACAACTTTTTTCTGGAAAATTGCAAGTTTTATTTCAACATGTTGTATTTTAGATATTGATACTGTACTTTCTTTGCTGAGTCCCCTTTCTTCTCGCTCCCTTCCTTCTTTCTTTTCTTTTCTTTCTCCCTCTCTTTCTCGTTTTCCCCTTTCATATTCGTTATAGTTTTTGCTTGCATTGTTTTGATATCAATATTGTATCTTTTTTCCGCATTGCATTCTTATATCAAATAAAGATTTTCTTTAAACTTAAAAAGGAGCGTTGGTCTGGTTGCCATGTTTTATGGACGGAATTGGTCCCGCGTAGGATATGGAGAAGAGCGGTGAATCCTAGAGCGATTGACAGGGCTAGGAAGAAGGCAAATGCTGAGGTTTCCAGATTTTGCCGTCAGTTGGGTTTTGGAAGAGTGTCTCATAGGGAGATACGTTATGAGTCTGTTGAATTTTTCAGGGATGATGGGGTTCATTTGTCTAGAGTAGGAATGGACCTGTACTTGTTGGAATTAAGAGACGTTTTGGCTAGATCCTTGAACGTACAGCGGTGAGTTTTTTCTTCGGAGTTCCCCCTATTTTCCTACTTGGGGGGCAGAAAGGTGGGGTTGTTTTACTCCCCCACCTTCCTGGGTGGCGGGGTCTAGTTGTTTCGGGGCAGTTTGTGGCAGAATTTTGTTGATTAATGGTTAAGTTGTGTTATCGACAGGGAAAGGATAGGTTGGTTATTTGCTGTTTGATTATACGTTTTGGGGATTTGACAGAGGTGAAGGGGCAGGCATGGGAGTTGGTTAACGGAGGGTCCGGCATTTATAAGTTATTGGGTTGATATGATGGTGTAATGTTTTATAATGTTGTTGTAATGTTTTGAAATGTTGTATTGTATGGGTGGGAGGGGTCATGAAATTTTAGGGGAGGAGTGGGGTGTTGGGTTTAGGGTTATTTAATTATTTAGTGAGGTTTAGTTTTGGAAGGCTTTTGCCGAGGTTTATTTAATTGTGATGTGCACCTGTTCCAAATAAAGCGGCCTTTTCCACATACAAGTTTCAGCGGTCTGCTTTGGACCCCCTCCCCCTCACCCCTCCCTCCCAAGGTGGGCTTGAGGGGGTAGCCGAACGTAGGGAGGTCCCCCCCCGGGCGATTTGGGAGGGCTGTGTGGGGGAGGGGGGTTTTTAGTGGACCCTTCTGGTAGTTTCTTTTTGGGCTCCTTCCTAGTAGGTTTTTGGAGCCCAATACATAAAGCCCATTGTCCCCGCCTCCCAGCCACCATTTTAGGTTTGGTGACCTGGTGGCCGGGAGGTTAGATAGCTAATTTTTTGTCCCTCCCTCCCTCCCTCTTGTTTTTCGGCATTTTAGTTTTTTCGTTTTTTTTCCCCTCCCCTTATTTTCATTAGTTTGTTTTTTTCTATTTCCTTTTTACTCTATTTCCTCGGGTTGTTTACTATGGCGTTTTTGTTGGAGCAGGGGTGCAGTGGGGTTTTTTAGTTGTAATTCGTCGCTTGGAGCAGGTGCAGTGCGGGGTCTAGTTGTTTCGGGGCAGTTTGTGGCAGAATTTTGTTGATTAATGGTTAGGTTGTGTTATCGACAGGGAAAGGATCAGTTGGTTATTTGCTGTTTGATTATACGTTTTGGGGATTTGACAGAGGTGAAGGGGCAGGCATGGGAGTTGGTTAACGGAGGGTCTGGTATTTATAAGTTATTGGGTTGATATGATGATGTAATGTTTTATAATGTTGTTGTAATGTTTTGAAATGTTGTATTGTATGGGTGGGGAGGGGTTATGAAATGTTGGGGGAGGGGGTTGAGGGCTGGGTTTAGGGTCATTTAATTATTTAGTGAGGTTTAGTTTTGGAAGGCTTTTGCCGAGGTTTATTTAATTGTGATGTGCACCTGTTCCAAATAAAGCAGTCTTTTCCACATACAAGTTTCAGTGGTCTGCTTTGGACCCCCTCCCTCTCACCCCTCCCTCCCAATGAAAGGTGCCCCGTTCAAGTTTAGATATTCTTTGTACTGAACGTAACCATTCTGACTTGGGGGGGGGGTTGTTGGGAGACCCGTGGGGGACAGGAACTGCCTGCAAAACGCTCCCCGGTATATTACAACCCATACGTCCTGATGCTCTGTGCACAGGCTGCAGGCGTCCCTTTAACCCAAAGTGGAGAGGAGCCCTGTGGAGCTACGTCATCCTCTATCATCAGATGAGGGCGCTGGAAAGAAAGCGGTAGAGGACACATGTCGAGAGGGAGGCGAGGAAGAGCCAGCAGAAGAACACGAGGAAATAGAGACCATGTCTGAGGACCGGACAAGAAGTTGGGTAGCTGAAAGCCAGGAAACCACATCAAAGGTCCTGGAGGAAAAAGAAAAGACAGGAGGCCAACGGAACTATGCGTCACTCCAACACTCTCCAGGAGGAGCGTGACTGGAACAGGTACGTTTCCGCATACGGGAATTCTCCGAGCACGGGGAGAGAAATGGAAACTCTTAGAGGATGGACACCACTTTCCTGACCGGGCTGAACAAGGTGACCGTGTTCAGTGATCTTCCCCCACAGACTCCTTCCCTGATAATAGAAGTGCCCCAATCTTTCCACTGACCCGTGGTTTGTTTTTGTTTTGTTCTTGCTCCCTCTCGAACTCCCAGACCATCAACTGAGATCCGCGTGTTCCAGTCTCCCCCTACCTAAAACCGGAGAATCCAGGAATGCCCCTTTTGAACTGGACTATCTTTTTTTTCTTTTGGGTTGGTTAAAATAAATAGAGACACCGGAGAAACCCAAAGTGTCCAATCCTCTTTTTCAGGGCATAAAGTTATTCAAGAGCTCCCTCCCCCTGGGCCCCACGACAGGGGGCTAAAGAGAATCTACTTTTCTACATAATTCTCTTTGTGTAAGCAGAAT
Organism: Lissotriton helveticus; assembly: GCF_964261635.1. NCBI lineage: Eukaryota > Metazoa > Chordata > Amphibia > Caudata > Salamandridae > Lissotriton > Lissotriton helveticus. Next base: position 936,797,372 of record NC_136063.1, on the reverse strand, counting down.
TAAAACAGTTTATTCCCCCCTTCACTAACCACCCCGAAAATTACCAAATCGAGGCTCACCATAATCTCTTGACCCGTAATCTCTGAGAGAGTTTTACTTTATGCCAGAAGAACTGGATTGAAGGGCACTGACAAAACACATGAACGTCATCTGCATTTTCTGCGCCACACTTGGTGCACTTTCTTACTGCCCAGTTTCCCAGCTTTGACAATGTCCTTGGTGTCCAGTAGGCCTTGTGGACAGTAAACTGATGATTTCTCATAAGCGGCACAGACTTTATAGATAGCCACAAGTAAGACATAGATATTTGCCAGAGTGCTGTGAGGTCTTAGTTTGGCAGTTCCCTCTTCCAGATCTCCATGAGCAGGGTATGCACCTTTTACCCGGCCTGGACCAACATCCAGTACCACTCTGCAACTTCTTTCCGCAAAAACGGTGCTTGCCGTATCCTGCGCTACCAGTAATGATTCCCCTTACTATCTTTTCCCAGACCCTTTGCCCAACTTGCTAGTTGAAAGTATTTGAATTTCGATATAGTGCCCTCAGAAATATCTACCAAACACTCGCAGGATACTAACTGATTGCCTTCTATAATTTGCCCCATCTGTGTATACCACAGTCACACAAGGTGATTGCAGGTGTATCAAGGAGGCAGCCTGGAGTGCCGGGTGGGTTCCATATTGGAATAAAGCTACTGTAATAGGGAATTTCTAGTGAGAGTCTTATTCGCTACCACAGCTTGTATGCACCCACAAGGATCTTATGTCTCACTTTTGTGAAGAACTTTGGGTGACCGAATTTTAAAAGAAGAAGACCTCGTGCCCGGGAACACCAGCACTGAGAGCCCTTAATACAAGTGAAAAATAGAGCTGTCCATCAACCTCCCCATGTTCTTGAGGTGAAAGGCGCAATAATTTTGAAAGAGGTCCAGGCTTGCAATACCTTGTTCCTTTTTTCCACGGAGCTTACTCCAGGCAAATCTGACCCCTTTAGCCCTCCAAATAAAACAACTGAAATGCTGTTGCATCTTCTTGAACCACACTGGTTTGAACTCTAATGAAGGTGCATTAAACATAAAAAATTAATTTAGGAAGAATTTAAATTTTTTATTAGTTGGATCTACCTATAAATGAAAGTGAGGGGCCACCCCACACCTTAAGTAACTTCCAGACCCCGGAGGATGCCTTGTTGAAATTAAGCTGAGCTAATTTCCCTAGTCTAGATCATGTACTACTTGAATTTCGAAGTACCTTATTTCCCATCTTATCAAGTCACTGGTGTGTTGCGTATTTCATTGCATTATCTCTGTTTATTGCTTGGTAATGCAATAGTCAGACACCCTCCCAAAACCCTCCAGAATGTCTCAAATTGCTGGGAGGGACTTAACCAGATCCCCTGCATAGACCATCAGATAATCGGCATATTAACCAATTATATTCTCCCATCCATTGCAAACAAAAGAATAATGTTCTTACATGCCCTTAATTTGTTTGCCAATGGCTCTATATAGAGGTCAAAAAGAGGAGGTGAAAGAGGACACCCTTCCTAGTCCCTCTTCCAATATGTATCAGCTTTGGGTGGTTCCCATTAACCAAAATTTTAGCCAAGGAGTTTTCATAAAGAGAACTAACTGTCTCTAAAAAACCCTCTCCTAGATTGAATTGCTTAATCAAACTATACAGAAAGGGCCAGCTGACCGTATCAAAGGCCTAAGGCAGCATCAAAAGTCAATACTGTCAAGGGCATACTATGTTCCCAGCCAGATCTATTGCCCCTATTAAATCATGAGTTATTCACATAGTTGCCTTCCTTTAATCAAGCCTTTCTAATCAGTATGTATCTAAGTAACCACCACCATTTTAAGTCGCTTGTGTGAAATCTGTGTATAAATTTTATAGTCATAGTTTAGGAGGGAGGTAGGTCTGTAGGACTCACAGGCCTTAGGGTCTTTGTTTTGTTTGAAATTATATTCACAGTGGCCTCTTCCAAGAAAGCGGGAGAATTAATTTCTTGAAAAGGAGCGCCACCCCCTTCACAGAGCATGACTGAGTAGTGCACACACAAAGGTCTATCCACTTCTGCCCTTTTAGTATCTCTTCTCATTCCTCTTCCTGTAAATGAGATTCCTGTAAAACGATAACCTTGCTATCTGAGAGCCTAAGATACTCCGAGATTCTCTTCCTTCTGGAAGTAACGCTAAGGCCATTGACATTCCAGGTGAAAACTCTTAAATATCTAGGTTTCCCAAGGCATGCCATAGGTTAGACTTTGAAAGCCGGACCTGACTGAGTGCAGTTGTGGCCTGGCACATCCACCTGATCTATTTTGAATAATGAGGACTTATTCTTTTTTTTTATTTTTTCCCACATGCTTCCCCACCCAGTAAAAAAAAAGAAACAGTGTTTTTTTTTGTTTTTTTTGCTACTGCAAGGGGGAAAACCTCCCTATTAACTAACGATATTCTAAAAGGATTACCTCTTTGAGCTCTCCCCCTACACCATGGCATTAAATACTCTGTCATTTCTGCTGCTCTTTGATCTGATCAATTAAGGAAATAACTTCATTAGGGTCCCTAAAATGATGCCTTTCAGTGTTCCACATAACTCTCAGGGAGGCGGAGAAAAATATGAGCAGTAATAACCAGTTCTTTAAGTTCTTGGATACATTTCCCACTGTCTGTCTTGCGTAGCTCGGGAAATATTCAATCTTATACGAAAGGAACAGTCACCCTTCATATGGTTTCCTGCTTTGAGGGCCTCTGCAAAGATTTTCTCTTTAAGGGAATACGACTTGAAATCAACCAAGATTTTTCTCATAGTTTTCCTTGCTGATCTTCAGGAAAACGGATCACAATGCACCCTTTGAACGTCCACTTATAGCATGAGTTTTTCTATATCTGGGTTAATTTCTTTCAACAGACTGATCGTAAATTTCTTGATGTTTTCTCCCTCAAGTCCTTCTGATATATTCAAAATCCTAATGTTGTTTCTTCTTGAACTGTTTTCAAGGGCTTCTAACTTGTCCCGAAACTCTTTATCCCCATTTTCAGCATCTGAATTTCCCTTTGGTTAAAATCAACCATTTTGGAAAGTTCATCCAGGGACGTCTCCGTCACCCTCACTCTGTCCATTAGGGTGGTGATCTTGACTTCTAAATCCTCACAATTTTTGTTGATTTGATTCAGACACAGCTAATTTTTCTCTGACGTCAGTTATTAGAGTGGAGAGGAGTTTCAACAAGTCATCCCCTTTTATCACCCTCTGGATGTGGCCCACCAGATTCATGGGGTAGGGATGGAGGGACCATGGCTGTGAGGTCCACCTCATCATGCTCCAAATTGTTCCCTCCATCTAAAACATGAAATCTGTTAACGGAGCTGAGTGTATCTTTATTCCCTGAGGTCTTCTTGTTTGCACCAGTGACATTCATTTGATAACGCGACTGCAGGGCTCTGACTCAGACATACAGAGGGCAATGAGAGGGCTGGGAGGAGGAGGAGCAGTCGGCTTTCACCTGAATCCTGAAATAAGAGCGAAGAGAAGAAGTAATCTTCACCTGGTCAAACTTTTTCAACTGCCTTCTCCCTGTTGTTTCTAACAGTTGTTGGTCAACTGGGGGTTTCACGCCCCAGAGGATGAGGGGTGAAGGGACTGACACCCTTTACTCAACAATGTCTTCCCTGGGTATCTATAATCTTGTATAATGCCTAGATAAACTAGATTCATATGGTAAACAACAACGTTATTGTAAAAAAAGGAAAAAGTTTGGAGTACACCAGTGGTAAGGGAGAGGACTGTGACAGACCTTCAATAAATGACCTTCCCACACACTCATCAGTATGTGAACAATGACAACCAATGCTGAAAAATTAATTCAATTTTGTGTGCACTCTATATCCGCAATGCAAGTATTCCTACTAGATCTGCTCAATAGTAGAGCCCGAAATTCTATTCACATGCTGCTAGAATTAAGTGACATCCTTAAACCCTATTGCAGAATTGGTTAGCTCAGAAGTGATCAATAATTTGCTCATGGTTTTATAATGAAACCATGCTGCTAGAATTACATGGCATCGTTAAACCCTATTTCAGAAATGGTTAGCTCAGAAGTGATCAATAATTTTCTCATGGTTTCATAATGAACCCATGATGCTAGAATTAATTGGCATCCTTAAGCCCTATTTCAGATATAGTTATCTCAGAAGTGATCAATAATTTGCTCATGGTTTCATTATGAAGGGACACAATGCCTCAAAACTAAGGCCTAGTGCCTGGAGGTTAGCTACTGAGAAGCATACCAAGAACCCCTGTGGGGCTCTGACACAGATATATTTGTGAGGGGGAATATATGTTGTTAGTGCCTCTCAGGGTATTTGACTAAACTCCTTGTGCTCCAGCTCCCAGTGGTGCCACTACCAACATCCACCCCATAACTTTTAACCAATAAATGTACTGGCAAGCACACTGTCATGCTCTACTCTGTCATCATATTGCCAGTCAGTCAGAACACCCACGTTTCAGGTATCATGCATGCTGTCTCATTAGATCCAGTGTACCCAAGTGGTAGGTGTGGAAGTTGCATTGTTTATGAAAGAAAATGAAAGTTTTAGACTCACAAGTTAGGAGTTTGCACTCATAAATGGATTTACTCCCATGTGAAACTGCAATAAGATGACATATTTTAAGCAGGAGTTTTTTTCCTCAAATGGCCACGTTGTGGATATCTAAGAGTGGGGACATCTGAAAAAGGTGATGTGCAGCCACAAATCTGTTGGTTTTTATTTATTTATAAATCTTTACCCTATATTTCTAACCCAGGAAAGGGGTGTGCATTTAAATAGAAAAAGTACAAGTTAGATATGTATATTGTAAGTGTAACTGTATTTATATGGCTCTTACTACCCTTGACGAGGCGTCAAAGTGCTTTTCGACGAGTAGCATTCTACTCGGAAACCCAAAAAGATTAGTGGTGGATTAGTATAGGGAAATATAAGTGTTAGACCTGGCATCTTTTGCCTTTTTGTCCCTGTCTTTTTGCTTTCTGACCTCCTGGTTTTGACTCTGGTTCACTGGATCCCTTATTAATGAGAGGAGGTCCCTCCGGCAATCCGAATGAATCTGGAGACAGCACCCCACTGCTGCACATCTAAAACTTCTCGCCATGCCAGAATTGCCTACAATAGGAACATCCTCAACTCTAAAAAAGAATTTTTCAGATCTGAACTTCAGAACGCCAAGAATAGACCCCACAAGCTCTTCAAACTGGTCAAACACCAATCCAATAAACTGGCCAAAACTTCGATAGAAACCCCCAAGTCTCTAATCTCATCAGAGGAATTCTCCTCCTATTTCGCTGACAAAGTCACAACCTTAGGAAATGAACTTAGTGCCGCCACATACTCTCTATCCCTTCCTGACCTGCCTCCTCCTCCTGCGATGCCCCCACAGATTTCACCTAAAAATCAAGCACTCTGGACCGACTTCAAACTCTACGACAAAGACTCTGTCTCTAAAATCCTACCGTCCATAAACCTGAATATTCATTACAACGACCCGCTCCCCTCCAACTGCCTAGTGGCCGTGGCCCAGTCCATTATTCCTAGCTGGACTGCAATAATCAACGCCTCTCTCCGGCAGGGATCCATTCCTGACTCTCCGAAAGCCGGCCAAGTCCTCCCCATTTTGAAAAAGCCGTCGCTGGATCCAGCCTTTCCCGACAACTTCAGACCTATTTCCAACATCCCCCTCTTAGCTAAAGTGTTGGAGAAGTGTGTGCAACAGAAAGTAAGCCAACACATCAACAATTTGCACCTTCATGATGACTTCCAATCTGGATTCAGACCTTGCAACAGTACTGAAATGACCATGCTCCACAACGTTGACGATGCCCTTCAAGCCCTTGACCGAGCGAAAACTTGCCTTCTAATCCTCCTAGATCTATCCTCGGCCTTCAACACTGTCAACCACGAAAAACTTCTCGAACGCCTCAAACTCATGATGGGTTGGGATGGCTCTGTTCTAGAATGGTTCAGATCCTTCCTTCAAAACCGATCGCAGCGATTCCTAATCAAAGGCAACCTACCTGCTTCCTCTCCGGTCACGATCGGAGTCCCTCAAGGATCAGCCCTATCCCCTACCCTCTTCAACCTTTACCTTGAACCACTTGCCGAAGAACTTCACACAGCAAATTCTCCTACCACATGTATGCTGACGACACTCAGCTCTATATGAAAACCTCATCTCTCGAGGAGATTCTCTCCCTGAATGAGGCCCTGAAATCAACCCTCCTTTGGCTCACCTCCAATCAACTCAAATTCAATGCAAAGAAAACAGAATTACTCCTAATCTCCCCTCCAAAAACCAATCCTGAGATGCAGATATGGATCAAGGCTATCACAGCCTTAGATTGCCCACCGGCCATCGTGGACTCAGCCAAATCACTGGGAACAACCCTGGACAGAAATTTGAACATGCAGGACCACATCAAGTCGATGGCCAAATCAGCCAAATTCCACTTGAGCTACCTTAGGAAACTGAAACCCTTCCTCAACGTTGCCGACCTAAGAAGTGTAGTCCAAGCGCTAGTAATCTCCAGGCTGGAGTATGGCTGTTCCACACTCTCGGGTTTACCAAAGGTCTCGCTGGCACCATTAAAAGCCTGCCTCAATGCTGCCGCCAGACTTCTTACAAGCTCATGAAAATTTGACCATATCTCTCCACACTTGAAAGATTTGAACTGGCTTCCCCTCGAGGCTATAATACAACTTTAACTGGCCTGCATCACACACAAGGCTTTATACTCAAACTCCCCTGCTTATTTTGCACAGAAACTTGTGGTATCTGGCAGAATCAGAAACTCCCAGTCCGCCAAAGACCTCTTACTCCAACCTGCACGTTTCCGAAAAAAAAAAAACTTTCAATCAGGCTTCCTCTGGGGCAGTTCCAAGAATATGGAACTCTCTTGCGCCTGCCATCAGAAGAATACCTTCTCTGACACGTTTAAAAAAGGAGGCCAAAACTTTCCTTATCAGTAAATTCCTCTCCTAAATGTTGCCTCCTACTAACACAAAGACCCTGACCAACTACTGAGTAGCGCCTCCCATCTGAGTATCGAGCTACCTCACCAAGAGTCCTGGGGTCTTATCTTGAGTAATCATGAATGTAATCTGTACATACATGTCCTCTATCGCGTATGTACCTAGCACCCCCGCCCCTCCTTATCTTTTGTACTTTGTGATTCCATGCCTACTGTACACTTCTATGATCCCTGTAAAGCGCTCTGATACCCTAACAGGTCAAGTTCGCTCTCTATAATTTAGAAAAAGAAAATAAATAAACAAAAATAATAGACTCTGTTTTTGCTGGTTTAGTGTCTCTGTTCCCTTTTTCACTCATGTTCACTGTTAAAGTGCAAGTGCTCCTATTGTAAATTGTATTATGGATTGATGTTTCCATTATTGGCATATTTGATTTACTGGTAAGTCCCAATGTAAAGTGCGCTAAGAGTGCCAGGGACTGTAAATCAAATGCTACTTGTGGGCCTGAAGCACTGATTGTGCCACCTACATGAGCAGCCTTTCAAGGGGTTCTCACACCTGCCAATGCAGTGTCTGCGTTCAGTTGTGACTGCCATGTCGACTTGGCAAGTACACCCACTTGCCAAGCCCTAACCATCCCTTTTATTACATGGAAGCCACCCCGAAGGTAGGCCTGAGGGTCCACCATGGTCAGGGTGCAGTGTAGGTGAAAGTTAGAATATGCCCTGATGTGTGTGACATGTCCTGATTGTGAAATTCAGTGTAATTTATTTTTCACAGTTGAAAGGATAGAATGGGAATACTCTGTAACATTTTGGGAGTATATCTTCCCATTCGGCTAAGATAAAGAAATGGAGTTTAGTATACCTGAACTCAGAATCTCTTAGTAAAAAGGCATCTTTTAGTAAAGATGATTTTTATGTTCTGTGTTTGAAAATACCACTTTTAGAAAGTAGGTATTTTCTTACTTAGCCATCTTGTGTGCTTCTGCCGGGTTGTGGATTTACTATCTGGATTTGGAGTGGCCGGGGCTAGGGAGGTGCATTCTCTTCAGACAGCCACTGGGGGAGGTAGAGGTGAATCCTGCCTTTCCGGGATGAGTCAGGGCTGGGCTAACTAGACATGGCTGTATTTAGAGTAATGGGACGAGATTTCCTTTCACCTGAATGGGCCTGGTCTGCTGTGGACAATGCTGTCTACACCTCCTGTTGGGAAGCTGGGCCAGAGAGGCCCAAACTGCTTAGGACTAAGCACAGTAGCGGCTCGTGGAGGGAGTGCAGTGGGGCTACGGGTGAGCGAGGGGCAGGGTGTAGTAAACTCCGGCTCACGGCCGACCAGAGTAATGTAAATAAATAAAACAAATTTCATTGGGCACGCTGAAACGCATTTGGCACCCCAGCCCTGGTATCACTGACGACGACTCTGCCCGCTGACAGCAACACCGATGACTGCACCGTGGTTTGGGGACTCCGCTTATAAGTTACTCAACACACCGCCCATCCCACACAGCAGTCTGGGCCGACCCACGCCAGCTCCCATCAACCAGCAGTGTTGAAAGCACCGCAGTATGCACTACTACGCTTCACATTGCAATCGCGACTGTTGCCACAACCAGCTCACATCGACATGGTCGGACGGAACCAGAGGTACTGTTTACGAGTCGGATAGACACTAATGCCGGTCCGCACCGATGCAGTCAGCCGGAACTGTTGGATTCTGGTTTTTTCAGCACCACAGTGTTGCAGTGATTCTGCACCTACACAGAAATATGCGCATGAAAACAGGACCTCGGTGTACAGGGATGTACCAACCTAACACATTACTTCCCAAGATCCCAATACCAACTAGCTATAGTGTCTCATTCGTTCTCCTCCAAAATTACGAAGCTACAAATTATCAGAACACAACACTTCTGAGTCGCAGTAAAAAGACATACCCTTTTGCTTGCTCACTCGTACTTTAAAAAAAAAATTAAAAACCTTTATTGAGAAAGAAAAAAATCATGACACGTTACAAGTTGTAAATGCAGCATGATTGTAGTCACATTTACACTAACAATTTACATTCCATAATAGAAATGAAAAAGATGACAGACCAAAAAGGCACAATGCATAACCCAACTTGTGCAGGTGGTGTTTAGGGCAAAATGATAGATGTAGGCAGGCTCGGTGATGGGGGATTGTCTGTGCACTGTCTCTGGCGTTTTGCATGTCGGCGATGAGGGAGCCCATTGGTGGATCGTCTGGGGTGGCTAGGCGATGCAGATAAGAAATTAGAGGGGCCCATATGTCGGGGGGTCTACTGGCCGCCAGCATCAAATCCCAAAATTCACCCAGCAATGTCTGACAGTGGGCTGAGTCATCCAGCCAGTTTTCTTACCATGAGCACTGGTTTACGGCCCCAGTGGATTGATACCCTACATATAGCAAGTACCAGAAGCATGGCGGGTTGTTTACGGCTAGCGTCTGACACATTTTTAACATATCCTAAGAGGCATACCAGGGGGTTGGGAGTGATGTGCTCTAGTGCGATGTCGCTTATGGCTGCGCATACGCCCTGCCAGAAGGTGAAGACCCTGGGGTACAACCAGGCCAGGTGGGCAAAGTCCGCTACAGGAACAGAGCAATGTGCACACCTATCACTTTTGAGTAGCCCCATCTTGTGTAGTGATGCAGGAGAGTGGTAAAGTCTGTGCAAATATTTAAAATGTATGAGCTGCATGCGATAGTTGGGGAGAGGCATTTAGTCTGATTACAGCAGTAGAGCAATTGCTCCTGGGGAGGATCCACATTGTACCGGGGCAGACGGTCTGTGTGGATCCTGCGTAGCTAAGGCACGCATTTACAGTACCATTGATTCATTCAGAAGAGTATAACTTGACCTGACGGGATGAGCGAGTACCCACGGCCACGTCATTACAATATAAGCTGGAGCAACAGCCCCGCCTATGCTTTTGGCCTTGACTTGAGAGAACTCTTGTACCCATACAAGGCCAAGCTCACAGGAAGTCCTGCTTTTTATACAGTGGAATTTGCCTTGCTCTGCATATCCGTGGTTATAAGCCCTTCTCCCTGTCTCTCACACTGGGTACCCGGCTGGGTCCCATGTGAGTATTTCTTTGTTTTCTCTTTTCACTTGACCGGTGTCTCACATTTCTTACGTGGCTGCGCAACCCTTTTTTTCAGATGTCCCTACATCCATGGGTCCTGAAGAGACCCTATAAACTATGAAGGGTCGAAACGTCATCGACAACTATGTAAAGCAAACCATTGTGATCAGCTCTGACTATTGTATACAGTGGCTGTAACTATTGTAAAATTATAGATATTTGTCTTTTAAAATGATGGAAACCAAGTTATATATGTCACAAACTCACTAGTATTTGTTTTTAAGTTCCATTCACACTGGGGACACTAAGCACTACCGGAAAATGTTACATGCATGATTTAAATTGAAACAGCGAAAAAGGGAGAGAGATAACCCCACAGATTAACCAAACAGCAGAATCCGTCTCCGCCATAGAGAATGGTAAGGGCTCCAATTTTTTAATATGCAACAGTGTGTACGCGGTATCTTTCATGGACAGAAATCTCTGTTTATCAGTCAGATTAAATGGTAAAAACAAAGCAGAAGCATTCAAATAATCCCGTCCCATGCCCTCTGCAACCGGGAATGCAGAAATGTTCACAAGAGTCTGATCACGTTTCATGTTATGGGATGATGTGTGTGGGGCCAGAATTCCATCGACTAAGTTCACAGCAGAGCGTTCGGGCAAATATTGACCATTGATGAGTGTGAGGAAATGCAGGAGGGACTCACCGGTGTGCCGCCATGGGCGGATCTTCCCTTTAAAGCCTGTATTCTCATCTACATTTGAGACATGCAGGATCACGAGGATATACAAAACCCATCCCACTATCCTGTCTCTCCACAGCGAGACGTCGATGTGACCCCGGAAGTGGGCGGGTGTAACTCCGGGAGTCCATGTCATGACCCAATGAAATGAGAAAGAAACAAACAGGAGGTTGGTCAGACCAGTGCTGCGAAAACAGCTGGAACAGTGTCGGGAGAACGGAAGGAAGAAGACGGACCCTGCAAGTGGACGACCGAAAGAGACACAAGGAGTGCAGACGCCTTGGAGGAAGGAGACGCGGAACTGGACCAGCGGTGGAGTGAGGAGTGGTGGTGTCTGCCGGAGGACGCCAGAGAGCGGCCACAACTCAGGAGAGTTGCAGCAGAGCCGGTGAGTGGTAGCGTCTCGAGTGAACTGGTGGTTGGTACGACAGAAGTGGGTGTCGAACAGGGAAGGGCTGCGGGTAGGAAACTAGGGGTTCCGTTGTGAAATTACCCTTGACTTGTAAGCCCAGGTAGAGTGGTTGCCTGAATCAGTGGCATGACATGCCGCGACCGAGTGTAACGAATAACGAGCCTCAGTTCTGGAGTTTTTACAATTACTCAACAGTGGGGCAAATAACGAGTATTTTGTTTCCGTATGGCATTTATTTTTTTGTTTAAGGCTCTATAATAAACCACGCATTGTTTAAAGATTCCCCTCCCCAACCAGCACACTGATAGGTCCCATATACACTAATTAAAAGACTTCCCTCCCAAAGTTGCACACAAAGAGAAATTCCTTGAGCACTTTCAGGTGTGGTGATGGGTCTACAATACAGAAGTGTCTTTAAAAACCTGTGTCTGACGGCTCCTTCTTTTCCTCTCTTATGAGTCTCCGGGGTGATAACCTTGACCTGGAAGAAGAGGAGCTGGAAACAGCGCCCTCTACATCCCCATCCAGCTCAACCAGGATCCCATCAGAGGAGGAACTGGAAGAAAAACATCCTGAATCTCCGACCATTGTTACATCTGATAAAACTGATCTTTTGGCAAGTACATACAGCCTCCTCACCTGTATAACAAACCTGCCCTCCCACAATGAGTAAGAAGAACACTATCACAAATCCAACAGACATAAAGAAGAAAATTAAGATAAGCACCAACCAGATGTAAGTCCATGGGGGTACCAAGTAAGTATTTGTGAACAAAGAAACATAATGCTTAATTTTGTCGGTGGGAGTGCCAAACTCGAAGACGAGGAGAATGAGTCATAAGAGAAGCTGGCATTGTCCTCAAAATAACCACTTGCACCCATCGGTGTAAGAGGTGGGTGGGATGTTTCAGCGTGATGTTGTTAAGGACTGCTCAGGACTTCCCTCTGGGATGCATCTGGGGATATGTATACTCAACATCTGCAGTAGAAGAGGATGAAGATTGAACTGAAGAAATTTCAATAGTAGTCTCCATCTCACCCCCCCCACCGGTAGGGTTTTAGTCATAGAGGTTGTGATCACCGGATTCAAAGAACTAGTGTTGCAGGAAACTGCAGGTGTCACACTATTCAGAATCGGCCAGACGGAGTAACTTCACATTGTCCACTGAGATTTTCCTGTTGTCTTTATGACTAGGTAAAGGTGGTAAAATGACTATACGAGTACCCTTCAATCTAAGTACTAGAACTGGTGCACGATAAGAGGGATCAAATTATTTTTTGTTCTCTAGCTTTTCTCGTACGAGATCTCCAATCCCTGTTGGTTAGTTGGACCTGTGCCTCGATCCTGCCCCTCCCCTCCACCGAGTTGAGAGTCCGATGTGGCCTGTAAAGAACGAGGAGAGCGCTGATCGAAACTTGAAATCTCTCAGTAGTCTTAATTTTTGCGCGGTCGTGCAAATCGTAAGTACGCTCAGAAGACTCAAGTGTTGGTGAACCAGCACGCAGACCTTGCTTTTGCTGTTGCTTTCTCTTTTTTTTGTTTTTCCAGTTCTTTTTATGAAAGAATGGGCATCCGCCTTCATCAGACTGGGCCTTTTGTTGCGATTGAGATTGCGTTTGCATTTGAGTAAAAGGCTTAATGCCCAGACTATTGCGTCCTATGGTTTTATAAGCCTTTGCAATAATCTTTGGTAATTCATGCGGCTTGTCTGCATCTGCCACAGCCTCCAAGTGGTTTGCCAATTGTAAGCTTACAGCATCACCCTTGACATTAGCATGGATCATATTAGCAACCATGTCGAACACCTCCACCAGTTTCATCCATAATTCCAGAGCCGCTTCGGCTCCGTGTTCATCCTGAATACTCTTAATCACAGAAGGGGGTACGGTCATGGAGGGGGTGCTGAAACACTTCAAATACACCGCTGCAAACACTTTACCCCAAGGGTTACATTTAGCCAATATCGGGAAGTAAGTCTTTAGGTAAACTTATGGTTAAGATCCTGTGTTTCTCCACTGGAATGGTATTCAGAAAAATAGCCTCGATCTGTCCACATTTTTCAGCAAGCCAATAAGGGAATTCATCATTATTCTGTGGACACTTGCCCATCACTGAATTAACCATATGAGGACTGATGGTAACACCACAAGGTCCAGCTGGTTGCGCAGTAAGGCCAGGTGGTCCCACCTGAAAGTTGCGTGACATGAACTGTGTTACAGCCCTATGTACACGTATCAAAGAAGTATGTAATACGCAGAGACAAGCAACCACTGCAATATGAGGGTTCTACTATATCAATGTTCCCGGATTGCACACTAAGAGTGCAAGCAGCTCACGGGCAGTTCACCCCATTGAAGAAATAGCTCAGGGAGAACAACATAGACTATGCCATGCTATACCCGGCTAGACTCCAGATTAACCATGAGGGCCAGCCGCGAATCTTCACGGTCTTCAAGTCTTGCAGAATGCCATGAAGGAATGGTCTAAAGACAAAAGATGTATCTAGGAGAGATACACTTGGGAAGGAGGGGAAGGAGGCAGATTGGATGAACAGGACTGATTTTTGGACTGCTCTACATACAGATAAAAATGTCACTCATGGGGTTGCAGATGAAGGTCTGATTAGAATTGCAAGGGAGACATGTCTACTGAAGCGATTTTGTTATTCTTAGTGTTACTGCTGACTATGCAGGGAGACTACAATGTTGGCTCTCGCGTGAGGGTGGTATCTGTTGCAGAGGCTTAGTCAGATTGAGGACCTCTGATACTGTTTGACAAGTGGGCGGGTGGGGATTAGAGATTCTCTATCTTCTTCAGATGTTCCATATTATGTTGATGGTTGTGCCGAGCAGAGGCCAGATTTGGAGTTTTCAGTTTTTAATAGGAGAGCGTGCGACCTCTGCCAGCGAGTGTAAGGCACATTTGGGATATTGTGCCTTGGGGGTTGGGGGGATGGGACCTCTTTACTTTTAGTTGTGCTATCTACACTTGCCGTTTTTTTTCAGGGTGGTTCAGGAGGTCTGTTTACTAGTTTTCTGTCTAGGCACAGTTGGAGAATGCCTGGTGTTGGTGGGGGGAGGGATAGGATGGGGCCTTGTATAGTATGACATTGACTGTGAACATTACTCATTATGCATAGCAACTGCGCACATTGTACTTTCCCATGGCAGACACTGATGAGCTGGCAACACATGATTATGGTACAGTTGGTAGTTCTTCCCACAGGGTGGCAACATCGGGTAAACTGTGTGCTCTTACATGGAAGGTGAGGGGTTTTAATGACCACATGAAACTATGTAAGGTTCTGTAATACCCGACGAGACAAAAAATAGACATTCCATTACTCCAAGAGACACACCTTCCTCTTAATAGCCCCATGCTCCGAAGTAGGGGAGTGCAGGGTTTCGCCCACGCCGCAGGCTTTACCACACATGCCCGAGGGGTGCTTACATGGGTTCACCCAAAGGCGTCCCTCACTATTGATCCTTTGGTTACTGATGTAGACGGAAGATATGTGATTTCCAAGTGCCGGGGAAAAGGGATTGACATACTTATCATAAATGTATATATTGGCCCAACTACGACAACCCTGACTTTTATACCGCCCTGTCCGGTAGGGTACGCAACTTTGGGATGGAACAGCAACTCTGGGGAGGTGACCTTAATTTAGTTTTGAACCTCGAATGGGACCGCTCAGGAGTACCGGCAAGACACGTTACAACAGCAGCTAGAATGCTCACAGATATCAAGGTACAAACGGGCTTGCATTATGTATGGAGGCTGAGATTCCTAGACAAAGGAGGATATACACATTATTCAGCATACCATGATCTACGTACATTTATAGACTACTGGTTAGCCGCCGGACAGCTGAATAGCCACATGAGGTCATGGGAGGTGCTGCCCCGTACACTTCCCCCCCTACACTTGGAGGTTCCCCCGTACTCTCTGATCGATGCAGTATTTAAGGAGGAGCCAGCGGAAGCGATTGAAACATACTCTGATAAAAATGTGGGCTCGTGGAGAGCTTTCAGGTGGTGTGGGAAACATTCAAAGTGTATATTTGTGGGGTCACCTTGTCCAAGCACTCAGGGGTTCTTAGGGTGCTGCGCAAACGGCTCGCAGATTTGAAAGAAACATTAGCCAGCCTTGAGGCGCGACGCCAAACAGGCGCTGATGACGAGGTATTGAGAGAATTCAAGGCCAAACTGGAGGAGTTTCAGGATACTGCTGATACTGAAATTTAACATCTAGGTAAATATGCTACTGCTCGCACATAAGGGGAGGGCGAACAACCGGTTAGGGTACTGGCCCAGTTATTAAAGAAACGGCGAGGGCATACAGTCGTTTCTGAACTTAAGTCAGCAGAGGGAGAGACACTTACTGATGACACTGTCATAGCAGAGAGATTTCGGCAATTTTACTCGAATCTATATGCTACACTTAGTTCAGGTACGGAGGAGGAAATTTTGGACTATTTAACATATATTAAGCTGCCCTGGCTGACTAATACACATCGTGAATTCCTAATGCGCCCGTTGGAGAGAGATGAAATACTCCTGGCTCTTGCCAATATGAAGCCAGGCAGTGCCCCGGGGGTAGGTGGACTGACTGTGGCCTTCTATAAGATGTACCTGGACTTGTTGTTACCACACTTAGCTACTCTATTCGAAGATATGTGTGAGTCGGGTATGATGCCGCCCTCAATGAGAGGCGATTATTGTAGCTATCCTGAAGCCGGGTAAACCCCCTGAGGAGTGTTGGTCATACAGACCTCTCTCTTTGCTTAATGTTGACACCAAAATCTTTGCTAAAATCCTGGGGAATAGACTGGTTCCAACGTTGGTAGCTCCGGAACAGGCAGGGTTTGTTCCGGGTCGGAACCTTACTTATAATTCATGCACGGTGTTTGGTGCACTCCAGCACACTAAACCGGACATTCCAGCTGTCACTGTGTTTCTCGAAATAGAGAAGACCTTCAAATCAGTTGAACGGCCCTTCGTGAGACAGGTTTTGTTGAGGATGGGGCTGAGGGAGGTCTTTTTACAGTTGCTTGGGGTGCTGTATTGTTCACCCATGGCCAGAGTAAAAATAGGCGACCTGGTGATGGACCCGATACGTCTCACTAGGGGTACGCGTCAAGGGTGCCCACTTTCTCCAATTCTCTATGTATTGGTGGCTGAACCCTTAGCCTGTGCACTCCGCGAATATCATAGATATAAAGGTATCCGTGTTCCAGGCTACAAACTTATAGTTTCGACGTATGCGGATGACACGCTCCTATATATTCGTGATATCGAACGGTATCTCTCATCTGTACTATGAGAAAGAGTGCGTTTTGGAGGGCTGTCAGGGCTGTGTGGTAACTGTTCGAAGTCCATCATATTCTCTCCTACCCCGTCTACGACTCAGTTTGAACCTGAATATCCGCTGAAATGGACGACAGACTCAGTACGATACCTTGGTATTCAGGTGCATTCAGACTCGGATGTCGTCTTTAGGGAAAAATATGGCATGCTGGTTAGTTAATTGGAGGATGAGTTGGAAATCTGGATCCGATTGCCACTATTCCTCCTAGATAGAATCTCTATAATGAAAATAGTGATACTCCCTCACTTTCTGTTTCTATTTATAAATATACCAATGGTACTCCCAAGTGTATTTTTTAAGAGGCTCACGACAATATTGGTTAAGCTGGCATGTTATGTTATGTTATGTTATGTTATGTTAAATTTAATTTCTATAGCGCACGGCTACTCGAGTGGAGTGTCCGGGCGCTTTATTTGGCAGCTCAGAGAAAAAACATAACACCATAAAAAACTTTCAAGACTTGCATGGGCAGGCAAACAACCGAGAGTCAAATGGCAAATTCCCATGTTGCCTTATCATATGCGAGGATTGGGGCACCTGATTTAGATCTTTACCATAGGGCAGTGCAAAGTGCACATGCTTACCTCTGGATACACGGCCTGCCGGACATCCCTCACCTATGCATTGAGAGGGCTGTGGCTTCACCCAACCCCTGCCCATGCTGCTTTTATCGCCCCCAGATCGTAGGACTGGAATACTGGACTCAATCAATGCAACTACCCATGCATGGCATCACCGCTTAAAGTTACAGGCAGGGGCTATCCTGTGTTCACCTCTAGCTCCCCTAGAGTGGTGCCAATGGTTGCCTCCGTGTAGAGATGACGGTGTAGTCTGTACGCTTAATTCCACAGTGATCAGTACTATAGGTAATTTGTTTGAGGGAGGCACAGCAAAGAACTAGGAAAACTTGGCAGTAGGGGATGCTACGCCTACTCTTCTCACCAAGTTTCAATTTCATAGAACCAGACATGCGTCACATCTGCTCTTGGGGGTGACCTGGCGGAACCACCAGAACTGACCGCCCTTTCTTTTGTTACGAACAACACCGGAAAGGCTTTGCAGGTATGGTCTGAGGAAAGAATCGAGGTGCGAGGATTGCAGCGAGCAGGTAGCCGACTTCATACATCTAGCATGGTTCTGTCCGGGGATTACGAAGTTTTGGGAACATGTTTTCTCTGAATTGGCAATGATGACAGGGAAGGCGCTGAAGACGAAGCCGGCTCTAGCACTACTGGGCTACTCTAAACCTTTTCCTACAGGGATGCATAGATTAGTGGACATGGGGCTGTTGATGGCCAAGATCAGAATGGCAATTTGGTGGTCGAAAGGACCGCTCCCTACAACTGCTTAATGGGCGAATGAAATGCTATACTGCTGCACCCAAACTGAGTACTATAGAGACTTCCTCCCTCCCCGCAATAGGCCTAAGAACTTTTGGGCGCTTTATAGTGCATATAGAGCTACTAAAGAAGGGGGCAACGAGACAGCAGAGGGTGAGTGTCAAGAAACAAGTGTATCCAGCCCTGAAGTATTGTAATATTGAAGCGGGCCCGGGCAGGGACAGAAGCTATATAGCGGGACCTGTTGGAGTGTGGGGATATGTGAGGTACCGTAAGCCGTAGGTATAACTTGAAGTTGGGGGTACAATGCATATTAAACTCATGGCTTGAAGGAGTGCGCAGAATGATAACAACAAGATATGGAGTACGGCTTGCCTACTGTGCTGTATTGCCTTGGACTGTATGACTGCAGGAAATCGCTGTTATTGTAATGTCATGAGAGTGGGATACTGTCCTTTGTTTACTGTTTTGTGAAGTGACTAAGGTTTGAAGTAAAATGAAGAAATAAAAAAATATATATAAATACCATATGAAAAAAAAAGGAATAGCCCCTATTTGGACAAAGGTGCAAACCATTGCAAACTAGAGACCCCCGATTCTAACAATGAGTATTACTATTAGTATAGGGAGGTACAAGATAATTTGAGTGGAGAACATGTGAGTATGTTAGTTGGATTGAATAAAGTAATTAAGGGATAGAAGAGGGAAGAAAACCAAAAGTGTTAATTGGGAGATCATAGTAGTAAATTGAGGTCTGGGATGAGTAAGGGAGAGATGGAGGAGGGAAAAGCCTGCAAAAGGGGATTAGGGAGAAAGAGAATCAGAGTAGAAAATGAGGTTTGGGATGAGTCAAAGGAGGGATCACAAGAAGGAGAATTTAGAAGGGTTGTTTGGGAGATCATAGAGAGAAACTGAGGTTTGCTGTGAGTCAGGTGGTGTAGAGGAGGGCGGAATCGAGGAAGGGTTATTTTGGAGATCATAGTAGTAGAAATGGTTTGGGATGAGAGAGAGTGAAGATAGAGGATACATTGATAGAGGTTTTGGGTGATGGTAGGACATAGTAAAGCTTTCGAGAGAGTATTATTTTTCCTTGTACAAAATGATTAAAATAATAAACATATAGATACATGATTACATAGTACGGAAATATATGTGTAAGGAATTTAATGTACTAAGAATTGTGTGTTTTGATTTTGTGGAGTATTGAAAGGAGATATTGATGTAGTGGTTTACTGTGAACGATGTGTATGTTCAGCACTGCTTGTGAGTGGTATTAGAATAGTACAGGTATGGTGATGTGTTTTGGAAAAGAGTATGTGATGTGTAAGAGGGGATGGACCAGAGTTATGACTATTTGTGTTCGATGTGTTAGCTGAAATAGGTAATTGTGTGGTGGAGTGGCATGCAAAGATTGTATGGTTGTGTGTGATTGGTAAAGAGAGGAGTCAGGGATTGGGGGATGGTGTGATGGAAGGCTGAGTATAGACTTTGTCATGATAAAAGGGGATTTGTTAGGAGCAAGTAGAGGACAGATCTGGTGTTTTGTTTGAATAGGGAGTGTGTGTCTGGCAGCATTAAAGGTATGTATGATGTGGCTTTATGTTGTGTTGGTGATGTGTGGAAGTGTTAGTGGTGTAGGAAAGAGTTGTGTTTTGTGTGATAATACAAGTGACATAGTCTAGTAGTTGGGGTAGAATTGTGTGCAGGTGTGGTTTGTGGGGTTTTGTAGTGGTTGTATGGTGGTTCAAAACACACTGAAATCTGTATAAGGTTCGTGGTGCATGAGTAGAATGCCTTTGCTGATATTGTATTTGGATGTTGGCGGATGTGGAGGGCTTGAGGTGGTAGCACATAAGTGAAAATTGGAGAGCATCTCTGGCCATAGGCCTGACCCGAACAGGCCCAAACAGGCAACTGCCCATGTCCTCTCTGCCCAGACAACACAGGCAACTGCCCTTGTCCTCTCTGCCCTTAACCTTGACACCTGTGCTGAAATGCCCTGAGCACTATGCTTGGCCAATGGGACCCTAGCCCTAACCAATCAGAACCCTAACCCTAAACCCGAGAGCCAATGGAGGACTTGGCCCTATTAAACAATCACATCCCTAACTCTAACAGCCAATCAAAGCCAAAGCTATAAGCCCTATGTCCAATAGGAAACCCTAGCCCGATTAGCCAATCAGAACCCTAGCTCAAACAGCCTATGCAGCAACCCCTCTGACAACAAGAACCGCATACTACAGCACTCAGAACTTTACAAAATTATTACACCACATCCATGCCATCTGAACACACTCATAAGCATGAAATAGGGTGTAACGTTTACAACGCAACTTTTACAACGCACTACCATTACAACGAAACTTTTACAACGCAACATCCATTACAACGCACACTTTTACAACGCAGTCATTACAACGCATGACACTACAACGCACACCACTACAACGCATACCATTACAACGCAGTCATTTCAACGCATACCATTACAACGCAAAACTTACCATCCAATACTTACCCTACTGTTGCACCCCCTGGAGTTAGAATAGTAATTTTAACCCCTACACTATCCAATATTGTCCCTACTGTTGCACCCCCTGGAGTTAGAATAGTAATTTTAACCCCTACACTATCCAACACTTACCTTATTTGCAATGTAATGTAATGCGTTGTAATGGTATGCGTTGTAAATGTAGTATGCGTTGTAGTGGAATGCGTTGTAAAGGTATTTTTTAAGAATTCTTTGTAATGGTATGCGTTGTAAAAGTGTGCGTTGTAATGGATGTTGCGGTGTAAAAAATGCGTTGTAAAGGTATGCGTTGTAAAAGTGTGCGTTGTAACGTCATACATCCGCATGAAATACATCAGACAGGAAGTTGAATAGTAGTAAAGTAATTACACTACTGCGATCTTGGGACCTGCCCATCAACTTACCCAAAAGCTTGAAAGATCGTTAAGCTAAAGAAGCAAAGACAACTATTAGTACAACCAAAAGATTTCACAAATGAAATATTTGACCCGCCCTAGCAGCAAAGGGCTATATTACATAACATCCACCCTCGCTTACCCACATCAGCCCATCAGTGTGGAGAAAAAGAAGAGAGCACTCTAAGAATTCAATAGAGGATCAAAGGAAGAATTTGTACACAGAGAAAACTTTTTCTCAGCGAGACCCAGAAAAAAAAGTTCAATTGTGTAAATACACTCATGAGTTTCATTTATGAGATAAGAAGTATGCACTTGCTAAATTTCTTAAATCATAAATTCATAGATGCTTATTGGAGAACACTACATAGCTTTCCATGAGTTTGCCTTATACTGTATTATACAAAATTCCCTGTCTATGTAACAGGCATTTGGAACTTTAATTTGCGCCCTGGGTCACTTTGGTATTCGAGAAGGGACCACAGATGCTTGTGCGCCCTGTTCTATAAAATGGATCACGCCTGTACACACTTTGCACAATTGCAATCACAATGGAGAATTCATTCATTTACCTGAAATGTGGCTCCATGCAAATGAGGGAACATTTTGATATTGCCCTCATTCAATATTAATAATGCATGCAAAATGGCAAAGAAGCTGTTAGAAGACACACTGATTGTGCACCACATTGAAGCAGCGCAGTCAGTGAACCCCTTAAGGTTGCCCCTCTGAAGTGAAAAAAGGAAGTCTCAGTAACCCCCGCACCTCCCAGGCAGGCACGTGTAGACACTGACAGCACCCACCTGCAATGGTATCCTTTCACCTCCACCTTCAAATATGAGCTTATATCTCTGTATTAAATTAAAGTTGTACTTGGGTCCCTATGGACCGATACACTTTGAATTTAGACCTCAGCCTCTGCCCCCCATTGTTAATTATGTTAACTTTGCCTGTAAAAGTGGCCTCCTGTGGTCTTGGAAAACAGCTGTTATCACCCCAGTATTTAAAAAGGGGAAGTGGGATGACCCAAGGTACTATCTACTGATTTCTCTTTTAGACTGCACTGTTAGGATTTTAGGGAGGATTGTCCTCAATAGACTGATCAATTGTATTGAGGCTAAGGGGGTAACCTCAAAACGGCAGTATAGATTTTGAATTGGTTTGTGGACCTTGGAACAATGCCTAAATCACCATCAGGTGATCGGTAAGTATACTATTGCATTGCAGGGTTTTATTTTCCTTGCATTTTTGGACCTCTCTTACTCTTTTGATTCTGTGGTGAGGTCCCTTTTGTAGGCTAAGCTGGAGGCCTTGGGAGTTGATAAGGGGCTACTATTTTTTTACAGGCTCTCCATTATGATTTTTCAGGTGAAGTTAGATATAGGAAATAAGCGGCGTGCACCCACGCATTCTGTTTGGGACGGGTGGTGCACCAAGGGTATGGGCTTGCTCCAATCTTGTTTCTATGGTACTTTTCTGGGCGGGAGGAGGCTTTGATTATCACATCAGTGGATCCCTGGTTATAAAAAAGATTCCTATTACAACCCTAACCTATGCAGACAATGAGGTCCTGCTATCAAGGACACCTCGGGCGCTCAAAACTCTAGTAGCTAGTTATATTGAAAATATGACGATTAAGAAGTTGGGGGTTAATTTTTGTAAAATGGGTGCAATGGCGTGTGGACCAAGGCATGTTAAAAGGAGGCAACTGTATTTTTATGAGAACGGCATTTCTAGAGTTTATGAATTTTCTTATTTTGGGGTCATCTTTGATCCAGTTGGAACCTGTTCACCTTGTGTTACAATGGCTAATAAATGTTTTGTGCGTAGTGCGTGGTCTAATATTAGCAAGTGGCCAATTGCCCTCTTTTTTAGAGGTTTACAGGAGGAAGTGTATCCCTATTTTAACATATGGGTCCGACTGATGGGACATTAAAAGAAGTCCTGAGGCCCCAGGCCGCAGAGAATACAGTCTGTAGAAGACTACTTGGCCTCCCACCTAGATGCTTCTCTTACATATTGCATGAGAAATCTGGGTAGAGTGAAGATCTCATAAATGTTGCCCTCTTGATATTGTGGTGTTCTCTCTGGAGTAATCCTCTGGTTGTGCCTAATAGAGAAGGCATTTCAGATTGCTTATCCCGTGCCAGGGACACCTTATTCCTTGGCCAGAATATGTTAAAAAGACTACCTTTATCTTCTTCAGACCATTTATCTTTTTCAAACCTGCGTGTCTAACCAAAGGCAAAAGTCTATGGGTAAAAAAATAACTTTTATGGCCCAAAGGCCGCATGAGCGGGAGTCGATAGAGTTAGTGAAAACTCAGAATAAGGACTAGATGCTGATTCAAACTACTCTAGGATTAGAGCCATAGCGTGACTTTATTCCACACTCAGGACAAGTCCCTTCCTATCACACTATAAAATGGCAGTTATGTTGCCCCTTGGCCAGTTTAATTTTTACCTTCATCTCTCTTTGCCTATGTGACGAAATTTCCCCTCAAAGCCTGCTTCACTTTGTATTCTTTTGTTGAGTTTTATTCATGTTTTACCAATCGTTTTTTAATCCCTTTCTTAAGAGGTTCAGGTCTTTTTAGGTTTAAACTGGCCTTGCTGTATCTGCAGAAATGAGCACTTCTGTGATCATGAGCTAATGTCTGTTTCTCAAAAATGTTTTACGTGTTAGTAATGAAGGGGCATATTATCAATAACGGCGTTAAAAATGATCGCCGATTTAGCAGCAGAAAACTGCCGCTAAAGCGGCGATAATGGGCTTGATAATATGCCCTTGAGAATTCCAATACAAGTCCATGTTCTGGTGTGAACATGGGCTTCTATTGGAATTCTCTACGGCGTATTATCAAGCCCCATTATCGCCGCTTTAGCGCTAGTTTTCTGCCGCTACACTGGCGCTAATGTTAACGCCGTTCTTGATAATATGCCCCGAAATTTTTTTTAGCTTATCCAACTGAACTGGACTGAAAGGTGGACTGTCGTCTTCAAAGAGACAGTTCGACTTTCAATCATGCACAATTGACCGTGCAAGAGTGAGTTGGTGCCTGCAGTGTGAACAGTGCATTTACTGTTAAGGGCTCCCTGTGTCAGCCTGCCCCTGGCACTCTCAGTCAAGTGTGTAATGCCAAAGATTGGGACTGTGCTCCTTATATGCAAATGGCCCCTGGAATTTTTTGTGAATCCAAATGAAGTCTAAACGTAGGAGTAACCTCACAGGACAACAAATTTAATTTTGTTTGTGAATCCTGACTTAGGTGAGCAAACCCCCTTTGAATAACCCTTCCCAGCGGCAATGTTTTCTCTAGCCAACATGGTGTACACAATAGCCATGCATAAAGGGGTCGATGTCTGTTGGAACCTTTCATGAAAAGTGATACATTAAAGTAAGAAACATCCTAAAATGTGTTTTGTGTGGTGAATACCTGACTTTTATTTGTAGAGAACATTTGAAAAGAGTCGGGCCAAGCATTGCTCCGCTTAGAGTCTCTGCTAATCTGATGTTCAATTCAAGAATATTAACTAGGAATGACTGGCCCTATGTCAAGGGATATCTTGATATAGTAGTGCGTGCCTGAATAAATGTAGTACCGACACACAGGAGACTCTTGCAGTGACAGCGAGGGCAGATTCAGACATCGAACTGTGCAGACGCCATTGTGGAGCCCTTCCTAACGCCACACATAATTGGCTCTCATGGGATGGTAGGTTTTCCCTCAGCCTCTCACTGCCTCTGACCTGATTAAAAAAAACATACCTGCTTCCATTTCTGAAGGTGTCCTTGTAGCCGGCAGGAACCTTTCTATTTGCATCTCATGGTAAAAGGTGAAACGCAATTAAAAGCAATTGCGACCTTTTTAGTAAGTGACAAGATAACATGAAGTGTAATGCTTGCTGAAATATTTCTGGAATTGTACCCGAATCCAGGATGGTAGAACAGGATACAGAACTGGATAATAACATGTAAAAAATGTTAATAATCTTAAAAGTTCCACATATTTACTTTCTAAAAATGTGTGCTCTCAGACTTAATGATAACCTGTTGCAGGATTCTGTGGGTAAACTTTATAATATTGTATATTAAGTTATTTCACAAGATGTGAGCCTTTAGAAATAGAAGTTTCTACAATATGAGGGTTTGGCTTGCCCAAACTGCAGATCAGACGTATGTGTACGTTGATTCTAGTAACAACTGCAAAATACCTTACAGTGCTGCTACAATGTTGCAGAGCAGATGGTTCTTAATTGGAAACACATATTACAACATTTTAAGCTGGTCAAATATACATTTTGGGAAGAACTTTTACTAGTCCAGCTATCATCTTTCTCGAAGGAATTAATACAACCCCTGGACACTAAATACACTGTTTATTTTAAGAGCGAAACTTAATGGATGGAATGCAATTACATCCCCCTTAAATACACACCAAAACCACCATTCAAACTACCAAACTCTTAATTTTTCTTTCTTCAACTAATTTTCTATGGAGGAATTCTGGATACAAGTGATGTAAGGTGTTTGTTCTGCATGGTTAAACAGTGTTTTAGACATTATTTATCTGATGGGGGGGTGTAATGTCTTAAAAAAGATCTTCATAATGCAACAGTCTTTTTATCTTCCAGAAATGAGTTAAAACTACATCTAAACACTAGACTCTCTATTCAAAGACACTTTATTTAGGTCATAGGACCTTAAAAGTACAAAGTACAGATAAATTACATTTGAAAATGTAAAAATATGAATATATACGAGGAACAAGGTCAAATATATAGGCATCAAATTAGTCCTACATAGTGCAAAACCACCTACTCAGCATATGAAATCATTATCAACAAAAACCTCTAAAAAGTCTAAAATAGGCTAAGAAGAGTCCATCATCTTGTTAGAATAGTCGATGGCAATATGAAGTTTTCAAAGTCTTAGGACCGATGCCAATGTGACCTATCCACAATCAATTATTTAAAATCAAATAAAGTACAGACAAAAGATGAGATTCATAATAAATATATGGAATAAATCTGAGTAACCACTGTGGAAACTACATTACTCTTGGATACTCTGCAGTTAGGAAACAGCATCTGATCTAATAGCCCACTGCCATCTTCCATACATCCAATAAGGCCAGAATTTAGTAGGTGTCCGTGTGAAATGTATGCATTCTCTAAGCATGGGAAAGTACAGATTCCCTGCCTGTATGCAGCCCTTTCTGGCTGATGTTCCAAGCCCTCTCTAGGGAGCGTGCAACAGCATAGACAATTGTTTCCTTGAGATCACTTTTTAAGATTCGTAGTGCCTCCCAAAAGTGCCTTACGCTTTCTAACTTATATACTACAGTTATCCATTTCTTTCTCAGTAGAGTATATCTTGGGCAGATTAGGAAAAAGTGAACTTCAGATTCTTTTATCTATGGACAAAAGGGGCCACCGGTTTTATCCCATCTAGAAGTGAATGATCTTATAGGTAATGTACCACTTCTAAACTGCACATACAAACGTTTGGCTACAAAGTGGTAGATTCTATTCATAAACATTTCAAATTTGGGTGAGTATTTGTGACTCAGAAATTGGCATGTAGGACTCCCCTCTTTATGCTTAGACAGATTCGAAGCATAACCTTTGTCCAGTATACTTTTTTAGGATTCTGTTTTGCACCTTGGGTAGCTTCTGCAGGGTGTATTTCACAATTCTCCAATTTGAAGGCATTCATACTGCTTCTTAACATTTTTAAGCCATGGAGTTTGAACTTGTCTATCACATGAGATCAATCCATTAGCGATTCCCTATAGGGAGTTAACTCTGGGGTTACCCACAGCCGCACCCAGTATGTGAATAGCTTTAAATCATACACCACATTGATGCAGTTGTGTTAGATCTAATCTCAGGGGAACAAGGGGAGTACTCTTATGAATTGATTCAATTCTAGTGTGAGGGGAGCTGAGTCAACGTACCGTCATATATTTGCCCCATAAAGAGCAGCAGCCACCACTGTGGCTCTATAAAATGTTTAGAAAAAATGTAGAAAAAAACTACACAGCTATTAAGTAGTGTACAATATACACTAGACATTTACAGAATGGGCAAGCATTTACTAATTTGCCAGTAAAAAGTAGCGCAGTTGGGTAGACATCTTTTAGTCAAAACTGTAGACTCTTCTTGAAACAAATGAGGTTCCATTATGGCCCTGATGCTCATTTCAGATCAGTTCAAATTCAGCGGGAAGCACTTACAAATATAAACATAGCAGGAAGCCAGGTGAAGCTCCTCTTGAGTAAACTTCAAACAATCCTAACTTCTTGGGATTGGCGAATGTAAAGCAAATATGTGTTCTGTAACATTCTACAATGAAAAATGATCTAAAATCCTTAATAGAAGTGAATGCTACGTTAATCTATTGGAGCACAATCTGAACTTGGATGACTGTGATGAGTGGTTTCTTCATTGACATGCCCTTGTTAGAGCAGAGTGCACGGTTTATCTTTTTAAATACTGTAAGTATGCAAATGCCCAACATGTATTCTACTGCTCAAACACATGCACTGATAGACCCCCTTGCCACTCCCACACCCACCCACAGGCCCATAGCAGCACTCACACAGCTACTTACAGACATACATGTGCATTGGCACAACCACTAACAGACCCATACAGCTACTCACACACCCACTGACAGACCCCTGGTGCCACCCTTACAGCTACTCCCACACTCATTCAACTATGCAATCACTCACACAGACACACATTCAACCATACAGCCACTCACACACACACACTTATTCACCCGTACTGCCACTCATGCACTCATTCACCCACCCATACAACCACTCACACACCCACTCACTCACCAATACAGCCACTCACACAGCCATTTAGTTACCCATACAGCTACTCACACACCAATTTGTTGACCTATACACCCGCTCAGCTCACACACCCTTTCACACAGCCACTCACATAATATATGATAGAAATAGTATCACTCATTAGTAAAATACAAACTATACTAATTAAACGTTTGTTGTACTGTGGTTTATCTTTTTAACAAAGCAAACACAAGGAGATCATGTACGGAGCACTGAAACTTTTCAGACACTCACCCCCAGTCACGGAACTGGGTTTAAACCATCATCATTCTTTAGCTCACTTCGCCACCTCAGTTCAGACATACCTATATGCAAATCAGTCTTGACCCTGTGCCTCATGGGAACAGTCCAGCCTGCTAAACTGCCAAGCCAGGTCTTCCCTAAACAGGAAACAAGTATCCTGGGACCAGTTTCTGGGTAACACCCTTCATCAGCCAGGCTAGCTTGAATCCAGTGGCAAAGTGAGCAAGGGACCCACCACTGTGCATACCCTGCCAACCTAGGAGAACAAAGCAAACACAAGGAGATGATGGCGAGCCCTGAAACTTTTCAGACACTCACCCCCAGTCACAGATCTGGGTTGAATCCATCATCATTCTTATGCTCACTTTGCCACCTCAGTTCAGATCTAGCTATATGCAAATTAGTCTTGACCCTGTGCCTCAAGGGAACAGTCCAGTCTGAACTGCATAGGCAGGTCTTCCCTGAACCGGAAACAAGCATCCTATCACCGGTTTCCGGGTAACACCCTTCATCAGCCAGGCTAGCTTGAATCCAGTGGCAAAGTGAGCAAGGAATCCACATCAGGGCATACCCTGCCAACCTATGGCGAACAAAGCAAACACAAGGAAATGATGGACGGAGTGCAAAACTTTTCAGGCACTCAACCCCAGTCCCAGATCTGGGTTGAATCCATCATCATTCTTTAGCTCACTTCGCCACTTCAGTTCAGACCTTGCTATATGCAAATTAGTCTTGACCCTGTGCCTCAATGGAACAGTCCAGTCTGAACTGCATAGGCAGGTCTTCCCTGAACCGGAAACAAGCATCCTATCACCGGTTTCCGGGTAACACCCATCATCAGCCAGGCTAGCTTGAATCCAGTGGCAAAGTGAGCAAGGAATCCACATCAGGGCATACCCTGCCAACCTACGGTGAACAAAGCAAACACAAGGAAATGATGGACGGAGTGCAAAACTTTTCAGGAACTCAACCCCAGTCACAGATCTGGGTTGAATCCATCATCATTCTTTAGCTCACTTCGCCACTTCAGTTCAGACCTTGCTATATGCATATCAGTCTTGACCCTGTATCTCATGGCAACAGTCCAGCCTGAACTGCCAAGCCAGGTCTTCCCTGAACCAGAAACAAGCATCCTGGGGCTGGTTTCAAGGGTAACACCCTTCATTATCCAAGCTAGGTTGGATCCAGTGGCAAAGTGAGCAAGGGACCCACGTCTGGGCATACCCTGCCAACTTAGGGCGAACAAAGCAAACACAAGGAGATGATGGACGGAGTGCTGAAACTTTTCAGACACTCACCTCCAGCCACAGATCTGGGTTTAATCCATCATCATTCTTTAGCTCACTTCACCACCTCAGTTCAGACCCAGCAATATGCAAATCAGTCTTGACCCTGTGCCTCATGGGAACAGTCCAGCCCGAACTGCCAAGCCAGGTCTTCCCTGAGCCAGAAACAAGCATCATGGGACCGGTTTCTGGGTAACACCCTTCATCAGCCAGGCTAGCTTGAATCCAGTGGCAAAGTGAGCAAGGGACCCACGTCTGGGCATGTCACAGATCTGGATTTAATCCATCATCATTATTTAGCTATCTACGCCAGCTCAGTTCAGACCCAGCCATATGTAAATCAGTCTTGACCCTGTGCCTCATGGGAACACTCCAGCCCGAATTGCCATGCCAGGTCTTCCCTGAACTGGAAACAAGCATCCTGGGATCGACTTTCTGGGTAACACCCTTAATCAGCCAGACTACCTTGAATCCAGTGCCAAAGTGAGCAAGGGACCCACGTCTGGGCATACTCTGACAACCTAGGGCGAACAGTCACAGATCTGAGTTGAATCCATCATCATTCTTTCGCTCACTTCGCCCCTCAGTTCAGACCTAGCTATATGCAAATCAGTCTTGACCCTGTATCTCATGGGAACAGTCCAGCCTGAACTGCCAAGCCAGGTCTTCCCTGAACCGGAACCAAGCATCCTGGGACCGGTTTCTGGGTAACAGCCTTCATCAGCCAGGCCAGCTTGAATCCAGTGGCAACATTTTTATTTTTAACAGTCATAAACTTAAAATAAATACTCTCTATAACTAAATGATGTAATCAGTGATGTCATTTGAGATGTCATCAGTCATGTTACTGATCATGTCATGGGGGATGTAATATGTGAGGTCATAAGAATTTCATTGCAGGGCCGTAAGTAATAGTTATCTGAGGTACTATAAGTGCTGAATTTCCATGGTTTTGTACAAGTGAAATCTGGACCTAACTATACCATCCATGTAACCGTTGGTTTTTTCAGTGAACATATATATATGCATTCCCAGTTTTATAAGAACAGGTAAGCCTGGAAATGTGCTCAAAAGATACACTTACCCAGGAGAGACGTAATGTGGAGAAATGTCTTTCTTTCTCCTCATTTTTTCCACCTTTCTATTTGTGCCGCATTCTGCAGCACACATAGAAAGAGGACGAAGGCTCCCAGGATTGTTTTTGTGCAGGATGGTGCCCCTTCCTGCACAAAAACTATCCTGAATGCAACACAGGCCCCCATGACCCATGGGGCAAGTGTGCCTGCGTGGCACTAGGCAGCCCATTGTGAGCCAAGTCTGGGGAAAGGACAGGAATGCACTGTATTCCCTTAAATACACTATATTCCTACCCATTCAGAGTGGTGCAGCACAGCAAGGAGATATGCTGCGCTACACCACTTTTTCATAAATATGGCCCCTAGTATATGGTAGGGCATGTAGGTTTAGAGACCCCAGTAGACTTATTGCACTATATTGTGCACTCCTGTGATGTATGGTGACAGTTTAAAGCCAGTCATGCCTTGCAGGCTGGTTTTAAAATAAAACAATTTCGAAATTTGAGTTTGAAATTAATAGTACTTCCAATGTTTAAAACAACCCTTTTATTACATATAAGTCACCCCTAAGCTCTGCCCGAGGAGTCTCAAGGGTAGGGTGCCCTGTTATAAAAATCAGGGACATTTTAAAATATATTTTATATGCCCTGGTGTGGGAAAAACAGCCAACGTTGTTTTCCCCATTGTAGTGCAGCTAGCTTCTTATGAACCCCAGTGTACCCCAATATAGGCCTAGTGAGTTACATAAGCTTTCACCTATGTTAGGCCTACCATTGTTTTACTTAACAGGTTTGGTGCTGACCTTTTACATAGTTAGGCGCTGCATAAATGTTGTGTGGTTTTATCCG
The DNA here is from genome assembly GCF_964261635.1 of Lissotriton helveticus. Classification (NCBI taxonomy): domain Eukaryota; kingdom Metazoa; phylum Chordata; class Amphibia; order Caudata; family Salamandridae; genus Lissotriton; species Lissotriton helveticus. The sequence goes on along the minus strand of NC_136063.1, from coordinate 936,766,109 downwards.
AAAACTAGCCTCAATTATTATGCATGAGAATTCTCAGTATCAGAGCAGGATTACTATCTTCTGCATAATAACTCTGTATAAGGGTAATCACTATTGTCATCCTTGGCCAACATGCCCACAGTACCATGATACATCCCGGTAGAAGCCCTGAGGGTACCTTTTGAGTATATAAGCACCACATCTTCACTGGGCAGACCAGAGGAGAAAGGCTTCCATGCTGACACGAGATGCTGAGGTCCCTGCACGCAGACACTCCAGCACGCAGTAGTCTGACATCCCTTGCATGGTGCCCATCTCCAGACCAAGTTGGGGCCATTCGCTCTCCCATATCAGGAAATGGGATTTGCTCTATCCTAGGTGGAGTCCAGGCTCCACACCTACATACATGCTAGGTACACTTAGGTACATCAAGTAAGGGTTGGCATCGTACGGGTATGCATTATTATTGTCATGTGTCTATATGCCTGCATATATTTAATGTTTTAGCACTATGGTAGAATTCTACCTTTTCTTTACTATGCTGGTGCTTATAACTGTATATATTTGTTTCTGTCTCATTATTGCAGCACACCTATTTTATACTAGAATGATGCTGGTTCAATAAATGCTAATTGAAAACGACCCCACCATTTCTTCTTTATATCTCTCTGAGACAAAGTGAGCATGAGTGACTGACCGAAAAAGTATTGTACTATTTCCATATACCCTGAAGGGTCAGGGTGGTCATGTTCGATAGTTGCCAGAAGCTTTTCGCTCCTTGGTAGGAGATGCTCATAGTGACACTGTGATCTAGCTGGTCTACAGACTAAAATATCCTCTGGGGGTGTCTGGAATTAGCCTGGACACCAATCCCTTAGTTTATGTTGTCTAAACGCACAGATCCTGTATAGGTGTTGGACTTGGTCTTCCTGGCAGGTTCACCCCGAGACTTTTTGCATTCTCCCAGCCTTTTCCTGTAACCTTGTGTTGGTGATTTTAGGCCTCTCAGCACTTTAGCACTGTGGTCCAGTGTAAAGTGCGTGTGCTCTCTGTGTATGTGTGGTGATACGGGCCAGCCCTCCCATAGGAATGCATGGGGGATATATGTGTACATGGTAATTCCTGGTATGAGAGGAGTGCAGGGGTGAGTTTAGTATGTATGAACTTGTGAGAATAAATGCTGCGCAAAGGTGTGCGCAGATTTGTGGTGACTGGTGGAGAAATGCCACTTTTAGAAGCTGGCATATCTATTTCCTGTGTGTCTGCCTGCCCTATGTGAATTGCATGTCTGGCTTGTGATTGACAGGAGCTGAGAGGTGTGGGTGGCTCCTGGAGACAGGGTGAGTCAGCCCAGTGATGAATAGAGAAGATCTGCATGCAGATTTGAGGGAGGAGTTGCACCTGTAACCTGAATAGGGTTGTGACTTCCCTCCACAATGATGGCCCCACCCCCTGTGGTGTGTCTGATCACTGAGCCCTCACCTGACTAAGGGGAGAGGAGCTAGGCAAAACAAAGTGCTTCAAATCCCCTCTAAACCAGTTCTGACTGGTATCCCCTAAGCCCTGTGCTGCGACATAAAGGGATTTTCTAATATAATTATAGGGGCAGTGACCCCATGAAAATGTTCACTTGTTGTTCCATAGTCCTGCCGTGGCATGCTGCTGCTGGGGCCCAGGGTGGGCTGCCATGAGAGCTTGCCTCCCTGAGCCCTGCATTGCCCCTTGATGCCAAGGAGGACTTTTGGGACCCATTTCTCTGCACTTGGCAGCCCAGAACCTTCAGAACTTTGGGCAACATTTTTGCATGCTGGGAGTACTTTGCTTGGATTGCCATGGTGGGCGCTCTTTTTCCATTGCTACAGATCGCCTTGTTTGCCCTGAGGAGGAGAGCTTCTGTTCTCCTCTTGCAGCGCTGGGCTGCGATCATCCTCGAAGAAATCCCGACATAGGGATTCCCCCGCTTTTTCCGATGTCACAGCGGGTGCCCACCCCCATCAAGACCGCATTGGATTTGTTCAATTTTATGGAGAGCGGGTGCCGATCCCACTCTCCTGCTATCCTTTAATGGTGGGTGCCCCTCCGCATGTTGCCTGGTTTGTATTATGTTAAAGTGGGAGCCAACCCGCGTCTCACCGCTGGGAAAGGAAAGGAAGTCAGGCAGTGTGATGCCTGGAGCGGGGTGGCACATCCGCCTCAGGAATGGTAGCCCCGCCCGCCGGAGACTCGAGAGCAGAGCGGGGCTCCGCTGAGGAAGGGAAGCCCCGTGCTGTAAATTGCCATGCAGCAGTCCCGAGTCCCAGGAGGGAGCCCGGGTGTAGAAGACGGCACCTGCCTGTGTGAGGCTCCGGAGAGTGATGGAGAGCCCCGTGGGCACCAGCAAGCAGAGAGGCCTGACCGGAGTCTCGAGGGCTCCCCATGTGAAGTCTCCACAGCAGGAAGCAGAGACCGCAGCGCAAAGAGGAGAGTCCAGCCTTCGCCGCAGCCAGTGAGGGGGGCTTTAGTTATGTAGTCCCTGGGAGAGGCAAAGAGTCAGAGCAGCCCCATCTGGCAGCGGGCCACTCCACCGAGAGGGGCATCTTTTGTATACAGAACCTGTGTGGCTCCAACGTAGGGCAAGTTAATTTAAAGGTCCCGTTGGGACCAGAGGGCACCGCAGTGCCGGGCTCTTATTTAGATTTCCATCTGTCCCGCTTGCTAGAGGGCATATGCCATGTTTGTGGGGCATGGTTGTTTGGAAAACCCCAAAAGAGGCCCGAAGGGCACAGTTGGGCCAGGGCCTAATTGAGTATTCCCAGCAGCCCTGCGAGAGCACAGGTAGCTGCAACGGTTTTGCGCAGTTTTGTTTATAGAGTCCCTGAGGGGGACAGACGGGAACAGTGGTGCTCAGGCCTCTAATTGCTTCACAGCTGCCCAGCAAGTAGTGGGCAGCTGCGGCGTTTAGGCCACAGTTCTTTGGGGGCATGTTAGGTGATAGGAGTGAGGTGCACTCCTTGGCCCTAGCACAATGGCGCAATTGGATTCTGATGCATAGGCTGCAGCCCTGACATTCTGGGCACCAGGCGTTTAAGCCCCTTTATTTATTTATTTATTTCTTTATTTAAAAAAGTTTTATATAGCATTGGCTAGACCCGGAGTTATCAGAGCGCTCTACATAAGGTTCCACAGAAATTATAAAATTACTTCAGTTACACGTTACAACAGTTGCTAGAATAACATTTCAAGAGTGTAGAAGACAACATAAATGGAGTTTAGAAGGGTAAGGGAGTGGGGTAAAGGGGGAGGGGTTAGATAGAATGGAGAGACAAAGGAGGGTCTGCCCAAAGTCCGGCTGGGTATGTGACGACCGAGGGGGAAGTCCACAGTCCATCACCTCTTTAGCTATCAGGTAGCTCCACCGGGCATCAGCCAAACAGCAAGGTCTCAACGGGAAAATAATTAAAGAGCAAAAGCAGAGGCGGGGAAGAAACGACACAAATGTCAGAAGTCCAGCTGGGTAGGTGACCGCCATGGCGCTGTGCTGGAGCCAGTCTCCCCTATAGCTGTCGGTGCAGCTCCACCGGGATTCGGCCATGTATGCGTTTTGGGTTCCACAGGAATAGAGAGAGGAACAGGAGCTGATCCAAAGTCAAGACTCGAGAGGGGTAGGGGGTGGAGGGAAGTAAGGTCAGGAGAGATATCGGTCCTGGTGTTACTGGGGAGAGCCTTCTGCAATGTTCTCCAGCTGGCCACTGGGACAAAGATGGTGAGAGGAGAGGTGAGGAAGTGACAGACCCCAGGTTCAGAGGTCCTCGTGGTGAAAAGTCTCCCCTAGCGGCCATCTTAAGGTCAGGAAGCGAGTGCAAACCCCAGTTGGCCAGGCAGTTCGTGATTGATGTGCTATTAGGAAATGTGATGCTCTACAATGATTCATGCCTCTAAATGCGTTTGATTCAGAAAAGGGGGTGGTGATGTACAGAGTATTCTGAATTAAGCAGAACACTCCTACCCAGTCAACAGATCAGGGCTTGATCCATCACCGTTGTTTAGCTCACTGCACCATCCCAGTTCAGAACCTGGCTACATGCAAATTAGTCTGTCCCTGGCCCAGCGCATCATGGGAACAGGGCAGACCAAACTACCAAGCCAATTCTTTACTGGAAAGGAAACAAGCTTCCGGGGACCGGTTTCTGGCATTTCAGCCGTCGTCGGCCCGGCTTGCTTGAATCCTGATGGTGCAGTGAGCAAGGGACTCATGTCTGAGCATACCCTTCCACACTTGTAGTGGCCAAAACGATTCAGAAAAGGGGGTGGTGATGGACAGAGTATTCTGAATTAAGCAGAACACTCCTACCCAGTCAACAGATCAGGGCTTGATCCATCACCGTTTTTTAGCTCACTGCACCATCCCAGTTCAGAACCTGGCTACATGCAAATTAGTCTGTCCCTGGCCCAGTGCATCATGGGAACAGGGCAGACCAAACTACAAGCCAATTCTTTACTGGAAAGGAAACAAGCTTCCGGGGACCGGTTTCTGGCGTCGTCGGCCCGGCTTGCTTGAATCCTGATGGTGCAGTGAGCAAGGGACTCATGTCTGAGCATACCCTTCCACACTTGTAGTGGCCAAAACGATTCAGAAAAGGGGGTGGTGATGGACAGAGTATTCTGAATTAAGCAGAGCACTCCTACCCAGTCAACAGATCAGGGCTTGATCCATCACCGTTTTTTAGCTCACTGCACCATCCCAGTTCAGAACCTGGCTACATGCAAATTAGTCTGTCCCTGGCCCAGTGCATCATGGGAACAGGGCAGACCAAACTACCAAGCCAATTCTTTATTGGAAAGGAAACAAGCTTCCGGGGACCGGTTTCTGGCATTTCAGCCGTCGTCGGCCCGGCTTGCTTGAATCCTGATGGTGCAGTGAGCAAGGGACTCATGTCTGAGCATACCCTTCCACACTTGTAGTGGCCAAAACGATTCAGAAAAGGGGGTGGTGATGGACAGAGTATTCTGAATTAAGCAGAACACTCCTACCCAGTCAACAGATCAGGGCTTGATCCATCACCGTTTTTTAGCTCACGGCACCATCCCAGTTCAGAACCTGGCTACATGCAAATTAGTCTGTTCCTGTCCCAGTGCATGATGGGAACAGGGCAAACCAAACTACCAAGTCAATTCTTTACTGGAAAGGCAACAAGCTTCCGGGGACCGGTTTCTGGCATTTCAGCCGTCGTCGGCCCGGCTTGCTTGAATCCTGATGGTGCAGTGAGCAAGGGACTCATGTCTGAGCATACCCTTCCACACTTGTAGTGGCCAAAACGATTCAGAAAAGGGGGTGGTGATGGACAGAGTATTCTGAATTAAGCAGAACACTCCTACCCAGTCAACAGATCAGGGCTTGATCCATCACCGTTTTTTAGCTCACTGCACCATCCCAGTTCAGAACCTGGCTACATGCAAATTAGTCTGTTCCTGTCCCAGTGCATCATGGGAACAGGGCAGACCAAACTACCAAGCCAATTCTTTACTGGAAAGGAAACAAGCTTCCATAAGTGTGGAAGGGTATACTCAGATGTGAGCCCCTTGCTCATTGCACCATCAGGATTCAAGCAAGCCGGGCCGACGACGGCTGAAATGCCAGAAACCGGTCCCCGGAAGCTTGTTTCCTTCCCAGTATAAGAAATGGCTTGGTAGTTTGGTTTGCCCTGTTCCCATCATGCACTGGGACAGGAACATACTAATTTGCATATAGCCAGGTTCTGAGCTGGGATGGTGCAGTGAGCTAAAAAACGGTGATGGATCAAGCCCTGATCTTTGGACTGGGTAAGAGTGGTCTGCTTAATTCAGACACTCTGTTCATCACCACCCCCTTTTCTGAATCATTTTGTCCACCATAAGCGTGGAAGGGTATACTCAGATGTGAGTCCCTTGCTCATTGCACCATCGGGATTCAAGCAAGCCGGGCCGACGACGGCTGAAATGCCAGAAACCGGTCCCCGGAAGCTTGTTTCCTTCCCAGTATAAGAATTGGCTTGGTAGTTTGGTTTGCCCTGTTCCCATCATGCACTGGGACAGGAACAGACTAATTTGCATATAGCCAGGTTCTGAGCTGGGATGGTGCAGTGAGCTAAAAAACGGTGATGGATCAAGCCCTGATCTTTGGACTGGGTAAGAGTGGTCTGCTTAATTCAGACACTCTGTTCATCACCACCCTCTTTTCTGAATCATTTTGTCCACCATAAGCGTGGAAGGGTATACTCAGATGTGAGTCCCTTGCTCATTGCACCATCAGGATTCAAGCAAGCCGGGCCAACGACGGCTGAAATGCCAGAAACCGGTCCCCGGAAGCTTGTTTCCTTCCCAGTATAAGAATTGGCTTGGTAGTTTGGTTTGCCCTGTTCCCATCATGCACTGGGACAGGAACAGACTAATTTGCATATAGCCAGGTTCTGAGCTGGGATGGTGCAGTGAGCTAAAAAACGGTGATGGATCAAGCCCTGATCTTTGGACTGGGTAAGAGTGGTCTGCTTAATTCAGACACTCTGTTCATCACCACCGCCTTTTCTGAATCTAAATGCGTTTGGGGATGGGATTATGTGCGTAATATGTTTATGCCAAGGAGACTATTTCCTACTGTGAGATTTATGCCCCTAATGTGAGTTATGCTTAGGAGGTGAGGGTCTAATGCGTTTAGACTTATGAGATGATTCCATAATGTGTTTATGCTGGTGAGGTTGGCGCAGAATGTAATTCGTGCCTGATGTGATATGGTGCATAATGTGGTTTATGTTACAGGCTGAGGCTGAGTATCATGGTTACCAGTGATTACTGGTTGTACGTTTATGATTTGTCTTACTTTCACTAACTTCACTTTGTGATGGTTCTGACAGTGGTCCACTGGGCCCGTCAGGTGTAATTAATCTCTTGTAGATATGACCTAGTGCCAGGTGGCACCATGTATATTATGTGAGTACTATTTTCATGTGTTATGAGAATACAAAGGCTATTTTTGATATAACCTTATGTGGAGTTCCATTTGTAGGGTGCCTGGGATGTTGTTGCTGTGTGCGTGTGCAAATGCATTACACATTGCCTCCGGGATAAGCCTGACTGCTCGTGCCAAGCTACCAAGGGGTGAGCAGGGGTTATCTTTGGCGTGTAACTCCCTCACCCTGACTAGAGTGGTGGTCTCTGCCTGGCTGTGGTGCAAGCCTTAGCCAACCCGAGATCCCATTTCTAATAATAGGTTTGTAGGAACTACATGAAATGCCACTACCAACGTTGGTTTGGTTCTATTTATTGGTCAGATCTGAGTAGTTCAGTCGCACTTTCTCAGAGACCCCCACTCACATTTACCCAGAGACGTCTGTATTGGGAAGGGAGAAATCTGCGCAGCCGAGTAGGTATATTTCATGTATTGGCTGTAGTTTTGTTCAAGCTTGAAGGATTATAGTTCCCTACATTGTGCATAAACCGTTATCTTAATTTCCTTGAAACTATATTTTTTCTTCTTTTTTCTCTTTTCTATCAATGTCTGTCGAAGATAATGCAGTGGTAGCACCACATGCAAATGCAGCAGGAGAGGCAGAGCAGGAAGGTGCTATAAACATTTCAGAAAATGTTAAAATGCACATACTTTAAAATGAGCAGATTTTGGAACCCCAGCATTAGGTGGGACTGTTACCTTTGTGGTTGAGGCAAATGAAGCATACAGAACAGAGGTGTACTATTTATCGTTTAAATTCCCACAGGCAGATGCACGCACACATTCATTTCATTCTGACACTCCTTATGAAATACCAGAAGAATACAGTGCAAACTAGGACATAGAGGTCCCATTAACATACCAGGAACATATAAACTGGTTAAAGGTGCCCTCCCACACACCACAGAAAAAGTGAGACTTGGTCTGCTCAGCAGAGACGAAGTGACTTGGCCAGTTCTGGCTGCTTACACACCACATACAAAAATTGACACATTGCCAATAACAGACTTATATTTACTTCACAAAGAAATAATAAAACTTTACAGAAATCTGACACAGATTGTTATGAGAACACTCACACTTCAGCCCACAAGGGTTACTCCAGCACGTCAACTACAAGGGGCTGCAACTAAAATCACCCCACAAACACTGAACACAGATATGGGAGGAATGCCTACTAAATGTGAGCAAATGCCATGCCGGATAGCACAGAAAATATCACCGTTTGAGGCAGTGTTTCCATACACAGCCCCACAAGAAAAACACAGAATACTGACAATTGTCTTGCCAATGGGGATATTTCCCTTGCTAGAGGGTTGTACCACTTGGGGTAAAGTCTTTGCTGCCATCTTTACCAGGACTCATGGCTTCCTTTCAATAGCAGTGATACCGGAAGTATCAGGACAATATAGAATGAGTTTGGTGCAGAACCTGCTCTAAACGTAGGGATGAAATTGATAGGACATTTTTCCCAGGTATCTACAATTATGTTAGCAAACTTAAAAGGGGAGGCTGAAGCGGTGGCTATAGGCCAACACCCTTGGGAATGCACTCCTGCACAACAGGACCAGGAATTACCCAAAATTATTGAAGCTATATACGCTGAATTAGGTAGAGATAATTTGGGAGCTAGACCTATGAAACCACGAGTAATGGGTAATCCTGAAAAGGATAACACTAAGTAAGCACCTGATTCTTCTAAAAAGAAATGGGATAATAAACAACAACAAAAATAAGCAGAGCGCATCACAAACACGGGGTGGGTCTCCTCAACAGGAGCCCTTCGACAGGAGGTAAAACCTTAGAAATAGTGATTAAATAAAAAAACCTGACAGGTGTCAGGATACTGATTCACGTTCCTCTTGTTCCTTTCAGGGTTCATCAAAAAACTCAGAGAGGAAAGGATGTTCAGAACACAGATCGGAAGAGCGAGCCAAGCCAAGTGACACATATGCCAATTCAGACTATATCAAAAGAAAAGATAAACCAAAATCAAAATCTCAATTTAAAAAGAAGAAAGTAGCTGGCCTTAAAATAAGAAATGTCCAGCTGCTGGTGACTCAACTTCTGAATGGGGAATGGGCTCTGACGATTCTAGACTGTGCAGCAGAATTAACAATAGCTCGCCAGGACCTGATGGAGTGGCGGTGAATGAACATGTCACGGTGGAAACACCTGATAGTAGGGTAAGTGTCCCACACAAGTTATAAAAAATAACACTCCATATGGAGGGGGCATAACCAGGAAAGTTAAAGGTCTCTTTTAGGAGAACCTGTCCTTTGGAGACGACATCCTTTTAGCAGAAAAAGATTGGCCGCCTGAGTTTGTTATGGACTTCCCAAAGGGAGAAACAGTAATTTTACCAGCCTACTCCAACCTCGTTCCAGAATCACTAAAACATTCATACGCGTAGGAGTGGGCAGTAGCACTAGCTTCTGCTTTATACTGCAATCATGTAGGTTAGGATGCTGAGTCACCTCACCATGAAATCCCAGTAAAAATTACTCCAACTCCACAGAGGCAGTACCCAATAAAACCTGACACAAAAAAACAAGTTGGAGAGATCTTAGATCAAATTTAATCAGGAGTCGGGTTTACACGGCGCACAAAGGAGAGGTTCATACGCCTGCGGCTAGGCACACTTCCGTCACAAAACCACATTCCTCCATGGAAAAGGCCCCAAACGACAATAAACTGCAGTTTATGTGGAGACCGAAAAGACGTCATCCTTCATTTAATATGCATCTGCAAAGGACTGGAAAAAGAATGCAGACATCATCTAAAACCAATCCTACAGAAGCTGGGAATAATAACATGCCGGCAGGCGGTCAAAGCATGCTTTGATGGCAAAAACATTCAATTAGCAAGCCATTTTGATCAATTTCTGGAAAAAGCGGAAAAAAACAGAGCAACAGAAGGGAGGGACCGGACAAAGCAAATCCGAACGGCAAATAAAATCTAATTACCCCTTCGGCATGAATAAGGAACAATCACCTCAACGCTAGTCTGTACATTACAAAACAGCGAAATCCGTCTGCAACGAGCCATAAGACTCCCTCGAAAACCTATCTTTTAAGTGTCACTTCAACCCGATAGTGCTGCTCAAATCTGCTCAAAAATCATACAGTCGCAAGTATTTTAACATAGACACTTTGGGTCATATAATGACTTCTAACCTTAATCTATGGACAGCGCTAACGAAGCCTAAACTTTCCACAATGCACTTTTTAGTTTCATGGAACTTGTTTGAATGTTTTTTACATAATCTTTTAACAATCTCATTTATAAAAAGGGCGGCACTAGATTATTCGGTATTTTACGTACATTTATTGTATTACATGTAACTTATTGCAATGGTTTTATTTAACTGAGCAATAAAGAATTACTTACTGGTGACAGTGGCGGTGAATGAACGTATCACGGTGGAAACACCTGATACTAGGGTAAGTGTCCCACACAAGTTATACGAAATAACACTCCTTATGGAGGGGGCATACCCAGGAAAGTTAAAGGTCTCTTTTAGGAGAACCTGTCATTTGTAGACGACATTCTTTTAGCAGAAAAAGACTGGCCACCTGAGTTTGTTATGGACTTCCCAAAGGGAGAAACAGTAATTTTACCAGCTTTCTCCAACCTCGTTCCAGAATCATTAAAACATTCATACGCGTAGGAGTGGGCGTTAACACTAGCTTCTGCTTTATACTGCAATCATGTAGGTTAGGATGCTGAGTCACCTCACCCTGAAATCCAAGTAAAAATTACTCCAACTCCACAGAGGCAGTACCCAATAAAACATGACGCAAAAAAAAACAAGTCGGAGAGATCTTAGATCAACTTGAATACCAAGGTATAATAGCAAATTGCACCTCTTCCATGAATAATCCTTTGTTTCCTGTAATGAAACCCGACAATTCATACGGTCTAGTTTTAGACTACAGGCATTTGAACACATGCACAAAAATATTTGCAATACAGAATGCACCCAGTGATGCATTATTGACTAACATTGTGCTAAATAAAATACAAAACAACACTAGATATCTCAAATGGATTCTTTTGCCAAAATATAGCACCTGAGAGCAGATATTTTGACAGCAATTTCAGCCCTCGGCTCTCAACATCAATTTTGTAGACTGCCCCGAAAGTTTAAGAATAGCCTTGGGTTGTTCTCAACAAGAGTAGCAGTTATTCTAAAATTTTGATGAGGAGGCATTGTCCAATGTAGATGATAGTTATCTGACATACGATGAACTATTAGATCATTTGGCAAGGGTGAACAACATAATTTTGGGGTTTGCCTCAGAAAGCTACAAATTAAACTTTAAAAAATAAAAAGTTGCACACCTCAAAGTCCTAATTTTATGATATGAGCTTTCAAATGAAGGGAAAAGCCTGACAGCAATTGTTTTTGAAAAATGTGCACTGCTCCAACCTCCAAAGACTCTGAAAAACTTGCAATCCATTTTAGGATTCCAAAATTTGGCAGAACATACATTTTAGATTACGCAGAAAAAGTGAAACCTTTCTACGACTTAATCACACTTGATTTCTCAGTCCAACATTGGACACATGAACATACAGAACATACTTCATTTCCTACAAGCTGACATGATAGCTTCCAAACACTTACAGACTTGTGTAAATACTACGAATTTGGTGATCCGATTAATAGCGGGTCAATCTGGGTACACTCACCACACCTTCAATGAAGGAGAAACTGTAACAATTGCATACAAATCACACTTGTACACAAACTCTGAAATGCATTTTGCATCAACAGAAAATGTCTGACGGCAGAATAGACTGCTGTAATGAGAGAAAGAGCATTGACTCACGGGAAACAAATAATCATTGTATCTGCAGTACCAATCTTAGAGGCTATTACTAAAGCAAGCGTTCCTAATGCTAAAGCACTGCAGCAACAATGGATACAATGGGCTAATTCTTTCACTGCAACAGATGTAGACTACTAATTTGATTCTACAATAAAACACAAGCATGTCCACAATGAGTACAAGAATATCCTCTTCCGAATAAAAGAATGCCTCTAGATCAGTATGAATACATAATTTACACTATTTGTTCAGCTCATCCAGCCATAGAAAGTAAGTGGAAATAAATACAGCGCAGCTTATGCGATAGTAAAGGAATGTATGAGGATGGTACGTTCTGTCCTAGAAATATGCAGACACAGTCTCTATGAGATTGCTCCCCTCAAGTGGCAGAGCTAAAAGCCCTGATACTGGCACTAAGAAATACGGATCTGGAATTCCCCACATTGATTGGTTGCGATTCATTTTACTGTTTAGTCATAAAATTAATATCTTCACTTTTGGGGCTAGAATGGTTTTAAAGATTCAAAAGGTTGCACAATAAAGCATAAATTACTTAGGAAACAAGTGGCAGAGCTGAAAAATGGCTTGCAGCTGGCTCACATGATTCATACGCTGAGTCACCAATGTGTTAGCGTGCACGCTGAAGGGAATTCATTAGCTGATGAAGCCGCCAAGAGGACAGTGCGAACTGCTGCCATTGCTGCAATCACTCATTCAAGCACAAGAGTAGACAAACAGATAATGGGAGCTGTCATCGCTTTGTGTAAAAACAGCACAGCCTTCCCAAAAAGTTTTCCACTCAAGTACTCCTACAGGTTAAATGCACAAAATGTACCATATGCTCAAATTCCAGGAGTGGGGGATAGAGTAATACCAAGCATGGACTGCAGAATAGGTCTAATACTAGCTGCACACGAGAGTCTGAGCTCAGAACATGCAGCTATTACTGCTACAGTTTTACAACTGAAACAACATTACCAAACAGACAAAGTGCTTAGTCCTTAAGTGCAACATCTATCAGCAGATGAAGAGTTGCATCGTATCACGTCCACCACAGACACCTTTACTGATATCAGACCGACCTTTCGCATGGGTCTATTTGGACCACTGTGGCCTCCTACATTCTGACAGGGCTTACAAGTTCATCTTGGTGGCAGTGGATTCATGCTATAGATTCCTGTGGGTTTAACCTCAGCATTCGACGGACGCCAAAACTGTTATAAAGAAGTTGCGAGTCTTCTTAGGGACTTACGCAATTTGCACATTATATTCTGACTGTGGCCCAGCATTCAGCTTTTGGGCTTACAAGGAAGCCATGGGAAGATTAGATGTAGCATGTGGTAGTCCTCTCTGTATCACCCAGAGGCAAATTTGATTGTGGAAAGGAAAAACTAGTACTTAAAGCAATGCTTTAAAGCAAGGGTATTAGGCTCGGGTAGTAGTTTGGTCAATCACCTATGTGGGGTCAGAGTGCACTAAATAATATGCCAAAAAGCACACTGGGTGGCCGTATTCCAAAGGCTGTCCTGTTTGGGCAGAGAATGTGCATACCCAACCTCGATTGTGGCAGCACAGCAGCAGATTAAAAATCATTTGACATCAATGATCATTTGGCTGTTTTACAGGAACTCAATGAATTCTGGGCACTACAAAGCAACCTCCAAGTTAAATGCACCGCCACTGGGGAAGTTAAAGCAGTTTCTGCAAGACCTGCCTGGGTCCCAATGATTGAGGATCTGGTCAGGATAAAAGATTGTGGACAAAAAAGAATTTGGGCAATCTTACAGAGCCTATACCTGTCCTGGCTGTCAAAGGAACAAGACAGTACTTATTTATCTTCTTACCAGCAAAAGAGAAAAGATATGTGTCTCCATTGATCTGATCAAACCACACTCTGTGGCCGATACTGAACAGCATGCCACATGTGCTCCTGGGTAGCCGTTGATCTCCTCTCCCTACCATACAGGAAGTTCAGACAGAAAGATTAATAACGTTTGAAGATTCTAGTCTATGAAGTAACAGAGTTGCCAACAATGGAATGGAACTCATACTAGTCGAAATTGAACAACAAAAGACAAATAAAATACACATCACAATTCGGCCTAATACCGATATTTATGTGAATATGTCTCAAAATGTGTCAACTGGCAGTTCAATCGAACCTGCTGAGCTACCAAAGATAGATCGAACAGTGTCTGGCTACTTCATCGGTTTTGATACCTTCTCACTGGATCAGAGTGAACCTGAGTCAATGCCAACTTCTGTTTCCCGCAAAGAAAAATATATAACATCTACCTTTGGCTGAAAAAGACTTACTTTGTTTCTCCCTGGCTACAGCTCTGGATTGCAATTGGTCTACTGTTCCTAGTCCTTTGGATGGGTGTAGTGACTGTCTTTTTTCTGCTCTTGAATGGACCTTTTCTCCCAGAACGCTCCATAGTACAACATGTAAACTTGGTCCAGAAACCACACACATCATCTCATCGTGAACAAAGAGACCTGCCTTTGGTGAACATTACAGCAGTTCTGATTCCTGGAAGAATAGTTTGGGATAGGGTTTCATATGATGTGTTTGGCCCCACTGAACTTCTGAAAATACCACATGTATTTGAAATTTCTTTGAATTATATCACCACCTCCAGTACATTCTCTGATGATTGGAATTAAAATTGTGAATAGCATGCTGTCTGATTTAAAACAATGTGCTTCATTTTCTAGAAACGAATTGCAATATGAAATATCAGATTTTGACACCATGTATTGTTACCAACACTATGGTCATCATTTCCTGCACAAATCAAGCATCCCACGCAATATCTTTACTTACCATCAATGGAAACATTGCCCAACACCACCGAAAGGTAGTTCACAAACGTTTGCACAAAAGTTTGCTTACTTTTCTGGATTTAAAACTTCAAACCCAACCTCATACTATTATACGGTTGCGTCTAAACCTGCAAATAAAAATATGCTCACTAACACAAAATAGATATACTCTGCTGCCTTTATTTCCCATCTGTATGTACAAAGTTTCTACTTTTGGAAAGACACAATAGATATAAAATCTGTTTGGGGGGCTAAAGATTGGCAAGTTCAGGAAAATGAAGCACTATTCAGAGTATGCCTCTTACCAAAGCAGATTATATTCCTGAACAATTCAGTTCAACCTACTTCCTGCCTTGGACTAGCCAAGATTAGGAACGTGAACACACCTCGGATTCCCTCACTTTCATACTTTGAGGGATGGCATAACTATACACAACATAGTGAGCATACACTGAATAACATTATACATGAAGGTTCATACAATTTTTCAGACCCCAATTGAAAGGGATGGTTAGTTTGGCCTATTGACACAAACGGGCGTCAATCAAGATTCAAGGGTACAGCAGAAGGGTTTAGTATCCATAGGCTAGACCAACAGTATATGCAAGGAGAACATCTGGGGTGGTGACATCTTACAGTGTTAGGAAGTAATGCCTAGGTTGGCTGAAAAACTCAACACTGTCCCAGGTGAAACAACACTTGTCCTTACTTTCAGATGACATGGATCTAAGGGATGTTTTGCTAGGTTCCCAGAAGCCACGTTGTAAACACTTTTTATACTCTATTTACAACAATGTTTGGAAAATCTCTCAACAGGAAGCTGCAGAGACATTGTGTGAAATTGATAGGGTTAACCTAGAAATAGCTTTGGCAGTGGCATGACCACATTAACACCCAGGATTTATTCACTGGGCAACATTGTGTCTTCTGCTATAGATATAACGGGACAGGATCTGTCCATCCAACAACATGGGCAATCACAGTTTCGATCCATTCTAATATTAAGCTGGATGCTACAATCATTGCATTCTGGTTACGTGCCCTGGTGACATATTAACAGTACTTTGCTGTTCTCTGCTTATAATTTAACAGAAAGGCAGAAAACAATGGCACAAAGAGATGCGAACTAAACAATGCTGTACATTGAAAAATTCGACCAATTACCTTTTACCGTGGCTGAGTCACCTTCCACAGAATGGTTAGTTCATGGCCATATAGCTTATTCAGTTAACAACATTCCAATTATAATATTGCCTAGAGTACCACCTAGTAGGCAGGTATGAAGCGTTGGGAAAGGAATGCATCCATGAATCTTGGGACTTGCTGTACATATCCAGATGCAGGAATGGGGATATGAGCAGTACAGACTGCGAGAATTTCCTAAGTGGGTCTCTAATTTGTCATGATATTATGCTTCATGGAGCTTGCAACACTTTGGTTGCAAACCCATCATATCACTTGAAAGGGTCCCCAGCTGCCATGATTCATCAAGTGTTCAAACTACTTTCAAACTGGTGTTATTTGATGTTGAATGATCAAGGTTGTTGTGGGATTCTGCCAGGCATCACATATCTGGTCACAGTAAGTTCCAGGGTTACTTGTTTTATGCAAGTATTGTTCCCACCAAACCACACAGTCAGGGAGGCGCCGCTATGACCTTTGTTGAATGTGTCCCTTATACAGTTTGATTCTCTTAGCAGACTGAGAGCCATTCATTTACAGAAGGAGGTGGTCTTAACCTCAGCTCAAGAGACTTTTAATCCCAGTTTGCAAGGTCTTCAGATGAGATACAGGCACTAGTCCGAACTAACTTCTCGCTTCATTTTGGAGAAATGGAACATCATATCTTTAGCATGTCTAATACGAGTGTGATAGTTCACCTATTTAAGATCATAGGTTCTGGGCTATTAAGTCTTCGGAGTTATTCCATCATTATTACACTTCGTGGTGGGAAGTTTTTTTGGAGGGCCTCCGCTTGCCCTACTCCTTGTGGTGGGTATCCTGGTTTTAATTTTTCTTTTACGCAATGGACGTCCCAAATTCCAAGGAGATGGAAAAAGTACTCTTGGAGCAACTTTGCTGTGTACTCTATCTGGGCACACCTCAGCTTTGGTAACTAAGCAAGCATCGGTTTCTGTCATTCAGATCAGTCTGGGTCGACTGCATCTTGCCTGTACTCAACTGCTTATTCTGAGGACATGAATGCGTGATGGACATCTTTCTAACACTTCCATCGGCTGTGCCTCCAGATGTGGATGTACTGCTGGACCAGTTAAAGGCCCATGTAGTGCAGTGTCCTCAGCATATTCCAAATTTTGATGTAGACATTCTTAGAGCCACCTCCGATGCTTCAGCTCCTATTATTATTATTATTATTATTATTATTAATAGAGTTGTATGAAGCGCATTGCTACCCGGAGGCCTCGTAGCGCTAAGGATGGGTAGGAAACGATAACCACCAGCTAAGGGTTAGTGAAAGAGCAGTGTTTTCAAGTTTTTGCGGAATTTTAGGAGATCAAGTTCACTGCGCAAGGTGAGCGGCAGGGAGTTCCAGTTAGAAGCCGCATTCCACGAAAAAGAGCGGCCTCCCCATCTGGCTCGTTTGATTTTCTTGGTTGTAGCCAAAAAGGTTGTACTGGAACGCAACGATCACCGTGGATGGTAGGGAGTGGCTACGGAACAGATCATTGCAGGACCTTTTTGCCACATAGCTTTGTGCATTAAGCACATCGTCTTGAATTTTACCCTGGCCTGTATGGGCAGCCAGTGTAATTTCCTCAGGGCAGCAACGCCCGAGTGTCTCCGAGAAAGTCCAAGAAGGAGACGTGCCGCCGCATTCTGAATGTCTTGGAGTTTTTTAATAGTGCTGACAGGAGCGCCCACGTAAAGGGCGTTCCCGTAGTCAAAGCGGGACAGGATAATGGCCTGTACCATTATCCTTCGAGCTTGAAAGGGGAGGAGAGGCAAGATTTTCCTCAACATCTTCATCAGACCAAAGCATATGGCAGAGAGTTTGGTGGCTTGCTGAATGAAGCTTAAGTTGTTATATAGCCATACTCTCAGACTTTTAATCTGATCTTTTGGTTCTGGGGGAGCACCCATGCAAGTCGGCCAATCAATGGTGGTTCTTGGTACAACAGATTTTCCTAGGAACATCAGCTCCGTTTTTTCCCCATTCAGTTTTAAATGGGACAGGGCCATCCATTTTGTTATTGCTTCTAGACAACTGCCCAGATTGCTGGCTGTGCCCCTTAGCTGGTTCAGAGCCACCACTAGTTGGGTATCGTCTGCATAGGTTACAATTTCAAAGCCATGGGGACGCACAATCTCTGCCAGAGGCTCAATATAGACATTAAAAAGTGTAGGGCTGAGAGAGGAGCCCTGGGGCACTCCGCGATTGAGGGGCCATGCTTTGGATTGGGTGGCGCCCTCTGACACCTGAAACCTCCGATCCTCTAGAAAGGATCGCAGCCAGGAGAGAGCCTGACCTGCCACTCCAAGATGTTTTAGGCGAGAAATTAAGATATTATGGTTCACGGTGTCAAAGGCGGCACTCAGGTCTAGCAGAATAATTGCCGTGGTGCCGCCTTGATCCATGTGCTTCCGGGCTAGCTCTGTTACTGTCAGCAAGCCAACCTCCGTCCCAAGCTTTGGGCGAAAGCCTGCTTGAGAGTCATGGAGTAGGTGGTTAAACTCCAGATAGTCAACCAAGGTGGAATTGATTTGCCTCTCAAGTTGCTTACTCACCCACTGGAGAAGGGAGACTGGGCGATAGTTAGCCATGATTGCTGGGTCGAGATTAGGTTTTTTCAGTTAAGCCCTGACTTGAGCTCATTTCCATGCCTTTGGTACGGTTCCTGTAATGATAGAGGTATTCAGGATGTTTAGGATAATTGGTCTGATAGTATCCGCAACCTTCAATAGATGGTGAGGAGGAGCAGGATCGGTAGGAGAGCCCGATGTCACTTTTAGCATTAATGCATTCAAGGAGTCTTCGTTGAGCAGTGGAATTTCCATTAACTGGCAGTTTGAATTTGCTGAGTTGTTTTCTGCATCCACAAGATTCTGTTCATTAGAGGTAAAAGAAAGGGAGATGGATTGAATCTTTTGGAAGAAGTACTCTGTACTGCTCTGTACCAGGGTTACAGGCATCAAGTGCTTCCTCAGCAATGCCTGTGGGAAACGGAGATCATCACCTTTGCTCCATTGACTTGATCCAAGAGGTGTTACAGGGACTGTCATCTGTGAAGCCAAGCATAAGTGATGTTGCATCTCCCACACAGGCCACATGAACATTTGGCTCTCTGTGTGCTAGAACAATTCGGCCTTTTTCGAAAACAACTAAAAATGGAATTCAAAAACATTGATTTTGTTTCATTTTTATTTTTTTCTTCCTCTTCTGCTCTCACTGAGCACTATGGATTTCTGAGTGCTCAGTTGGTCTAACCGTATATTGACTTTTTAGAGGCCTTATAGAGCCTTTTCACGTCTACATCATTTTTTAACACATGGCATGTTTTTAGATGTTTTTAAACTCATATTTTAGCAATATTTTTATGCTTTTAAACAGGCATATTTTATAATTTGTTACTTTGTTGTTCAGTCGGAAGAGGAATGGGTGTTATGAACTCAAATGTACCCTAATATAGGCCTAGGTAGTTACATGACCTTTCACCTATATATTTGTTGTACCATTGTTCCACATAACTGGTTTGGTGCTGACCTTTTACCTAGTTAGGCGCTGCATACATGTTGTGTGGCTTTTCAGAAAACTAGTCTCAATTATTATGCATAAAGAGTCTCTGCATCACAGCAGGATTACAATCTTCTGCTCAATAACTCTGTATAAAGGTCATCACTACTGTCATCATTGGCCAACATGCCCATGACACATCTAGCTAGGAGGTACCTTTTGGGTATATAAGCACCACATCTACACTGGGCAGTCCAGAGGAGAAAGACTTCCATGCTGACACTCTCACACAATATTCTGAGGTCCCTACACGCAGACACACCAGCACGCAGTAGTCTGACATCCCTTGTGGGGTGTCCATCTCAAGACCAAGACTGGGTCATTCACTCTCCCACATCAGGTAATGGGGTCGGCTCTAGCCTAAGGGGATTTTTGGCTCTACATCTACATACATGCTTGGTGCACTCAGGGACATCTAGTTAGGGTTTTGCAATTTAGGGGTTCGCATTATTATTGTCATGTATCCATATCCCTGCATACATTCATTGATTTAGCACTATGGGACACCCCCGCGCCGCACGGCGCCGCACGGCCACCAGCTGCTGCGTGTGTCTCCCTCTGCCTGCCCTCTGCCTCGCCGCCGGCCTCGCTGACGCCGTGGTCGCCCCCCTCTGGTTTACCAGTTGTTTTGCCTGATATTTGTGCTTGTTTATTTTTGCCGTCTGCTCGTTTATTTAGCTGTTTTTCTTTGTTTTGCCCATAATTTGTGCCTGCATTTCCTTCTGCCGTAACTCCGTTTTTCCTTCTGTTTCCTTCGTTTTGCCCTCCATTTGTGCCTGTTAATTTAATTTGCATCCTCTGTGCCGTGTCCAGTTTCCTTCCTGATTGCCCGCCTACCTCGCCGCCCTCCGCTCTCGCTTCCCGCCACCGCCATTGGCCCCGCCCCTTTTCTCTTCTGTTCCCTCCCCGCTCCCGCCTCCCAGCTGCTCCGCCCACCCGCGCACTTGGCCTTAAATGGCGACCGTGCGACGCAGGTGAGTGTGACCCACTTGTGGGACACCCCCGCGCCGCACGGCCACCAGCTGCTGCGTGTGTCTCCCTCTGCCTGCCCTCTGCCTCGCCGCCGGCCTCGCTGACGCAGTGGTCGCCCCCCTCTGGTTTACCAGTTGTTTTGCCTGATATTTGTGCTTGTTTATTTTTGCCGTCTGCTTGTTTATTTAGCTGTTTTTCTTTGTTTTGCCCATAATTTGTGCCTGCATTTCCTTCTGCCGTAACTCCGTTTTTCCTTCTGTTTCCTTCGTTTTGCCCTCCATTTGTGCCTGTTAATTTAATTTGCATCCTCTGTGCCGTGTCCAGTTTCCTTCCTGATTGCCCGCCTACCTCGCCGCCCTCCGCTCTCGCTTCCCGCCACCGCCATTGGCCCCGCCCCTTTTCTCTTCTGTTCCCTCCCCGCTCCCGCCTCCCAGCTGCTCCGCCCACCCGCGCACTTCGCCTTAAATGGCGACCGTGCGAACGCGCAGCGGTCACGCGCAGCGGGCGCGCCGATTGTGCGCCGAAGGCGCGCCAAAGGTAAGCCCGTCTGCGCCCGTCCGCGCCTGGACCGCGCCCAGGGCCAGGACCCCTGGCCCACGAAGACCCCGACCTACCCGCCTGACGTACTCCGCCGCAACCCTCATCGCACTCAACACCGGCCGACTTCCAAACTGCCACCAAGCCACTCCACGACGCACCCACGGACCTTTCAGCTGCCACGCCTGCAAGTTCACCTGCACCCGGACCTGCCCCGCACCAGCACCCGCCAAGTCGAACACCAGCAGCACCCACCTCAAGTGCATCCTGCTCAACACCCGCTCCGTCCACAGACACGCCATCAAACTCTGGAACCTCCTAGACACCACAGCCCCTGACGTTGCCTTCCTCACGGAGACCTGGATGAACGCCTCGTCAGCTCCTGACATCGCCATCGCCATCCCAGAGGGCTACAAGATCGTCCGGAGGGACCGAAACGCCAACCAGATGGGAGGAGGCATCGCCATCATCCACAGGAGCACCATCCGTCTTACGACCAGCATCGACAACACTCTGACCAGCGCCGAACACCTGCATTTCCAGATCCACACCAACCCGAACACCACCCTCAGAGGCACCCTGATCTACCGACCCCCTGGACCACGCACGCAATTCAGCGAGGACATCGCCGACTTCGTCAGCCCGCATGCCCTCCCCTCCGCCGACTACATCCTCCTCGGGGACCTCAACTTCCACCTGGAGAACAACAACGACCGCAACACCAGCACCCTGCTCGACAACCTCGCCAACCTGGGACTCAAGCAACTGGTGTCCACCCCCACCCACCTCGCCGGACACACACTCGACGCAGTCTTCTCTTCCAGCACAGACATCGACTTCAGCCACGCCACAGAGCTTCAATGGACGGACCACAGCTGCGTCCACTTCACCTTCAAGAGAACAACGACCCACCAACACCAGCAACAGGCCGCCCGCAGAAGCTGGAACAAGATCACGGCAGACCAGCTCGCCACCTCCCTGAGCCAGCACCCTCCTGCCAGCTCAGCGAACCCCAGCCAGGCCGCCGACAACCTCACGAAGTGGATCAGCAACTGCGCGGACGAACTCGCCCCACTGAGGACCCCGCCTAGCAGACCCGGCAGCAAGAAGGCCCCATGGTTCACCGACGAACTCAAGAGCTCCAAGAAGAACTGCCGAGCCCTCGAGAAAGTCTGGAGAAGGGAACCGACACCAGACAACAGGACCTCCTTCAAACTTGCCACCCGGAAACACCACCAGCTGATCCGCGCCGCCAAGAAAACAGCATTCAAGGACCGGTTGGACAACAACGCACACAACTGCAAGGAACTCTTCAACATCGTGAAAGAGCTTTCCAACCCCAGCGCAGGAAACAACGACATCACCCCATCGCAAGACCTCTGCAACTCCCTCGCTTCATACTTCCACAACAAGATCGCGGACATACACAACAGCTTCAACAACCAACCAACGCACACCAGGACCGAACAACCACCCCCCACCACCACCCTCCACGCCTGGACCCCGATCAGCACCGAAGACACCATCCGCACGATGAACTCCATCCACTCCGGATCACCGACCGACCCCTGCCCTCACCACGTCTTCAACAAGGCCGACGCTGTCATCGCACCCCACCTGCGAGACATCATCAACACATCCTTCGACACCACCATCTTCCCGGAGAGCTGGAAGCACGCCGAACTCAGCGCTCTACTCAAGAAACCAACAGCGGACCCCACCGACCTCAAGAATTACCGCCCCATCTCGCTCCTCCCGTTTCCAGCCAAAGTCATCGAGAAGACCGTCAACAAGCAGATGGCCGCCTTCCTCGAGACGAACGGATCCCTCGACCCCTCACAGTCCGGCTTCCGAGCCAATCACAGCACCGAGACCGCCCTCATCGCCGCCACCGATGACATCCGAACCCTGATGGACAATGGAGAAACAGCGGCCCTCATCCTCCTAGACCTCTCCGCGGCTTTCGACACGGTCTGCCACCGCACCCTAGTGCAGCGTCTCAACAACGCCGGAATCCAGGGGAAGGCACTGGAATGGATCATCTCCTTCCTCGACGGAAGAACACAGAGAGTCCGCCTACCACCGTACAAGTCAGAGGCCTCCGAAGTCATCTGCGGCGTCCCCCAAGGATCATCTCTGAGCCCCACCCTCTTCAACGTCTACATGAGCCCCCTCGCGGCCATCGTACGCAAACACAACCTCAGCATAATCTCCTACGCCGACGATACCCAGCTGATCCTCTCCCTGACGAACGACCCCGCCGCCGCCAGAGCCAACCTGCACGAAGGGATGAAAGAGGTAGCCGAGTGGATGACGACCAGCCGCCTGAAACTGAACTCAGACAAGACGGAGGTCCTCATCCTGGGCTCCTCGCCCTCCGCCTGGGACGACTCCTGGTGGCCCCCCGCCCTGGGCACCGCACCCAAACCGACAGACCATGCACGCAACCTGGGCTTCATCCTGGACTCCTCCCTCTCCATGACCAGGCAAGTCAACAACGTCTCCTCGGCGTGCTTCAACATCCTACGCATGCTACGGAAGATCTTCTGGTGGATCCCCACCGAGACCAGGAAGACCGTCACCCAGGCCCTCGTCACCAGCCGACTGGACTACGGCAACGCCCTCTACGCCGGGACCACCGCCAAGCTCCAGAAGAGACTCCAGCGGATCCAGAACGCCTCAGCCAGACTCATCCTCGACATCCCACGAACAAGCCACATCTCCGGACATCTGAGAGACCTTCACTGGCTCCCCGTCAACAAAAGAATCACCTTCCGCCTCCTCACCCACGCACACAAAGCCCTACACGACCAAGGCCCGAGCTACCTCAACAGCCGAGTCAACTTCTACGCTCCCAAACGCCACCTCCGATCAGCCAACCACGCCCTCGCCGCCGTCCCCCGCATCCGAAGAGCGACTACAGGAGGAAGGTCCTTCTCCTACCTGGCCGCCAAGACCTGGAACTCCCTCCCGACCGACCTGCGCCTGACCCAAGACCACCTCTCCTTCAGGAAGAAGCTGAAGACCTGGCTGTTCGAGCAGTAGCGGCACCCCCCCCCCCCCAGCGCCTTGAGACCCTACGGGTAGGTAGCGCGCTCTATAAGTGCCAATGATTGATTGATTGATTGGTAGATTTCTACCTTTCCTTTACTATGTTGCTGCTTATAATGGTTTATATCCGTTTCTGTCTCATGATAGTTTCAGCTCACGTATTTTACACTAGAATGATGCAGGTTCAATAAATGCTTATTGAAAATGACCCCACTGTTTATTCTGTATATCTCTCTTAGACAAAGTGAGCAGGAGTGACTGAGTGAAAAAGCACTGTACTGTTTCCACGATCCCTGAGGGGCCAGGGGGGTCAAGTTCAATAGTTTCCAGAAGCTATTCGCTCCTTGGTAAGAGGGGCTCATAGTGGCACTGTGAGCTAGCTGGACTAACATATCCTCCTGGGGTATCTGGAATCAGTCTGGACACTAGTTCCTTAATTTATGTTGTCTAAATGCATAAATCCTACATAGGTTTGTAGGAAGTACACAACAATCTCCATAGGCTAACATGGGAAGGCTGTGTTAAACTTTAATAAAGTGTAACTTTTGATAGGAGTGAGCTAGCAACATAATTCAAAGTATGAAAATAACAGTTGCATTAAATTAAACAACTTGCCATGATCACATTTATTATAATTGTTGTAGGAAAGGAGTTTTAGAACTTACTATCCTGTAGTTACCTAAACCAGCCATGTACCAGTCTCTTCTGATTGCCCAGCCTTTAGCAGCCTGAGCCAAACTGCTCCCTGTGTAGGTGTGAAGAGGCCTGGGGCTGAAACAAAACAGCCATTTTGTGGGTGGAGATTGGGTTCCTGGATAAGCCAGAAACAGGAAGGGGGATGGGGAGATAAACTGGTCTTCAAAGGGAGATGCGCAGATGTCACACAACCAAGGCCAGGGCCCACTTCCTTGACCCCCAGCCTGGTGGGAGCTCCTCTAATTAGATTAGGAGAGGGGCTGAAAGGGGAGTGTAAAGAAAAGTTAGCCACACCTGCGGGTTTGGTTAGCCAAGCCTGAACTCCAAGGACAGATATTTTTCATTTTGAGCTTTGCTGTAATATGCAATTAGGGACAAAAGTATGTCACACTTCCCAGGATGTTGTCATGGCAGAGGGTGGCAACTAGAACCCCAATGGTTGGGTTGTCCCCACCCTCTGGCCAGCGCAGAATGAGGAATAAATATGGGAGAGCTGCAAGAACACCTGAGATCCCTGCCTTAAAGCATCTGGAGAAGAAGAATGGCCCTGCTGGAACATTGGACTATAAACGAGAGGCCTGTTTTCAGAAGGACTGTGTAGGAAAGTAAGATCTGCCTTCATGGTCACCCCCACTCTTAGCTAGTGTCATTTTGTTTTACTGACTAGTCTCACTGATATCCTGCTAATCAGGATCCCAGTCTTTGTGCACCTTCTCTAATTTGAACATGGTGAGTACTTATGTACACTCCAGATTATCTACTGGTGTACCCTTGTAAGTTCCTAGTATATGGTACTAAGGTACCCAGGGCATAGGTAAACCAGAGGTCTCCCATGGGCTGAACCATTTATTATTGCATGTGTAAGCTGGTGGTAGCACCACTAATGACAGATATAAGTTTCCTTGTATCTGAAGTCACTGCAATTGAAACCTATAAGTTACCCCAAGGCAATCCTTTCAATCCTGAAGGCAGGTTTTAAGTGTGAGGGTCTCCCTGCATGAGCAGGACACCCCTACAACCTTCGGAGTTCATTCTCCAGGGTTGTAAGTGCATCAGCCATTACACTACATAGAGTGGCCATGCCTCGCTACGTGATGGCTATCTCTAAACTGGCTGTTACAAACCCTGTTGTGTTTGGTATCAAACCTGTTGGAATCATATCTCCACAACGTAAATGATGTGGAAGGTATGATTCCATGCACTGTAAAGCTCCTCCGGGAGGCCCTCAGTGCTACCAGTATCAGGCTTCTAGACCCAGAAACCAACCTATGGCTTCTGCCGAACTGAGACACGATTCTGCTCTCCTGCTTCTGAGCCAAACTCAAGCAGGGGAAGGCAGTACAATAGGTTTCCTGTCACAGGGAGGGGTGACCACCTCTAAGACAGGACTTACTGTATTGGAACAGGGTGCATGCGCTAGCCAGTTCCACTAGACTGCTTTGAAGGGCACATTTGGTGCCATCCTTGCATACTCCAAGGAAACCAGTTCAGGGAGCCATTGGCTCTTGCTCTGGCGTGAAACTGGACGAAGGGAAATTAGAGTACCCTCCCAACTGTCCAGCCCCTCCTGTGGGAAGGACCCCTAAATAGTTCCAACCCTTTCCTTAGGGTCCTTAAGGGATTACCTGTGGGTGGGTTCCTAGATTCATCGTGGGACGAGATTCATATCCAATACTACTCCAACATCAATCGTCAGGGCACTGTGGACTTCAGTGGACTTCGCTTTGGGAACCGAGACTGTAACCTGGAAGACTCCTATTGCTCCTGATCTCGTCGTCCTGCAAGTCTGCTGCAACATCTGTGCCTGTGCTCCATACAGGTTTTTCACAAGACCTGTGGACATCAGAGACACCTGAAGGAATCTCTCTTGGAGTAAACACGCAACATAGCTGACAGGTCTGCTGTTTCTGACCTCCTATGGACTCCGAAAGGTTCAGCAACACAGGTGGTGGTTCTGCAACTCCCTAGAGGCCTGCACTGTCTCCTTAAAAAGCTGAAGGTCAGTATGCCGCCCCAGAACCGCTGGAGAAGTGCCCCTGTGCACTGCGTCGACTTGCCGTTGCCAAGGCGTGTTGACTCTCTCCTCCAGAGAGCCTCAGACCTGAAGAAGCCTTAAGCATCTTCTGCAGCCAAGATGTTCACTTGCACCTCATCCTTTGAACCGTGGGCCTTCCTCCTTTGGTGAGCTGCTTGAGGTCCTCTTACAATTCCTGTGCCTCCGGCCTTTGGGTCTTCTTTGGCTCCAGAGGGCTCCCCTACTTGCTCTGGTCCTGCTGTTTCTTACTTGCTCGTAATGAGTCCCTTGGACCTTTTTGGTCCTAAAACTGCACCTTTTTTGATGGCTACCTTGGTTGCTACTGTCCAGGCTTGCTGGTGCCCCTGCTGGACACTGACCCCTCGGCTCTCGACATCCGATGTGAGACGGCTCATTAATGGCTCCTGCTCTCCCTCTGTGTTGCCTGGTCCATACAGCTGCAACTTCAAGGGCACCATCAGCTCTCCTACATCTCCGACATGAGTGGGCATTCGTCTTCCGTGCCTCCTGGTCACTCCTTAGTGGCATAGACTCTGTCTCCTCTGCTTGCAGGTACCTCTCATATTGAATCCTCCTTTGGGTTCCACTGGACACTTTCACCTACTTCACCAGCAGCATCTTTTATAAGTCCTCTATTGTGGTCTACAGTGGTTTCCAACGTCACTTCGCACCTATGTACCTGGCTTCCCTGGTGTAGGTACCCTGGTTCCTGGGGTGTCCATGGGTAGGGTGACTCTCCAAACTTCCATCTTCCACAGGGTTTCTTCAGGGTCCACTGGAAAGGGTCCTTCTTTAAAATTGCAACTGCGACTTACCCATTAACTTCAATAGAGTACGAGGTTGTGTACCCACTCTGCGCATGGCCTCCATGGGGTTCCTAGATACTCACCTTAGGTGGTTCCTTGGGTCCCCGACTCGTCTACATCTTCTGGTTCCATTCTTGACTTAAGTCGTGGTTTGCATTTCATTATTTTAGTATATGGTTTTGTCTCCCCTTGCACACTGTAACCTATCAATCAATCAGCACATTTGTAGAGCGCGCTACTCACCCGCTAGGGTCTCAAGGCGCTGGGGGGAGGGGGAGTCGCTACTGCTCGAACAGCCAGGTCTTGAATTTTTTCCTGAAGGAGAGATGATCCTGGGTCAGCCGTAGGTGGGTGGGGGGGAGTTCCATGTCTTGGCCGCCAGGTACGAGAAGGATCTTCCTCCGGCGGTGGATCTGCGAATTCGTGGGACGGTGGCGAGGGAGAGGCTGGCGGATCGGAGCTGGCGAGAGGGTGTGTAGAATGTGAGGCGGCTGTTGAGGTATTTGGGGCCCATGTCGTGGAAAGCCTTGTGTGCGTGGGTGAGGAGTCTGAACGTGATCCTCTTGTTGAGGGGGAGCCAGTGCAGGTCCTTCAGACGGGCAGAGATGTGGCTGTGATGAGGGATGTCCAGGATGAGTCATGCAGAAGCGTTCTGTATGCGCTGGAGTCTTTTCTGGAGTTTGGCTGTGGTTCCAGCGTAGAGGGTGTTCCTGTAGTCCAGTTGGCTGGTGACGAGGGCCTGGGTGACCGTCTTCCTGGTTTTGGTGGGGATCCACCGTAAGATCTTTCGGAGCATGCGCAGGGTGTTAAAGCAGGATGACGAGACGGCGTTGACTTGTTTGGACATCGTGAGGGAGGAGTCCAGGATGAAGCCCAGGTTACCAGCATGGTCCGTCGGCTTGGAGGCGGTGCCCAGGGCAGGGGGCCACCAGGAGTCGTCCCAGGCCGAGGGAGATGGTCCTAGGATGAGGACTTCCATCTTGTCTGAGTTCAGTTTCAGACGGCTGAGCTTCATCCACTCCACGGAGTCCTTCATTCCTTCCTGGAGGCTGGCTCTGGCGGTGGCGGGGTCGTTGGTGTGGGAGAGGATCAGCTGGGTGTCGTCAGCATAGGAGATGATGTTTAGGTTGTGTTGGCGTGCGATGGCTGCAAGGGGGCTCATGTAGACGTTGAAGAGGGTGGGGCTGAGCGAGGATCCTTGCGGAACGCCACAGATGACTTCAGTGGCCGCAGATCAGAATGGGGGAAGGCGGACTCTCTGTGTTCTTCCGGCGAGGAACGAGACAATCCACTCCAAGGCCGTTTCTTGGATTCCGGTGTCGCTGAGGCGTTGTATCAGGGTGTGGTGACATACGGTGTCAAAGGCTGCTGAGAGGTCCAGGAGGATGAGTGCAGCTGTTTCCCCGTTGTCGAGCAGGGACCTGATGTCGTCGGTAGCTGCGATGAGGGCGGTCTCGGTGCTGTGGTTTGCGCGGAAACCGGACTGCGAGGGGTCGAGGGATCCGTTTGTCTCGAGGAAAGTGGAGAGTTGTTTGTTGACAGTCTTCTCAATCACTTTGGCAGGAAAAGGGAGGAGCGAGATGGGGCGAAAGTTCTTGAGGTCCGTGGGGTCCGGGGTGGGTTTCTTCAAGAGGGCGCTGAGCTCGGCATGTTTCCAGCTCTCCGGGAAGGTGGCGGAAGCGAAGGAGCTGTTAATGATGTCCCGGAGTTGGGGTGCGATGATGGCGTCGGCTTTGTTGAAGATGTGGTGTGGACAGGGGTCGGTGGGGGAGCCGGAGTGGATGGTGTTCATCGTGCGGGTGGTGTCTTCCGTGCTGATCGGGGTCCAGTTGCAGAGGGTGGTGGTGGGGGGCGCTGGTTCGGTGGTTGGGTGCATGGTCTGTGCGTTGAAGCTGTTGTGTATGTCGGCGATCTTGCGGTGAAAGAACGAGGCGAGTGAGTCGCAGAGGTCTTGCGAGGGTATGATGTCGTTGTTGCAGGCGCTGGGGTTGGAGCGCTCCTTAATGATGTTGAAGAGTTCCTTGCTGTTGTGGGTGTTGTTGTCCAGACGTTCTTTGAATGTTGTCCCTTTGGAGGTGCGGATCAGCTGGTGGTGTTTGCGGGTGGCGTTCTTGAGGGCTGTCATGTTCTCTGATGTCTGGTCGTGGCGCCAGGCTTTCTCGAGGGTGTGGCAGGTTTTCTTGGAGTTTTTGAGGTCGTTAGTAAACCACAAAGCTTTCTTGCTGCTGGGTCTGTTGGGAGGGTTCATCAGTGGCGCGAGGTCATCGGCGCAGTTGGTGAGCCACTGTGTGAGGTTGTGGGCTGCTTCGTTGGGGTCCCTCGTGTTGGTGGGAGGGTTCTGGCTGAGGGAGGTGGTGAGTTGGTCGGCAGTGATCTTGCTCCCGCTTCTGCGGGGAGACTGTTGCAGGTGGTGGTGGGTTGTGGTTCTCCTGAAGTTGAAGTGGACGCAGCTGTGATCTGTCCAGTGTAGTCCGGTGGAGTGGCTGAAGGAGATGTGCTTGCTGGAGGAGAAGATGGGGTCTAGCGTGTGACCGGCGTAGTGGGTGGGGGTGTTCACCAGTTGCTTGAGTCCGAGGTTGGTGAGGTTGTCCAGGAGGGCGGCAGTGTTGCTGTCATTGTTGTTCTCCAGGTGGAAAATGAGGTCTCCTAGGAGGATGTAGTCTGAGGAGGTAAGGGCGTACTGGCTGATGAAGTCTGCGATGGCTTCGCTGAATCGTGTGCATGGTCCCGGGGGTCTGTAGATGAGGGTGCCTCTGAGGGTAGTCTTGGCGTCGGGGTGTATCTGAAAGTGGAGGTGCTCGGCGGCGGTGAGGGTGTCGTCGGAGTTGGTCGTGATTCGGATGGTGTTTTTGTGGACGATGGCGATGCCTCCTCCGGTTTGGTTGATGCGGTCCCTCCGGGTGATCTTGTAGTCCTCCAGGATGGCTATGGCGATGTCGGGGGCTGAGGAGGCGTTCATCCAGGTTTCTGTGAGCAGGAGCAGCTGGGTGGCGGGAGCGGGGTGGCGAATGGGCTGGCGAGGGGCGGGGCCGCAGGGAGGCAGCGGCGGGAAGGAGGAAAATCTGGAGGTGGGCAGCTCAGCGGCGGCTGGGTCGTCCAAGGCAGGCAGCGGCGGTGGCAATCAGCTGGCAGAGGAGGCTGGCTGGAAGGCAGCAGTGCATGGGGGCGACCTAGCCTGGAGTCAGGGTCAATGGTCGCCGACCCACATTCCATCGTAGTCAGCTTGAAATTTGGACTTTGTCCCAGACCCTTGTGACCAGACAGTTGCAGTTGGTGCTTTACAGCTTTTGGCATTAGAAAGCACTGTTTTTTTTAATTGTATCTTTCAAAATTCATATCTTCGGTTCCCTACATTGGATTTTTTTTGTTTTAGTTTCATTTTAAAGATAGAGATATTCTTCATTTTTATAAATTGAGTTGGATTTGTTATTGTGCTGAGTCTTTTACTTATTTGCTGTTTTGTGATATTAAATGCTTTACCTGCCTCCTAATTTAAACCTGATTTCTCGTCATCCAAGTTGCCATGGGTTGAACAAGGTTTAATTTATTGAAACTTGACTGGACCTTATTTGTGATTGTGACCTGTCTGCACCTTCTAATAAACCACCTTTAAACAGTCACTTAGTACTGCTGTCATGACAGTAGGTATGCAGGAGGCCAATAGCCATTGTTTTTATATCCGTGTGAGATCTGTGCAAGTGGAATAGCTGCTCAATCCATGAGGACTGTGAAGAGGAAGACTATAACTCAGAGTAATGAAGATAATCAGTAAGTAATTTGCGCAATACTATGTCACTCTGTGATCGACAGCGACGCCTCCTCCGTTAAGACGGAGGAGCGTTGCCCCGCCTGCTGTGCATCAGGTAAACACAGAGTAATAAAATGGTCATTGCCATTTTATTATTCTGAGTGTCGCCAGCTGCACTAGCGTGAATGGGATGTGGGTTCGGGCAGATTTCTACAGATGTTAGGATGACATCAGCAGGTGATCAGTGCGCATGTCAGACTGGCCGGCTATCTACAGTTGGCCCAGCAATCACCGGAACTGTAAAATAGCCAGGGGATTGCAGGCACAGGCCCCCAGCCTCAAAATAAGCACTGGGTTAGCCTGCTCCAATCAATCCTAGAGCTGCTCTCCTGCTGAAAACAGAAGGAAAGCAGCTGCAGGATTGGCTGGATTGGCATGCAGGAAGTTAACCACCTTCCTTCCCTTTTCTGCTTTTTAATGTTACTAGCCACCCCGGGGGATCAACTACATTTCCCTCTCTAATATCAGCATTCTTTTTATACAACTAGAGGCAGTGCTTTAAATGGTCATGTGCAGTCAGATACCAAGTACTTGCACTTTAATGTTAATTAGAGAGAAGCTATACTTTTCCCTACTGAATGAGAACTCTGGGACAACAAGTACCTGAACTTCTATATTTTCACATAAAGCACTTATCAGAGGTGATGGTAAGCATCTTTAGATTTGATAAAGAGTATTTGCAAATCTAAGTAATATTTAACAAAGATTTAGGTGCAATATAACATCACTGAAAAAAATCTGTCGTACTGTTCCTGTGTTACCAAGGGCCATATGTATGAAAACATTTTCCCATAGACACAGAATGGGTAAACCGTAAAAACCTTTGATACATCTGGCCCCAAGAATCTAATCTACAGTGAAATAAGCGGTGGGCCTTGCAGTGCATCCATCGTACATTCAGTTGAAGAAATCAATACAAACACGCATTATAGGCACAGACATACGTTGAAGGTTCTCACAAGAAATGGGCAAAATACAATAGACTATACCAAAGAATGTAACTAAAGGCATGCAATGCTAAAAATCATTGACAGAGACCTATAAAGGTAAAGCTTTTATTTTGGCATGATGATTGAAAAACAATATTTCATCATCTGGAAATGAAAACAAAATCTCATAATCAAATAGCACAATATCATGGCCTTAACATAGCCTAGGGTGTTTGCAGCCGTGCATGTAAATGAGCTGCAACCACACACCATTCTGTGAAGCGCGACCTGAGCAAATATTGTTAATGTTGAGAAGAGCTACAATTTTCTTTACTGATACAAAAATGTCCCGCCTT
The DNA here is from genome assembly GCF_964261635.1 of Lissotriton helveticus. NCBI lineage: Eukaryota > Metazoa > Chordata > Amphibia > Caudata > Salamandridae > Lissotriton > Lissotriton helveticus. The sequence continues at coordinate 936,733,565 of NC_136063.1, read as the reverse complement.
CTGCAGAAGAATTTAAATGAAACAGTTTATAAAGAATGATAAGAAATCAAGTTTCGTTAAAGAGTCTCTGGCATTAGAAACTAACGTCGCCCTTATAAAATAATGGTTTTGGGGAAAGTTGTAATGCATTTCCATAATATTTGTGGCTCAAATATTTTACACGACAAAATGCCTTGAAGGAGGGGGGTCAAGTTTGTCACAAGTACATCAATAATTACACAAAGCACTTCGTAAAACACCAACATTGGCACGGCCACCAACAACTGTCCATCTGCTTGGTTTATTTTTTTCTCTCCACTAAAAGAAACTTTTCATCCAAATGAAAAGGGATTACGACTTCTTAGATGCAGAAATGCCTCTCCATGAAACGCAGGTGATGATTGGTCACTGGCAGTGCTTCCGTTGAAACACAGAAGGCGGCGCGTCGTAATGAATGAAAATGCAATTTGTTGATTATTTACCGCATCATAAAATGCGAGAAATTAATCCGTCGCTGGTCCCTGTGATGGTAACTGTTTCCAGAAAAGATAAATAAGCGTTGCCCGTGTCATCGTTCGATACAACCGCCTTCAGTGACGTTTTCATTTTGTAAAGTGCTCGCGGCCCTGGCCATCTGCTCTAGTAAATACGTGATATCCTTTGACAGCAAGGAATGAACGCGGGCTCAACCGAAATCACGAATGCGGGGGTAGTGTGCTTTAATGACTAAGCATTGTATGTAAGCAGCATCGCATTAGGCGATGTGTGGCCTGGGCACGGAGTTTAGGCGACGGAAACATACACTGAAAGTGTTTGACAAGAACATGTTTTAAATGGGAGCTGACAGACTCAGTGCTGTTCCTTCCAGTAGTGTTGTTTAAAATGTATAACATTAAAAATGTATGCTGAAAATATGCTAAGAAAGAAATTGAAAAAAAAGCGTTAAAGAAAAAATAGCCGCACATTTTCCAGACCACAAGCCCGACAGAAAGTGAAGTAGACCGCGTACACCTGGCTTTTATTGGATTCTTTTTCTGACATGGATGTATGGGCATTTATTGATCCACTTAGGGAAAGTCCAAGTTATGCCATGCTGTTATAGTTTTTCAGGCGATATTATTCCCCTGCTTTTTGTTTTTAGTTATTGTTGTATAGTGGTGTTAATTGTGGTCAGTTTTTCCCATTTTTAAGCAGCTGAACTTACTTTATTCTGCTGGAAAAATATGGTCTGCTCCAGCAAGGCACACAGTCAGCCACAGCCCGTGCAGGGAAGAGCGGTGGGGCCGGGTGGAGAAATTTCGACAGACGAGGACGAGGGAGAATTAATCATTTACTTAATTTTACCTCGTGGTCATCTGTTGAATCCCCTGCCCCACCGCTCTTCCCCGCACGGACCGCGGATGCACAAAGCATATGCAATGCAATCATATGAAGAGCAAAATGTGCTAGTGCTCTAAAGCGACCTAAATGTCTTTCCAGCACTTAGAAATCTGTTGAGAAAAAGTTCATCCTGAAGCTTATCTTCCGTAAAGGTATGGACACTCTATGGAACAACGAATGGGGGCCACCTGAGCTGGGCCCGACCCCCAAACCCACTGAATACACTCGCAACTTCGACATCATCCTTGACAGCCAGCTATCCTTGAACAAGGAGGTCAACGCCGTCTCCTCTGCTAGCTTCCTCACCCTCAGAATTCTCAAGAAAGTCTTCTGATAACTCCCAATCAACACTAGTTGTACTGGCACGCAAGCTCTTCTTACCAGCAGACTCAACTACGGTAAGACTCCTTTCAGAACACAGCAGCCAGACTCCTCCTTGACCTCCCCAACAGACGCACATCACCCGTCACCTCAGGAAACGGCATTAGTTACCAGTCGCAAAGAGTTGCCAGTTTAAACTCCTCACTCATGCTTACAAGGCACTACACAGCGAAGGACTGGCATACCTCAATAAATGAGTGAATTTCCACCAACCTAACAGGAAAGTCCATTCCTGATCCCTCTCCCTGGTAGCTACCCAGCAAATTCTCCGGGCAAACAGCGGAGGCTTCTTCTTCTCCTACCTGGTGGCTAAGACCAGGAACACGCTCCCCCTTCACTCAGAGCCGCACCGTTGCTCCAACTGTTCAGGAAGAACCTCAAGACCTGGATGTTCAACCCATAAGAACAGTCAGCAGGATCCTGCAGCATGACCCTACAGTGCCTCGAGATCCTCACCGGTGAAGCAGCTGCGCTATACAAATCCTGATCGATTGATTGATCCCAAAAAATCGCAAATCCAAAAAGCACTTCAACCATAAGAACATATATTTTAAAGTTTGTAGTATTTAAAGACTTGGGTCTTCAAAAAGATCCACAGACAAAATAAAATCATTTAATAAATGTAAAAAAAAGTTTCGAGAAAGTTAAACATTTTAAAACATGCAATTTCATTTTCAGTAAACCATAACAGTTGACAAGCTTTTCAAGAAAGCTTCACTGGATCTACTGAAAAGAGAGTTAGAAATTGGATAGTATATAAGCTGCAATGCTTGAGAGATGAAAGCCACATGACCAATCTCTTGTATGCCATTATTACATATTTCACCTATCCTATCCATAACATTGATTTTTTTGCAAAGCAGCTGTAACAATCTTTAATGGTAAAATGTGTATTCTTAGTAATAAAACAAACTGATCTAAGTTCTATGTGAAGTATGGTTGAGGTATTCTCCACTTTACAAAAATAAACAATTAAATTGTATGTAGCCTTATTCTAGCAAAAATAAGTGCCCAAGCTCACTCTAACAATGCTAGAAAGCAGTTTAACCTGGAGTTTCAACTGTGACATAGTTTTAAATTCATCTTGCTGAATTTTAAATTGATCCAGAGCGTAAATACAATTTCTTTGGAAAGTACTATCTTCTCCTTTTGTATAAATATTTCTGATTACAATAATTTCTGCAGTGAATACTTTTCACTATGAATCAATCAGTATGCCCAGTATAGAACTGACCCTAAACCCAAAACAAATGCGCTATTCAATCCAAGCTCTAACCAAATACCCTGAATAGCAGCTAGATTATTTAAACTGTATAATTTTCATTGTAATTTACAGTGAGTAGTGTACACTAAAGACAAATTCTGGACATCATTGGTTTCTATTGCATACATAAGACTTGGGGGTACCATCTAAAGGTATAACATCAGATGATGAGTATAATGTCTACACTCTAAAGAATTATAAAAACGTTCTCACACCATTAACTTGAGGCTTTGCTTTTCTAATCAAATGGTGTACGTGCGCCTTATCATTTAAGTTAGAGGAAAATATTTTCTCTAGGTAAGGGTACGTTTTTACAATTTGTAATATTTTGATGCCCAAATGTCATTTATATTTTATTTTCTTCTGGGATCTTTTAACTTAAAATATATATATTTTTTTACTTTTTGTGATAATAATCTTTAAATATTGCCCTTCAGCATATAGTTAGAGACTATTCAAACTGGTGTAAAAGCACGTAGGTGCATGATGTATTACAATGTCGTCTTTATAAGGTAAACATGAAATATTTCACTTCCCTATTTTTGGGGCATCATCCTCCAGAGTGGATAAAGCCAGGGTAAACTTATTTATATCTATTTAAAGCAATAATGGTCCCAATAAGCAACCCCGCTTTAATCTGTTTTGGTAGAAATTCTGGATGAAAGACCTTTGTGTCCACACTGTAAACCCAGTGGCGTAGCTATGGGGGTTGGGGGGAAGGTCTGCCCTTGGGGGCACAATTGTTTGTGGCGGTGGCCTCCCATCCCTCTCTTACCTGGGGCTGTTGTGGGGCCACAAACGCAGTAATTGTTCACAACGACCCACTCTTACATGCAACTGCCGCGGGCGGCAAACGCAGGGACCACCGTGGGCGGCCAAAGGTCTAGCTACACCATTTTGTGAACCATGAAACCAAGATGATGTATGCAATGCATAATTATCCTAAGCAAATTATGAGGCATACCTAGGCTTTGCAATTTTTTTGTATACGATTGGTCTGTTTACACAGGCAAGCGCAGTGGCAAATTCTATAAAGGCAGCAAAGACAGGCAAAACATGGGTAGAAGCATATTTTCAGTAATTAGTTGAAATAGGGCAATATTATCTAAGGCTCTTTGCTTTGAAGCCTGTTTGCTCTATCGGGATTATCACATTATCTGGCATGCAGCTTTGAAGTTGCTCCAGAATGCTTTTTTGCAAAAACTATCCCAGCTGAGTCCAGTGAAGTTATCTGTCTGTAATTATTTGGGAGGCTTAGAGATTCCTATTGATATAGAGAAACAATAATACACCCCATATAAGGATTTGGAATTTCTCCGTGTAAATAAAAATATTTAAGTAAAGTATCAACAATATGCACCAAAGCTTTGCTTTTTTTATTACGTAGTAGGGTGTTAGGGATTCTATCAGGTCCCATTGCTTTAGAGGGTCTAGCTCTGAGAATAAAATCCATAATCTGCTCAATTGAAGGCAGATCGTAGTGACGATCAGTTTCTAAAGGGAAATATTCAGACAATAGAATACACACCAAATCAGCTGGTAGGGAGACAAAATATCGAAATTAAAATATCGATATACAATAATATTGATGTTTTAATTTCGATGGTATACAATATCGATGTGCAATAATATCGATCGACCGAATATCGATTTTAAGGTATCTATGTTACTAATATCGACATTTTGTTTAGTGTTATGTATTTTATTATGTATTTCATATGTTTGTTAAACATGTTTTTAATGTATGTTTAGAAATTAGTAATTTTGTTTACATTTTGCATTTTAGTATCAGAGCGGGTTGTGGGTTTATAGGGGAATAGGGTGGGAAGTAATTTATATAATTAATTAATTATTATGTTTAAAAAAAAATATTTTTGATTAATAATTAATTGTTAATTAATAATTAATTGGTAATTAATTATTATTACTTAGTTAATTAAATTAATTAGAGTTAATGTAGTAATATTTTTTTATTTTTTGTTATTGTTTATTAATAATTAATTGGTAATTAATTATTATTAAGTGATTAAATGATAATTACATTTTTTATGTGATTTATTTAGGTGTAGTGGGTTGTGTGTTTATAGGGGAATAGCTTGTGAAATAATTAAATTAAATTAATTAAAGAGATTGTATTAATGTATTGGTATTTATTATTAATTAATTGTTAACTACTTAATTGGTAATTCGTATCTTTAAATTGTTATAATATTAATTATAAATAATGTATTAATACATTTAGTTTATTCTTGTAAATATCGTGTTAATTAATTATTAATGGTAATTAATTATTAATTGGTAATTAATATTTGTCAATTAGTTAATTTATAATTACATACATTTAATAATATTAATTTTTATTAATTGATTAATTGATATTTATATTAATTGTGTTTTTTTGTATGTGTAGTGTGTTGTGTGTTAAAGGGGGAGTAGCGTGGGAAGTAATTTTTTGTTATTTAAGTAAATATTAATTATAAATATTTGCTATTTAGTAATATATTTTTGTAAATAAAATATTATATCTTTTTTTGTTAAAAGAAATATCTAATTGATAAGTATGTTAATATAACGCTTACGTTATCCTGCGCCTTTGCTACTATTGCACCTTCTGGGGTGGGAATAGTAATTTTTACCCCTACGCTATCCAACGCTTTCCCTACAGTTGCACCCTTTGGAGTGGGAATAGAAATGTTTACCCCTACGCTATCCAACGTTTTCCCTACTGTTGCACCCTTTGGAGTGGGAATAGTAATTTTGACCCCTACGCTATCCAACGCCTTCCCTACTGTTGCACCCTTTGGAGTGGGAATAGTAATTTTTACCCCTACGCTATCCAACGCTTTCCCTACTGTTGCACCCTCTGGAGTGGGAATAGTAATTTTAACCCCTACGCTATCCAACGCTTTCCCTTCTGTTGCACCCTCTGGAGTGGGAATAGTAATTTTTACCCCTACGCTATCCAACACTTTCCCTACTGTTGCACCCTTTGGAGTGGGAATAGTAATTTTTTCCCCTACGCTATCCAACGCTTTTCCTACTGTTGCACCCTATGGAGTGGGAATAGTACTTTTTACACCTACGCTATCCAGCGCTTTCCCTACTGTTGCACCCTCTGGAGTGGGAACAGTAATTTTTACCCCTACGCTATCCAACGCTTTCCCTACTGTTGCACACTTTGGAGTGGGAATAGTAATTTTTTCCCCTACGCTATCCAACGCTTTCCCTACTGTTGCACCCTCTGGAGTGGGAATAGTAATTTTTACCCCTACGCTATCCAGCGCTTTCCCTACTGTTGCACCCTCTGGAGTGGGAATAGTAATTTTTTCCCCTACGCGTTCCAACGCTTTCACTACTAATGCAATATGTAGAGTAAGTATATATCTTAATTTATATGTAGAGTTTGTAATTTATTTTAAATGTATATGTATTAGTTATAATTTTTTAAATATGTTTTAATGTTTATATCTATGATATAGAATTATATGTTTTTTAAAATTATTTTTACATTATTATTAATACATTTAAAAAAACTATATTTTTTACTTCGATATTTTGTACTACGATATTTTTTTCTCGAGATTTTTGTACTTACTTTTATGTAGATAGAACTTCGATATTTTTGATGTCAATATTTTTGCTTCAATATTTTTGTATGTCTATATTCTGTCTGTAGATATCATGTCATAGATCCCAAATCAGCTGTATTAGGGGCACATACATCAGAGTAACATTTAGCCCACTTCTCTTCACTAATTATATTTGGCTTTGATTCAATTCTGTTACCACTAGATTCTGCAATGATCTTCTACAACCTTTTTGTATTTTTCTAAAATGCTGCCTCGCGAAGTTCAATACATTTATGGCCAGACTGAAGCATTTTAAATGCAATTTTTTTGTCTGGGTATTTTCCCCTTCAGAAGGATAATTATTTTTCTTCTAATCATCAAGAAGTACAGAAAGTGGCGTCTGACTAGTCTATTAATTTCTCTAGAAACAATACGTTCTGTACCTTCTCAATTGACTTATTGTTAAAGCTCTTCCATGGTGAAGGCTTCCCCCCAGAAATAACCTATGTAAAATTCATACTTTTAAAATACAATTTGGTAAGACTTCACTATAGAAATGAAAAAGTGCACATAAAGTGCTTGAAAAAAGTACTTAAAAAATATAATTCAGACACAGCTAGAAGCCACAAGCTCACCTCCATGAATACATTTATTTTATTTATTTTTATTTATTTTGAAAGTTTTATATAGCGCGGACAAGATCTTTGCAGATATCAGAGCGCTTTACACAGAAAGGGTACATGAGGGAACATAATCAAAACAATTAAGTCTGGGGAGCATACAATACACATAAATGAGGGCACAGCCAGCATGTAAATCAGTGAGTCACTAATACAAATAATGCATATGTGCAACGGGGGTCAGACAAATAATACAGATCGGTGCCTTTTCTTAAGGTGACCTACTTAACAGTTCAGGTGTTTTTTGCCATGAGGATAGCTTTTACTTCTTTCTTAAACAGTGTAGTGGAAGAGATGAGCCTAGTTTCGGGGGGGAGTGAGTTCCAGATTCTGGGTGCCATTCCTGAGAAGGAGCGTTTATATGTTTTTTCCTTCCGGAATCTACGACGCTTCAGCAGAAGATTGTTTGTGCCTCTAGTTTTTCTAGCGCCGCCAGAAATTGTCAACTTCTGCGTGAGGTAGCCAGGAGAGTTCAGGTGTATCGCCTTGTGTGCCATGCAGGCGATTTTCAGATGTATTCTGGCTTCAAAAGGCAGCCAGTTCAGGGATTTTAAGTCAGGTGTAATATGAGAGTGCTTTTTTGACCCAGTTATGAGCCTCGCTGCAGCGTTTAGAGCAGCTCTTAGAGGTGCGGTAGTAGTTAGCGGGAGTCCGCAGAGGGCGACGCTGCCATATTCTATTCGAGGGATGACTAGTGATTGTACTGCGGTTTGGAAGTCATTGGCTGGGAGGAATGCTTTAAGTTTCCTCAGGGTATTGATTTGGAAATTCGCTCCCTTAGTAGCCTTGTTGATGTGTTGCTGCATGCTAAGATTGGTGTCGAGGGTTATGCCTAGAGATTTTGCTGAGTCCACGATGGTGGGTTCGACATTGAGTGCAGTAAGGTGTTTAAGCCAACTTTGAGTGGTGGAGATCTTTGATGTAGGTGATATCAGAAGGAACTCTGTTTTCAGAGCATTGAGTTTGAGATGATTATCGGCTAGCCAGGATTGTGTGCTTCTGATAGTTGAGTTCAGGAGCAGAATGTCTTTTGGGGATTGTAATTTGAGATATAGTTGGGTGTCATCGGCGTACATGTGAAAGTGTAAGTTGGATGCTTGTAGCAAGGAGGTTAGAGGTTCCATCACTAAGTTGAACAAAGTTGGGGATAGGGAGGATCCTTGGGGGATGCCCAGTGTTACCGGTATTGGCGATGACATCAGATTGTTGCTCTTGAACTTCTGCGATCTGTTGTGAAGGAAGGAAGTGAACCATTTGAGAACAGTTCCAGATAGTCCCATTCTAGTGCTTAATAGTTCGAGTAAGTTCTCATGTTTAACGGTGTCGAATGCTGAAGAGAGATCAAGAAGGATGAGGAGGCAGGTGTCGTTTTGGTCTAGCATTTGAAGTGCGTCGTCAATTATGTGAGTCATAGCAGTTTCTGTACTGTGTCCTGCTCGGAAACCTGATTGATGAGGATTGAGGAGATCAAATCGTTCAATGTGTTTAGTCAATTGTAGTTGTACGCATTTTTCCAGCAGTTTGGCGAGAGTGGGGATATTAGTGATGGGACGATAATTGTTCAGATCAGAGGGGTCTGCTGTAGGTTTCTTTAGTAAGGGTGTGACTTGTCCAACTTTGAGGGAGTCGGGTATGGTTCCTTGTTGAAGTGAGCCATTAATAATTCTGGTCCAGAGTGGGAGAAGCAATGGGGCAAAGTCTTTTACAGCGTTAGCAGGAAGGGGATCTGTTAGGTGATTGGATGGTTTCAAGGTGCTGAGCAGTTTGCCAATTTCCTCTTCAGAGTATGTGCCAAAGGATGACCATGTAGCATTGTTTTTTGGTTCAGTGGGTGCTATGCAGTGTGGTTTGGAATAGAGGCTTGCGTCCGCGAGGAGATCGCTCTTTATGTTATCAGTTTTTTGGGTAAAGAAAGCGGAGAATTCTTCACAGGAGGGAGCTTCGCGAACAGTGCTGAGTGGTTGGGGTTGTTCCTTGGATTGTGTTTTGATTAGCTCAAACAGTTTTCTCAGACGGTTTTTTGCTTGGTCCAGCTGGAGGCTGAAGAAGTCTAGTTTTGAGCGTTATTAAGCATATATAAATATGGACACTAGTGCACCTACTTAGGGCATCATCTTGCAGTCAATATGCAAAAAGACAAGTGCCATAATAAATAGCACACACTGCACCAAAACAACAGAATTAAACACAATTCCCAAAATGCATTGTGAAAAATGACTTTGCCCCGTTATATGTCCAGAGCAGGGGACTCTGAACATGATAATTATTGCAGCAAAACAACACTGAAGCTGTAGACCTCCTGTCATACATGGCTTTGGCAATACTACCAAAAATATGGCTATACCGGTCTTTAACAACTACACGATGATTGCAGGTACAAACTGTGGTGTTGGGTATTGAGTTAGATAGGCTGTATAACTAAGGGGCTACACAATGTGGGATCGTAAGTTTGATTACGAGGGACATGAAGATCAGTTTACATACAAGGAGTTTGTACATGGGTGACATTTAACGTGGATTTATTAGAGGGAATGAGGATTTGGGCTGTACGGTAATGAATGGGAGTTAGGATTTTTTTCACATTATTGGATGTTCAGGAATGATTTTGCAGAAAATATGGGATGTAGATTTTAAGATGGGCACGATTTTTTGCATTGATTAGGACGGATTAAAAATGTGGTGGGGTATGCGGAAAAAGTAGCGGTGACTTTTTATGTTTATCATTTGGTTTTATAGCAATATGTATGGGGCTGATGATCATTTTTTAATTGCTTTTAGATACCCCTGAGGAAGGTTTATATTAAAACCAAAATGCATTGTGTAAAATCAAAGTGTACTGAATGGAATTGAGTTTATTTACATGCCAGTGAATAGGCCCGGATGGGCAATTCTTGAGCAATTTAAATGCGGAAAATTTCTGGACTTCATTTCTTCGACGTGATGGATTACAAATGGTTGTAAATAAGACAATAAAACTTGGATGAACTTTGGCAATACTAAGGAGTACAAGTGATTGTTTCTCAAATGTGCATATAGCTGTGCAACTCTTCTGTGGTACAGGACAATCGTGCCACAATTTAGTGGTGTTTTGATAGGTATGCACAACTGATTAAGGAGGTTACTCTCTTGAGAGCTCGCGTCCTTCTGCTCTGTTTGAGAATGGCACTCCTATTTACCTAGTTTTGTGAATACGCTTTGAAGAACTGAGGTAAATAATGGAAGAATGAGTCTAGGTAGAGCATGATTTTGATTTTGTTGGCAAATTTTGTATTTGGTATTTTGGTACGATCCTAATAGTGACTTGTTGTCTGACTCAGACCCAGGGGTCGATTAGATGCCATCCGGAAAGGCTCAGAAGGAGATTCGGATTCAGCTAATCTTATTCGGAACCTATGTTTTCGAATGTATCGGACACCTTTCCGGACGACCGATTACAATGAAAAGAAACATTCAGGCTGTCTGAATCTGTTATGAAAGGAATTCAGACAGCCTGAGTCTATCGGATGCGATTCGTACAGCTCTGTGGACACGGTTTCTGAGCGATTACGATGACCAATTCGGACAGCAGTTCAGATTTGGTCTGCCCGACACAAAACGACTGTTGGAATCTGACTTTGGGTGCCCATAGCAGGCCCCCCTTCACCCTGAAGTCTCCGGTTGGGACCCGTGGGAGTACCCAAGGGACTCCCCTGATAAACCATGTACAGTGTGGCTGACTTCATGGGGTGCCCGGCACAGGGTGCAAGGTTTTCCCCAACCACCTCCTTTTTCAATGTGAGCCTGTTTTCTCATTCGGAAAACTGGCTCCCATTGAAGTTAATGAGAGTCCGACCGAATGATTTTGGGAAGCAGCATAATCGGTCGGTCAGACTCGCAGAACCCGAGTCGGTCGCAAACGATTCCGAAACCAATTTGGTCGGAAGAGCTTCCGAACAACATGGTAATCGCCCCCCAACTGTGCGCAGCTGAGTATAGGTATGCCTCAGAAGGGAGGCCTAATTGACTTCAAAAGAACATGACCTCCAACTGAAGTACTACTTTTCCTAACTGAATAAAGGATAACCAACTCTTAACCACAAGTCTCACAGACACCTACTGTAAGTTTTGAATGACTTGAGAAAGCTCATGTGGTACTATTGTCATGACAGGGGGCAAGGGCGGTCCTCTAGCAATATTTTTTATATTTGGTTGAGATCTGTGCATGCTGAGAAGCTGCTCAATCCATAAATGAGCACTACCAATGGCAGACTGAGGCTCTCTCATTTCATTTTTATTACAGTGGATAGTGCACAGCCATTCCTGCATCTGTCGTCATTCGGTGCAACTGCAGACTCAGAACAACAATAGAAGATTAATGAAATGGTGCACCAATGCCCAAAAATACTTGCATATGTGACTTGGGGATACCCGCTCCACCCTAATGTGATTAGCACTGTTTAGACTGAGACAGTTTAACTCCCTCTTCCATCCCCAGTCCTGCCTAACCACAGCACAGCAGATCATGTTTTTAAATATCACCCATTCCTAAAGTGACAATATCATATTGCGCTATGAAAGGCTCACCTCTCATGCCTACCAGCTCTGTTGTATGTTCTTCTAGTAAATAATGCACCAGTACCAAAGACCTTGGGGCAGATTTATGAAGGCCTTGCGCCGCCGGTGCGTCACTTTATTTGACGCAACGGCGGCGCAAACAATGCGCCCTATTTACAACGTGACGCATCTAGGAGATGCGTCACGTTGTAAAGCCCTGCGCCTTAAGGAGGCGTTCTGGCGCAGGGGGGGCGTTCCTGCGCAGGAACGCCTCCTAAAAGTGGCTGAGTGAAATCTATGAGATTTCACTCAGTCACTTTCAGGACAATACTGCGTCAAAACCCTGCGCCTGCTTGAAGCAGGCGTAGGTCTTGACGCAGCATTGTGGAGATGGGGCACCCCTGAGCCTTGCTGGAGCTGCGTCGCGCTTGCGATGCAGCTCCAGCAATGCGCCACCTTTACGGCACAGATGCGTCACGCATCTGTGCCGTTTTTGCCCCATGGTGCGCCACATTATAAATGCGGCGCACCATGGGTGGCGGAGCAGCGGCGCAGGATGACTGGCGCATCCCCAGGGATGCGCCAGTCATCATAAATCTGCCCCCTTGTTTTTTCAAGACCCATGCGCCCTTTAGAGAGAGAATAATCCACCTCATTGCATCATCTCCCACAACTTTGTGGTCTGAGGGTTCTCTTGATTACCTCTACTAAGCTCTCGTGATAATCTTCCACTGATGCAACATTACACTTTTACTTCAAGAAATTAAATCAGCCTCTGCCCAGAACCTGCTGTGACTTGCCCCCATCATGTGGAACAGAACCTCCTGTGTCTAACCTCTCACAGTAATAAGAACACTAATTACTCCTGGGACAGATATTCATATATAATTCATTATTTATTTTCTTTAATCGCTTGCCTAAGTCATCAATGTCCCAGTCCAAAGCATTTTGGTTGTGTCGCAAACCAGCAAAGGTGGTATGGGCAGTCTTCAGCACACAGTCTCCAGCCTGTTTCTGCGTTCACCTTCCTGAATTTGATATCAACCCAGCTTGTGCTGTCAGAATTATTTGGGCGGAGCCCCCGGCTGGATCCCTCCGGTTCCAGCAATTACCCAACACAAATCCAGTCATAATAGCTCATTGCTCTTCATAGGACTGCTGCATCTCCTGTCAACTCCCACTACAATCGTTCTAAAAGTTAGCTCTCTTAAAGGATTTCTGGAAGGTGTGTCCCATCACATGGTAGTGGGTGTCAACCTCAATGAAGGGTACACACAATAGAAGCTTTCTCACTCACAGCAAAGTCAGATGGAAGGGAGCACACCAACATCAACCCCACATATAAATGCATGCCCATATCTTTCCTACAAACCCAACTTTTTCTGCATCTCTGCAGTTCTGGCCATTTATTCCTCCAGTGATTCACTAAGCTGTATTTTCTAGGGTATTACTTCTTACCTACTGTTCTCTTGCTGTGGCTCTATTTGGAAACAATAATTTTCCTACCTCTACCTCTCAAACTGTACTTTGACTTCAGATCTAAAACCTTGGTACTGCTCCAGGACCTTGTTCCTCAGCAACTCCCACCCATGTGATACTGCTTGAATGACCAACAGTGTACAGAACTTCTTTGTACTAATCCACGTAATTCATGTGTAGTTATTCTATAAGATTATGACTATGAATCCAGCTTGGACCCTGATTCCCTCCAGTGAACTATGCCTTCCATCAACACCCTCACCACCAAAAATATAAATTAACGTTTTTCCACAATGAATGGATTTAAGACAGAGCCACACTCCAAAACCCCCCAAAAAATAATTCAATAAGTGCCAGCAGGGTACCCTAACCTTCACCAAGCAGCACTTTGTAGGTGCAACTTTCTCACCACACTCATTGCTCCGAAGGCATGCAATAAACTTTGTCTCAGTCGGGTGCCACCTATCAGCTCCACCATGGTAACAGGGACTACCCCTGAGTCAAATGACTGCACATTGCACTCCAAACAGGTGATAGTGCAGCCCGGATCCCCGTGAGTATGCAACACCAGGTCTTCATTGTGCCACTTTAAAGTGAACACCCCAAAACAAAAACATGTACATGGCAACAAATGGTGCATGCTGTCACAGCAGCAGCAGAGTTGAACTTTGTGGTCATGTTGTTGGGCTCATCAGGGCCCTCATGTAGGGGCAGTTTTACAAGAAACTAATGCAGTGTGGTGCGCAAGTCATTTTGCTGCGCTGCGTTAGTTTCAAAGCACAGGAATGCAACATTTACAGAGCAATATGTCACATCTCTGTGCTTCCCCATGCGCTGGTGTAGGCACCCGTGCAAGGATGCCTTCCTCATGGAGAGATTGTTTTTGTACAGGAAGAGGTACCTTCCTGCACAAAAACAATAATTTGAGGGAATTTCCTCTTCCAATGTGTGCGGTAGAATGCAGCATGCATCGAAAGAAAAAAAAAACGAGGAGAAATAAAAACTTTTCTCCCCTTTGCACCTTGCTACGCCACCCCTAGGGTGGCAAGGCATTCTGACCCATTTCCAGATTTACGATTACTCATAAATCTGCAAACACCCACAGCAACAATCATGTCACGCCCCTAACACGCAAAGTGTTGTGTGAAAAGGAGTAATATTTACCAGCACAGGTAAAGTCACGCAGGGTGGCTTTACGTGTGCTTGTATATATCAATGAGCAGGTTGTGTCGCCAGAGCGTCACTCAACGTGACTTACAGGTGACGCAAGGGGCTTGTAAATCTGCCCCTTAATTCTTTTCAAGTCAAATCATGAGGCCCTGAACCCTTGACTCTACCTCAGCTGTGAGGGCTAACTCTGGTCGTCCAACTCAGGATGCATACAGTAAGACATCAGCCACCAATAACTGTTGCCTTTTTAAAATCTAAATCACTACACAGAGTAAGCTCCTTAGCAGACACATGTGGAAAGAGAGAACTTGGGAACTACCCTTGAAGCCACCCGATCTCTAAAACCACTATTATCTCTAGCTATTCTCAGCTCATTGCCTCTCTGATGCTTCCCACTTGCCCACTTGGGAAAATCTGGTCTCTGGTGTGTGTTTCCATCTTGTCTCATGAGTTTCTTATTCTAGTGGTGATGAAACACACATCGGTACAAAAGGGGGTGGTAATGGACGGAGCATCTGAATCAATCAAACACTCACACCCAGTCAAAAGATCTGGGTTTAATCCATCACCGTTCTTTAGCCCACTTTGCCACCCCAGTTCAGACATGGCCATATGCAAATCAGTCTGACCCTGTGCTTCATTGAAACAGTCGAGCCCAAACTGCCAAGCCATGCCTTCCCTGGACCGGAAACAAGCATCCTAGGGCCATCCATCACCACCCCCTTTTGTACCACTTTGTTCGCCATAAGTTGGCAGGTTATGCTCAGATGTGAGTCCCTTGCTCACTTTGCCACTGGAGTCAAGCAAGCCCGGCTGAAGACGGCTGTAATGCCAGAAACCGGTCCTGGGAAGATTGATTCCGGTCCAGGGAAGACATGGCTTGGCAGTTCGGGCTGGACTGTTCCCATGAGGCACAGGGTCAGACTGATTTGTATATGGCCATGTCTGAACTGGGGTGGCGGAGTGAGCTAAAGAACGGTGATGGATTAAACCCAGATCAGTTGACTGGGGGTGAGTGGTTGTATTGTCAACGCTCCATCCATCATCACCTTTGGTTTTTCTGAGTAAGTGGAGTGGCCATCAACTACCCAACTTTAAATGCCTTGGTGTAACCATTATAATCTCTGGAATAGCCCCAAATGGCTCCATACTGCCACAAATGCCAAAGTGGAGTTTGAGACGAATAGGGTAGGCATGTCCTCCAAAAAGTAGTCACATTTGGCCCCTATTTCTCTGCAGGAGGCACTGGCTGAGATGCTGAAGTGCAGGTCAGGTGCCCCAGGGGACCCTTGCCCTCCAAATTATGGAAGGAAGTAGCCCATTTGCCTCCCAGGTGCTACTGAACATATGGAATACCTCTCTTGGTTCTGGTACCTTTCCTGACTTATGGAAGCAAGCAACACTCCTGCCTTTGAAGAAAAAAGCAATATCAATGCTGGGGTCCTGTCTAACTACAGACCTATTTCCCTAGTGCCTGCTCCAGCCAAGATGCTGGAAAAGGCTGTCCAGAGACAACTAGCTAAATATACGGAAATCAATAACATTTTACATGACACGCAATCTGGCTTTCGAGCAGGTTCCAGCATAGAGACAGCACTTGTGGACGTAGCCGAATCGGTGAGGGCAGCGGTGGATTCGGGGGCCTCAGCAATGTTGGTGCTCCTGGATCTATCTGCCGCATTCAATATGGTTGATCATGCTATTCTGGTGCAACACCTTTTGGATTTCGGCATTGGGGTACCGCCCTGGAGTGGGTGAGGTCATTTCTCCACAAGCAGACTCAAACGGTGGCTGATCAACACTATCAGTCGGAGCAGAAGCCCACTGTTGTTTAACATCTACTTGGTCCCCCTGTTTTCACTCATTGCCAACTGGGGAGGTCAAGGCCATATCTTATGCCAATGACACCCAGTTGGTGTTCCCTTTCAAGGATCAGTCAGCTGAGACCTTTGAAAGTTTTAGGAGCTGTCTTTCAGACATTGCAGTTTGGTTGAACAATAACAAACTAAAATTAAATGCTGAAAAACAGAGGTGATGTTCTTTGGTACTAACAACCCGCCTGACTTGGACCTATGGTGACCGCAGGAAATGGGGACACCACCCACCCCAACTGGCTTGGTTAAAAATTTGGGAGTTCAATGGGAGGCTGACCTGTCGTTTTCCTCTCAAATTCAGCAAGTAACATCTACCTGTTTTGGAAAATTGAGGTGCTTGAGAACATTTTTACATCTCCTACCGGAAAATTGCAGGCGTACCATAGTTCATGCAACTGTGACGTCCTGGTTGGTTTGTGCGAATGGCCTCTATTTGGGCCTACCGGCCTATTTGGTCAAGCGACTGCAACTGGTTCAAAGTGCATTTGATCAGACGTGTGCCAAAGCGAAATCACATCTTCCCATACATTAAGGAACTTCACTGACTTCAAGTGGCCAATAGAATTACATTTAAGGCTCTAACCTTAGCCTTTCATTCGTTCCATGGGCTTTGCCCCAGTTATTTGAAACAGTGACTATCTGTTTACAAACAATCTCGCCTACTGCGGTCCAGCAATCTGAACCTACTGGCCACCCCATGTATCAGAAAGGAGCACTGGGGTGGTAGATCCTTTGTGGCTAAAGTAGCTAAACTCTGGAATTCCTTGCCACCCGCTTTAAGGCAAATTGACTCAAAATGCCTATTTAGGAAGGCAGTCAAGACTTGGCTTTTTAACCTGGATTGATCCTGGAGGGGGACTTCATATCTGATCTTCTTTTTTAATGTGCTATTGCTTTGTTGTTGTAGCGCTGGGACACCTCCTTCTGGAGGTAGCTGTTTTGCGCTTTATAAATGGCCGTATTATTATTATTGTTGTTGATTTTTTTTCCAGTTACTTCTTCTCTTTAGGTGCCTAATGTAAGAGTTCTCGTACATTACAAGTTATTTTGCTGCTTAATCCCTTTTATTGTATTTAATACAGGTGCATAAGATATTTGGGGCAGAGTGTTATTTCATTGAAAACATGGGGTACTTTAACCATGTTTCGACAATCTTTGTGGCTAGGGGTGGGTAACAAACAAATTGTTAAGCATAAAATTTTGGAGGTCAAATCCAGCTCTAGTACTCCTCATAATTACATTTATCAGTTTGCAAACATTGAAAAACATGGGCCCATCAGCCGTTATGGAATATACTGTTGCTTTAATGGTTGTAGTGCTCTTTGTATTGCCTTGTAAAGGAGCATTGCTTTGTACTTCACTGTACAGTGAAACAGACATTTAAACTGCATGAGTACATACACAGAATATTCTCAGCTTTCCTTGCTTTGGCTGTTCCTTTCAAATGGATGTTGTAGTTTCTTAGCATTGTAAGCTCATGAGTCTTTCTGTACCACATTAACCAGACACATATTGATCATTTATACTGTTTAATGAGTGGAACAGCAATCAACATTTTCTTACAAGTTCTTTTTATAACTTTTTTGTTCTTTTGCTCTTCTTTACAATATAGTGTAAATATAGCAAGTTAACTATTCTCAAATCGTATTGGACAGTATGAACTATCAATAAAGAAGGATGATTAACCCCAACAATGCTTTCCCATATTATTCAGACAATCCATATTTGTTTATATAATTTACTGTGTCTTATGGATCTCAAGTAAATGTTAAGATTCTGTATAAGTGAGTTGATGTATCTTAGGTTTGTTGATAACATTGAGCGCATATATTCGGTGCAAGTTAGTCTCAATATTCCTGTACAGGGTTGTGCAATGATGACCACATTCCCTCAAACGTTTGGCAACTTACTGGGCTTTATAGCAGTGAGCTTTTAATAGCATGTATTGGGCACACTTGGACCACAATAGACATATTGGTGGAGGTTCCAGCAGTTTTAAAAACTGGATGTTGGACTGTTTGGATACTAGCAACTGATGTGACATTAGTTTGCCTTGAGGTATTGTGGTTGGGTATTGTTCCTGTCCCCCCTCCCTGGCTTTGCAATATCATGACCACTGGATCTAATTCTAGAGGTCTTTGAATGATTCTTGATATTGTTTGCAATAGTTGTTCCCAACACTCATTGATTGTTGGACCAGACCACTATATATGATGTACAGTTGCTCTATACCCACATTCCTTTCCAACACTTCTGATGATGCATTTTTTTTGTCTGACAGCTGTCAGATACCATCTCATTAATATTTTATAGGAATCTTCTTTTAATAGTACACATATTGATGTTTTGACGGTTTCTCTCCAATATTGCTCCCCATTCCTCCTTTGGGATTTCCTTCCCTATTTCTAAGCATGGGCGGATCTAGCGGATCTCGCGTACGCGAACTTGCGGATTTACGGATTCGCAATCCGCGAAGATCCGCGAACTCTAGCGGATTTGCGGATTTTCCCGTTTTTTGTGTTGGCGCGTGTTCGCGCCGATTTTGGGACTAGTTCGCAATTGCGAACTTACTTTTCGGCTCGCAACGGCCGCGACTATGTTGTTTCAACGTCTGGTTTATCATCACAGGTTCACAGCACCCTCTGTTTCACCACTGCCACCCTCTGGGACACCCATGCCACCCTCTGGTACATCCTCACTGCCACCCATTAGGTTTATTTATCACTGTAGATTATGGTGGTTGAAAAAAGCAAGCACACCTGCCCTTCTTCAACTGCCATCAATTAATTTGTGTTTCATTAATGTGTCAGTAATTTTGAAAGTTCCAGTCTGGCTGGCACCTGCTTCCTTCCTTATCTGTAATTTGCTTTTTGTTGCAGTGAAATTTTTTTTTCACAAGACCTTTATGGTCTACTTGTAGCTATTCTATGAGCCTGCTGTTTGGGTCATAGCAGGGTCATAGAATAGTTGCAAACTTTGGAGGGGCCCATCAGGAAGCACTACCTTGAATGTTACTAATGTTAAGTTTGAACTTTTGCACCTGCTCATTGCTTTCAGTTTAGCTAAAATCGTTTTTTTCTGCAATTTCGCGCGTTTTTTGGGGCGCGAATCCGTGCGAGATCGATTTCGGAAGCCGCGAATACGTGCGAATACAAAATTGTTTTTTTGCGACGTGTATGTTCTCGTGATCTTGCGCGTGTTCGCGAGGCGCTTCTAGCTATACGTTTGCCAAGTTACCCTATCGGTCGTACACGGGCGCGGCCATCTTGTTGGCGTGACGTAATTCCGTTTCCGCCCGCTATGTGTAATCTCGCAAAGTGTGCTGCTCGCTAGTACAATTTCGCGCGTACTCGCAAGGAAAATCTCGCGCGAACTTACCCACGCGGTCGTGAACGGGCGCGGCCATCTTGTTTCTCATTCATTGCTATGGTTCTGGGCATGCTTTCTCTATCCTCTCTCAATCTCTGCCATCCTTTGCTTGTTTGAAGTTTTTTTGATCTAATTTTACTTATTATCTATCCCTCTATTTTTCTAGCTCTATATTTTTGTGTTTTCTGCAGCTTTTAGTTACTTTTAAACTACTTTTTTAAACTCTTTTCTTTTCTTCTTCACTATTCTATTTCTTGTTTATCATTTAACTCTATTTCTGCCCAGACCATGGTAAAGGGTCCCGCACCCCGTGCCCGGCTCCCGTGCGGGCGTTTAAGGGGGGAGCAAGTGGTCCCGAGGGAGATCTTCAGCGCGGAGGAAGTGGCGGCACTGATCTTCCATGTCCAGCGCCGCCTCCCCAAGACGATCCTGGGAGGCGGCAAGATCGCGACTGGCTATGGCATCCGGGAGCGTCGCAAGCGGTGGGAGAAGGTGTGCCGGGCCATGTACAAGATCTCTGGGGTCCGGCGCACATATAACCAGGCCACCCACCGCTGGACCGATGTCATGGACCGGGAGCGGGACTTGCTGGACGCGCTCGGCGTAGAGGTCCCCGGGCTTGGTGAGTAGTAGTAGTAGTACATTTACTACTCTGTTTTATCCTGCTCTGTTATTTGCAAATCTTTGTTCTTTACCAAGAGCAATAATGCTGCCGATTACATTGAGGTAAATTATATTTCAAAATCTTCTATGCATTTCAGGTGCACTGCTCTCCTTCTCAGTAGCCTTGCTTGCTACTATGCTTCTTTGTTTTGTATGTTGTGTTCAGAAGCATTTCATTGGCCTGAGAAATTATGTATGAGTGTAGTGTAAAGAAAAGAACTGCGTAATGCTAGACAGTAAGGGTCATATTTTCAATTACCGGCGCATCCCTGCAAAGTAGCAGGGATGCGGCAGTAATTGTGTGCCATGCCACCACCACCCATTGGCCCAAAACGTCACAGAAGCCTTACGCATCTGTGCCGTAAAGGCAGCGCATTGCTGGAGTTGCGTGCCAACGATGGCGCAGCTCCAGCAATGCTCTGGGGTACCCTATCTCCCCAATGCTGCATCAAGCCGTACGTCGGCTTCAAGCGCGCAGGGTTTGAGTCATGCATCATTGTCCTAAAAGTGACTGATTGACATCTTGTAGATTTCCCTCAGCCACTTTTAGGATTCGTTCCTGCGCAGGTACGCCCTCCCTTGCGCCGGAACGCCCCCTGATGGCGCAGGGCTTTACAACGTGATGCATCGCCCATATGCCCATATGTGTTTTTTTTTAATATATACGCCGCACCAACACCATGGCGAGTCTTTTGTTCTGCCGCTGCGTCACAAAAGGCACGCAACAATGGAGGAAAATGAGCCGCAACTTCCGCAAGGGACTTCTAAATCAGCCCCAACAGACTGAAGTCCAGTCCTTCCTTTAGACACATGGCTATAAGAAGAAATAGTGGCGGTGGTGGCGGGTGGATTGATAGTT
Organism: Lissotriton helveticus; assembly: GCF_964261635.1. NCBI lineage: Eukaryota > Metazoa > Chordata > Amphibia > Caudata > Salamandridae > Lissotriton > Lissotriton helveticus. The sequence goes on along the minus strand of NC_136063.1, from coordinate 936,712,365 downwards.
TGAGTATTCACTGATCTGCAAGCAGGATGGACTTTGTCTGTCACTTCGCGTGTTGCGCACTGCTGCCTGCAGTGCCAGGCCTAGGCAAACCTCTTTAGTAGTCTGTTTATTGAGTTACATAGGAACTTTCTAAGTCAACGTTCCGCAAATCAGGCAATACGAATAACGTAGTATACCACATGAGATAGATCCCGTGGAATAGTTGTCTATCTATTTGCTAATTTTCCAAAATATTTTGTTATTGTTCTTTTGAAATGTTTGATTTGGTTGAAAAATCTCATCCATGTTTTCTGGTTTTTCTTTCTTTCATGTTGTACATCAGCTCCCCCCAAGGGCAAGAGGACACAGGAGGAGGGTGCTGAGGATGCAGGCCAGGATCGGGCAGGCGAGGGCTCCTTTGCTGGCCCCAGTAAGTTTACATTTTAATAAACAGTACCTATTTTGTCCTAGCGTTCCTCATTCGATTTTTTCTAAATCGTCTTTGATCTTCTTGTAGACTGGATATAAATTCTTATCCTGCCTCGAATATGACTCCCTGTGGTATTACTAGACTATTCTTATTAGTCTGTCTGTGTAGCTAACTAAGATTGGACATTTGGCAATTCCATTGGACTCCCATTATATTCAGCAATACCTCTATGCACTGTCTCCTTACTGACTAGATAGTGTGGCAGAGTCATTCAGCTCCCGAAGTCACCGATTATAGATCCCCAATGATCCCTAGATTATCGTACGCAGGACAAGAGAGTAGTACGGAGTCACAGCACAGTCAAGAAGTGTCAGAAGCACTCATGCTTGCAAAAATTCCAAAACCTTTAGCTCATCCACTCTAGTCTAGAGGAACAAAAACCACAGAGTCTATTTAAGTTTAAAAGCTTTATTAAAAGTAAACACATTTATTACAATCTACTTTGTCATAAAACTATTTAACTGAAAACGGAAAAGTGGTTAGTGCTGACGATTAATTGGACACATTTCTTGTGGTCGAGCCGAGCTCTCACCTGGTTTGAACTTGATCCTGGTCGTGTTCTTAGGAGTCAAGCTTCTGTCTGTTAGGAGAAAAAGTGGTGCGTGTTAAAAATCAAAAGCAAGCATTCATCAGTTGTGCATAAAAGTGCAGCAAGACAACAGCCTTCCCTGGAAAATGGGACATTTTTACTATGGAGTAGACAGTCACAAATTATTACATTGTATTCTGTTTTTTTAACATTTCTCCTAGACCAAATATTATATAGTAGTGAGTGGTGTATTCTAACATTCTTAAATGTACTTTGTAGGTGTAACATCTGGTGACGGGGCCAGCGCGGAGGTGGCTGTGTTGGACCAGGACTCGGAGGCCTCTGGGGAGGAGGCGGTGCAAGAGCCGGCGGACGTTCCTGTGGGGGATCAAACGGTGGTGGCGGAAACAGGTAAGCTATATATTCCTTACTTATTGAGATTGAAGACTGCATAGTGTGCTTTCTGCACGGGTGTATTACAATTACAAATCAACCAGGTAGTAGCCTCCTCGAAATGTACTTCGACTTAGCTGTGAAGTTTTTGGTGAGAAGAATCCCAATAAGTTCTTAGACGAACGTGATGGATGGGATGAACGAAAAGCGAAAGAAGGGTGTAAGTAAGTGGGACGCGAACTTGTATGATGGCTGGCAAAGAAGAACGATATGTGTTTGCTTGGCCCCCGAGGTGGCTGGGAAGGAAAGAATATGGTATGGTGCATGGCTGGGTCAATGATGAAGCAAGGATGGGTGGAAGGACAGCAGCCTGGGTGGGTGAAACAGAAACTGTATGTGTGCGTATACTTTGACTGAATGGATGCCTGGAGCATGGTATTCTCTGACTCTTAGATAGCACATGTGTATCTAGAGAGAGTAGATGGTCGCCAGGTGAAGTAAGTGTTACCTTGAAGAGCATGTACCACCGCACCCGCACGTCCGTTCCAGTGCAGGGAAGGCAAGGAAAAGAAATTGTAAATGTGTCCAATACTACCATGAATAGTAGCAGTACTTTGTATTGCGTTTGCATTCACAGCATATATCTGGTTATTACGGTGGACACTTCGTACCTCTCTTAATAACTTTAGTTTACTTGTAGTACGTCATTCATGTGTGGGTGTATCACTGTTCACTCAATATTAAGCAAAGCACCTAAAGTCATCTCATCTGTCATTAAATACGTCCCATGTGAAGTGATAGATAATCAAATTAGTTAGCTTCTTCATTTTCCTTTTCTAGTACTCATTTGCACTGTAGGGTGAAAGGTAAATTAATTAAGCAGTAGCCCTTGTAACAGAGTATTCTCAGTGCCACCCGTAATAGAAAAGTAATAGCTTCACCACCTGCATGTACTGGACCGGTACAGTAACGCAAGTCTGTCTCACTCATCATGGTGTGCAACTTTTTTTCTCGGGTGCAAGTTCACTGTGCTGTCCATGTCATTCTGCCGGCTTGCATAAGATAACGTACCAATTTCCCTAAACAAGAGAGAAGAAGAAGAAGAAGACTGGTGTACTGTCATAGTCGACTGTAATGGAAGTCCATAGTGGTCGTAGAATTTGTTCATTAAACTACCACTAATGTTAGAGCAAGGATGCAGAAGTGGGAGGTTACATAGATACTGTCCTCAATAGTTATGTACTGTGCTTTCAATTTGCTACTTGTACTCTGTGACCCAACTTTCGGCTCAATCACTTTGTGTTATTAATAAGGAGCATTGGTTACAGACTATGTCTTTCTTTCTTCATATAGTTGCTCCTTCCAAATCAACAACAAGGAGGGAGCAGGCTAGATTGGCCCGGCAACGGAGGCTGGAGGCCACAGTCGCCGAATATCGGCGGCTGGTGGCCCTGGAGGAGGAGGAGGACACGCAGTTGAGCGGGGCAACAACGACATCCTCGACTGTGACCACTGCATCCTCCTCCGTGACTAAGCCAGCGGGACCGAGCCGGGCTAAGAAAGACGACCGCCACCGCCAAGCAACCGAAATACCAGCTGCCCCCCACAGGAGCTGCAAGGACCGCCAACGCCGCCTACGAGTCCGCATGTCCAACCTGGAGCAGGAGGTCCTAAAGTATAAGAACTTGGTTAAGGGCCTCCGCTCCGAGCTTGCCACCCTCCGCAAGGAGTATGATGCCCATGCCGCATCATGCACCAGCACCAGCACCCTCCAGTAGTGGAGTGTCCCTTGCCCTTTTTTTATAGACTTTTGGGGGGTGGGATTTGGGAGTTGGGATCGTTTTGGGACGTTTCAAAGACAATCGTTGGGGTTAGGGTGGGTGAGGGAGATTATTTTGTTAGGGCTAAATAAATATATTTTTTAACTTTATCTGACCATACCTGTTTTTTACTGCTTTTCAGTCTGGTGGGTGGGGGGCGGGGGTGTAACAGTAACTTTGTTTTCCTGAACAGTCGTAGGACTTTAGTAGTACAACCGTCAATCTCTTGTCTACTCCGAAATAATACTCCATTATACTACCTCCCACCAAACGCTTATCTTACCTGTAATTTGTGTTAGAAATTAGGGCTAGGCCCAGGGCTGGCTCCAGGTGAAATGGGGATTAACGTTGTCAATCCTGGGCGGGTGACATTTCCTCATTGCGGTGGTACTAGTGGTGTGACACAGTGGCAGTTGCATGCCTATGGAAAAAAAGAAAACGAAACCTTGTTTGTCCTCCTTACTGTAGCATTACAACGGTTACGGTACGATCGAGAAAATAGCAGGTGACAGTACACTAGAACAGTGCCATAATGTAGCCTAACAAATGGTAAAGTATTTGCTTGCAAGTATAACTAGTACTTGCGTTGAATTTATTTGACATTGGCTACTACTACTAGAAGATATAGTACTGAAGCTGAGTAAGTCTAGAAGATATCCTCGTATTCCTTCACCAGCCTGTTGCTGCTATGGCCTTATCCTCCCCAGCAAGTGTGTGGAATTATTGATGTCATTTTAGTCAGACATCAAGCAAAACAACACAGCCCGGGGGAAGAGGGTTAGGGTTTGTAAAATGGATGGGAATGGGGGTTTCTTTTTGGGTAGGTTTTGTTGAGAGAAGAAAAAAAAAGCAGAGCATGGACAAACAATAATTGAAGATACAGACAATCTTTGGTTACAAACTAAAGGTAAGCACATGCAGTCACACTCATAGAATAAAAGACAACAATGGATACTGTATCTGTATTGCGTATGTTGTTGGAGTTGTCCTGTTGAATTTGGTAAGTAAGTTGCATGCAGCAAACAATTCCTCTTATTGGCGGCACTCCTCCATTCCAGCTGACGCTTCGTCCATCAATGTGGTGACCACTGACAGAAGACACCCTGTCCACTGCCTGCCTGGCGGATGTTGACTGAAACCCGGCCTGTAATTATTGAACGGAAAACAGGAAGTGCTATTACAATACCACTGATAAATAAATAAAAGGTATGTACGCTGTGTGGTGCAAAAAGTCACACTTTGATTTCCCTAATAGACAGTACAATATTTTTGAAATTGCGTGCTCTGTCTGAGTCACCTTTTTAAGGATCAATAAGTATGGCCAAAATATTATAGCGGATCTTTCCCCTCAAGGTAGGTGTACTACTGTGTTTTAGAACAAAATTTGACCTTCCCAGCAATGCTCCCACCAAGACCCTTACTAAAGCCAGTCGCAAAAATGTAGAAGAACCCCAATCATATCTCCAAAAACGATGCCTAGCAGAAAAATGTTTACAAAACGTACTTTGAAAGTAACAGTAGGCCCAAATACAGACCGTGGATTGTATCCAAACCACTTGCAAGCAAGCAAAAGTATCCATAGCCAGCATCGCTCCAACAGTGCTCTACAATAACAGAACCGCGTTGCAATAGAACCCCCCGAAACACATGCAATCCTGCTGCTAGGGCTAACCCTAACGAACCCTAACTTACAAAAAGTGCCAAAACTGGTGTTTCCTTATGGATTTTGTCCAACAAACTTCTAGACGGTATTAGACCTTCCCAGGAATGCCCCAGGCAAGACCCGCCAACCCACCCGCAAAAAAACACCCGACACAACACCCCCAAACAGCGAAAAATCTAAATCTCATACTTACAATGTCTCTCGGCCTTTGGTCCAAACGCGGCGCTGTGCAGCTAGGTCATCATCATCATCAATCATCATAACTCCAGTTTTCCACCACGGATTTCCTGAAAAGCAAATGCAATCAAGATTAGACTGTCGCAGCAGTGCTTTGACAGAGACCCCGGCCGCAACCCACCCACGAACAGCAGGAAGCCCCCCAAAACGCTACATTGAGCAAGATGTCAGAAGAAATAGCAAAAAAAAGGCTGTTCCTTATGGATTTTGTCCAAAACACTTCTATCCGGTATTAGACCTTCCCAGGAATGCCCCAGGCAAGACCCGCCAACCCACCCGCAAAAAAACACCCGACAACACCCCCAAACAGCGACAAAGCTAAATCTCATACTTACAATGTCTCTCGGCCTTCGGTCCAAACGCGGCGCTGTGCAGCTAGGTCATCATCATCATCAATCATCATAACTCCTGTTTTCCACCACGGATTTCCTGAAAAGCAAATGCAATCAAGATTAGACTGTCGCAGCAGTGCTTCAAAAAGACAGAGACCCCGGCTGCAACCCACCCACGAACAGCAGGAAGCCCCCCAAAACGCTACATTGAGCAAGATGTCAGAAGAAATAGCAAAAAAAAGGCTGTTCCTTATGGATTTTGTCCAAAACACTTCTATCCGGTATTAGACCTTCCCAGGAATGCCCCAGGCAAGACCCGCCAACCCACCCGCAAAAAAACACCCGACAACACCCCCAAACAGCGAAAAAGCTAAATCTCATACTTACAATGTCTCTCGGCCTTCGGTCCAAACGCGGCGCTGTGCAGCTAGGTCATCATCATCATCAATCATCATAACTCCTGTTTTCCACCAGGGATTTCCTGAAAAGCAAATGCAATCAAGATTAGACTGTCGCAGCAGTGCTTCGACAAGACAGAGACCCCGGCTGCAACCCACCCACGAACAGCAGGAAGCCACGAACAGCAGGAAGCCCCCCAAAACGCTACATTGAGCAAGATGTCAGAAGAAATAGCAAAAAAAAGGCTGTTCCTTATGGATTTTGTCCAAAACACTTCTATCCGGTATTAGACCTTCCCAGGAATGCCCCAGGCAAGACCCGCCAACCCACCCGCAAAAAAGCACCCGACAACACCCCCAAACAGCGAAAAAGCAAAATCTCATACTTACAATATCTCTCGGCCTTCGGTCCAAATGCGGCGCTGTTCAGCTAGGTCATCATCATCAATCATCATAACTCCTGTTTTCCACCACGGATTTCCTGAAAAGCAAATGCAATCAAGATTAGAATGTCGCATCAGTGCTTCGACAGACACCAAAAATTACCCACAAACACCCGGAACCCCGCCAAAGAGCACCTCAAAGGCAAGCAAGTCAGCAAAAACGGCAAGAAATTTCCACCTCATATTTGGTCCAAAACACTTTTGTCCATTATTAGAGCTTCACAGCAATGGGCCCAAATCCGTCAACTCACCCGCAAAGAAGTACAACACCCCCACAAGTGCTGAGTCTTTCTTCATTGGGCGTAATCCAGCACTCTGCTTGGAGGGAAATCGCAGTCTGGAGGAGGAGGATAGAGGAGCATGTTCTTCAGAACTTGTGAACCTGAGGAATGTAGACTGCGGCACCTTCAAATCAATAAGCAAACAAGTGAAGACAGTTCTGATGATGGTCTTGTTTTTGGGATTAGGTGATTAAAGTTTGAATTAAATTAACTGTGCAAAACAAAGAAAGAGAGACCCAAAGCACACAGGAATAAAAGTGAATAAGGACGAAAAAGAAAGTTCTTGATTGATTGTCTCATTTTCAGGGCTCGGTGTCAGGGAATAAAAACAAGATTTCGTCATCATACTCTGCGAATTCAGGCTGGATGAGGTCAGTGACACCGAACAGAGAACAAATCCCCTCATCTACGTTGCCGTCCTCCTCGTCTTCATGCGGCGTGCTTTCTCGTACTTTGTAATCTGGTGGTATGAGGTGCTGATTCATCTTGATCATTGTCAGCCGCTCCACATTTTTGGGCGAGAGGCGGCTCCGTTTGGGAGTTACAATGCCACCAGCAGCACTGAAAACACGTTCAGAAGACACACTTGCGAGTGGGCAAGACAAATAGTTTATAGCCAGGTTGAAGAGCTGTGGCCACAATTGTTTTTTGCCATGCCAATACTGCAATGGCTCATCATTAAGAAAGACCACTGTTGAGTCATTCAGATAGTCCTGCACCATCGACTCAAGGTCAGCAACGGTTCCTCCACTTTGCTTACTTTTTGCTGTGGCTGTGACATTTTTTCGAGAACCATACCCAAGCAAACTTAGCCAATCCTCTACAACAGCCACTGTTTTTGTTGTGTGTGGTGCAGATGATCCAGTTGCCGGTGTCTTTAACGGCTGAGAGGTCACTTGTGCCCCAGCCACAGGTGCAGAAGTGGATTCTTGTGACTGGGGATGGCCTGCTGATGCTGATGCTGATGTACTGGCTTCTCCTTCAATAACCTGCCGTTCTTTTTCAAACCTCTTGGCTGACCAGGCTAACCAATGTTTGTACTTTTGAACATCTGCATCAGCAAAAGGAAAGAATGCTTCGCCTGCCAGCGCCTTTTTGTAGCGTGGATCCAGAATAGTAGCACAAATGTAATGCTGATCTGACTTGATCTTTTGAAGACGTTCATCACCACGTAGGCGCTCTAATAATTTCTCAGACAAAATAAAATGGTCTTTTTTTTGTACATCTTTTTCAAACTCAGAAGACACCGCCATCAGTTGGTGCTCCAGCATGCACAACAATGGGATAGCTTTTCCCAAATTACAGTCCTCCTGGCTGACTGCACGCGTGAAGAACTCAAAAGGACGAAGCATGTCTGTCAGGCTTTTAACTATGTCCCATTGCGCCGCACTCATCCGCAGGTCCTCCTTCTGAGATGTACCCTCTGTGAAGAAATAGTGATCGAGTACCGTATACTGCTCATACAGACGCTCAAGCATGTAGAAGGTTGAGTTCCAACGTGTTGCCACCTCCTGGATGAGTGCTTTCACTGGCATTCCACGTTGAAATAGCAGTCTCCGCAGATGCTTCCGGGCCTTAAAAGAATGGCTGAAATGGTTGCACATTTTGCGGCAGGTGGCCATTACCTCGAACGCTGTACTGTCTTTATCACTCAAGAATTTTTGAACTACCAGGTTGATACAGTGCGCCAAACACGGCACTCTAACATGGTCACCCTTCTGCATGGCCTTTACTACATTGGCGCCATTATCCGTGGAAACATAACCAATCTTGAGTTTTAGGGGGGATAGCATTTTCAAGACCTTTTTGTTAAACTCTTCCAAAAGGTTTTCTGCTGTGTGACTTTTCTCCAAGCCAAACATGGCTAGTGTTGCATGCTTCCGAGCAGCTTTGAAAACTTTGTCCGGGTCAACACCTGCGTTTAGCTTTGCTAAAACACCTGAAAAAGAGACCCAGTGTCCAGTGATGCACATGTAATCAGCGCCTGCGCCACTGGTCCACATGTCTGTTGTCAGATGTATTGTGTGAACAGCACTCTTCTGCAAAGCTGCCCCAATCGCCTGCAGCACATCTTCATGTAGTGCTGGAACCGCAACTCTGGCAAAATAGAACCGGCTCGAAACCTTCCATTTAGGGCAGAGCGTTGCCACTAATTCAAGAAAACCTACCGCTTCTACAAAAGAAAAAGGTAGAAGGTCCACAGCTAGCATTTTAGCCAGCTTAGTGTTATACAGACGCGTCAGTGGGTGGTTGCGTTCATATGGCACGTCTGAAGTAAGCATTGTTCTAATGTTGCCCTGGACCAAGCATTTACGGGCTGATAATGACTTCGTTGACCCAATTTTGCTCGCTGGTGAACTTTTGTGCGTTGGTGTCTCACTCGCTCCAACACTCTTAGTGTGCCTCACATTGGGTGTGCTGCTGACAGGGGTACTGGGTGTAAGGGAAGTGTTTGACACGTCTTCTTCCTGCTCGTCATCATCAGATGAAACATCAACGTTTCCTTGAATTTGGCCTTTCTTGATCGCATCTAGGTGCGCAAACCATTTGACAGTGTGCTGTCTCCTAAGATGACCTCTCTGGCCTCCGGTACCATAGTTGGTACCTGGCTTACCACGACTAACTGCTTGCTTACAAATGGTACAAATGGCAAACTTTGGATTTTTTGGACAAACAGTAAAGAAGTCCCAAACTGGGGACTTGAAGTGTCTGTGGGACATGGAGGAGGCGGCGATACTGGTGGTGGTGGTCATGAAGCTAATGCCAGATGAAGTGGAGGATGTGGATTGCCCAACTTTTGTACGTTTTGCACTTTCACCGCCACTAATTAAGGTCGAGGTTGACGGAGGTCTCTTCTTGCCCGAAAGAAATATGGAAGCGGGACGAGTTGGTGTACTACTTAACTCCAATGATTGTGGTGTTTCCACTGCCTCCTCATCGACAACATCATCATCACGCTCAGCAGCTCTTCGGGCTAGGGTCAAAATGTCTGTTTGCTGCATGCCCGCTGGGGCTGCAGTGACCTTTATGATGACTGGGTCGTCGTTGGCAGAGTCTTCATCAGCAGCAGTATCCGCCACTTCTTGTTGAGACTCATCACACTCCATAACTCTGAGACTTTGGACGAGCTTCCTTTTACGCTTAACTACCTTTGTTTGTTCCCAAGTTTGATCCGTATCATCAGAAGGAGGTGTGCTTGAAGAGGATGTAGACACCACCCTTGATCTCTTCCTTGCTAGGGGTGTGGAAGACAATGAAGGATCATCAGGAGGAGTGGCTTCCTCAAATGATACCTCGCCTTGATTGTCGATTTCCTGATGTGCCCCTACTTCGGGAGGAACAACTATTGTGGGCACTTGTTGTGACCCTCCATGCACCTCTGCTTGCGCATCTCCTTGCGCTGCCTCTCCTTCCACATGTACTTGGGCTTGTACTTGCACATGTGATTGTTGTTGCGGCTGTGGTTGTTCAACACTCGTCAGATGAGCTACAACAACCTGTGTTGATTGAGGGACATTGCTGCTGCTTTCTTGCGATGAGCCAACATCACTGGTCGATGGTGATTGAAGAAGTATACTGGCTGCCTCTGCAGCACTCAAGGGCTTGGACTTAAGTTGGCGTGGTGGTGGTGGTGGCACTGAGCCCAATGGAGCGGGGGTGCTGCTGCCAGCTTGGTCCCCAGCAGATCCCGCTGCAGCTGCTGCAGGCATACTTTTCTTTTTACTCCCAAAAAAAGGGGCGGGCGGCACACCAGTGTCCTTGGTAACTTGCTTCTTCTGCTCCTTACTGGCACCTTTCTTGCTAGAGGAGCTACGGGTTACTTTTTTTGGGGCCATCTTCTTCAGAGCAGGTCAGCAGGCAGCAGTTGCACGAGTTGCAGAGGGTTCTGTGTCCAGACGTGACGTCGCGTGACGTTATGCTGCACACACCGCTGCAGGACTTCTTCCTGGCACTGGTGGTTCTATTGAGTCTTCTTGTGCACCTAAAAGCAATGGAAGACAGAGGAACATCAGTTCAGTTATACACCCCAAAAAATCGACAAAACACAGAAAAATGAGCACAATCCCATGCCATCCATGATGTTTACATTGAAGACACCCCACAGAAAGACTAGGGACATGCAAGTATGCAACACTCACTACCCCTGGGCATAAGGGATGAAAAGTAGGCAAAATAAGTGCATGCCTCAGACACTGCCTCTCCTCAAAATGGCCCCCTTACACCCCAAGCACATGTTGCCTGTACCAGCCAGCACTCAAGATGGCCACCACCACCACCCACATGGCCAGTCCACATCAACAGTAGTACACCCACAAAAAACAGAAAAACAGCCAGAAATCACCACAATCCAATGCCATCCATGATGTTTACATCAAAGAGAGTGAGACCACACCACAGGCACACTCAGTCCATGCACCACCACCACCCCTGGGCAAGCAAAAGGCCACACCAGCAGCCCCCCAAAAACGACAAAAAACAATAAAATAAGCACAATCCCAGCCCATCCATGGCCTCAATTATGTTTAAATTCAAGAAGACACCCCACAGAAAGACTAGGCCCATGCAACACTCACTCACCACCCCTGGGCAAAGGGCCACACCAGCAGGCCCAAAAAAACGACAAAAACAATAAAATCTGCACAATCCCAGCCCATCCATGGCCTCAATGGTGTTTAAATTCAAGAAGACACCCCTCAGAAACACTAGGCCCATGCAACACTCACTACCCCTGGGCATAAGGGATGAAAAGTAGGCAAAATAAGTGCAGGCCTCAGACACTGCCTCTCCTCAAAATGGCCCCCTTACACCCCAAGCACATGTTGCCTGTACCAGCCAGCACTCAAGATGGCCACCACCACCACCCACATGGCCAGTCCACATCAACAGTAGTACACCCACAAAAAACAGAAAAACAGCCAGAAATCACCACAATCCAATGCCATCCATGATGTTTACATCAAAGAGAGTGAGACCACACCACAGGCACACTCAGTCCATGCACCACCACCACCCCTGGGCAAGCAAAAGGCCACACCAGCAGCCCCCCAAAAACGACAAAAAACAATAAAATAAGCACAATCCCAGCCCATCCATGGCCTCAATTATGTTTAAATTCAAGAAGACACCCCACAGAAAGACTAGGCCCATGCAACACTCACTCACCACCCCTGGGCAAAGGGCCACACCAGCAGGCCCAAAAAAACGACAAAAAACAATAAAATCTGCACAATCCCAGCCCATCCATGGCCTCAATGGTGTTTAAATTCAAGAAGACACCCCTCAGAAACACTAGGCCCATGCAACACTCACTACCCCTGGGCATAAGGGATGAAAAGTAGGCAAAATAAGTGCAGGCCTCAGACACTGCCTCTCCTCAAAATGGCCCCCTTACACCCCAAGCACATGTTGCCTGTACCAGCCAGCACTCAAGATGGCCACCACCACCACCCACATGGCCAGTCCACATCAACAGTACACCCCCAAAAAACAGAAAAACAGCCAGAAATCATCACAATCCAATGCCATCCATGATGTTTACATCAAAGAGAGTGAGACCACACCACAGGCACACTCAGTCCATGCACCACCACCACCCCTGGGCAAGCAAAAGGCCACACCAGCAGCCCCCCAAAAACGACAAAAAACAATAAAATAAGCACAATCCCAGCCCATCCATGGCCTCAATTATGTTTAAATTCAAGAAGACACCCCACAGAAAGACTAGTCCCATGCAACACTCACTCACCACCCCTGGGCAAAGGGCCACACCAGCAGGCCCAAAAAAACGACAAAAAACAATAAAATCTGCACAATCCCAGCCCATCCATGGCCTCAATGGTGTTTAAATTCAAGAAGACACCCCTCAGAAACACTAGGCCCATGCAACACTCACTACCCCTGGGCATAAGGGATGAAAAGTAGGCAAAATAAGTGCAGGCCTCAGACACTGCCTCTCCTCAAAATGGCCCCCTTACACCCCAAGCACATGTTGCCTGTACCAGCCAGCACTCAAGATGGCCACCACCACCACCCACATGGCCAGTCCACATCAACAGTAGTACACCCACAAAAAACAGAAAAACAGCCAGAAATCACCACAGTCCAATGCCATCCATGATGTTTACATCAAAGAGAGTGAGACCACACCACAGGCACACTCAGTCCATGCACCACCACCACCCCTGGGCAAGCAAAAGGCCACACCAGCAGCCCCCCAAAAACGACAAAAAACAATAAAATAAGCACAATCCCAGCCCATCCATGGCCTCAATTATGTTTAAATTCAAGAAGACACCCCACAGAAAGACTAGGCCCATGCAACACTCACTCACCACCCCTGGGCAAAGGGCCACACCAGCAGGCCCAAAAAAACGACAAAAAACAATAAAATCTGCACAATCCCAGCCCATCCATGGCCTCAATGGTGTTTAAATTCAACAAAACAGTTGTATCATGCACCCATAACCAACCCTGGTCCTACTGGATACTGTGGCTACCCACAATATAATTTATTTAATTTTCTGAAAAAGTTCGAAAATTGTACTTGCAGCAACTGTAATACCCCAAACAAACTTACTTGTGAAAGTTGATTTCTAATCCAAAAGTGATCCAAAGACAGTCAAAAAGGCCTCAAATCCAAATATCCAGCAGCACCCACAAAAAGTAATCCTTCCAGCTCCAGATCCAAATGAAAGTGACCAGGAGATGGACAAAGCACTGGGAGGAGCCTGCTGGACAGGAACAGGAAGTTGGAGACTGTAGGGCACTTACTTCCCCCCCCCCCCCAAAATGGACTCCTTGCAAAAAAAAAAGGCCATGCAAATGTCAACCTGAGGAGTGATTCTGATAAAAATCATAATTTTCTGAAGGTTTATCCTGTTTGCTGGTGATTTTCTTGTGCGAAATTGCAAAATCTCTATTTCGCAAGTGCGAGATTGTTCCTTTCCGCCGCAACTACGTGTTCGCAATTGCGAACTCTCGCGAGGTGTGCTGTGCAAGGTGGCAAGCCGCGAGTACGTATTCGCGGGCGACAAACTCCCGCGGGAACACGCAGCAAGATCTAAAATGGCGCGTCACTCGCAAAGAAAAACAACTCGGCAAACGCTAAAATGACGGAAAGTGAACGCCGTGCACCACGCCGCGCGCCGCAACCAAGCAAAAAATCCGCCGCGAGCGCATTCACGGATTTTCGACAAATTCGCGAGAGTTCGCGGATTGCGAATTTGCCGAAAATCCGAAAAATCCGCGAGCGGAGCGGATTTTACACCCATGCTTACCTATTTCCCATTCTCATTTCTTCATGTAATTATGTGGAAGAGGTGTGAAAGTGCTATTTAGTCTTCTGTATATTCTTGTGAGGATTGTGTTAAGTCTCACTCCTTTAAATACAATTTCAATTGATGTTGGATTTTGCTGGAGTGGGAATCAGTTTAAAAAAACTTGGTTTGCCATTACACACATACACAGGACTGATCCCTGCTGTGCTCCAGCACAGCTGGTCAATGGGCCGTGGCCACTGTAGATGAGAAGATCATGACCGAATCATCACATAACTAGTAATACCAAATTCTATCTAAAATGTAGTCAATAATGAGAGTTGTTTAAGAGTTTTCATAGGTTTGTATTTTTTAACTTTAGTAAATCATCTTTATTCAAAATCGTATGTTAACTCATATTAGCTTCAAAATAATCAATCAATTACAGAATTGATGAAGAAATAATGAATAAATAAATTAAAATACAATGCATTAAGTGTGTTCCAAAAAGGAAGAACATTTATATTCTAAGAATAGGGTGAAAAGGTGTCAGTGGAACTCATAAAGAGCAAAAAGTCAAGAGATTGAGATCAAGCATAAAGCTCAAAATATCCAAAAGTCAATATTTAATCAAAGCAGAACTTCCCATAACGAGATGTTAAAAAAACTCAGTAGAGTCTCACAGCAATAAGAAAAAAGGAAGGGGAAATGTGCAGTAGCAACCATAATCAATTTTGTATTATCACAGCAGTGAGTTACCTTGTGCATCAGATCATCCGTGGACTCCCTAGAGCACTGCTTAATAGCAGGGATGCCCATCAAGATAGCCACCAATAGGGCTGACTTCGGGGACAGATTTGAATAATCAGTATCACCTACTAGAGTTTGGAAAGATCTAGTTATGTTAGCAATGTTAACTCTGGGCCCTTCAGACAGATGTTCAACTCTGGGGCCAGCCCTCGGGCCGGTTGTAGGTCTCTGCGGTATCGTGCCTACTGCCACACCTGCGATAGGAGATGTACCATGAATCTTGGGGGCTTGAGCACTCTCTCTCGCAGTTTGTGTAGCCATCAGTCCAAACTGTGTGGTGTAGCCATGCTCACTAGGGTTACTCCCTTCACTTTTTAGCATTCTGGGTGTGGACTCAGCCGCATGACTGGTCCAAGTAGTCACCACCTCTGCTTTATCAGTTAAATAACTAAATTCAGACTGAGTGAGATGAGTAAGCATGGCCTCTATCCCTGAAAGCCATGACACAATTGGGGCCAATAGTAGTTTCACCAGTGATTAAAACCTAGGGATTAGTTTATCCATAGCCTGGTCTAGATCAATATGGCACAGCATTCTTGGGCAAGCTGCCTTCTTGGGAGGCATGACAACCTTTTTTACCCCGCCCCTCTTTTTTTATTCACAAGTGGTTCAGACAAAATAGGAGCGTCTTCTTAGGATATCTCTACATCATTACTATCTAATAGATCAACAATAGTGCTTGCTTTGGGTATGGAACCAACTGAATCTTCATTTGTCAAAGGATCAATAGGGGGAAATGGTTCCTGCTTGCGATTTGTAGACTCCAGGGAAAGTCACCTCTCAGTTAGGGCTATTCCTTTGGAGATTACTTTTGCTGCCCTTACTAGAAAGGAGTCTAAAGTGGTTACTGTCTCCTCTCCACAAATGCCTGCGTTTAACTTCCTCTTGCCCATGATCAAGACTTGACTCCTGTTGCATATGGTTAAGATGGAATTTGGAGGGGGCATGGCTTGCGCGCCTAGGTAGAATAGCGGACCCCGTGTGAGCTCCGCTGCTTCGCGGGTCTCACATAGTGATTTTGAGCCTTTTATTCTGGCATTTCATGCGTGGAGTGATGGACTATATTATTAGGCAATGCGGTGAGTTTGCAGACTGCTGTTTGGACGCATTCTTGTCCTCTTCATGAAGTTTATCTCCTGCGGTGATTTCTTCTCCTGACGGACCAGAGCGGCCACCATTTTAGGTCGCTGCGATCGCGTCCGCTTCAACATTTAAGCTCTGCCACATGTATCCTCCAGCATGCCCTAAATCTGCTAGCTTCAACCTAACTTTTTGCTTTTTATCGCTACAGCCACAAGTGTTATCTACATGCATTTTGCCGCTCATAAATTATAATGCGGTAATTTTTCCTGTCAGTACGTGAGCGGCCGCCTGCCCAGGTCGCTGCGCTCGCATTTTTTCTACAAGACCAACATTTACCGCTCCTCATTTTGGAATGCCATAACTTCAGAAAATTATCTTACTGCCCTAATTATTTGATTATTTCAAGTGACTCTGCTGCTTAAGCGCTCCTGAAATCATTTCATCACCATTTATAACATTGATTTGCTCTCATAATCTGCTGTGAGGACAGTGTTATTTATTACTGGTGTTTACAATGACTTTACATGCCAACATAGTCATTATTTAGGTCATATCAATATCAGTTTGCTTTCAATTACGTATTCAGAACCACTACAAGCAGCTGTTTCAAATGTAAAATATATGTTTCATCGTGCCTCAAGATATGCTTATAACAACACAATGTGACCATAGAAGTTTCACTTTCTTCCTCCTACTGCATAGCTGATGTGAACAATGGCTGGCTCTATACAATCTGATTATATTCACCTTCTTCTTCTTGTGACCACTATATTGGTGCAGCTTTCCGATTTACCAAACGCAACATTTCTTCTTTTTGAGGAATTTAAATTGAAATTGTGCTTCTTTGTTTATTCTGTCAGGATTGGAGGAACTTTGTTATTCTTCAGCTAATTTTGTCTGCTCTGCTCCTATATTAAAATCACATTGTGGTCCCTACACGACACTTGTTGCAATATACCATATTTTTCTCCTCATTTTTGGGCGTTTCATTTGTATATCATTATGGCTAATGATCTTAACTCTGCTAGATCTTCTGTTCCTGGTACAAGACCAAAGAGGCATAAAAATGATCCGCCGTCTCCCATACATTCATCTCAGAATCCGATGTTGAACTCTATCTTAGATGAAGTTTGTGGTCTTCAACCTTTTATGTCAATGACCAACTGGAATTGGAACAACATGTTAGCAACCTTCAGGATGTTTCTACCAAGATACCACTAATAGAACAGAACATTCACAAGCTAAAAATCCATGCTGAGGACCTTGAAAATCGAAATCGGAGAAATAATTTACGCCTGTACGGTTTGCCGGAAAATATTGAAAGTCCTGATATAGAATAATGTCTACAAAAACTCCTTCCAGAAATTCTTGACCTCCAGGTTTCCACTAATCCTCTCAACATACAAAGAGCTCATCGTATAAATCCTAATGCTACTAAACCACGTGGAATCATAATGCTCTTTCTTGAATTCACTGAACTAATGCAGGTTTTGAAGGCTGTAAAACTCAAACGTCGCATCATTTGGTCTGGTCATAATCTCTTCATCTCTCAGGATATTGTTACTGCAACACATGCACGTCGTAAAGAATTTCTTGCATTACGTCCTCAGATGAGACATCTCAACATCCAATATGGAATCCTCCATCCATGTCTCTGCAAGATTACGCATAATGGTCGGTCACGTTCCTTTGATGATCCAGAAAATCTCGGAATCTATCTTCAAGATTTGTCATTGAATGGAATGGATACTAATATTTAATGTCTCTTGTGGTTTAGAAATGTCATTTTGAATATATCATACATGCTTACTCAGTGTTCACAGTTTCTGTGTGTTGTACCCATTTTTACCAGGCTCTTCTCTTCTCATCTTCTTTGTCTTTCTTTTGAGGTCCGTGCCCTCTGGCGTCACTATGCTCTTCATTTCTCAACTTCTTTTCTTTTTACAGATCTGGATGTTCTTCCTTGATCTGTTTGCTTGTTCTTCTCATCTGTCTCTTTTCCTCTCTTTCTCCTATCCTCTTCTTCTCCTTTCTTATTGTGTATCACTTTTAATCCTATCTTTTGGTAACTATTTGACTTTTAATGTTACGTCACATTTCCTTTCATGCTTGCCCTTACTTTTATATCTGGACATCTATTGTCATAATATGCCATTATTCTCATATATTGAACAATATTTTATCATTTATCTCTTGTTATCTATGCAGTTTTGTGTCCCTGTTCCCTACTGTTCCCCATAATCCAACGTTATGGTTAATGTGGTCTCGTGGAATGTTCGTGGTCTTGGTCATCCTGTTAAACGTCAAAAGATATTGTCCCATCTAACCAAACTTAACACCCAAGTGGCTTTTTTACAGGAAACCCATTGTACGGACAAAGAATCTCTTAAACTTAAACGCCAATGGGTTAATCAAATTGTTTTCTCTCCTGCCATTGATCGTCATGGTGGGGTTGCTATATTGTTTCATAAATCTATCAATGCACAGATTCTCTCATCAGATAGTGATCCCTTATGTTGTTGGGTAATGGCTGATGTTATCATAAATAAAAGACAAGTTAGCCTCCTTAATATATATGGACCTGTAAAACCAGATCCAGAATTTGGCAATCTATAAAATTGAAATTATTATCTGTATCCAATTCTGACATTGTGGTTGGTGGTGATTTTAACAATTGATTAGACCCGTTTTCAGACAGACAATCTAAATGCAAATTTCAACCAGATAAAACCCATAAATCATTTCAATCAGCCATTTCTTCTCGTCCACTATTTGATTCTTGGAAAACATGTAATCCAGATACCGCAGAGTTTACTTTTTATTCCCCTGTGCATCACATTAGATCTCGCATTGACTATATTTTAATTTCCAAATCGTTGTTACCTTGTCTTCAAACATCTGAAATTGGTTCTATTTTTATTTCTGACCATGCACCTTTTTCTACCTCTATTGACCTATCAATCTCCACCTGCAAACAAGGTTGATGGCGCTTTAACAACCACCTCCTATCAGATCATACCTTTATGTCAGAAGGAACATCCTTTATTAAGGAACACTTTGTATTTAATAATTCAGCCGACACCTCATTACATAATAATTGGGATGCATTTAAAGCCTCCTTTTGTGCCTTTTCTATTGCATACTCATCAAAGAAAAAAACAATGAATGTCTGCTTAGTATAAGGAAACACTTGCTCATATCAAGACATTAGAACACATTTACTATTCCTCCAAATTCCCTTCCTCTCTACAAGAATTAATCAAAGCTAAGTCCACCCTAAATAAAATAGTCACTACAGATGGATGTAACATCCTCCTTAAGATCAAATCGAAATATCACGTAGGTCAAAACAAAGCAGGGAAATGCTAGCTAATTACTTAAAAATCTAATCAGAACGTAAAACTATTGGTCCTATCCATTCAGAATTAAATAACTCACTTCTATCAACTGATTCTGATATTATTTCCACATTTCAATCATACTATAATCTTCTATATGCAGAAACTACTACTCCTTCGGAGGAAGATTTTACCTCTTTTTTCCGAGATATTCCCAAACCTAAAACCGCGCCAGATTTTTTCAAGCAACTCGAGGACGATATTACTCTTCAAGAAATATCTGATGCTCTCAAATCCTTAAAAAAAGCAAAAGCACCTGGCCCTGGTGGTTTTTCAGTGGAATTAGTCCTAGCCTTCTCATCAATTTTTACCCCTAAATTGTTGGAACTGTTTAACTCTTTCATATCTGACTCTAAAGCCTGTGGCTCTTTCATGGAAGCCCTTATTATTGAGATCCCTAAACCAGATAAAGATCCATCTTTTTGCAAAAAAATTCATCCTATTTCACTAATCAATTTTGATTGTAAAATGTTTGCAAAGATATTGGCCTCACGTCTTGAGAAAGGTATACCTTATATCATTTATCCGGACCAAGCTGGATTTGTTAAGAGGCGTCTGGCTTCAGATAATGCTAGAATGTTTCTAATATTCTGGCTCTCAGTAAAAAATATCCCTCACCAGTGGCAGCACTATATTTAGATGCTAAAAAAGCCTTAGATCACATTAATTGGGATTTTATGACTCATACAATAAAATGTTTTGAATTTGGCCCAAAATGTATTCAATATGTCAAATTATCATATACAAATCCAAAAGCTTGTGTTTTTGTTAATGGTCTTTCTTCTCCATATTTTACACTTCAACAAGGTACTCGTCAGGGTTGTCCCCTCTCCCCGTTACTTTTCTTATTATGTTTAGAGCCTTTTTTAGAACGCATCAGAAGTAATCCTCCCATTACTGGTTTTAAAATAAAATCCCATCAGATTAAATTATCGGTTTATGCAGACGATGTACTTATTTATATGTCTAATCCTATATCCTCCTTAACCCACTTTTTACAGAAGATTTCTGCATTCTCTAAGGTTTCAGGCTATAAACTGAATTTCTCCAAAACAGAGATTCTACCCTTAAACTCTTCATGCTACAGACATATGTTTGATTCAACCAACTTCACTTGGTGTCCTAAAAAAATTAAATATATAGGCACTTCGTTTTCTTCTAACATTCGAGATACACTACTATATAATTTTACTGCCTTAAAACTTAAAATTACCTGTTTGTTGAATCTTTGGTCACCTTTATTTCTATCATGGTGGGGCAGACTTGATACTATTAAAATGATGATTGTTCCTCAGGTACTGTTTTTGTTATGTATGTTACCATTTAAAATTCCCAAATACTATTTTACTCAGATCAATTCGTTATGTATTAAATTTCTTTGGAATATTAAAACATGCACGTATTTCTAT
This sequence comes from Lissotriton helveticus, assembly GCF_964261635.1. Classification (NCBI taxonomy): domain Eukaryota; kingdom Metazoa; phylum Chordata; class Amphibia; order Caudata; family Salamandridae; genus Lissotriton; species Lissotriton helveticus. The sequence continues at coordinate 936,691,844 of NC_136063.1, read as the reverse complement.
ATCTAAAGTGATTCGTCCTAAGAATGAGGGGGGTGTAAGATTTCCTGATTTTGAGATGTACCCTAATGCTTTCGGATTCGAAATGTTTATGCTTTATCTAAAGATTACCAAGATCTGGCAAAACCTTCATGGATAAATGTGGAATGCTCGTTGTTAAATGATTTTTCAATACGTGATACTATATATATATGACCAATTGTACTTTTATTTCTAAATACCCAATTTTGAAACATTCTCAATACCTTTTACATACTCTTTTCTTAAAAAAATGTGACCAATATCAATCCTTTTTAGCCTCCTAATTATGGTTTAATAAATTCATAAAGTTCCGTTACAAATCCTTCTATTACAAACAATGGAAAGAAAAGGGCATTTTTTATGTCAATCAAGTGATTATTGATAATGTGCTCTTATCCTTTCACCAGCTCCAAGATGTGTTCAATCTACCTGATTCCTGTGCTCAGCAATATAATACTTTAGCGCCCATATTACAAGATTATCTACTGAAATGTCTTCCTATCCCAATCCCGACTTCTTTTACACCTGACACTCCTTTACATCAAATTCCTACTGATACTATTCCTAGTGCCTCCTTTCTCTACAGGGTGTTATCTACACCAGATGGTTCAAGGAGTAAGTCGAAGATTGAAATGGAATGGGAACAGGATCTTTCCCAGATATTATAAATATCTCAATGGGATATATTCTAGCAAAAACTGTTCAAAACTTCCAAAGTGGCAAATATCACGCAATCCTTATATTTTGTTTATAATAGAGTTGTTCTTACTCCCCTACTTTTACATAAATTCAATCACTCTATCTCTTCGAGTTGTTGGTCGTGTCTGAATGCTGAAGGTTCTCTAATTCACTTATTGTTTTATTGTCCTAAGGTGCATACCTTTTGGGAAGCTATATGGTCCAAATGTATGTTGATTTTTTCATATAATATTCCATTCAACGTTCACAATGTTTTCTTAGGTACTATGGCATAGATTCATCAACCTAAATTGCGCTCGCAATAGCTGCAAATCAGCTATTGCGATCGCAATTACGGCTCCCGCAATTCATCAAGGAAAAAAACAGTAAATTGCGAATTCGCAAACATAAATTCGCAGAATCAATGTGGAATCCCCTTAGCGAATCGGTACCTGCGAATTTCCATTTATTCTACGAATTAATTAGCGAATTCGCAAATAAATCACAAATTCAATTAATCAAACATTGCAAATTGCGAAAAAAAACAAAATCGCTAAATGCGAGTCGCAATTTAAGGGGAAGTCAAACTAGGTGGTAACCATAAAGTTCAAAATCGCTAAATGCGAGTCGCAATTTAAGGAGAAGTCAAACCAGGTGGTAACCATAAAGTTCAATTGAAAAAAAAAATCCAACAAGAAAAATGGGCGGAGCAAAACAAACACACTTAAGGAGACACAGTAGGAGCATGAGGACATTCACAATGCCAGGTCTATACATCGTGGCAAGACGGCTGAGGCTCCAGGCTGCAGCCCGGAACCAACGCAGGATCCAGGAGCGCATCTTCCGGCTGCGGATAACACTCCTGGGCCAGACTGAAGAGGAGATATACTCCAAATATTGGCTGAATGGGGCAATGATAACCAAGCTCATCCGAGACCTTGACCCCCTTATGCAGCACCCAACAAGGAGGACCAATGTCGTGCCCACCCATGTCCAGGTCCTGTGCTGCCTGCACCTCCTGGCCTCCGGAAGCTTCCAGGGGATAGTTGCATATGCAGGGGGGATCTCCCAGAGCACACTGTAACACTGCCTACGGAGTTTCCTGGACGCCATGCTGACCCGGATACACCACTACATAACCTTCCCAACCACCCAACAGGACTTAAACCAAACAAAGCTTGACTTCTATAACACCGCGCAATTCCCCCATGTAATTGGATGCATTGACTGTACCCACATCCACATCTGCCCACCCCCTGAGACAGAATACATGTACCGGAACCACAAGTCCTACCACTCACTCAACATCCAGATGGTCTGCAATGCAAAGACAATCATCACCGACATTGTGGCACAAAATTCGGGGAGCACGCATGATTTGTTCATCTTCAGGCACAGCGGCATACACACCCACTTGGCCAGGGGTGACTTTGGCAAAGGACATCTCCTAGGTAAGTTGACATGCCCACATACAGTATGTCAAAACCATGTAGCTGCGCATAACAGGTACTGACCCTCTGCTCCTATCCTTCAGGTGACAGCGCCTACTGCCTCCGTGAGTACCTCCTCACCCCATACCTCAACCCTGCTACACCACAGGAATGGCGTTACAATGCTGCACACATTCACACAAGAAATGTCATTGAGCGGACATTTGGGATTTTAAAGAGCTGATTCCGCATCCTACACAAGACTGGTGGGGCCCTCAAATACCAGCCTGAGGTCTGCTGCCGCATCGTGGCCGTGTGTGCCATACTCCACAATATTGCTACCAAGCGGAGGATACCTGTGTAGATCTCTGGCAGTGAGTCAGAAGGGGACAACCGCCCACCTGCACATGTGCATCATGCACGCGGGGAGAATCCTGCAGAAGGACACAGACGCCGCAACCAAATCACAATGAACTTTTTCTAGTGCACCCATACCCCTCACACAACACTGCACTCATGCATGACAAATGTAATAATGACATGAGTCAGATTTACGTGTGACATAAATTGTTATTGTTATTTTCACCAGGCATGCTTGTCTTATCAGCATGGCCCTGCTGCTAGAGTTCATAGAGTCACTGGCACCTCCTGCCGGACGCACCCAGTCGCCTCTCCAAATCCTCCACGCCACTATTGGCCCGTGATGCTGCAGTGGGCCTGGTGCTGCGGCGGCGTGCGGTTACCACCAGCAAGGACAGGCTGCTGTGACTTGATGTGCCCTCACTGGCATCATCACCCCCCCTTGCATGGCCATGGCCACACACCTGCTGGTTTTGGACAGCGGTTGTGACCTGTTCCAATGCCCTAGCAACATCCTGGCAGCATTGCACCATTTGTATCTGCATTGCCAGGGACCGGTGTGACAGTTGGGATGTTGCATTCCCGATCAGGTGGTTTGACCTGGTATATGCTGATAGCCGGGTCAGCAGATGGCGGTGGCGGTGGCGGCTGATGTCCTGCTGCGACACCATGATTTGGCTGTTCTCCCTCAATGCCGCCGTTAACTCCTGCACGCTTTCGGTGAGCTGGTTCACATTGCGCGCAGTCTTGCACAGCTGCAGCTGCATGGCTGCCATGTGCCGTGCCTGTTTTTGGTGGACAGCTAGCATCCGGCGCTTGATACCAAGCCCTGGATCTTGGGCATGTTGCCCCCTGTCAGCTCATGTTGCCACATTGCGCTGCTGCCTCAACCAGCCGCTTGACTGCGACCGCACAGTGGCTGTGCGCCGGGTCTGCCTCCTGGGTGGTGGTGTGGCCTGTTCCACTGCCATGCGTGACGCATTGGGTTGGTTGCACTCCGCCTGTGGCTGCAGGGGTGCCCCTGTCCGCATAGGGAGGTGGTGGTACTGGTGCAGATATGTGTGACGGTCCAGGTTGTGGGGCAGGATGGCTCTCTCCCTCCGTCTCGTCTGGGGTCTCCTCAATTTGGAGTGCCTAGCTGTCTGTGCTCTGTGGTTCTGCAGCACCTGTGATGTAAATGGGTGCATGATTAATTATATGAATCGTGCACATGGGATGTTGCAACATGCATGCAGGCTTGCATTCCCTGACTGGCTTTCGGGATATGTTTCACTTGACAGGTCTGGCTGTGTGTGGCTATCAGGGAACTATTGTCACACTACAGGTCCCACAATGCAATATGGCGTTTCTGATGTGCATGGACTGCATTACTGGGGTTATCAAATGGCTAGCTCTGGGGGCATGGGCATTGTTAGGGGATGGGGTCGCAGTTGCATGGCTCTTACCTTGGGATTGCTGTGTGGGTCGGGAGGTGTCCAGCTGAGTGACCCCCACGCAGGCTGCTGGGTTGATGGTATCCTCAACAAGGTCCTCAAGTGGAGTGTTGTCCGCAACTGTGGGCTCTCCTCTTCCAGTGGCATGATGCTCCCCCAGCCTCTCTGCTATGCACTCTTTGGCATGGCCTCTGAGGTCATACCACCTCTTCTTCAGCTCATCAATTGAGCGCTGGGTCACACCTACAGAGTTTACCTTCACCCTGGTGCGCTGCCAAATGCGCCTTTTGTCTGCTTCAGGCACCATCCTGGATTGCTTCCCAAAAAGCCTATCATGGTCCTTGCTGACTCCCTGGATCAGGAACTCCAGCTCCTGTTCGGAAAATTTTATTTTTCTTTTCCTGCCAGTTGCACTGGTTCCTGCTGCATCCTGGGACATTCTGGAGTTGGATGTATGTCCTGTTGTGGGGCTGCATGGTGTGTCTGATAGAGCTCAGTGCTGTGCCTCTTCCTCTCTCCAGCTCTGTGTTCAGAATGAGGGAGGGAACTGCCTATTTCCTGGTTCTGATGTCATCATTGTGCTCGAAATGCAACTTCCCGTTTGGCGATCTCGCAATTTCGGTAATTGCGAAATCACAATTTCAACATGGGAAACAGGAGATTCTTCGATTCGGTGATAGCGGCTGACTGCGAATCGCATTTTTGGAACGCTTTTTTTTATGCATCCCATTCTGCGAATTCTAATTTGCGATTCGGTATTTTTTGCAAATAAAATTCTCAGAATCAGGGCTTGATGCATCTGGGGGAATGTCTCCTGATTTTGATTCAATTACCTCCAAATCTGTATTACTCAATTTATTTCTTGCTATGGCTTTTAAAGTTATATTAATTTGCTGGAAAGATAATTCAAAAATATATTTTTTACTTTGGTGGAACTTAATATGTGATGAACATAGAATAGCATTTGTACCTCAATCTCTTATACATTTACAAATTAAATCCGATTTATTATGGTTACCTTTTACTACTTTTCTATCATCTTCATCTGAATCTTTACTGTTTATTATTTTATTTCTCATATATCTTTCTCTTTCCTCCTTTTCTTCTTCTTGTATTTTCCTTCCTTCTTTCTCCTTTTTCTTTCTATTCTTTCTTATCTTTGTTTCCTTTTCTTCTCCTCTTCTTCTCTATAAAAATTACTATCCTTCTTTTTACACTATTTTCAACCTAGTTTTTTACACAGGTTATTTTATAGATTATTATAATATGATACATTGTTGTGTAATATATATTCATGTGTGCATGGTCACTGTTATGGAAATTTAGCATAAGATTTATACATTAATGTTTCCACTCATGCTTTATTTCATCTACTCCATGCTTACTATTTCTGTTTACTTGTATACTACTTCATATATTAGTACTGAAGTGTTTATTTCTATTCCTGTGTTTGTTTACCATCAATAAAAACTATTTAACACAAGATGGAATTTGGAAATGGCAGCTGAGCCTTAGTTACTTGTGGCTACTGGGCGCCCTAATATCCAAAGGCTGTTCTTTCGCAAACCACCACGAGGGGGATGTAACTCTGCACAGAGCACCTTTAGGGCACCACCACTACAGACAGTAAACGGTTGGTATGAGGGAAAAATAAAATGTAAAGTAGTGCCTTATAGCAACTTCAGCCCAAAAGGGTGGCAAAAACCAATAGCTATGGCTCAGCCCAGCCTTGCCGGCCGCGGATGGGTGGAGACGGGTCTGCTCTTGGCCCGGGCCTGGGCACATGCCTAGGCATGTCCCACACGGCCGGAGCCTCAGCCAGATGAATGAAGTTACACGCAAAACTACCCTTGCGTCACGGCGGATGTGCCGCATTTACAATGCGGCGTGCCGTGGTGTAAGGGTAGGCAGATGCGTGATGCATCTCGTGATGTAAGGGCGGCGCATCGCTGGAGTCGCGTCGCAAGCGTGACGCGAATCCAGCAATGCTCGGGTGTGCCCTATACTTAACCTGCTGCTTCAGTCCTTACGCCTGCTTCAAGCGGGCGTAAGGAATTGACGTAGCAGCGTCGCACAAGTGCCTGCGTGAAATCTTGTAGATTTCACGCAGGCACTTTTGCGAGGCACACCTGCCCTGGAACGCCCACCCTGAGCCGGAAAGCCCACATGTGGTGCAGGGCTTTACAACGTGACGCATCTGCCTAGAAGTGTCACATTGTAAATGGGTCGCAGGGATGTGCCACGTTTACGCCGCCGTTGCGTCACACAACGGCGGCGTAAACGTGGCGCAAGTCCGACATAAATCTGCCCCTCTGTGTTTTCTCCCCCTTCCGACATTGCTCCCTTTCTCTCCATATCGCACTTCCTAGCTATCTCTAGAAGTTACATTTTAACAAGGGTCTCATTATGTCATTCTCCCGCTCAATATAATTCGCAGTGTCTGTCTCCCTGTGTATTCCATTCTCTGCATACCTGTATCACCTTTGCCCTGTGGTGCTACAACCTGACGCCATAGAACAACTATTGCTTTCCTCGGTCCTCTTAGAAATTATTGTTGTCTGGTGAGCTTGGATAATTGGTTCAAGTGAACTGATCATAGACAAAAGCTCCCAGAATGCTTTATGTTTTTGGTGAGCTCTGGACTGGAACTGGGATGTTTCATTGACAAGAAGATATTGCGTCCTTCTGCTGCTCCCTGACCCCTCTCTCTCTCTTTACCTTGCTCTCTCCCATGCCTCTTGCTCTCTCGTTCTCTCTCCTATGTTCACTGTCCTCCTCTCCTTTGCTCTGCATCCCAGCCCTCTCTTTATGTACTGCTTACTGTCCACTCACTGTTTCTTCTCACTAAGTACACCTCTTCACACTTTATTTACTGGACACTATATATTTTTCCACTTCACATGAGAAAGTTGCCAATGATGATAAATGCGTGGGCAAGCTGGTGAGAACCTGCCAGTAGCTCCTCTGGTGGTGCACACGTGAGGTGCTTTCTCTTTTCTACACACGTTTTTTGGTGGGACACATATTCTAAAGTTATTGGTGTGTGTTATTATGATTGTCTGACACACACCTCTCTCCTTTTTCCTTTTCTTATGAAGTAAATAAAACATTTTGGGCATAGAGGACCGGATTAGACTGTGTAATTAATTAAACAGTTGCTGGGTTGAGGTGGATACCCCCCCCCCCGACAACGGTCCAACCTATAATATTGAAGAGTGCCCTGACTGCCAGATTCTTGTTGTTTGAATAAGTAGACAACTGCCCCAAATACCACTACCCATCCTTTAGATAGTATCTGTGGAAAATGCCACATTTGTTTCACCTTGTGGCCTTTTTCCTTCAAATGGGTTGTTGTCATGATGCGTTCACTTTTGATACAGTAGCGGCTGGCGTCCGGGAAATATGGTGACGTAGGGGAGCAAGTGGACGACTATAACAACAAAAAAAAGGAAAAAAAGAACTTACCTGTTGCCCGCTGCATCACTGCTCTTCTGCTCCTCTGGCTCCACTCACTGCAGCACAGGCTCCCAGACTCCCATAGGCCAATCCAAACTCTGCTCTCATGCTGCTGGCAGCATAAGAGAAGCGCCAGGATTGGCCTAAATGGGCTGGGTTTGCACTCCCAGAGAGACTGTGAGCCTGTGCCTCCCTTTCTACAACCCGGCAATTCAACTCAGGCTGGAGACATCTCAGTGTGCATGTCGGGTTGGCCGTCCTAAGACGGCAGGCCAAACCCACATGTGCACTTGCACCAGTGCCCACCACTCCTACTCCATGCCTGTGGTCGCGATGTCCCCACCCCCAAGGCTCGGCCCAGTAGATAATAAAATGATAACAAACCTGTTTTTTATCATTTTATTTTTCGAGTTTTACATCTGCTGGCAGGAGGGGTGATGTTCCTCTGCCATAACAGAGGAACCGGCGCTGTACAGTGTAGAGACAGGTGTCTGCTGAACTTTGCAGGCCGCTGTCCTTGCCTGTGCTGCTGTGGAAAACAAAGAACACACAAACACACCACTTTATTAATATTAATTTTGAACACAATGCTACAAGACCTCCTATATGTGTGGGATTAGTATGTCCTATGCAAAGGAAAGAGGTGGCTTATTCACAACATTGAGAAACACAACACTGTTTTGTCGCCAGGCCAGTTGACGCATCCTGCACAGTGTTTGAAAGTGCATCTGTAGCCGAAATCGAAATCTCATGTGGTCCTTCATTGTCCTTCGACATTGCCTCCTTGCAAAGATTTTCTTAGCAGATTAGAGAAAACAATCATTGCGCTTTGGACATGTGAAGAATGTGGTGTTTCATTGCAAATTGCTTTTAAAAAAGCATGGAGTTCCATAACTTCAGTAAGAAGGCCTTTGTGCCATTATCTATCTGTGGGTCTTCTGCATAGTTTGTCTATTTACAAGTTTCTGTGGGAAAGGTTCACAACTTGTTTGGTTATATTCAGCCTTTGCATGTAACTCAGACTTGTATTACCTGTCCAGTTCGGCGTACGTGTGGCTCTACCTGTCTTGTTGTTGTATACAGAAAGTAACAGGCGACAGAAATATTTCAATCAATCAATCATTTGTAAAGCGCAGCACTGTCACTCTGGCAGTGTCTGGACGCTGCAGAACAACTCGTACAGTAATAAAAGTAATAAAAGGTTTGGGGCAGATTTACAAGGACTGGCGCATCCCTGCATACCAGCAGGGATGCACCAGGTAAGATGCATCACGCAAGTTTACCCTTGCGCCACCACAGATGTGCCTCATTTACAATGCGACGCATTGTGTCACAAGGATAAACAGATGTGTGATGCATCTGATGGCGTAAGAGCGGCGCATTGCTGTAGTCGTGTTTCAAGTGCGTCGCAACTCCAGCAATGCTCAGAGGCTGCCCATACCTAACGTGCTGCGTCACGCCTTATGACCTGCTTCAAGCAGGCGCAGGGTTTTGACGCAACGGCGTCGTAAAAGTGACTCAGCGTCAGCGTCACTTTTCTGAGGCTTTTTCTGACAGAACGCCCACCCTGCATATATTAAACCTGACTCAGGTTCAATGTGGCGCAGGGCTTTACAACGTGACGCATCATGGCGCATGGTTTACGCCGCTGCTGCGTCACAGAAGTGACGCAACGGCGGTGTAAATGTGTTGCAAGGGACTTGTAAATCGGCCCCTTTGTGTGACTTTTCAAGCTCTTACCCCACCAGAGTCCCCATTTGAAAAACAGGAAATTACATGAATTGTTTGGCAGGGTGGAGGTGACGATTATGCTTATATCTCCTTTCAAAATCACCTCGCCAACAAAAAAACGAATGAACATCATTTGCAGTCACCACAAGCATAATGGAAATGAACTGCAAGCAAGAGACTTGCAGTGACCAATCAAAACAAAATATTCCCTACCAGACCCCATTTTGACCTCTTTCTTTGCTGTCTGCCACATACATGTTTTTTATTTATTGTTTACATATTTTTTCAAAGAAAATGTTGAGGTGTGAGTAATTCACTTCATTGAGATATAAATGCCTGTGAGGCATGCCCTAATAAATATCTAACTGGACATTCTACATTGGGTCATATTTTGTCAATTTTTCATGGCGAGGCTCCGCAAGGTTTCAGCATCTCTGATATCTGGATGTAAGGAGTGTAAACTGGAACGCAATGGTCACAGGGTAGAAGCGGATGTCCGTTCACCTGACCGTGTCTGTGAGGCAGTTGCATCCTGGACAAGAATGATTCAATTTCCCTCTTTAAGGTTTTGGCACCAAAACCGCCTGCAGCTTATTTGTTATGGACTGTGTGCTTGAAAACATGACTGAATATCATCTCTCTGAGAGTGACATATGATTGGCACAAAACCCATCACATCCGGGTAAAATGATCTTGACCTGAACCCGGGCCTTTATCGCCGCCTGCTATGCGACATGCTTGCATTTCACGGGCTTATACGTCTGAGGGGATGAGAGAGAGATTATATGGTAGCTGAGGGTTTCCAGCTGCAGTGTTTACTTGCTCTCTTTTGGGATTGGAACGCTATAGGCGTCTGGCATCTGTTACACTCATATTGGCAGGGGAAGGGGAGGCAGCCCACGTGTAGTGCATGCTATTTTGTTACTGTTGCAAAGTCATCCTGTGCCTTGGGCACCCCCAAACTTTTTGTTGATTGGTACTGGTGGTACCTGGCTCTGACACCCTGGGCTCTGCTTAACCATGCCCAGGGCCAGTGCTATGCTGAAAACACTTATATTACAGTGAAAACACCTACATAGACTATGTAACAGTAAGGGTTGGGGTGCCCCTGTGATTGGCATGCCCTACTCCATAGGGCCCTGGTACATAATAGGGCAGGGGGATTGAAAGTACCTCTCAGTCCCTAGTATATATTAGGGCATGGCAGTTTAGAGGCCAGCCGCCCTTTTCTGCACGTGCATGTGTGCACTCTACAACCTGAGGTCAGTTTAAAAGTAGACATGTACTGCAAGGCTGCTTTAAAAAAGTTTTTGTTTGGGGCACTTAACAATGGATAACCTACAATGTTTGGGCATATTATGTCCCCCCCAGGGACTCCCCTAAGTGTCCCAGGGGAGGGGTGTCAGGTATCTATAAGGTGGACTCTTATAAACTGAGATTTTTATGCCCTGGGTAAAGTGAAATTGCACATTTCACTCCCCACATTGTGATAACATGCTGCCCCAAATCGACTTTGGTGGTAGGACCACTGTGAAGGGAGGATCTGCAATATCTCTGCATATTCAGAACCCCTAAAGTCTTACCTAGGTATACCAGGTGTGGGGGTCCTGTAGATATAGGCAGAGTAGTTATAAAATATGTTTTTATAAGCCCTGGTGCTGGTAAAATGGCCCAAGCCATTTTTCCCATTGAAACCCCCTGCCACATAGGTTAAGATGGGAGAAAGTATTAACTAATAACTATTGATAGGAGAAGGCCAAAAGTACCATTCAAAGACTTCCCAGAATGGTATTGATAAATCCAACAATATTATATTGTTGAATTTCTCCTAAATTGTACATAAAAGAAGTTATAAGACTTTCTTATTTGTAAGTCCAAATGCAGCCTTCCAGTGGTCTGTCATAATTGGTCAAAGTTAAGGGGATAAGGCAGGCTTCTTTGAAGAGGTGATTAAGAGCCCCTGGGGTTGAACCGTTCTGCTAGGAGGGCAGGTTCCTGTTGCACAGGAATGCCAGAGCAGGGGGAGGAGTCAAAAACAATTAACTTCAAGGGAAAGGGAGTACCCCAGTGCCATTCACTTTACCCTTGTGAACCGCAGCCAGATGCTAGGATTAAAGAAGGAATGAGCAGATGCAATTGGGAGAAACTATGGATATTAGCAATCCTAGGGGTGTGTTTAGCCAGCTCTTCTCTCACTGCTGGAAAATCAGCTATTATGAATTTGGAAGAATTGGTGCAATCTGGGGCAAAATATTGCCACACTCTGCAGGAAGTGGTCAGAACTTTGGGTGGTAGCCTGTAGCCCATTGGACAGGAGTGACCACCTGCTTAACCCAGAGATGTTGAAATAAGTATTTGCGAAGGGCAGAGCCCCTGAGATCTGCTGCTTGAAAGCTAAGAAATCAAGACGGGCCATGCTGAAATTTTGATGTGCATTTCCTAAGGCCTGCACTTTGAAGGCTGCACCTTCTACACAATCTGAAACTACAGCCTGTGGATTACCTTGCTGTAAAAAGGACTAAAGAGTGGACTTCCTGCCAGCTACAGGTTAACAGAGCTCACCTGGAACATTACCACCAAGAGTCCTCAACCTGGAGAACTACCAGTGGATTTGTAAGGTTTTTGCCCAAGTGGATTGTGGGAACTGAGGTCCTCAACTTTCAAGAACCATCTTGGAGCTTCCAGACCCTTGGAGTGAGTTTGAGACACTTTGGAACCCTTTGGGGAACTTGAAGAAGAAGTTCCAGAAGTTTGGAGAGCTATGGAAAAAAGCTCCATAAGGCGACCGACGCAACCTAGCCAGCCAAGCCGCCTACTTCTACAGCGAGTCGGCCTGCCGCCCAGGTTTGCCCCGCTGAAAAGCTCCAAAGGTCCTACTTCCAGAGTTTGACCGGGAGTAGTCAAAATCAGAGGCTGGCGATCCCTCACCGAATCCGACCTGGAAAAGAGCATCGAGGGACCCCACGAGAAAACATTTCTGTAAATGTTTTTAAGTCCCATTAAAGAACAGGTGAATGGGACCAACGCGAAAGCCAAGTCCCCTGCCTTCAACCGTATGTCAGCCTGGATCCTTGGTTTACTGTGCTGGAATGCTCCTGAAGTCGGACTTCCATAAGTTTGACCTGGAGCTCGTCGCAAGGCAATCCGGCGAACCTTCACCAAATCCGGACTGGCTGAGAGCTTCGAGAGACTCCGTGAAGAAAAGCTCCGGAAAAGGTAAATATTTGACCCAGATCTACTTCGAGGAGTAGCCGCCCAGGGCTCCATTGCGGTCAGCCTGAAACTTTGACTTTGATCCAGGCTATTGCGACAAGATGTCCTGATAAGGCGCTAAAGGTTTCTATATGCTAGAAAGCTCTAAATCTTTGAAAATTTGTATCTCCGGTTCCATACTTTGGATTTTTGTTGTTTTGATGTCATTTTAAAGATAAACACATTTCCTATTTTTATTAAGTGGTGTTGGTTTTTTATTTTGTATTGTGACTTTATTATTTACTGAAATTTTGTTTTTAAATGCTTTACATACCTGTCTTTGAAGTTCAGCCTGCCTGCTCGCAGCCAAGCTACCAAGGGTTGAGCATAGAAATAATTTTCTAAGACTTATTCTGAGCCCTATACTGCGTTACTAGCCTTATTGTCAGTGGCAGACCTACATTTGCCTCTACTAATAATCCACTTTCCAACATTTACACCCCATTTAATTATCTGAGCCCATTTTGACCCACTCTAAAATACTAAAGGTGATATGTACAACAGAAGTGATGGAGCGAGGCGTTAGCCGTCATGGCTTAACGCCTCACTCCGCCACTTCAGAAACGCAAGGCTGCACCATATTTACAACAATATGGTGCAGCCTTGCGTTTCCCCCTGCACTGGAGTTAACGCAGGCGCCAACACAGGCACCCTTGCACCATAGTGCAAGGGTCTCTGCGTGCAGGGGAAAGATTGTTTATGTACAGGAAGGTCCCCCTTCCTATACATAAACAATCTTGAAATGCCATTTTGTCACTTCTATGTGTGTTGCTTAATGCAGCAGGAATTCACAAAATGAAATTTTTTGAAAGATTGTTTATGTGCAGGAAGGGGCACTTTCCTGCACATAAACAATCCAAGGCTTTATGCTTTTTCCATGTGTGCTGCACAAGGCAGCATACATGGAAAAAGCAAAAACAAGGAGGAATAATGCAGTTCTCCTCATTTCACCAACTTAAGACCTGGATTTCCCTGGTCCTAATGTTGGTATTGCCTCCTATTTACGCTTTCCTTGTACTTAGGGGGCAGTGTCAAATCATTGGGTGTTGCTGTGGAACACCCACCGCAACACCCACTGCCCACCCCTTTCACACTAAGCATAGCGTGAAAGGGGGCCTTATTTACAAAGCAGCGTTAAGCCACATTAAGTGGCTTAACGCTGCCTTGTAAATAAGGCGAAGCTCCTATCACCACGGAAACGTCACAAAAAGTGACATTCCCGTGGTGATAGGGGCTTGTACATATGCCCCTAAGATACACCTACTATTGCATATAACCTCATTATGGTGATATCCCAGCAAATCTCAATATATTTGGAGAAAAAGACACAGAAGAAGTGGGAATACAGCCAACATGGCATTGAGATAGCCTGCCACTGCCTTCATACAGGACGCATACTTAAAAGAAGATCAAACGGCATACACTCTAAATGAAAAGGTTTCTCTGGAGCCATAAAAGACTATACAGCGCTCAGTACACAACACCATGTCATCTGTAATTAAGTCACCTAGCAAGTAGATATGCATGCTGTCCATTTCATGATCTCAAGCACTCATTACATGGAGAGAACATGAGTCTCAGGTACCCAAGGATATTGTGCTGAAGTACGTGTCCAGTTGGTGCTAAGGCCAAGCATACAAGGGGACCAGGAGATTCTTAGGCTGCAGTTGAGAAATAAGAGATTTGTCCAGCTGAGATGATTTGTATTCAGTAACCCCTCACTAAAAATAATTCAGTCTATCTTGAGATACAGAAACTGGTGAAGAACCCTATATGTTGGTCAGAAAAAGGATGAACTTTTTTGTTCAGAGGAAGCAGACATTGCAAGTGGCAGTTCTTCTGAAGACTAAGTGGTTGGATTTTCAGAAGTCATGTATTTGAAATTCAACCTTCAAAAGAAGAAAGAAAGAGGAGGTTGCAGTTCTGAGTCAGGGAGGTGTGAGTACGGTCTGAGAGCACATCCATACATAAAATGGGGCCAGTAACCGTTACTCGCTATACTACTTCAACCATCAACATTCCATGGGACAGACCATTTCGCTGTACAGAGGATGCCGGGTTTACAGAGGGAAAAAAAGGGACCCAACAATGAAATTATAAAATGTTGGACAGTACACAATATGTTATTAAACACATATCAGATATAACACATCGTTCCCCTTACAGAAATTCCCTTCTATGTGGGGGTTCTTAACCTTAATGATGTTTTAACCCTATTAGCCATTGAGCTTTCTCCAACACTGTATTATTATTCGGGATGGTACTCACAAACAATCCTTTAATCTCCTTTGGGTTGTACATGAACACCTTGGTCATTGTCATTGTTCAGAGTAATAACCTAAGAGGAAAAAGGCACACATTCAGGGTCATAATATGCATACCTGACATCATCATCTTGCACCTCCCCTCCCATATTGGTGTGCCGTGACCGTTCTGGATATTTGGAAAATCTCTTCACACTCAAGCATCTACAGTCCTGTGTGAGAAAACTCTTTTTATTCACCTTTTCAATTTTTAATGGTTTTGAAAACTTAGACAGGCCTTTTTCCAGTTTTTGATGCACAGAATGTCTCCCACAGGCAGATCTTGACTCTTAATTATTGCTCATGCATCGTAGCTCTGCTTGGACATCCTGTCAGGATTCCTGCCACAGCTTACCTTTCTTGACTATCACAAATGTGCCGGCATGATTCCTATTGCTTCTCTCAACATTTATGAATGAACAGGCGTCTTGTACCCTGACTTCTGACCGTGGTACCTGCTGTTGGTAATTGCTAGCTGCGGCTCGTGTTCCCAGGTTGTTTGAAAAGGCTTAATAACTTTTATAACTGTTTTACCATGCATATAAAAGGTCAGATTTTAGGCGCCACAGAAACATCCAGAAAATCCACCAGAATAAGTTTCAAACAACTGGCATTGATGACCTTAAAGTGAACCTCCTGGGAGACAGCCCTCATCAAATTAATCACCTGCACCTGTTCCTATAAGCAATTAGAGCACAACATTGGTGAACACTCTAAAGCACTTTCTAGAAGGCAGCCTTATCAAGTTCACAATTAGAAGGCAACCTTTCAAAATGTTCTAAAGCAGTGCAATTAACACATACTTGCAGAACAAAAACAAGCTGTCTTGTTTAAAGACCGTCCACACTCATAGCCTCTGCTTAGCCTCTTCACCTCTTCGCCTGCTACTTGCCTGGCTCCCTTGTTCTTCCCACTTTGACCTCACCACAAAGAACGCTCCCACGTCTCACACCTGGATGGAAAAAAATGAGAGGAAAAGGAGAGATGCATTAACAGACCTGATTTCGCTACACACTGAGCTCAGTCACTACATCATGTTGCAAACAAAGGTAACTAGCATTTCATTCAACTTATACAAACTGTTGGCAGGGCTATGCCAGAGAGGACTTGGGTGAAGCTAACCACGTCAAAATCTGCTGATGGGTTTGAGGCTGAAATCATACTTATGACAGTTTCGAAACTTTGATGAAGGGACTTCTACAGAAAAAACAAATGACAACAAAACTAAAGGTTGGTTGAGATTTGAAAAGTTTTTGTGAGGTGATACCTTAACCCCTTCCATGCTCATGACGGCCCCCGGCCGTAATGAGTCATGGTGAGCGTGTGCACATGACGCCCGTGGCCGTTCGAACCCCACCCGCGAATGGAATGTCTAGCACAGCGGCGGAATTCGCGCCGCAGCCAAGGTGTTAAGAGACATAGTTAATACTAGACTAAACCCTTATTATTTGTTGTTTATAGGTACCATATCTACAGGTAACATTGATCGGAGTTGTGTGAATGCCTGCTGCTGTGTTGCTGTTGAGTAGATGAGCCACAGCATCCTTTGACTCCACACACTCTCTCCATCTCAATCTCCCTTTCCCCAGAGCAGTGTCTCCTCCTGTACACCGAGGGAAAGTCTCAGGAGGATTCAGGAACTAGCATCGCCACCCCATTGGAATCATCTGGGATCCAGGTAGGAGGCATTCTGACATACCCCTGCTTTCCCTCTACTCTACTTCTGGTATTATTGTAGTCAACATATTGACATCTATCTGGCACACATCAGAGAAAGTAAAAAGGGCTGATCTGGGTGGTTGAATGAGGATTGTTGTGGTATGCCCATATCCTCTCCCTCACCAGATTATAAACAGGAATCCTATTTTGCAGAGCTATGTGGTCATTCTCCTTGAGGTAACTGTTGATTTGCAGGTCATAAACAGCTTTTTGGATGTATTTTATGCTATGAGAATTCAAGAATTACAACATGGAATTGGATGTAAACTAGATGCTGTTTTCGGTGACATCAAATTCAGGGAAACCCTCTCTATTGAACACCTCCCTCCTGAAATTCAAGACCTCCTCTGTAGACCCACTCTCCACAAATGTAACTTCAGGCCACTAAGAGAAATAATCGACCAGTACATGGCCTACTGCATATGGGCTGGTAATCCTTTGGAAAGGTCAGAATGTGTAGAGAGCTAATTTTTGCCATGTTGATCAGGGCCACGTAATAGGATGCATGGGGACAACAACACATTTTATCACAGTTGGCACCCATTTCACAGTTTCCTACAAAATATTTGGCTTCCCAATCATTACCTGGCCACCAAAATTGAGCTCTCAATGTATTTTGCAAAGCTGAGATACCCATGTGCCCTTGGTGACTAGCTTTCGAAGTAACCTCTCTTATCGCTTCAGGTGGTACACACTTGTTCTTTCTAAACAGAATATTATAAAACTACGCTCAGTTCATTGGCTGTTTTTGCAAAGGAGTGCAATTCTCCACACAACTGTTTATTTGGTGGCTGAACATTTTGAGTGTATTCTTTTACCTTACAAAACACCTTATCAACTGCATCCTCTCTGAACCATGCTTCTTTCGTCAGGTACACACTCTGCAACACACAAATCTCATTCACGCTAGCAACCACATCTAGTTCGGCCTCATCTGTATCATCACTCTGGTCTGGGTAAGAGGATCTGGACATAAGTCTGCACATTTGTTACTTTCCCTGGAACTTTTAATACATTGAAACAGTACTCCTGTAATTTTCATAATAACCTGGGTATGCATACTGAGGCATTCAACACACCACCCGGTTGCAAGATATGTACTAGCGGCTTATGGTCAGTTTGCAAATTGAACTTTGACCTCCATTTGAAATTACTTAGATGATTTATAGCCCAGACACATGGTAATAGTTGTCTTTCTATAACTGCACACTCTTTCAGCTGGACTGAGAGCTTTGGAAGCATAGCATTCCACCCGTTCGTAGTGGTCTTGTTTTTGTGAAAGCACAGCACCCAGCCCATATATACTGGCATTGACAGTGATGGTGCACTCCTTGCCAATCATAAATGTTCTCAATGTGGAGGCATTTGTTATGTTCTGCTTTATCAACCTAAATACTTCTTCTTGTTTGTCACCCAACCCAAATTGTTTGTTCTTGTGAAGGAGAAGTCTTAGAAGTTCCATGACTGATGCAAAGCTTTTCATGAAACGTGAATAGTACACCCATAAGCAACAAAAGGTTAGCAGAATTCTTAGATCTTAAGCATGCTCCGGCCCTTGAACCTTACTGGGATTGGATTACCATCCCAGGTGATAGGAGGAGATATCACCAATTGAGGGTGGGGTCACTACCGCTAAATGCCCTAACTGAAAAATGGTATAAGAACCAATCTCCACGGTGCCCCTTTTGTCCTGATCATAAGGAAAACATTGGACATGTGTTGTTTGCTTGTCCCGAATATAAAGCTCCTAGGCGATCATGGCTAAAACCGATCTGTGCCCAGTTGGGCTTAAAATCAGCAAACGAGGCTGTTAGGATTTTAAGAACTGATACCTCCCAGCCTGTCGTTATAGCCATGTCGAAATTTCTCCACTGGATGTGGATAATTCGGGCACGCAAAACGAGCCTGGAGTAACCCTAAGGGTAGTCATTAGACCCTGCCACTCAAATTTGCAGATTGTATTTAGCAAGTGACATGTTTTGAATACTGTATAAGTAACTGATATATATTGTATTGATGAAATTAGTTTTTAATAAGGTTTTATAACTGTTTTAATACTATACATTTAAAAGTATGTAAATATGTAAATAGAATGAGTTAGGATTTGTTTTGCATTTGACTCATTGTGGATATTGCTTCTTGTTGTGTTGTGGGTGGTAACAAAAACAACTTTTAATTGTAAAAATGTCTTTTTATGATTGAAAAATTATCGAATAAAGACTAATTTGAATTTGAATTTGGTTAGCAATAGACCTTTATTGGTGGGTTGAGGAGCCATGGTAATTGTATTAACCAAAGACTCTTTGGGAATCACACCTTTCTCTGTCAAACTGTGGCCTAGATAGTCAGCTTGCTCCTTGAATAGTTTGCACACTTGAAAGAATCGACCTACTGGCTTGTAACGGGGAACATCGTTTACAATGCGGTGTTTACACCGCAGTACCTTTACAACGGTGCCATTACAACGCAAGTCGTTACTACGACTTGCGCTGGATGGCGCTGTTGTATAAGGAATATTGCAATTTTATATTCCAACACCTTCCCTACTGTTACGTGGGCTGGTGTTAGAATATAATATCATAATAATCCACAATCCAGGCACACCAACGCAAGTCATTGTAACGACTTGCGTTGTAAAGGCAGCGTTGTAAAGTACCGCGATCTAAAAGATCGCGTTGTACTAATGTACATCCGCTTGTAACCTTGAACAGATCTTAGGCAGAACTTTGAAATGTCCTTGAATGTGCTTGAAAATACCAGATTGTAATCTTGGAAGCATCTTGTCTGGTTTTCCATGTCCTCAAAAATGTGGTACATGGCTTGCAGGAAAACAGAAGATGCTGACAGTAGACCAAATGACATTTGTTTGTATTGGAAGAGACCAAACCGAGTAATGAAAGCAGTCAGTGGTCTAAGTCTTCTGTCAATTCTATTTGATAGTATGGTTGGCATAGATCCAATGCTGAGAACATAGTAGCTCTATCCAAAATAGATATAAGTTTATTCATTTGCGGTAAGGGATGACCATCAATTATGTTGTCCGCATTCATTGCCCTGAAATGGACAAATAAACAAAGGTTACCACTGTTTTCTTCACTAAAACAATGGGAGACCCACTCCAAGGATTTAGCTTCCTCAATGATATTGTTTGAAAATAGATCTTGCCACTGATACTGTAGATCCTTCCTTACGGTTAAAGCTACACATCTTAACTTATGCTTGAGTGACACAAATTCCTTTTTCAGCTTGATGTGATGAGCAAAGCATTCCAACTTTCCTAGACCTTCCCTGAAGCTTCTTACAAATTCCTCCATCAGTTTTTTACTTAGCTCATTTTCCTGTATCACCAAAACTAGGTCAGACGCGTTAGGATACAGCACAATCTGCAAACGTCTCTGGTCTTTCCAACCCAGGACGCATACACCTCTCGTTGTCATATATATTTTGATACACATATTTCTTTCTTTGAATTTGGCAACAATGGAAAAAGAACCAATGAATTCAATTGATCTTCCATCAAAGGCAACTTTTTAACGTCAGGTTTAAACAAAGTGCCTACTAATGAGGCAAACTTATTTATAAACATAATTTTGTTAATTATAGTAAAGGGCGATCCTGAGTTAGCCATAATGTCCAACGAATTCTTTAGAACACAGATTGTGCACATTGGTGGCCTATCTTTGTTTTCTTCAAAGATAGTGTTAACACTCCTGAACATTAGAATCATCCTGTGTTTGGGTTTCATTTTAGACTTCATTGTTTCACTACCCACACAATGTGCATCATTTGAAAGTTGGGCCACCCTTGGCCTCGATGATCTATTTCACTCTCAGAATACTTTGCCAAAATGTCATGCACACCTACAAACATGGCACCCTTGTCCAAGGTGGAAACATTCCTGAACGAGGCTGGATATGATGAGCTGCTTCACTTGAAACATGAAACTTTTCCATCACATCTTTTGGGCTTCTTCCCTTGTGTGTTTCCAGGTTTGAACATCAAGCTGGAGATCTCATTATTCTCGCTAGTGCTTTTTTCATCATTTACTCCTCGCACCCAAGATAGAGATTGTTCGCTAGCTTTAGCTTATTTAATACCTTCTTCTAGAGTTGGGTCGCCTATACCCCACAATTTCTGCTGAATAAGATTTGCTATTGGTGTTGACCGTTAACTGATCACGAATCATCTCATGCATAGATTGACCAAAGTCACAACCCTCTCATTGCCTTGATGAATTCATAGAATGACTCTCCTCCATGAGAGCATTGTACCTTTTTCTGCAGATATTATGATCCCTTCTGATGCAGGCCCTTGTTACCCATTCTTAGTACCTGCGAGTTCTGCCAAGACAAACCTGTCTTTTTTATCTTGAAACATTATCTGAGCCAGCTGTTAGTTTCACGATAGGGGCATTTTAGAAAAGTGCCTTGCGTTGACATAAAATAATGAATTCCCCCCACATATACTGCGTTCTAATTTAATGGGTTTAAAAAAACGTAACGTAATGTCATGTATTTTTAGATGAGTCATTTATCTATGTACCAGTAAATTATTTATCTTCAAGCACATATGTATTTTATTCGAGCTATATTTTCATTATTGTTATGTAATGTTATTTTAACTTTTTCTCTGTATTTTTCTTATATGATTATTTTAACAGTCGAATAAAAATTGACAACAGCAGACTCTCCCTCTTTTTGTTTCCTGGTATAACAAGCATTTGCAATGCAATAGGTCTCGCATTAGGAAAGTTTTAGCTATTGGTATTGTAAATGACACATTTTTTATTTATGTGTTGGTTTTGAAAATAGCGAAATTAATAGCTTTGTCATTTACAATGCCAATAGTTGTAACTTTCGCAAATGTGACACCTATAGCATTTGTAATGCAATATGTGTTGTATTTACGTGACTTGGATGTATTGATATTACAAATAACAATGGCTTTTAATTTTTAAAAAAAAATTAATACTTAACTAAAACTTACTGTAATTTATAATGGCAATAGCTTAAACTTTTGTACATAACTTTTTTTTTACCAATTCCTCCTCACCTTCATGGCCCACCCATGCTTATTCACGGCCCACCCAAAGAAAAAATTCTAGAACCGGGCCTGTTGGGTAACATGGTCCAAAAAAACATGCACAATGTTGCCACCGTTTGCTCTGCTTTAGGATTGCAAGGAAGGGTCAGCTAGTTTGACACACTTTGCTGTGTCCCTTCAAAACTACCAATAAAAGGTGTGTCTCTTTTAATAAATTAATTTGCAAAAAGCCCAATATGGGCCATTTTTTCAGGGGGAGAAGGCTCCCTCCAACTTCCCTGGTAGAATGGCTCACTTAATCCATGCAGTTTAAGGCAGCTATGCACGCCACCACACGACTTACAAAAGTTCCATATCCGCAACTGCACATATATAAATATATACTGGGAAAGCGAAACTACAAATCCCAGAATGCAAAGGTAGGCTAACTAACACGACAGCACAAGTTCAAGATGTCATAGAATGCTTGTGTTGGCACTGCAATTACGGACTTCTATAGATCTCTGAATAAAGTATTCCATACCTTAAACTCCTGAGCAGCCTCCTCTATGGGAATGACCATGTGCGATCTGTGGTCGGTAGACAGGCTGCAGACAACACAAATTGACGCCATGTCGTCTCTGCAGTACACTTTCAACTTCTCGTCGTGCTTGGCACACAGGCCAGCCTCTTGAGACCTCGCCGACTGAAGTGCCAGCTGTTGGGATATGCGCACGATGTTCTTTAGCTGCCTGTTCGCTTTGAGGCTTTTCTGGGCACACATCTCCCTGCACTCGGGGCAGGGGGACTGGCTGTCTGCTCCGTCCCAGCACTGAGAGATGCATGCCCGGCAGAAGTTGTGCCCACACTCGGTACTCACCGGGTCGTTGAAATACTTGGAGAACAAGTGAAAGCCCAGGGGAGGGAGGTGCACGGGGCGTGGCTTACGTGTAGGGCGGGGAGGACAATAAACGCGAGAGCAAAAACTGAAAATAAGCTGCGGTGGGGGCAGGAGGAACGCATCACCAGGTACGAGACTCCTCCTGGCTCGTTATTACAGCGTTGGGTGGCGGCGGCGGTGGGAATCAGAGACACCTTGCTCGGTGTGTGGCCAGGGAGCGGGCAGCGGCGTGGGGCACAAGTGAAAGGCATGAAATGAGGCTGCGGTCAGGAGTCGGATTAAAGCAGAGGACTGGCAGCAGCGGAGGGCAAGCTCGCTGCCTACTGTAGTGGTAAAGAGGGGGAGAGGGGGTGTGTGTGCGTGCATGGCTGTGTGGCTGTGTGTGTGCGCGTGAGCGGGGTGATGGGGGGGCGGGCATGTGTGTGTGTGCGCGTGTGTGTCTGTGTGTGCGCGTGCACGCGATTGAGAGCAGCGAGAGCCTGTCTTGCTGTGAATCTGACACAGGGGATGGGCACGGCACCAGGCTGGTCGTGCGCGCCCACGAGGTGAAATCGACGCTCGTGCCCGAACCCTGTCTCAGATTCCCAGGAGACGGACGGCTATAGTTGTCGAGCTAGACGCATGCAAGCATGCGTATTTTAGCTCGACCTAAAAATGATAGTGTTCCAATGAGAAGCTTATGGTGGGCCTAAACTATTCCTTTAGTCTCATCAATGCCTCTTCAAAATGATCATACTTCTCATCATCTGGTTTCTTGACTGTGGATAACGTGTGGAAGATGTTTTGGCCTTCAGACCTAAAACAATTTGATAGAATTCCCTTATTCCGTTCAACTGTCATCTTGTGGGCATCAGTTGCGACAAAATAGATTAGGAAAAGGATGATTCCCTTCATTTTACAAGAACTTTTATGGAGGATCAAATCGCATGCTGGCGAAGGTGATGCAGAATGAGCCAATAAATAATACAAAAAGTGGGAGGGATGCCAACCAAGTTCCATGATGTATAAATATAGGTGAAAAGACAACCTGAAATTAGTAGGAAAACACAGTTACCGTTTACTGTACTATAACGTGGAAGAAGAAAATGAAAATCTCTAGGGTTAACTGTGAAAGTCATGTGAATTCCGCTTGGAAAGTTCTGTTGATTTGATGACATCGTGTCCCAACACACATTGGACGTACCAGACAAGATTTCAAAGAAACTGCAGGCCTACTTCCAGAGGTGTTTTTCCTCAGAAGCAACTTTGGCAGGCTTTAGTGAATGCCATAGGGATGCTATGTTATTGCACCACCCAGTGGACTGTAAGTGGCAGGTTAGTCACTGCAGAGGAGGTAGAGATTTACTTCAGTGTGGGTGCAGTTTAAGCAGGAACCATATGGGAGTGACGCGGCTGGACGGTCATGTCTCCGGACTCAAAGGGGACGGCAGCAACTGCTTTCACTGATCTCACTCACCAGGTAGGCAAGATCTAAGGGACGGTCAGCACATTGATTGAATGACGAGCAACTGCTCTCAGCACGGATGGTGGCACCGCTCACAACTGCCAAAGGAACCTGAAGAATGTGACAGTGTGGATTCACATCCCGTCCTTGTCGTCAATTTGTGCTTGATACAATGCAAAGCAATAGGATAATAAAGCTTTTATTGAGTACGTTCTGAGAGCACATCCATACATAAATTGGTGCTGGTACTGTTACTTGCTATGTCACTTCAACCACCAACGTTCCATGGGACATACCATTTTGCAGGACAGCCGGGCAGGGTTTACAGAGGGGAAAGTGGGAGGGAACCACCAATACAATAATAAAAAGTTGTATAGTACACAATATGTTATTAAACACATAACAGATGTAACATGGGGTATATCTTTTCAATGACCAGGAGGAGTGGTCATAAGATAATCATGAGAGCATGGGTAATCCCAACAAACTTAGACATGTCAGGCGGTAAGAATGGTCTCCATCTAGGGTGGGGAGTTATTGACAAGTGCAGATGTCCCAGCCACTTTATAAGGAGGCCCACAGCCACTTCAAGTTAGACTGTCCAAGACTCTTGCTAGAAGGTAAAGCAGTCCTGACCCAAGAAATGTTCCCTGAAATGACAATATTTGAGGGGAAGCTTTCAAACTCATTTAGTGTAATTGAAAGATCATGTTTTTTTCATATTAGATGGCCCCCTCACAGAAATGCTTGATATGGTGGGAGTCTGCTATATACGTTTAAGGATATTTGGAATATGTAAACCGCTGAGATCTAGTACTCTTGATTATGGGATACTGTGCGTTGGTAGACCTTTTTTCACCCTCGGAGCCTAAAGAAGATCTTTCTTGGAACTATTTGTTAACAATACTAACCATAATGTCAATGTCATGCCTACATGTGCCCAATGTTCAAGCGCAGGATCTGGAAGGTAAAGTATTTATTCATGAAGGGAATAACATATAGTTTAGTGAGAAAAAAAAACAAGTCCAATACCTATATTGAGCCCTAAGCAAACAATTTTAATCACATGAAGTTGCGTGTAATTCCACGCTATCAGACATATTAGGAAGTGACTAATATGTGCAGGTTCTTGGGGCTTGAAATTACCAGTTTCATCTCCAATCTTGCCTCTGTGGCTCAGATGGCTCCTGCATGAACATGACCTGGATGTGTCCAGATTTGCTGCTTACTCCACTAGAGATGCCAGGACCTCAAAAGCATTTTTTCATGGCAGCAGGTAGACAGAGACTGTGAAGTTGCTAGACTTTCATCTGTGACAACCATAAAACAAATCTGCTTCAAACAAGTGTGGAGATGGCCTTTTAGTGGTAAGCTTCTTAGAAATCTACTGCTCACCACCTTTCTAGAATAGAATGTAAAATGTAAATATTGGTATTGTAAAGGAAAGTTTCAGTTTATTGAAGGACAAGAGGACAAGGATTATCTCACCTATTCATCAGCGATCGTGATCTGTTGTTTATTGTCCTCATTTTACCTTACCCCAAGATTTGGTGTAAGTGATATTTATGAACTTAATGAGTATATTTTGTGACATTAAGAATTAGCTTTTGGTAAATTTAATTGGCTTTATATGCATTCAGCTTGTCTATGGGAAAGGAAAAGAAGCAGAAGTAAATGGTTTGAAGGCAGCAATTTGAAATTTGTAGCAGACCTTCCATGCAAAGACAGAGAAGAATTTGGAGACTGACATGGATCATAATAGGACTACTTTAGTTAAAGTGATTTTCAAATGTCACATAATTCCATTGCATCATCATTGTACTGGTAAATAATATTGTTTTTTTATTTGTGCAGGCTCCTGGTTCTGGGTGCTGTGATTTTGCAATAAAGTTAAGATGTTCCGTGCTTCGATGTCTTTCATAAAATGAAAATGTTCCTCCAAAATAGTTAGGAAATTTTACACTGTGCAGTAGTTTTTTTTAAACTCCTTACCATATCAGTTTGGTAAAACATAAGTCCACACAATGGACAATTTTACATTAAGAGAGAAAAAGACAGGAGAAAGCAACAAGAGTGCAGGGATGTACACAAATATAAGCATAGAGGCCACAATCACTGATCCACAAACTGACACTGTCATTGTTTTCCTATGACTCTAACATGCTCTCTTGAAGAGGTGTTTCCAGCTGTGCAGTATTTGCTTCTAATAGACATGAATGGGGGACTTCAGTCAGTATCCAATCACTCGCAGGTGTTTCTACACACAGAACAGTGCTTAGTTTGTAAAAGAAAAAATGCCTGGCCCAAAGTTTTGTTCAGAAACCCATGGGCAATGCTGTTGAACGTTGGATGTGCCGAATACCAATGCAGTGTAGTCTTGAGTCCAAATCATGCCTCTTTAACTGACCATCAGACACTCCCTGCTTCCTTATCTAACTCTTGCAGGTTGTTTTTCCATTCCTGCCTTCCTCCTTTGTCACTTATTTTCAGCCTTTTTTGTCCTTCTTCTTTCACCCTTTTGTGTATTTCTATCAATTATTCTGGATCAAAGACTGTTGTGGAAAAATTTGTATCAGAGGACCACACCTGCAACAGCCAGCTCACAATTTCTTGTACAAATATCAGAATCTTGCACTTTGTACAACAGGCACCCATGCATCGTGATAAACTTCCTTAAAGCTCTGTTCAGACAGATAGCTAGATAATGGCAAGCACGTTCCTACCCCACTTATGGAAGCACGCCTTTAACATGGTCTCAAGAACCTGATTTCAACCTGTGACTGCGAGAAAATGAATCAAAACCAATCTCTCTTCCCAAAGATATGTGCAGCCCACAACACCAACTACACACAACACACAAACATGTAGCCTTTGTAATGAGCTGCCTATTTCCTAACGGTTTTGCCAAATGCAATGCCAATGCATATTTCATAGGAAAAGTATTTATTTACTTATCTAGATCTTTGACGCCATTTGACAAATCTTTACAATTTTTTGGAAGTGTCTTGTTTTACATGGAAAGTTTTGGGGTAATCCATTAAAGGGGAGGGGGGCAAGAAAAAGCAGGGTCAACAAAAAATTGTGGTTCCCATGTTAATTCCCTTAGGACTTGTCAACACACCTACAACCCATACCGCTGGGAATTGCACCATATTTAGCAGAAAGGTAGATTTGGTTAAGCAGATTCCACTTTTTGTGGTTTGGTGTAAATCTGTTCAGTAGTTGTTGAAGAATTTAAGAGAATCCAGTTAGGGATATCTGTGGCAGGTGGTCCTTCACAATAAATTGCAAAAAATTACTAGCTTGTGCAAAGAAATGCAAATCTCTAATTGGCTGCCAACACTTCAACCAGGAATTGTTGGCAGCCATCTTGGGACTCGGTTTCAGCCAGTCCAAAAAAAAGTTAAGAAAAAAGGGGTGTGGAAGGGTAGGAATACCCTGATACCCCCCCCCCCCCCCCACCAGATTTGATCCTAGGAACCCAAAGGGACCCCGCAAGGCCAAAAAGCATTTTTTTATGAACCAATTGCTGGAAATTCACAAGATTCGCAAACTCGCTGGAATTTCTTTTTAAAACGAAACACGGACTCCGGCACTTCATTAGTAATCGGCCCCTGATGCATTTTCATAACAACGGAGGGAAAGCACTTGGGCCCCACTTCCTGGAACGTATTAATGACCCAGGAACCATCACCTCCCCTGGGCTTTTGTACAAATTAATGCAAGGAAGGCCACCACCTCCTCAGGGCTTATTTATTGTTATATATGGGGACCTCTCGGACCTCCCTGGGCCCTGGGGACCACCACCTCCTGTTGACCACATTCCAATAACAAATCAGGGGGCCTCTTGGACCCCCTCATGCTCAGGTGACCACCCCCTCCCCAGGGCCACAATAAATATGTAGTGGGGGTTTCAGGGGCCTTCCCAAGGACCACCACCTCCCTGGGGCCAATTTACTTTTAAAAAAATGGGCAGGGGGCATTTGAGATGTCATCAGTGATGTCACTGACCATGTCATGAGTGATGTAATATGTGCGGTCATAAGCAGTGCATTATGAGGGTGTAAGTTATAGAAAGCTCAGGTAGCTATAACTGTTGAATTTCAATGGTTTTGTACAAGTGAAAACTGAGCCTAACTATAACGTCCCTGTAACCTTTGGTTATTGCAGTGCATTTCTAAGGTTTTTTTAGTTCTATTTCCTAACTATAACATCCCTATAACCTTTGTTTTTGTATATACATATATATATATATATATATATATATATTCACTGAAAAAACCATAGGTTTCAGGCCTGATATAGTTAGGAATTAACATTTAGAAAACCTTAGAAATTCACTGAAAAAACTATAGGTTTTAGGGGTGTTATAGTTAGCTAGACATTTCACTCATACAAAACCATTGAAATTCCTCAGATATAGTTAGTTGTACTCACTATATGCCGCTCGCCCGCAATCCACTGCTGATGATGTCACATATTACATCATTCATGACATGGTCAGTGACATGCGGCATCTCTATGTGATTGTCACCATATTTGTGCCTGTGATTAATTAATTCCCCAACTTAAAACATGATACAGGGCGTGTTTGCACACTATTCACCTCAGTCCCGCCCCCTACCTTCACCACTGTGCAAACGCGCCTGTGGAGTGTTTTAAGTTGCAGGATTAAGTCCCCTTGAATCCTGAGGTCCCCTGGCGGCCAACTAGCCCACCAGGTACCTCCAGTATGCGCTAGGGAGCTGCGTTGCAGAGAGGTGTTCAGAGGCCACGCCCCTTTTTACAACACTCTGCAACGCACCTCCGTGGCGCTTAGTGGAGGTATCTGGTGGGTTAGTTGGCTCCCAGGGGACCTCTGGATTGAAGAGGAATTAATTCCCCAACTAAAAACTCGCTACAGGGCGTGTTTGCACACATATCACCTCAGGCCCCGCCCTATACCTTCACCACTGTGCAAACGCGCCCGTCCCGCGTTTTAAGTTGGGGGATTAAGCCCCCTTGAATCCTGAGGTCCCCTGGCAGCCAACTAGCCCACCAGGTACCTCCAGTAAGCGCCACAGAGCTGCGTTACAGAGAGGTGTAAAAAGGGGCATGGCCTCACAACACCTCTCTCCAACGCAGCCCCCTAGCGCATACTGGAGGTTCCTGGTGGGTTAGTTGTCCCCAGAGACCCCCAGTATTCAAGGGGAATTTGTTCCCCCTCTGCAAACGTGCCAGGGGAGCGTTTGTAGAGTGGTGCAAGGAGGGGGTGTGGCCTCCGGCCCGATCCTGTTTCTTTTTTTTTGTAAAGAAGGGGGGCTGTGTAGCCCCCTTCTTTTTATAATTTATTGGCCCTGGGCACCCCATCCCCCAGGGCCTGCCCCCAATTTTTAATAAAAAAAAAAAATTGGGATGGGGCCGCGTGTCCCCACTCCGAAGGCCATCATTTGCCCCGGAGACCCCTATTCCCTGGGGCATGGCCCTTTTTTAAAAAGTATTATTTTGTAGGGGGGCTACCTTGCCTCCCTCCTGTGGCCAGTTCTGGCCCCGGGGCCGTTTCTTTTTTATAATTTGTGGCCATTGTGTGGACATGGGGCCCCCCTCCCGGGACACTACTAGCCCCTGGAACCCCATCCCACAGGGCTGGCCTTCTTCGTTGGGGGCCGTGGGGGGGTCCCTAATCCCCCCACGGTCCCAGACGGCTCTCCGCATCCAGCGGGAGCCGCATTGCTTTTCTACATGGGGAGCAGCAAACATGCAGGTTTCCTGCTCTCTCTTCCAAATAGGAAAGCAGTTTGCAATGACAGGGTGGTAGCCGCGAGGCTCCCCCCCTGTCATTGCAAACTACAGTGTCCCGGGGGTGGGCATCCTGGGACACTGCAGGAGCTGGCCCTGGGGGGTGGCGGTCCCCAGGAACTAGACAAGGCTCCAACTATTCACACATCTTTGGGCAGTCACACTCCCTCCACCGAACCACACACACATTCACTCTCCCATACAAATACTCAGTTAACTAATCAATAACTAATGTAGACTTTCAAATAGCTAGTAACCAACTGGAGAAGCAGCTTACACAACAACAGACGAAGTGACACAGATGTTCACACAGTTTAGTCACTATCCAATATATTTAGTCAGACACTTTAAATTAGTCAAGTAAAGAGTCAGTCACACTGCTACTAAATCCTCCATCCAGATATTTATATTTATATATCCACTCATTCTTCAATGCAAATTGCTATATATAATACATATTTAAATAACAAACTAAGCCTCCTTCCCACATTTTGAAGAAGCCCCCGGGGGCGGTCCCTTGGGCTGCAGAGGGGCCGTGAGCCCCCCGCATATATTAAGTTAGAGCCCCTGGCGGTCATGGTCCCCGGGGCTGGGGGTCCTCAAAGCCCCCCAGTTAATGTTTTAAAGCCTGGGGTGGTGGTCCACGGGGCTGGGGGGGCCTCAGAGCCGCCCTACCCATTTTAAACAAGCCCCACGGGTGGCGATCCCAGGGGCTGCGGGGGGCCCATGAGCCTCCTGCATATAGTAAGTTAGAGCCCAGGGGGTGGTGGTCCCCAGGGCAGTGTGGGTGGGATTAGGACCCCCATACAACTTTTTTGATAATGCCCCCAGGATTTGGCCCGCGTTTTATTCATTTTTTATCGCCAGGATGCACAAATCCTGCATGCATCCTCCCGTTTAAGAAATAAATAAATGTTTTTGGGCCTTGGGGGTTCTTGTGGGACCCCCTGAGCAGGCCTAAGGGGTCAGGGTGTTTCTACCCTGCCCCCTTTTTGCGTTTTGTGACTTTTTTGGGGGTTTCTTGTGCCTCGGTTCTACCAAGGCACAAGATGGCTGCCAATACTTCCTGGTTTGGAGTGTTGACAGCCAATTAAAATACAGCTCATGCACGGCAGGGTACGCATAGGCTTCGCCTAGGGTATGCGGATCCCTCCTCGGATCCACCGCGCCCATAGATATATAAATGAATTTAACTGTCATTGTCTCAGGACCTACTGAACGTATTTATACCATTTAAGCAAAAGGCACAAGTGTGAACTAAGCACTACCTCTTTGCCAAATTTGGTGTAATTCCGTTCAGCTGTTCGGGCTGTAGCAGCGGCTAAAGGTCCTATGGAAAATTGTATGGCGAAAACGTGTTTTGCGACCCCCCTTTTTCTCGCCCCCGCTTGACAAATCACCATGAAACTTTCAGGATAGGAGCGGACCAGAGCTGGGCAAAAGTTCTGAAATTTTCCCAAAGATTTGTCAATCAGCGCCAAAGTTATCCCAAATAGAATGTTGCTGATTTTCTAAGAAGGTAATATATATATATATATCCTTCAAGCGAGGGCCGAGAAAAAAGGGGGGCCCCAAAATGTGTTTTCCCTATGCAATTTTCCATAGGACCTTTAGCCGGGGCTACAGCCCAAGCGGCCGAACGGAATTACACCAAATTTAAAGTTGGCCATGCCCTGGGGGATGGGGTCCCGGGGCTGGAATTGGCCATGGGAGGGGGGCCACGTGGCCCCCTTCCCGTAACAAAATTTAAAAAAAGATCTAGGGGCAGGCCCTGGGGAATGGGGTCCCCAGGGCCCAAAAAGAAGAAAAAGAAGGGGGGCTACACAGCCCCCCTTCTTAAAAGTAAAAAAAAAAGAAACGGGATGGGGAGGAGGCCACGCCCCCTCCCTGCACCTCTCTGCAAATGCCCCCCTCTGGTGCGTTTGCAGAGGAGGAACTACTTCCACTTGCATACTGGGGGTCCCTGGGGGCCAACTTGCCCACCAGGAGCTTCCAGTATGGGCCAGGGGGCTCCCTTGCAGAGAGGTGTAATGAGGCCTCGCCCCTTTTAAACCTCTCAGCAACGCAACCCCCTGGCGCATACTGGAGGTTTCTGGTGGGCTAGTTGGCCCCCAGGGACCCACAGTATGTAAGGGGAATTAGTTCCCCCTCTGAAAAAGCGCCCGGGGGCTGCATTGCAGAGAGGTGTAAAAAGGGCGTGGCCTTTTTACACCTCTCTGCAACGCAGCCCCTTGGCTCATACTGGAGGTTCCTGGTGGGCTAGTTGGCCCCCAGGGACCCCCAGTATACAAGGGGAATTAGTTCCTCCTCTGAAAAAGCGCCAGGGAGCTGCTTTGCAGAGAGGTGTAACAAGGGGCATGGCCTCATTACACCTCTCTGCAACGCAGCCCCCTGGCGCATACTGGAGGTTCCTGGTGGGTTAGTTGGCCCCCAGGGACTCCCAGTATGGAAGGGGAATAAATTCCTCTTCTGCAAATGCGCCAGGGAGCTGCGTTGCAGAGAGGTGTAATGAGGCCACGCCCCCTTTTACACCTCTCTGCAATGCAGCCCCCTGGCGCATACTGGATGTTGCTGGTAGGCTAGTTGGCCCCCAGGGACCCCCAGTATGTAAGGGGACTTAATCCCCCAACTTAGAACACGCTACAGGGCACGTTTGCACAGTGGTGAAGGTAGAGGGCGGGGTTTGAGGTGATGTGAGTGCAAACATGCCCTTTGGCGTGTTTTAAGTTGGGGAATTAATTCCCCAACCTAAAACGTGCCACAGGGCGTGTTTGCACGCATGTTACCTCAGGCCCCCCCCCTTCCTTCACTATTGTGCAAAATATTCCTGTAAAATCAGCCGAACTACGAATTCCGATTTACTCACCTGTTATCACAAGAGACGTCAGTGCTGCATCTTTGAGCGTACTACTGATCCTGAAAAGTAATTCTAACCATACTTACAGTAAGTTGAATTTCCCTCCATAGGCTAACATTGACAGGCGTCACTTGGAAATTTTTCCAAGTGTGGAGTTTTGGAACTTTAAAAAATTCCTCTAAAATCAGCCGAACTTCGAATTCCGATTTACTCACCTGTTATCAGGAGAGATCTCAGTGCTGCATATTTCAGCCCACTAATGAACCTGAAAAGAAATTCTAACCATACTTACAGTAACTTGATTTTCCTTCCATAGGCCAACATTGACTGGTTTCTCTTGGAAATTTTTCGAAGTGTGGAGTTTTGGAAGTTTAAAAAATTCATCAAAAATCTGCCAAACTACGAATTTTGCTTTACTCACCTGTTATCAGGAGAGACCTCCGTGCTGCATCTTTCAGGCCACTACTGAACCTGAAAAGTAATTCTAATCATAGTTACAGTAAATTGAATTTCCTTCCATAGGCTAACATTGACTGGTTTCACTTGGAAATTTTTCCAAGGGTGGAGTTTTAGAACTTAAAAAAATTCCTCAAAACTCAGCCGAACTACGAATTCTGATTTACTCACCTGTTATCAGGAGAGACCTCAGTGTTGCATCTTTCAGCCCACTACTGATCCTGAAAAGTAATTCTATTTGTAGTTACAGTAACTTGAATTTCCTTCCCTAGGATATCATTGCCTGCGATATAAAATATATATGAATTAAAAAAAATATTAAAAAAATACAATTTCAATATTTTTAAAAACATTTATTTTTTAATTTATATAAAAAATATGTAATGTAATTTAAAAAATTAAATATCTAAAAATAAATAATTTAAAATAATTTAATAAATCAGTATAAAAAAATTATAACAATTAATACATTTAAAAATAATCATTTACAAAACCTTTGAAATTCACTGAAAAAACCATAGGTTTCAGCCACGTTATAGTTAGGAATTAGCATTTAAAAAAACCTTAGAAATTCACTGAAAAAACCATAGGTTTCAGCCACGTTATAGTTAGGAATTAGCATTTAAAAACCCTTAGAAATTTCCTGAAAAAACCATAGGTTTCACAACACATTATAGTTAGGAATTAGCATTTAAAAAACCTTAGAAATTCACTAAAAAAACATAGGTTTCACACATGTTATAGTTAGCTGGACATTTCACTCATACAAAACCTTTGAAATTCCCCCGTTATAGTTAGTTCAGCTAACTATACCTCGCGCGCCCGCAATGCACTGTTGATGACGTCACATATTACATCACTCATGACATGGTCAGGGCCATCACTCATGACATCACTGATGACATCTCAAATGACATCACTGATGACATCATCCTTGTGAAAGAGTGGCAGACCTCCTCTCAGCGCAATATATAACCTTTGATACACACATTCAAAAATAGAAACTAACATTTTCAAAAAAATAGAGATACCAATACCAGTTACAACAACCTATTCAATAATTCCAACATCTACATACACATCCACTCATCCACCAACAGTTCTATATAGTCAATCAAACATGTACTCACTCATCAAATGTACTCATACACCTATACATCCTGTTACACACCGACACACATCCATAGAGTTACTCAAACACATACTCACACATGCAAATAAACTATCGAACATCCATTTATTTGCATATACAGCTATACACACACCACTACACTTACTTTTACAGAAACATACACATACTTACTCTCTTAAACAATCACTTATAGAAACACATACTTATTTATACAGGAACCCTTCCAATCTCTCACTCTCACATATAATCAGTTATATACATCAATACTCACATATACTAGATAAAAACATATGTAGTTACTCATAAAGACACTATTGAGACAGTCATTCACTCACTAACACACCCATACACACACTCATCCAACCATACAGTCCTGCACACATGCTGTCTTTAAACCACAAGCGGTACAAAAGGGGGTGGTGATGGACGGAGCATCTGAATCAATCAAACACTCACACCCAGTCAAAAGATCTGGGTTTAATCCATCACCGTTCTTTAGCCCAGATCTTTTGACTGGGTGTGAGTGTTTGATTGATTCAGATGCTCCGTCCATCACCACCCCCTTTTGTACTGCTTTTGGCCGCCATAAGTGTGGCAGGGTATGCTCAGACGTGAGTCCCTAGCTCACTTTGCCACTGGATTCAAGCAAGCCGGGCTGAAGACGGCTGGAATGCCAGAAAACGGTCCTCGGAAGCTTGTTTCCGGTCCAGGGAAGGCATGGCTTGGCAGTTCGGGCTGGACTGTTCCCATGAGGCACAGGGTCAGACTGATTTGCATATAGCCATGTCTGAACTGGGGTGGCAGAGTGGGCTAAAGAACGGTGATGGATTAAACCCAGTTCTTTTGACTGGGTGTGAGTGTTTGATTGATTCAGATGCTCCGTCCATCACCACCCCCTTTTGTACCGTCTTTAAACCACATACAAACAGTGAGTCACTCATTCATAAATCTATGCGCTAAGTAATACCCCTATACAGACACTCATACTGATACTCAAAAAAACAACTAATAACCCATATAGACACTCATGTATGTACTCACCAACCCATGCAGTCATTTATACACAAAGTGAGAGACTGATACAGATATTTATATATTTAAAAATTACCGCTAACCCATGTATTCACTAAGATACACATAATCAGTCAGCTAAACAATCAATTTTACAAAAACATGATCAATTTATACACTTATATACCCATTTATTCTTCAAACAAACTTAAGATATAGATATGTAAAACATATTTAATTTTCAGAAAAACACACATTCACTGGATGATGTCATGAGTGATGTCAATAGTGATGTCATTTGCGATGTCATCACTGATGTCATGAGTGATGTCACTGACCATGTCATGAGTGATGTAATATGTGACGTGATCAACAGTGCATTGCGGGCGCACGAGTTATACTTAGCTGAACTAACTATAACGGGGGAATTTCAAAGGTTTTGTATGAGTGAAATGTTAAGCTAACTATAACATGTGTGAAAACTATGTTTTTTTTGTGAATTTCTAATGGTTTTTAAATGCTAATTCCTAACTATAACGTGTCTGAAACCTATGGGTTTTTCAGTGAATATATATATATATATAGAAGCTACAAACACCAGCCAGTTGCACTGCTCGAGTGGGTGCACACCAATTCGGGGGTGTGCCCGAAATCAAAATGTACGCTCCAAAATCCCAGGAACATCAATCCAAAAGGAAGGTAGCACACTCAGGGGAGGTTTCACAAAGATTTAATGAGGAAACCAACAGCAACGACGCGTTTCACCTTAGGGCTTCGTCAACTTGACGAAGCCCTAAGGTGAAACGCGTCGTTGCTGTTGGTTTCCTCATTAAATCTTTGTGAAAACTCCCCTGAGTGTGCTACCTTCCTTTTGGATTGATGTTCCTGGGATTTTGGAGCGTACATATATATTACCTACTGGCGGTCGCCAGTAGGTATATATAGTTAGGATTTTTTCCCTATGGGATTTTTGAAAATTCTATGTCTAATAACTTTGGCGTTTGTGGACGGAATTGGCTGAAATTTTCAGCAAAATGGAACATTTTGTTTCTGAGCAGCCACTGGAAATTTGGGGGGAGTTGGTCCAGGGGGGGCCGAGAAAAAAGGGGGGTCCCAAAACGTGTTTTTAACATTGAGTTTTCCATAGGGCGGTTAGCCTCATTTTTAGCCCGAACGGCTGAATGGATTTGCACGAAACTTGGCAAATTTGTAGGGACTGGTAGCCCGATGTGCCTTTTGTAGGTCTCAATATATGTGCTCCAGTGGATTTTGAGAAATTAACGTTCAAAAAAAGATATATATCCAGAGCCGCGCCTGGAGCGCTCCCACGTACGCGTACAGGGGAGCGCTCCAGGCGCGCCACGCGATCTGCGCACGGCAAGCTGATTGGTTCTCGGGTGTCTATAAACATTCGAAACAGTCCGCAGCGGCCGCCATCTTGTGTCTCGGTAGGATTGAGACACAAGAGGTGGCAAAAATCAAAGGGGGAAATGAGCAAGAGGGGGCAGGGTACACACCCCCTGACCCCCTAGGTTACATGTGGGGGCCATAAAAGGCTCCCGCGGGTGAAAAAAATAATAAAAAAAAATTCGATTTTCGCGGGGGTGAGCGCCCGGTACGCGCACCGGGGAGCGTACGGGGGAGCGTACCATGGAGATTAAAAATGACAGACTTTAAAAAAAATAAAGCTTCTTTTTAAAAATTGGAGGTAGTTCTGAAAAGAACTTTTTTTTTCATTTTGTTGTTTTATATATATTTTTTTTTTGTTTTTTTTGTTTTATATTTTTTTAGACTTTTTAAAACAATTTTATATTTTTTTTGTATTTTTTTCAAGGGAAAAACAAAAACAAGGATTCCAAAACTGCTCAACAGGAGCAAAAAAAATTGAAAATTTAGGGACTGGAAGAGCAGCGGTGTTGCTGTTTCTTTAGGGCAATCAGTTCAACACTCTGCTCCCCATAGCAGAGCAGTTCGTCACACTCTGCGCACAAAAATTTGATGCCCGCAAACACCGGCTGAATGTTAGGGATCATTCTTCCACGGGGTGGTCCCGAAGGTGTTGCTCCACCAGTGGAGGTGCTGCCGCCATCTGTTGGTACATTCCGTGCCAGCTCTCTGACACTCTCCCTGGCAAAGTTGTTAGGGTGTCTTCTTTTGACATGCCGGATCAAATTGGCATTGCCAAAACTATATTTTTTCAGAGGATTGCCTCTGGATAAACTACTCCCACATATTTTGCATGTTACTTTGGGAGCGTTCACTTTTTTCTGTCCTTCTGGGATGTCGTAAAATTTCCAAATGAAATGGGTTTTTTTCTTTTGCTGAGGAGGGTCCTCATCCAAAAATCCCTCTGAATCACTGCTGGATGACTCTCTTGCAGCCATTGCTGGAGATCAGAAAAGTAGGAGATAGAGTAGACACAACAGCTCTTGCTCTCTCCAAGTACAAAGCAATAGTGAGAGAAATGGGTGGGTTTCACACAATTTGGAAAAAAAAAAGTTCTGAACCAATGAAAAGTGTTATTTTAAAGTCACATGGTTTGACGCGCTTACGCTACGCGCCCGGGGCGCGTCCCGGGCGTGTATCGTAAGCGCATCGGGGCGCTTACGTTGCGCGATCGTATGCGCTTCCGGGTGCGCTTACGCGGTGCGTCATAAGACGCATCTCGCGGCTACGCGATACGTGTCTTATGACGCAAGGCGTGGCGGCTACGCGATACGTCACGATGTTGTTTTCGTTCTCGACAATAGCGCTTCCGGGACGCGCATTAGTACGCGCCTCGGGGCGCGCCGCCAGATTGCGCTTACCCGTGCGTTCACCTGTCCGCGCCCCGGGAGCGCACTAAAAATAATATTAAAAAAAAATAAAAAAATTATAAAATATAAAATTAGATTTAAAATGTATTATTTTTATAAAGATTTGCTATTAAAAAACCTATGAAATTCACTGAAAAAACCATAGGTTATAGACCATATATAGTTAGGAATTAGCATTTACAAAACCTTGAAAATTCACTGAAAAAACCATAGGTTATAGACCATATATAGTTAGGAATTAGCATTTAAAAAACCTTATTTTACTCACACAAAACCATTGAAATTCCATATATAGTTAGTTGCAGTAACTATATATCGCGCACCCGCAATCCACTGCTGATCATGTCACATATTACATCATTCATGACATGGTCAGTGACATCACTGATGACATCACTGATGACATCTCAAATGACATCACTGATGACATCACTGATGACATCTCAAATGACATCAGTGATGACATCATGACACACCAATACCAGTTACTACATACGCACTCACTGATTCCTACGTCTACACACACATTCACTCATTCACCCATACAATCACTCATACATACAGTCACTCATTATTACAACACTATCATATGCACTCATACACCTAGTCAGTCCTGTGAAGAATCAATCACACTTCGATTTCCTCATCTATACAGTTAAACACAGAACACCATACTTTTCACACATAAACTAACACATACTTACTCTCTTATACAATCACTGATACAAGTACACATTGATATGCACAGTCACACACCTCCCAGCCAGCCACACACACACTCAGTCTTCCATACATCCACTCATTCTTCAATATGTAAAACATATTTAAACTTTACAAAAACACACAGACACTAGATGATGTCATCAGTGATGTCATTTGAGATGTCATCAGTGATGTCATCAGTGATGTCACTGACCATGTCATGAATGATGTAATATGTGACATGATCAGCAGTGGATTGCGGGTGCGCGATATATAGTTACTGCAACTAACTATATATGGAATTTCAATGGTTTTGTGTGAGTAAAATAAGGTTTTTTAAATGCTAATTCCTAACTATATATGGTCTATAACCTATGGTTTTTTCAGTGAATATATATATATATATATATATATATATCCAACAATCCTGTCAAATCAGCCGCCACGTTTTCAATCATGCGCTGCCGCCAGCAAACAGGACACGGACCCAGTATCGGTGCTTCAATTATTTATTCCCCAAAGGTCAGAGACGCGTTTCGTGTATATATACATATGTATATATTACCTACTGGCAGTCGCCAGTAGGTAGTTATAGTTAGGGCCTAGTTTCCATAGGATATCCGCAACATTTAATGTGGAATAACTTTGGCGCCGGTCGACGAATCTTCGCAAAGTTCTCCAAGAAGATGGCCTGCTCCACTCCGGTCCTTCCCTGAAAGTTTGGGTGTGATTCGTGACGCGGGGGCCAAGAAAAAAGGGGGTCCCTAAACATGTTTTCCCCATGCAATTTTCCATAGGGACCTTTAAGACGGGCTACAGCCCGAACTGCTGAACGGAATTACACCAAATTAGGCAAAAGGGTAGAGTTTGGTTCGCAGATGACACTTTTTGCTAAATGGTCTAAATCCGTGCAGTAGTTCCTGAGAAAATCAAAAGTAAAATCATAGATATATCTATGGACGAAGTACCGACCGAGGATTATACGAGTACCCTTACGAGCACAAGCGGCTTGCTAATTGGCTGTCAACTGGCTGTCAACAATCCAAACCAGGAAGTGTTGGCAGCCATCTTGTGCTTCGGTAGAACCGAGGCACAAGAAAACAGAAAAAGAAATGCAAAAAACAAGAAAAGGGGGCAAGGTAGAAACACCTTGACCCCCTGGACTTGATTAGGGGGTCCCACAAGAACCCCCAAGGCCCCCCAATTTTTTTTTTAAACGCGGGATGCGCGTAGAATATGCCTATCTGGCCTATCCCCCCCAAAAAAACGAAGCGCGAACTCCCGTGCTTTAATGTTAATTAACCCCCAGGGGCCAAATCCCAGGGGCTTTATAAAAATAAAGTGTGTAGGGCCCAATCCCCGTCCACACTGCGCTGGGGACAGCCCCCCCCCGGGCAAAGTATGGATTATAGCGGGAGCACACGGCCCCACCGCAGCCCCGGGGACCACCACCCCCGACTTCTTTAAAAAAAAATATACCTGTATGAGGGCTCAAGCCCCCCCCCACATGCCCTGGGGATTGCCACCTCCCCAGGGCACTACATATTTAAATTGGGGGGTCCGTGACGGACCCCCAGCCCCGGCTTCCACCACCCCCTGGGGCTTTTAAATGTTGGGAGGGGGCCCGCGCTTCCCCCTTCCTGGAGCCTTGTGGTGACCCTGGGGACCGCCACCCGCCAGGGCCGGCTCCTGCAGTGTCCCGGGGTGCCCACCCCGGGATACTATGCAGCCCCCCTCCTAATATTTTAAAAATGTGGCCATGCCACGGGGGATGGGGTCCCCGGGGCCTGGAATTAGCCACGGGAGGGCGGCCACGCGGCCCCCTTTCTGTTAAAACATAATAATAATAAAAATAATAATTGGGGGTCAGGTCCTGGGGGATGGGGTCCCCAGGGCCAAAAAAAGAAAAAGTAAAAAAAATTACAAAAAACTGGGATCGGGGAGGAGACCTCGCACCCTCCCTCCACCACTCTGAAAACGCTCCCCCTGGCGTGTTTGCAGAGGGGGAAGTAATTCCCCTTGAATACGGGGCGTCCCCGGCGGCCAAGTAGCCCACCAGGAACCTCCAGTATGCGCCAGGGGGCTGCTTTGCAGAGAGGTGTAATGAGGCCACGCCCCTTTTTACACCTCTCTGCAACGCAGCCCCCTGGCGCATAGTGGAGGTTCCTGGTGGGCTAGTTGGCCCCCAGAGACCCCCAGTATTCAATGGGAATTAATCCCCAAATTTAGAACGCACCACAGGGCGCGTTTGTACAGTGGTGAAGGTAGGGGCGGGGCTTGAGGTGACGGATTGCACCACTCTATAAATGCGCCCTGTGGCGCGTTGTAAATTGCGGGATTAAGTCCCCTTGAATATGGGGGACCCTGGGGGCCAACTAGTCCACCAGGAACCTCCACTATGCACCAGGGGGCTGTGTTGCAGAGAGGTGTAAAAAGGGGCGTGGCCTCATTACACCTCTCGGCAACGCAGCCCCCTGGCACATACTGGAGGTTCCTGCTGGGCTACTTGGTCCCCAGGGACCTCCAGTATTCAAGGTGACTTAATCCCCCAACGTAGAACGCGTCACGGGGCTCATTTGCACAGTGGTGAAGGGCCCCCTACCTTCACCACTTTTAAAATCTTTTTTTTTTACATTTTGAAAGGGGGCCGTGTGGTCCCCATCCAAGGCCTTAATCGGCCCCGGGGACCCCATTCCCCGGGGCATTGTTATTATTTTTTTAATATATTTTGGAGGGGGGCTGCGTTGCCCCCTCCTTAGGCTACTTTTGGCCCGGGGACCACATCCCCCGGGGCTGTACTTTTTTAACTTTAAAAAAAATGTTTTTACTTTGGGGAGGGGGGTCACGTGGCCCCCCTCCCTGGCCACTTATTGCCCCAGGAGCCCCATCCCCTAGGGCTTGGCCTATTGTTGGAGACCATGGGGGGGTCCTCAATTCCCCCAGGGTCCCAGCCAGCTCCCCGCCTCCTGCGGGAGCCGGCATTGCTTTTCCACATGGAGAGCAGCTAACATGCTGCTTCCCATGTGGAAAAGCAATTTGGTTTGCACTTTGAAAGAGAGAGCAGGTTTCCTGCTCTCGCTTTCAAAATGCCAACTAAGTTTGCTATGGCAGGGCGGGAGCCGTGAGGCTCCCACCCTGCCCTAGCAAACAGCAGTGTCCTGGGGTGGGCACCCCGGGACACTGCAGGAGCCGGCCCTGGGGTGGCGGTCCCCAGGGCCCTCGAGGGCTCCAGGAGGGGGGACCCTCCCACCTTTTTCTAAGCCCCGCGGGGTGGCGGTCCCCGGGGCTGGGGGGGTCCGTCACAGACCTCCAATTTACATATTTAAAGTCCCGGAGAAGTGGCAGTCCCCAGGGCATGTGGGGGAGCCCCACCACACAGGGTATTCTTTTTTAAAAAAGACCCTGGGGAGACTGTTCCCAGGGCTGCAGGGGGGGCCATGACCCTGCCATTCTTTTCTAAAAGCCCGGGGGCGGTCCCTGGGGCTGGGGGGCCTGATAGCCCCCCACAACAAATTTAAAGAAGCCCCGGGGGTTGCAGTCCCCAGGGCTGGGGAGGTCTGAGAGCCCCCCCACCTAATTTCAAGAAGCCCCAGGGGTGGCGGTCACCGGGACTGGGGGTCCTGAGAGACCCCCACCTAATTTCAAGAAGCCTTTGGACTGGGGGGCCT
Source organism: Lissotriton helveticus (assembly GCF_964261635.1). Lineage (NCBI taxonomy): Eukaryota > Metazoa > Chordata > Amphibia > Caudata > Salamandridae > Lissotriton > Lissotriton helveticus. The sequence continues at coordinate 936,649,677 of NC_136063.1, read as the reverse complement.
GAGAGCCCTCCCGCACATAATTTAAAAAACCCCGGGGTGGCGGTCCCTGGGGCTGGGGGGCCCCCCTTTACATAAGTATTGCCCCCGGGATGTGGCCCTCCCGCGGGCCAATTATCAAAGAAGCACGGTAGCCCGAGCTTCCTTTTTTTTTTATCAGCAGGATCCGCGCATCCTGCGCGGATTTTGCAGATTAAAAAAGAAAATTACAAATTGGGTGGCCTTGTGGGTCCTTGTGGGACCCTATGAACAGGCCTAGGGGGTCAGGGTGTTTCTCCTCTGCCCCCTTTTTGCGTTTTTCGTGTTTTCTATTTAGGTTTCTTGTGCCTCAAGATGGCTGCCAACACTTGGTTTGGAGCATTGACAGCCAATTAGCATACAGCTCATGCTCGGCAGGGTGTGCTGATCCTGCGTGGCCATAGATATATATGTGATTTTGATTATGATTTTCTCAGTAACTACTGAACAGATTTACACTATTTAAGCAAAAAGCACAACTCTGAACCAAGGTCTACCTTTCTGCCAAATTTTGTGTAATTCCATTCAGCAGTTCGGGCTGTAGCTGCGACTTAAGGTCTCTATGGAAAACTGCATGGGGAAAACACGTTTTGGGACCCCCACTTTTTTCTAGGCCCCCGCTTCACGAATCACCTCGAGACTTTTAGGATAGGAGCGGACCGGAGTGGGCCACGTGTTTTGAAAATTTCGTGAAGATTCGTCAACCGACTCCAAAGTTATTCCAAATAGAATGTTGTGGATTTCCTATGGATAATATATATATTTTACCTCATGAAGGTTGCTGCAGTGGATTTCAGTGTGCGTCTCCAACAGGTGGGAACCTTGGAGCTTTGATATATATATATATATATATATATATATATATATATATATATATATATATATATATATATATACATACATATATATATTTATATACATATATATGTATAAATATTTTAAATAATTGAATAATGAATAATATGGTGTATGTCTCCATGTATTTAAATAAGCTGTTTTTTCTCACACAAACGCCCCCAATTTGTACAAAAACATGAGCACAGTGCATAGACCTAGCGCAGTCCCAGTGCTACATATCTTTCATACAATTTTAATAGGCACAGTTCGCTTTAAACTTCAAGGTCTGTTCTTGTGGTACCAGGCAGAAGCTGATCACACTTCTTGTGCTGTTAGAATTCCCTGACCCAGATTCAGACGCCATGAAGTACTAGAGATATCTTGTTGTAATCCACCCTCGCCTACCTTGCAACATGCATTAATGACCCTTCAATGTCCACCTACTTTCATTTGATCTCACCTCCATTCCTTCTCATTCTATATCTCGCAGACATCCTTTCATGCTGCCTCATAGTCACGTGGTCTCCTGTGAGAGTATTGCGCAGTTTGCAATGTCTGATCATGCCATGAACTGCCAATGTGGATGCATTCTGTAGTGTCAGAGAAAATACCTACAGAAACATCAGCGACTGCTGTCTCCTTATTTCATTATGCCATCTAAGGTTGTGCCTCACGAGCAGAGGGCTAACTAGCATTGGGACAGTGAGTGCAGTGACACCCGGGCATAGGAATGTAAGGGGCTGACTGCACCCCAAATTACGGCTGCCTATTTTACTACCTAAAGGGGGGCTTGAGGGGGCAAGTATAGTTGCTTGCAAAAGAGTGCTTGACACTTGCTATGCCACTGCTCCCTAGTAGGCCAGTATTCCCGTTTTTGATTAAAAAGTACGATTTTCATCTAATTTCAGCCGAAAAATCCCTCTTTTAAGTAAAACTGAATTATGAAAGACCCATTTAGCTGGTAAAAAAAAACGGTGGAAAAATGTCCTGAAAAGGGACTGGAATTTGAGGAGAACGTGAATATTGGCGCAGCAACGTTTTCGGTAGTTGAGTCCCCATTTCGACTACTAAAACTCAGAATCACAGTAAACGTGCATTAATACCACTGGGTGTCTGTCAGGGTGTTTTCCATGGTCTGGTTCTAAAGGGAATTTTTGAAAGACAGGTCACCACAAACAAAACGTTTGGTGCTCCAGTTCGTGCAATCCAGCTGGGAATAAACGCACATTTTCTTTGGCAGTGGGATCCAAGTTTGATGACTCATGGCTGCCTAGTCTTCATTTCACTTCACTACTCCTTTGTTCCGACGTCCTTCCCAGGGCCGGACTGGGAACCGAAACCGGCCCTGGCAAAGTGCTCGCCGGCCCCCCTCCTCCCGGGGGAGGGAGGGGGGAAGTTGGGGGGGGGGCGGGGGGTGCGACCGCGCTCTTTGCTAGGGCCGGTTTTCGGCCGATTTTGTTACAGTGCCGTTTTTCCAGTCCGGGCCTGGTCCTTCCTACGCTCCATGTCTCATTATCTCACTCATGCAGGCTCTCTTTCAGTCCTGCTTTATCCCCTTTTCACTGTTGTTTCATTCTCTCCATTTAAGAGAGTCTACCTCCCAAAGATTAAACAAGCACTGGCAAAGTCGCCAAACTTTGGTGTTTGTCAATCAGGGGCTGCTCCCCCATTAGGGCGGAGGAGCGGTGCCCCACTGCTTTCTCTCAGTGCGAGAGCAGAAACATTAAATGTTATTTTAAATACCATTTTAAGTTTCTGCTTCTCGCACTGCGAGAAAGCAGAAGGGAATGCCTGGTTGGGGGTGGGCGTGTCGACGGGTCGGGGAAGAGTGGCTTGCCCAATGTTATGGGCCCTGACTGTTTGGTCGGCCCTCTGGGGTCGACCAAACCATTCATGCGCACTTTGCTTTTTTTCTCTATGTAGGATGCAGCCTACATAGAGAAAATGGCTTCCCCATAGGCTCCCGGCTGGGCGCCGTCCTCACCAATCACAACGCTGCGTTGTGAGGCTTAGGGGAGGGGAGGGAGGCTGCCTTTGGCTGCTTCCTGTTGTGAAAACGCAGGACCCGGCCAGGAGCTGAGGTGGCGCAGGACCCGGGAAAGGTAAATTTTTTTAAATTTTAACTAAACCCCCACGACAAGTCGACCGAGCGGAAAAGAGTTTAATAGGGGGCACCGCCCATCGCAATGTTAAATATGCGGGATGCGCCCACCACTGTGGCGAGTGCATCCTAATGGCCCCCACGGGACCCTGCCCCTATGGGGAGCGGTTCCTTTTTATGTCGGGATGGTGCTAATGTGCCCCTTAATGTGGTTTAACACCTCCTTGTAAATAAGGCAACCTTACATGCTATACAGCGTGAAAGGGGTGGGCAATTGATGTTGCTGTGGCCGTTCTGCCGCAACCCCCATTGATTTTGACACTTCCCCCTATTGGCGTAAATAATAGGCAGAGCCAAAATTAAGACCCGGGAAAACCTGTTTTTACATGACGAAACGAGGAGAAATGCTTTATTTCTCCTTGTTTTTGCTGTTTCTGTGTGTGCTGCATTGTGCAGCACACACAGAAACAGCAAAATGCTGTGAATGATTGTTTAGGTGCAAGAATGTGTCTCTTCCTGCACATAAACAATCATGAAATGCACCACACATAGAAGTTACAAATCGCAATTCTGGATTGTTTATGTGCAGGAAGGACACCTTCCTGCACATAAACAATCATTCCCTCAACGCAGGCACCTTTGCACAATGGTGCAAGGTTGCCTGCGTAGGTGCTAGGCAGCTTAGTTTAGCAACAGAGCAGGGAAAACGCAGGGTTGCACCATATTTTTATAAATACAGCGCATCCTGTGTTTCTAAAGTGACAGAGCATGGCGTTAGCTATTTTGGAGCTAACCCACGCACCCTAACTTTATTGTAAATATGCCCCTTATTTTGCAAGCTGTCCATTAGTTGCTGGCGATCTCTGAAAATGGTTGGGTTTAACAACTGCCATGAATTCGAGCCAGCAAATAAGCAAAGGGAGGAGGCTCCATTGTCTCAAAAGGGCTTGGAAGGTTTCTCCAACCAAAAATTTTGGGAAAAAATGGGTCAGATAATACGTTTTAAAGGGCATTTTGCCTATTAATTGCTAAAAAGCTATTCGTTCTGAGTGCCCACAAAATATTCCAGTATTTTCATGCTGTGCCAATTTAGCCTGTCCTTTCCCAGGAGTTGTAGACTCGTCGACCTTAAGATGCTTTTAAGGAGTATTATTGCAACTGGGTATTTTTTTCAGCACAATTTCTCTTACAAATCTTTAAAAAGCCATAGGTGATACATTTGGTTCTCAAAGTGCACTTTTGGGTACCCTATCATTTGTCATAACATCTCCTTACTCTTCTAGATTTCACTTCTTTCACATGTCATTCTGCCCTTTCAAAACAGATTCATCATTATGTGTGCGACCGAGAACCTCATTGGAAAAGGTAGGGTGGAAACATACTTAATAATAATAATAATAATCCACATTTGTAAAGCGCACAATCACCCGTAAGGGTCTCTAGGCGCTGGGGGCCTGTATCACCTATGGCTTTTTAAAGATTTGTAAGAGAAATTGTGCTGAAAAAAATACCCAGTTGCAATAATACTCCTTAAAAGTATCTTAAGGTCGACGAGTCTACAACTCCTGGGAAAGGACAGGCTAAATTGGCACAGCATGAAAATACTGGAATATTTTGTGGGCACTCAGAACGAATAGCTTTTTAGCAATTAATAGGCAAAATGCCCTTTAACTTAACATTTCAGGTAATACAGCAGTGCTGTTGTCCCATGAAACAGTAGTGACTATCACTGAAATATTTACTTTAATAAAATAATTGGAAATGCAATAATGTTGCCCCAAACCACCAGTTAGCTAGTTTAGTAAAATACACTCATTTTGCCATCTAACACACAAATAATATTTTGAATAAAATAGCTTATCATTTTCCTGAGAAAATACATTTTTGTCCTGAAATTCTGCTTCTTCTAGATCTCAACTCACACATATTGTCACACATGGATAGATTTCGCCTTATGTGTCCTTGGTTCACCACCTTATACCACAATGTCAAGAATATGGCAAGAACTAGCACTCCAATGCTTGGTCCAGCCGTAAATCAACAGTGCACAGCAAATACCGAATACTTAAAAGGAAGGCCATAATTACAGCGATTATTTTGGTGTGGGCACTTTCATATTATGAATACCGAGAATTACAACCAATTTGCAAAGGCTAAGGTTTTGCCAAGAGTGAACATATTACCACATGCATAGCCCCAACAGGCCAAGGAACTAAACCAATACACCAGGACCAGTATATTGTTGATGCCCCCAATATGTCATTAATTACCATCAAAGTGCCAGAATGAACTTGTGACAGACATGGGGTACAAACCAAAATGTCAAGTATGCCCCTAATTTTCCAAGAAGTATCACCAATATGTATTCCAAGACACCTGAATGCGACTCAGTTCACAGTATGCACTGTATATGAGTCAGGTGTTGCACAAAAAACTACATATCCACATCATCTAGAAAGTGCAAATAATCTTAAAATGCATAATAAAATCAAATATGAAGCATCCATGTTCCTCAGTGTATGTAGTTTCAAATGCACTGGTATTGGGGTGACAGAAGCCATGCAGCAGTGTACAAATTACAGTTGTTCCTATGCCGAGCCAAATCTTAATGAGCACAGTGCAGTGTGCTAAAGAAAATCAAGTACTTTGAGCAATTGATCTAAAACGTTGGTGATTCTCAGTTAAAAATCACACACATTCGCCGCTTGCATGCATGTGCCATAGTAAACATGTAAGCCAGCTCAGAAGACTAATGTACCCACTTTGGAGACCTGCAGCTTGCAGATCACACACATGCTTGAAGAATAATTCTGTTACGATCTCTTTTAAAATGCAAAACGGCCTGGACACTCTTTTTGAAGAATCCTGAACATCACTTGGACTGCAGTATAATTAACACGGGGCTTGGGAATTTTTAACACTTGATGAAAGTTTGTGTGTTGTGTATTTCCAAAACACATGCATTTAAATGAGTATGTAGTGTAGAATGTTTTTAAATCATACACACTAAAATCTACTGTTACTGCTACTTTTATAAAGCGAACTACATTTGTAATTTACACAAATGAATAACTTTTGGATAGAAGTTATACAGCGTAAGCACTTAACACATGTTTTCTTTAGTCAGGTTTGGAAGTGAGTGAGTAAAATAGTTGCCAAGGAGATGTGCATGAGCGAAGAAGAGGTAGTTGGATGGTTCCAGCCACCCCCCCCCCCCGCAATTTTATGGTTTTCTACTGCCATTATGTGAATTTTAATGCCCCGGCTGCTGCATTGCAGTGTCTTAAACATGAACAAATGCCTGGTATTTATTTATTTGTTTTTATTTTGAAGGTTTGTATAGCGCGAACAAGACCCTTAGTTTAGACTAATACAAAAATAGTAACTAATACAGACTCGAAACAAACAAATATACAGAATATACAATAGTTCAAGTGAATTTGGACATGAGGATCAATTTCTCTTCTTTTTTTTTTTTTTTTAAATGCTGCGGAAGGGTTCTGTCTCGTTTCTGGGGGCAGGGCATTCCAAATCCTGGGAGCCATTCCAGAGTAGGCCCAAATGTATGTCTTCTTCTTAACAAATCGTTGTGGTTTCAGTAGAAGGTTATTGGAGCTCCTGGTGGATCTGCTACTGCCAGAGAGCACCAACTTCTCCGCTAGGTAACTCAGGGTTTTGTGATGTAATGCCTTGTGAGTAATACAGGCACCTTTCAAATGAATTATGGCCTCAAAAGGTAGCCAGTTGAGGGCACAAAGGTCAGAAGAGATATGACGGGGGCGTGGCTTGGCGCCCGTAGGTGATGGCGGCGCCTGAGTGAGGCTCTGCCGCGGCACCGGGAGACGTGCCTGTTAAAATCTCCGGTTCCTGTCTGTGAAGCCTTGTTCTGCCGTCGGAATACCTCCGCAATGCCCTGACACCTTTGTGGCATTCTAATTCTTGCGGGAGAGGACGATACCGACTACGTTGCTCCTGAGGGCGCTCTGCTGCTCGCGGCCGCCATTTCGCGGGTCCCGAGGCGGAGCGCCGCTATCCTGCTGACAACCGCGTCTTGCTCTCCTTGCATCCTTAACGGACGACAGACCCCTGGGAAACCCTTGTAACCCTCACGAAGTCTAAGACTGTTGCTAAATTTAACAGGAAGGTTCTACAAGTGAGTGAATATATTTATTTATTTAGCGCGGCCGCCATTTTGTCTACCTCGATGTACAATTATAAATAAGCTGGCATGCTTATTTCACATTCTCCACACCTAATGGCTCCGCCTGAATTCTTCTGATGCCTCAATGTTTAATTTCTCATGAAGGTCTGCATTAACTTGAGTCAGCGTTTTAATGCACTATGGAGATGGTAGATTACTTGCCTTCTCTCTTTGCATGTGCATTTTCCTGATAACTTACCTCAACGTCATAGAGGCTTTCCTATTGGCTGTACCTCGACTGGATGGCAGTTTTTCTTTAAATATTTCCCTCTTCAATGCAGACTTTGCTTTTTTGGATACCCTTTCTGACTCTGCTGGCTTTTTACATACCTTTATTTCAGCGAAGTAATGCGCTTATTTCACCAGCTTTCCCGATATGTTTTTGCTCCTAATGGCTCGGTACTCTTGCCTTCATGACCTACCTTCAATCCACGAACTCTCCCTGAATGCATCTTCAACTTGAATGCTTTCTCATTTTGTCAATTGTACCTGCTGCCCTCCATACTTAATCCACTTCCTCATACTACTCATGATTGACACCTCGTAACTGGACCTGCTTTTTAGTGACTTTTTCTTCCTTTACATCCAGTGTCTCCTTCTTCTGCTGCCACGTGCTGTTACGACACGCTTCCTGTACAGTTTCCCTTGGTTTCTACAGCCTCTTTTATGGGGCGTTTAAAACATATGTCTCGCCTACCATCCAAATCGACTACAAAGGTGGCTTTTGTGAAGAACTCTAAAGTTTTTTCTGCTCTTTCTCAATTGGAGGATTCCCTCGCTTCATCTGGATCGGAGGCAGCCATGGATTCATCTTCTCAGTCAATGTCAGGGAAAACCACCGTTAAAAGACTGAAAAAACACCCTCCTTCGCCTCCTAAGTCTTCGACACCTGTCTCTATGGAACTTTTGTTGGAAGAGATCCGATCATTTCACCCTTTTCTCGAGGAAATTGGATCATTGCGCCCCTTTATGGAGGAAACCAATGCCAAGCTTCAGGTTCTAACAGACAATTGGTCACAAATTGAGACAAGGGTTTCTTCGGTTGAGCAATCTGTTGCATCTTTTCAAGAATCTCGTGCCACAGTTTCACATCTGTCTTCGCAGGTGGGCGCTCTTCAGAAGCAAGTGGAGGAGTTAGAAAATAGAGGAAGGCGTAATAATCTCCGCATTTACGGCCTTGTGGAGGGTCTTGAGGGCTCAGACCCGCCTGCTTTCTTCAAATCTTTCCTTCCCAAGTTGCTCCACCTGCCAGACAGTACATCGCTCAACATCCAGCGTGCTCACCGTCTTGGCCGATTACCCTCGTCTCCTTCCATGTCACAACGTCCAAGAGGCGTCATTCTCTACTTCTTGGAGTACACCGATCTCTTGAAAGTTCTAGCAGCTGCCAAAGCTCCTCCTAAACTGACATGGTCTGACTCTCCGTTGTTTTTCGCCCAGGACTATGCCAAAGCAACTGCAAATCGTAGAAAAGCTTTCCTAGGCATGAGAGAGGTCCTTCGCTCTATGGGTGCTCGTTACGGCTTGTACCATCCTTGTTTGTTTAAAGTCACCTATAACAACAAAACGACTGCCTACAAGGACCCACTGAGATTGCAAAGCTTCATTAATGCACACAAGACCTCTGCCATGGATGCCTCTGGTCCTTCTTCTTCTTCCCCCGGCAGATTTGTAGTTTGCTTGTCTCTGTATTCTTCATCTCACGTTTCTGACTGACTCATGATTTGCCTGCCTATGTCCTTTTCTTATGCTTTGCCGTCATGGTTACTCCCTTTGGATGTCTTCTCGCCTGTTTGACTTTTTTTTTTTCCTCATATTGAATTGTTGCTGAATATTTGTCTCATGATCTCTTTCTAGTTTGTTGTTTTGTAACACACTTTTGTTTTTCCCCATCTATATCTCCACAGGAACCCTTTCTTGTCTGATGAAGTCTTCCTGGTTCCCTGCCCGGCCGACCTCAGTTGTGTTGCCTTACCTATTTGGCCCCTTCCCCCCTCGACTTCTTCTCGTCTTCCCTTTTTGTAGGTATGTTCCCTTCATGTTTTCTGTATCTTCTTTGTTTTTTGTTCCTCTCCTCTTCCCCTTCCCTCATGAATCGATTACCTTATTTACGTAATGATGATGATCTTCTTTTGTCAGATTATTTTTTCTCCTCTCTCCTTCATCATTTCTTTTATTTACTTTCTTATCTACTCTCATTTGGTCCTTTTCTTCCTTCCGCTTCTTGCTTTTTAATCTTGGGTCTTTTTCTCGCTTGTTTATACATTTTCTTTGCTTTTTGCCCTTTTCTTATTCAACTCTCTCTTTTCTTTCTTTTGATATCTCTGGCCATTTCCTTTTTCTTTCCTGATTTACTTAATCTTATTGATTGCATTTTTGATTTTCTATTTCACCAATTTGTTGCCTTATTGTATAACATATGTCTTTAAATTAAATTTCCTGGAATGTTAAGGGTATTAACTCTCCAATTAAACGTCAGCGTATTTTATCCCACCTAGCTAAATTAAATATTGATATTGCTTTTCTTCAAGAAAATCACCTCTCTGATATTGAATCTGAAAAGCTTAAGAGGGGCTGGGTGGGAGAAGTCTTCTACTCACAAGGTGATGGTAAACGAAATGGTGTTGCTATTTTATGTCGCAGGTCGCTTCCTTTTACAGTTATTTCCCAGGATTCAGATAGTAATGGTAGATGGACTCATGTCAGACTATCGATAGAGGTGTTCCAATCTCTCTTCTTAATGTTTATGGTCCCACAAACGGTGAACCCCTTTTTTGGGCTGAGTTTTCTCCCCACATAACCCGATTCATGGATGATAATTTCATCCTTGCAGGGGACTGTAATCACCCTTTTGATCCCTTCTTAGACAGGAAGTCTGATGCCACTTATATCCCCACAAAACCACATAAACTGTTTACTCAAGCTATTTCACAACATAAGCTTGTTGATTCTTGGCGTTTATGTAATCCGACTTTACAAGAGTTTACTTTTTATTCGCCCCATCACCGTTCTCAATCACGACTTGATTATATTTTTGTTTCCCACGCACTTGCCCAAACACTTCTTGCTGCGGAAATTGGTCCGATATTACTCTCGGATCATGCTCCTGTAGTAGTTAGTCTTGAGGTTATCCCCAAAATTAATGGCCCTAAAAGATGGCGTTTTAATAATGCCCTTCTTCTTGACCCCAAATTTTCCACTTCCTTCTCTACCTTTTTTGATGAATTTTTTCTTTTTAATGATGTTCCTCCAGTTTCAAAACACACTCTCTGGGATGCTTTTAAAGCATCTGCACGCGACTTTATTATTAATTTTGTCGCTAAGAAGCGTAAAACTGCTCGCCAATTTACTAAAACCCTCCTTCATGACATCAAGAGATTGGAACATGCCTATTTCACTTCACATTCCTCAGATAGTCTGACATCTCTGGTTGCTGCTAAGATCAAATTTAATGTAAAATCTACTGAAGATGCCTCTCTATATCTACTTAAGTCAAGTGCCAAATTTTATGGTGGTAGGAATAAAGCTGGGAAAACTCTTGCCAATTATTTAAAGGTCAAACACAATAAAGTGAACATTGAATCAGTCTACGACACTAATGCACGCTTACAACATAAGGATGCTGATATTCTTGCTACTTTTTCTCATTTTTATGAGACCTTATACGCTTCTGACACCCACTCCTCTCCCCAATCTCTTGCTCATTTTTTTTCCACCATTCAAACTCCTGCATCATTTCCTCTCGACCTCTCCTCCTTAGAATCTGATATCTCACAACCAGAACTCCTTACCGCCCTCCACCGCCTTAAATTCAACAAGGCTCCTGGCCCAGATGGTATTACTGTTGAGTTCTACCTTCACTTTTCCAAATTATTGATTCCAAAACTTCATTCACTTCTCCACTCTTTTGCTGAATTTGGCTCTTCTTATGGTACTTTCTCAGACGCACACATTTGTCTTATACCTAAACCCGGGAAAGATGTCCAGCATTGCAAAAACTACAGACCCATTTCCCTAGTTAATATTGACTATAACATTTTTGCCAAATCATTAGCGATCCAACTTGATCATTTACTCCCTGACCTTTTAGGTGATGAACAATCAGGTTTTGTTAAAGTTCGTTACATTACTGACAATACCAGACTTCTATTTAACATTTTGACAAAATCCTCCCATCTCCAACACTCTTTCGCGGCGATAGCCCTAGACGCTGAAAAGGCGTTTGATAGGGTTGAATGGCCTTACCTTTTTCATACCCTTAGTTGGTTTGGGTTTGGCCCTAAATTTATTTCCTTAATCTCATTACTATATTCTCGCCCTCGAGCTGCGGTTTATGCTAATAGCCAACTTTCTCCTTATTTTGACCTTGGTAGGGGTGTACGCCAAGGCTGTCCTCTTTCACCTTTTCTTTTTAATCTGGCTCTAGAACCCTTTCTGTCCAGACTACGCCAAAATCCCAACATTCACGGTTTTCAAACTAAAGATCTCTCCATAAAACTTGCTGCATATGCAGATGATATTTTACTTTTCATCTCGAATCCCGCTGTTTCCATCCCCGCTTTTTTGGAGGAAGTTCAAAACTATTCCTCTATTTCTGGTTATAAACTTAATCACGACAAATGCGAAATCCTGCCCTTGACGAAGTTCACCTTTAAGCCTGACTTTAGCGCCTCCAACTTCACCTGGAGCTCTTCACATATTAAATATTTAGGATTACATATTACCCCTTCAATCCCTGATACCATTTCCCTTTGCCTTACTAAATGTATCCAGAAATTATCTGCCCTTACGGCTAAGTGGCACCCTCTTTACTTGTCTTGGTGGGGTCGCTTGGATACTATCAAAATGATGCTTTCCCCTATTGTTCTTTATACCCTTTCCAATATTCCTATTTCTATTCCAGCTACGTTTTTTTAAAAAATCAATTCAGTTTTATCCTCCTTTTTATGGCATAATAATAAACCTAGAATGTCTCTTGCCAAACTCACCCGTCCTGCATCTGAGGGAGGTGTCAATTATCCTGATTTCCTGGCTTATCATAAGGCTTTTTTGTTGCGTCAATCCTCCCTTTGGCTGCAAGATCCTGATTCTCCTTGCCCTTTGTGGACTAAGGTTGAGCGCCTTTTCCTCTCACCTTTTTCCTTTGCCGAATGTATCTCCTTCTCACGCAAGCCCTCTCCAATCCTTACTCCCATTCATAAATTCACTCTCAAACTCCTTTTATCCTCTAATCCTTCTCCTCCTGGATGTATAGCTGACTTTCTTTCTTCCACTATTTGGCACAACAAATACCTTTTACTCCGGGGTAAGCCTATTTTCTGGAAATCTTGGAGAACCAAGGGTTTGCTTTGGATTTCACAATTATTCTCACAATCCACTTTTTTGCCCTTCCACACCCTTTGCTCCACTTTTGACTTACCCCTCTCTTTTGCTCCCAAATACCTCCTCCTTAAAGCGTCAGTCATGGATGTTTATAACAAACTTTCTAAATCTATCCCCTCTCTCATTTTACCTGAGCCTGCTACTCAACTTCATTCTACTTTACGCACTCTTCCCAAAGCCTCTGTCATCTATAAACACCTTCATGCTCACACACGTCCTAGACCCAAATCCAAGGTGGAAGAGCTTTGGGAGAATGATTTTTCCACATCATGGCCAATTTCCCTTTGGGATAAGATTTGGACAAAGATTCGCAAAACTTCTAGGGCTGCATCTCTAACACAATCTATATTTTTTATTTACAACCGTTTATTACACACCCCTTCCACCCTTCACAAACGCTTCCCTACCACATCAGATACATGTTGGTCTTGCACTTCACCTAATGCTACTTTGTTTCACATGTTGTTCATTTGCAGGGAGGTACGTACCTTTTGGTTACAAGTTTGGGCTCAAATTAATGTTATTTTTTCTACTAGTATCCCATTTTCTCCTACCCAGATCTTTTTAGGTAGTTTATCCCCTTGTTGGGACAAAACTGATCTCAATGTTCGTATTGTTGACTTATTATTAGCTGTTGCATTTCAACAAATTACTGTTAATTGGAAGTCTACATCTACTATTACTTTCAAAGCATGGTGGTATAATGTTTGTCACAATCATAGACTTGATACTGCTTTTGTCTTTCCTGCCCAGATGGCAGCTAAACGTGCTGAGTTATGGCTTCCTATTTCGTTATATTTAGATAATTGTACAACTCGCTCCTTTCGTCCAAGACCTGCTCAGCAGGAGGTTCCTAAACCCCCTTGATACCCTTTCTCATTCCTTACGTTCTGTCAAACTGTTTAACTGCATAGTTATATTTGCATTTGTTTTCACTGTACATTTACTATACCCTTTCTTCTTTTTTACTTCCTGATACCCATGATTAGTTTATTGCGTTTCGAATTGCAAATTTCACCTTGCATTGTTTCGTCATTAACATTTTTCCGATTCCCCTTCCCTTCCCATCCCTTTATTATTTTCCCTCATAATGTTTCGCCTGTATTTTGTATTATTACCTTGTATTACTTTTAATAAACTTATTTTGAACTAAAAAGAAGAGATATGACAATTTCTTTTGGAGCCAGTGATGAATCTAGCTGCTGCATTGATTGAGGCTCTTAGAGGGGCCGTCGTCGATCTAGGCAGGCCGCAGAGAGTGACCCTCCTATAATCCACTCTAGGGAGTACTAGAGCTTGAACTGCTTGTTTGATGTCTTTTGCGGGCAGGAAGGGTTTCATTCTTCTCAAGGTGTTCAACTGAAAATTTGCTCCATTTGTAGAGGTACTGATGTGTTTTTGCATACTGTCCAGGGTTACTCCAAATGATCTCGCTGAATTGATAATGAGGGGCTGTTAGGTGGTTCATTCACTCTAAGATGATAGTCGATTGGCTGGGGGGGGGGGCAATTAAGAGGAATTCGGTTTTGACAGTGTTTAGTTTCAAATGGTTTTTGGTCAGTCATGTCTGCGTTGTTTGGAGCGTTGCCTTGAGAGATTTGATGTACTCAAGGGAGTGGATCTTTACGTAGAGTTGAGTGTCGTCTGCATACATGTGATAATGGAACTTCCAGGAGCTGAGAAGTTCGGTGAGTGGTTCCATGAAAAGGTTGAATAGCGTGGATGACAGAGATGATCCCTGGGGTACTCTTAAAGTGACTGGGGTGGATTTGGACACGGATTGATTGACCATGAATCTTTGTGTTCTATTTTGAAGGAAGGAGGTAAACCAATTTAGAACCGATGCTTCTTTTGAAAGGGCAATTGAGATGAGACAGCCTAATTGTGAGGGGAATGTGCACTGATGAGCGAAGAGAGAGCAGGCTGATCTTTATCTCTTGTTATCACAAATGTAACTGGAACAACAGAAGCCCTTGCTGCAGGAGCAGCTGGTGTCCACTACAGATTATATAAAAAGATATTGTCTGCAAGTCTTGTGTTATTCTTGAATGATGAACAATGCAGATTATTTTATGGCCTGTAAAAATACTAGGAAGCGCGTGTCATGCCTTGAGATGGTACTGCTGCCTATTTGTGCCTTGGAGCCGTGCTCCTATTTCTGAAATGAACGCAGCAAGTGGCATTTGCAAGAGCCACTTGCTGCCAACTTGTGATCTCCTGGCAGCAAGTAAATGAAAGTTTATTTCATGCCGCTGATTTTAAAACACAGGCGATGCAAAAAACTGTAATTTTCTTTTTGATGCTCTCTAACATGATGTCTCAGTGTGCTTCAGACTAGAGACTACGTGCTTTGGAAAGCATAGGTATGCAGGCGCCCACGCCTGTGCCCTACACGGAACAGTGGTCAGGAGTATCATATCTTTTCCTTCCATTAGGAAGAAGAATGGAGTTTTATTAGACCTGGTACTCTTTGCAGCATCACACACACACTTTTGACTTCCCCTCCTGTTTTCTGAACCTGTTTATGTTGGCTTTAGGACTCTGCTCACTTTGCCACTGTTAATCTGTGCTAAAGAACTTGTGCTTTCTCCACCAAACATGGGAGAATTGACTTATACCCAAATGCCACATTTAATTCACTTGTAAGTCCCTGGTAAAGTGGAACTATATGTACCCAGGGCCTGTAAATTCAATGCTACTAGTTGGCCTGCAGCACTTTTTGTGCCACCTACTTAGATAGCCCTTTTAAACAAGTCTCAGATCTGACATTGCAGCCTGTGTGTGCGGTTTATACTGCCTTTTCAACCTGCAAAATAAACATTTTGCCACACCTAAATCTTCCTTTTTAATACTTAGTTATGAATCACCCCTAGGATAGGCCCTAAACAGCTTATAGGCCAGGGTGCAGTATATTTAAAAAGTGTACTTTTAAGTTTTACATGTCCTGTTGGTGAAAAATGATCACATTGATTGTTCACTATTCCAATGCCTAACTCTTCCATAGGATAACATGAGGAGCGGAGCCATCCAAGGAGTGACAAGTGGAGACAGTCAAGGCAGGCTGAGGCGGACGGGCAGATCACCATAACCTAGGACGAGCCCGTGGACAGTGAGTCAAGTGAGCTGCGTTGCTGGTGAGGATGGTGCTGTGGTACCTCCCGGAGGCACTGGGGATTAGGTTGGTGCAGCTTGCGTGAACGGTGAGGGATGCTTCCATCCCGTGCTCTGTTCTTGCCTCTTATTTTATATCCTCCCGACTTTTTCATCTCTCCTGGAGAAAGTCACCTACCTACCTCCCAAGCACTGCACAGAAAGCATTTGGAATACTTTATATAATTGTTTACGCTTCTGCAATTTGTTTGGGCAGCTGTTTCTGCAATTTGTTTGGGAAGCTTAGTGGCACCGGAGAGCAGTAGTATCAGCCCGGTGGCGTAGTGAGCGCATTGGGATCAGCCTAGGTGTGTAGTGTGGCAAGGGTTGGTGGGCCGAGTCCTGCAGCCAGAAGACAGCCTAAGCCGCAAGTCAGAGAGGCACTGCAACCGAGTGCAGGGAGGAAGAAGGAAAGAGGTGGGGCAGAGAGGCCAACACCTCTTCTCCCCTCCCTCGAACCCTCCAGCCACACTGTTAGCTCTAACTGACCTCTGCCACTGCCGCCATCACCTCCGGCACCTATCCTAGCACTGAAGGGGGGAATCATTGGCTGCAGGCTAGGCGAGGCCTCGGGTCCACGTCCTATTATAGACAAAGGCCGCCGGCACTAGGCTGGTGTGGCCTGCCAAATGCTGCTAGTGGATCTCTCCCCTCGCTGATCTCCATCTAACTGCTGGCCCCCCCACACAGATTCTGGATCTTGCGCTGTAGTGCACTGTAGCACACTGCAGCACACGACTGTGGCAGGAGGGGACTGAAGGGTGAAGAAAGAACGCAAAAGGTCCAGGAAGACTTGGGGGCCAAGGCAGACATTCAAGAGGAAATCAAGAAGAAATTGTGCCCTTTTTCCTCTGTCCATCATAATCCATCATAATCAAACATAATCATAACCTTCCAACGGAAAAGGCCAACCGGCTGCATGGAAGTGCAAGCAGTCATGTCAGCAAGGAAACTGCTACCCCGGAGAAAGGGCACTACTCTTCGCACCGATACCTCATCGGAGCGCTTCAGCAAGCCTTAGCCTTCCCTGGTGGTCAAGTAGCTCAAACATCACAGGTGCTGATCAGCAAATTCTTCAGTAAGGCAACAATCCAGATCTAGACTCGGGTAAGTTCACCTCCATCCTCTGTCTCACAACCAGGCCCAGATGTACTGGACAAGACACTGACCCCACTTCTAGTCCCACTGCCGTCCCATCACTCAAAACCTCTCAACCCTGCTAACTTGAGCCTGAGGCAGACCTGTAACCTCTTTATCAACCTCATTTCTCTCCTGGGGGTCCAAGAACGAGACCCAAAAATGTTCTAGATACAAAAAGGGACAGCTCACCTAGTCCAGGAGATCCCTGTGTCATAGTGGCTACATCAAGAACTCTAAAGCTAAACCCTTCATCTCCAGTCCATCTCCAAACATCCAGCCCGCTTGCTTTTTCAAACTTCCACAAGTGCTGGGCTGTCCCTGAAACAGCCTATACTGTTGTTGAGTTCACCTCAACCCCGATGGGCAGTCAACCGTGCACCAGCACAATTGGGCTAACTGATTCTCCGAAGCCAACAAAGACAACAAGGAATGAAAGCTCCCTCTAACCAAGAAATCTATTAGAACGTTCCTAGCTTCTCTGGAAGCCTGAATTGAGGACTCCCTGGCTCAAACACCGGGACTCAACACGAGGACTCACAAAAGTCCCCACAGCTCAACACAAGCAGACAGCGAACCATTCATGGAGCTTGGCCCTCCGAGCCCTACATTGGTCTCACTGACCTCTTTACACATTAAAGATGATTCCATCGCTACAGCACTATTATGGCAATTACAGAAGATGGATCTCCAGATTGGCCTAATTCAAACAAGGGCTTCAATCCCAGCCAACATGGCCACCAGGCAAAGTATTATGGAAAAGACCATCAGGTTACCAGAGTCCATCAATCCATGTTCTCGTTCTCCATTAATCAACAAACTTTCGTCCCGTCCAGAAATACTATGCTTGCTTCTTGCCAGCATTAAGAATAACATCCATGGTGGTGGAAATCTCACTCAAAACCTAAAAAATGGGAAGCCTCCTTCTCAGACATCGTGTACAATAAACAGTGTTACATCAAATTCTCCCAGAGGCGCTACCCCTCCTCCCCGAGAATCAGGACCCAAAAATGTACCCCCCCCCTCCCCCCCCGCAGGGCAGACATCAGGTATCGGCCCTTATGAATCAATGGCTGGAATCACGCGTATCCACAGCATGATGGCTTCACCGTTCCCACTGATCCCGAGCCAACCCAGGAACGATGATCCAGCAATGTCAAACCGCTATTTATCTCCCAACAAAACCAATCGCCTCCAGTAGAGAAAAAAAGAAACCCCAAATAAAATAACAACTTGAAAAGAAGAGATCTTGGCCGACAGGGGCAGGAACCTTCACCAAGTTGGCAACAGACGAGAGGGGGGCAAACCACTTCCCCAGCTTTAATCAGATCCCAAAACCAAATACTGAAATTGCTGAATACAAGGAGGTTCTCACCACCACAAATGTTCCCCCTAACAATTTTTTAACAATTACACAGGAAGCGTCCAAGGTCAATGTCACTAAACCCAGCGCTCCGAACTGCACATCATCAAAGCCAAGGCCAGTACCATGTCCACTCAACGCACGGGGACCCTTCAATAATCCAGGGCCTGGCTAATCAAGATATCAAAACACAGCCTCCAAGGGGCTCTTTAAACGCAAGGATTGGATCAGTTAATCCAATGGCAAACACAAGTTGTGACACATGTATTAACAGACATCGGCCTGTTAGGCCCGTAAATGCTGCTACTGACGTGCAATCCCTTCAATGCCTCCCGGGCCAACCAACGACGAATGACTTCTTCTAGACAGCAACAAATTTACCAGGCGATCGACCGGTACAGCCGAATGGAGGAGAGCTATTCTCCACTCGAACCCACATTCCATCATCCCAAGGCCCTTCAATTCCTCCCTGCAGAGCTGGGCAGCTGCCCTGTCAAGGCACTGATGAACAGACAGAACTTGCTCTCATCCCACACTATGCCCGCAAGGGCCCACATGACATTCTTAACAGGAACAATCTCCTGCGCCTATTGAAACATATCCCATCCCTCAGGGGGATAACCTCCTCTGACCTAACATCAGTACAGTTCGCTCAAATACCGGGCAATGGGGTCTCAGAAGCAACCATTACAATATGGTCAAGAGAGACTTTAAGGGACATCATCCTCAGGGAAGCCAGGATCTTTGAAGACTGGGGTATTGAGCTTTGGACCCCGCCTAGAAAAATATCTGCACATACTTCTACAGGAAGACTTGTTAAGGCCTCACATAAGTGTACTGAGAGGGACATGTGGAGCAAACCAAAACTGGCTCTCTGGCACTTCAAAAGCCGAAAGCTCTATTAAAATCTCATGCATACTAATCAACATCTGGTGAGATGCAAGTCAAACCTCACAGATCACTTTAATAGTCAGAGTCGCCAGGGATTCCCTCACCGAGACCAGCCAGGGTCCTGCTTCTGGCAGGAGCCCTCAAAACCACCCTCTCGGCTCATCCGAGTTGGCAGGCTCCAAGCTGATCATCACTTCCAGGAATGTGGCTGGGCTCAAGTCAATACTCTCATCTAAATCTGCGGTGACGTATCTAAATAAAAGTGACATTATCTGCCTACAGGAGACCTGGACTCTATCTCCACCGGTCCTCTATGGCTACTATGAGCTTTTCCAACCGGCCACCAGGTCTAACCCCTTTGGACGTCCTTCTGGGGGCCCCCCAATCTTCATTAAACACTCTTACAAGATCATGGCTACACCTCTCCACTGAAACTTCCTGGCAGGGCAAGTTGTTTTAATTACAGGGGCCTCAAATCAAACAACGGACCTCCGCTTCTTTTATTAAATTGTTATCACAACACAGCAAAAAGATCAAAGCTATCTACAACAGTACTCTTGACAAAGAACTTGGAAGATCTTCCATTAGAGTTTGCCTCTGTTGAAATCCTGCTACTAGGTGACTTTAATATCAGGGGCTTGGGAATTCTTATCCTCCAGGGACACCCCAACCATACCTCAACCAATTAGCCAGTGCGAATTTAATGTTTATGCAACTCCTAGGCCTGTGATCCATTGACCTTATCCAATAGGCCCAACGTGGAAAGGAGGGGGCCTGCGGATTATGCAACTATAAGACCCAATCATGGTTCCACCTCTTGTACTGCTGTCCTCTTCTTGATGCCCCCAGGAGATCTCTTCTGAAGTCACTCTATTTAAAAAGTGGCATTGATACATGCCTGTAGGCTTCAGCACTTTGTTTTTCTCTAACAGACACTCAAACGCTAGGGAGGTGTGGCAAATATGTGAGAAACCTGGACTCAGGCTGCCTAACTACTCTCAGCCCTAATCTGTTTCCATTAAAGCTCATCTTGTAGATCTTTGCAAGAAACCATTTTGAAAAAGCTAGTTGCCTGCCATTGGTTGAGCAATTCACTGACACACCGGGCCGACTGGCCAACAAAGAAGTAATGGCAGGCTACCACGATCTTTGGGGCACCAAAAAATAGCACCTTTTGAATATGGCCAAGGGATTCTGTTCCTCACCATTTAGGAGCTGCCCTCAATCCGGCCCTACATGATCCTCAGCCCCGACTTCGCACTTGGCATCCCCCCCACAAACTTGTACTTGTACTTGCCATTCTTTCTCCTAGGGGCTGACCCGACACTGTCCGAACCTTGGCACTGACAATCTGACAAGAGAAAGATGAACAATAGCTGCTAGTGTAGTTTACATTTTAACTTTGTTCCAATGGTTTTATTCTTAGAAGGAATATTACGTAAGACTGCCTTTTATGAGTAACGATTTTATCCTAATATATCCAATGTCCAGTACTACTAATGTACTTAAGGTTGTATTGTTGGTGTTATAATTGCAATAGTTTTAAGTAACTGGGCAAATAAATAAATAAACATAGGATAATAAGTGAGAACTTTTGATTGGGATCAGGAGGGGAAGTCATTTTCTGTGTCTGAGGAATTGTAATTTAAAACCCTCTTTAATGCTAAACGTTTTTTTACCACACCATTCAAAAAATTCCACTTTTAGAAAGTTTTCATTTTCTTGTACTAACCATTTGGTGCCTTCCTTTTGGTTCCTTGGTCGCATGACTGGGTGTAGGTAGCAGTTGGCCATTGTATATTCTTCTGAGACAGTTTCACAATAGAGAATCTAAGTATTAAGAGGATGGGCCACATCTTGCAGGATGGGGGATGGAGCTGTCACCTACTTCCCCTTCAAAGGCACTGGCTCAGCTCATTCACAAAGGACTTCCTACTAGCCTATTGTGTCTCCAGATAGACTGGAACTAGGGCAGGGAGGCTGGAAATTCCAGACGCCTCTGTAGGAGGAAACTCCAGAACTTTCTCCCACTTCAAAGTGGGCAATAGGTATAAAAATGGGAACCCTCTGGCTCACACTGCAGTACAGCCCTCGACCTGTGGATTACAGAGAAAAGACACCCTGCTGCCCCTTATGCTTGTGAAGCGACGTGAAAACCCGTAAAGCCTTGTCACACATCTCATCAGGACTGACACAAAGTGGTTCTAAGTCCCACAAAGCCTCACTGCCCTGCTTCAAGGTAACATGTCCACCTCGACGTGAATCTTCACAACATAAAGCTGCTCAGACTGCGCACCCAGTACATAAGATACTACTCTCAGCGGGGTAATATTGGTCCTGTACCCCACCTGTGCTCCATCGCAGTCAGCCTGAACTTGTGATGTTTTCCCAATCCAGAGCAACCAGGTATCCTCAGTTGGCTCTTTGTGCCAGTTGGCGGTACATTTACCTAAATCTTTAAAATTGCATATCTCCAGTTCTACTCATTGGATTTTTGGTGTCAAACAATGTAGCAAATTTTTTCTAAATTGGTATAGGATTTTTCTTGTGTTGTGTTTTTACTTTATTTCTGTCTGTGTGCTGCATAAATGCTTTACACATTGTCTCCAAGTTAAATCTTACTGCTTTTGTACCAAGACACTAGAGGGTTAAGCACAGGTTAATTTAGTAGCTTTTTGTGGTTCAGTTTGACAAGGATTTTTGCTGTTGCTTAAGAGAAGTTTCACCCCCCTCAACCAATAACCAATTTGTTCACATTAGTGCTCAATGTTGGGATTCAGTACTTGTGTTTGTGCAGTGCCATACAGTGATTTTGTGTAACACTAATATCCCATATAACATTTCTTATAAAAATTTGAGGTTTTTAAATTCTTCTCAAACAGCCACTTTTGCTCTTTTCAAGCTTACTACCATTCTACCTGACTGTTTGTGCCTGTGATGCTACCTGCAAGGCTGGAGCCTGATCTCTGTAACATGAAGAGCTCACAGCTGTTGAGCTCAAAGGATTCTGCAAGGGGAAGGGGATTCTAGTTAAAAAGAGGTCCAAGAAGGACAAGCTTCAGAAGGCTCTTGGAGCCTATGAGGAGGCCCACCAGCTGCTGGACACAGCAGAGGATGAGGCAGAGGATGTTATTGGGGAGTAAGAGGAAGACTTGGACATTGGTCCTGAGCTGCAACACCCAGAGTAGCAGGAGTACAATGCAACCCCAGGAATAGAGATCCCTGCAAGTGCAGGGAGTGTTGTGTCTCCCAAAGGCCTGTCCCTAGAGGAACTAGAGAACATGAAAGCTGAGAGTGAATTCAAGTGGCAGATGCCCAAACTGATGATGGAAGAGAGAAAGGCTAGGACAGAAAAAGCATCTTGCTGGGTCATGAAACGAGCATGAAAGAGTTGGACTTCAAATCTCAACAAGTAGAGTACAACAACAATGGTGACAGCATTCCTTCAATGTCCACTGGGGAAAAGAGGGTCCACAGTGCTAAGGATATGGTGCCTTACTTTGTTTTAGGGGATGACATAGATAAATGGTTTGAGACCTATGAAGTTGACCTAAAGATGTACAGTGTTTCTGAGGAGGACGGGGAGGTCAGTCTCTGGAAGCATATTCCCAGTAAATGGAGGAATGCACTGTTATCACTAGGGAAAGGGGACAGGATGAGGTATACCATCATAAAGGATGCTCTGACCAGGAAGTATGGACTTACCCCAGAACAGGCAGAAGCTGCCCCAACAGTACTAGGGGGGTATGTGGATTTCTTTTCCAAGGCACTTGATGGTTGGATGAACAGCAGTGATATGAAGGATTACCAAGGGCTGTACAATGTATTTGCCAGAGTGCACATGTTCAGCAATTGTTTTCCAGAATAGCGCCAAAACCTAGTATATAGTAAGCTGACAGATCCCAGGGAGCTTGCTAAGGAGGCAACCACTGGAGGCGACCACTGGCTTAGCACCTAGTAGGTTTTGGTGGGCGGTGCAAAGGGCACCCTATTTTCAGCCCCAGTGCTTTGATTGTTCTGAGTTACAACACACTCAGGAGGACTTTGCCTGTCCTAAGAAACTACCCAGTGTTGGGACCTCTACAGGGGTTGGAAATTAGGTCTTCGGAGTAAGTAGCCCCCAAGAGCAGGTTTTAGAACATGCCTTAATTTCCTTTAGTTGAGAGGTGGACTCAGAGGGTAGATTTGTGATCCCTGACGGTGTGAGGCGTTAATTTTACCAGGTCAAAGTGAATGGGGTCCTTGTCACTACGCTGAGGGGCACTGGGGCCAGCCACACCATGACAGTGGAAAGATTGTTTTCCCCAAAGCAGTTCACCGGATAGGTGTGTAGGGTAACTCCATTCCAGAGGCAGGACTTTTCTGCCCCATGGCTCTGGTATCTCTGGAATGAAATGGGGAGGTGTTAGACCTGTCATAGCTTGGCATGATTACCCTTGACGTTTTGCCTTTGCCTCCTATGAAGTTGGATGCTGTAGGTACTTGCCACTGCTAATCAGTGTGCAAGTACAGATGTTCCCTGTATAAATTGTAGTGGTCATTGGTTGTCTCTGGTTGGTATGTTTGCCTTAGTAGCAAGATCCCTAAGTGATGTGCACTGTGTGTGCCACGGCTAGTACTAAAGAAATGCGCAGAGAGGGAACATAGGTATTCAGTGTAGGACCTGCGTGCATTATGCTAAATTAGCATGCTGTCCTGATTAGTGCTACCACTTGTCAGGCCTGACTTTCCCTTTTGCATATACATTGGGCACCCCTTTAGGTTGTCCTGGGTAACCCCTAGGCAGGGTGCAGTACAGGTAAAAGGCAGGACCGGTGCCCGTGTGGGTGCTAGGCCCTGACCGTGGAAAAAAAATACTCCATTTCATTTTCCCTGGTGAAAGGCTATCCTGTCCATAGGACAGAATGAGGGAGGCTGGGTGTAGTATTGTTAGCCTAGTTTCCCAAGAATTGGAAATGGAACAGTGAAGTTTGGTATGTCTGAACTCACAGCCTCATAAGGCATCTTTTTGGGTAGATGGTTTTGTCGTTGTGTGTCCAGAAACCGATGTTTGAGAAAATGGCCGAGTTTGTGCTTTAGACCTTTTTGTGTGTCTCAACAGAATGTGAATTGCCTGCCTGGATCTGGGAGAGGTGAGAAAGGCTGAGCGAGGTCATGCCCCAGGGGAGGGGTGGAGACGGCGCCAGGCTGCCCTGCACCTGGAGCTGGGAGAAGGAGAGGCTTTGCGAGGGGAAGAGGCCTGGGTCACAGCCATAAAACAAGAGACCCATCTCGCTCTGAGTGATTAAAGATCCAGGCCCCCAGTTTCAAAGAGAGGATTGTGACACTGGGGGGGGGGGAGGAGATACGCAAGACTGATTTAGGGAGGGGTCGGGGAGCCCTGAGCACAAGGAAACTTCAAAGACAATTAGGGGTATAACGGAAAGAACTGTAACCCCAAGACTTTGGTTATGTTGATGATGTTGTCGAGAACGGTCTCAGTATCGTTCGGAAAAGTGCTGGGAGCACTTTGAAGTAGCCTTGGACTGGTCGAGTCTCTGGTGGCTTTGACCTGTCCGTGACCGGGAAGAAAACCTCTCCCTCAGGAAGAGTTGCTGAATAGGCTGCGAGAGACACTTGACCCTTGCCTTGTGATCTGGGGCTTGTGGGTAGTTTGTAGCTCTTGACCGAGGAGACTGAAGGGGCGCTGCAGTGGGTTCTACCCCCCTTCTTCCTGAGCAGGGCTTTGCTGTGTACTGATTCCTGTACCCCAAGGGCTCGAGGATAGCTGGCTCCCTGTTCGGAAACACAGGAACATAAAAGTTTCCAGGAAGTCTCAAGTGGCGCGGTGGTGGGACTGTGTTGTGGCAGCATGAGACCTTCGAGGGGGTACCTAAGGTGATCTTGGGCAGGGCACCCGGAGCGAATCAAGACACTGACGTGCAGGGTGCGTGTCTTTGTGTGGCTACAGGTGTTGGAGTGCCTGTAGATTGTGGGCATCGTGGAAGAGAGACAAGATTTGGGACATGCAGGGGGTGCGTGTCACAGTGCAGTCCAGGCACTAGTGAAGAGTGCCGGGACATCGAGGGCACTAAGAAGGAGTAAGTCTCCGACACCCGGGTTGGCGTGTGGTGGTGCAGCTAGGGCAATAGTGGAGAGCGCCTGGTACCTTGTGTGCAGCAGGAGGAGAGGTGAGACTCAGATGCGCAGTGTGCATGCCGTGGTGTGACCAGGGTGTTAGTGGAGAGCGCCTGGATCAACGTGTGCACCAAGAATTGAGGTGGGTCTCCAGCACGCAGGGTGCGTGTGGGGGTGCAGTTGTGGCACTAGAGGAGAATGCCTTAAGATTGTGTGCACTCTGAGGCAGAGCGAGACTCGGACACGCAGGGTGCGTGTTAAGGTGCCAGCCGAGGCGTAGTGAGGTGCGCCTGGTCATCGGAGGCGGGAGGAGGAGTAAGTCTCTCATGCGCCGGTGCTGCGCGCTGAAGGTGCCACCGGAGGTGAGGAGTACCGAGGAACGGTGAGCACCGGGGAGTGAAGAAGTCCTAACAGCGCTGGAAAGGAGGGCCAAGTGATCGGGACCTCGAAGGCAAAGTGGGGTGGCACCAGCGTTGTGTGGAGAGCTTTGTGGAAGGAGTTTGTGCTGAATGTTGGCGGTCCGGAACGGCAGACCACAGGAGCTGGACTACCGGCCCAAGCGCGCCTTGCCAGTAGTGACAAGGTTGTGGAGGGAGGCCAATCCGCTGCTGCAGGAGAGGAGAGTGGATTCGTACCCCCAGGTACAGTGGATCATCGCCTGGGGTGGGGTGCAGGCTCAGAGAGACACTGTCTCGGCCTCTCGCTGCTGGCAGCAGTGTGGGCCTGTTGCTTTGGCCCAGATCTTGTGTTGACACAGTACATGATCGTGACTCTACGCATTGATTGTTTCATTGTGGCACTGTACAGGAACCCATTGTTAAGTAGTGCAGTATTTCTTGTATTTTGAAACATGTGTGATTCTAGTGATACGAAATATCTAACCTGTTGAGAACGGTTAAAAGTCAGCGTTACTGTTGGTTAGAAGCTGTGGTTGGGGATTAAAACCGCCCAACCCACCGGAAACAATATTACCTATTGTATGTGTGTGGAAGTTGTACTGTGTGGTCAATTCATATATCTTTCTATATAAAGTATACTTGTTTTCTACAGAGTTGTGTGGTGTCCATTTGTGGTGACATTATTGGGATTGCTGTGGGCGTGGTTGCACATACTGGCCACTCGTGCCTTGGAGGTAAGCCTGGCTGCTCGTGCCAAGTTACTAAGTGGGTGAGCAGGGCTGTCTCGGATGGTGTCCTTTCTTGGCCTAACGTGGGAGCGGGGGGGTCTGGGTCGTGCACTTGACAACAACAGTGTGCATGGGAACTCCGGCTTGTAACAGGAGGTGACACAGCAGAGGGTCATAGTTAGTCAACAGATGCCTATTGACTGCATTCTGGAAAATTAGTTTCTACTGGTGTCAGAAAAGCTGGGGGTGGCTGACCTGGGTGATTAACTATATCTGGCTGTGCAGCATCTTTTTGTAATTCCCAAACCTGTGTTTCTGGGGTACCACTCCCACATGGAGGGTACAGAGGCCCAGAGGGAGGAGAAGAAAGACTCACTCCTGATCCCTGTTCCACCTCCGGGTACAGACTCTGGGCTGGATAACCAGTCTCAAACTACCACCCACTGGACCGGTGGGAAACAGAGTGGAAATAGGTTGCCCCCACTCTGTGAAACCTCAGAGATCAGAGAACCTTGGATTGCCAGAGGCCAGGCTCTGAGTCTTGACACTGAAAGCTGTCAGTGGCTTCTATTGGTTAATGTCCTTATGGGCAGAATTTTCCTTTGGTTGGGGACAGGAGTCTAATCCCAGTGGTGAAATGGGCCACATCATGTTTATGGCCATGGTGGTAGTGTCTCCCTATTAGTATGCATCTGTGAGTAAGTTAAGGTTAGGAGCTGCACAGATGGAGTCCACAAGTGAGGAGAAGCGTTCCCCATGACTGCCCGTCCAATAGCTCAGTAGAGTGTAGGCCGAGAGTTCCAAAGGGCATAGAACTGGCAAGGGCCTCTTCAGTAGAGAGCCATTGTCCTTATTCTTTTACTCAAGCAGGGAAGTTCATCAAGGTATTGAATAATTTGCCCTTGGTTTAGACTGGAGGGGGTCATATAGGACCTGACCCTCTCTGCAGGATCACCCCAAACCTTTTGCCTTTATGCCTTCTGTTTTCTGAACCCGTTATTGATGGCTTTAGGATTCTGCACACTTTCCCACTGCTAATTAGTGCTAAAGGGCTTGTGCGTTCTCCTTTAAACAAGGTCAAATTGGCGCACACCCAATTGGCATAATTAATTTACTTGTAAGTCCCCAGTGAAGTTGTACTACATGTACCCAGGGCCTGTAAATTAAATGCTACTAGTGGGTCTGCAGTAATTATTGTACCACCCACACAAGTATTTTTTAACCATGTCTCAGGTATGCCATTAAAGACTGTGTGTGCTGTTCTAAACTGCCATTGTGACGTGCTAAAATAAGCCTTTTGATAGGGCTAAACCTTACTTTGTAGTGCACATAAGTCACCCCTAGGGTAGGCCCTAAACAGCGTATAGGGCAGGATGCTGTGTATTAAAAAAATACGACATGTACTTTTAAGTTTTACATGTCTTGGTAGTGAAAAAAGTTTTTGTTTTTGCTACTGCAAGGCCTACCTCTCTCATAGAATAACATTGGGCTAATAAGTGATAACATTTGATTGAGAGCAGATAGGAACATCATGTTTAGTGTCTGATGAATTGTAATTTAAAATACTCTTTAATGGTAGAGCTGGATGTTAAGTCAGTATTCCGAAAATGACATGATTTGTATTTTCTTCCCAGACACTATCACAATAGAGGGTCTGGTTGTTGGCAGACTGGGCTATCTCTGGCAGATCGGGGTTTTACCTTTCACCTACCACACTTGCACTTCAAAGGCACTGGTTCAGCTCACACACAGAGGACTTCACACTATCCTATTCTGTCCCCACACAGACTGGGAACAGGGAAGGTAGGTAGGGATTTCCAGGCAACTTTGTAGGGGAGGGAACTTCAAACGTTTCTCCCACTTCAAAGTGGGCACCTCGTACAAAAAGAGGACCATCAGACCCACTATTCAGTATACTCCTGGGCCTGTGGATACTACTGAAGAAGGATACCCTGCTGCTTGAGGCCTGCCCTGCTTGCTGAGAAGGAAGACTGGACCTGCTTCCTTCATCCCCTGGCTGTATGACTCAAGGGATCAGCTGACTGACTTCCTGTTCTGAGCCAAAGGTACACAACTACCTCCAGAGTCCTCCCTTCTTCTGCCCAGCTGATCTGCTGCACTGGACCTGCCTGGGCCTTCAACTGGATCTGTCCAAACCCTGCTGGACTCTGTTGTAGTGAGTACCTGATCCCGAAGTGGTGCCTCTCCAGGTTCTGTGCTCTTGGTTAGTTTCACAGTGAGCTCCTCCTGTCCTAACTGAAGGTTCCAACAAGTCTGGTGCGAAGCATCATGAATCCTCGCAAATCATCGCCACACAGCTGCAAGCCTCATTGGAATCGGTGTAGAGTGATGGAAAGCCCTGTAAATCTTCGCCGTACAGCTGCCAGCTCCATCTGGACCAACACTAAGAGACATGAACCCTGCAGACTGCTCACCAAGGTGCTATCCTTAGCTGGCCATTCTCGGTCTTGTACCTGGCCTGTGATCTATTGCAGTCAGCCTAAATTTGTGACTTTGTTCCAGTCCAGCTTGACCAGATACCATTGTTGGAGGTTTGCAGCTTTTGGCACTGCTTTTATTGAAATCTTTAAAATTGCATATGTCCAGTTCTACAGATTTCTTTTTGTCATTTTGGTGTCAAATTATTTGTTCGATTTTACTCTATTTTTTATAAATGGGTGTTTGATTTTTCTTGTGTTGTGTTTTCACTTTATTGCTGTTTTGTGCTGCATAAAAACGAATCCGGCCTACTTTTATACTAAGCTACCACATGATTTAGCACAGGCTAATTTAGTAACTTTGTGTTGTTCACGCTGGCAAGGATTGTAGCTGTTGATCGAATCTCACCCTCTGAACAGACAAGCCATTTTCTCACAATTTACAATTAGTTCCAGCTTCAAATACTAGGTAAACGTTGGGAAATGGACGGCATTTTTATATGTGCCACTTTGAGACTTAATATATGTGATTTGTATCTGGTTAATACCTATGGCCCTACTGCAGATGACCAAACATTTTGGAGAAATATCCCTACCAAAACTGTGAAAGTAGGCAATGTTCCCCTTATAATTGGTAGTAATTTTCATATAATATGTCACCCTCACTGGTATTTGGACAAAATATTGAGTTTCCAAATAAGAAGACAGAAATAAAAATTGTGATATAAAAATAACGTGATACAGAAATAACATTGTCAAGAATAATTTTTTTTCAGGTAAGTAATATTGTTACTAAGAATGTTGTTGTTAATCTTGTTTTCAATAATATGCTTGTAAATCAGTAAGCGCCATTTCAAATGAAATAGACAGGGCAGAAGGGCGACTCTCTCTGGACTTGGGTGGTCCCTTGGTTGGTTCCTCACTTTTCTTTTTGGGTGAGCCTTCAAGCATGGCCAACCAAAATTCACTGGATGGAGCATCGAGTACAGTACAGTTGGTCTCAAAAGTGGTCTCAGATGTCACAGTATTAACTCTAGCAATCCTACCTCCTGATCAAAAATCTGTAATAGGGCACTTGTTGCCTCTATTCAATGTGCAGCTCTGGGGGGCCCTCCAGCACCTAAGACGTTGTGGTGAGTCAACAAGAAATCTGAGACTGTTAAGATAGGGGATGGCATCACCAATGTTGATTTGAGGGGGGTTGAAGAGCTATGGCCTTCCTTAAAAAAAGAATATTGTGGAAGTATTGACTAACCTACTGACCAATTCCTGTAACAAAATCAGTAAAGTACACTTGGAATATAGAGATACATTAGGCATAGTCGAAAAAATGTTGTCTTCCATCACCTACGTTTCCCAGATGGCTATTCCCCTGCAACAGACAGCCCAACCTGGAAACCCCCAGCAGACATCCCAAACACCAGCCAGACCCCAACTGCTACTTTTAGGGTAAATAGGGCCACAATACGCAGGCCTGATCCCCGGGTTACCCAATCCCACCCCACCAACCTCAGACAAGGTTGCCTGAAGCTGACCTATTGGTACCTTCCGACGCAGCAATGGGAAGCAATAATAGATAGCCTTTTTGCACCCTTTAGTCAAGGTTCGGCTGTAATTCATCTCCTCCCAGCCTGCTACCCCTATACTAAGGTCCTGGTAGGGGTGCAAGGCTTCAGCACTCAGAGGGACAAGTCCACTGACCAACTGATTAATAAAGTTACCCTATGGTTGAGCAAACATGCCAGGTTCATTCAAGGGTGACTGTGATAGTCATGTGTAGATTTCCAGAACTGGCCGTAAGATTCTTTCCCAGACCTCTCAGCCCATTCCTTTTGAATCTGGTATAAAGGCACTCCCACTGGGCTTCTTTTATAGGCCCCCCTACAACCACATACCTAGTCACTGCCTCTCAGCTTAGGAGAGGGCCCTTTTCCCTGTGGGGGAATACCAACAACACTTAACCCCTTTGCTCCTGTGAGGGACCTTAATGATTTAGATTGACAACGAGAGTATGAGGGCATCAGTAAAACACAGTGACAAGTCTACTGAACCACCGGCTCAGAGACCAGCGAATAGTGTGACAAACCCTGGTGAAAATGCAGGCCACTTTTGTAGACGCCTAAGTACCTCTGGGCCTGGTAGTCAAAGTGTGGCTCCTATTGCCCCTCTTTTACACCAGATCCAGGTTAGGGGGTATAACTTAGCATTATCTCTTGGAATGTGGCAGACTTAGCTCCAATTTGTTAGACACTTTCATATTGTTTGTATTCAGGAAAATTGGGAGACTGACATTTTTTTTTCCTTGAGAGATACATAACTTTTTGCCGTCCTGCAGAGAGCTCAAGAACAGGAAGGTGGTTTAATTATTTTCACAGCCCTCAGGATTTATGGTATAGTGAAGCTTTGATGTGGCACTTTAAAGTAACCCAAGGTCTTATATTAGAGCAAAACGCATTGGTTCACAATATTTAATTTTTCTATAATTTTTCTAATGCGATGCGGAAGAAACATGGGCTTGCAGAATTAAGCGGTAGCATTGAGAAAATACATGGGGAAGGTCTGCCGCAGGCACAACTAATTCTATTGGGAGATTTACACTGTCATTTATGTTCCGACCTAGCATTGACCGTGCAAGATTGGTCCACATGTACAATTAGTGAGGGCCTGCATATGGAGCATACCCCAGAAGGGCGGGAATTGAATGCCCTCCTAAACACTCATGGCTTAACACACACTCTAGATTTGCTTGCTAAATCCCCTGATTCTCCGGTCCCTCCTACTTATAACGACAGGGGATTCACAATATTAATTGATTTTGTCTTTATTTCTTTTTCCTTGAGGTGGTTTATATCTTCCTTTAACATTGAACACAGTCCGTTTAGTGATCACAACCCTTTGACCTTGGTGCTCGAAGTGCCAGGAACTCCGCAAATTCTTCCTCAGTACCATCCCATATTACTAGCAGGTCGTCGATATACCTTAACCATGCTATGGTCTTACTCACATATCGATAATTCTCGTTGCTCCATGCCCAGGTCTTTTCCCATAATCTCATGGTCAAACAGGCATACAATGGGCTAAAGGAAAAACCCATGGCTGTACCTTTCAGTTGGCGGAAGATCTCGTCCCCAAACATAAATGCTTTCTGTTCCAAACAAAGTTGAATCATTTCAAGTAGCCTGTTGTTATGATCAGTGAATTGAATATTTCTATCCCTTAGAAAATGTTCACATGCTTTCAAACTGATATTGTTCTGGATGTTGGAATATAAGGATATTACATTCATTGTGATCAACTTGTATGTAGACTGCCAAGGGGTTTCTTGTAGCCACCTCAACTGATCACCTGTATCTTGAAAGTATGCTGTAAGTCCCTTCACTTATGGTAATAGAAATACATCGAGATAATTTGCCATAGGCTCCAGTAATGCTCCCTTGGCCGAGATTATGGGTCTCCCTGGTGGCTTTGTGGGGTGTTTATGGACTTTTGGAAGAAAATATATTGTAGCCATTTTGGGATGGGCTGTTTTTAGATATTTAACTTTATCCTCATCTAGCAAATTACGTTTTGACCAGCTGTCCAATTTTATATCCAGTTCTTCTTTCCATTTAGTCGTTGGGTTTGATTTCATTTTCTCATAATACTCTTTGTTTCTAAGCTGAGAGTATGCCTCCCGCATATATGCTTCTTTTTCCAGGATGATGACATTTCCTCCCTTGTCCGCCATTTTTATTTCAATTGTATCATCCTTTTTCAGTTTGTTTAAAGCACTGAGCTCATCAAATGAGAGATTGTCTTTTTTCTTAGGTTGTTTGAGTTGATAAAGATCTTTTATTACATATTCGTGATATGTATCAATTTTGTTGCCAGGAGGTAATTGTGGGTAGAATTTTGATTGTGTTTTTTTTTTACTGCTTCCCGCTCCCAATTCTGCACAATGGGAACGTATCTCTCCCCTTTCACATTCCGGGTTTAGATTGAGTTCCATTAGGGTGATAAAATGTTCAGCGTCTCTAGCCGCTAAATCTATCTCTGGTACTGCTATGTTTTTCTTGTATTTAGCCATATTCGGATTATCTGCAAACAATTTTGCCAACTTGATTTTCTGGACAAATTTGTATAGATCTATCCTGGTTTCTGCTAGATCTATATTGTTTGTAGGACAAAAGTTCAAACCACGTTTTAAGATTTTCAATTCTGTGTCTGTCAGTATTTTCTTTGATAAATTGATAACTTCTAGCTCCTCGTCCTGATTTCTAGGAGCTGCTTCCATTTCTTGATCTTGCAGTTCCATTTCTGCCGCATACTCCTCGTCATCGTTTCCACTTGATTTGCACCAAAACTTTCACCATTTTAATTGACTTTTGGTGTGTTATTTTATCCTAGCCTGAATGTATGTCCTGCATATGTCTTTTTTTTTCTTGGTCCTCATTCTCTGCCCTGGTCGTGCCGTTAGAATCTAAAGAGAGCGACACACTGCCTCAGAGATCTGGATAGGAAGGCTTGTTTATAACCGGCCTTACCGATCAGTGATATCACAGTATCCAAGACCCATGAACGGGGACCATTATGGCAATATTTTGCTGCACAGGTATACCTGCAACCTGGACAAGGTATTACAAGTCTGAGTATGCCAGCAGAGGAGAGGAAAACCAAAAGCAGCGTAATCATTGGACCGAAGGGGGAAAAAACAAACAAAAAAAAACATATGGTTCAGAGTTAGTTCCACTTCAAAAGGTGCCAAAAAGCTCTTTTATTTGGATTGCCTGATATACATAAGTCAAGCTTTGAGACCTGCAATATTGATGCCTGCCAGTCAGAAAAGGAGGGTGGTATTGAGTCCTTCCAATTTTTGCAAATTTCTCTCCTGGCCAGAAGGATAGAGTAAAAAAGAAGATGTTTGGAAGAGCCCATAACCCCCTCCATAACTCCAAATATTACCAGTGCAGGATTTATCATGATCTGGCGACCCATAGAGGCTGAAAGTGAAGTGCCTATTGAGTCCCAAAATTGAGATAACAGTGGGCATTCATAAAACATATATAAGTCCGAGGCAGCTATTGCCCCACAGGCTACCGATTGGTCTTTGGAGAATTTTGTGAGCCTTTGTGGTGAGTAATAAGCTCTATGCAAAGAGAAAAGTTGGTTTCTTCGGAGCCATGCTGGTTTAACAATATCCCACAATAGCTTGAAAGAATTAAGCCAAAGGCTTCCCACATTATGGTCTGTAAAGGAGCTCCCCCACAGTTTCTCGGCTAGTTGAAATTCGCCGTCTATCTCTTCTAAACTTGAGTGGTACGAAAATGATATCTCCTTTTTGACCGGGATTTTATTGAGCAGTTGAGACTCCAGATGGTTACCTCCCCCTAGTGGGAATCTAGACTTGGTGGTGGCCTGTGCTTGAGCCCAGCTGGCTATATGTAGGTATTTAAATCTCGAAAGGTTAGGGCCAATTCTAGCGCTCAGGGATTCCGATGGTATCAGTAATCCCTCAACAAACAGATCGCCCCAAACTTCCAACCCAGCCTCTCTCAGGGGCAAAGCAAGGCTATCCTCGAGCCAGCTCGGGCCCCCAGGTGAATCCCACAAAGGAGCCTTACTTGAGAAGTAACCTAATTTTAAGGAGCTGCTAACCTTGGCCCATGTTCTAGCCATACCCTGCAGGACCTTCAGTTTTATTTTATTTTTAAATTTGGGATCTCCAAATTTAAACAAAAACCCCTCCTGTGCTAAACTTGCCCCACTAAGCATGGCCCTAAACATGCAGCCAATCCCGATGTTTGTGGGTGTTTTCAATAGCATGCGGGAATGGGTGAGTTAAAACGCCCATGCATACAATTGAAGATCGGGGGCTGCTAGTCCTCCCTTTTCTCTTCGGCGGCTTAGTTTTTTCCAGGCAATTCTAGGTATGCGCTGAGCCCAGATAAATGAATTAATGTCACTCTGTAGTTTAACTAAAAATAAGGGTTCAAAATAAAGAGGAATAGTATTAAACAAAAAAGTGACCTTTGATAAAATGGACATCTTTATATGGTTAACCCTTCCCAAGATAGACAATGGCAGCGACGACCATGATCTCATGAGTTTACGGCAATCTTTGGCTATAATGGAGAAGTTAGTCTCAACAATTTTGTTGACGTCTTGGACGATGTCTATACCCAGGTATCGCATTCTTAAACTGGGCTGGACCCCTACGACTAATTCCTTATGGTTCCAGGTCATAATCTCCATTTTTGAGGCTTAAAACTCATATCCAGAGATTTCTCCAAAGTTCTGGGCCAATTTGATGACAGAAGGAAGGGCTGTTCTTAGTTTTGAAGAGAAGACCAGGATGTCTTCCGCGTAAAGGGCCACCCTCTTCTCCCATCCCCCGTACCTAAAAGGCTTGATGTTAATGTCATCCCTCAGCCGTTGTGCGAAGGGTTCTATATATAGGTCAAACAGGAGAGGGCAGCCCTGACGTGTTCCCCTTGTGATGTTAAATGGGTCAGTCAGTGATCCATTCACCAGAAGACAGGCTGAAGGATTCTGATATAGCAATCTCACTGCTCGGCGAAATCCAACTCCTAAGTTGAACTTACCCAAGACCCCGACAGGTATGACCAGTTCACCCTGTCGAAGGCCTTTGTAGCGTCAAGCGTGAGAACAGCCAAGGGTAAGCAAGCAGAGGATGCAATATCAATAGCCCCTATTAGATCATAAGTCAACTCAAAGAGTTGTCCGCCCTTAACAAAACCCTTCTGGTCTTGGTGTAGGATACCTCCTGCAACCGAGCCCAACCTGTTAGCCAAGATAGAGGCAAAGATTTTATAGTCCGCGTTTAGAATGGAAATTGGTCGATATGACCCACAAGACGATGCTGGTTTACCCGGTTTTAAAATGAAAGTTATTGACGCATTATCCCAAGAGACTGGTGGTGGCATCCCTTCCTGAAAAATCTGATTAAATAAGGAAGTTAAGAAGGGGACAATCGTCTGCTCCAAGACCCTATAAATCTCAGCTGGAAGGCCATCTGGGCCCGCCGCCTTCCCCGACTTACTACTCAAGATTGCTTTTTTGACCTCGTCCTGTGTAATCTCTTGATCTAAAAAGGCGGATTGATCAGAGGTCAATGATGGCAAAGATATCTCATTCAGCCACTCATCAATAGAATCCTGGTTAATACACTTATCCTTGTTATAAATGCCTTGGAAGAATAATCGAAAGATTGTTCTGATGTCATCATCTGAAGAGTAAACCACATTATCATGAGTAATTAAACTAATGTTGTTCTGAATCTGGTCGGTCTTAGATTTCCAGGATAAAAGCCTCCCTGCACCCTCACTATATTGAAAGTGGGCGATTTTACTGGCTTCCCACCTTTGAGTCCAGGTGCCCCTTTGCTCGGAGCAACTTATTTTGTAGTTCTTGTAAAAGGTTAGGCGAGGTGGCTGATTGCAAGTCGATTTCCCTTTGTAACATACCTATTTCATCCTCACTTGAAGATACCTCCTCTCTGTATGTCTTCCTCCTGTAGGAAGCCCTGCTAGTAATTTGGCCCCTAAGAAAGGCCTTGAAGGAATCCCAAACATATCCTGGTGAGGCAAATTCAATATTAAGATTCATAAAGCACTCGCTTTCCTTTGCCAAAAAAAAAAATCTCGTCATATATTAAAAACAGTGAACGGTCAAACGACCAGCTTCTAGGAGCTGCTTTGGGAATACCTGCCATTACCATCAATACAGCTGAGTGATCTGATAAATGTGAGGGGAGATAAGTAATGTTTTTTACTACAATTTCAGTGTCTGGCTAATCAAAACAAAATCAATCCTTGATTGATGATGATATTTATAATTGCGGAATGAGACACCCAGTTGTTGCCCAGACATTATTCTCCAAATATCTAAGTAGCCATACTGTTTCATGTTGGCCAATAGGAGAGTCCTGGTTTTAGAAGGAGTTAAAGCCCGACTATTTGGTGACTTATCTAGCAGTGGATCAAGAATGGTGGGTTCTGGAAAAGAAAGTAGATGGGAAAAAACAGACTCCAAAACCGAAGGATCATCCCGGTTTGGACCATAGTATTCTACTATTGTAAATTGTGCCCCTGCAATATTGACTGTAGCAATGACCCATCTGCCACCTGGGTCCGTTAACTTAGGTATTAGGCGGGCTTTTACAGATTTTTTAAACAATATCGTAACTCCCCTATTGTTCATAGATTGTGTTGTAGTAACAAAAAGATCAATCCATGGATTTTTTTTAACCAAGGTAGGCAACTCTGATTCTGTCAAGTGCGTCTCCTGGAGAACAATGACCTGCGCATCACAGTCACGGAGATATTGCAGAATTTTGTTCCTTTTGGGACTGGTGCGGAGGCCATTGATATTCCAGGAGAGAATCCGCAAACTATTCATGGAAGAGTTGCTTCTCTCCTACAACTGTCCAAATTCCAGTCACAACTTTGGGAAACCCAACCAAAGACAGTATAATCACATCAAAGATCACTTTAAAACAAATAAAAAAAAGAACTAGCACTACCAAGAAGAAAATGAGGATTTTTTTATTTTTTCCCTTGCATCACCTACCCCGTGCCCTAATCAAACCCCCCCACCCTGGGAAACCCTTGCCCTATCTATCCGGAACATGTCCAGAAGATAGTGCCCCCCTCCGGGCACCCGCAGTGTGTCTAAATTTTACAGATAGCCCAAGATGTCTAAGAGGTTAGAGGTTTACCCGCTGCAATATATTTAAAACTTAGAGAATGGAGCCCTTTTTTTTAATATAATTTATACTCCTTCATTTTTCTTTTTTTTAGTACTGTTTATTCTCTTTGTCTTTCCTTTTTTTTTATGAATATAGAGAGACAGCGTTGTATTCATTAAAGAGATATGAATAGAAACATAACCCTGGAACTAATTTCCCAAATGCCAGATTAGTGAATGGAGTGAGAGACCATTCTGGCCAAAAACAGATCAAAACAGGGCAGAAATGGAACCACGGCAAACCTGATGGACCTTCCTTATTACCCAAAGCCAACAACAATTCGTCTGCTGCTTGAATAGATCTAATGTTATACATTTTATTGTTGTGCATGATCTTTAATGCAGCTGGAAATTCAAGCTGGGCGGTGGCCCCTAGCTGCCTGAAGGTGTCTAGTCTCCTCCCCAGCTCCCACTGTTTATCCGGGGTTACCCTAGATAAATCTGACCTTATCTGGAAAGTGAAACCCTTACCGCTCAAAGATTTCTGTTTAAGGGCTTGACTAAGGATTAACTCTTTAAGGGAGTAAGTGTGGAAATTAACTAGAATTTTCCTAGGTTTAGATCTTTGTGGATTTTTCCTAAAGGGATCCCTCTGAATCTTATGGATGTCAGAACTCAGGTTTTCCACAGACTGCTCAAGCTCTAAAGAATCTCTTAATAGCGTGATGACATACTGCTTTATATCGGTGCCCTCACTGCCCTCGGGAACGTTAAGGATTCGGAGGTTACTGCGCCGGGCATTGTTCTCCAAGGTCTTCATTCTTTCAGAAAGGGCAAGATCTTCTTTTCTAAGGTTCACAATGTCAACCTTGGCCTGATCCAAGTATAGTGAGAGTCCCGCCACCGTTTCTTCTAACATCGTGGTTGTGGAATTAAGACCGTCAATTTTATTATCAAGAGACTCACAGAAGTTCCTTATTTCTGACTGGTGGGCAGCTGAGACCTCGAAACTCCTTTTTATGTCTAACGACAGGGACAAAAACATAGATTGCAATGAAATTTCTGCCGGGTCATCGCTAGTCTCTCCCTGCGAGCCATTTGACATTGGGGCCATAGTCTCCTGCAAATCTTCTCCCGAACTTGACAGCTCTAGTTCCGCAAATGCCTCTAACGCCTGGGGGTGGTTGATGCTGTAAATCAACACCCTGTTCAGCTGGGACTTCTTCCAGCTTCTAAACCATTGTCACCCTCCATCAGAGCTATGTTACTAGAAGGCACACTGTTAGAAGCAGACATCTTACCCTTCAGTAAAGAACCCTCTAAGTCCATTAAGGAAAGAGGGACAGGGAGGAGAGGAATAGTGAGCTCAGACACCGGTACCTCTTTAGCCAGGTCTAAGATTTGCGGGACAACTTTAAAATAAGATCTTAAAGAAGGTGCTATTCTTAAACTCAAACTCGAACCAAGAATAGCAACCTTAGCAGCTTTTGCTGACTTACGCCCTTTTGAGCACTTGGCTTTGACTTCAGCGCATAGAAACGTAGAAGATTTACTTTTATACCTGCCTCCGATGGAGCTATGACTCAGACCTTGTGTCTGAACATTTACGTCTTTGGTTGTCGTTAATGAGGGGGGTTTCTCACCACACGCTTCTTGTTTCCTAGTTTGAGTTTTAATCCACAGAAGTGAGGAAGATTTACCTTTTTTATTACCCCCGGTGAAACTATGACTTAGACCTTTAGTTGTTAATAAGGGGTCACTTTCACCATGTACTTTTTGTTTATTTTGAACTTTTGCTTTAGCCCCTCGTTTTCCTTTCTTCCCTGTGAGTGGGCCCGCTGTCGGTAGTGTTAATACAGCCAAGTCGTCCCGCTCTTGTTCCTGTTCAGCGCTCACCTTACTTGCGCATTTAGCATCCGACTGCCGTCTGACGACCTCCGCTTTGTTCTCATCACCGCCACCCTCGATGGAAACTGAAGCGCTGCCCCGAGTGCCCTGGAGTAGGCTCTGGATTCTACGCCCCCCTACGGAGCTCCAGGGCGGCCGCTCTCCAATGCAACAAACCAGGCATTTTTGTTTTTAGTACTTCGGAGTGATTCTTCCCCTTCTAAAAGCAGTTTCAGGATATATTGACTGAACATTGACTAATTGACTGAATTTATTTCATCACACCACAACCGTGTTCAGGTGAGATTATTCCCTTTGTGCTTACTGCTTTTGTATGTGACTCTGATCTTTTGGAGAAGTCATGGTAGCAAATTCTACTAACTGACATACCCACTATGATGTACATCGCCTTACTTGGGTCACCCTTTGATTACATGGTTATTCTCCTAGGTTCCCCCTTTTCTTAGTCCTGAGGAAGACCCGTAGCTGAGGAGTCTACTCACCCTTTGGCGTTTGGGTTGAAACGTCAACATTCCCCCCCAGGGGTCTACACTCAATATCCACTCCCCCACTACTGGCATCACAGATGAAGTCTCACTGTGTTTTGAGTTAGCAATTGACATTGCGTATGTAATTAGGGGTAGGCCCATTACTTTAGGGGTACAGTGCCACCTCTATCAGAAATACTTTATCGGATCCTTTCTTTTTTTAGTATTTTGACTTGTTCTCTGTAAATATCCTTTGAATGTTTTTTCATCTTCCTTTTTCTATTCTACACATAACACTTATTTTCACTTCTTTTTCCTACCTTGGAAATAACTGCACTACATACTATGTCTCATGTATGCTTTCTATGTCTTGGATATAAAAAAATAAATTGATGTCTGCAATTTAATTGACTTCTGGTGACCATCTATATTCCTGTTGAATGTGCTTTTACGTTGAAATCTTCTGTTAGATGGATTAATTTCATACTACACTTATTAATTATAGTGTATTCAGTAGTGTCAGCGACCTATTGTTTTCCTTACCAATACAGAAAGGAGACATTGAGTTACATGTGACTGTTCAGGGGCAGAGTGCCACTTTGGGTATGTGGGAAAAACAAGGAAAGAAGAGGGTGCTCTTAGACATTTGGACTGAAATATTTTGAAATGCGGGAGAATGTTTCACCTTCTTTGAAAAACTGATGCTAGTGTTTCAATGTGCTCCGATAGACACAGGACAGACACGTTTGTTTTTTAGTTGTGCTCTGATAGGCACAGGGCAGACACAGTTGTGTGTGTTTTTTTGTGCTCTAGACACAGGGCTGACGCAGTTGTTTTTGATTTGTGGTCTGATAGACACAGGGCAGACACAGTTGCTTTTGAGTTGTGCTGTGACAGACATAGGGCAGATACAGGTGCTTTTGTGTTGTGCATGCTGACAGACACTGGGTGGATGAAAATAAGGCATAATGTGATTTTGAGTTTTGAACTTCTCTAACTTTCTCTAATGCAATGGCTGATGAATTTCCCCGAATTATACAAAACAGGTAATGCACAAGAAGTAAATGTGAACAAATGGTACATACAGACAGGAAATGCAGTTTTGTATACACAGTTGGTGAAGGTCCCAATAGAAAGTCCAGGGGTGGTGGTTGAGGTGCCTGAGACACAGAATTTCCCAGTGAAGTGGAACAGGGAAATGTAGCAAATGTTACTGCAAAGCGCAGCGACTGTGTATCATATAGATGCTCATTGTCTAATACATTCATTGGGCAGACAATTTAATTCCCTTACAGAAGAAAAAGCTAAAATCTTGGAGACAGAGGTAGTGACACATGATTCTGATTTGGTGTGCATGACTAAGTGCGAGCACCTAGGAGAGAAATGAACTACTAACAGGTGGGCAGAGAATAAAGGGATGCATATTCCACCAGACTTACCTAGAACTGTGATTCCTGTTTGTCAGTATGCACAGCACAGACTAGTCCCACAGAAGGTGAAGGGTCAGTTGAAGAAAGGAAAATTACCAGAGCAGATAGGGCAGATGGATTGCCTTGGGCTCATGCCAAATGATCAAGGGTGCATGTATTCAGCAGTGTGTGGATAGATAGTCAGGAAGGGTATTGCCCCAGCCCTTCTTACTTAGCAAGGAGAAGGAAAGTGTCACTCCAATACCAAGAACTCAGCGGCCATAGTGTAGGTAGAATTCTCAGATAATTACCCAGAGCCAGCAGAGAACAGTGCAGACAGGAATGATAATATTGTGCCATCAGAACCAAAACAGAAAAAGGAGAATGTGCGCTTTTTGAAAAATATTTTTTGCATGAAGAGAGAGGCTTGTTTCTTTTTCGGATCATACTTCGACGTGTTGGTGTACCTTATGTCCCTGTACTGCATATGGGTGCCTTTGTCTGAATGTGCCCGTGAGGGTGTAGGACACCCAACCCTGAAGTGATCACAGCACAGAGCAGACTGACATCTTAGCTGACATCCTTTGGCTGAATACTCTTTTTAGATACTTTGAACTGATAATGTTGAAAGTGAAGAAAAAGGTTAAAAGATATCATTTCAAAGCAAGAAGGCTGTGTGTCTTTTACACAGAAGGACATTATTTTTTCTGGAAATGCTGTTCAGTTTGAAAAAAAACCATAGATTCTGAAATTAAAATGACAGAAGATGCTGTTCAGTTTAGAGATGATGATGTTGAAGTTCCTTTTTTTTAAACACAAAATATAAATTTGGCCACTTCAATAGTAGAAGTTCCGGAATTGCCATTTATAACATTAGGAGCATTAACTAGTTCACATATTTAATTCTATTCGTGCATTCATTTTGTGGATTCATCATACATGTATTTCTTGATGATGAGTTATTATCAGATATGCATGAGCTATTTTAAATGAAGCATTATGTCACTTGCTTTGATAATGTCACTGTTGTAACATGTGTTTAATTTTACATTTGTGCTTTCACTTAAGAAGTTCATTTTTGATATATGTATGTTATGATAGTCAAAGGTCATGGGGTAGAATGTGGTGCTAGAGGCA
This sequence comes from Lissotriton helveticus, assembly GCF_964261635.1. Taxonomy (NCBI): domain Eukaryota; kingdom Metazoa; phylum Chordata; class Amphibia; order Caudata; family Salamandridae; genus Lissotriton; species Lissotriton helveticus. Next base: position 936,607,313 of record NC_136063.1, on the reverse strand, counting down.
CTCTTCTGGTTTGATACCACGTGCTGACCTTTGACTACCATCATTTTAATTGACATTTGGTGTGTTATTTTATCGTAGCCTGAATGTACCTCCTGCATATGCCTTGTTTCTCTTGAAGATTTCTTCTCGTAGTTTCAAAGTGGGAGTTGTCATAGATTAGAATAGCTTGCCATGAACAGAACGTTTGTGATGTATATTTGAAAACATGAGAGAGAGAGAGAGGTATGGTGCTTTTTGGTCTCAAAGTGCAGTGTTATGAGCAGTGGTGCACAAATGTGCATTGTGTTGTACATTGAGAGATGACGTAAGTGATGCTATAGGCAGTTGTGCACAAATGTGCACTGTGTTGTACATGAAGAAGTATTATGAAGTTTTTACTATTGGCTTTGACATGGGCTCATATCATTCTGAATCATGAATCTGCCTTGCTTGAGCTTTTTTGCATGTAAACGCAAGCCCCCAGAGTGCTCTGATTGTTTGGATTAATCGGGCCCGATTCACAGAAATAACTTAATACAAAATCCTAAAATTACTACCATTTTGGTATTCACAGAAGGCACTTACTCATTTTGGTATTTACAGAAGGCACTTACTCATTTCGGTGTTCACAGAAGTTAGGAGTCCTAACTTTAGGACTCCTAAATGCCTTCTGTGAATACCGAAAGTCTTAAAGTTAGGATTTTTCTCAGTTTAGGAGTAGTAAAGTTAGGACTCCTAACTTTAGGACTCCTAAATGCCTTCTGTGAGTACTGAAAGTCTTAAAGTTAGGATTTTTCTCAGCTTAAGAGTACTAAAGTTAGGACTCCTAACTTTAGGACTCCTTAACTGAGAAAAAGTGAGACTTTGAAACTGAGACTTTGAATGCTCTATAGCCTCATGCGTCTGGTATTTACCACACTCAGTTTATGTTACTTTCTATTCTTTGTGTTGGTAGCCTTGCTGGTGAGGTGGGGGAATGTTGAGTTTTGAACATAGGGGCCCATTAGGATCTCGGCTGGATCACCACTGCCCGCATGGCGGTGGCGATCTGCCCAAGATCCGTCCCCACCCGCCACCCATTTCTCCCTGCCATATTGCTATGGTGGTGGGACCGCGACGGACGGAAAGACCGTCCACCGCTTTTCATCCATGTCAACAAGTCGACCGGAAGGAAAAGAGTTTAATATGGTGGTGGTGTCTGTTAGACACAGCCAGCCATATTACCATCGGGGCGGAAACATGCCTTTCCGTGGCAGCATTGCCAACACTAAAAGGCATGCAGGAATTGCTTGCGGGGGCCTATTGCGGGCCCCCAGGGACTCTGGGGGGTGGGGGTGCACATGGGGGTACCTATGGTACCCTCCTGCAGTTCCTTGCACAACATGGCAGGCCCCGCTGGGTGCCTGCCATGTTGTGCAAAGAAGTGCACGCCATGCCTTCCTGGCATTGTGGCGGGCGGTGCTGTGTGAACCGCCTGCCACAATGTCAGGAATGCAGGATGCGCCCACGAATGTGGGGGGCACATCCTAATGGCCCCACGGGACTCCCGCTCTTATGGCGGGTGGTCCCATTTCACAATTCGCCTGCCATCCTAATGACCCCCTTAATTTTGAGTGGGAAGACTTGTTGTACTTTTTCCAGTATGTTGCTCACTTCCATTGCGGAACTTTGTTTCATTGTAGAATGTTACATGTTGTACCAGTGCACAGCAGGCACGGTAGCAACATGTAAACTTTTTTGTAATTCCATTGTAAAACAGTTTTCCAAATACTTTACTACCTGTGAATATTTCCAAATTAGAATTGTGTTTAAAAAATGTCAATATGTCTAGTCATACAGTTTCTAAAATACACAAAAAACCTAACAATACAGGGACTATTAATTCATCTTTTATAAGTAATCTTTGGAATGATGAACTCTCCTTTACATTTTCTTTAGAAATTGCCTGAAAAATTGGGGGCATATTATCAAGAAATGAAGTTAAAAGTATCGCCGGTTTAGCGACAGGAAACTACAGCTAAAGAGGCGATAATGGGCTTGATAATATGTCCCTGTGAATTCCCATAGAAGCCCTTGTTCTGGTGTGAACATGGGCTTCTATTGGAATTCTGTATGGCATATTATGAAGCCCATTATCGCCGTATTTGGCAGCAGTTTCTTGCCGCTAAAACGGCAATAATCTTAACCCTGTTCTTGATAATATGCCCTTTGGTTAGCTTACATCTCTGGTTGACTTTTCATTGCTTTACATAAAAAAGTGTTTATTTTGTGTTCATATACTCCTTGTAAAATATGTAAGGCCAAACATTTGGACAGCCCACTTTGCTGGCAGTGTAAACTAATGGTTCCTTAAATCTTATATTCTGCGCAAGTCCAGTTGTTTCAAACTATTGGTCAGATGTGTGGAATGTTATTACAATTCTCCATATACATCTGATACTTCATCAAATAAGTTGATGATATGTGACCCTCATCCTTTGAACTCTACAATGTCTGATCCTCATAACAAATTGCTCGATTTTTTTTATCATCATCTGCTACTAAATCAATTACAACTAACAGGAAAAATGTGTCTTTACTCTTGCTTTACACTTAGTGTCCTTGGATAATATTCACGAGACAAGGTGTCAATTTATCTATAATTGGAATGTCTTTTAATACCCCTACTTGTCAAGTCTTTTGGAAATAAGTAGGTGAATATATTACCTACTGGGGTCCAATGTTCCCTCTAATATTTGTCCTCTGTGTGCGGCAGTGTAAGGTCTATGTGGGCTGCAACCAAGGCTATGTGCGCCAGTAACCAGACCGCGCGTGTGGGTGCAGCGCCAAATATCACTCCAAACTTGCTTAAAAAAGTGAAAAGACGGTGCCTTTTCTCACAAACAGATCCAAGTGAATGTTGTTAAGGCAGGTTTGAAACCGTCCCACATGTCAATTTGAAACCTTGGCAGCCATGATACTGCATTTCCTTTCTTAATAGAACTGGGCTGTGGGTTGATTGTGTGCATTTGTTCAAGTTTTCATGTTAATTTCAGCTCATGATGGGCACTGCGATTTACATGAAAACTTTAACAAATGCAGTTTCAGGGCTGGGTTAGGGTAGGACCGCATCAGGCTTTCGACTAACGCATTTTAATGCTAGTGTCCACATCACAGCATTAAAATACATTAGTCCCGTATTCTAGCGCCCCTCTGACAATACTGCAATTGAGGTACACTGCCAATGAGGCAGCATCAGTACGCTAAAATTGTCTAACATATATGAGCATGCAACTGCGCCTTCAAATTTAAAATGCTATGCGTCAGAGATAGAAGATTCATGAACACCGCTGAGCAGGCCTGGCCGCTAGCAATTTTAGGCAACATTAAAAATGTCATGATAACTTTGGTGATTAATGTTCTTCCTAGAAATAGATGGAGTTTTGTCAAGTGGAAGTTTTGACTCATGGAAAGGTAGCGCAGGGGCTAATTTGCCTGCTGCAAATAACATGTATCATCCAGATCACAAAGTGCACATAATGTAAATGGGTCACTGGGATACTGCTTTTGTCAGTGAGATCATGTTGATACTTGCAGTATATAAGTCAAAATCCTAAAATAGAACAGTGAGCTATTAAGTTTCATGTTTTCCCCAGTCTGATTACCCTATTGTTGCAAAAAGGGTTAATTTGAATAGAAATCAATTCTGGTTATTAAAGAGAACCCCCAATCATGATATTACATTCTAATTTCAGTGTGTTTCTCCAAACCAATCACTATTAAACTATTCTGCGTAGTTGTATGGATGTCATGTCACTCCTACACCTTGTAGTCCCTTGTCTTATGTAACATTTCCTATTCAAAGATTTACACACGTATGAGTAATTGTCTCTATGTAAGGAGTGTGATGTAAAGTGCTCTGCCACCCTACACTGGTATGAGCGGCGCTGTAAATCAAGTTAAATTCATCTGAGCGAGAGTATGGTTATGGAGACTTGAGGGGCACTGTTTAAGGGTGGTAGTGAGGGAATCAGTGGCGGAGGGAGTCATTGAGAGGGCACCAACAAACATTGTTGCACAGGGCTCCACCAGCGCTCATGCCGCCATTGCCCTTGAGGCCAGTCCGCCTCACCCATTGGTCCCTCCGTTGGCCTTGTTTCAGCAGTAGTAGCTGTAACTCACCAGCGGTCGACAATGCATGATTTGCAAGAACACAAAACTAAGTTCACAATCTTCACAGGCTCTCTGCTTCATGCACAAGGACTTTTAACATGTGCTGCCTGCTTTGGTGCCACTGGAATTATGCACCAATGGAGGACACAATTATGCTGCAGTGTTGACTAAATTACGCAGCAAAAAAGAGGCTGGAATGTAATGGAGTATATTTTCTGATACTTTATTATGGTTACATTTTTACCGATGCTAACAGTCTCTGGAAAAATGTTGCCTTATTAGTAGTAGTACAAGTGAAACATACAAATCCAGCAGTGACAAAGGTGATCAGCCAACCTTTGCAAGGGCCGTCCACTTTGCAGAAACACAAGTCACATTTTTTATTAACATTTGATCCGTTTGAGCTACAAACGATTTATTAGTTAAAATCGTCAAATTCTGCAGCAGATGATGCATTATGCTGTAAATATTGCAGGACCAGAATTATATAGAAAACATTTGCAAACTAGGATGTTTTGCCATTCATGCTTAACTGCTCTTGTGGAAAAAGGGAGAAGTGCTGATGACAGAAGCTGCATGGCTCGGAGACAATTGGCTTTAGTCCTGCCAAGTACCATGCATCAGGCGTTAGACTAACGCATTTCAGTGTGGTGCTCTGCATTACCACACTGAAATGAATTGTCAGGTATATGCATAGTCAGCGTGTCAGCATCTGTCACTGTACTGAAGGCTGCCTAAAAGTGTGGCAGCTCGCAGCGCGCCTACCGTGGTGGGCGCAGGCAGGCTTGAAGCTCGCCTGAAGGCTAACACGCACTGCTACAATGTAGCAGAAATATATCATTATACTGTGTCTTGGTGCTGCAGGGAGGATGTCACATCCTGCTGCCAGCAGGAGTTGAGTATGTTGAAATCTATGCAGGCGGCGCCAAATTCAAGCATGGCGATCTCAGCATCGTGCTGCCTACTGCAGCTCACTAAATAAATCAAAAGGGGGAGGGTAGAGGTAGCTTGATAGAATCAACCTCCAATACACATGTTTTACAATCAATGAGATTCTATCAATTTGTCATTATTTTTATTTATATTTTAGATGTAAATACAGGTAGTGTTGCTGATCCTTGTGGATGACAAGAAAAAGCACAATGTGTTTTTAAAATACCCCTCACACACTATGATTCCCATAGTGTCATGCTTCATCATGGGGGTCTTCCCGTCCCTCTACGGGGCGGGCGTGCTAATACCTACGGACTAGGCGGGAGCACTTGTTGTTATGAAGATAGGCTATGTGTGGTGCGAAAACAATGTGAGTGGTAGGGGGCGAAAGGATTATGTGATGGATATAAAGGTGAAATGTTAAAAATAAAAAATTCCCTGACTAGTAGAAAAAAACAATTTATTCATTTCTCTAGCTGGAAATGTTAAAAAGGGATTGTGGTAGGGTTATTTGCTGTGCCCTACTTGGTCGACATGTTTCGTTAAGCAGTCCCCTCTGCTTAACTCATCAGGACCTATGTTAGTCCCTACTGCACTCGGTAAAATATTTGTGTCATATGCCTACTTTCCTAAAATAGACTTGCAAAAATAAGCTAGTCTATTTATTCATGGGCTCGAGTAGGCCCTTTAGAAAAATGACCCAATCTGGTCCATTTCCTTATAGTAATAGCGCCCCATGAGCTTGTCATCTGAGGATTGTTCATGCGGTCATTGTCCGCCGGTAATATCTCCCAAATGCGCCTAAGTGCCGCTCCGTGGGTTACCTTTGTGTTACAGATTGGGTCATTTTTCTAAAGGGCCTACTCGAGCTTTACATGCGGTTAAACAGTGTTTCAAAGTTACATTAGTTACAAGAGCTTAGCATAGAATTAGGAAAAAACTGTGTTGCACAATTACATCCGTTGTTTGAGCATTAAATAACATAGGGAACAAAATTCAATGGGGCATAGTGGGTAATGGGGGAAAAAATTAAAGGGGATTGAATGCAGATCGGGTCTCAGCAGACCGGCCAATGAGTGAAGACTACAGGGGACACCAGAAAGTCAGTCAACAAACCGGTAGGATTATTCGTGATCAACCACACCTACAGCCGGAATTCCTCAGTGCATCGGGTCGCAATTAGAGATGGAACGGGTCCGAGGGAGGGGGCGAAAACGGTGCCAAACCGTGATCAACAAGACGAGAGGGGTGAAAGGTGACTCAAGAAGAGGTTGATTTAGGGCAATGGTAAATCCGGTGGTACAAGGTGCTGAGCAGCGGGTGAAATCAGTCTGGCAGTGTTTCAACAACCGCAAAATGGAGGATCCAGGACATGAACCCCAAATACCTCGCCACAAAATGGCGGGACTGCAGGCAAACAAAAATCCACTCGAAAAGGGCAACAAGAGAAACATACCCCAGGAGCTAGTCTGAGTGGGTCTGATCAGCATTGCTCAAAGATAGTGGGGTAAGGGACAGTGGCGTGGCGTGTCGCAAACTGGAATAGAGTTGAGTATTCTGGAGTGGCATGCATTAGAGTTGATTGGAGACGGGTGAAGTGGAGTGGCATTGTATAGCATACAGTGTTGTGGAGGAAATAGAGTGTCGTAGAGTGGAAGGACGTAGAGTTGAGTGGCGTCAAGTAGAGTAGAGTGTCAGAGTTGAGTGGAGTGGCATAGTATGTTGTGGAGTGGTGTACAGCGGAGTGGAGTGGCATAGAGGGTGTTGGGTAGAGTGGAGTAGAGTGTTGTAGAGTAAAGTGGGGTAGAGCGGAGTGGATTGACATAGATTGGAATGGAGTAGAGTTGAGTAGCATCAATTGGAGTGTGACAGTGTCACAGAGCAGAGTGGCATTGAGTGTCAGAGGGGAGTGGCATTGAGTAATGGAATACTGTATTATAGAATAGAGCGAAGTAAAGTGGAATGGAGTGGCATATAGCCATCCACAAATTGTCTTTGGGAACATACACACAAAATATTGTGAAACAACCTGCTCACAGTAAGACAATCATAAGTCAACTGCCCACAAACACTGGTGACTGCCGCTCATACTCACCTGCACATTTTGCAATCTTACACCACTAGCTGTAGAAAGATTTCAGGGACACAACAATAGTACACATCTTCCAACAAAATTGCACAGTGCCACACTCAAGGTGCTCTCTTCATATACAGATTTCTGTTACACTCAGCCATGCACTGATTTGTTACAAATGTGACCTACACATTGAGAAATACACACACTTTACTATCGACATACAAAGGTCTCCGCTCCCCCCTACTTGGGTGATGTGGACTGGAGCCACTGCTGTGTCTTAAGTAAGGCACTACTGACATCTTAAAGAGCATATTTACTTCCTTTATATTTTTGAGTGCGTGATTTTGCAGCCATGTTTCAGAGCAGGTGCATCAGAATTTTTCAGAGTATCCTCACCCCAAGCATATGTTTTAAGTAGATGAGTTGTTACCATGTTTTTGAGCATGCACACTGCAAGTGTGTCTTGGAGGTCATGCAATGATGGCATAATATTTATCATGTCTGCTATGACTGTGTTTTAAAATAGTAACTAATCAGGATGGTTTATTAAACTAGGAATAACTGACAAAATGTTATTGTGCTCATACATGGTCTGCATTTTCTTGAAGTTGCATTAATGGTAAGTGCCAGTAAGTCTCTAAAATAAGTACAGATAAACAACCATATCACTTAAGTTGTTTTCCTAGTAACAAAAACTCACAAAAAGGTGAAAACTACGTTCACAGACTGTCCCTATGGCTCCAATAAATGTCCTATCTTGCTGTTAACTTCTCCAAAGATGAAAGTGCTGGCAGCCATGATATGGTAGAAGGTACAGCTTTTGTAGGTAGAAGTTGTCCCAATTAAATATGGTGTTGGGGCTAGGCACTGTATGAGCCATGAACTTCGCGCACAGATGAGCGTTCTCATAACAGATTGCAGTGTGCCAGTTAGATGCTGCGTTTGTAGGCTTCCTGCATTTCTTATCTTAATAGAGCGCAGCTGTGGGGTGTTGTGCGCCTTTGTTAACGTTTTCATGTTAATGGCAGCGTCCATGAGATGCAATTAACATGAAAACTTTAAAAAAAAGAAAGGCACAGAATCACACCCCACAGCCCAGCTCTATTAAGACAAGAAATGGAGCAAGTCTACAAACACAGCGTTTGCTTTTAGGTGATTCTAAAAGCACACACTGTGTTTGCTGCTGCATTTTTTTTGTTCTCCAGAGTGTGGCTTCAGGGCATATCGTGTGCTTTTGTTTAAAGCATTCATGTTAATCGCAGCTCGTGATGGGCTCTGCAATTAACACGGATGCTTTAAACAAAAGCACACAATGAGCCCCACACCCACACTCTAGAAAACAAAAGGAATTTGACAAGTGCTCCCTCCTTAGGAGGGAGCACTTGCTAAATACGTCTTCCTCAGTAAGTTACAAGTGCCGGTTTTTCACGCTGCTTCGGTGGGGCGAATGCTCTCGGAGATGTGTGTGAGCGCCACACACACACAGTGCGCGCTTGGGGGCACTGATGTGCGCGGGCGCCCAGCCGCGCAGCTTCCTGGGAACACTGCTGGGGTCACCAGTAGGTAGTTATAGTTAGGACCTAGTTTCCATAGGAAAACCATTTTTTGACGTGACTATAAGTTTGGCGTCTTTTAACCAATCTGCCTGATATTTTGCCTAAAAAGTGCCATGGTGGATACTATTGATTAGGAAACTTTGTGGGTGATCCGTGCAGTGGGGGCCAAGAATTTGGGGAGCGAAATAAGGTTGCATTTGTAATGTTAATTCCCATAGGATCATTTAGCCAACTCTGCAGCCCAAACCGCTAAATGGACTTACACCAAATTTGGCAGGAAGGTTGATAACGGTTCAAGGAAGTGCCTTCTGCTCATTTGGTGTAAATCCATTCAGTAGCTTTCGAGAAATTTAAGTTTAAACTTATAGTGATATCTCTGGGCACGGATATTTTGAATCTCAACTGCACCGACAACAGGAATGCTCGGATTGGCTGGACGCAATCTGAATAACATTTTGCGGCCGCCATTTTATTTTTTGGGACTGGTTCCCTGGGCTGAAACTCTGTGTGAAAGCCAGCATAAGGGGTCAGGATGAGGCACTCTGACCCCATGGTTCAGAAATAAAGGTGTTAGTGCCAGAATGTATATGTCCAACTTTGATTTTTGTAATAGCGCATGATATTTGCGATTATGCATAGCCCCCGTGTAACATCGCTGTGACATTATGACTATCAATGTCGCCGCAAATATTGGTGAAAATATGAAAAAATATCAATGAATCATTAGTATGCATTGTTATAAAGATATTGATAAGTGTTTTTATAGAGTTATTTACCTAGTGAGTTATCTACTGTTATGGTTAGAATGAATTATATATTTATATTTTTTTTATGTGGTGGTGGCCATTGAAATACTGCTTTTGCTTTCTGCTTTCATGATGTAACTGTGGGGACTGCGATGAGTGACGTCATCGTAATCTCTGGCCTCAATGCGAACACGGAAAATAGGGTTTAGAGATGGTTGTTCTAGAAATACACTAGAAAAACATGAGTTTGAAGTGCACAGTAATAAACCTCTAGTGTGTAGAATACCGTAATGTGTGTGCATATATGTGTTTTCACTTTATCGGGAAGGTGTAATCGTTGTGGTTAACGAAGTCGTCACAACCTCCCGAATAACAGCAACAACGGGAAAGAGGTCTGAAAAATGGGTTTAGAGAAACTTAGTACAAAAATATGAGTTTAAACATGCTTTGAAAGAAGTATGTATATAGTATTGTGTGTAGGGCAATGTTCAGAATGGATTTTTGTACATATTTTATTTGGGTGTGTTTGTGGCCATTGAATGTCTGGTTTTGTTTTCCAATTTCGCAATGTGTCCGCAGCGAACGTGACATCGTCGCAAAGATTCCCAAAAACTAAACGAGAAAAAAAACTCTAGAAAAACACTTCACAATATTTTGGGTACTAGGGTGGCTCTGATAAGAGCCATTGTGTTGGTTGTGTGTATACGGTTGCTACACATAAGACCCGATGCAGAGTTTCAGGTTTCTTAGAAACAACCTGTTGCCTTCATAAGTAAAGTGCACTCCATCAATAATATAAATTCCATGCATGTCAAAACTCAGATTGTTTTTATGGATACAACCCATACAATGGTCTCTGAGGAATCCAGAAACAGTTTGATTAACATGTTTCTTGGCTTTGTCAATTTATGGACAGATTTGATTCGACCATTTTCATTTTTGTCTTTGGCATATATTAGAGTACACCATGACAGTGTGAGAGAAAAGGGACATCAGTTCTGAAAAGGTTTCTTACATTAGGATTTCCAGCCCTACCCCAGTCAATGTGCCTTGGACATTGCCACCACAGTGCCCAGTCATGGGGTGAGGAGTTTGGGAATTCACAATGGATTTAACTAAAACCAGCCACTGATGAAACTTTAACCCTCTCTGGGCAAACCAAGTAATCTGCACATTTGGCAAACTCAGGTCCCTGTCAAAACCTCTCTTTATTGCAGTCATTTTTGCCCAATAGATATAACTGTGGCCCACAATCTATATGCTAAGCATTTTGAAGTGAAGGAGCAGTAGTAGTCAAGAGAAGGCTGGAGCTGAATGAGGTAGTTTTGTAAAGGAAAAGCAGTTAATATATCCCTTTTTTTAAAGAGATATATTTCGTTGAATGCTGTCAGCATGAGAGTGAATAAAATTAGGTAGTGTGTTGGATGCCTTTGAAAGAAGTCTTATTATTGGCTGTTGTTTAAGAAAAGAAATGTAATACAAACTTTGATATTGTCGGATCAGCAATGTGAGGCCATCACCACTTTTTTGTTAAGGAGGTAGAGAACTTTTATAGGATCTTTCCTCCATCTTCATGGTGTCCAGGTCTTGTTCTTAGACCCCTTTCTACCTGCACTCTCGCTGCCTTTCCATCGATCTCCCAGGATGAGCTGCACATGCTATGTAGCAAGGCTAAATCGGGATCTCCTGCAGACCCCCTTAAGCCTGAAAAATTTATGAAATCTCTACCTGTGCTCCTTACACCTCTGTGTCAGGTGATCAACATGTCCATGTCAATCATCCCCAGGACTTGCAAGCAAGCGAGGGTAGTCCACCTGCTAAAGAAAGCCAGCCTAACCGGAGAACTTCCGCCCCATATCTCTCTTGCCGTGGGTATACAAGATCTCTGAGGCTTACATTTATTCCATCTTCACAGGATTCCTGGAAAATAACAATACACTAGACCCCTCTCAGAATGGCTTTCACCCAGGTAACAGCACGGAGACTGCTCTGCTAGCTGTGACCGAACATTTGAGGGTTCGACATGGTCTCCCACCAGATCCTGCTGCAATGGTTGGAGGAGGCTGGCATTGCGGGCTCTGCCCTGGATTGGTTTGTCTCTTTTCTTTCCAAGAGAACCTTCCAGGTGATGGCTCCCCTTCTGCCTTCCTGATTCATACTATCAAACAAGGGCTGCCACAGGGCTCAGCATTGAGCTCAACGCTATTCAACCTGTATGTTCAAACATTAGCAGCTGTGGCGAGGAGCAGAGGGCTTACAGTGGTATCATATGCTGATGATGCACAGTTGGTTGTGGAACTCTCTGACGATTCCTTGCAGAATGCTTGCAAGTTTTGGAGCAATCTTGCAGCTGTCGCTGAGTGGATGACTTCCAACTGCCTCCAGCTCAACGGCAGCAAATCTGAGGTGAGCACTGGTGGCCTGCAACCCTGGGATGTGTACCCACCCCCAAACAGGTGGTTACAAATCTGGTTGTTGGGCTGACTGGGCCCTCGGTTTTCAGGTCTTAACCAAGAAAGTGGCGGGTACCTGTTTTTGAATACTGTGGGGGCTCAAACCGCTGCTGGGTTTCTTTGATCCAGCAAGTTACCATAAAGGCCTCCATTATTTCTAGACTGGACTATGCCAGCTTGCTCTACCTGGGGACTAAAAAGACAGAAATCCTGTGACTGCAGAGGTGTTGGAAACCGGCTATTTCGGGTAGGCTAAGGCTGACGCCAAAGCCAGGCCGAAACCACCATTCCAGTCAGGGCAAGGAAGTCACACGCCAAGATAACCCCTGCTCACCCTCTAGGTAGCATGGCGCGAGCAGTCTAGGCTAAACTCGGAGGCGATGTGTAAAGCATTTGCGTCAGCGCACGACAGCAACAACATTCTAGGCACACCACAAAAGAGACTCCACACAAGGTTATATTAAAATAACTTTTGTATTGTCAAAACATATCAGATAGAAATCACACATGTACATTGTGCCAACTGGCACGGCAATATTCACAAGGGATTATTTACAAGACAGGGCCACATGGGCCACTGTCTGAATCAACACTTTGCAGATATAGAAATACTTGTCAGTAATTAGAATAAAAGTATATAAACTTCACTGTAACACCAAGTAACAGTTATAGATCACATCCAGTAACTACTGGGAACAGGTAAGTACCTCCTACGCAACCCTAAACCCCTTAGGAGACTGTCACGCAGGGGACCAGGACCTCACTAGGACCACCTGTACTAAAAGAACAACCACCTAAGTATCACAGAGCATTTAGGGGTCTAAGAAAGAACACATTACCCATGAAGCATAAATATACATTCAGAGGAGTAGTAAAGAAAAACCACCTAAGAATAAACACATTTAGGGGTGCAGCGCAAGAAGACACATGATGACTAAACATTCAGAGGTGCAGCGCAGGAAAAGAAAGACACATAATGCATAACAACATTCAGAGGTGCCAGAGCAATACAATAGCGCAAGAATCACATGATGTCTAAAAACATTCAGGGGTGCAGGAATAACACATGATGCAAGAGAACACATTCAGAGGTGCAATAACCATACAGTTGCGCAAAAACTCACATAAGCCACCACCTGTGGCAGTCCCTAGGCCAACTGGCCTTGTTGGGGCTCAGACGCCCTGAGTCTCAGTGTCAGGGTGCGTTGCCATGCAGCGCCAGTCTCAAAGTACCAAAAAGCCTAAACGTGGCAGCTGCCCACGAAGTGCTGGGCAACTGTGTACCAAAAGCTGTGGCAGGGCTCTCAGTAGCCCCTAGAACAAATCTGTGCCACCTGAGCCACACAGGCTCTAAAACAAACACTGCGCACGTTGGGGCCACACAGGCTCTGGCCAACACTGGTCAAACGTGGGAGCCACACTGGCTCTAAAGCAACATGCCCCCTGGAGCCTCCCTGGACTCTCCAAGCGTTGGGGTGACCCACTGTCAACTGGGGCCGCCCTTGAAGCCCTCTTCACGGTGGAGTCCCCTACGGGGAACTCTAACTTCTCAAAATGCCCCCAGAGCCTCTCAGGGCTCCAAATACAAAAATGAGGCGGGGAGCCCCTCCGGGCTCTGTGCACGTTGGGGCGACCCACTGCCAACCGGGGCCGCCCCTGAAGCCTTCATGGCTTCCTACTGGCACTAGGCGCGAGCTCGCGCCACTGCGGGGGGGGGCGGACACCGACAACGTGTCCCGGCGCCCCTCCTCTCTTCTGCCCCCGCGTTGGAGCCTTGCAGGGCTCGACACAAAGACTGGCCCCTCGAGCCTTCCCAGGCCCTACACACCGTTGGAGCGGCCCGCTGCCCTACGGGGCCGCTCTGACGAAGGGGGACCTCCCAGGCACAGCCCCACTCGGCCCGCCCTCAGCCCAGACTCACCGGGGCTCACGGGGCGGCTCCTCTGTCTTCCTGGGGCAGGCGCCGACAATGCGCCTTGGGCCCCCAGGCTCTCCCCTCTCGGCATCGGCCGCCATCTCCCCGCGCCTTCCTCCTCTTCCCCCCGCCTCACAGGCTGCGGGGCGGGACTTCTGGCCGGCCGCGCTGGGATTGGCCGGCCGGCCAGGTACTTCCGGGTCGCCGCGGGCAGCACGGCGGCCCTCGCTAGGCAGGCAGGCGGGCAGAAATCGCGAGGTGGGCACTCGTAAATCAAATAAACAACTGGGCAAATCCAAGTCGGAAAAATAAGCGGAGTGGGCTCCCGCGCCGATCCGCCGCCGGCCTCCAGCAGCAACGCGCTTCCAAGCGCTATAGAGGCACACAAAGCGCTCCAGCACTAGAAGTGCAACCAAAGCGCCATGGGCAGGAAATAAAGCGCTCTCAGCGCTATGAAGGACAAATCCAGCGCTCCCAGCGCTAGAAGGGCAATAAAGCGCTCTCTCAGTGCTAGATGCAGATGAAGCGCTCCCTCAGCGCTACAGGGACAAGTCCAGCCAAGTCCTTCAGGGGGATGCAGCAAAGTCCCTCCAGGGTAAAGCAAAGTCCCCCATCCTTCCAGGACAGGCAGAGGGGTCCCCCAGAGGTCCAGGCATCCAGGGGCTGGGCAGCGCCCGCCCCTGGTAGATTCCAGTCCGAAGTAAGAACAAGACAAGAACCTTTTGGAAGGGGCAGAGCCCCTTCTTATCCACAGAAAAAGCTTTGAAGTCTTTAGAAGTCTTTGTGTAGGCGAGCCCTAAGCTCTGGGAGTATCTGGTTTCCCTCTCCTGTCAGCCTCAGGTCAGAGGTGACAGGGGGCCATCGGGAGGGAGAGTCATCCAGGGTGGGCCGACAGACACAGCCTGGCACCACCAGAGCTCTTTCCACTCCCCCCTAACAGCAGATGGGGGGCCTTTCATCTACGGCTTGACTCAGACCCCCTCCTCCAGACAGTCCATCTACCAACAGGCCCAGGCATGCCTGGGCCAGGCCCATCAGCCAATCACGTGCTAGCCGACTCACTACACAATTATGCCAACTTCTAAAAGTGGCGCTTCTGGACTAGATACAGCCATGCCGCATACACCATTCTGCAGCATTCATTCTCACGAGTTCATACATATCAAACTCGCCCCTGCACTCCCCACGCATCAGGAATCTACCATGGGCATACATATTTCCCATTCATTCCTATGGGAGGGCAGGGCGCTCACCATCCATACACAGAAAGCACATGCACTTTACACTGTACCACAGTGAAAAAGTGTGCAGAGGCCTAAAATCACCAACCCAGGTTCCAAAAACAGGCTAGGAAAAAGCAAAAAAAAGTCACGGGGTGAACCTGCCCAAAGGACCGGGTCCAACACATCCTCACGCACTGGACACATTTAAGCTGCCACCACTGGATCCTACCATACTGGGGAATCCAGACACACACACTACACTCAGGGAATAACCACCCTCCTGAGTAAGCAATTTCTCCTCCACCCTCCCTCTCTTCCATCTACCCACACAGGGACAGGAATAGGGATTGGACACTGGACCCAGCAAGGGGTTCCTAACCTATGGGAACCTCCCCTATCTACTGGCGTCCCGCCCTGTCATTTTCTCTCATCTGCCACTAAACATAAAGCGCAGGAACACCATCTGAAAATGACACTTTTGAGGAGAAACAAAATCAAAAACAATAATCCCAAATATGTGACTATCTGAAAAACGCAGAGTTTTTGTAATGTAGCCAGTTGTCGCTATGGCACTGGGCAAACGCAAGTCCAAATCCGCACCGCTGACCCACCAATGTTGGAAACCGGCTATTTCGGGTAGGCTAAGGCTGACGCCAAAGCCAGGCCGAAACCACCATTCCAGTCAGGGCAAGGAAGTCACACGCCAAGATAACCCCTGCTCACCCTCTAGGTAGCATGGCGCGAGCAGTCTAGGCTAAACTCGGAGGCGATGTGTAAAGCATTTGCGTCAGCGCACGACAGCAACAACATTCTAGGCACACCACAAAAGAGACTCCACACAAGGTTATATTAAAATAACTTTTGTATTGTCAAAACATATCAGATAGAAATCACACATGTACATTGTGCCAACTGGCACGGCAATATTCACAAGGGATTATTTACAAGACAGGGCCACATGGGCCACTGTCTGAATCAACACTTTGCAGATATAGAAATACTTGTCAGTAATTAGAATAAAAGTATATAAACTTCACTGTAACACCAAGTAACAGTTATAGATCACATCCAGTAACTACTGGGAACAGGTAAGTACCTCCTACGCAACCCTAAACCCCTTAGGAGACTGTCACGCAGGGGACCAGGACCTCACTAGGACCACCTGTACTAAAAGAACAACCACCTAAGTATCACAGAGCATTTAGGGGTCTAAGAAAGAACACATTACCCATGAAGCATAAATATACATTCAGAGGAGTAGTAAAGAAAAACCACCTAAGAATAAACACATTTAGGGGTGCAGCGCAAGAAGACACATGATGACTAAACATTCAGAGGTGCAGCGCAGGAAAAGAAAGACACATAATGCATAACAACATTCAGAGGTGCCAGAGCAATACAATAGCGCAAGAATCACATGATGTCTAAAAACATTCAGGGGTGCAGGAATAACACATGATGCAAGAGAACACATTCAGAGGTGCAATAACCATACAGTTGCGCAAAAACTCACATAAGCCACCACCTGTGGCAGTCCCTAGGCCAACTGGCCTTGTTGGGGGTCAGACGCCCTGAGTCTCAGTGTCAGGGTGCGTTGCCATGCAGCGCCAGTCTCAAAGTACCAAAAAGCCTAAACGTGGCAGCTGCCCACGAAGTGCTGGGCAACTGTGTACCAAAAGCTGTGGCAGGGCTCTCAGTAGCCCCTAGAACAAATCTGTGCCACCTGAGCCACACAGGCTCTAAAACAAACACTGCGCACGTTGGGGCCACACAGGCTCTGGCCAACACTGGTCAAACGTGGGAGCCACACTGGCTCTAAAGCAACATGCCCCCTGGAGCCTCCCTGGACTCTCCAAGCGTTGGGGCGACCCACTGTCAACTGGGGCCGCCCTTGAAGCCCTCGTCACGGTGGAGTCCCCTACGGGGAACTCTAACTTCTCAAAATGCCCCCAGAGCCTCTCAGGGCTCCAAATACAAAAATGAGGCGGGGAGCCCCTCCGGGCTCTGTGCACGTTGGGGCGACCCACTGCCAACCGGGGCCGCCCCTGAAGCCTTCATGGCTTCCTACTGGCACTAGGCGCAAGCTCGCGCCACTGTGGGGGGGGGGGGGCGGACACCGACAACGTGTCCCGGCGCCCCTCCTCTCTTCTGCCCCCGCGTTGGAGCCTTGCAGGGCTCGACACAAAGACTGGCCCCTCGAGCCTTCCCAGGCTCTACACACCGTTGGAGCGGCCCGCTGCCCTACGGGGCCGCTCTGACGAAGGGGGACCTCCCAGGCACAGCCCCACTCGGCCCGCCCTCAGCCCAGACTCACCGGGGCTCACGGGGCGGCTCCTCTGTCTTCCTGGGGCAGGCGCCGACAATGCGCCTTGGGCCCCCAGGCTCTCCCCTCTCGGCATCGGCCACCATCTCCCCGCGCCTTCCTCCTCTTCCCCCCCGCCTCACAGGCTGCGAGGCGGGACTTCCGGCCGGCCGCGCTGGGATTGGCCGGCCGGCCAGGTACTTCCGGGTCGCCGCGGGCAGCGCGGCAGCCCTCGCTAGGCAGGCAGGCGGGCAGAAATCGCGAGGTGGGCACTCGTAAATCAAATAAACAACTGGGCAAATCCAAGTCGGAAAAATAAGCGGAGTGGGCTCCCGTGCCGATCCGCCGCCGGCCTCCAGCAGCAACGCGCTTCCAAGCGCTATAGAGGCACACAAAGCGCTCCAGCACTAGAAGTGCAACCAAAGCGCCATGGGCAGGAAATAAAGCGCTCTCAGCGCTATGAAGGACAAATCCAGCGCTCCCAGCGCTAGAAGGGCAATAAAGCGCTCTCTCAGCGCTAGATGCAGATGAAGCGCTCCCTCAGCGCTACAGGGACAAGTCCAGCCAAGTCCTTCAGGGGGATGCAGCAAAGTCCCTCCAGGGTAAAGCAAAGTCCCCCATCCTTCCAGGACAGGCAGAGGGGTCCCCCAGAGGTCCAGGCATCCAGGGGCTGGGCAGCGCCCGCCCCTGGTAGATTCCAGTCCGAAGTAAGAACAAGACAAGAACCTTTTGGAAGGGGCAGAGCCCCTTCTTATCCACAGAAAAAGCTTTGAAGTCTTTAGAAGTCTTTGTGTAGGCGAGCCCTAAGCTCTGGGAGTATCTGGTTTCCCTCTCCTGTCAGCCTCAGGTCAGAGGTGACATGGGGCCATCGGGAGGGAGAGTCATCCAGGGTGGGCCGACAGACACAGCCTGGCACCACCAGAGCTCTTTCCACTCCCCCCTAACAGCAGATGGGGGGCCTTTCATCTACGGCTTGACTCAGACCCCCTCCTCCAGACAGTCCATCTACCAACAGGCCCAGGCATGCCTGGGCCAGGCCCATCAGCCAATCACGTGCTAGCAGACTCACTACACAATTATGCCAACTTCTAAAAGTGGCGCTTCTGGACTAGATACAGCCATGCCGCATACACCATTCTGCAGCATTCATTCTCACGAGTTCATACATATCAAACTCGCCCCTGCACTCCCCACGCATCAGGAATCTACCATGGGCATACATATTTCCCATTCATTCCTATGGGAGGGCAGGGCGCTCACCATCCATACACAGAAAGCACACGCACTTTACACTGTACCACAGTGAAAAAGTGCGCAGAGGCCTAAAATCACCAACCCTGGTTCCAAAAACAGGCTAGGAAAAAGCAAAAAAAAGTCACGGGGTGAACCTGCCCAAAGGACCGGGTCCAACAAGAGGGTTCAAAATGCTGCTGCTAGAACTCTCCTTGGCCTTCCTAGAGCTTGCTCTACGACTAACACCATCTACCGACTACATTGGTGCCAGTGGCTAGATGCGTAGAGTTTAAGTCCCTTTGCCTTGCCTTCAAAATTATGAATCTCTCCTCTCCAGGCATCCTGGCCAACCTGCTCTTACCTAATATACCACTCGCCAACACCGCTCTGTGGGTCAGCATCTGGTGGTTGTTCGCCCGGTGAGGAGGGTACGTGCTGGTGGGCGCTCTTTCTGCACCCTGACAGCTAAACTCTGGAACTTTCTTCCTATGCACATCTGCAGTATGAATAACTACCAGGCATTCCGTTAGCCAATTAAAACGCACCTTTTCTCTTCACTCTAGGCCCGGCATTTTGCTAGTAGCCACCTAATTCCTTCTGTTAGCGCTGGGATGCCCCTTTGCTGGGGCAACTGTGTGCTATATAAAACTAATAACATAACATAACATAACAAATGCTTTTTAGTGTGTGGAGTAAAGCAGACCTCTTGTATCTTATTTGGAAGCAGCATGTTACTTCTAGAATGTGCTATGAACTTGTGACCTACTGGTTCCACTGGGTTGCTAGGTACACTGAACAAAGACTGTATTGGGGGAAGGGTGTTAAAGAGACTGCATATTTTCTTTAAAGTTGAGGGTGGACCTATTAATCAGTGAGTGGGTATGTAAGTACTGGTATATGTGTGTCAATGGTTTCGAGAATGGTTATGTGGAAGTTGCAGTGGGTGTATGAAAGGTTACATGGGGGTGTGAGTAGGTGTGTCAGAGATTCTGTGGATGATGTAATCAGTGATGTCATTTGAGATGTCATCAGTGATGTTACTGACCATGTCATGATTGATGTAATATGTGAGATTATAAGCAGTGCATTGTGGATTGCGAGTTATAATTAGCTCAGCTAACTATAACTGCTGAATTTCTCTGGTTTTGTACTAGTGAAATGGCAGCCTAACTATAACCTCCTTATAACCTCTGCTTTTTCTCCAGTGAATATCCAAGGTTTTTTAATCCTATTTCCTAACTATAACAGCCTTATAACCCTTTGGTTTTTCAGTGAATTTCTATATATGTATGATTAAACTGTTCCTCTTTCTGACAGGATTGGCCATAGATCACGTTATCTTTGTTTTTTAAATTCTACCTGCACTCCGCTTTCGGGGCTCTGCCACGCTCCTGATACACCCGCTCAGCGGATCTTAGCGCTGCCGCGGGACAAACCCCAAAGTCCTTTGCCGCCATTCCTGGCGAGCCCACAGGCCACGCCCCTTCCCTGAGGCCACGCCCCCTGATTCCTCTACTTAAGGACGCTGACTGCTAGCGCGCCTTAAAGCTCTGAATCTCCTGAGGCGGAAAGCCGGGAGCTCGACCACATCAGACATTTTTAAAAATTTGAGTGTCACAAATATATTGTTTTTAAATTCTACCTGCACTCTGCTTTAGGGGCTCTGCCACGCTCCTGATACACCCGCGCAGCGGATCTTAGCGCTGCCACGGGACAAACCCCAAAGTCCTTTGCCGCCATTCCTGGCGAGCCCACAGGCCACGCTCCTTCCCTGAGGCCACGCCCCTACCGCCCCTCTCCCTCACTGTATAATAATGTGCATCTTCTGGAAGCGCAGCGGACAAGTGCAGCGGGAGCGCCGTTTGCGCGCCGAAGGCGCGCCAAAGGAAAGCTCGTCTGTGCCCGTCCGCGCCTGGCCGGGCCCAGGGCCCATAAACTCTGTAGGAGTTAATACTTACACGCCCGAACTACTACTTTCCCTGCGTCCCTCTGTCAAACATAATTGTGAAATATTATCCAACTACAGAATAACAGTATCACATGCCCTGCATGCAACTTTCAACTTGACATCCCGCAGCTCTGTCGGCACGGATCAAATGGCCGCAAGTTAGCACGCACATGGCTTCTTGGTAGTCTGAACTGCGGGTCACTCTGTAAACATAAAAGAGACATTTTCTATCTTTTGTCCGACAACTCCCTAGATGCCCTTTTCCTCACTGAGACATGGCTACACGCTAGTTCTGGCCCAGACATCGCTGAAGCCCTACCGTCCAATTATGCCATCATTCAAAAAGACCGAATCACCGGAACTGGAGGTGGGATAGCAGTCATCTTTAAAAAATTGCTGCAGTGTACTTTGGAACCCATTCCCTTACCCACCTGTGAGATGGCCCTTTTTAAACTTCAACTCCATCCGAACTTCACCTTCACAGGTCTCCTGATTTACCGTCCACCTGGCCCTACTCTACCTTGGGCCACCCAACTAGTGGACTGGATCGCTTCAGTAAGGGTAAATTATAACAACCTATCTATCGTAGGCAACCTGAACATTCATTTCGACGACCCAACTAATAAACCAGGTAACAATTTAGTACATGACCTGGCTGCCATGAATCTCATTCTATGGAACTCGGGCCCAACACACAAAAGGGGCCACCTCTTGGACCCTATTTTTTCCAGCCTTCCCCAGCTACAGTGCCAACAGGCTCTGCCCCTAGAATGGTCAGACCACTTTCTAACAAAATTCAACTTGGGTGACCATACGGCGCTTAGCCCTCCGAGCGGGACAAGCAAGTCCTTCAAAAGAAACTGGAAGAAATTGGATATAAACCACCTCGCGTCCA
This sequence comes from Lissotriton helveticus, assembly GCF_964261635.1. Classification (NCBI taxonomy): domain Eukaryota; kingdom Metazoa; phylum Chordata; class Amphibia; order Caudata; family Salamandridae; genus Lissotriton; species Lissotriton helveticus. Next base: position 936,585,901 of record NC_136063.1, on the reverse strand, counting down.
TCCTAAGCGCTACCCCTCTGGGTGAATTATTTGACACCGGAGACATGGAGATTGTAGCCACCAATATCAACAAATGGCTCCTAGGTCTCTAGACATTTGCCTGCCCCAAGCTCACAAAAAAAACACCTCTCATAACTCTCCTGCCTTATGGTATAATGAGCAACTGAAGGCCACCAAATCCAAATGCAAACGCTTAGAACGCCTTTGGAGGAAAGATTATTCCCTGGCTGCCAGCTCGAACTATAAGAATGAGCTCAAGCTCTATCATAAAGCCTGTAACAAGGCTAGAGCCAACTATGTAGCCAAATCTATCCCTGAAGCCACCAACAAGTCAAAAACTCTTTTTAATCTCGTAAAAGAGTTAGCAGGCTCTAATACATCAGCCAAACCTTTTCCTCTGAACAGCTTCCAGTGTGAAGAACTAGCGAAATATTTTACATCAAAGATTGAGACAATCTACCAGGATATATTGACACAACACCAGGCTCAAGCTAAAAGTGTACAAGACCCCGGCCCTAATATAGAGGACATCTACTCCCAACCTCATCTGTCCTACGATCCACTTACTTGGTGGCCCGGGATTGACGTCCAAGGTCTGCGAGACATCTTAGGGAAGGTAAAATCTGGTTCACCCGTTGACCCCCTCCCGATCTCAATACTCAGACTCCTGGACACTCCTCTACTTGCCGTGATATGTCAAACCTTAAATTTATCCCTTACCACGGCAAAGGTCCCGTCATCCTAGAAACATGCCATGGTCTCACCCCTTCTCAAGAAACCATCGGCTGACCCTAAAATCCTGGCAAACTTCCATCCAATATCCCTCCTGCCTGTTCTCTCCAAAATCTTGGAGAAACATGTCCATGAACACCCCGCAAGGTTTGCGGAGGCAAACGTCATCCTGCACCCTTCCCAATCGGGTTTCCGCTCCGGATTCTCGACGGAGACAACACTACTCGGAGTTGTGGAAAATCTCCGCCTACTGGTCGACAAGGGGGACTCAGCTGCGCTGATTCTACTCGACCTCAGCGCAGCGTTTGACACCCTCTCTCACAACATACTGCTCGCCTCACTCTCCAACATGGGCATAAAAGGAAAGGCACTAGACTGGATTGCATCTTTCCTGACTCTCAGAACATTTCAAATCTCCTCCAGTACTGCGACATCTAATGTCCATTTCTCCCCATATGGAGTGCCACAAGGATCGGTGTTCAGCCCCCTGCTTTTTAACCTTTATGTAGCCCCGCTTGCCCAGATCGCTGAAGCAGCTGGTCTTAATATGTTCACATACGCTGACGACTCACAAATCGTATTCTCCCTTTCAAACGGTAACCACGACTCCCCCTCCCTCCTACAGACAGGCCTCAGGAACATCACCACCTGGATGAGCAATAACATGCTTAAACTTAACAGCAGCAAAACAGAGGTCCCAATAGTGGGCCCCAATCAAAACCTCTGGAATTCTAGACATTGGCCATCCGAAATGGGCCCCCTACCAACCCCGTCGCATCAAGTCCGTAATCTTGGTATTACCATTGACAACGGCCTAACTATGGAGCCCAAGGTCAACAATCTCACAGCTACCTGCTTTACAATTCTGAGATGGCTCAGAAAAATTATTTGGATGCTCCCGGACGACACACAAAAGACTGTGATCAACTCACTAATCACCTCCCGTTTAGACTATGGTAATGTCCTTTACCTTGGGGCATCTCAGGCAGTCATGAGACGCCTCCAACTGGTACAAAACGCTGCAGCTAGACTGCTTTGCAAATGCAACAGGAGAGATCGCATGTCCGGTCACCTTAAGGCGCTCCACTGGCTAAGAATCGATAACAGGGTCAAATTTAAAACTCTCAGCCTCATGCATAGAACAAAATGGGGCAATGCCCCAAGATACCTTCAAACCCTCGTGCACACCTACACGCCTGCCCGATGCCTGAGATCTGCCACTCATGGCATTTTTTGTATCCCCAAAACCCACCGTGCGAGGATGGGAGGAAGATCCTATTCCCTTCTAGGCCCTAAGCTCTGGAACTCCCTTCCGCAACCTCTCCGTCTGGAAACTCGTTACACCTATTTCCGCAAAGCCATTAAGACCTGGCTGTTCAACCAGTGACCTGTTCTGGTTTTGTTCCTGTGACTTTCCTGCCTTCTTGGTTCAGTATCTTTTAGCGCCGGGAAACCCTTTTTGGGTAGCTGTCGCGCTCAATAAGCCCAAAAAATAAATAAAATAAATAAATCTTATTCATGATTATTAATTCTAGTGTACATTTTTATTTGATTGTATCTAGTCTATATTCATCTCTCATGTATTTTGTACATTTTTCAGTACTATTTTTTGTATTGCCTCATATTACTTGAAGATTAATAAACTCTTTAAAATTTGAATGTGGAAATCCAAATTTCATAGTAGACTAGCAACAAATTGAGGACAGTCAGAGATATTGTCAATTGGAGCCATTTGTTTGAACCATCAGCACCCTGCCTGTCTCCTACTGGACCCGCCAATGTATTATGTTTGCATATGTTGATAAGCTTGGCAACCAAGTTCCCCCACATTCAACTTAAATATGAAAATTAAATCCCAGAATATTTGCTTTATTTCCAATGAGAGCTCTGTGTGGTGACTGAAAGGTCTGCATGTGGTTCTTGTTTCACAGAATGCTCCCACATCATATGGAATGCTGTGTTTTGCTTGCAAGAGAGTCTCACCTGTCTGGGTCAGTTGGAGCCTGGTCCGCAGAGAGTGCTCACCGCTGTGTCTGTGCCACATTAAACGAGTTACTTCTATTCCTATGTTACTGCCTGAAGACTCTTATTGATGGAACACTTCACTCTTATCACAGCAACTGTTCGCTCTGAGTTTGATGCTTGGAATGGCTTGTTAACCGCATTAAGTAGTGTTGTGTAGTTCCTAGGACCCCCAGGAACTCCGCATTTTGCATGACCTAAACTGAGGGCTTGCTGTGCAGGCAGACTCTGGACACCCTCACAGGATGAGTCAGCCGTTAAACCAGCTAGCTCTATGGTGCCACTACCACCCCCTGTATTCTACAGTGGTGCATCTAGTTTCTGGCAACCACTGAACATGACAACCCTGATTCCTCAGGTATCGTGGAAACAATACGGTATCTTTCATACAGTCACTTGTGCTTGCTTTTCGCAGAATACACATAGAATGACTATTGGAACGGTTTCAATAATTATTTATTGGTCAAGTGTCCGTCTAGTATGAAACATGTTAGATGCGACAATCAAAAGATAGGAGCAGACAAATGTAATCGCTAGTACCAAAATCGTAAAAAGTAAATATATTTCTACCATAGTGCGAATAATATGAATAAAAACATATTATATAAAACAATAGCATTGACGTAGTCCTACGATGCATAGCCTACCTAAATGTACCTAGCCTAGGTATGTGGGTGAAGCCTGTGTATGTAAATGTCAGGATAGGTCTGAATTGAGCCAAGAATTCCCCCGGCGTAGTCCTAAACCCTCACCTAATGGTTCTGAATGAATGACCCCTTCTCTGCGTTGAGGATGGCCCCCGCAAGGGATGTCAGGTCTCTGCATGTCTAAGGAACAGCCTGCAGAGTCTCGTTCCAGCCTGTAAGGAATTCTCCTCTCTCTGTGTAAGGGAGAGGGAGGCTCTTTTATACTAAAGTGGTCACTCCAGGGTTTTTCCAAAATCGATATGATTTTTACACATTCACTAAACCTTTGCTTATCCTTTTCTGAACAAAAACTCTCATGCACAGCTAGCTGTTGATCATTGATGAAAAAAGTAGTGACTCTTATACAGAATAAATCTACTGTGCCTGGGGACATGTTTATGTACATCAAGTACAGGGATTAAGATAGGATACCGAGAGCCTGGTTGTCGAAGAGACTGAAGTAAGCTACTAGGTAAACAGTCACCTGTGTTTAGGACCGTTATGTTGTGTGGATGGGACACAATGTATGTAATTGGTATGTACATGATGTGACTATCCTAAAGACCATGACAATAATGGTATTAGTAAGACTGCCAATGTAGCCAGTAGAGCGGTATGTATAGTATCCGGTAGGGAATTAATCTGATAATATAGGGCCTGATTACAATGCCGGTCAGCCAGACAACCGTGTTGCTATCAGAGGGATAGGACCACTGTGGTCTCGTCAGAAGCAGTCGGTCCAACCCCTGGAATAAGATGCATGCATCCTGTACTCCGATCAACCGCTGAAAGACCGCCGACTCCCACAGCCTTTCTCTGACCGCCAAGATGGCGGTCAGAGAAAAACAGCACCAAAGGGCAGTAAAGCGATCTCCGACCACCCATCCATATTATGCTGTGGGTTTCCAACGACCCAACCGTGACAGTCCAATAGGCTGCCTTGAGTCATTGGAAACAATGGATTTGAGGTGCATACTCACCCAAAACCACTTTTTTCCAGCAGCCTCTGCCTCTTGGATTCCTTCCTCCAGGTCTCCCTACACCTGAGCAGCTGCATCCCGATGACTGCAATCCTGTAGGTGCCAGAATCTAGGTAAATCCTTATGCAGTATGTATCCCCATTGACAAGACTGTGCACATTCTGCTACACTCCAGCAATGGTGTACATGGTGCACCAGGCATATCCTCACATATGTCATGCATGTTTATACAATTCAAATGTTTTCTGTGCTTTTGTACACATTAGCAGCAACATATTAGGGGATATGTGCCCTGCTGTAGATGCAACCACTGTGGTAGCATTGGTTCCATCGTAATACGGCAGGGGGAACTTCCAGGCCTCTGCAGTGGGAAAGGGCCTGTGAAGACAGCGGTCGATTCATCCGTCTGACCGGCATCGTAATCAGGCCCTTAAAAAAACTATTTTCATTATTTATTTTTATACAATTAATAACGCTGTCTAACAATGTGGATTCAAATTTTTTATAGATGTCTAAGCCAGTATAAAGTAGCTACCGTACATATGTGGAACATGTAAGGCAGCTTAATTTATTTCATAAGCAAAGTCAAATACAGAAGTTTGAAGTTTTAAACAGTAATGCTATGTTTAGGAAATGAAGATCAAAATGTTGATTTTGCTCCTGTTTTTCTGAAATACATGTACTGCATTCTTATTAAACCTTTCTGTCTTTATTCAATGTCCATTTCTATTTGATTTTGCCTATTTCTACCTTTGACTGCCATCGAAGTACGCAGAGTGGCCAGGTGGCAGCATGTGATGCCATGTAAAATATATAAAGAAAAAAGCTACATTTTGTCTATGAACGTGCACCTGTAGCAGATGTGACATAAAGCAATGTTTCACAAACATTGGCAACACCAATACTTCAGGTTGATGCAATTGATATGTATAGGCCACTTAAATAAAAAGAAAGAAACCATGCCACCACCTTTACGTGGCAACCAGATGCTTGCAATAACAATTAATAATGCTAAGAATGAAATAATCAAAGCCGACTATTTTAATAGAACAGTCCAAATGCTTCCTAGCAGGAAGGTGAATATAGAAAAAATATAGAAACACCTTTTGGTCGCAATGCCCACCAAAGGAAAATATGATTTTTAAGTGGTGCAAAGGAAAGGTGATACTAGCTTTAAATTACTCTAACCTGAGCACGCAGTTTAGCCACAATGATGAATGAAACAAATAAAACAGATGAAGATTAGAAGAAAATTTGGATTGTGAAAATAAAGTATTTGCCCACCACTCTTTGCACTGAAGTGCACTTCTTTGCAGAGAGATGTACACATGTGATCAGGTGAAATGCCATAACGCACAGTGCAAGAGAGCCAATGGTTGAAGTGGGCTGACCTATTGACCCATGATGTGTGCTGTGATGAGCTAAACAAAATATGAGTGACAGCTGAACACGCAAATGAAGAAGTCAACAAAGTTAAATAGTGGAACACATTTCACTTAAATAGCTATGACTAGATGGTATACTAAAATATAATCATTATTACAAAAAAAACTTTCCATCTAAAATGGTGATAATAATGTCTTTTACCTTCTCCACCTTGATGTCCTCAGTATTTAGTATAGCCTTTGGTTACGTGCCTAAACAATTTCGTTTTGTTAATCTAATCAATATTGAACTCAGTGAGTGGATGCGTGGAATTTATTAATGTGGTGGAAACTGCACATAAATATAAGGTTATGTGAAGAGTGTGAGAATAGATACCATTGCACACTATGATATGATCCAGTTTTAGGAGTGGTAGTATCATATACAGCAATTTATTCTGAGGTGCATCCACTAGAGTAGACAGAGCTCACACAGTAGGGTCAGTGGCCCAATCCAAAAGAAGCCCTGTGAAACTTCTGAAGGAATACTATATGCCATCTACTAAGGGGTGATAGTGAGAGATCCCATTGAAAACACAGGTATGTCTCCAATGGGTGCACCAAAGTGTGTCAAATAACCATCCAATTATAGGCTCTGTTAAGCTCTCGGGGAGTATGGAAGTATGGAATTCACACACAAGCAACAGAGGGTCACCCATGGGAAGCAGTTTTAAACCACTGCTGGTGTATTATATGGTGGCCCCAGAAGCAATTATATTGTGTCTCACAGAAACTGTAGGGGACCATTCAATTGAAGGCACAGGAATGGTAGGACATCCAGCCTGGAGGAACAAGATACCATCCTATTGAAGGCACTGTGTAAGGCCCCTTAGAGAATATGGAGTGTACCGCTGAGCTAAAGAGCAACATGCCATTGCAGTCTCTATTAAACCACATAGGGAGTAACTATGGCAAAACTACATAGCAATGTGAATGGTAGTGCGACTGTGTATGGCAAGCTGGATCATTCTTGGGGACTGATTACGAGTTTGGTGGGGTGGATTCGGGTCGGCCCCACCACCACATTGCCAAAGCTGTGGTCGGGCCGCCCGCCTGCTTAGGAATTTCCTCATGCCTGACGGGCTTTGTTTTCACATTCCCACAGCGGTGCCCTGACAATGGGTGCCGCAATGGAAGCACCAAAAACTGTTCCTGCGCAGCCTGGACTGTTAAGTCTGTGCCGTGCAGGAACTGGGGTGCATGCATACAGCGGGGCACATGTTGTGCCTGCCAAAATGCATAATCTTGTGGAGGAGTCACAGGGATTCCTACAGGGCCCCTTTTGTGTCCTCTCCGCAATGGTGTCAATGGCGTAGGAACCTCCATGACACCACCGGCGGAGAGGAAACTCATAATATGCTTGGTGGGACCACCATATTGTAGCCTCCTGACCGCCTCAACACCGCCAGGGAACGAAGATTCCCTGGCAGCTGCGGTGGGTCAATGGCGGTCCGACCTTCCTAATAGTAACTGGGCAGTTGGAAAACTGCTACGACCGTGCACCCAAGAGTTTGGCAGTCTGGGGACCACTAGACTCATAATAGAGCCCATTGACTCTCCTGTATACAAAGGCCTACATGATTAAGCAGAGGCTCACTTTGTAGCCTACTGATACAACAACATATCCACTACAAATTCTGGTGCAAAAAGTGATGGAATATTGTACAGAAAATAAAGACAACCCTAAATGCCCACTTGAGCCCAGGATAACTCAAGAGAATTTCATATAACAAAGGAGGCAGCAAGAGGCCTGTTACCATCGTAATGTGCGAAGAATTGCCAGTCCCTAGCCCAGCAACAAATATACTAAGGTTGGTACAAGTTTCCCCAAAAAAGGACTCCTTGACCCACCACTCCTGGGGCTTATTCAGACTAGATTCACACAATCCATATTCCCCCAATAGGCATTCATCATTATATGTTCAGGCACATTAACTATAAATGTATACACAAGCCTCTCTTCAAAGATGTATTATATTCATAGACCTCAATGTTTCACATATAATTGTTTACAGTGCATGTGGTCCTCCAAAAGAGTGTATATACAAAACTATACATGAAGAACAGAGGTACACCAATAGATCGTCACTTTATTAACTGACAGGAATCTATCCATCTTATTTTCATGTTTTCATATCTAAACAAATCAAAGAGCAACCAGAGGTGCAGCGTCGATTTGACCTTCAATTATGATGTAGGGGTCTCATCGGGAAAATTGCCTGTGTACAAACCTGTAAGTTCAATCGGGAGAAGCGAGAGGCCCTTACTTCAAAGTATCAAGAGTTTGATTCATCGATACTCTGTCACAACTTAAATATCGAAAAAACATACCTTCCAATAACTACACATACATAATATGTCATATAGGAGAAAATGTAAGGTTAGCACATTCACAAAACTGCAACAGTGTGTGATAAATTCTGAATCAATCAAAAAATATATAAAAACACAGTGAACTGGGTCCAACATTTAGACTTACCAAGAGTGGGCGCAGGACTCTATCTTAGCCCGTCATTATACACAACACATTCATTTGAAATAGACCTTTCAATGACTTGTTATCATTAGTCTACCATCAACTTGTGAATCGTGAGTTATGGGGAAATAGAAGCTTGGAAATGAATGTGCCTTTACTACGTTTGCTGCGCTGGAGTACAACTTGACGCGATGTGTGGAAGCTTAGAGCAGTCCTACCCACCCTTGCACCCTCTGGGGATAAATAGCATGATTACATCAGTTAGTTATCCCTTGTTATTAACTTTTGATCAGTTCTTTTGGCTTCTCAGAACCCGCACTTCCCGCTTCCCGCCGCTGCTGCCCCTGTGGCCCCGCACCCCTGTCCTCGCCCATTGCTGCCTCCCAGCTGATTGTTCCTCCTCCCTCCCCTACTAAATGGCAGACGCTGTACAGAAGGTGTGCCAAGCCAAGCTCATCTGGGTCCGTCCGTGACCCAACTGTTACCAGCGCCAGGAACCCTGGATCCCAAGCCAGCCACTGCTTCAGCCACCCTCCACGCACTCAACCACGGAAAACTCAGAGACTGACAACAGGCCTTGCCAAACATGACCCATGGCCAGTTCTCCTGCCTTCACCGCCGCCTTCCACCAGACACCAAAGCCACCCCCCCTGACACACCAGCCAGTCCACCATCTCCATTTGGATGCTGGTCACAGCCGAATACACCCCCTCAATGATGAAAGGCATCCACTCTGGGGCCCTCACCAACCCCTGCCCTCCTCACATCTACCACAGCACCGATATCGCCCTACTCGCTGCCACAGAAGACATCCGTACCCTCCTGGACCAAGGCCACTCCGCATCCCTCATCCTACTCAACCTTTCAGTGGCCTTCGACACCATCTTCCACCGCACACTAGTCGCCAGACTACCCGATGCCGGCATACAGGGAACAGCCCTGGACTGGATCCGATCATTCCTCACCGGAAGACGCCAAAGGATCAGACTGTCACCCTTCCTCTCCCATCCCACGTAAATCACCAGCGGAGTCCCACAGGGGTCATCTCTGAGCCCGACCCTCTTCAACATCTACATGGCCCCCCTCGCCACCATCGTCCGGCCACATGGCCTCAACATCGTATCCTACGCTGATTACTCCCAGCTCATCCTCTCCCGCACAAAAGACCCCACCACCGCCAGACTCAACTTCCAGAAAGGAATGCATGACGTCGAAGTCTGGATGACCAGCAGCTGCCTGTAGCTCAACGCCGAGAAGACAGTTGTCCTCGTCCTTGGAACCACCCCTTCAGCATGGGACAACAACTGGTGTCCGCCACCCTCGGAAGCCCACCTACTCCCTCGGACCACGCCAAAAACCTCAGCATCGTACTCAACTCATCCCTCACCAGGAACCAACAGGTCTACAGCGTCACCTCCAGCTGCTTCAACACCCTCCGCATCCTCTGCAAGACCTTTAAATGGAGCCCCCAGAGTCAAGGAAGACAGTCAACCATGCAACTCATCACCAGCAGATTGGTCTAATGAAATGCACTCTATGCCACCATTCACAAGTCCCTCCTCCGCAAACTCCAGAGATTACAGAACACCGTCGCCAGACTCATCCTCGGCATCCCCCAGCATGAACACACCAGCCAACACTGACTCCTCTGGCTCCTTGTGGAGAAAAGAGTCACCTTCAAAATCCTCACTCATGCCTACAAAGGCCTACACAACAATGGACCCAAATACCTCAATGACAGAATCAACTTCCACGTACCCAAAAGAGACATCCGATCTTCCAAACTTGCACTGGACGTAACCCTGCGCATCCATAGAGCCAGAGCAGGTGGAAGATCCTTCTCCCACATTGCATCCAAGACCTGGAAAGAGCTGCCGGCAGATATCAGATGCGCCCCCTCCCTGAACACCTTCAGGTAGGCACTCAAGACCTGGCTCTCCAGCTAACAATAGTTAAAAAACGGGGTAACCCTGTGTCCCTCAGAACGTGGGTAATTAGACGATTAAGACAAAAGTGGTTCTGTCGGGTAAAACTGAAATTCATTCAAAATACATTAAATGTAATATGGAGTAAGCTCTCTCAACACACAAATAAAAAACAGTACTCATTCAATAGGTTCTGTGCTCAGTTATTTATCTGTATTTTTTGCATTTCATTCTGAGCGATAAAGTTATTTCAAAAGGACTGTAAAATCAAATTATGTACAAAATACTGTTAAGTGACAGTAGTGCGTACTGAGAAAGTGACAAAGTGAACAATATATACAGTGTCAACAGGGTTTGTTTTTACAAATATTTCTTTGAAGAAGGCCTGAGCTTAATTTGAATCCCGCAGTATCTTTCCTATTGTGGAAACCCAGTCATTCTGGAACTAAGGGATGCGTCGACGTTTCGACCCTTCTGTGCCCCTGTTGGTGGTCACGGCGGGTCTTTTCAAGACGGAGATGTGGAGGGTGTATGTACACAGTCTGAAATTAAATAACAAAGTGTGTGTGAGAGAGACTCGGCGGGTGCAACAGGTAAACCTGTGTAAGAACAAGGGTGTGGAATCACTCACCCAGACAGGCTTGAAAATTAAAGACCTGTAGAAAGGTGGCACAATGGCCTGTAGATCATTGTCTATAAGGCTGTAGCGAATAATCAGCCTGGTGCGGTCTAGCTTTTTCACTACACACTACTGTCACTTAACAGTATTTTGTACATAATTTGATTTCACAGTCCTTTTGAAATAACTTTATCGCTCAGAATGAAATGCAAAAAATACAGATAAATAACTGAGCACTGAACCTATTGAATGAGTACTGTTTTTTATTTGTGTGTTGAGAGAGCTTACTCCATATTACATTTAATGTATTTTGAATGAATTTCAGTTTTACCCGACAGAACCACTTTTGTCTTAATCGTCTCCAGCTAACAGTTCTGCGCCCCGACCCCCAACGCTTGATACCCTCTCGGGTGAGTAGCAAGCTTACAATTGCCCTGATTGATTCATTGATTGAGTTATCATCATGTGATGATTGTTCCTCTTCTGCACTGCTTGCGGCAGTGAGGCAACACTCTCCCGCCATAGCAAAGAGCCACCACTGGAGGTTTCTCGTCTACATGTGTTAGGCATGAGCAACTCACCCCGGCTCTCCTGCGCTATGCATCCCACCTTCTCCTTACCTGGTCAATGACACTATGGCGCAATCCACTGAACTCTTTTCAAATCTGTGACTCAGCCAGCAGGAGCTTCAGCCAGGTGTGATTTCACTCAGCTGGGTACAGCAGTCGCCGTCTAGTACGCTGGTGGACCTCCCAATGAAGTTGATGCAGCAGTGCCCCCTTAGCCGTGAAGGCGCAGTGATCACACCACACAAGTTCGCTGTAGCACAGGGGCCTCAGCCTCCACAGCGTACGGCCAGCCCAACATCATATGGCCTGTAATGCAGGAAGAAGGCACATACCGTTGGTAATCCCTCTGTGCACAACAGTGTAGTGGTGGATCGTAGTATGCAATGTGAACCTCACAACGTTGGTGCGCAGGAGCGCCTCTACCATTTTCAGCTCCAAGGGTCGCAAGGCGGTCTTCTCACACAGGTCAGCAATGTGTCTCCATGCGACCTGCCAGACTTCAACACCAGGTACGGTAAATTGTCGCGCATCAATGTCTGCTGCCACGGCTCGTTGACTCCACAGTTCCTCCACATCCCACTCTAGGCTCCCCAGGCTCACGACGCAGGGCCAGCGGGCCATCCAGGTTCCAGAGGCAGGTCCAGCAGGCAAGATTACCATTAAGTCCAGAAAGACCATATTTCTCCTTAGGACTTTGCATCCTCTCTGATCTAAGTTGTGTGTAACAGAAGCTCCTCCCGAGGTCAGTGTGTCCTGAGCAAAGATAACAATGAACTCTTATTTCAAGGTCCCAAGTAACTCTCTCAACAAGAGCCTCCACGATGTTCTTTGCCACAAACCTCAGATTTACCTTGTAATATGCACTATCTCTGGACTACACGTTTGGCATTGCAAAAGCTTGTTTACTGGCTACAGTCCCTCTTCATCGGAATGTATTTAAAATGTAAACCGAAGTGAATCTTTGTAACTAGAGAACTCTGCTGCACTGCAGTCAGTCTTGTTAAGATTGCAAGTTCCACATGAGTCTCATACCTTGGTGTCCCTCTGTTACATCTAATTCAATGGAACTTCACATATGGATAATTTACTGTAACCCTCTGTGTTAACCCCAAAGAAGCTCTGTAGGTCACATATATATGATAACACCAGGCTGGAAGAGCACCTATGAATATATTTCTATGTAGTGTAAGTATTTAACTGTGGTTTGCTTGCTCTTGTCTTCCTTTTTGGACTTTGTCACTTTAATATTTCAGAATTATGTTATCATGGCCACGTAAACCAATGGGGTCAGTGTCATAGCTAGAATGACTCCAATAATTCGTAGAAGGAAAATAGACCGCTCTGCCTCCCAAGTCAGTAGTAAAATCACTCACCAATTGGGCGCAATGGCCCCTTCAAACACTACACCCCCCCTTTCACTGCCTTTACTGTAACGTCAACGAGATTCGTTATAGTTCTTTTAGTCTCATCATTTAAGGACGGAAGCATTTTCAATATTATATACAACAAATCTATAGTTATAGCCTATTTATCTTACACAACTAACAACCATTGACAAAGCCAATAATCTTGGCTTGTTGGAGGTGATTGTTACTTGTATTATACATCTGTATGCAATGACAGAAGCAGCAAAATACCAGTGGGGAGGCACACTATGCTTTGCTAAGAACAGATTTTTAGCGATTGTGTTTTGACACCAAACCCTTAATTGACCCTCCCCCACCCACATGATCTTTTTCATCCCCCTAAAGCCCTGCTTAGCGCACACAGCAACCGCTCGAGAGGCAGTGCATCTGAAGCATGCATCATAACACTGACAGTAGGCAGGCCTGTCAAGGGCTGCCCTTGTCTGCCAGTCTCCTTGCTCATCCACCCAGCTATCCCTCATGTTGGTCTGCATCTCGTCCGTCCGTCCATCTGTCCAGTTGGCCTGCCTGTCTCCCGGTTCACCACCCATCTATCCATCCTGTTTGTCTGCATTTCAGCTGCCCGTCCATCCATCCATCTATCCAGTTCATATCTGTCCCCTGGCCCTGCCTTCCAACTATCCACCCAGTTGGTCTACCTGCCTTTCTCTCTTTTTTTCTATCAATGCACCCACCCACCCTGTCGCGTTCCCTGTCTCTATGCCCCTCCGTTCACCCACCCATGTATCCACCTTTCCACCCATCATTCACCCTGTTGATCTCTTAGTTTATTTCAGTCCGTCCATCATTTTCCTTATGATCCATTCATCCATCTGTGCTCCCGTCCATTCACCATCTACACAGCCAACATCCATCTGAGCGTCTCTTCATTCACCATTCAACCATGCATTCATACACCATCTTAGCCAGCGAACAAATCCAACATGCTTATGTCTGTCCATCCATCCATTCAGTCAGTTCTCTCTGCCAGTCAACCACGTTGCTAATCGTTTCATGTTCCTATGTGTCATCCTGTCTTTTACCTGCTTGCTCTCTCTCACTCTTTCTTTGGATCACGTCGCCCTCTATCTATTCTGTCAATTTAGTGTCTACCTGACTGTCTCTCCCTTTGCCTGTCCCTGTATCCTTTCAATCCTTATCCCTCCATCTCTCTCTCTCGCTCTCTGGGACATTGCTCTTTATTGATTTATCTCTTCATTTCTCCATGAACAAGATGTTGACGATGAATCCTGCTAACCAGGGTTCTAATCCCAGCTTCAACACTTGACGTAAAATCTTGTGATACCAGACAAACTACTTTAAACCTGCATTCCTCCAATGATACATTATATTTCCGTGAATAGCAGCAGAGTTTGTACGAATTGTGTCTGGTTTCCACTAGGCCCACACCGAGCACCGCTTTGTGCAGAGACCCTCGTGCTCTCTGTAAAGCGCCCTGATGCCCCTCCGAGCTTGGCTCACACTATATTAAATACCTACAAATATATATGAATACATGTATCACCTGCCTGTCAGCCCATCTGTCAGCATTACCTGCCTGTCAGCACCTCTGTCTGTACGTCTCTCTCTCTGGGGCATATTATCATTGACTTATCACCGGGAGGGTAGAAGGGACATTACTGCCGATAATGGCCTTATGGCTAGATTCCGTCCGCTAAGGCCGGATTCCCTATTACCATCGCTAAGAAGTTAGCGGGAGTTTTCTACTCCGTTCCCTGACACTATCGCCTGTTACCGACGTGTTGATAATACATTGTTGACAAGGCGATAATTATCAGGGAAAGAAGGCGGTAAAAAACACTCCCGCTAAATGGTGCTGGCGATAGTTATCGACAGGACTTGATAATAGGCCCCCAACAGTAGTAATTTAGCACAGAAAGCACAAGCTTGGGGGCTCCCGCACTGTGGGGGCCTGTGTTATGCCCTTGATTGGTGGCGTAAGCATATTAGCCCACATGCATCAAGCAATTTTGTAGTCGCAAACGGTGCGATTCCTTAGAATCGGCCGTTTGCGAATGCAAAAGTGCTTTTTGGGATGCATGAAGCAATTTTAGAATTCGTAATATTTTTGCGAGTTCTAAAATTGCGGGTGCTTTTAAGAAGTCGCAGATGTGCGACTTCTTAAAAGCAATGCATCATTACTTTGACAAGTGGAAATTCGCAATTAGGGTGCCAAATTTACCGAGTGGTTGAACCACTCGGTAAATTTGGAAAAAGTGTTTAAAATGGTGAAAAAGTATTTTTTTCAACATTCATGTTTAACACACACATGTCCTTAGGACATGTGTGTGTGAAACATGATGCGAAAAATACATTTCAGGGGTGCATGGGGGGGTCCTTTGGACCCCCCCCTGCACCCACGAAATTTTCTAAGTGCCACTCGCAATTTGCTGATGCCTTCCCATTGACTCCTATGGGCCTTTCGGCCCATAGGAATCAATGGGAATTGCGAAAATTTACTTAAGAATTCGGTATTCATTTGGGATGCGGTAAAAATTGCGATTTTTACCGAATCCCAAATGAATACCGAAAATAATGATGCATAGCATTTTGCACTTCTTAATTTGCGATTCCTTATTTTTCGCAAATTAGGAAGTGCAAAATGTAACAATGATGCATGTGGGCCATTGTGTTTTGTAGGTCTATATTTCTGATTAAAACTTACCGATGTCACTGGAGAGGAGGCCTACTGTCCCACTTGTGTGAAGGTCCTCTTCTATACAGTATAACTAACATCCCAAATGTATGTTGTGCATGGGTGTGTTGCAGACTGCAGGGTATGTGCATGGTTAGTGTAAGCGATCCAGCGTAAAGGAGGCCTGTGGGATCATTTTGGATACCCCAAGCATAGTCTTTTACACAAGATGGAGGTGGGGCTGTTTTCCCAGAGTAAGTGAATTGTTGAGGTTTCTTTCATTGTCGGCAGATTTATCAAGACTGTGCATTGCTTTAAAGTCACACCAAGTGGCTCAAAATATTTATTTTCCAGTGCAAAGTTTTTTTTTGTTCTTGGAAAGTTGCCCTTAAAGAAGTACAAATGGCACTTTGTGCTGTTTTGCATCGAGGTGAAATTTCATGGGTGGTATTTGGGCATTCCAATGTTACCACCTAGATATGCAAAGATTTCTATAACTGGCTTTGAGTAAATAAATAATGCCTCCTGGGGCTGGCACAAAGTTGGAGAAGTGTTTGGATTTATCCAAACATTTCACTCCTTGCATGTGTGCTGCACTGCAGAGGACATATCCAATGTGTGACATTTTTCAAAATTGTCTAAACATGGCATTTTGTACTAAAAGGGTATCATTTTCGCTTTGGCAACCTGTTATGTGGATTGTGGATGAGCAGTGGGGAAAGACACACATGTACACGCTCACCAACTCATCCACTCACAAAAGCACACACATAGTCACACCCATCAACATGCACACACGCACCTAACCCTTCACAAGCACACACACATTCACACACACACATCCATTCACAGCATGCATATGCAGATACACATACATACACCCAACACTCAAAAACCTCTTGCAGGGTAGTGAAAATGTCTGACAGGAAGGCGAATCAGAAACCCCTCAGTTGTCGCTGGAGGCATCAGGGAGGGAAGGGACTCATAGAAGATCGTGCCATCTCCTCTCATTGGTTGACCTTGTCTTTGAAAATTAGAGGAGGGCCTTCCCAAACTCATTATAGACTTGGGTGGGGGTCAGGAAGACCTGCTGACCCCACCCCACTCTGTGATGATGCGTCATTGATAGTCAGTCAGCCCTCGACAGGCTTAAACCTGAAGCACTCAGGTCAGAAGCTATCAGTGACGTTCCACCTTGTTATGCGAATGAGGACCTTGTAGGGCTTTGCCATGCTGATGAGGTCACTGCCATCAAGACTGTGAAATCTCTAGCCAGGCAAAGGTTGGCTGAGGCTATTAGTTGCCTGCGCATTAGTGCATGTAAAGCGCCTGGCTGCCTCACCCTGATATGGTGCCTATCACGCTGATCTTTTCCCAGCCTGAAGGACACTCATTATGCTATGAAAAAGGGAGGCAAGCGTAACCCCAAATCTCTTTCTAATGGGTTACCTTAGTCTTGTAGTCCAAAAGCTGCCTCCAAACACACTAAAGGGAGGGCAGTTGAGACGAAGGGCTCCTTTGGAAATTAAATTGGGGATTGTTCTTGACAAAAAGCTGCTGATTACTCTGTTTAACAACTGCCATTTGGTGATGGTAGAAGTGAAGGGTGTCCTGAAGACTTTTGTGCTCAGTGAAGAAGGTGCTTTATGTGAGGCCCAGCCTTTTGTATTTGTCTGATCATACTTTCAGTTTGGCTGCTTACAGCCAGGTGCTGAATCCTCATACCTCTTTGTGCATCTTTTGTGGGTTCTGTAGGCTTCAAAGTACTGTGCTGTGAGAGACATTGCTCCACACCAAGGTTATGTATGGAGAGCAGTCTGGAAAGAGCACTTAAAAGAAGCACCCCCCTAAATGGTTCTGAAGATGCAGACAGTGGACATAAATCACCTATTTGAATTTCTTAGATAAAAAAGTTACTCTACTACCCCACTTCTTATTCTAGTGCCACAGAGAGCTCGGAGGAATGCTGTACGATCAGAGCTAGTGTCTGCCTCCCATAGGTGAGGGAACATCACATGAACTGACCTCATGCTGGAAGAGCTGTGTACCTAACCTGATGTGCCAAGAAGCCTGTGGGTGTGCTGAGAGGAGGGAGGGAAGGAGAATGCTAACCCTGCAAGTAGTGTGCCAGTCTAGTTTAGTGAGGTGCAGCATGCCCCAGGGTGTGTGGTGGTACATTTAGAGGTAGAAGAATGAGGAGAGCAATCTGTGGACTCTGGTGTCTGTGGGTTTGTATTCTTTCTGCAATAAAACCAGGCATGAACCATGAAGCCTCAGATTGTGATTGACGAGGACCAGACAGAGCTGTAATTGTGAGTAGAAATCCAGTCTGTGAGTGACCAGGTTATCAATAGAAGATCATGCATGGCTGCATTATCATCAGATGATCAGCCTTTTCGTGGCTGCATCACTATCAGAAGGTCAGCTTCTGTGTGGCTTCATTGTCATCAGAACATTAGCCTGTACATGGCTGCATCACCAGAGCTGCCTGAGAGTGTCGGTATCACCAACAGAAGATCGGCGTGTGTGTGGTAGTATCACAAGAAGAAACTCGGCCTGTGCCTGGCCCCACTGAGCCTAGAGAATTTGTGTGGACATTGCTGCACGGAGCCCAAAGAATCAGCACACATGGGACACAACTGTGTGTGTACCGTGATCAACCCTTATACCTGGAACTGTCAGTCCAGTCAGCTTGCCAACAGCAGGAGATGACCATGGGCTGCCCCATAGCAGCACCACTGGATCTGCATATGTGCATCTGCCGGGTCAGCACCCCTCAGCCAGCAGGGAGATCCCAGATAGATCTGGCAGTAGCAACACCTCCCTGAAGTTGGAGAAAGGTGAGTTATGAGAAGGAAGCGAGGTGGCTTCCTTAAGGACTGATCCACGGCGGTTGGTAAAAAAATGAAAGAACTGAATTGTGAGACTGAGCACGTTTTGTTCACATTAATACCCTATCCTGCAGGGGATAGGAACCACCAAGAACCAAGGGGTAATAGGCGGTAGATACTGAATAAAGGCACAGCTTCGCCTAGCAGTGCCTATGACACTAAATTATGCTGTGGTTTTATGTGTGTGAGTGTTCTATTGTACATTAAAGTACTTGTTTTTACTTAAGGGTTAAGCACTGGATTAGACATTATTTATTTTGCTCTGTGATTGCTGAGCTCTGAGCTTGACTACCCCCACATGACATCACTTGGAATATGTGACTACTCACCATCACAATTAAAGTTATTGCTGAAGCTTTGTGTTTGGCCCCGTTTGTAGATCCAAAGTCTGATGGACCCCAGGACATCAGAGGCAAGTAAACCGAACCATCATGGTTGAGGCCCTGTATTCCATGTTTGCCCTATGGCCTCCCAAAACTGTCTAACATCTTGTCAAAAACCTGTAAACTAAAATCCTATACTTAACACAGCATGCTACCTGGCCAGTATTTGGATGCCTCTATGTGAGTTTTCTGTCATTGCACCCAGACATGTAAAACAACCACCATCACATATACTTAAAACAAGCAAGACCTATTGCCTTTGTCATTGCTGGTTGTGTTTTAAGAAGGTATTTCTACTGTCCATTGCCTATTGACATTGAAGAGCAACACTCCTCAGCAACAATTATTTTTCTCTCATTTAACCTGACCTGCCAATTTTACATCAAAATATTAAATGACAAAATTCCTATTGACTATTCTAATTTCAGACTGTCTTACTTACTTTAAACCCTATACCAATGTGCTTGCCAATTGTCCGTAAGCAAAATATGCAACGGACAATTTTGTATTCAACTTAAAGGATCTATGCATGTATCTGTGGCACGAGAAGCAGGATGTAGTGTATTTTAATCAGCAGTGTACACAGGGGGTTGAAAGCTATGGATTTTCTTTTTAATGAGCTCATTGTATTTGCTATCTCCGTGGGTGCCATTCAAAGTGTTGTCCTGGAAGGGGCCTGTGTTGCATTGTAAAAAACAGATGAAATACATTATTTCCTAAACAAATAGAGGCATAACTATCATTAGTGCAGCAGATGCAGTGGCATTGGGGCCCAGGGCTGAAGAGGTGCCTACTGGACACTCAATTACAGCTGACTTTTTTACCCAACTATGGGGTAAATGAAGCATGTATCTTTGCTTGCAGTAGGGTCAATGACACCCATGCTACATCCGAAAGCATATTTTACATATACATCAGCTAGAAGAGCAGTGAACAGATCACTGCACTATCCTGAGTTAAAAGAGCTTGCTCTGGGCCAGCCTTGTCATTAGGACTTTGGGGGCGGCCCACCAGGAGGAGATCTGCTACCATGGAGGATTGGGGAAGTGGAGCAGTCCGAAGACTACTTGCAGTTTTTGGCTATTTTATAGCCCAGGGGTATATAACTGGCCATTTTCTCCACCAGCCACAAGTTTCATCTTAGGCGACACAGTGGCTAGTGGTAGGGGATAATTGGGTAAAGTGATGGAGGTCAAGGTGACACAGGCCTGAAGGCTATTGCAGAGGGCAGGGTCCCTAGACCTCCTGGTGGCAAACTTGGAGGGGAGAGGAGGCCACCCGGTAGATCAGGCATCAAAAGGAGTTGCTGCTGCGGTGATTGCGTTTTCAACGCCCCTGGTTTTGCATTACAAGAGATCAGAGAATGGGGCTGCTCAAGAGTGCGGCGAGTGGCCCAGAATATGAGGGAAGCGGGCTGTAGCACAGAGGTGAAGCCCAAGTCGCCTGCACAAGAAGGGCTTGGACCTGCAATGAAGCAGCAGGAGACCTTGAATAAGGAGGCGGTGTGAATGCGAGCGTGGACTTAAGAGGGAAGGGAGCGTGAGTGCCTCAATGGAACAAGCGGTGGGGTAGAGGCCCAATAAAAATAGTGGCAACTGCAGCAAGCTTGGTAGAAGGGATGCACACAATAGCAGACCCGAGTTGGGAGGTAGAAAAGAGGGATCATAGCGAGGAAGACAGGTGGGAGGCATTGGTCCCCATTACAGAGGAAGGGGAGTGGGCTCAGTGAGAAGGCAAGACATAGCAAGCAGGGTCAAGAGACAAGGGGAGGAGGAGATAAGTGTTGAACCCGCAATATCATTAGAGAGAGGAGGGTGGTTGGAGAGGATAACAGAGGGGGTGAGAGGGCAGTCGGGTCAGAGGTCAACAGAAAAGGGAAGCATAGCTGTTGAAGGGCAAGGTGGGGCAGGAGGAGACAAGGGTGAAGGGGCATTGAAAGAGAAGGCCCCGGAGCAGGTGGCCTGACCGCCTAATTAGTAGCAGCATTGTTCGAATGGATTGAAGGGGAGGAAGAGGGAAAAGAGGGTGAGTATGGTGAGGATTGCTAGGCTGGGGGAGAAGTAGGTCAGCAGTAGATGAAGTCAGGAAGCTGATAAAGGTGTACTGTAGGACAGGTTGAAGCGGGTGTGAGCAAGCCTGAAGGCGGTTTGGCAGACACAGGCAGAGGGACTCAGGAGGCATGTCCAGGCAGCTTAAGAGGGATGCAAGGCACACTATGGGTGACATGGATAGAGCAGGAATAGGGGAACGTAAGATGGTGTTGGTTGCCGTAGATGGGGGCACCACAGATCACACAAGATTTAGGCGCCAGCACACCGGGTCTATTTTCTTTCCACAGCGGAGCAGAATCCCAACGTGGCGGACTTGGGAGAGGTTAGTGCAGTTTAATGCAACCCCCAATGACACAAGGCACAGGATGTGACATCCTGCACCAGTGGAAAGGCTGGCAGGGCATGCCTCGTCCTGACAACACAAGGTGGAGCAGCATGCAGTTGTAAGTTGAGAGGAGTAGCCCAAAATGGGTGGCAAAAGATTTGAGAGCATACAATTAGAGGAGACAATGCTAGACTATGATGAGGAGAGTTTGGAGCTCTGTGATTGCTTAGTTCAGTCGCTGGTTGACAACATTACAAGGTGTGCCAGAGAAAAGGCAACAACTGGCAAGTCTGAGGGCTCCAGAGCAGCCACCGACCTTGGTACCAGGTAAGGACATAAATGTCGGGGTAAAGGCCCCCAGGATTGTTTCAATTGGTGTGAATGTAAGTGAGACACTGGAGAGCTGGGAAACTAAGCTGAGGAAGGGACTATGCGTGAATGATACTGGGCTTGCCACAAAGGAGTATTACGCAGGGGAGAAGAGATACATAGCCGGTCCACTGGACAGTAAACAAGGTGTTAGTACGCACAAAGAATGGTGTGTCAAGGGATAGCAGGGGAAAGCAAGAGGCAGTGGACAAGGAAAGAACAAAGGGAAGGGGGTGGCTTAGAGGGACAAGTTTTGAAGAATAAAAGGCTGCCATACTGTGTCCAAGCCTTTGGAGGTGCACCTAATGC
This sequence comes from Lissotriton helveticus, assembly GCF_964261635.1. Taxonomy (NCBI): domain Eukaryota; kingdom Metazoa; phylum Chordata; class Amphibia; order Caudata; family Salamandridae; genus Lissotriton; species Lissotriton helveticus. The sequence continues at coordinate 936,564,078 of NC_136063.1, read as the reverse complement.
TAGCCATCAAAGAAAATATCTGGAAAAGAGAGTATGTCGAGATGATCAAAACACTACATAGGGAGTTGAGGGCCAAAGATGGGTCTAAAAAGGAAGAACATGAGTTATACAGGCTGCCAAAAGTGCCATTGCCAATAGAAAACTGGACAGTGGCTTTCCTAATCTATACTAGCATAAATTGCGAAAAACATCCAGAGAGGTGGGTGGCGCTTTTTAAGTATATGGGTATAATACGAAAGGCGCACATCAATTATGGAGTGTATGCATGGGCCCAGTACGATGACCAGTTCCGCATTAGCATGGCTCTGGATTCCAATGTACAATAGGGGGGAGATCTCCTCCAATGAAAAAAGAACAACCCATCTCTAGAAACACGCTCTTAAACAGAGTTGTAGGCCACAATTAACATCAAAAACAATTTGTTGTAACAAAAAATATCTCTATTTATTTAAAGCAATTCATGCTTAATTTCAAATACATGATTAAAGCATTAATAAACAAAACATTGTCTCAAAAAGAACAATTAGTTCATCCACACAATCATACCCAAATCATTCATACCTTACATACCATGCTAAGAAGTCAAAAAAATGTAAACGGTCTGTGTCAGCACCCTAGTACTTCAAATGAGCACCTCTTAGGCTCAGGCTGCCAAAAGTGCCACTGCCAATAGAAAACTGGACAATGGCTTTCTTAATCTATACTAGCATAAATTGTGAAAAACAACCAGAGAGGTGGGTGGCGCTTTTTAAGTATATGGATATAATACGAAAGGCGCACATCAATTATGGAGTGTATGCATGGGCCCAGTATGATGACCAGTTCCGCATTAGCATGGCTCTGGATTCCAATAGGGGGGAGATCTCCTCCAATGAAAAAAGAACAACCCATCTCCAGAATCACACTCTTAAACAGAGTTGTAGGCCAAAATTAACATCAAAAACAATTTGTTGTAACAAAAAATATCTCTATTTATTTAAAGCAATTCATGCTTAATTTCAAATACATGATTAAAGCATGAATAAACAAAAAAATTGTCTCAAAAAGAACAATTAGTTCATCCACACAATCATACTCAAATCATTCATACCTTACATACCATGCTAAGAAGTCAAAAAAAATTAAACGGTCTGTGTCAGCATCCTAGTACTTCAAATGAGCACCTCTTAAATATGTTAGAATCAACGTGAATTCCTATTACTGTTTTGAATGTAGCATATAGTACACATATATATTAGATGCATGGATTTGTGCATTAAACAGGACATTCGTTGCTGGACCTCATCAATTATTTGTACTTCATATACTCACGAAAGGCAAAAAAACAAATCTCATAGATACAATATAAATAATTTCGGGTGTCTGAATGACTATAGAGCTGGTGCCGGCACTCGTTTTGGTGTATAGTGGTCAACCGATCACACTTCTTCCTCAGGGTACAAGATGATGTATCAGGGATATATAAAAACACTGACAAAAGAAGGGGAAGAGGGAGAGCAGCCCGGCGATAATCTAGAAATACAAAAAAAAATCATATAAAAAACAAGTTTTTGTAGGTTCAAATAAATACCTCTTTAACCAAAATAACATATAACATGAATTGACACCAAAGGGCAATTCGTCTTGCAAATAGTTCCAGTACCATATAATGCTCGCAATCAACGAATGCACAAAACACCAGAGCTAGTTACCCAATAGACTCGTTATATCTCATCACCAATTTGTGCTCACCACATAACTCTACTGCACCATTTAGTGTAAGCATTTTTATACACTAATGTTTAAAGTATTCAACACCTAGAGCAGAACCTGCTTATCAACAGCCCTAAAGACCTGTCTTTTGAATAGAGAAAAGCGTTGTCAGTGTGAGCCCCAGGCGATTTAGAAAAGGAAAAAATCCAAACCAATGTCTGTTCTAGTCCTAATCAATTATACTGCAGAGGGGAACATAGGAACAAAAAGAAAATACTCCGAGATCGACTCCGACCTATGCCAACATATTATTGGGCCATCTACGTTCGGGAAGACTATTATCACTGCCTGTGGGTCACTAATATTGTACCGGCCCTTTCAGAGGCAGCCCACCAGGAGAGGGGTGGGGGCAATGAGCAGTGGACAGAGTAGTCAGACAGGAGCATGCTTTTAAGAAAGATTTGTGCATGTTTGAGCACTACAAATCCCAGCACAAATGTTTGAAATGCGCTGGCAGGCATGCCCGTCTCCTTTGTTATGGGGTGGGACGTCACACAGGAGCATACTCAGGACAGTGGCAATAACAGCAGGGGCCACAAGTTGCTCAGTAGCGTGGACAGGAACCAGGTTTCAGGGAGGGACACTGGACACAAGGAGCTAGGGGCAAGGGCTCATACACCAATTCATTGGAGAGGCTGGGGTTTTGGTTAGGGAAATATGACCAGCAGGAGGTTACAAATGTATTGAAGGAAAAATTCTACTGGGGTTTTAGATTGGGATACCATGGCCCAAGGATACACAGGTGGGTAAATAATCTGAAAATCAGTGAATACACACTAGCAGGTGGTGATGGATAAGTTGTGGAAGGAGATACAGAGGGTGCAGATGGCTGTCCCATTTGGAGATTGAGCCATGACAAACGTAACTATTGGTGGGGTTCTAAACAAAAGGTAAAGGACAATTTAGGTTGGACCAGCACCTATTGTGGCCAGAAGGAATCTCAGTGAATGATTGTATTCCAGAATATCTGGTCTCAGTGTCATACTCCTCAGTGGATGAGGTTTTCTCCTTGGTGGAGAAGGTGGGCGAAGAAGCACTAATGGTTAAGGGCGCCTGCAAGTTGCCTTTTCTCTTGCTGCCAGTGCACCCAGGAGATTTTCAGTTGTTAGGCATTTAGTTTGAAGGCCAATGGTATGGTGACATGGTGCTGCCAATGGGAGTTTGATATCTTGTGTTTGTGTTAAAAGTTGTTGTACTCTCCTTCAGTGGCTGTTCTCATGATGCACAGGACACAAATACACCCTATCTTGATTACTTATTTTATTGTGGGTAACCCCACTTCCACGTACTGCTAATGGCTCCTGCTAAATTTTCAGGAGCTCATTGGGGACATCAGCACCATAGAAGACAGTGGGATCCAGTACAGTGCTGTCCTTCTTAGGAACTGAAATTGATTCAGTGGCAATGGAAGCCCACCATCCAAATACAGCAGAAAAGAAAGTTACTATGAAATTGATTTTGGATTCCATGCTGGCTAAGGCCAATGTCACAATCAAGGAGGTGCAAGCTTTACTAGGGCATCAGAACAGCGCCTGTGTGGTAGTGAGAGCAGGGAGAGCTTTCTGCAGGTGCTTCGGGATGTCCCTGTATGGCCTACTTACTACATCACAAAGTGCGATTGTCAGTAGGGGAAAAGGAGGACATGTGCGTGTAGTGCTTTTTTTAAAATTATTCAATGGAATGCCACTGGTGGCTTTAAAAGAAGTGGAGTGGGATGTACAGATCTACAATGATGCTGTGGGTGGGTTTGGTTTTGGTTTGTATTGGCAGCGAAAGTGGTGCTGAAGGAATTGCCACCAGCATGGGAACATGGGGCGTGCAAAGTATTGGTTTTCTGTACTTTTTCCTCAAGGTGGTAGCTGTGACACAATGGAGGGCTATGCTGGCACACAAGAAAGTCCTGGTTAGGATCGATAATACAGCAGTGGTGCAAGTGGTGAACTGGCAGTTGGCCAGAGATGCACAGGTGTTGAAACTGCTATGGGTTTTTGTGTGGTGGTGTCTCATGTGACATTTTGTTCAGAGGAAGACGCGTTCCCACAGTGGACAATGACATTGTGAATAATTTGTTTCATTTTCAGTGTGAGAGATTCCATGGGTTGGCCACAGAGGCAGACAGAGACAAGGCTCAGATGGCCCAAGAGCGTTGGACAGTAGGTGATAGAGAATGCTCCAGAGGATGCTCCAGGTGGTGGTAGAATCGGTGGCGGTGTCTACGAGGGAGGCATATTCGCAAGTTAAGTCAGAATTCCTAGGGAGAGGTGTGGCGCCGCGGCCAGGGCGACTGACGCTTTAATCTGGGGACCACGGTTCGATCCCCGGCGGCAGGTTAGCCCAGCACCATGTGACTCTGGGCAATAGCTCGCTTAATCTTCCCGACGGCCCCCAGCGCCTAGAGACCCTTACGGGTGATTGTGCGCTTTACAAATGTGGACTTTACTAGGTAGTGGGCATGCTTCAGGCAGGAGAGATGGGCCAGGACAGAGCATGTAGTAAAGTTTTTGTTCTCTTTAATTGAGATAGGACTGTCCAGGATCACAATATCAGGAAAACCAGCGGGCATAGCGCTTATGGGAAAATAATTCTGGGGTTACGCACCATCGGCTGGGGAATTGGGGAGAAGGATGCTGGAAGTTTGGGCTAGGGGGGCCTGTCGCAAAGGGCCGAACAGGAGGCCACTGACTTGGGGTATGTTTTGTGATGGGATTGGAGTTTCTCCATTAACTGCCAGGGGGATAATGATACAGTGGAGCTCTTAGGCGGAGGGGGGAGTCAAGGATTACTTTAGGAAGAAGTAAGAAGATTTGTAGCGGGTCTTGAGATATGGTTATAGAGCACAAAGACAGATCAGAGTGGGCAAGGTAGGATGGTAGTGCTTCAGGATTACCCAGTAGAAAGGTTCTGCTCATGCTCCATAAATTAGGGAGTAACCCTCCGAGAGTGGCCTGGGGCTGGGGTGGGGAGAGTTTTCCAACATGTTGATAGAAAGCCTGTGACAGCATACCAGCTTTTAAAAACATTTTGAAAAGCACTAGGTCATTTAGGGACTGACACAATAGGTTAAGGGACACATTCATTTAGCAGAGGAATGCTGACGTAAGCGGGAGGGAGAGGATAGAGTAGGGAAAACATAATGGGATTGTGTAGTTGGTCTACGTAATGTTTCTATCAATATGGTTGAGAGGGAGAGGGAGTTATTGAACCTTTTCTGTTGTCTCCATTGTTGTTCTGTGTTTCAAGTTTGGTTCCCAGCCTGGAGGCCACAGGACTGTCCATATGGATAGTGGGTTATTAATTGAGGAAGTGAGTGAAAAGACAAGCGAGGCAGATAATGTAGTGTTGTTCGGTGGAGACGGTGTACACTTAGCTAATTATGATATGGCTTTAGATCGGTTACAGTTGAAGGAAATGTTGGGAACTAAGTTGAACATCCCTAGCTGAGCGGTGGTGGGGATAGCAGAAAAAGCCTTGGGAGGACCTTTTTCTGGGTGGCAGTTGGCCGAGAAGTTGGTATGGGTTAGCCAAGAGTATTGTTGTTGACAGAGGCAGTCCAGCCTGAAAGAGAATGGGTGGCAAAGCTCAGACCTAGACAGGCAGGAAGTTAAAGGTTCATTTGGAAGTTCACTTAGTTAGACGTTAATAGATGCAGTAAAGCTGGAGGGAAGGTTAAAGGTCTCAATTGCAGAAGATCAGCACAAGAGTAAGTAGAGACGTGCATAATTAAGTTTTGTGGGGAGGGCGGGACATTTAGGGGTGAGGCATAGTTTAACGTACATCACCATCTTTGTACAGTGAGGTTTAAGTTTTGTAAGGCGAAGTCTTGTAAGGCAAAAGGCCCATAGTTTATATGTGAAGTGCACCTCTTTCAATCAAGAGGTCTTTTTCACACACAGTTGGTGTCAGTGGTCTGTGCTGCACCCCTCTCCCCCAAACTCTTAGCTCTCCATGCTATCCCCTTGAGTTTCAATGCTTTCACCTCAGGCTACTGTGATGTATTCTCAGGTCAACACGAACATCACCTTGTTTCAGTTAAATATAACTGTAAAAAGCAATAAAATACACAATTAAAGACAACAATAATACCAGCACAAAGACTGGAGAGCATACATAGAGGTAGCTTAGAACATCAGTATTGCAAACTTCATCTCAATCAATATGAGTTTAAAAGAAAAGAAAAAAGACAATATAATATTTATCAGGTAAACAAAGGAATGACACAACTAAGATTCTCATTCATGTGTTCCGGCGGTTTACAAAACACAGCCCACAGAGTAAAATGCTAATGGGCCATCCAAAAGTGAGCATAATAACAAAGATGCAATTTGAATACTGAGACAAGATATTTACTTATTGGACATCTAGAAAATTTGCGGAAAAATAAAAGTAATTTGGACTTTGTATTGTAACACTATCACATGGACAGGCTGACTGACTATCTGGCTTAAACCTGACACAGAAAAAACTACATTTATATTGGGAATATTCGGTGTGCAGTCATAATATCGAGTTGTTTTTTTCGACTGGACAGAATATCGAGTAAAAAATATAGAATGGACATAATATCGACTAGACATAATATAGACAACAAAAATATCGACTAAAATGGACATAATATCGAATCAAAAATATAGAATGGACATAATATCGACTAGACATAATATAGACAAGAAAAATATCGAATTTAAGGTAAGTTAATAATATTTTTTATTTTTTGTGTAATATTATTCTGTAGCGGGTTGTGGGTTTATAGGGGAATAGGGTGGGAAGTAATTTAAATATAATTAATTAAATCTGTAATATAATAGTAATTGTTAATTAATTATTAAGTGTTGATTAATTAAAATATAATTGGTAATTAATAATAATTGATTAATTGATCAATAATTATATTTTCGTAAAATATTATCTGTAGCGGGTTGTGGGTTTATAGGGGAATAGGGTGGGAAGTAATTTAAATATAATTAATTAAATCTGTAATATAATAGTAATTGTTAATTAATTATTAATTGTTAATTATTTAAAATATAATTGGTAATTAATAATAATTGATTAATTGATCAATAATTATATTTTAGTAAAATATTTTCGGTAGCGGGTTGTGGGTTTATAGGGGAATAGGGTGGGAAGTAATTTAAATATAATTAATTAAATCTGTAATATAATAGTAATTGTTAATTATTTATTCATTGTTAATTAATTCAAATATAATTGGTAATTAATAATAATTGATTAATTGATCAATAATTATATTTTCGTAAAATATTTTCTGTAGCGGGTTGTGGGTTTATAGGGGAATAGGGTGGGAAGTAATTTACATTTAATTAATTAAATATGTAAATTAATAATAATTGTTAATTAATTATTATTTTGTAAATAATTAAAATATAATTGGTAATTATAAATATTTAAAGAATAAATAAATAATAATTAGTAAATTAATTTCTGTAGTGGGTTGTGAGTTTATAGGGGGATAGGGTGGGGAGTAATTTAATAATAACTAATTAAATATGTTAATTAATTACATTTGTTAATTAATTAATAATTGACCATTAAATAAAATTAACTTCGTAATTAAAAGTAATTGGTTTTGGAAATTAAATTTAAGTTTTGGGTTTTTGGGTAAAGGGGTATTTTTAGGATTCAGGGTCAGTTTTTAGTTTTTGGGTAAAGGGGTATTTTTAGGGTTCAGGGTCAGTTTTCAGTTTTTTGGTAAAGGGGTATTTTTAGGGTTCAGGGTCAGTTTTTAGTTTTTGGGTAAAGGGGTATTTTTTATGTTCAGGGTCAGTTTTTAGTTTTTGGGTAAAGGGGTATTTTTAGGGTTCAGGGTCAGTTTTCAGTTTTTTGGTAAAGGGGTATTTTTAGGGTTCAGGGTCAGTTTTTAGTTTTTGGGTAAAGGGGTATTTTTAGGGTTCAGGGTCAGTTTTTAGTTTTTGGGTAAAGGGGTATTTTTAGGGTTCAGGGTCAGTTTTCAGTTTTTGGGTAAAGGGGTATTTTTATGGTTCAGGGTCAGTTTTTAGTTTTTGGGTAAAGGGGTTTTTTAAGGGTTCAGGGTCAGTTTTTAGTTTTTGGATAAAGGGTTTTTTTAGGGTTCAGGGTCAGTTTTTAGTTTTTGGGTAAAGGGGCATTTTTAGGGTTCAGGGTCAGTTTTGGGTTTTTGGGGTACAGGGGTACAGTGTAAAAATAAAGTAAAATTAAATTTAAATTAAATCAATTTAATGAAATTAAATTAAAATAAATTATATTATATTAATATGTTTATTTAATAATATGTTTTTATATATATATATATATATATATATATATATATATATATATATATATATGTATATATATATATATATATATATTTTATTTTTGGTGATATAATTTTTTAATTTATATTAATTATTTATTAATATTACATTTATTTAATAATTATTTCTAAGTTTATATTAAATATATTTATATATATTATTTTTAACTTAATTTTAAGACATTTAAAAAAATCGATATTTTGACAGTCTATATTTTTGTAAGTCGATATTTTGGAGTCGATATTTTAGTACTTACCTGTTTGAAGATAGGCAGTCGATATTTTGTCCCTCGATATTTTATCCTCGATATTTTGGTATCTCGATATTTTTCACATCGATATTATGTCAGTGATCCGGAATATTCAAAGCGTAATCTGGTCAGTAGAGTGTTTCGTTATAGATTAGATACCGTAGGCTATCCATATACTAAGTAAAGCTCCGCACGCTTGAGGTGTATGAATCTCCCTCATTATCCTACTCAACTGTCTATATTGTAACACCCCCACACCCACACCCACACCCTCACCCTCACCCACACTTTACCATTGTAGAATTTTCAATGCATTAGAAATTCTCTCAACACAATGAAATACCATTTCAAAATTATTGCAATTATTTGGAATTAAATTATCATTATAAATATATACCATGGTAAAATGGCAGTGCAGTTTGACATTGGTAAATGAAAGCTAAATATTCAGTGAACTGTGCTATGCACCTCAATTGAGCCACCCAGGGACACAGAAATCTAGATATTTAAATCTTCTTTGGCTCTACCCAAGGGCAAGGGGCAGCTAGAATGGCAAACGCCCAGGTACTTTTTTTATTAACCAGCTTTCTTGTAAAGCAATCATAACAACTGATGTAATGAAATACATCCAGTCATCACTTCCAAGCGTAGATGAAATCTCAGCAATACTCCATTTGTGGATGTTTAATACCCTGTTTGCAAGCATCATACTCAAGATGTATATTTCCAATAGTGTCCTTAAGTACATTGTCTTTTTGCTCTCACACTAGCTTATAAGAAGTACAACATTCAAGATCAATATTTGGCAGTCAGTCATTATCAAGAGTGGCCAAGACAAAAAAATAATTCTGTGTAGGAACCGAAAATCTGCTGGTAACTCTGGGCAGAGAGACCATAAAATCTCCCAATAGGACAGCCTTAATCATAGTGTCTACTTCCCTGCCCCCTTCAACCTAGGAAACAGATTCTGGAGACAACATGGGTCCTTTAGGTTTTTCACAAAGCAGTCTCTTGGGTATTCCTCACACAAGAGACCAATCCATGAGACTCACCTTTACATCATAACGTCTCTACAAGCGATAAAAACATGACCAGAAAACTTTTGCATCCAGTGTATCGGTTTATTTTTTAGGTACTTATGATCTTCCATTTGCTTGTCTTCTAATGGGGGAACATTAACGAGGATCAGGATATAATGTGTGGCTTTTGGTGACAACTGTAAAATGGGCAGATTTGAACTGCATTTATTCTCAGTAAGGTTAATTAAGTTAATTTCTGAGGCATTCAAAAGAGTCATGTGTGTATCAACGCAAAACTGGTTAGCGCAACATGATGGTTAAAAGTAAACTCAGGTTCACTATGTATCAAGGACTCTGCAATGCTCTTTCTACTGATAATTATGTAACTTCCTTTATTAAAATTGGCTTTGGGGCATTCACCAGGCACAGGGACTGTCTTAAGTAGGATACCCTCTTTTTCATAGATCCTTAGATCAATTTGCTGAATCTCATTACTAATGGCACCACCCCCACCTGAACCAAAAGGCTGTCTAATAAAACCTACTGTTCTTACAATTAGTCATATACACATAAAGTGATGGGAGGAATGTTTGCAAATAGTCTAACCACTGGCAATCAATTAGGGTAACATTTCAACCTATTATTTTTTCCCTATCATCCCACCTCAGATTAGAATCAGCCCTATGGAAATCAGCATTGGCCCTTCTCAATAGGAACAGTTCCACCCAAGTTGCCTGGACCGGCCTCTTGAACCATTGTTGGTATGTTGTGGCAGCATGTGGACTTTACTGTTTCAATTACACCAAGCACCAAAAAAGGGGACCCTGTCCAACCTCTGAGGGGCCTAAAAATTCCCACTCTTGGCCTGAGCCCAGGCATGTCCAGCATGTGTCCAGCGCAGCAGGAGCAGTGCTTGATACTTGCAGCCTCCGGGTATGGGGTGTTGCCAGGCTCCTTTGGTTGTGGGTCTTGGCAAACCAGGGAATCACTCAGGAAAGAGACCATAACACTGTGTCACTCTCACTCCACAAAACTAAGCATTCTTTTGAGAAAGTGTCATTTCATGGGTAGTCGCTACCAATTTCTGTGAACTGATGCTGTTGGCTTAATCCTAATTTGCCTTTCTATAAGGCCATGGGATACGGTGTCGCAAAATACACTCATGGCTTGGAAAGTTAGATGTTACCTATGGGCTACAGCACTACTGCGTTAAACATGACTCCAGGCCTACCAGCCAACCACTGTACCCTGAACAACTGCAGTTTTAGAACTGCAGCCTGACCTGCCAGAATGACCCGTTCTGGCAGCAGAAAACCATCCTTTTAAAGACTAACTCACCCCTATGTAGGGTCTTGTAGCCCACAAAGCAGGGTGCATGCTATTTGAAATTAGGACATGTAGAAATTTTAACTTAACAGTGACTAGCACCCAAGAGGTATTTTCAGTGTAGAAAGGCTGGCTGCCCATAGAGAAACAGTCGGAAGCACTGTCATCCAGCTTGTGAATAGCCCTGGTGAAGTGTGAAAACAGCAGAGAAAATAGCCTGGATGTCAGGTGGTGTTTTAGTTCTCCTGGCAGGAAGACTAGTTGGACTGTGCCCAGGAAGTTATTTTACTTCAACATGGCCTACCCTGTCACAAGCAGATGTCAAGTGAGCTCTGTACATGCCCCTTCCTTTGTCCCTCTACTCATGCAGCCTGGCACCAAACCCAGTGGGGGAAAAGTGGCCCCGTGCACCAGTTTAGAGAAACCAGAAGGAGAGGCTGCTGATTGCCCTGGTCACATATCTTGGTTGGCACACAGTGGGAGAAGGATTTTTGATCCTGGATTTTATTGAGTATGGGGCACTGTGGGATTTATTAAAGTTAAGCACAAGGGAACTGCTCCAAATGTGGGTAGTTACCCCTGGGAACTTTTACTCTATTGCTTAGGGAGGGGCGGGGAGCCCCGCCCAACCACAAGCTATCTCAGGCTGGGGACCAGTTCGAAAAATGATTAAAATATTAGTGAAGTCAGATTTTTTATAAATATTGAGACAAAAGGTCTTCTAGAAAGTTACCTTTTCTCTGCCTGAAGCACCTGGAGACTAATTTGCATTAGCTTCCAACTGTCATCCAGCTAGTGGATAGTCCTGATGAAGTGTGAAAACTTCTCCCACAGCAGATAAAATAGCCTGGGTGTCAGGGTGTGTTTTAATCCCCCTGGCAAGAAGACCAGTTGGACTGTGCCCAGGAAGGTATTCTACTTCAAAAGGACCTACCCTGTCACAAACAGATATCAGGTGAGCTCTGAACAGGCCCATTCCTCTGTTCCCCCAGTGAGGCAGGCAGGCCCCAAACCCAGTGAGGAGAAACATTCCCCATGCACCAGTTTGGAGTAACCACAGGGGAGATGATCTCTGTGGGCACACAGGCTCTGTACAAAGGGAGAAGGATTTTTGATCTTGGATTTAGTGAGTGTGGGGCACTGTGGGATTTTTTGAAGTAAGGCACAAGTGAACTGCTCGAAAAGTGGGTAGAGTTACCCCTGGAAACTTTTACTCTTTTGCTTAGGAAGGGGCCAGGAGTCCAGCCCACCGACAAGCTAGAGTCAGGCATACATGTGGCACCCCAAGACACCTTCTTAAGATCACTGTGGACCAGTGCAAGAACAGAAGGCATACTGCACTTGCTTGCTGAGGCTGCAGCAGAGAATTGAAGGGTTGGCCCTGCTTCCACTTGCACCCAGGACAAAGTAGTGGACTCCAAGGGTCAGGAGGCGGACCTCATGTGTAACCTACAGGGCCACAGCCAGCTGAAAGAGGTCTTCCTGAAGAGACTAGCTAAACTGAACCAACTGGACTTGATCTGGACTGTGTTGGTGGACTCTGTTGGATTGAGTTGCAGTAGCTGTTCACGTCTTACAAAATGGTGGGCGCTACATGCACTAAAACAAATGTACATACATAATATATACAATTGAATTACATTAAGAATTACAATAAAGAAAAAAACTTAAAATTCACTTGCCTGATCCTGCTGCATGTCCTTGATGCTCTCCAGTCCCTGGCTCCAGACTCCTCCGAGCATGAGGTGATGTCACACAGCCAACTACCTTATCCAATCCAGACTCTGCTCACATGCATAATGTTCAGTAGCTGAGTGAATCATTTGGATTGGCTGGAGCAGGTTGCCTCAGCACTCTGAAAGTCACTGGAGGCCTGTGCCAGCTCTCCAACCCAGCTGTGCAAGACAGCTGGGTTGGAGAGATTTGAATTGCGCATCTCGGGCTGGCCGAAGTACTATAGACCGCCAAACCTACATGCACACTTCAAACTGAAGTGGCCACTCCTGGCAGCAATGACACACTGGTCCGGCCGCCACACTCCATGTGGCAGAAAGTAAAAAATAAAATGGCAATAAAATCATTTATTACCATTTTATTTTCCACTCTTCTGCAGCAGTGGGGGGATGCTCCAATGGAGAAATCACCGCTAGTGAGTTGTGAACCCCAGGTGCTTTTCCTGAGGTCCTGAAACCCTTGGCTCTGTTTACCTGGACTTTTCCTATCACCTCTGAAAACTTGAACTCAGAAACCTTTTGGGCTCTAAGACATCTGGAGGACCAGAATAAACCTGCCAAGTGAATTACCCAAGGCACGGTCTTGGTGGGTTGCAGAAACAAAGCTTTTATGCAGTAGCAAAGCTGTTTCAGCAGGACTCTGGCAAGAAGGAATACGGACTTGTGGAGCCCTCGCAAGACACAGCCAAACTTTCCCCTACTGGAGGATTTCGAGGTCCAATAAAGACACTATGTCCAAAGTTTAAAATTTTGTCTGAGTGAAGGTGCCAAAAGAATCCCAGGTTGTGAATTTACAATTTTCCTGGTCAGAGCTTTTTCTGCCAAAACCAATGGCTTCATCAGGACCTCGTACAATGCCTAATCTGATGTTGTGGAGCCCTCCTCTGCTACATCCTGCTGCAATCCCCCAATGAAGAATTTTGCTTTCCAGGAAAAATACAAAATTCCAAGGTAAGATGTCCGACTGGGTTGAACCTGGTTGGTTTTTCTGACCCACGCTCCTGTAATCACACCTACATCCTGGTCTACCATGACCATTGCCTGCTTTGCGCTTTGCGCTTTTTAGCACTATTTTTACTTAAATCTTTCAGAAGTCATATCTCTGGTTTTCCTCATTAAATTATCCTCCAGTTTTAGTGGTATCATTATTTTGTGTGTGTTTTTTTACTCTTTACGGGTTTTGGTATTACTAAATGCTTTAAAAATTGTCTATGACTTAAGCCTGTCTGCCATATGCCATAGCTACCAGTGGTTGAGCTCAGGTATAAATTACTGAAACCTTTTACTGAACACAGCTGGATAGTGCCTATATTATTTGTGATGGATCTCAATCCACCCCAACTAATAAACCACTTTCTCACAATTCGGTCTAATTGGTATGTCCTCTTGTGTATTGCCATATCCTATAAGGTCACTTGCTGTTTTCCCACTGTTGCGAAGTCTTAGGTAACTCTGTTGGATTCCACAAATTATTGCTCCATCCTTTCATATCACCACACTGTCCTCTGCTCATACACTCTCCTTTCAGGTGACCCCACTGTTCTTTCAGGTCACTACGCTGCCCTCTTTGGTCATTCGGATGTGCTCGGATGTCTTTGTGTTCTCTTCTTGGGTCACTCCTCCATCCTTTCAGGTCCCTTGCTGTATCATCTCAGGCAACTGTGATGTACTCTAATTTGTTTGTGATGTCCTCCCAGGTCACTGCCCCATCCTCCGAGGTCACACACTGACCTTTTTATCACTGCATTGTACTCTTAATTCATTTCATAGTCTTCTCAAATCACTGCTACATCTTTTCAGGTGGCCACGCTGTCATAACTGGTCACTGTGCTGTACTGACAAGCCCTTGTTCCCCCTTTAAGATCACCATTATGTTCTTTCTGGTCGTTGTGCTGTCCTCTCAGGTCCCTGCCTTGTCCTCTCGGGGAACCGTTTGTCCTTACAGGTCACTGCCCTGTGCTCCCAGGCCACTGCACCATCATTTCAGGTCACCTTACTGACTTCTCAGGGTAGGCACTGTACTCTGTGGTCACTGCGCCATCTTCATGGGGCGACCTGCTGTTCCCCCCAGTCACTGCATCGTCATCCCAGTGCTGCACCGACCTTTCAGGTCACTGCACAGCCCTTTCAGGTCACGCATTGTCCAATGAGATCACAGCGCTGTTCTCTCATGCCACCACTATGTGCACTCAGGTCTTCGCGCAATAATTACACTCCACGCTGTTCTTGAAGGCCATTTATTAGGACAGGTTGTAAACATAATACTTTAACCAAAAACATTAACTTAAACTCTAAACAATCCCCTCCTCAAACATTTCGTTCTTCATCCATTCCTCTCCCTTCTTCTGCCACTTCCTGTTCCCTTCTGTGACCTCTTCCAACTCTCCATTCACCTCCTCACTTGTCTTTCAACATCCTCTCTTGTATCTCCCGCCAACGCACTCTTGCATCCTGCCCCCCATCATTCACCTGTTTCTCCCATCCCACGGAGGGGTGGGTGCGCCCGTCCGAGACTCCCCACCCCTCCAAAATACTGCCAACCCCAAGCCTACGCAACCCGTCCTAAACTGGCATGCTAATAAACAGACCAACCCTTCCCTCTGAATTTGTAGGGTGGGTGGGTGGTCGAAAAATTCACTACTCTCCCCACTGCTGTCGGGCACAGGAAGCGGACGAGTCTCCTCCCCTGGCCCTTATAACCTCCCACCTATCCCCACCCCCAGCACAACCCCCTGACCCCAGAAAACCGTGTCCTTCCGGCCTTTGCGCGAAAACTACGGGGAAAGACTGGTCTGCGACCTTACTTCCCCTGGGGGCCGCATTGCACTCTCCTCTCATAATCTTCCGGCCTCACAGCGCAGTGCGAGTCTGCTATCACGTGACTGGAGGATTATGAAGTTCACCTGACTGGCTGAATTCTCCTAATACCGAGTTAACCTATTCTTCGACTCTTAATACATCAAACCAATGCAATGTGACAGATAAAACCACGAAAAATAAATAATATTCGCATGTCTCGGGATTTCATTTAAACTGTTCTATCAAGATGCTTGCTCGGGGAGATTGCTGCACGTTTCCCTCGTGAACTTCACGCCGAGCTGCCTCTCGCAGAACGGGCAGCGGCTAAATGATGTCCTTTGATGCGGTGCAGTGTGGGTACTGAAAGAAATAATTGGCAATATTGTAGCTAGCCGTTGGTAGTATAAGGCTGAATATTTAAATTTGAAAATGCAATTGCAGAACCCAGGGAGCCTGTAGAGACTGCTTTCCCTGAGTCTGCTTAACAGATGGGAGGCACAGGAGAGTTTTGCAAAGGTCATTTGTTTAATTCAACATGGGGATCTCTTGAAGCTGAGCTCGCACTTTTTGTTTTTATTTATGCGGGTGGTTTTCCCATTATGATCAATTACATTCAACTTTTTCCCTAATTTATAGGCCCTGCTGCCTTTGACTGGTGTAATTTATTATACATATATTTACGATTTTTTTTTATTTGATGACATGAAGAACTCAATGTATTTCTTTAGCTTTATGTGTTCGAAGAAGGCTATATCCTTCGGCCCTGTTTTCGGACATGATGTGCTTAAAAAATATGCTATTTTATGTACTTCTATTATATAGAAACATTCAAGATGTACGTGTACAACAGAAAGATTCACCTTCGTCTGGAGCAAAAAAGGATTATTCACTACCGTCTTGTGGCGGTGCTCACATGGCACAAATAGGGTGACCAACCGTCCGTAAATTTCACGGACAGTCCGTAATTTCGGCCGTCTGTCCGTTGTCCGTGAAGGAATCTTTAACGGACGCCATTTGTCCGTCATTTTAACAGGGCACCGGTTGCCCCACCCTAAAGCCGGCACAGCTTGCACCCACCTCCCTTCTTCACTCCGATGCTGCACCAAAGCTCCTCAGATACTCAGCAGCATTGGAGCGTCACAGTGGGATGGCAACCCTCACACCTCCAGCCCTTGATGACCTGTTAAGAGGTGCTTCGAAGGTAACTGAGAGGGAGGGGCTGCAGGTTCAGGAGCAGCGACATCTATTCACATGCAAACAGCCCTGAATGTGTCATGTCTCTGCTATTTAAAGGGGGGCTCACACATTCCATTTCTACCCAGGGCCCCAAACATCCGAGACTCGGCCAGATTACACCCCAGCCCCTGATTACACCGAGGCAGCACTGGTTCTCTTCACAGAGCGTACTAACTGTCACTAAATTGTAAGCAAACCGCGGTTCTTCAAACATGTAGTTTATAGTGTAATACAATAAATAAATGGCACAATCACACCCACACTGAATACCAAAGTATGGAGGACAATCAGTTCAATCAGTTCTCTTGGAGTATCTCCTTTAAGTACTGTACATCACAGTGGGGGATGGCATTTTGGACAGAGAGACTGTCTTCTCGTTGTCTTGTGCAGGAGGGGGCGAGGAGCCTAAGATGATACTAGAATACTGCATGCCCCCGCTCACCCCTGTGCCCACCTTGGTGGATCCTGTTCCCTCTCCTGTGATGGCTCCTGCCCTCCCCTCAGTGGTGGCTCCAGTCCACCCCCCGCCTGTGATGGCTCCTGTCCCCCCATGTTGTGGCTCCAGTCCACCCCCACCTGTGATGGCTCTTGTCCCCCCCTGTGGTGGATCCTGTCTCCGCCCTGGGTGGCTTCTGTCCCAGTCCTGGAACGGCCCCT
Source organism: Lissotriton helveticus (assembly GCF_964261635.1). Lineage (NCBI taxonomy): Eukaryota > Metazoa > Chordata > Amphibia > Caudata > Salamandridae > Lissotriton > Lissotriton helveticus. The sequence continues at coordinate 936,547,013 of NC_136063.1, read as the reverse complement.
GGAGCGAGGGTGAAGTTCTTGATGGGCCTCTTCTCAAAAGGGCTCAGCTCAAAATTAATACGGAAAGGTGGGCGAGTAAGTAAGTGAAGGGATGGGTGAATGGCTGGATGAATTAGTGAAAGGGTGAATGGATGAATGAAAGATTGAATAAATGGATAATGAGAGAGGATGGATGGATTGATGGGTGAGGGGAAGGATGGAGAGAAAATGTAAATAGCTGGATGTATGGGTGGAAGGGTAGCTGGATGATGGATGAGGGGAAAGATGGATGAGGGGAAGGATGATGGATGAGGAGAAGGATGGATGGATGGATGGAGGGGAAGGATGGATGGATGAGGGGAAGGATGGATGGATGGATGGATGGAGGGTAAGGATGGATGGATGGATGAGGAGAAGGATGGATGGATGAGGGGAAGGATATATGGATGGGATGAATGGATGGGTGAGGGAGGATGGATGATGGATGAAAGGAAGGATAGATAAGGGGAAGGATGGATAGATGAGGGGAAGGATGGATGGATGAGGGGAAGGATGGATGGATGAGGAGAAGGATGGGTGGATGGAGGGATGGATGGATGGATGGATGAGGGGAAGGATAAATGGATGGGATGGATGGATGGGTGAGGGGAAGGATGGATGATGGATAAAAGGATGGATGGATGACGGGAAGGATGGATGGATGAGGGGAAGGATGGATGGATGAGGGGATGGATGGATGAGGGGAAGGAAGGATGGATGGGTGAGAGGATGGATGGATGGATGGATGGGTGAGGGGATGGATAGATGGATGAGGGGATGGATAGAGGGGAAGGATGGATGGATGGGTTGGTGAAAGGATGGATGGATGATGAGGGGATGGATGATGAGGGGATGGATGGATGATGAGGGGGTGGGTGAAAGGATGGATGATGAGGGGAAGGGTGGATGGATGGATGATGAGGGGAAGGGTGGATGGATGGATGATGAGGGGGTGGGTGAAAGGATGGATGGATGATGAGGGAATGGATGGATGATGAGGGGGTGGGTGAAAGGATGGATGGATGATGAGGGGAAGGATGGATGGATGATGAGGGGAAGGATGGATGGATGATGAGTGGGTGGGTAGAAGGATGGATGGATGGATGGTAAGGGAAAAGGATGGATGGATGATGAGGGGAAGGATGGATGGATGATGAGGGGAAGGACGGATGGATGGATGGATGGATGATGGGTGGGTGAAAGGATGGATGGATGGAGAGTCGGTGGGTGAAAGGATGGATGGATGATGAGTGGGTGGGTGAAAGGATGGATGGATGATGAGTGGGTGGGTGAAAGGATGGATGGATGATGAGTGGGTGGGTGAAAGGATGGATGGATGGATGAGTGGGTGGGTGGATTGTGGGTGGGTGAAAGGATGGATCAGTGGATTGGATGGTGGGTGGGTGAAAGGATGGATGAGTGGGTGGATGGTTGGGTGGATGATGGGTGGGTAGGTGGATGAGTGAAATGATGGATGGATTGATGGATTGATGGATTGATAAGTGCAAGGGTGAATGAATGGACATATGAGTGAAAGGGTGGATGTAAGGATGGATGAGTGAGTGAAAGGGAGGTTAGATGGACAAAAGGATGAATAGATGTGTGAAGGAGTGAAATGATAGATGGATGAGTGATAGGGTCAATGGATGGATTCATGAGTGGATGAGTAGATGGATGGATGGGTGGGTGGGTGGATGGATGGATGGAAGGAAGGGTGGCTAAGTGAAAGGGTCGATGGAGAGAGAAAGGGAAGATGGATGGATGACTAAAATAGTGGATGGGTGGAAGGATTAGTAAGTGAAAGGATGGCTGGATTGGTGAAAGGGTAAATGGCTGAATGGATGAGTGAATGGATGGATGGGATGAAGAGTGGATGGATAAGTGTACAGATGGATAGGGTGAAAGGGTGGCTGGATGGATGGATAATGGAGGATGAGTGAAAGGATGGATGAGGGGATGGATGAAGGGATGGATGAGTGAAATGATAGATGGAAGGATACATGATGGATAGGTTTGCAAACAGTTGAATATGTTTGGAAATGGCTGGGCTTACTTATATACTATTTGCGCGACCTCTGATGTGTCTGTAAAACGTACCTATTGTCCTGAAGTTTTGTCCTGAATTTTGACCTCCTGTCCTGAATTTGTGTCCTGAATTTTGACCCTTTGTCCTGAATTTTTACACTCACCGTCCTGAATTTGCACCAATGCCAGTTGGTCACCCTAGGCACAAAGCATTGCATCAAATTACTTCAAACAATTTTAAGGTACCCCATTGGCTTCTACTAGAAACCTGGAGGCAGATTTATCAATATTTCACCGACTCAGAAAGACGCCTTGTATTGCTGCGTGAAAGGGAGAGGGCAGGAATGCGCCATATTTAACATTATATGGTGCATTCCTGTATTCTGCTGGCACACTTTGGCTGTCTAGTGCCAATGCAAATACCTTGCATCAAGGTTCAAGGGTATCTGGTAAGATTGTTTCTGCACAAAAACAATCCTCTGAGGCTTTTTTCTCTTGCTACGTGTGCTGCAGAATGGAGCAAACACAAGTAGAAAGAGGAAAAACGAGGAGAAATACAGATATTTATCCTCATTACGCCTCCCCTGGGAAGGCGAAGCATTTTGATGCATTCACAGGTCTACCATTTATGATGAATCTTGGAATGCATCAAAATCCATTGGTGGATGTGTGGGAACACCCACGCTCCATCCATGGAACGTCTCCCTAGGGCCGTGTAACACACGGCAGTGACTTGTGCTGCTTTGCATTAGTCCAGGTGTACCAAGACCAAAGGGCTTGGTAAACATGATTTTAGTGTTGCGTTGCTCTTGCGCTACCTTGCATGATGCAAGGGCAATGCAGCACTGATAAGCATTTTTCAAACTCCCAACGTCAACAGGGTTAGGGACACTGGGGCAGTGTTGTGAATAATTTACATACTATTGAGTGGGGCAAACAACGTTTACCACAAAATGTTTTCCCCGCAGGGAATTACAACGCGGTCGTTACAACGACCGTGTTTTAATTCCTCATACCATTACTCTGCAAGTCGAAACAACAACTTGCGGAGGGGGGAGAAGGTGTTGGATTTAAAATCCAACACATTCCCTAATGTCTGCACGGACTGGAGTTGAAATAGTAAATTATACTATTCCAAAATCCTGTGCCCCCCCTCCGCAAGTCATTGTTACGACTTGTGGGGTAATGGTATACGGAATTACAATGCAGTCGTTGTAACGACGCGTTGTAATTCCCTGTGGGGAAAAAGACTGTGTGATAACCACGTATATTCAGTGAGTGGTGATGTTAGTGTCAAGTACTATCGACCGCAGTGTTTTCATGAAATGGTTAACATAGATCAGCCAGGAAGAGACACAGTGAAGTACTTCAGCAGTAGGGCATCAAAATTCTTGCTAGAGAAAAGAGTAGTCAAGTGTGTAGAAGGCTCCGAAGAGAGGTGGCGGGCACCAGCATACAGCAATGCTATTATTCCTAATATACATCATTGAATTTAGTACTTGTAGATAAGCAGTCTCTCCAGCTCTATGTCTGAAGTCAAATACAAGTGGTCTTAGGAGGCCATGCTCTAGGTTGCTGGAATGTAGTTCTTTGGCTTTAATTGTCTTAATGAGTTTCCCAAGGAAAAAGGCATTCATAGGGCCCAATTCACAGAAGTAATCTGAAATGAAAGTCTAACTTTACAACTTTTGGTATTCACAAAGGTCATTTATGAGTAGTAAAATTAGACTTTTGGTCTAAGTTTAGACCAAAAGTCTAACTTAGACCAAAAGTCTAACTTTACTACTACTAAAATTAGACTTTTGTTCTAACTTAGACCAAAAGTCTAACTTTACTACTACTAAAGTTAGACAATTGGTCTAACTTAAACAGATTGAAACTAAATCAAACAAAGGGACTTTTCTGAGTAAAGTTTTATTTCATGCCACGTTTGGTGTAATTCCGTTCAGCAGCTGTGCCAATGTCAGACAGCAAAGTTTACTATCGGAGTTAAAATTTCAAAGGCTTATTTTACACCTTTCTTTAATTTGTGCTCCTTGGACAGAAATATATGACACTTACAGGCATATTTTCAAGGGCTTATCCCCAACTTAACGACATTTTTTGTGACATTCCTGTGATGATAAACCATTTGCCTTATTAACAAGGCGGCGTTAAGCAACTTAATGTGGCATAACGCCGCCTTACAAATAAAGCCCCCTTTCATGCTACACTTAGCATGAAAGGAGTGGGCAAACGGTGTTGCAGTAGACTTTCCGTCGCAACACCCATTGATTTTGACACTGCCCCCTATTTACAAGGGTGGCGTAAATATGGGGCAGCACCAAAATTAGGATAAAAAATAACCTGGTCTTAACATAGCGAAACGAGGAGAAATTAGTAATTTCTCCTCGTTTTTGCTGTTTCTATGTGTGCTGCATTGTGCTGCACGCATAGAAACAGGGAATTGCCATGAATGATTGTTTATGAGGAGGAAGGTGTCCCATCCTGCACAGAAACAATTGTTTAAAAAATTCTGATTTGCAACTTCTACGTGTGCTGCTCAATGCAGCACAAACAGGAGTTACAAATCGGCATTTGTGATTGTTTATGTGCAGGAAGAGACACCTTCCTGCAAATGAACAATCATTCCATCGACGCAGGCACCCTCACACTATGGTGCAATGATTCCTGTGTTGGCGATAGGCAGCTGAATTTATCTCCAGCACTAGGTAAAATGCAGGGGTGTACTGTATAATGGAAAATACAGCGCTTTCCTGCATTTCAGAATGGCGGAGCACGGTCTTAGCAATTTTAACTTAATACCATGCTCTGCCATTCTATTGTAAATATGCCAGTTAATGTGCAGAAAACTTGCAAGATTATGTTTTTTTTTGGTTGGAGGGAGTTTTAAGCAGATTCATCAAACAGTGCCAAAGTAATCAAACTCTAAACTGACCATAATGACATGTTATATATATATATATATATATGTTGGAAAACAAGGCAGTATCTGTGAGGCCTGCACAAATAACATGTCTACATTTGTCCTTCACTGGGAACCAAATACCCTATTGTAGCGCTTGACTCTCAGAGGGTAGCGTTGTAGAGCAGTCTAAGGCTTACTCAAGGGAGGTGTTGTGGGCTACTAATTGCCATTTACTAGTATGCAAAAATAACACCCAATTATTGATTGTCCAGTCTGTACTTTGCTTTATAAAAGGAATAATATTACACACACACACACCACTCAATGCCGTGCAATAATTTACAAATATACATAAGCTGTTGGAACTACTTCGTGACATTTCATAACATTTCCCACCCCTCCTGCAGGGGGGGTGGGGTCTAGTACCACCACTCCCATTTGTGCATATCATCCTGACCCCAAATGCAGTACGTTGACCATAACCTGGAGTGAGGGCCCTGCCCACCAGCACCATCCCAGTGGTGACCCACCTCATTATCTCAACAAGCATTTATACAGGTACACCTGCCCTAATGACACATAACCCTGACTGAGCACCTCATACTGAACATACACGATACACCCCTGAATCACAGTGGTTACCAATCTGGGTTGTTGAACACTTAATGCGGTAGCAAGAGTACATGTTCAGGCATCACTTAGAATGGCAGTACGTATCATACCCGATCACATTGATAATGTATTGTAATTAAAACCCCTAAAAGGCATCACCATTATAATCACAGGATTAAGCATGTACAGCCAGGCACCACAGTAGGAATGTCCAGCAACATTACCCCACTTTGCTTATGCTTTCACAATTCACATGTGACTTCCAGTCCCCTAAAAGAACCAACATCAGCTAAAAGCACTAGTGTGCAATTTCACCATTCCCCTCTATGGAGTGTCATTTCAATGACCATCCAGGTTTAACCTTGCACCCTTCAGTGCAGTCCCAAGCTTCAGCTCCCAGCTGCAGAAAAAAAGTTCCTGCAATGGATTCAGCTTTCAAAACCCTGGATAACCCTTGATGAGTTCTTTTTTTTAAACTCCCCCAGAGACTAATGGTGCGGACTTTCCACTTTTGTGTTGGGGAGTCTGCATTGCTCCTGCAGCTCCCCCTGCACCTTTTCCAGCTTGCACATAGCAATCCCCATGCCCTGCAAGGCATTATGGTGTGCCTTGTGTGCAGAGTACATATGTTAGCACAATGGCTCACCCGCTGCTCTGGGGAGAGCCGTGCTGCCCATGTCGACGGCCTCACACCTCATCTGCCCACCGTTGGAGGCCCGGTCCCACACAGACCTCTTTCCTCACAGGTGAGTGCCATGCAGCTCGTGAAGCCCACTCCCGGCTGCTCCTGCTGGCTCCTTGCCTGGCCAGCACCCTTGTGTGCGTCCCGGGTGCCAACGCTTCCTTCTGGTCCGCCTGCTCCTTTGGGCAGACACCAAAACAGCCGCTGGCCCCAGCAGGGCCTCAGTGGAGTGTGACGGCACTCCCCCTTCCTTCCTTCTGCAGCAGGAGTGTGGCAGCTCTTCCCCCTCTTCCAGCTTCACACTGGCGCACAGAGTTGGGGATCCTGGGACCCCTGGGGCAATCTTTACGGGGAGCGTGACGGCGCTCCCCGACTTCCACCTTCTCTTCGGGCTTTGGAGTTGAGGTACCGGGCCCCAGGGAAATCATTGCGGGGAGCCCAACGGTGTTCCCCGGCTTGTCTTCTCCAGCTTGGGGGGTTAGTGCGACAGCACTCCTCCTCTTTCTGCTGCAGACACGGGGTCCCAGAGTTGTGGGTCCCGGGGTCCAGCGATCTCTTTGCATGGGGCGCAATGGCGCTCTCCGTCCTCCGGTATCATCGGGGCCAGGGTGGGCTCCTGGCACCCCTCTTGGGCAATTTCACAGGGGGAGCAATGGTGCTCCACAACTTTACTTCTTCTGTGGGCAGCCCCAGGACCTGACCCACCCCGGGTGTACATCCAAGAACGGTGGCAGAGTCCCACGTGCTTCTTCGTCGGTCCCATTAGAGGTCAACGGTCACCTACCTTCTGGGGGGTATATATCTGCCCCCAGGGGACTGATTTCCACCATTTGTACCTCGTCTTACTCCTGGTGGCCAGCCCTAGCCGCCGGGAGCCCTTTATGCCACCCTCTAGGTCTCAAATAGGGTGAACTCAGCAGGAAGCTATCTTCACTGGCTCCCTGCACCGACCTCTCACCTGGCTCTCCTTCTGGGCCTCTCATCACTGGCCCCAGACTCCCTCAAAGGCATAGTCTAGGGTCCAGGGAAAGTCAGGGGTTCCTCCTTGCAACTGCCTATTGCGCCAGGCTCCAGCACCAGTCTTCCTCAGCAAGACCACACCCCAGAGATAGCTCCTCTTCCTGCGCAAGACCTTTTTAAAAGAATTTTCGGGGGGCTGGTAGGAAGGCACTTCTACCCTATCCTACAGCGACACATCACCCCTCTGCCCCTGCTCCCTCCTTCTTGCACAGGCCTCTGGGATTCTTTAAGGTGGCATTGTCCAGGGGTTCATGCCACATGGTGTCTGGAAAGTTCCCTTCCCCCCTTGGTGCCCGGCACACAGGGACAGCTGCTGATGGATAACCTGCGTCTCCACCACCATCCCTCTCTCCTGGAGAGGAGACTTTCACCATTATGAATGCTTGCAGTGAAGGGCTGGGCCTCTGATTCTACAGCTTGGGGAGGAAGGTAATTATCCAGCCTGGCAGGGTCATACCCAGCCAAGGTCTGGTTATGAGCTGAGTCAAAGAATATGGCTTTTCCGGATAACCCATAAGCAGTACAGATATGGCTTTGATTCAGCAGAATACTTCTTTTCACACATCTTATAGTGTACTTTGGTGCATGTCTGGAATTTGTAGTCCCTAGGGAAGTGAAACTACCCCATGTAGTCCCAATCTTCATAGGAGAGTAATGGAGTGTTCCTACAATGAAAACAGTAAAGCACACTGACTTTCCCTTCCATGTGTCTTACCACAATAAAAAGCCTATTCCATGTCACCACTTAACTGTACCATTCCTGCCACACCATTCTATCTGTACCTTCTCCTGGGCTGTGCACGACAGGATCCTCCCGGGGCAGCGTCTACCCAAGTGCACATGCATGTACACACGTGTCTACATGTAAACAGTCCGGTGCACTTTACTCTAGCTGCAGCGCAGCGGCCTTCTCTCAATAGGCCGACACTGGTAAAATACACATGCAGTCTCTTTCATCATGAGTTCACTGTGGGTGAGTCCCAGCTTATGAGGCTCTTCCACAGTAAAAGCTCAAACTTGGGTGTTCAAAAAGCAAAAAATGTGGGTGGCTCAGATGGGCAGAACCACCGTCTAACAATATATATATATATATATATATATATATATGATTACCAAACCACTCCTTCTGATCACTGGGGACCCATGAGAGATGGCGCACACTCCGGCGGAGCACGCCGGCTATTAAAGTCAAAATTAAGTATGGGCGAAATGCGCAAATTCGCGGTACGCAAATTCGTGCGAAAGCGAATTTGTGACCTGCAAAATCCACGAATTCGTGCGAATTTGCAGATATTTTTTTATCCGTGTTCTCGGGGCTTTTTGCGTGTTTGCGGGCCGCTTGCAGCGCACGACCGCGAAGTTACCCATGCGGTCGTACATGGGCGCGGCCATCTTGTGCGCGTTGCGTATTTCCGTTTTCCGGGCGCTATTGGCAAGCTCGCGTTGTGTGCGGCGCGCTATTACGAGTTTGCGTGTGTTTTTGCGTGCTCACAGGGGAAATATCGCGCAAACCTACCCACCCGGTCCTCAATGGGCGCGGCCATCTTGTTTTTCATTCATTGCTATGGTTCTGGGCATGCTTTTTGTATCCAGCTTGAATCTTTGCCATCCTTTCTTTGTTTGAAGTTTTTTTTAATCTTTTTTACTAATTTTCTATCCCTCTCTTTTTTTACAACTATATTTTGTGTTTTTTTCTACTTTTGGTTAGTTTAAAGCTACTTTTTTTAACTCTTTTTTCTTTTCGTTACTTTTTGCCTATTCTTTCCTTTTTTTATTTTACTTTACTATCCTGGACAATGGCAAAGGGAGCCGGCAAAGATCTGAAGGGGAAGGGTCCTGCACCCTGTAGCCGGCTCCCTTGTGGGCGCTTACGAGGGGAGGATGTGACGGCCAGGGAGATTTTTAGCCCGGTGGAGGTGGCTGCACTGATCTTTTATGTGCAGCACCACCTCCCCTAGACCGTGGCAGCAGGGGGCAGGCTCGCGTCAGGGTATGGCCTCCGGGAGAGTCGCCAGCTGTGGGCTAAGGTGTGCCGGGCCATGCGGAGGGAGTCGAGGGCCCGGCGCACCTACCATCAAGCGACGCACCGGTGGTCGGACCTCCTTGACCGCGAGCAGGACTTGCTCCACCTGCTAGGTGTGGAGATCCCTGGCCTTGGTGAGTAGCTATTTAATAACTACTTTGTTTTCTTCTGCTCTGTGTTATATTGCTAATATATGTTTTTTCCGAAGAGCAAGAATGTTGCCGATTCGATTACATTGCAGGTAATTTTAACGTTTAAATAGCTTCTGTGATTGCAAGTGCTTGCCTGCTCAGTGGCGTTGCTACTATGCTTACTTGTTTGCAACTTTGTGCTTATTTGAGAGCAGAGCTGCGTAATGCTAGAGAGACTAGAGACTCAAGTCTAGTCCTTCCATTGTACTCCTGCTGCCAGTAAGAAGAGATAGTGGTGGATTGATAGGTTGAGTATGTTATGACTTGTTATTTAGTAGTAGGACATTTTTTAGTGGTCTGCAATCATGATGACGGACTGTGTCTGTCACGTCCCGTGCTGTTGAGTGCTGGCAGTCGTAGTAGAACCTTTTTGTTGTTGGTTTAGTTAGTGATTTACATAACTTTCCAAGTAGACGGTCTGCGAATCCAGCAATACTGTATTAGCTATCCTAGTTGACCAGATCAGATAGGTCAATCAATACATGTAGTGCAATTGTTGGTAATTTGTTTCCCCAAGATAATTTTAGATTGTGTTTATTTCATGGTCATCAGCACCTCCCAGGGGCAAGAAGACTGAAACTCCGGCGGAACAAGGTGGGCATGAACGGTCCTCTGCAGGCTCTTCTGCTGGCCCCAGTAAGTTGTTCTGTTGTTAATATTAATAATTATACTTCCCTAATTTTTACAGGTCCTATTCATTCAAAATTGTTTCTTAATTCTATTTTTTACAAAATAGTCTTTGATCTTCTTGTAGACTGTTTCTACATTCTTATCCTGCCTCTACCATCCCTCTCTGTGCTACTACTATTATATACTATTACTATGAGTCGGTCTGTGTAGGTAGCTAAGCTTGCCCAGTCGGCAAACGGTGTTAAACAAAACTCTGATCCAGGCACTGAGTGCAGTCCTCTGGGTTGCCCTTGCTGTCTATTCCAGTCTTATTAATGTAAGTGCTTTGACAATTTCCTACAACAAAATGTCAATGTGTCCAACAAGAATAAGCTAGTAGTTGGCTTTTTTGATTTCATAGGAGCACATACCATACCGCTAGTGTTTCAGGGACTATTCTGCACACACAGAAGTATGGACAAGAGAAATAGGACACTGTTGATGATAGGTGCAGTTCGACTTTCCACATACCTCAGTCCGAACTGAAGTTGAACCTCCAATCCCCTGACCGACTATCTAGTGTGTCTGACCAATGATTACGTTACGACCCAGAAGAACAGAAGAAGACTACTGCCGAGTCCCGACCCATCAGAGTCACGGAAACGTGCCTGCACAGTGCAGTAGTTCAAAGTTCAAACCCTTCCGCTCACTCACTCGTGAACAAAAACCACACAGTGTTTGTTAGTTTTAAAGTTTTATTTTCAAATAAGAAATAAAAAACCTATTTCTTCATTTTTAATAGCACAGTATTGCGAGCGAGCACTGGTGATGAGATAGATGATGTTAAAGTTTAAAAAACATTCCCTTGAATCACTATAACTTAACACATCAAATTATTAGAATAACTGTGCGGGAGCCCCCACCTTCTTTAAAGTACTTAAAGTACTGCTGGTGATGAGGAGTAGGTGGTGAATTGTCCTGTTGGCAGAAGGGCAATGGAATCTTCTGTCTGTAATTATAGAAATTGTGCACGTTAAAAAGCAAGCATTCATCAGTTGTGCCAAAAAGTGTAGCAATTGATGGCTAACCATGTAAAAAGTTATCACCCTCCCCAAAACCGTCACTTTTTTCATTCCCAATAATTACAAATTGGTTATGTATTAACATTTTCTTTCATTACAAGACGACATAGGGGGTGGTGTATGGCATCTGAAAATATGACATGTTTTTTCTAGATGTCACAACATCGGATGCAGCACCTAACACCAGTGCCGGGGCCAGCAGTGCGGAGGGGTCCACTCCAGGTGATGCGGCGGCGCCACAACAAGTGCCACCAGGAGGAGTTGGGGGGGGAAGGCTCAGCGGCGGTGGACGTTGGTAAGTTAATATACTCCTTACTTATTGACATTTTTGAGTAGGCTCGCAAAGGAGTGTATGATGTACTATACAGTAGACAGTACACTAGTACAAATACACTGTACTGTTAAGAACAGTTACTAATTTAGAACTACATTTTTGCCAATCACGGAGAAGACAGTCAACCTTGACTTAGACATAGCATTAGCGGCGGTAGTTCTCGGGTAAGCAATGGTCCCCTCTATGACTTCAACTCAGCTGGGAAACTTTTATCGTGAAACCAAATCATATCAGATGAACTTGAGGGATGTAAAGAACGAAAAGGGAAAGAAGGGCGAAAGGAAGGATGAGCGAGTCGTAACATTTATGACTGAAAAGAACGATACGTGTTGTTTTTTAATGTAGGCAGAGGTGGCTGATAGGAAGGAATCACATGCATGGCAGCTTGAAGCAAGGATGGTTGGAGGAGAAAGAAAAGATGACTGTCTGTGTGGGTGAATCAGATAAAATGCATGTGTGGTGTGCATTGCAATATATCATTTGGGTCAACCTCAAATGCAAGTCAAGACTGTGGTTTACCAAATAAAATGAAAAGGGCGTTAGTTGGTTGTTGAGAAAAATTAAACTTGGTACAGTTGAGACATTAAGAAGAATGATAGACATTTACTTTGGGAGCCTGGATGGTATCTTCTTCTTCCTCATAGATAGCAGAGGTGTATGTAGTAGAGTAGACGCTCAGTGGATGAAGAGTGTTAGTTTGAACAGCATGTCCGTGCCAGAGTAGCAAGGCTGAGGAAATCCAAATACTAGAAGTTGTGATTGTTCAGAAATATTCCTTTGACTAACAGTACAGTAGTTTACTTTGCAAGCACAGCATATATTGTCAATGTATTGTATAGTTGACATTATATCAAGTAAAGTCCCTTCCTCCGGCAATTATGGGTACCACACTCACTCCCTATGTTAATAATTTTCTTTCAGCTGTGTCATGGGTGGACTATCGCTGTTGTTCACTCAATCTATCAAAACAAAGCACCTAAAGCCATCCATCATATAAGCCAAGATCATGTGATCAGCAGGATATAGGATCAGAAATGAATAATCTTCATTTTCCTTTTGTAGTAGTCAAGGCCCGGGGGGGCAGTGGGAAATATAAATTACATTGAGCAGTAGCCCTTGATGTAACCGAGTATGGCCAGTACCACCCCTATAGAAAAGTAAGAGCTTCCCTATCACCACCTGCATGTACTGCTTAAAGTAATGCGAGTCTGCGTCATCATGGCTTGTGTTTGTTTTTCTTGGGTGCAAGCTGAGTGAGCTGGCATTATGTTGCCGGCTAGGCTACCACAAGTTCACGTACACGTAATTTCTTTTGCAAAACAAGAGGAAAAAAAGAAGAAGACTGGTGTAGTCTCTGACTCTCTGACTATGTAGTAGTGAGTCCATAGGGCTGCTAGTAGAATTCCTGAAACTCCCACTAATGTCACACACCTCCAAAGATGGCGGAAAGATACATGCCAAAATGTTATACTGTGCTTGCAAGTTGCTAGTGTTACTGACTGTGAGACAACTTTCTGATGAATTATTTTGAGTTAATGTTAAAGACTATTGGCTACAGTATTTTTCTTTCTTTCTTCAAATAGATGTTCCGCAACAAAAGCTCACCCAGAAGGAAACGGTTGTTCGGGCCAGGGCCCCTAATCTGGAGGCCATTTGCGCTGAATATCGGCAGCTGTGGACTCGGGAGCATGACGAGGAGGCGGCAACTACTGCATCCTCCTCCAGTGCCCCCGGGTCCAACAGCCAGCAGCCTCCAGCTAAACGGTGCCGTGACCCGACAGCCTCCCGCCGCCGCTGCACAGCAGCAAAAACAACTGCTGCCCCCCCCAGAACCTTGATGACACGTGTGCGCCACCTCAGAAAAAGAGTGGACTTCCTGGAACGCCTGGCTGAGAAACAACAAAGCCAGATGCGGGACCTCCGCAAAGAGCTGCGGGACCTCCGCAAAGATCTGCGGGACCACCTGTCTACAGGACACCGCCGGAGGAAGTAACTGTCCCTTGCCCCTTTTTTAAAGACTGTTGGGGGGGTGGGAATCGGGATTGGGGATTATTTGGGACTTTTCAGAGGACTATTTGAAAAGGACAATTGTTTGGGTTAGGGAGGGGTGGGACTAGTTTATTTTTGTTAGGGTAAATACAATTATTTATTTTACATACTTCAACATAGTGTACGCATTGATGTTATTTTGTGGGGTGGCGGGAAGGGGCTACGGCACGTTTGGTTTCCTCAAACTTACCAGCATGAATTATCTAAAACATCCAAAAATGTTCAAAAGTGCCACTAACAGAGTTAGTGAATTCAATTGGCCTACTAGTACTTTACTTGTACTATTGTCAGTCTCTCCTCTCTGTCCTAGCCCATTATTCTACCTCCCCAAAATGCTTATCTTACCTGTGATTCGTGTTTGAGAATAGAGCTAGGCACAGCACTGGCTGCAAGGAAAATGGCGAATACGCCACCCCGGACCAAAATTCCGTTGTTGTGGTGTTAGTAGGAGTGGTACCACACTAGCAGTAGCAGCATATGAAAAACAAAGTAAAAAAATGAGACATTGAGTGGCCTGAGAGGAGTATTAGAAGTAACAGTAGCCTAAGCAATGCTGAAGATAAGTATGGGGAAAAAGGAATTGCATGGATGATTATGGCTACAACAAGAACAGTGACACAGCAGTGTAACAACAAGTCTTCTTGACATGAAGGAGGATGACGTTGACGATGGATCCAATCGATGGTAGGCATGAAATTCAGAATTTATTTAAAAAAACTCATTGTTGTTTTTTTAACCAGAATTAAAATATCCTAGGATTTATCTAGCTGCCTTAAAATTGATTTGAGGAGGTTGCTTGCACCTTATCCTCCCCAGCTAGTGTGTGGAATTATTGTTGTAATTTACTCACACCTGAATAAAAACCACACAGCCCGGGGGAAGAGGGTTAGGGTTTGAAACTTGGATGGGAATGGGGTTTGTGGGGAAAGTTTTGTGAAGAGAGGAAAAAAAACACAGCATGGACAAACAACAAATGAAGATTGACAAATCTTTGGATACGAAGCTATCTATAAATCTTTTAAAGGACATAAAGGAAGTGCATGCACTACTGCATGCATGACGTTGTTTGCTAAATGGATAGGTTACTGAAAAGTAAGTAGTACTTTCTACAATGTACTAACTATGAAGAAACAATGTGACAGTACAGGGCTGCAGTAATTACGCAATTTCACTTGCCTATCCGCCCTCAGAGAGAAGAACCACTTAGTACATTAAATTAGTTTAAAAAATAGCAAAGAAAAAAGTATACGATGGCTGGAGGGATGAATTGAAGCAGAGAGCAAACAAATGCACAGAGTCACACTCATAGAAGTTCACAGCAATAACATTACTTAAAAGATAAGTAGAAATGAAGATGGATACTGTAACTGTATGTTGTTGTAGTTGTCCTGTTGAATTTGGGAAGTTGCATGCATCCAGCCATTCCTCTTTTTCGAGTTACTCCTCCATTCCATCTGACGCTCCGTCGATCAATGTTGGGGACCAGAAGACACCTTGTCCACTGCCTTCCAGATGCGGAATTGCGGGTCGCTAATTGTAAGCCTGAGTTGATCCTTTTTGCCATTGCACAGGGTAAAAGCCAGCCTGTAATTGTTGATGGAAAAACAGGAAGTGATATTAAAACACCATGGAGAAAAAAATATAAGGTACGCTGTCTAGTGCAAAAATAACACTTTCAGTTTCAGAGTCAACAGTATTACAATACATACAAACTAAGAGGATACCAGTGAATAGGGCTGTGTGATGGCCCCGACTTTGTTCTCTCTCTTTGTAAATGGGGTGGCAGACCATTTGAGAGAGGACCCAGCCGATGCCCCCGCCCTGGCGGGCGAAAAGATACCGACCCTCCTCTTCGCGGACAATACCCTCCTGAAGTCTAAAACTCCCTCTGGTCTCCAGAAACTCCTAGACAGGTTTAGCCTGTTTTGTGAAGATCGTGGCTTAATCATCAATACCACTAAAACAAAATTGATGGTATTGTCTCAGACTAAAAAAGCTAGGAAGACCAATGTTGCCCTCAATGGATCAATGCTAGAGGAGGTGGATGCTTTTGACTACTTGGGAATAAGGGTCAATAATAGAATGAAATGGGACACCCATGTGGCCAAAATGCTTTTAAATCTAAAAAGAGTGTCGGGAGCCATTTCAAGAGATCATCAAGCCTCTTTTAGTAGACCCATCGCCCCTGCTCTAGCCGTTTATGATGGGAAGGCATTAGCCGCTGCAGTTTATGGGTCAGAAATATGGGGTTTTGACAATACTGCAGAGCTAGTTGAAGCTGAAAACAAGTTTCTTAGAGATCTAGTTGGTCTCCCGCTCTCTACCCCCTTAAAACCACTTTTTCACGACATGGGACGACGATCAATCAAAGATATAGTTTGCCTTCATCCATTATTATATTGGGTGCGCCTGCGAAGGACACCGGAGTTGGCAAACTATACAGCAGTTTTTGACGAACTTATCACTTTGAACAGCTCAAAGAAGATCGAATGGCTGAACAAATTGAGACAGTTGGTCAATAATCTGGGGTTGAGCGAAGCATGGTTATCCCAGTCCCCCCCCCCCCCGAAAAAACCGGTTATGAAAATCTACTGGGAATGGGTGCAGACTAAGGAACTAAAAGATACTAGGTGGGGTGTTTTAACTGATCAGTTCTTAGAGCACAAACTGGTGAGGAAGCTTGGATCCTTTTTAGATTTTATTAAAATACCCAGAGATAGAACTCTCTTTTTAAAACTGAGGTATGGGACACTTCTTTTGCATGAATTTACTAAGCGCTGGAAACCCTCCATGTCCCACCAAGCTACCTGCCCGGGATGTGCAAACCCCACTGAGTCCCTAGCACACTTCCTGTTTGCCAGCAGTGCCTATAGGGGGGTTAGGAAAAGATGGCTAAAACCAGTATGTAGTGAAATGTGAGTGAGGCACTACACGATGGCCCTTCGCATTCTGACAACGGACACATCATCCATGATGGTCGTTTGCAGAGTTGCAAAGTATCTGGGAAAAGCCTGGCAGATAAGCTCAAAGCTTATGCAATTGAGAATGGGGTCGGAAACCAAGACTAATTAATTTGGCTGATCAAAAAATGAATGTCTCTGTATTATGATATGATAAATATGAATTTTATTCTTTTATGATGAAATTGTATCTACTTTTATGATACATTTTTTATCGAATAAAGTATTACAACAACAACAATACATACAAGCATCATTTCGAAAGTGCGTACTCTGAGTCTCCTTTTCAAGGATAAATAACTTGTGTGGACGAAATTTGGGGATCTTTCCCCTCAAGCTAGGTGTAAAATGTAAACTGCGATTTTAGAACAAAATTAGACCTTCCCATCAGTGCTCCCAGTCCCCTCAAGCCACCCCCAAACATCAAGAACCACCCCAAGCAGCCCCAGAAAACATGCAATACTACTACTAGACCTAACTTTCAACCGTGCCAAAACGCTCTCTGCAACTAGGGCTAGGCCCAAACCCCACTTTTCCACCATGGATTTTCTCTAAACCACTTGCATCCGATATTAGACCTTCCCAGCATTGCCCCCAGACCCCTCAACCCACCCGTAAAAAAGGAGAACACCCCCAAACAGGCCAAAAGCACAAATGTAAAATCCCACACTTAGAAAATTTGAGGCCTACCAGTCAAAATCACTCCAAACGCACTCTGAAGCTAGGCCCTAACTCCCCTTTTCCACCATGGACTTTCTTCAAACCACTTGCAATAAAAATTAGACTATCCCAGCAGTGCTTCCAGACCCCCAAAACCATCCCCAAAAACCTAGAACCCCCCCCCCAAACAGCCCCCCAAAAACACGCAATACTGCTAGGCCTCAGTTTAAATTGTGCCAAAACGCTGTCTGCAACTAGGCCCAAAACCCCCTTTTCCACCATGGATTTTCTTCAAACCACTTGCAATCAAAATTAGACTATCCCATCAGTACTCCCAGACCCCCAAACCCACCCCCAAAAACCTAGAACCCCCCCAAACAGCCCCCCAAAAACACCCAAGTGAGCAAAAAAGGAAAAACTTTTTCACCATGGATTTTCTCCAAACCACTTGCATCCGATATTAGACCTTCCCAGCATTGCCCCCAGACCCCTCAACCCACCCGCAAAAAAGGAGAACACCCCCAAACAGGCCAAAAGCAAAAATGGAAAATGTGACAGAAAATTTGAGGCCTACTTGAAAAATCACTCCAAAGTCGCTCTGCAGGTAGGCCCTAGCTCCCCTTTCCACCATGGATTTTCTTCAAACCACTTGCAATCAAAATTAGACTATCCCAGCAGTGCTCCCAGACCCCCAAACCCACCCCCAAAAACTTAGAACCCCCCCAAACAGCTCCCCAAAAACACGCAATACTGCTAGGCCTCAGTTTAAATTGTGCCAAAGCGCTGTCTGCAACTAGGCCCAAACCCCCCTTTTCCACCATGGATTTTCTTGAAACCACTTTCAATCAAAATTAGACCGTCCCAGCAGTGCTTCAAGACCCCCGACCCACCCCCACAAACCTAGAACACCCCCAAACAGCCCCCCAAAAACATGCAATACGGGTATATTCAAAACATGGCAAATTGCGCTGTTCACAAAAAATTGCTGTTTTCAGCACTTCCACTACTTCGATCCTCTTGAAACTTACCTGGACACTTGTTCCAGCGATTCCCAAGAATCTCAGCAAGGCAGAACAAAATCGAACCACTGTGCTCTTTGAAGAAGAAGAAGAAAAAGATCTACGACTAGTTTTCACTTTTCACCCAAACACACTTGCCTGCAAAACACCAAAAAAGGCCAAAATTCTGCCAATTCTGGACCAAAGAACGCCAAACCCCCCTAAAACCTTGTCAACATCATTATGAACGAGCCTGCATCGGGCCCTAAGCCCTAGACTCAGCGGGAACCCTACCAACTTAAACCCAAAAACCCTAGTAAATCGCACTGAACCCTAAACTCTAGATATGCTTTGTCTGTCTGTGTCAAAGAGCCTAGGTATGCTACATCAGGATGCTTCAATCAGTGGTGCCTGCCTTGACTGCCTGCATGGCCCTGCCGCAAGCATGAATTTGCGAATTTTCAGTAATTTCGCTAAATTCGCAAAAAAACGGAAAACAGCACATTTCGCAAACATAACAGATGTTTGGCCCAAGCTTGAGGCAGTGCCATGAAGACGGTCAAGGCAAGCAGCACTGAGTGAAGTAACCTGATGTAGCATACCTAGGCTCTTTGTCAGACAGACAAAGCATATCTAATTGTATGCAGCATGCCACATAGCCCCAATTTTACATGAGCTGCTGTCAGGAGTGGACTCTGCCTGGCATAACAACAACAGTGCACTGCCTCGCCCTCGACCACTACATACCACGAATAGACAGACATGTAGTTCTGCTGTAGTAGTTGTTGTAGACTGGTTTACCTGTTTGCCACTCACGAATTTGCCGTAGTTCTTCCGTAAACCGACGCTGATGATCCATCCATCCCAGTGAGTGACTGTAAAGACAAAATATATAATATTTAATCAATCATCATGGTATATTGGCAAGTGAGTCCACTCCAAGGACATTTTGCATATTGTAAAATGCAACATAGTGGCCCCTGAATTTGAAGTACAATTTGAATTAAACAAGGTAAAAAAAACAGAGTAGTAGACATGAGTTACAATTACTGTGTAAAAGATTAAATAATAACTAAGACAAGACATATGATTCATTTCATGCACAAATAACAGCAATTGGTTTCATCAGAGCCAGACAGCCATTGCTGTCTACTGCATGCCATCTTCTCATTATTCATTACCTGTTCTACTTTTTGTCCGCCTCTTCTTCGGAAAGTGAGGGCCCACAGGGCAGCCTCTCCTGTCAATTTCAGAAGTAACTCTGTCAGCAATCAGCAAGCATGTAGTCAGTCAGTAATTTCAGTCCCACTTGAGGGGACTCGTCTACGAAAACAAAGTTTCTTTATTCTTCGTAAATCCATCCATCTGCCTTGATGGAAATGGATAGGGGGAGTCTGGAGGAGGAGGATAGAGGAGCATGATAGAGTTGTGAACTTGTGAACCTCAGGAATGCAGACTGCGACACCTTCAAATCAATAAGGTAAATAAGATGAAGACAGTGCTGCTGATGGACTTGTTGTGAGAGTTTTGTTGTGGTAAAAGTTGCAAAACAAAGAAAGACACACAGGAATAAAAGTGAATAAGGACGAAAAAAAGGAAGTCATTTTCAGGCCTCGGTGTCAGGGAAGTAGAGCTCGTCCTCAAACTCTATGAATTGAGACGGGAGTAGGTCAGCTAACATAGAAGAACTTCCGTCACCTAAGTCGGTGTCCACTTCTTCCTGCGTGCATTCACGTATTTTATAATCTGGTGGTATGAAGTGCTGATTCATCTTGGTCAGTGTTAACCTCTCCACATTTTTGGGTGAGAAGCAGGTCTTTTTTGAAGTTACAATGGCACCAGCAGCACTGAAAACACGTTCAGAAGACACCCTTGCAAATGGGCAAGAAAAATAATTTGGAGCCAGGTTGGTGATCAGTGGCCATAGAAGCCTTTTCCTATACCAAAACAGCAATGGGTTCTGATTAACAAAGACCTATGTTGGGTCATCCAGATAGGCCTGCACCATCGACTCAAGGTTCTCCACGGTTGCTCCACTTTGTGTACCATCTGTGGCCTTTGCTGCACTGGAACGAGCAAATCCTTGATGAGTTAGCCAATCCGCTTCCGACAATATTATGGCTGGGCCTGGTGCAGGTGAGGATGATGATACGGTTGCTGCTGGTGTCATTAACAGCTGTGAGGGAAAGTGACTCCCTTCGGCCACAGATTCAGAAGTGGAACTTGACGCCGGATGGCCTGCTGATTCAGTTGTACTTCTGTCGGCTCCTTGAATTTTCGGCCGCTCTTTTTCAAACCGAGTGGCTGACACAGCTAGCCAATGTTTGTACTTTGAAACATCTGCTTCATCAAAAGGAATTAATGCTTTGCTGGCCACTGCCTTTTTGTACCGTGGATCCAGAATAGTGGCACAAATGTAATGTTGTTCTGTATGTATGGTTTTAAGCCTTTCATTGGCAGCTAGGCGGCTTAATAACCTCTCCACCAACTGATATGCGTCTTGCTTTTCAGCATCATCTCGGAACGTTGAAGACACCGCCTTCAGTTGGCGCTCTAGCATGACCAACAATGGGATAGCTTTGCCCAAAGAACAGTCCTCCCTGCTGACTTCACACGTGAAGACCTCAAAAGGACGATGCATGTCTGTCAGGCTTGCAACTAGCTTCCATTCCTCCAACTCTAGCCTCATGTCTTTCATAGTAGAACCCAGTTTATAGACATAATCATTTATTAACCCCCACTGCTCAGACAGACGCTCAAGCATGTAAAAGGTTGAGTTCCAACGTGTTGCCACCTCCTGGATGTATCCTTTGATTGGCAGTCTACGTTCATGTTGAATGCTCCTCAGCTCCTTCCGGGCCTTAAAAGAATGGCTGAAATGTGTGCAGATTCTTCGGCAGGTGGTCAGTAACTTGCTGACTGTGTTTTCTTTTTTCAAGAAGTCTTGCACCACGATGTTAATACTGTGCACCAAGCACCGCACTCTGAAGTACTCACCATCCTGCATGGCCTTAACTATATTACTGCCATTATCCGTGGAATCATAACGAACTATGCGATTTCTTGGATGCAGCCATTTAGAGACCTTCCTATCAAACTCGTCCAAAAGGTTAGGTGCAGTATGAGTTTTCTCCATGGCAAACATGTTTCCGAGTAGCTTGAAAAACTGTGTCCGGGTCAACACCTGCATTTATCTTGTCTCTAACCCCTGCAAAAGAGACCCAGTGTGCAGTGATGCACTTGTAATCAAGGGCTTGGCAACTGGTCCACATGTCTGTTGTCAAGTGGGTAGTGTGAACAGCACTCTTCTGCAAAGCTGCCCCAATCACCTCCAGCACATCTTGATGTAGTGCTGGAACCGCAACTCTGGCAAAATAGGACCGGCTAGGAATCTTCCGTTTAGGGCAGACTGTTGCCACAAATTCTAGAAAACCCACCCCTTCCACGAAAGAAAAAGGGAGAAGGTCCAGCGCTAGCATTTTAGCCAGCTTTGCGTTATACAGACGTACCGTTGAGTGGTTGCGTTCAAATGGCACATCAGACCAAAACATGCTTCTAATGGTGGGCTGGACTGTTTTATTTGATGATGATGATGCAGACTTCTTCAAACCAGTTAGGCTCATTGATGTACTTTTTCACATTGGTGTCTCTCCCAGACTCTTGTGTGCCTCATACATGTTGCAGGGGTAGAGGGTGTGGGCGCTACCACTGCAGTGCTGCTGCCAGGGGTACTGGGTGTACCAGAAAAAATGTTGGTCGGTTCTTGACTTCACCCCTGCACAATCAGCCCCTCGTCAGCATCAGCTGCAATGTGAATGGAAACATTTGGATCAGTTCTACTCTTAGCTTCCCGGATGTTCCTTAGGTGTGCATCCCACTGGATAGTGTGGTGTTTTTTTAGATGACCTCTCTGGCCTCCGGTACCATAGTTGGTACCAAGCTTACCCCGACTAACTAATACTTTACAAATCGAACAAACAACCATGTTTTCCGCCTTTTCGCTAACAGTAAAGAAGTCCCAAACTGGGGACTGGAGATGTCTGCTGGTGGTGGAAGTGCTACTTTGACTTTCAATGCCAGATAAAGTGGAGGATGGGCGTGGCTGAATTTGTCTCTGTTGTTCACTTACAGCACCACTACTTGAGGTAATGGAGGTCGAGCTGGATGGAGGTCCCTGCCGGCCCTTCTGACTAAAAAATATGGAAGCTGTAGGTCGTGTTGGTGTTGTAGTTAACTGCGTTGGTGGTGGTACCAGTGCCACGCCGCCCACATCCCGCTCAGCAGCCATTCGGGATAGGGTGAAAATTTCTTTCTGCTGCATGCCCGCTGGGGCTGGAGTGACATCTGTGATGACTGGGTCATCGTCAGACTGTTCATCAGCAGCAGAAGACACCACTTCTTGTTCGTCGTCATCACCCATAAGTCGAAGCCTTGCGGGAACCTTCCTTTTAGGCTTAGCTACCTTTGTCGGCTCATGGCGTGCCTCACTGTCAGACTGCATTGCTGGGTTCCAATCAAGATCAAGGTCATCAGAATGAAGGGGGCTTGAAGGAGAACTTGTAGTAGTAGTAGTAGTAGCAGCCCTCCTTGACCTTTTTCTTGCTGGGGATCTGGAAGACAATGGATCATCATCAGGAGGAGTGGCTTCCTCGGATGATACCTCCGCTTGAATATCAATTTCCTGATGTGCCCCTACTTCTGGAGGAACAAGCGTTGTAGGCAGTTGTGCCGCTCCATGAACCTCTAGTTGCACCTTCCCATGCACCTCTCCATGCCCCTCTTCTTGCGCCTCTACTTGGGCCTCTACTTGTGCCTCTCCTTGCGCCTCTCCTTGCCCATGTACTTGCGCTTGTACTAGTTGCACCAGTGGTTGTTGTTGCGGCTGTGGTTGTTGAACACTCGTCAGCTGAGTTACACCCGGCGTTGATTGGATGGTACTTTCTTGTGATGAGCCAACATCACTGGTCGATGGTGATTGAGAAAGTAAAGTGGCTGCCTCAGCAGCACTCATGGTCTTGGACCTAACTTGACGTGGTGGCACTGAGCCCAATGAAGCGGAGGTGCTGCTTCCAGCTTGGTCCCCGGCGGACACCGCTGCTGCTGCAGGCGTAGTTTTTTTTCCCAAAAAAGGTGTCGGTGGGCCCACCAGTCTCCTTGGTAGGTGGTGCTACTAGCTTCTTCTGCTCCTTCTTACTGGTAGTGGCAACTTTTTGCGCTGAGGCTCTACGGCCACCTTTCTTTGGGCCCATCTTCTTCAGATGTCAGAACAGCAGGCCGCAGTTGCACGAGTTCCAGAGTTGTCTTGTCTGTGGCCACACGTGACGTCACGTGACGTTGTGCTGCACACACCGCTGCAGGACTTCTTCCTGGCACTGGTGGTTCTCTTGTGCACCTAAAAGCAAAGCAAGCCAGAGGAACATTAGTTAAACACCCCACAAAGTCGAAAAACACACAAAAATCACCACAATCCAATGCCATCCTTGTCCTCAATGATGTTTAAATTCAAGACACCCACAGAAAGACTTGGTCCATGCACCACTCACTACCCCTGGGCCTAATGGAAGAAAGCAAGGCAAACTGGGTGCAGGCCTGAGCACACTGCCTGGCTTCAAAATGGGCCCTTGACCCCCAGCCACATGGCCAATGCCATCCATGCCCTCAATGATGTTTAAATTCAGGAGGCCCCACAAAAAGCATTGGTCCATGCACCATTCACTACCCCTGGGCATGATGGGTGAAAGCAGGGCAGGCTGGGTGCAGGCCTATTGCTCAGAGCACACTGCATGGCTTCAAAATGGCCCCTTGTTCCCCAGCCACATGGCCAGGCCCTGCCTGGACCAGGCCTCAAAATGGCCCCACCCACATGGCCAGGCCCCAACAACACCCCACAAAGTCGAAAAACACACAAAAATCAACACAATCCAATGTCATCCATGCCCACAATGATGTTTAAATTTTAGAGGCCCCACATAAAGCCTTGCTACATGCACCACTCACTACCCCTGGGCATAATGGGTGAAAGCAGGGCAGGCTGGGTGCAGGCCTATGGCTCAGAGCACACTGCCTGGCTTCAAAATGGCCCCTTGTCCCCCAGCCACATGGCCAGGCCTTGCCTGGACCAGGCCTCAAAAAGGCCGCAACCCACATGGCCAGGCCCCAACAACACACCACAAAGTGGAAAAACACAGAAAAATCAACACAATCCAAAGCCATCCATGCCCTCAATGATGTTTAAATTCAAGAGGCCCCACACAAAGCCTTGCTACATGCACCACTCACTACCCCTGGGCATAATGGGTGAAAGCAGGGCAGGCTGGGTGCAGGCATATGGCTCAGAGCACACTGCCTGGCTTGAAAATGGCTCCGTGTCCCCCGGCCACATGGCCAGGCCCTGCCTGGACCAGGCCTCAAAATGGCCCCCACCCACAGGGCCAGGCCCCAACAACACCCCACAAAGTAAAAAAACACACAAACATCACCACAATCCAATGCCATCCATGCCCTCAATGATTTCTAAGTTCATGACACCCCACAGAAAGACTTGGTCCATGCACCACTGAGTACCCCTGGGCCTAATGGAAGAAAGCAAGGCAAACTGGGTGTAGGCCTGAGCACACTGCCTGGCTTCAAAATGGCCCCTTGACCCCCAGCCACATGGCCAGGCCCTGCCTGGACCAGGCCTCAAAATGGCCCCCACCCACATGGCCAGGCCCCAACAACACCCCAAAAAGTTGAAAAACACACAAAAATCACCACAATCCAATGCCATCCATGCCCTCAATGAAGTTTAAATTCAAGACACCCCACAGAAAGACTTGGTCCATGCACCACTGAGTATACCTGGGCCTAATGGAAGAAAGCAAGGCAAACTGGGTGTAGGCCTGAGCACACTGCCTGGCTTCAAAATGGGCCCTTGACCCCCAGCCACATGGCCAGGCCCTGCCTGGACCAGGCCTCAAAATGGCCCCCACCCACATGGCCAGGCCCCAACAACACCCCAAAAAGTCGAAAAACACACAGAAAATCACCACAATCCAATGCCATCCATGCCCTCAATGATGTTTAAATTCAAGACACCCCACAGAAAGACTTGGTCCATGCATCACTGAGTACCCCTGGGCCTAATGGAAGAAAGCAGGGCAAACTGGGTGCAGACCTGAGCACACTGCCTGGCTTCAAAATGGGGCCTTGACCCCCAGTCACATGGCCAGGCCCTGCCTGGGCCAGCCTCAAAATTGCCCCTACCCACATGGCCAGGCCCCAACAACACCCCAAAAAGTTGAAAAACACACACAAATCACCACAATCCAATGCCATCCATGCCATCTACGATGTCTAAATTAAAGACACCCCACAGAAAGACTTGGTCCATGCACCACTCACTACCCCTGGGCCTACTGGCTAGTGAGGCTTTACAGGCACCCCAAAATTAAAAAAAAAATCAACATATAACAGTGAGCTAAAATTCCATGACATAAATGAGAATTAAGTTAAAAAAATATCACAGAAACAGTTGTATCATGCACCCATTACTAACCCTGGGCTACTGGATACTGTGGCTACCCACAATATATATATTTTTAAAGTTGTGAAAAAAGTTTTAAAACTGTAGTTGCAGCAACTGCACTGCCCAAACAAACAACACCAACTTACTTGTAAAATCTCAAGTCCAAAAGTGATCCAAACTCCAAAGTCCAAAAAGTCCTCAAATACAAATATCCAGCAGCAGCCACAAAAAGTAATCCTTCCAGCTCCAGATCCAAATCAAAAGTGACCAGGGCATGGACATGGACAAAGCGCTGGGAGGAGCCTGCTGGACAGGAACAGGATGTTGGAGACTCTAGGACATTTCCTTCCTCCCGCACCCAAAAAATGAACTTCTTGCACCAAAAAGTGCAGCCAAATGGCGATCTGAGGCGTTATTCTGATCAAAATCATCATTTTCAGAAGGTTTATGCTGCCTGCGGTGGATTTCTTATGCAGAATTGCAATTTTTGCAATTTCGGGAAAGCGAGCTGTTCAAATCTCCCACCGGAAGTCAGCTGCGCGCCGCATCTACGTGTTCGGCATTGTTTATGATGTACTCACATTGTCAAACGCTTGCTGCGCAAAATGGCAAGCTGCGATGACATAATCGTGGTCGAAAAACTCTCGCGCGATCACGCAGCAAGATCCAAAATGGCGCAGCACACGCAAACAGGGAGAAAAACAACTCGGCGAACACAGAATCATGGTAAGTCAACGCAGTATTTTTTAAGCGCGACCAAGCAAAAAAATCCGCAGCTTGCGAATTTGCGCATTTTTGGCCAAATTTGCGCGATTCGCGGATCGCGAAATTGCCAAAAATCCGCAAATTCCGCAAACTAAATGGATTTTACGCCCACGCTTAGTCAAAATTACCAACAAAGATATCGTGCGCTCTCAGTATAGTGGAATCCACATCAAACAAATCCACGGGTTGCAAGGGTGTTTATTTACAACGCGTTTTGGCTTGGAGCTGAAGCCTTGATCACGTGATCAAGGCTTCACCTGCAACCCGAGAGCGCACGATATCTGCGTTGGTAATTTTGATATATATATACAATGACCTGCCAGTATGTCTTCTATGTCCACTATGACTCAACACTACCCTCTCATGTGACGATCATCATCCAATCACTGGCAGTATATAATGTTGTACCTTACATTAATACATTGTCATGTGAACAAGGCTCTTGCGAGCCGAAACGTCATGAGACTGAACCTGCACCTTAAATAAAAACTTGGAGCACTATACTTGGTCCGTGTCCGTTGGCTTCCTTCCTGGCTGGAGTAGATCCAGAGCGTGAGAGGAGTGGCGGTGTGGTGGATATTTCAGCCGTGTTGTTTCCGGACCGGCTTTAACACGGGACCCTTCTTGCATTTGGACGACGCCTGAACCGGAAACAGTTTCTTGAACTTTGTTCTGGATTTGGTAACTCCGGAAGGAGTAAGGCGCCTGACCCCCACCAGCCGAGAGAGTTACACGCTGACGCTGCTAATCTGAAGTCTTGGTCGAAGTATTCCGCTGCCCTGCGGACCGGACAATTGGTGTTCCGGGTGATACCCAGACGAGATCAAGTAAGCGCGCTGTTTGGCATGGTGGGTGAGAAGCTTTAGTGCACGGCTTAGCGGATTTTGCGTATTGGCAATCCGCGGATCTGCGTATTTGCGTATTTGCGGATTGCGACAATACGCAAAATCCGCGGATCCTAGCGTATTTTTTTTTGCGTGTTCGCACGGGTTTCTGCAAGTTCGCGAGGGTTTTATTGTACAAAACGCTCGCGAACGTGCAGAAACCTGTGCGAACACAATGTGCCTACTCATGGCCAAACGGACGGGGCTTCCATGCGAGTGCACATGCCTCTTGTGTGTATAAAAGGTCAGAGGCCGATCAGAGCAGCAGATGAAGATACAGAGACTCCTGGTCACAGGAACAGCACAGGGATTGTGCTGCACATGCCTCTTGTGTGTATAAAAGGTCAGAGGCCGATCTGAGCAGCAGATGAAGATACAGAGACTCCTGGTCACAGGAACAGCACAGGGATTGTGCTCGTGAATGTCAAGGATGCAAAGGCCTCTATCCAGCATCACAGCTGACTTTCGACGGTAGATGTGGTAAAGAAGGCACATTGCCCAGTCTCGACGACGCTCTCGATTGTTTCTGGGCTGATGAATGAGTCACTGCATTTGAGCTTCAACTAGTTCCAGCGACCATGTGTGTGTTTACAATGGCGCCAGCAAGCTGCCAGCGCCGTTGTAAAATAGTTACAAAGTTAGCTTGCACAGGAAGCACTTAGATAAAATAAAGCAGCACCTGCTTGGTTTTATCTAGTGGTTCCTGTGCAAGCTAACTTTGTAACTATTTTACATCGGCGCTGGCAGCTTGCTGGCGCCATTACATGAGTGGGTGGGGGTTCAACTTTTGAACCCGTTACATCCGCGGATTTTTTCGGATTTTGTGGAAAATACGTAAAATACACGGATTGCGTATTCACCAAAAATCAGAAAAATCCGCGGACGTAACGGATTTGCCGCCCATGCTTACTGATTACACTACCGGATATTTAATCTGAGCCAGTGGAAACGCCGTTTCATTACTGGAGGCATTGCAGGGATGTCCAGTGACAATGTTCAGGATCGGGAGACATTGGCAGCTACGATGTTCTCCGACAGCACCCCCCTCCCTGTTGATATCAGAGGGAGGACTAATAATGATGCTAGTGGCAGCAGTAACAGTGCAATGAAGGATTTATTCAAAATTCTTGAAAAGAAATCCCGCCTAGAACAGTCGAAATGGTGGGAATCAAGTCTCTACAAAGCTACATAGAGGTAAATCGCATACCACGAGGTCTCCGCATATTGACAGCCCCAACATACGAGGACCCTAACCCAAGGCTTATGAGGGAATGGGCTGAATGCAATTTGGATGCATCACGACCCCAGGTCCAAATTTTGATTAAATATGCCGACATCGATAGGGCTAAGTTACTGTGCGAGATAGCTAATATCCAGGAAGAACTGGAAGCTATGGGAGACGAGGAGGAGCGGGCACGTCTGTCCAAAGCTATGACTGAACGCCTCAAGAAGGAAGAAGCCAAAATCACAGAAAGAAAAGCCTATAAATTCGCAAGAGATCGAAGTGATTATCAGCTGGGCCAAATATTTTAGTTTTCGCGCAAGTATGACTCAATCCGCAAAGGAGCAGCAAAACCACTGCCGCCTAAAGCCAAGATCTCTGGCCAGAAACAGGCGCAATCTGACTCCATGAACTCCGCTAGTTCCACCTTAAGCTCAGACATTGAAACTGAGTCGGACACGGACCGCCGTAAGCAAGCACAGGCGGAAGGTGGACCCAAACCCTCTCCTGGCCAAGAAATTATTTTTTTGTGCCAGGAGAGACTGAAATCACTGAGGCCGCGGACGCAACCAGGTCTAGCCGCAAATGGGCAAACTACCGGAGGCGTAAAAGGAGCAGGGCGGCCCAGAGGAGATTTCCAGAAGAAAAGCAGAGGATGAGGATGGGGGCAGGGATCTGCCGCCGCACAGGAGTAGTGGGGGACAGCAACCGTACCATCGTCAACCTTACAACATTAAAAAAATTGACATCAAAAGAAGAAGAAATCCTCAAACTAGGATTAACCTATGCTTCCCCATGTAACTTTAACTATTCAGCCACACGATGTGATGTGTACAAGGCAGTACGCAAACTCAAATTACGAAAATTCTACGCTTTGAAGGACAGATCTAAAACTAATCCATCGCAGGTATTGAATTCGGACAGAGACACAGCAAATGCCACTCAAGGGACAAGAACCATTACTGAACTCAGGGAAACAGAAGGGGTTGGCTATGAAATCAATTTGAAAAATGTTGACAACACGTTTGATGAAAGGGGTAATAGAACTCCGGTAGAAACCCAATTCAGGCCACCCTCTGTATTTGTACCAGTTTTACCAAGAGACAATATTGATGTCTTCCACGAGAGTGTGGTGGGGGACTTAAAACAGATATATGGTGAAACTGCTAAGAAAATAGAATACAACGGCCGTGCCCAGCAATATGAAGCACTAACAAAACGACTATCTAAGGATAAGGAAATCATTGTGAGAGGAAGTGACAAAGGGGGCAATGTGGTCCTTATGACTAGGACCAACTATGATCAAGAAGCTTATGCTCAACTTATTGACCGGACATGCTATGAGCGTATTCAACTTCAGGTACTAACTTCAGTAAAAACAGGCTACCATCAGAAATTGGCCAAATGGAAGGCGTCCAAACTAATCAGCGAGGCAGAATACAAATATCTAAAAACTGACCACCCGATCACGCCCATTTTGTACTTTCTCCCCAAGGTGCATAAAGACCCTCTACATCCACCGGGCAGACCCATAATTTCTGCTAGGGGTAGTCTTTTGGAGCACACCTCTGTGTATATTGATTATTTTTTGAAGGGGTATGTGCAGAATCTTGATTCTTACATAAAAGACAACTGGGATTTCTTAACTAAGATTAAAGACGTTGAATGGGTGGCGGGGGATTGGCTGATTGCCTTGGACGTAACAGCACTCTATACCAGTATCTCGCATTCTGATGGACTTGTAGCTGTAAAACATTATTTATCGAGAAGAGGACCTGATTTTGAAGAACACAACAGAATGTTGTTGAACATGCTTCGATTTTGCCTTGCGAACAATCTGTTCTTGTTTAATCATCAATTGTATCGCCAACTTCAGGGGGTAGCTATGGGGGCCAGCTTCTCCCCGAGCTTTGCGTGTCTGCACATGGGGGCTTGGGAGGAGCTGAGCCTCAGGCAAAACTACCAAGGTATCATTAGTAACAACCTGATTGCGTGGTACCGTTTCATTGATGATTTGATGATCATTTGGAGGGGTAGCAAGGAGGAGGCTTTGAGCTTTATTGAGAGTATAAACAATAATAATCTCAATCTCATATTTACAGCTACCCTTAGCCAGGAATCTGTCACTTTCCTGGACACTGAGTTATACATTCACAATGGACACCTTGAGAGTAGAATTTATCGTAAAAAGACTGCAGGGAACAGCATCCTTCAGGCTGCCAGTGCACACCCGGCACATTTGATTTCTAGCATCCCCTATGGGGAGATGCTTCGTCTACGCCGAGTGTGCAGTAACCCCATAGACCTCAAACTGGCTCAAGAAGATAGCATGAAGCGTTTTTTGGAAAGAGGTTACTCTGAACAGATGGTTCTCAAAGCCAAGGAAAAATCAATGATACGAACTAGAGAGGACCTTCTAGTTAAGACTTTGGATCAGCAAGTAGTGGGAGCTGTGGGGACTAGGAGTAAGATAGATGCCGAAAAGAACAATTTCTGCATCATAACGGGGTTCAGTAGGCAACATAATGAGATATACAAAATTATGAACAGACACTGGCCTCTGGTTACCCGTGACTCTGTCATTGGGACCACCCTACCCAAGAAAGTTTCCCTTACTTTTAGCAAAGCTCCCTCACTACGTGATATATTAGATGATACCAGTCCAGAACCTTTCAATAAAACGTCATGGTGGCAACAAAGCAAAGGATTTTACCGTTTCAAGACCTGTAAGGCGTGCGTCCATGGGGAAAATACAAAAATCTTCATGGACGGTTTCACTGACCGCCCTCACTCCATCACGCAGGTTTTGACTTGCAAGACCGAATTTGCATTCTATGTTCTACAATGCCCCTGTCTACTGAGATATGTGGGCAGCACGAAACATGCTGTCCATAAGCGCATTTTACAACACTTACGTGCGATCACCAATGGTGATAACACATACCCAGTGGCCCGACACTTTAGGGAGGCCCACCAGAGCAATAACACCTTACTGAAATACTGGGTAATTGATTCAGTGCTAGCCAGTAGAAGGGGTGGAGATAGAGAGAGCAAGTTGAGGAGGCTTGAAACCAAATATATCCTTTTACTCAATACCAAGAGTCCGGGGGGATTACATGTGACAGAAGACGTCTACACATGCTTACCTTGATGACCAATACATAAGTATACTGTTGATATTTCACCTAAGAACAAACTTATACTCTGACAGATTTTCCCCGGCTGGGTAACGTAAATGTAGTACGTAATCTGTAATTCTTAGGTTTTGGATCTGACATGAATCTGTTTCTGCTGCTATTTTAATAATGAATTATTTTAACATTTGAGGGGTATGGCTGGATATAAGTAGACTAGACGGGTCCTTGTTCCCTGATAGTCTTATATACCCAGCCTACTATGCACTTTATTCACGGTGATTACTGTTTTTAACATAGTGACATAAGAAGCAAAGGACCTGTGGTCGTAGGGTCTTTTATGAATTTATCTGCTATTTTATCATCATTTTATTTGTATAGGACCGGGTAGTTTACCCTATATATGTTTTAACCATATTTTATAGTATATGTGGTTATTTAATTGATTATGGTATTTTTTTGTATATTATGTATACAGTATTACAGCTGGAGGGACTATTAGATTTTAAAGTCTCCCTACTGTTGGCTTCAGCAATGTTTGCACTATTTTGCGGTATTTTGCACAGTTGGTATGTGAATGATCGTACCTTGCTAATTTTGCACTATTGCGATTTGTTGCAGATTTAATTTGCACCATTGCAGTTTTTTGCACAAAAAACAGCAGGCACTTGCACTTTATTGAACATCAGCTTGCTGTAAGTACTGTGATAAAAAATTATGGTATTTTACTGATATTTTGCAACATATGTCCTATTATACGAATTAATTTGATGATTAATGCTTATTTCTTGAAAAACCTCTGTTCCATCCAAATTCGGTTTGGTTTTTAGGAAATGTTTTGGTATTTTACAGAGATTGCAGTAGTACATGTCTGTATTTGACTCACATGCATTACAATGACCTGCCAGTATGTCTTCTATGTCCACAATGACTCAACACTACCCTCTCATGTGACGATCATCATCCAATCACTGGCAGTATATAATGGTGTACCTTTCATTAATACATTGTCATGTGAACAAGGCTCTTGCGAGCCGAAACGTCATGAGACTGAACCTGCACCTTAAATAAAAACTTGGAGCACTATACTTGGTCCGTGTCCGTTGGCTTCCTTCCTGACTGGAGTAGATCCAGAGCGTGAGAGGAGTGGCGGTGTGGTCGATATATATATATATATATATATATATATATATATATATATTAATTGAAAAAACCATAGGTTTCACACATGGTATAGTTAGTAATTAGCATTTAAAAAACCATGCAAATTCATTGAAAAAACCCTAGTTTTCACACGTTATAGTTAGTTGAACATTCCTCTCATACAAAACCTTTGAAATTCCTCCGTTATAGTTAGCTCAGCTAACTATAACTTGCTCGCCCACAATGCACTGCTGATGACGTCACATATAGCATCACTCATGACTTGGTCAGTGACATCACTCATGACATCACTGATGACATCTCAAATGACATCACTGATGA
Source organism: Lissotriton helveticus (assembly GCF_964261635.1). Classification (NCBI taxonomy): domain Eukaryota; kingdom Metazoa; phylum Chordata; class Amphibia; order Caudata; family Salamandridae; genus Lissotriton; species Lissotriton helveticus. The sequence goes on along the minus strand of NC_136063.1, from coordinate 936,513,845 downwards.
CATCACTGATGATATCATCCACTGCATGTGTGTCTTTCTGAAAAATAAATATTTTTATATATGTATATCTAAAAGTCGATGGAAAAATAAATGGGTGAATAAGTGTCTAAATGGATGTTTTCTTTGTAAATTTCATTGTATAACTGACTTATTAAGTGTATCCTAGTGAATACATGTATTAGTGAGTAATGTTTAAATATGTAAATATCTGTATCAGTGTCTCACTTTGTGTATAAGTGGCTGTATTGGTTGGTGAGTAGCTACACAAGTGTCTATATGGGTTATTAGTTGGTTTTTTGAGTATCAGAATGAGTGTCTTTATGGTTTGTGGCGGGTATTACTTAGGGCACAGATGCATGCATGACTGACTCACTGTTTGTATGTGTTTTGAAGACAGCATGTGTGCAGGACTGCACTGGTGGATGAATGTGTGTATGGGTGTGCTAGTGAGTGAATTACTGCCTCAATAGTGTCTTTATGAGTAAGTACATATGTTTTAAACATGTGTGAGTATCGATGTATATAAGTAAGGATATATGACAGTGACAAATTCAAAAAGTTCCTGTATAAATAAGTATGTGTTTCTATCACTGATTGTTTAAGAGAGTAAGTATGTGTACGTTTCTGTAAAAGTAAGTGTAGTGGTGTGTGTATAGCTTTATATGCAAACAAATGGATGTTTGATAGTTTATTTGCATATGTGAGTATGTGTGTGAGTAACTGTATGAATGAGTGTCGGTGTGTAACAGTATTTATAAGTTTATGAGTACATATGATGAGTGAGTACATGTATAAGTGACTATATAGAACTGTTGGTGAATGAGTGCATGGGTATGTAGATGGTGGAATTACTGAATAGGTTGTTGGTAAGTGGTATAGGTATCTCCATTTTTTTTTTACTTTCTATTTCTGAAGGTGTGCATCAAAGGTTATATTACGCCAAAAAGAGGTCTGCCATTCTTTCACAAGGATGATATCATCAGTGATGTCATCAGTGATGTCATTTGAGATGTCATCAGTGATGTCATGAGTGATGTCACTGACCATGTCATGAATGATGTTATATGTGACGTCATCAGCAGTGCATTGCGGGCGCGCAAGTTATAGTTAGCTGAGCTAACTATAACGGAGGAATTTCAAAGGTTTTGTGTGAGAGAAATGTTCAGCTAACTATAACATGTGAAAACTAGGGTTTTTTCAATGAATTTTGCATGTTTTTTTAAATGCTAATTCCTAACTATAACTTGTGTGAAACCTATGGGTTTTTCAATGAGTTTGCAAGGTTTTTTAAATGCTAATTCCTAACTATAACGTGTGTGAAACCTATGGTTTTTTCAGTGAATTTCAAAGGTTTTGTAAATGATAAGTTATAAATGTATTCATTATTAAGCCTTTCTTTTTACACTAATTTCTTATATTTTTAATATAAATATTTATATGTATTTAATTTTTTAGATTATATTTAATATTCTTATTATAAAATAATAACAAAACTATTTTGCAAAGTAATTTTTGGATTAATTATTGCTTGACTTCGGTTGCAAGTATAACACAACTCCAGCAATGCTCTGGGTCCCTATGCTCACAAAGCTGTATCAATCCTTACACCTGCTTCAAGCATGTGCAAGGTTTTGACGCAGCATAAGCTCAAAAATGACTGAATGAAATGTTATACATTTCACTCAGTCACTTTTAGGAGGTGTTGCTGCACCCCCTTCTGCACAGGAAAGCCTCTTGTGGTGCAGGGCTTTACAATGTAATGCACCCTCCAGATGCGTCACATTGTTAATAGCACACACCATGGCACATCTTTTGCACCACCGCTGTGTCCCAAAAGTGACGCAACGGCTGTGTAAAAGAGGCACAAGGGGATTGTAAATCCACCCCTAACACATACAAATTCACCCAGGCAGTTTCACCAGCAGCGCAAATTGAAGCATAGACTTCTAACATATTTATGTACATATGGAACATTAAAGTGCTTCGCACATACTACAGTATACTATAGGTAAATACCTTATAGATTTATGCTGTAGCACTTCCTTATAGCTCTGCACTTTCACATTCTCCATACACTAGTAATATATTCATTCATTCATTTATGAACTACACATACATTCTGACAAACTTTTACACACTAACATAGAAATATAGTTCTTTCTTTGACCAGTGAAGGTAGTTCTAAAAATAATAGTTTTTTTGTTTTGTATTTTTTTTGGGTTTTCTCAACAAATTCCAAGCGGAACAAAAGAATGAAAAAAAGAACAACTAATGTCGAGGACAGCAATGATTCTGTATCCTGCGTTTTATCAGGTCGATAGACTGTTCCCCATAACACAAATGTTTATCGCAATAAATGCAAAGAAATTTAACTTTAGCAAAGTCAGAATCAATATGTGGGTGTGGACTGCTTGCTGAAAATACTGCCGCAGATGATGTGCTTGTTGTAGCAGCAGGTGGGTTCTCGTGCAACCTCCGTCTTTCAGCTCGAGCAAAGTTCTTGGGGTGCAAGTTCTTCACGTGTCGCACCATATTTGCTGTGCCAAAGGAGTATTTTTTACATGGCTCACCCCTTGAAAGAGTTGTTTGGCAAATTTTACAGGTTACTTTTGCAGCATTAACCTTTTTTTGACCTGGAAAAGTGAAAAACTTCCAAATTAGAGCTTCTTTTCTCTTTGGAGCTTCTTCAGGAATGAAATCTCCCTCTGAAGAACTGCTGGAAGATGACTCCATTGCTCTTATTATGGTGATCTTCCTTCTATTTGAGAAGATTCTCACAACAAATGCTTCTTCTTAGAAAGTCAAAGTCGAATAATTATAATGGGATGGAACTTTCAACACTCGCAATAGGAAAAGTTACGAACCAATCAAATCTCTACTTTTAAAGTCACATGGCATTGCATACGCTTATGATGCGCTTGCGCAGCTCTTTCGATACGAGTACGCATGATCTTCTACCGCGATTTGTGTAATTCTTTTTAAAAGTAATGTAGGATTATTAAAAGTATTTTAAAAAAATCATAGTTATCCCAAATGTCTGCCCTTAGTATCTACATTAAATACATACATGTTTTAAACCAAGTAGAAACATTGCCCCCTTTTGCGTACAGAACGCCGTACATGACGTCACACAGAAGCTTTAATGCGACGCGTAACGTCAAAGCATATTCGTACCGTATGCGCGGGTATACGCTGAGTATAATAAGCTGTACAAACTATGGTGCGATCACCCTCTCAGTGACAAATCAGAGCTCAGGGCGCGCTAAGAAGAATGATTAGAAGTGCTGACTCATTGCAGATCCGATTCTGGGCCTGCCTCTGAGTACATTATAACACCGCCCTATCTCTCTCTGTTGTTAATTGCTGGTGCACACACTCATAATTACACATGCGCGGTGCACGCCCGCCCACATTACCCATATGCCACCACCAAGCATGCTTGCTATCATTTAGCCAGGAAACCAATACATTAGCCAATGTGATGTCCCCCAGGGCCATCATTCTTATAGACCGCGAAAACTCTAGCAATGACGGCCCTGGGCTTGGTTTGGTCAGCCCCCGCGGTTCCCATATAATGCGGGCACTGACGTGAGCACGCTCTCTTTTGCCTGCCTCTGCTGCGATGACAGACAGACTGTCGAAAACACCCCAAACTCAGCAAAACCGCAGCCTTTCAAGACACGACAAAAGACGACAGAAACAAAGGTAAGAGAAGACGTCACAACATCAGCCTCCACTGTAAATTGTATATGCATAATACTATTTTTTTATCCTTCATATGGCTTTCCTACCCCTCAATGGTTTTAAATTGTACTTACATAATTGAAATATTTCATTATAAGTCACAAGGTCCTATACACCTCTAATCCTAAAAATTGTGCGTGCATAAATTTCTGTGTCGTATTTCTGTACTAAGCCACGTGCTTAGGCCTCTATTATTATTAATTGTGCGTCCATGATAGTATTTTTTTTTCTGCGTCACGAGGCCGTCCCAGGCCTTTATTAACTTATTGATCTTCCTTTGTTTGCTGGAGCTGCAACAGTCTTAACTACGGAATATTAAGAACCCACATTAAAATTCACTTTTGATAGTAGTTACGCAACTCAGTGTACGATGACTATTCAAAACGTCCTTTTGTTTCCTTCAGCAAACATCCTTCAGAAGCAACCACGGCCTATCGAGCAACAGCAATGGAATTATCTGCAACTTATTGAAAATACTTTGACGTATAGAAGCAGAGTTCAAGACTCGTGGTGAACTCCGGTGGCCGCACTCTTTATACAAGGTTAGCACAACAGCCTAGATCTACAAAGCCTTCATAGCAAAGCATTAGAAAAAAGTCACCATAACAGGCGTCAGTAACACAGTAGGTACTTCCATATAGACACCACTTGAACGCGGTACTATAACAAGTAAAATGTACCAGGTACACTGCACTCGTAAAACTGTAGTGTAACTTTTATTTATGAAAGGTTGGAGGGCCATATTATCAAACCTCGGCAACAGAATTATCGCCAATTTATCGGTAGGAAGGTGGCAATAATGGGTTTGATAATATACTCTATGAAATTCCAATCGAAGCTCATGTTAAATTTGAAGGACATCTGACATGAGCTTCGATTGGAATTCCATAGAGCATATTATCAAACCCATTATCGCCACTTTAGCGACACTTTCCTGCCGATAAAGTGGCAATATTGTTTGTCGCCAAAGGCTTGATATTATGGCCCAGAGTGCGTAGTGTAACGCAGCTTCTCTGTAAAATGTATAATTACCTCCGAACAGTGACAACAGATAGGTTACAATAGTCTGACAAACAGATCATCAACCTTATTAAGCCACTTTTGAGTCACTTTTAACATGGGTAAAGTGATGCAAGGAGCTAGTAAATCTACCTCTGGTTCAACAAAAAATCTCAACTCCAGACTCTGCGACACAGTTTTAATGAATTCTCTCTCTCTCACTCTCTGTGACATCATTTCTCTATCTCTCCTAAACTTAGACACTGCTGTCTACTTGGACGTGTAGAAGATCAGCCCACCTGAAGTTGTCCATCCCAGTGGCTGCAGTATTTGGCCGCAATCTTTATACAACGGTAAGCACAGAGGCCTAGATCTACAAATCCTTCATTAGAATGCATTAGAAATAAGTCAACATAATGGGCGTCAGTAACGCAATAGGCACTTCCATATAGACACCACTTGTACGCGGCACTATAACAGAACAGAAATATACGAGTCACACTGCACACGTAAAACTGTAGAGTTACCACAACTTGTAATGTTTCAGCTCATTTACTCACAGCTACATAATTCTAAACTCTAATTTTCTTTTTTCTTTTGCAGATTACCAATCAGACACCTTTTGGAATCCATTTCACAATTTCTTTATAACATTGTTTAACTTATTTTGCCAGTTCTAATATAGTTATAATTGAGTTTTGTTTATATTTATTGTTTAATAAAAGTTAATTGAGTTTCGTTTATATTTATTGTTTAATAAAAGTTAATGAAAAAAACTACATACTTCTTTTATTTTGTGGGGGATGGGTATGACGGTCCACAATAAAAATAATGTTGAAATACTATAGTTAGATATTCAAGACTAGGATTGAAACCTTCTGAGTTCTAACTAACTGATATAATAAATACAACGGTGAGAAACTACTAAAATGGAGGTGGACGGAGTACGTAATCAATTTTTGGTGCCTCGGCACTACCTTTCAAATTAATATATAAAAAATATGACTATTAATACTGTACAAAAGAACAGCACCGGATGAATCACACGAACCAGGAAAAGACAGCGACAGATTTACTAACTGATATAAAGAAAGGTTTGCTTGTTGAACTTGAAGAAAAAAAAGTGAACTTCGAAACGACGCTGAGCATGCGAAGAGAGTACAACTGCTACACCAAAAAAAAGGAAAGCTTTACATACAAGAGGCGATACATTATCGCCGCTTTTATCGACAGGAAACTGCCAATAAAGTAGCGATAATGTGCTTGATAATAGGCCCTTGTAACTTCCCATAGCAGCCCAGGTTCTGATCCTTACCTAGGCTGCTATGGTTATTCACAAGTACATATTATCAAGCCCATTATCTCCGCTTTATCGGCAGATTTCTGCCAATAAATACGACGATAATCTATCGCCTTTTGTTGACAATATGGACCATTGCTCTTTTTTTTGACCAGTAAACTTAGATGCATATTATCAAGGACCGGTGTTAAAATTATCGCAGTTTAATTGGCAAGAAACTGCTGATAAAACGGCGATAATGAGCTTCATAATACGGCCTTGTTATTTCCCACAGAACCCCATGTTAGTACCAGAACATAAGCTTCAATGGGAATTAACAAGGACGTATTATTAAGCCCACCCTCCCAACATTAATAAAAAACTCCAGACAATGCAGATAGCCGGAGCTGGAAGTTCATTTTACATATCACTGCCCCAGAAAGGTGGCGTTTTTTTAATAAGACCCGAGGGGTGCCGTTCCCCGAGACTGCGGGGAGTAGGACCATAACCCCCCCCGCATACTTCAAAATAAAACTAGAGGAGTGCCGTTTCTCCAGTGCTCGGGGCACCTTACAAGCCCCCATTATGCAGAAAAATTGCCCTCGTAATTTACCCCCCGGGACCTAATGAATAAAAATTGCCCCCGTAATTTACACCCCCGGGACCTAATGAATAAAACGTACTTCTTCTTTTTTTTTCACCTTTTCCACCGCGTACAAGTACTGCACGAGTACTCCTCCATTTTTAATTTTTTTTAAATAAAAATTGAGCCTAAAGATCCATGTACCACCCCCTGACCAAGACTATAGGCTCAGAATGTTTCTACCCTGCCCCCTTTCCTTATTTCTCATCTTTGTTTTACTGTTTTCTTGTGACTCTGCTCTTCCGACAAGCAACATGGCTGCCAATACTTCCCACTTTAAGTGGAAATACCCAAAACATTATTTGGCAATTTCCCACACATACTTTTAACCATGTCAGGATGACCACTGAATAAAGTTTTTGCGTGGTACACTACCTTGACATTTTTAAACTCACATTTTTTCACAACACTGTCACGAAAAAACCAGCTCCTCAGTATTCTGGCATTGTAGCACACCAGGGAGGCATTCGGCTTCTCCTGGTGGGCCCGATGAAGAAGCATGTCACCACCCAGGGGGGTGAGTGAGGGCTTCCTTATAAATTCCAATGCGATTTATTAAGGTTCACTTATCCTCTGTATTTGTGCTCACATACTTACTACATACGACACTCTTTTGTTGTTTGAATTAGATTTATTTGGGGGACTGAGAGTGTCCCTCTCTCTCCCTCTCTCTCCCATTGTTGAAACACTTGGAGTATTGACAGCCAATCAGCCTGCAGCTCCTGCTCGTAATGTTAGGTATTTACATACGCGTAGCCGCGATTTTTCTTTAAAAAAAATACAATAAAAAATAGAGCCTAAACATCCATATACGACCCCCTAAGCAAGACTAGAGGGTCAGAATATCTCAACCCTACCCCCTTCCCTTATTTCTAAACTTTGTTTTACTGTTTTCTTGTGACTCGGTTCTAGCAAGGCACAAGATGGCCGCCAACACTTCCTGGTTTCAAGTGTTGACAGCCAATCAGCATGCAGCTTGCGCTGATAATTGAACAGATATCAGTACGCGTACTGAACTCCGACTCTAGATATCGCTATGATTTTACTTGCAATTTTCTCAGAAACTACTGAACGGATTTACACCATTTAACAAAAAGCACAATCTGCGAAAAGAAGTCTACCTCTCTGCCAAATTTTGGGTAATTCCGTTCAGCCGTTCGGGCTGTAGCCCTGGCTAAAGGTCCCTATGGAAAATTGCATGGGGGAAACATGCTTTGGGACCCCCCTTTTTCTCAGCCCCCACTTGACGAATCACCCCCAAACTTTCAGGGAAGGAGCAGAACCGAGCAGGCCATTTCCTTGGAGAAATTCACGAAGATTCGTCCACCGACGCCAAAGTTATTCCAAATAGAATGTTGTGGATTTCCTATGGAAACTAGGTCCTAACTATAACTACCTACTGGCGACCGCCAGTAGGTAATATATATATATATATATATATATATATATATATATATATATATATATATATATATATATATATATATATATATATATATATATATATATACATATATATATATATATATATACATATATATATATATATATATATATATATATATATTAATTTGTTATGTTTAGCAAACACCATAAAATGTGTTCACATTTACTTAGTGTTCATACAATTAATTGTATTTATTTATATTTTCATGACAGCGTAAAGTAGGTATAATGTGAAGTAAGATTGATCCAGACTCTGTATAGCATCATATACATATATTTTCTTCTACCATGTTAAGTCATAGAAGAACTTTTCTATGTTGTTTGTAGTAACATGACGCGTTGCCATAACAACATGCTGAACCAGTTGAAACCTGTCAAACTCAACAGTACTTTAACTGTGGATTATGTGAATGCCAGATGTAGTAAGCAAGGCGGTTGAATACCGCCGAAACGCGTCTGTGCAGTAGTCGTAATAAAGAGACATTACTTTGGAAATACATTAATGGAGTCAGTGCCTTCTGTACAAACAAAGTTTGGACTGGTGTGCAATATATATATATATTCACTGAAAAAACCATAGGTTATAGACCATATATAGTTAGGAATTAGCATTTACAAAACCTTGAAAATTCACTGAAAAAACCATAGGTTATAGACCATATATCGTTAGGAATTAGCATTTAAAAAACCTTATTATACTCACACAAAACCATTGAAATTCCATATATAGTTAGTTGCACTAACTATATATCGCGCACCCGCAATCCACTGCTGATGATGTCACATATTACATCATTCATGACATGGTCAGTGACATCACTGATGACATCACTGATGACATCTCAAATGACATCACTGATGACATCACTGATAACATCATCCAGTGATTATGTGTTTCTGTAAAGTTTAAATATGTTTTACATATTGAAGAATGAGTGGATGTATAAGTGTCTGAATGAAGGTTTTAGTAGGTGCGTGATTGACTGTCTGAGTGAGTGATTAAATGCGTCTTACTGAATGCACGGGTTAGTGACTAAACTGTCTGAAAGTGTGCATCAGTGTGTCTGTTGTTGTGCAAGCTGCTGCATGTGTTGATCAGTAGCTATATGAGTGGCTATATGGGTTATTGATTGGTTGCACAAGTATTTGTATGGGAGACTGAGTGTGTGTATGGCTGGCTGGGAGGTGTGTGACTCTGTGCAGATCAATGTGTACTTGTATCAGTGATTGTATAAGAGAGTAAGTATGTGTTAGTATATGTTTAAAAAATGTAAGGTGTTCTGTGTTTAACTGTATAGATGAGAAAATGGAAGTGTGATTGATTCTTTTCAGGACTGACTAGGTGTGTGAGTAACTCCATGGATGAGTGGCAGAGTGTGAGTGTCTGTATAGGTGTATGAGTGCATATGATAGTGTTGTAAAGATGAGTGATTGTATGTATGAATGATTGTATGGGTGAATGAGTGAATGTGTGTGTAGACATAGGAATCAGTGAGTGCGTATGTAGTAACTAGTATTGGTGTGTCAATGGTTTCAAAAATGATACTCTGTATTTAACACTGGGTGTAACGGAGGTTATATTAGAGTGTGAGGAGATGCATTGTATTATCACATGAATGATATCATCAGTGATGTGATCATTGATGTCAAATGAGATGTCATCAGTGATGTCATTTGAGATGTCATCAGTGATGTCAACTGTGACTGATGCACAAAACTGCCCAAAGGTGCTATTCTCTGTTGTCAAAAAATTGACTGGTGCTAACTCGATCCCTCCTCCCCCGGCACTTGATGGCACTCAGTGTCAGTCCTTAGCGGATTACTTCATAGATAAAGTTGATCTTATCTATGAAAATTTCACTACACCTCCAGGTACTATGTACACTGCCCTTGACATAGTCCAAAAATTGGAAAACAATGACACTGATGCAGTAGTCACTACTTGGCAGCCCTTAGACGCCATTTCTTTCCTCTCCTGTTTAAATAGTGTGAGATCGGGCTCCCCACAGGACGCTCTCCCGGCCAAAATATTAAAACAATTAGACCCCCTCACTCATCCCCCCATCATTAAATTACTCAACGCTTCTCTGAGCGAGGCCCATGTCCCACAACCTTGGAAACACGCCATGGTTGTACCGTTATTAAAAAAACAGGGTGCAGATCCTTCAAATCCTGCTAACTTTCGCCCTATATCCTTGTTGCCAATTTTCTCAAAGATATTGGAGAGACATATAAATTCTCAGCTCTCCAAACTGGTTGAAAACACTGGATTTCTCCATCCTTCTCAGTCGGGCTTTCGGCCTAGGCACTCAACCGAGACAGCCCTCCTGGGGGTGACAGAGAGTCTTAGGCACGGTGTCGATCAGGGAAACACCATGGCGCTCATCCTGCTGGATTTGAGCGCAGCTTTCGACACCGTGTCACATTCCATCCTCATTGACTCTCTGAAATCTCTAGGTGTGGCAGGCCAGGCCTTGGCCTGGCTGGCGTCTTTCCTTAGTGACCGAAGCTTCCAAGTGTTTTCTTCTAAAGCTGCCTCCGCCATTTGTCCTTCCACCCGCGGCGTCCCCCAGGGCTCAATTCTTAGCCCTTTATTATTTAATATTTATGTTAAACCCTTGGCAACCATAGTCGAACAAGCTGGGCTAACCCTGTTTTCCTACGCAGATGACACCCAGATTGTCTTCTCCTTGTCAGGGAGAGACGTAAACAACATCTCCGCACTCAAGTCGGGCCTCACTCTTGTGGCCGACTGGATGCGGAGAAATTGTCTCAAGCTGAATGGGGAGAAGACCGAGGTGGTCATTCTGGGACAGAACAAACATCTTTGGGGTCCTCGCCATTGGCCCATCGAACTGGGAAATGCGCCTACACCATCTACTGCAGTTCGCAACCTGGGCGTCATTATTGACGACAGGCTAACTATGAGACAACAGGCTACTAAGGTCTCAGCCATCTGCTTTTCAACCTTGCGATGGCTTCACAAGATTTTGTGGATGCTCCCCCTCTCCTCTCGCAGAACTGTAGTCCAGGCACTTGTAACATCACGCCTGGACTATGGCAACATTCTCTATTTGGGCGCAGATAAAGCCACTATACATGTGCTGCAGGTGGTGCAAAATGCGGCCGCGCGCCTGCTAAAGAATGTCCCCAGACGCACCTCAGCCACTGCCGCTTTGCGTGACCTCCATTGGTTGAGCATCCCAGAACGCGTTAAATTCAAGGCACTCTGCTATATGTTCAAGGCTAAGCAGGGTAGCGCCCCAGTATATGTTCAGGGGCTGGTAAAACCCTATAGACCCCTGCGCTCATTAAGGTCATCGGACATTGGCAATTTCACAGTACCAAGATGGAAGCTGGCAAAAATGGGAGGCCGCTCCTTTTCCACTCTTGGTCCTAAATACTGGAACTCCCTCCCATTGGCATTAAAATCTGAGACCAACTTACTCCGCTTCCGTAAGGCTTTGAAGACCCTGCTCTTTACTAAGCGTGACCAATAGTCGGCAGAGGCCTTAAGTCAAGGTGACATTCTCTTTTCTTCTACAGTCTATCCCTGGCGCCGGGAAACCCATTGTGGGTAGCTGTGCGCGGTACAAGCTTAAATAAATAAAAAATAAATAAAATCAGTGATGTCACTGACCATGTCATGAATGATGTAATATGTGACATCATCAGCAGTGGATTGCGGGTGCGCGATATATAGTTAGTGCAACTACCTATATATGGAATTTCAATGGTTTTGTGTGAGTAAAATAAGGTTTTTTAAATGCTAATTCCTAACGATATATGGTCTATAACCTATGGTTTTTTCAGTGAATTTTCAAGGTTTTGTAAATGCTAATTCCTAACTATATATGGTCTATAACCTATGGTTTTTTCAGTGAATTTTCAAGGTTTTGTAAATGCTAATTCCTAACTATATATGGTCTATAACCTATGGTTTTTTCAGTGAATTTCAATGTTTTTTTAATAGCAAATATCATAAGCTCTCGAATGTCAAGTACGTGGTAAGTAAAAACATTTTCGTGTTTATGCACACTGATCTGCTTTGAATGCTGCCCCCCCCCTCATTTCTATTAGGAGTACTCTCTCTTTGCAGATAGTGAAAGGTAGTTAACGCAGGCCTTTGCCCCCGTTGTAATACGTCGTGCCTGCTTCTCTCTCCATTTGATTGATTGTTATCCAAGCATTTACTGTTTTAGAATTGGTTCTCTTTGGTTCATTCTCTATTTACAAACAAACACAGAGTCGCAATACTCTGTTTAGTCTTTGCAGATAACGAAAAATCGTGTAAAAAAACAAAAGGAATCGAGCAAAATCAGTAGGCCACTAATGGGATGTCTAATTTCTAAAATAGAAACATTAAGAACAACCCCTCATGACAAATACGAAACTAGTGAGATGAACTAAACTCCACACCATGATGGCTGCAATACAGCTCGGCTCCGCCACCCACCCCGCCCAAAATAACGATAAAGAGCGGCTGCCATGATTGCTCGCGGAATGGCCACGACGGAGCTACGAAATGGTGGTGCTCTCATGCTAACCCCAGCTTCAGTCTGAAACATCCAGAAACACTGTAGACTACCAATTCGATCAGTTCCGGTAGCGCCCCAACCTAACCCGGTAGAGTAGAACTAGCCCTCCCCTCTTTGACTGATGGTTCTTGTTGCCTGTCCCTTCTGTTGTCATTTAACAGAACTATTTAGCCTGCTGAAAGGGGTTGTGTTCCGACCGCTGGTTGGTGGAGACATTTCGACTATATTCTGGACCTGCGTTGTCGCGTAATGCGTCATATGACGCGCCGCGTTAGCGCATCCGGAAGTGATCCGGGGCGCGACGCGCAGCGCGTAACGTAAGCATAACAGGTCATGTGACTTGTTAATAAAACTTTTCATTGGTTCATTTTACTTTTCTTATTCTAATGATGAAAGGCTTGGTCATATGACCTAAAAATTACGCTTTTTATTACTTCTGAACATTATTTTTTCTTAAACATATATGTTATAATGTTCCAGGCTAATGTACTTTCCCGGAAAATTTACAACTGTCCTGCAAGTAAAATATATTCTTTTTTCGAGAAAAAGGGCGTTTCTTCGTCCCATGACGGAGCCGTTGAGCAAAAGAGGGTCGACCTGCTGTCTTAGTCGCCGATACGCCTGAATATGAGATTCTTATCGATCACTTTATGTTGCAGGAGTAGAAAACACAACAGCCCTTGACCATTTATCTTTACTGCGTTCTTGCGTATTATACCTTTTACCCTTCATGTAATTGGTCTGCTTTATTTCACTTGCCTTTTACTGATTCTAAAACAGTGACTATTATTAAAAACTTTACCAATGTAAATACTACTACCATGTTTTCTTTTAAAAACCTTTATTGTGAAAATGTCAGTAGACAAATACGGGCCTATAACCACGTGCGCCGGCCACGGAGCAAACTGTAATCGTATATGATGAGGAGACATTTACACTGTAGAGGAACGTAACGGGCGGGCCATTAGGTTGCAAGAACTAAGGTGTCTAACAGTTGCGGAATCGGTGGACGTACATTTTATAATTAAAATACGACAGGGCCAGTTACAATAAAATTATCTAGATATACATTTGCGGGCAAGTACCATGGGTGACGTTAATTCGAACTTTCAATAGTACAGTAATCAATAACACATCACAACTTAATATCAATAGAGATGTCGAAATATTCAATCTATTCTCGTCCCCGCCCGCCATGTGCTTCAAAACTGCATACGTATCTCGTGATATCAAGGTTGTACAACAAGTACACAACAAGGAGTTACGAGTCCCATTTATTCCGGCGCCATTTTGGGCGAGGACGGGCAGGTCCAGGATATAGTCAAAATGTCTCTACCAACCATCGACTATGATGATGTTCATATGCTGTATTTATTAGAGTAACACTCATCTGTCCACATGAAATTAATTTGCCACAATCTAAACATGTCATTTTAATCTTTCCAAAGTTCTTCTAAATATTTGGGACCGTTTCCCTTGCCTCTGATGCTGTCAGTGCCACTTCTTTGATGAATGTACGGGCAGGTCGGGGGTTCTTCTCCAAATCTCTCTTTTATGCAGCACTACAATTAATCGGTGCCACCTCTCCATATGACGATGCATGGTATAGTTACCATAACTATATTTTTTTTCGGTTCCTCTGGAGAGTACATCGTGGCAGATGAAGCGTGTAACGTACCGGGCATTTACCTTTTTTTGCATGTAGAGGAAAGGAAAAAAAATTCAAGCGTCCGAGTTCTAAGGTGTCCCAGGGCCATTTTAGTGGACCAGGCCCAAATCCAAAGAACAGGCTGCCATTTTGAGAGTCCTGTTGCAGCCGCCTGTCGCTGTAGCATCAAGAGCGGCCGAAACTCAGCTGAATGGCAACTGAAACGGTAAAGGGGCGCCCCACTACAGCAGACGAGCCTCCACCTGGGAAGGCCCGTTCACGCCGCCTCCCCCCCCCCTTCGGGCACCCCACGCCGTTATTCGGAGCAGTATTGTAGGATGGCCACACCAGTGCAGCAACTTGCTAGACACCACCTCGGTGGTAACCGAATCTCAGCGCCTTGTGGTGTCTTCTAGTCAGAAAATATTGTTGCGCTGCCTTTGGCCCCATTCGCACATCAGTCCGCTACTGACGCCACCTCACAGGCCAACGGGGCGCCCCACGCCGACTTTCAGCATTGTAGGATGGTCACACCAGTACGGCAACTTGCTAGACACCACCTCGGTGCCATCTGGATCTTGGCATCTCAGCGCCTAGTGGTATGTTCCATTCAGATAATATTGTTGCGCTGCCTTTGGCCCCATTCGCACATCGGTCCGCTACTGACGCCATCTCACAGGCCAACGGGGTGCCCCACGCCGACTTTTACCATTGTAGGATGGCCACACCAGTGCGGCAACTTACTAGACACCACCTCGGTGCCATCCGGATCTTGGCATCTCAGCGCCTTGTGGTGTCTTCTATTCAGAAAATATTGTTGCGCTGCCTTTGGCCCCATTCGCACATCGGTCCGCTACTGACGCCATCTCACAGGCCAACGGGGCGCCCCACGCCGACTTTCAGCATTGTAGGATGGCCACACCAGTGCAGCAACCTAGACACTACCTCGGTGCCATCCGGATCTTGGCATCTCAGCGCCTTGTGGTGTCTTCTATTCAGAAAATATTGTTGCGCTGCCTTTGGCCCCATTCGCACATCGGTCCGCTACTGACGCCATCTCACAGGCCAACGAGGCGCCCCACGCCGACTTTCAGCATTGTAGGATGGCCACACCAGTGCGGCAACTTACTAGACACCACCTCGGTGCCATCCGGATCTTGGCATCTCAGCGCCTAGTGGTGTCTTCTATTCGGAAAATATTGTTGCGCTGCCTTTGGCCCCATTCGCACATCGGTCCGCTACTGACGCCATCTCACAGGCCAACGGGGCGCCCCACGCCGACTTTTACCATTGTAGGATGGCCACACCAGTGCGGCAACTTACTAGACACCACCTCGGTGCCATCCGGATCTTGGCATCTAAGCGCCTTGTGGTGTCTTCTATTCAGAAAATATTGTTGCACTGCCTTTGGCCCCATTCGCACATCGGTCCGCTACTGACGCCATCTCACAGGCCAACGGGGCGCCCCACGCCGACTTTCAGCATTGTAGGATGGCCACACCAGTGCGGCAACTTACTAGACACCACTTCGGTGCCATCCGGATCTTGGCGCGTTGTGCTGCCTTCGGCCTATTCGCACATCGGTCCGCTACTGACGCCGCCTCACGTGCCAACGTATTTTCTCCGCATTTTATACCCTATGCCGCATAACAGGTCATGTGACTTGTTTATAAAACTTTTCATTGGTTCATTTTACTTTTGGTTTCCTAATGATGGAAGGCTTGATCATATGACCTAAAAATAACACTTTTCATTGGATGAAAACTTTTTTTTTTCCCAAACGATGAAAGCCCCACCTTGTTTCTGGATGTTTCAGACTGAAGCTGGCGTCAACATGAAAGCACCACCATCTCGTGGCTCCGTCGTGGTCATTCCGCGAGCAATCATGGCAGCCGCTCCCCACCAGAAGCCTGCAGGAGTCGGGGGCCCCCAAAACTTTTGTTGAATCCTCAAGGCGGAGGGGACGCTTTCGAGAATGGGGTCCAAGACCTAGCAGACAAGCGTGCGATTTCCAAGGTGTCCCAGGGCCATTTCAGTGGACCAGGCCCAAAAAGGAAAGAGCCTGCCGCCATTTTGAGAGTCCTGTGACAGCTGCCTATCGCTGCACCGCAAGAGTGGGCGCAACTCAGCTGAATTGCGGCTTTTGACACAGTGGACCAAAAGCGGACGGAATGGCAACTGAAACGGTAAAGGGGCGCCCCACTACAGCAGACGAGACTCCACCTGGAGAAGCCCGTTCACGCCGCCTCTTCCCCCCCGGGGCGCCCCACGCCGTTATTCGGAGGGCGGCAACTTACTGGACATCACCTTGGTGCCATCGTTCTGCTGCCTTGGAACTATTCGCACAACAGACCGCTACTGATGACCCACCCCGCGCGACGCCCCACGCCGGATACCGAAATCAGTGCGGCACCCAGGCAACATCACCTGGGTGCCGTCCAGAAATCTGGACGTTGTGCTGCGTTGGGACTATTGGCACAGCCGACCGCTACTTCCTTCATTTTCCCTAAAAATGTTTAAATGTTTTTACTGTTTTTGTTTTGTTGTATATATTTATAAGTTATTAAAGTTTTATAATCTTACTACTTTGTTGGAGTGCTATATATTTTTAATGTGACACATAATTGTAAAAACTTTGATGTACAAAGAGTCATCCCTGGAATCTTCCGCTTCAGGCTCGGTCCCCTCCCCAATCACAATACAGGATGGTTTTCAGATAGTAGGAACGCGTGTGCTGTGACGGATCTCATCGGGTGTGGGCCTTGATCTACTATAACTCCTTTGAAGAGGGGTGATTCTTTACAGCTGGGGCCATAAACTACATCTGCAGGGCTAGCTGATAGCCTAGGACCGGCCTGAACAATCGGACACAGAGGAAAAGGAGTGTCAGAGGGTGCGGTAGTGAATAGGGCGAAAGGGAGGTGTCGGGCGGGCACAGGGTGTGATTCTCAGGGAAGAGCAGCGCAGATGGGGGGAGGTTTATTACCCATGCATAAGACAGAGAGTGGGGGTGACCAGTGCCTGGGGGAGATGCTTGCGAGGGTGGGGAGCCATGCTAAGGATCGACAGCGTACAGAGAGTGGGTCTGGTCAAGGCATCTAAAATGGCTGCCGTGCACGACAAAAGTGTGGCATTTGAAAAAAGGCAAGATGGCGCAGACAATGTTTTTCAACACTTCCTGATTTCCTTCGAATCGAACGTTAACAGACGTTCGGGCATATTACCAAAGTTAAGCGATATTTATCCCTAACGATGCTTAGCAACTAATTTTTTACCGCTAAGCATCGTCAGAAATTATCGCAGATAAACCTTGCTATTATCAAGGTTTATCGCAAATGCGATGAAAAACGACCGCAATGCATTAATATCGCTGAAAAGTCAGCGATATTCATGCATTACCGAGCTAATGCTCTTAGCCATGTTATCCACCTCCCATTGGATAACATGGCTAAGAACTGCTCAGGGCAGGTGTTACTTTTTGGAGATATTCGCACTTAGCGCGAATATCTCCAAAAGTTGGTAATAGGAGATAGCGATGTTAGCGACTGTTTCCAGTCGCTAACATCTTGGCATGCCCACTTTGCATGTCATTAGTGATAAATATCACTGACATGCAAAGTGGAGCCCAAGATGGTCGCTATCTCCTACTAGCGGTCGCTAACTGGTGTTAGCAACAGCTAGGTAATACAGAGATAATTTTATCTCCGCGAAGCGGAGCGCTGTTACAGATATATATCTTTTTTTGAACGTTAATTTCTCAAAATCCACTGGAGCACATATATTGAGACCTAGCAAAGGCACATCGGGCTACCAGTCCCTACAATTTTGCCAAGTTTCGTGCAAATCCATTCAGCCATTCGATTATTATTATTTTCTTTTTTTTTGCCCCGCGGGGCCCTTTTAAAACCTCCACATCAAACCTAAGAGGTCAGGGAGGATCTACTATGCCCCCTTATGGTCATTTGCCCCTTCGCTTTGGCCTCCTCTTGTCTCTCGATCCTACCGAGAGACAAGATGGCGGCCGCTACGGACTGTTTGGAATGTTTACAGACGCCGGAGAACCAATCAGCTTCGCAAAACTCCGTAACGCGAAAAGTACGCGAAGCGGAGCGCTGTTACAGATATATATCTTTTTTTGAACGTTAATTTCTCAAAATCCACTGGAGCACATATATTGAGACCTAGCAAAGGCACATCGGGCTACCAGTCCCTAATATTTTGCCAAGTTTCGTGCAAATCCATTCAGCCGTTCGATTATTATTATTATTTTTTTTTTTTGCCCCGCGGGGCCCTTTTAAAACCGTCACATCAAACCTAGGGGGTCAGCGAGGATCTACTATGCCCCCTTATGGTCATTTGCCCCTTCGCTTTGGCCTCCTCTTGTCTCTCGAGCCTACCGAGAGACAAGATGGCGGCCGCTACGGACTGTTTGGAATGTTTACAGACGCCGGAGAACCAATCAGCTTCGCTTCACAAAGCTCCGTAACGTCAAAAGTACGCGAACTGGAGCGCTGCCCGGTCCGCTGTTACAGATATATATCTTTTTTTGAACGTTAATTTCTCAAAATCCACTGGAGCACATATATTGAGACCTAGCAAAGGCACATCGGGCTACCAGTCCCTACAATTTTGCCAAGTTTCGTGCAAATCCATTCAGCCGTTCGGGCTAAAAGTGAGGCCAACCGCCCTATGGAAAACTCAATGTTAAAAACACGTTTTGGGACCCCCCTTTTTTCTCGGCCCCCCCTTGACGAACCCCCCCCAAATTTCCAGGGGCTGCTCAGAAACAAAATGTTCCATTTTCCTGAAGATTTCAGCCAATTCCGTCCACAAACGCCAAAGTTATTAGACATAGAAATTTCAAAAATCCCATAGAGAAAAAATCCTAACTATACATACCTACTGGCGACTGCCAGTAGGTAATATATATATATATATATATATATATATATATATATATATATATATATATATTACTGCTCCACAAGCACCAGATACCGAGTCACTCTCAAGACGGGTGCCGTCACGCGTTGGTGCACACGCGCAATATCTCTTGCTCAAGTTTTTCCCCGTTACAGGGACACAAACGACAGCACTCACGGGATGCTTCCAGTTAGCAGTATACTTTATTCCAACAACAAAAATATATATATATATATTACCTACTGGCGGTCGCCAGAAGGTAGGTATAGTTAGGACCTAGTTATCATTGAAAAATTGCAACATTCTATTCCCAATAACTTTGGCATCGATTGACGAATCTTAGTGAAATGTTCAAAACTTATGGCCCGCTTCAGTCCAATCCTATCTTGAAAGTTTCGGGGTGATTCAGCAAGTGGGGGCCAAGAAAAAAGGGGTGTCCCAAAACGTGTTTTCTCCATGCAATTTTCCATAGGAAACTTTAGACACTGCTACAGCCTGAACTGCTGAACAGAATTACACCAAATTTGGCAAAAGGGTAGACCTTGGTTCAGAAAGAGCCCTTTTTGTTAATGGTGTAAATCCATTCAGTAGTTTTTTAAATATTAATGGAAAAAGAAATATATATATCTGGGTGGAGCCTAACCACACATCTCATCGTAAGATCTGATTGGCTGTCAGCACTTCATCCAAGAAGTGTTGGCAGCCATCTTGGGACCAATATACATGAAAGCACTTCATTAAAAAGCATTGCAGTTAATAGAAGGTTTTAAGACTTTAGTTACATTATAAATCAGTTGTTGATGGTACCATACTCATTTTAGGAATTGTGGTGTGTTCTAAGCTGATTTTAGCTGTGGAAAAGCCTTCTGCTGGGATATCATGAATCATGTTTGAGAGAAAACTATTTTCTCATGCTTTCCCCACAGAGGTTTGGAAGGTGATCTATAAGCCAAACTGAGAGCATATTTTCTGTAAATTCACATTATCTTTCTCTGTCATGTGAGAAAGAAGTCTGACATTCTCAGTAAAACATGTACATCCAACAAGGGCAGAGACTGTCAGTTGATTCATTTGTGTTCTACTGCAGCTTCCCAGAGTGTTCTAAAGAACAACTAGAGCACTAACAGACCTACTTATGACAAGCGAATTGCACACCTGAAGCCATCTTGATTGGAATAAAGTGGTAACTCTTAAAACATTTGTTTTAAAAAGGGACAAAATGAGGGTGTTCATTTTGTCATAGACAGTATGATTAGTGCTGCAGAAAGAAAAATTAGGGCACATTTTGAGTGACTTCTCTAATCCTCTTCTATTTCATTAACAAAATTCTGACAAGCAGACTGAAACATGCACTTTTAATACCATTAGCAAACTTCCCTAGTGAGCAGTACCTTTACTACAGTGATCTAATAAGCAACTAGATTGCTAACGTTCCGAATTTATGGCAAATGTGTGACACATCTGAATGCCTTCTTGATGGAATCAAAGTAAAAAACTGAAAGTATTTCCTACAGAGGAGACTGTAGTAAATGAGGAAATTAGGAAACTTCATAACAAATAAGTCTCCCAAGATGGCCACCAGAGACGAAAGAGCCCAAATGTAGCACAAATATCACCCAGATGTAGCCCAATGACAGAAGTGTGAAAAACACTTTTTATTTTTTGTGTGTTTGCAGTTTTATATAGTTCAGGTATTGGAGTGCTTTAGATGAGCATTAGTTAAATCACACAAGAACAAATTCATTTTGGTTTTAGACATGGAGAGATTAAGTGATTTGACCAGAATCACAGAATGTCGAGCTGAAGCAGAAACTCCAACCTGGTTCCCCAGTTGCAAAGTCTGCAGCTCTGGAAGTAACACCACATCTTCTCCCCTAAGTGCAACATTTAATCAAGTGGTTAACGGGATAAAAAAACATAAAGATACCAAATAATTTAAAAGTGCTTTGTCGCTATTTGAAAACTCAGAAAATATGTCCTCATTTTAGTTTTTTAGAGCACTAACCATAATTTTGATGCAAATAAGACCCTCTCGTATATGTAATTTCTAAAGGAAATGCTCTAGGTATTACACTTTCGATCACATCAAGATGACGTCAGGCGTTCCACACTTTTGAAATAAATATAGAATATTAGCAATCTAGTTGTTCATTAGGATACTGTTGAGAGGCAGAGACCAGGGGCACGGACTCTGAAAATTGAAGGCAGGTAGGAAGGTGCAGAGGCAACAATTTGACCACACTGGGCAGGCAGGAAGGGCAGTGGCAGCAAAACATACTACGGAGGGCAGTGGAAAGGGGGGCAGGGGCAACAAACCAACAATACAGGACTGGCAAGAGAGGATGTGGCAATATAATAGACCATTGTGGTCAGAAGGAAGAGGCAGTTGTAGTACAACCATACATGCCAACAGACCCGATTCAGCCCGGAAACGTCCACATTTTTGTACGCCCAAATGGGCTTTATTTGATCTGTCTCCTGTCTACAATCTGTCTTACCAAGTTTAAAATGTTAGCACGTATGGTACATTGGATCATGAAAGTCAGGAGGAATTGGGGTAGGGACATGGACTCAGATAACAGAGGACAGGAGGGACATGGAGAGGTGCATCAAACTGACCCTACAGGGCAGGCATCAGGGTTTGCAGCAGCACAATACATCACACAGGGCATGCGAGATGGGAGTGAAGCACAACAATCCATAGAAAGCAATAGGGAGGGGACAGGACCATGCACATGGACAATAGAGAACAGAGGGGAAAGAGGCAATGGTAGCTAGCTGACCATAATGAACAGACAGGAGAGAAAGCTGCAGCATAACAGACCATAAAGGGCAGGAGGGATGGATCAGGGGCATTACAATGGAACAGACAAGCCAGGAGGGAGGGAATTGGGTCTGCACATTGAAACAGAGGGCTGGGGGCAAGGGCAGGAGCAGCAAGATGACCATGGAGGTCAGGCAGGATGGGCACTAGAAGCAAGACACACAATTGAAAGCAACAGTGGGACTATAATAGCATACACACAGAACTTGGATGGAAGGTGGGAGGGGGTCGGGGCATCTAGCTGACCACACAGGGAAGGTGGGAGGGTTAGTGGCAGCACAGAAGTCCATGCATGGCAAGTGTGAGGGTTAGTGGCAGCAAAATGGCTATGATGAGCAAGAAGGAGGGTACAGGGGTATGCACAAAGGACCATGGAGGATAGAAGGGAGGGTCAGGACCTGGGCACAGACAAGAGAGTACAGGGGAAGGGGCCTCACAACAGACCACACGGGGCAGGCAGGAGGAGCAGTTGCAGCATAACAGACCACGGCGGGCAGAAGGGTGTGGCAGAAAAATGGACCATGGAGGATAGGAGGAAGGGTATAAGGCAGCGGTTCCCAAACTGTGCGTCGCGGCTCCCTGGTGCGCCGTGAAAACTTGCCAGGGGCGCCGCGAACAGATGAGCACACAGTTTGGGAATCAGGAATTCAACACTGCTCTGTGTGATCTGGCCTGCAGTGGTTGCCCTGAGCCTTAAGAGGGCAGTGCAACCTCACTTTTGTTATGAGGTCCGATGCCTCTGGGGCAAATCCACGCTCAGGGGAGGTTTATTTAGGCACGCACTCCTCCCAGTTCACATGATACAAAATTAAATAATAAGCTGCTACAGCATTACTGCAAGTATATATATACTTCTTTAATCACTCTTAACTTAGCGAGGGTGCCGCCACCTTGTGCCAACACAACATTTGATGGCTTTGCTATGACGCCACGATTAGCTTAGGCACGTCCACAAACTCGGAAGAGAGAAGCTGGCCTGAGGAATATGACGCCATCCAGTCTGAAGGCAGCGGTGGAGAAAGTGAGTTTACTTACTGAGAAAGCCCAGGCCCTGCCTATCCATACACCCATTTAGCCCACCTCCGTATCTTTCTTTAACTGCTCCTTACGCTCCTGGTGTTAAAACTCTTACAGTACAGTAACGCTAAATGTGCAGTTGGCAACACAGGATAACAAGATGGCAGTGCATTTGAAATACATGTAAATGTGCAATAATGTTAAGGCTCTAGTAGTGCTTTCGGCAGGTATAAAATCAATTCACAAATGTTATTACAAACAGCAGGGGATGCAGCTAAATATGTCATCAAAATTGTGCAGTGCCATAGTTTCAGATTTTTTCGACAGAATAAAAGGGCTTAGACTAAGTGCTATGCACACATGTATTTCTTCAGCTAAATAGCAGAGAAAAATAATTTAAAATTACACAGGAAGCAGGAAAAAAGGTGGGGGCAGCAGCTGCCTGGAAAACAAAGGGGAGCATAGAAATGCATGGCTGCTTAGTTTGGCAGTTAATGTGTTCTCAAGTCTCATGAATTGTGGATTGCCTCATATTGCAGAGATTATGACTTGTTTTCGTGTTGATTACAGGTGTTAGAAGTTGTCAGGCTCTGTGGCCTAGTTAGAAAACTAAATTTGACATTTATGCCCGGGTTCTGTAAAGATGATTCACTTGCATTTACTTGAATCATTTACCCCACCACGGCTAATTGACAACCTCATTCTTTAAATTACCAGCTGGTGACTCACCCAGTCCCTCTCTGGCTGGTTCCCAATTGGGTGGTGGGAGGTGTCCATTTCAGGCTGCACTTTGACGAGTATAGACCACGGATAAAGGAGTGTGAGGCCTGGCTGCTCTCTCTCTAACTGTGCACGAAACGAAAAGGTTTCATCACAGACCGCTATTGAGAAAGCCGGCAACATCGCCAGGTCACCCCGACAAAGGCAGAAGCGAATGCTGCTGTCAACTCTGTTAGAAGACGCATCAACAGACCCGCAGACCCAAAGGCGTGTGTCTGCCTAAAAGTGTAACAAGCTCATCAGAAATATTTTAAGCAGTATTTCAGTCAGAGGCTGGGCAGGGCAGAAAAAGTAGCATCCTGGGACAAAAGTGCAGAGCAAAGTTTTTCAGAAACTCCGGTGAAGTTGTGCCTCTTTTGATAATTTAGTAATTGTGAGTATTATGTGTTGTGACACACCTTTATGGTAGTCCCAGGACCGTGCACTACAGTCATAAATAGGTAGCAGGAAGGCTCAGGGGTACATCAGGTTGCACAAAGGTCAAGATAATTACATGTCATTTCGAGGAAGGATGAAGGTATCAACAATAGTACAGTATAGATATGTGAATAAACTCAGCATCTGTTTTCTTTTAGCTAACCATACTTCACATTGTGCCTACAATGTAAGTACCTTTGGGAAAATAAGTGTTATAAGTGTCACTATAAGCCCCATACACCATACACCAGAGCTCACAATCAACACGCTTCCTTTTAGATTAATTGTAAATCACACAATTGCCAGCACATCCATTCACTAGTACTAAACACATAGGTAAAAAATAGTTACATTCACAACGCCAATAGCTCTAACTATAAAAATGCGAGACCTATTGTATTGCAAATGCTTGTTTGAACAACCACTGGATGTCTGGTAAGCAAGTGACCAACCACCGGACAAAAGAGGAGAAAAATGGAAGTACTCCAGAGGCCGGGCTTACATCTCGCCACCCGTAAAATAAAATGACGTAATGGGGAGCCGCGGACAACTGCCAATAGATAAAGGGAGCCACGGGTCGAAAAAGTTTGGGAACCACTGGTATAAGGGCATGGGATGTAGACAGGCAGGGTGGAGGTGACAGGGACAGGTAACAGTCACCTGACAATGCTAGGCAGGTGGAAGGGGAGTGGCAGCTCAACAGAACACTCAGAGTAGATAGGAGTGGCAGGTCCATGGAACGTGGTGGGCAAAAAGGATGGAGCAGGGGCACGCACACAGACATCGGAGGGCAGGGGGAAGGAGAATAGGGGCAGCAAGCTAAGCACAGAGGCTAAGCAGGAGGTCAATAATGGGGCAATAAATTGGGCAATGGAG
Source organism: Lissotriton helveticus (assembly GCF_964261635.1). Taxonomy (NCBI): domain Eukaryota; kingdom Metazoa; phylum Chordata; class Amphibia; order Caudata; family Salamandridae; genus Lissotriton; species Lissotriton helveticus. The sequence continues at coordinate 936,488,711 of NC_136063.1, read as the reverse complement.
GGCAGGGGGGGTTGACTGGTACATTATGCTAAATGGAGAGCAGTGGCAGCATATCAGACCATGCATGGCAGGAGGAAGGAGGCTAGTCCATGGATTCAGACAACAGAGGATAGGGAGGAGGTGGATAGGGCAGCAAGCTATCTGTTCAGAGAAGGCGGGAATAAGGAAGCAGGGACATGGACTTGGACAATGGATGGCTAGGAGGAAGGAAGGCAGGAGCACGAAGCTTGGATGGGGGCAGCACAATGCCAGGCCCTGCTTCCAATCCCCACCATCCATTGTGATATGCATCTTACTTAACGTTAAAAAAAAACTAGAAAATTGCTGAAAAAAAGAAAGATTACAGGGACGGTATAGTTAGACTCAGATTTCACTCATACACAACCAGTGAAAATCAGCAATTATAGTTACCTGAGCTAACTATAACTTACTCCCCCGCAATGTACTGCTAATGACCTCAGACATTACATCATTCATGACATGGTCATTTACATCACTCATGACATCACTCATGACATCTCAAATGAGCTGTGAATGGAATGGAACTATAATCGCTAGAACTCTATTTAGGGATAGTGTGTGTATATTAACACCCCTTTTTTTCTTTTCTTTCGTCTAAGAACCATTGTAATATGCAACGTGCCCAGATTATTATGGCCGATAGCCTTTCACTTTATAGTAATGTGTAGTCCATTGTTTATGTTGATGTTTGCAATCCTAAGTATGTTTATTATGAATAAGTCACGTTGTCGAACATACAGGTATGGCGGTCACTGGGCAAGATGAGCTGAAATGACATTGAGTGCATGTTAACACTTGTTTTCTTTTCTTTATTGTATCAATTCCTGAGTTTTCACATCGTGACCAGGCCAATATGGCTGCCAGCTTTTTGGATTAAAGTAATATGTAGTCCTTTGGTAATGTTGGCAACTTTAGGCATTTGTACATTTAAATAAGGATGCTACAACAAAGTCTTGTCATCATCATCATAAAATCTTTATTCGGCTGTGGCCAGCCATAAAAGAACACATCATTACATAATGATAAAATACAGTACAAGAATACAATATAAATGCCATGAGCAAGGAGACGACTATTAGCGTAACACGCACCAGTAACACAATTAATGAGTAGGTTTAAAAAATAATCACTGTGGGAAAAATAAATAGGATAAAAAGTCATTTTCCAATGATATTTCGTGTCCGAACTGCAGAAGAAATATATTTATAAACCATTAAACAGGTTTACTCATCATTTAAAAGCTGAAGATGACACAGGGCAGCCCGACATTTTCTAATATCTAGAAATTTTAACAATGGTTTTAGAAAGGCACATCTTTCATTAGTATACAGATTACAAAAAAACATAAAGTGCAATGTGCTCCATGTTGATTCTGAGTCACAGGAGCATAAGTCCAAATCGGCATCAGAATATACATCTCGGGGATATGAGACTAACAGATGGGAGATTCCAAACCTGAACCTAATGAGATAATGCAGTTTGGCGTGACTAAAGTGAAGGGATAAATAAAACTCCATACCTGGAGAACAGACTAGAAGTGAATGGTCTACAACCCTTTTCTTCATTGTTTCTTGTCTGTCTCCCAGAGAATATTTTCAACTTTGCCCTTGATATTTTTGCAATGTTCCCGGGATTCTCAAAACAATCCAACAATCCCAGAGTCTCCAGTTGCGCCCTGACATAAGAGAACCATGGGATTTTACTCACCCAGTCCAATTTTAAGCAGTCTGTGATGATGGTGTGATTTAAGACTGCCGCTTCCTTGGCCTGAATGTTATGCCACAACAACAAAGGAGCCAATTGTATACAAAAGGACAGAGGAATCACCCCGAGCTCGCTATGACAGATGGTAGCAGTGGTGGATTTAGGGACGCTCAGTAATCTTTTCATAAACCTATTCTCAGCTCCCTGCAGGCATTCAGCTTTACAAGAGCCCCAAACTCCAGCACCATACAGGGTGACAGCACACGTACGTGCTTTATAAATTTCAGTCATTACCTTAATAGGTCGAGAGCCTAGGTTTTTTGTAAACCTGAAAATTGCCTCCAAGCTTTGATTAACACCCCTAATCCTACCCTCTAACAGGTGGGACCAGGTGTTATTTGATTAAAAAAGAATTCCCAGGTAGGAACCAGTGGGCACATTACGTAGTTTCTCATTATTTATAAAACATGTCTTTAACATTGCAGGGGATTTACCCACCACCATGATATTGAATTTAGCTACGTTTGTCTTCAGGCCAAAGTCATCCATGAAATTGTTAAAACTGGTTAAAAGCCTCTGCAACCCCACTCCCGTTCTAGACCTTAAGACACAGTCGTCTGCATATAGTAGTGCTGGTAAAAACCTGCCAACTATTTGGGGGACATCCATGCTCCCAGTTATAATATGGCTCTTTAGGTCATTTATGTACAGACAGAATAAAAATGATGCAAGCACGTAACCCTGGCGTACCCCGCGGTTCATCGTAATTGGGGCTGTAAGTTGCACGTCTGCTCCATAACGTACCCTCCCTGTGACATCCCGATGCATTGCTGCTAGGAAGTGCACTATGAGCGGTTTAATGCCCATTTGCAACATCTTCTCCCAGAACCCCCCTCTCTGCACCCAATCAAAGGCGGACGTCAAGTTCATGAACCCTAGGTAAAGGGATCCAGGCTTGGCTAAGGTGTATTTACCTATGACTAGGTGCAGGTTGAGGCACTGATCGACGGTGCCCAAGCCTCTCCTGAAACCATATTGGATGTCAGAAAATGTTCCAGTTTCCAATACCCAGTACTCCAGCCTTTCTAAAATAACTCTACCTATGATTTTACAGGTACAGTCAATTAGGTATATTTGGCAATAACATTTAGGATCCGCCCTATCACCCTTTTTATAGATGTGAACTATTATGACGGTTCTCCAGGAGTCAGAGGGACCTAGCACCGTGTAGCAGCTTAATATGTTTGTAAGCAGTGGGAGCCACAGGGGAGTATTAGCTAAAAACAAATCCGCAGGGACATCGTCAGGGCCTGAGGCCTTATTCCTCACGGTCTTTCTTAAAGCCCTGTTCACCTCATCTAATGCTTGAAAGGCCAATGTTGAGGCCTCATAGTTAAAATTGCTAGAAAGATCTAGATCACTACCAGTTTTATAAAGGTTTGAAACGTGGTTGATCCATGTCTCAGGCATAATTGTCGTGTCAATCTTTCTGTTGTCATTCCCATTGAAATAGTCCTGGTTGACAATTTGCCAGAACTGTTTGGAATCCCTGCTTTGGTAGGCTACGTGGAGTTGCTCCCAAGCCTCATGTCTGATCCCGAGCTTGCATTTTTCTATCACCTGCTTATATTCGTTGCATGACTGCTTCACATCAAGTATATTTCGGGGTGTTGCTTTCAATACCTTAATTAGTTTGTTGTGAAAAAAAGTGCAATTGCTGTCAGACCACCTCTTATTACTTTGAGTACTTGACTTTCTTTTTTTAAGTCAGTATAACATTTATTGTCTCTTTTAATGAGTGAAATGATGTCGCCATAACTGGAGGGTTTATGGTATCCTTCAGGCAGACTAAAAGTTGGGTCAAATTAGTCGTTATAATTTTGGTTAGAACCAAGTCTGGATTCTGAAGCAGCCCCTTATTTTTAACATTGGATAATGGACCCGATCTGACTATATCAATTTGTTCGTAGGATTGTGTAGTCAGTTCTAACGACATAGGGTAATGATCACTGTAACAAATTTTATGAATTTTCAAAAGTCAGGGAATGAGGTTTAAAATACCCTGAGAGAGTAATAAAATCAATTAGGGTGCCTTGTCCTCACCCTATATATGTAACAAGATCCGTACTAGCAGTGATTATAAGATCCACAGTAAGTAATAAGGAAAATTTACACAAAAGTGAGTTAAAAATATTCCCACAGGGACTATGATTAAAATGGCAACCGCCATCAGTCGCCACATCCACCAAGTCACATGCGGCCTGTTTAGACAAAGGGCAAAGTTTACAGTTAAAGTCGCCTCCCAAAAGGACTGCAAAATCTGTTCTCAGATCTTCATTATGGCTTGACAGGACATTGTCCAGCTCTTGGGCGATGCTAAAATTTGTCCCATTAAAGTTGTTGTGATAAAAATTTACAACAACCAGTGTAAAGTTTTTTCTGAGAGAAATATTAAAAATCTGGAAATGCAGCGAGTCAGTCCTGATCTTTCCTAGCCTACCGTTCAATGTTGTAGAAACCAAGGTCAGTAATCCTCCCTTGGTGTGGCCACCTAAGGAAGTGTTTGCTGGTGTGTGGATTGAGAAAAAATTGATTATATGTACAATATCTCGCATCCATGTTTCCTGTAAACATATTATACTATAATTTCAAACAAAATCAGCCCACTCGTTACTTTCCAGTTTACGCGACAGACCTGCAATATTCCAAAATAAGCTGCTATAGGCGATCATATTCTTTTGACAAGTGACCCCCTCCGGTGTGGGTGACATAAATGAGGCATGGCTGTCCAAAGACACAATGTCAGTGGATGCCACGACTGGTTACAAGTCACACTGCATCATGACATCCATTGGCGGAGAGATGCTCTCAGGTGATGAGTGAGTGGTGATGCTAACTGAATTATCCCCAATTGCTGCACGTGTGTCAGTTTCATCAGTCAATAGGCTTGTTTCTTCATGGTGTAGCTTAATAGTGCTTTTACCTAGCTCAAAAGTGTTTATTCTAATATTAAGTCCTTCCAATGGAATATCTGTCGCAAAAGGGGGACCACCTACATTCTTGCAGTTTTGAATTCGACTAGGCTCTCCCTTGTCCCTTATGACTGAATATGCAGAGGCAAGGTATATGGATGTAGGACCTAGTCAGTCATTTTCCTCCAGTGAGCTCAGTGCCTCGTATCTGTTGTAGGCCGGGACTACACAATTAGAGGGGTCTAACTAATATGCTGATGTCCTGTAAATAGCCCCTCTAAAGTTTATACTTGATTGACAAAAATACCCCAGTGGAAGGACGTTGATAGCGTCTTTGCATATTGCAAAAGAAGCTGCCCGTTCTAGGATACACCGAACCATATTCGGTGACCTAAAACTTAGAACTACACTGTCCCAAGCCAAACCTTTTTCGGATTTGCCTACCCAGGCAACCCTTCTGACCATCATAAATTCAGCAAACAGATGACTTCCGAGCCCAGTTTTTAAATTCAGAAAATGAAGTGCCTTGTTCTTTAGTGAAGACAAATGTTCCTCCTCACGTGATTTCAATCGCGTGACATTGGCCAACACTATGGTGTGGGGGGTAGCCTCGGGCGGAAGATCAAGGAAGACATTCATCATGTCATCCCCTCCCTCACCCTGTGATCTCCCCTCAGGGCCAATTGGCCCTTCCTTGCATATATGCGGGCCATTAGGTACTGATGAAGGTGGAACAGGAAGATTTGAAGGGGACACTGAGGGGGGAGGGTTTGGGCGAGCCGCTACTTGTCGTTGTGGCCCAGAGATATTTCCCCTGACTAGGCCCCATAGCCTCTGGGTGGCTACTCCCTAGTTGGATAGATGGAACGTAAGTTATATGGTCCTCTATTTTAGTTAATCTCTGATCTATTGCTACTAATCTAAGCATAGGAGGATCAACTAGAGCTAACAGTTTGCCTTCCATCTGTTTTAAGAAAACATCTTGAGCTTCTATAGCATCTAAGTAGTGTGACCCCGGTAGAGTAGGATCTGTACTTGCTACGCCCACCCCGATGCGTTCATGCTCAACGGGTGGGACTAGGATCCCTCCCCTCCCTGGTGCCGCACTCTTGTTCTTGGCCTGCTTTGAAACCCGTAGGCTGGTTTTAGGGGCCCTGCAAGCTTTCCTTTTCTTAGTTTAGGGCATTACTTCGTGGGGCAGCTGCTAGCTTTTGCTGTCTGGTGAGGACATTAGTGGGAGTGACTGCGGGGGAGGAAGATATGCTGTCCCCAGTGCCAAAATTTGAGGAGTCTAACTGGGGCCTACCTGTTGTCATTAACAATTGTTGAGGACATAAAGTTGGACCGACAATTGGACCTTGTGAGGTAGTTTGTCCTGTAGGTAAACATAAGGGGTCCAGTGAGAGCCTCCTTTCAGTAAACTGGATTTCGTGTATTAACACGGTTCCCCCAGACTGAGGAAGGCATCCCAGGTCCCTACCACTCCCCCCCATGCTCCCCTTTTCGCGTGGTCTTACTCATGCCCAGACTAATTAGATGCAACTAATTAGCTGCAACCAATTAAATAAGAGGGATCTAATTATTCACAGAAAATGCAGATCTTTGAGCAAAATAATACACCCCTCTTCAATACAAAACCATTAACACAGGCTTCCGTAGTGTCCCAAAGTCAATGTTGGCGAGGTAACCCAGCCCGTCCTATTCCGGTCACAGGCTTGACACGGGCTTCGCGTTTATGAGGCTCCTCCTGGTGCCTCCTGGCGCTCCCCTGTGATGCAGGAGGGACGCGCCACCCAAGGAACGCCGGAGAATGAAGTCCGGCGGCGGGAGCAGCGTACGGGCAGCGTGAAGGCAAAGAAGGAAAAGAAGAGCATTGCGGTCCTCTCCGACCGTTCCTGGCAGCACCACAATGTCAGATGACTCTGGCAAAAGATTTCTCAACCGTAGTGATATAGTCCCTGCCGGTGCAGAAATTTCCCACCTTTGAAAGATCTAGTTCGGGAGCCTCACTCCTCAGTGGATGCAGATTCACAGTGCCTCTGGGCCTTCTGCCGCCACCGGACAACCCCGCCATTCTACCGCTGATATTTTATGACACAGTTTCTATTGCCTCGCGAAGAAGCCAGCCACAGAGTGGGCCCCCGCCTGCGCTGCTATACTCAATGCCACAAGCAGCAGCCTTCAATCCAGTAAACTCCAGCTGTAACTCCGTCAGTGTGAGCCCGGTCCGGAAGGGGATGGGTGGGTGTTGCTCTGTACTCCCTAATTAGGGGGGTACACCATCTAGCCGATCCGTGTCACCGGTAATTCGCCAGCACACCTCACCAGGACACCTCGCCTCCAGTCTAGGCACTTCCCCGCCCTCACGCAGCCCGCTGCAGCACAGGGTCCCGCAGGAAGCCGTGGAAACAGTAGAAACAGTAAAAAAGTCAAAGTCGAAATGCGTGGATCACATCCTTTGCAGATTAAATACTTCCAAACTACAACCTGAGTGCAGATTTCTCCCTTGAGTGAGAGGAGATTAAATACATATATATAACATTCACTAAAAAACCCACAAGTTTCAGGGACATTATAGTTAGAAATTAGCATTTAAAAACCTCAGAAATTCACTGAAAAAGCCACAGGTTTCATGGACTTCATAGTTAGTTGGACATTTCACTTATACAAAACAAGAGAAATTCGGCTGTTATAGTTACTTGTGCTAACTATAACTCGCGCCCCGCAACGCACTGCTGATGACATCACATATTACATCACTCATGACATGGTCAGTGACATCACTGATGACATCACTGATGACATCTCAAATGACGTCACTGATGACATCATCCACGTGATCATCTGATGCACCTCCTCACAACCTAAAATACAGTCAATCATTCTCGAAACCATAGACACACCAATACTAGGACAGCTACAATATTCTGTGCACTATGCATGCAGACCTCTAACCAGGGACATACTATTGATACGCTCTTCTAAATACCCAGTTAGTACCTATGCAGTCTAGGAATCCCATGCACTTCTCCATTCACCCATCCAGCACTATCTACGTATCCTATCACTCCACCAATACCTAAACACTTATAAATTCAGCATGCACTTTCTTTGCAACACTGAAATTACTCCAGTTATTAGTCGTATAATTAAGGAATGGCGTAGTCACTAACACAAGTGCAGGTACAATATTTTGTACACTATGCATGCACACCTCTAACCAGCTACAAACTATTGATACGCTCTTCTAAATACCCAGTTAGTACCTATGCAGTGTAGGAATCCTCCTGTCTCATGCATTTCTCCAATCACCCATCCAGCACTATCTACTCATCCTATTACTCCACCAATACCTAAGCACTTATAACATCATTATACACTCTGTTTGTAATACTGTAATTATTCAAGTTACTAGTGGTGAAGGTATGGAATGGCCTAGCTACTAACACAAGTACAGCTATAATATTTTGTGAACTATCCAAGCAGACCTCTAACTAGCTATATACTATTGATACACTCTTCTAAATACCCAGGTAGTACTCATGCAGTGTAGGAATCATCCAGTCTGTCCCATGCACTTCTTTAATCACTTATGTACCACTATCTACTTATCCTATCACTTAACCAATACGTAAGCAATTATAAATTAAGTGTTCACTCTGTTTGCAGCACTGTCATCATTCCTGTTACTAGTAGTATTCTAATAAAATGACCTAGGCACCAACACAAGTACACATAAAATATTCTGTGCATAATCCCTACAAATCTCTAAGCAGATAAATACTATTGGTCAACTCCATTAAATACTAAAGTAGTACCCAGGCAGTGTAGGATACCTTCTGTCAGTCTCATGCAATTCTTCAATCACCCATCCAGCACTATGTTCTTATTGTATCAGTCTGCCAAACCTAAGCACTTATGGGGCAGATTTACAAGCACCCTGCGCCACCAGTACGTCACTTTTTGTGATGGCGCCAGGCACTATTTTATATTCACAAGGAGAAGAAAAGGCACCCTGCATGGTTTTTCCTCTCCTTGTAAATATGACCCCTTCATACACAGAACTTTGCGCTGAAGGGGCATTCCATAGGTGTTGCTGTGGGTGTTCCCACGCAACACCCATAGAACAAGACACATCTCCAGATTTATGACAAATCGTAAATCTGGAGATGTGTGCGAATGCTGCGCCATCCTAGAGTTGGTGTAGCAAGGAGGAGAATTATAGATAGATGTGAGTATTGATTTATAAAACTAGTCTCGGCTTGCAAATGACTTATGATCCTATTTCTCGGCAGAAACATAGTATTAAAATTGAAGTAGATTTAAAAGAAGGTGCTCAAGCTCATATTAAGGGTGTTTATCTTCTTGGGGATGTACAACTTTCATTAACGTTGTTGCTGCTATCATGAATTTCGTAAAACGTGCAGCCAGTTGGACCGAGTCACCTCTCCTAGTGCATCTTGACAAGTCCAAACATTTATGAAGCACCATATGTGGCGGAGCCAAAATTTTCTCAGGGTGGTCAACTTTTTGCAGATGCACAGGACGCGAATCAGTGATTCGTCCCCTTTTCCACAGAGACGGCACTTTGTGTCCTTCTCGTCCTCTAACGTACCTGTATGCCATGAAGGGGACTAGGCCAAAGCGTAACCTCATTAGTTGGTGCTTCATTGTTGGTTTGAGGGAGGTCGAGAGATAGTGTGGCAAATCCCCGCAGTTTTAGAGTTTTGTCACCCAGCTACCATGACTTAAATTTTTCACTGCCAGTGCATCGCGTTCTGCCGATAATTATTTTGTTTGCTTTGTTAATAGTTTCACAGTAATGGCAGTTGGCAGTGGGCTTATCCAGATATCTTGTGCATCCTATATCTCTATACAGTGCATTAAGAATTTATGCCAATTTGTTGTAGGGGGTAATTATTAGTGGCCAGATATAGCTCTTTAACGTGTCCCTCTGGGCCTGTTTGGCTTTCAGGCAGTAGGCTACGAATTTGGGCTTTAGTAACCACTGCTGTTGCTGACACCCTTTCCATGCAGGATCAAGTACGCACTCTATGTGGAAAAGCTTTTGCCACACTGAAATTGCTCGGACAACTGTTTCCCTGGATCCCCTCTAACTGCAGACAATCTGTAACCCAGGCTCTTCTCTTGAGCAGACTGGACTACGCAATGCCCTTTACATAGGCATGGCTGGCTATCTCTTTGCTAGACTCCAGGTAGTCCAGAACACTGCCGCTAAACTAATCTATAACAAAAGAAATACAGCTCAGTATTTTATTGTCTAAGGGAATTACACTGGCTACCTGTATGTCAGAGAGTTAGCTTCAAGCTCCTGTGCTTTGCGCACAAAACCCTGTATAAAAATGGGCCACACATCTTGGTTGATAAGCTACAATTTCATGTTCCCCCACGAAATCTGAGATCATGTCATCTGGCCCTTGCATCAGTCAAACGCACATCAAAGGTTAGGATGGGTGATCAATCGCTCTCCAAAGCAGCTGCGGTCCTTTGGATCAACCTACCACTTGATCTTTGCTTGACAGACGACCATCTGCTGTTCAGGAAAAAACTGAAAACCACCTTGTTTCCCAGATACTGATCTCATTAAGACCAAACTGAATTGCTTAAATTTCATCCTAGCGCCGTGATGTCCCTTGAGATGATTGATGCACTCTAGAAATACATTAAAATACATATAAAAAATACTTCGCGAACTATGCCCACAATGCTGTGATGTCAACTTGAACTCCATGCGATTTTGTCATGCGCTGAGGAGGATGGCAACAAGAACATTCTACAATAGCAAGCTGACTGTGCCCTATTTAGCCAGATTGCCATTTAATCCCTGAAAATCATTGCTCCATTGGCCACTGTTGGTAAAAATGTTGAATCCATTACCTTAAGGAGGGGGAATAGATCTGGTGTGCTCATGAATTTTCTCACTTTGCAGAAATCTCCTTCTGGGGAATTCGCCACCACTGTTGTGCGGGAATGGGTGCAGTTAATCGTCCTCTATTGTTAGGCCCAGACACTGAGGTATTTGTATGTGGTCACTACCTCAATGGATTTTCCCTCAATATGCCAAAGACCTTTCCTAGTCCTTTGTCTATAATCACCTCGATTTTGCTCTGTATTATTTCAGGCAGTGTTCTTTGTAGTACGATATCAAGGCTGTTAGGAGGCTCTGGAGACATAGGGGGTTTGATCTAGCAGTATTGGGTCATCCGCATACTGTAAGGATTGCATTTGAGTTCCCAAAGGTTTAGGTCGAAGAGCTCTTTCGCGTGATATGTGTTCAGGGAGATCTGCCAAGTACAGGTTAAAAGGTGTTGGAGCCAGTATGCACCCATGTTTTAATCCCTTGTTGGTTTTGGTTTTGAAGGTAATGGCCCATCCAGGGATGAAACCAAAACCAGAGAAATTCAGCAATTATAGTTAGCTGAGGTAACTATAATTCACGCCCCTGTAATGCACTGCTTATGACCTCACACATTACATCACTCATGACATGATAAGTGACATCACTGATGACATCTCAAATGACATCTCAGTTGCCATCACTGATTACATCATCTACAGAATCTCTGACTCACCCACTCACACCCCAATATATCTTTTTTATATACCCTTCCAACTTCCACACTAACATTCTCAAAACCATTGACACACCCATACCAGGACTTACACTCCCACTCACTAATTCATAGGTCTACACACATATCCACTCATACATGCATACAGCTACTCATACACAAACTCACTCACTAATACAACCACTGATATATCTACCGCTCATACACCCATACATCCACTCAGACACTGTCAGTCACCCATGGAGCTACTCACACAGCTGCTCACTCACCCATTGAGTCCATCACACAGCCACTTACTCACCAATCCAGTTATACACACAACCACTCACTTATTCATTCAGATACTAGCACATACTTACCTATACAGCCACTCTCACGATCACACACTTACACATAGACACTCATATACCCCAACATACACCTATACTGCCTTTCACATATGCAGTTTCTCACCCACATACCACTGACATATCCATTCACTCACAGACAGCCACACACACACTCAGTCACCCATACAGCGTCTCACAGATCCACTCCCTAACCCATACAGGGACTGACTCACCAACTCACTCATCCATGCAGGCAGTCACACCCCCCTCACTCATCCACCCAGACACTCATATACCCATACATGTACTCAACCAAACAATCACCCATACAGCCACTCACGTACCCACTCAGTAACCTGTACAGGGACTTAGACACCAACTGACAGACTGATACAGATAATCACAGAACCTAGTCACTCACCAATAAATTCACTGAGACACCTACTAACTCACTTATACAGTCAGCCACGCACCAACTGAATCATCCATAAAGACACTCATACACCTCCTGCTTCACCAATACACCTTGGTATCAGCGGCGGCTTTCCGCAGGAGTGCTGCAGGGTGGTGGGGTTTTGGAGGGGCAGGGTGGGGGGTAGTGGAGTCCAGCATATGATGGACAGGAGTAAGGTAAGTAATTAAATAAATAAAACAATTTACCTTGCGCGTGCTGCATCGCCTAGTTAGCGATGCTGCGCTCCCAGGATAAATTGTTTTATTTATTACATTACTTACCTTTCTCCTGTCCATCGTATGTTGGACTCCACTACCCCACCACCCTGCCCCTCCCCTGTCCCACCTCTCTGCCCGCAGCACTCCCTCTGTGAGCCGCCCCTGCTTGGTATATATATTTAACACTTATACACTTAATATTACCAGTCACTGGATGATGTCATCAGAGATGTCATCAGTGATTCCATTTGAGATGTCATCAGTGATGTCACTGACAATGTCATGAGTGATGTGATATGTGAGGTCATAAGCAGTGCATTGCGAGGGCACAAGTTCACCCACCTGGGTCCAGACCCTGATAGCTGCCAACCCTAAAGACGCCAGCACACCCAAACCCCTAAGCTGCATCCTCCTCAAAGTACGCTCCCTGCACAGACATGCAGTAGTAATCTGGGACCTCCTCAACATCCTCTCATCCAATGTCGTCTTCCTCACAGAGACTTTGACCAATTCCATCTCAGCACCCGACATCGCAACCGCCATCCCTGACCAGTACAAGATGCAGAGGAAAGACTGCCCCAACCACTCTGGAGGAGGCCTCGCCATCATCCACAAAAGCTTCCTCTGACTGACAACTTCTATCTCGAATGACTCCTCATCTCCTATAGAACACATCCACTTCCAGATCCTAGTCAATCCCAGAATGACTCTACGCAGAACTCTCGCGTACAGACCTCCCCGACCTCACACCCTGTTCACTAACACCACCGTAGACCACATCGCGCCCCATGCCCTCGCCTCCACAGACTATGTACTGATTGGAGACCTGAATTTACACCTTGAAAACCTCAGCAACTCCAACTCATCTGCCCTCCTAGTCAACCTCGACAACATCAGACTGAAACAACTCATCACCACCCTCACCCAGAAGGCAAGACACACCCTTGACCTGATCTTCACCAGAGGAAATAACATCCGCTTCAGTCACACCACGCAACCCCTCTGGACAGGCCACCACCGTGTCCACATCTCTTTTTCAAAACCCACCCCACACAAGCCAATGCCATGCCCCCACGCAGAAACTGGAGCAAGATCACAGGAGAGCACCTTGCATCTGTCCTCAGCCGCGCTCCTCTCCCCACTACGACCGGCACCAACTCTGCAGCCAACAAACTCCACAAATGGATCTCCAACTGCTCCAACACAGTCACACCCCTCCAGAACTCCGACAGACAACACACCATGAAAGCCATCTGGTTCACCACAGACCTCCGAGAATCCAAGTGCTCATGCCGATGTGTTGAGAAAGCATGGAGGAACAGCAAAACCCCGGAAGCACGCATCGCCAACAGGACCCAGATCGATGAAGAGGAACTTTATCCAGGACAGAATCTTCTCCAGCTCCCAGAACTCCGAGGAACTCTTCAACATCATACAAGAACTCACCAGACCCCTCAGAGAAACCACCAGCGTCCCTCCTTCCCAGGACCTCTGCAACAAACTCAGTTCCATCTTCCACCACAAAATCAAGACACTATACGACAACTTCGAGGAACATGTCCAAGGCACCGACCCAACACCCTCCACCAGCAATGACACTCAGGCGACCATCCTTGCCTGGACCCCTGTCACCACAAAAGACACTGCAAAGACCATAGGAAATATACACTCCGGAGCAGCCAGTGACCCCTGCCCGCCACACATCTTCCACAAGACCTCCTCCACCTATCCACCAGAACTACGACAGACAATCAACTGCACCCTTGAAACAGGCACATTCCCCGACAACTGGAAATGCATTGAAGTCAAACCCCTCATCAAGAAGCCCTCCGCCGACCAGACGGACCTCAAGAACTACAGGCCCATCTCTCTCCTCCCCTTTTGCCACTAAGGTCACTGAGAAGATCCTGATGAACTTCCTAGAATCAAACGACAGCCTCGACACATCTCAATCCGGTTTCCACAGTAACCAGAGCACTGAGACCACCCTCCTAGGCGCCATTGATGACATCCGTATACTCCTCGATTAAGGCCACATGGCAGCTCTCATCCTACTTGATCTCTCAGCAGCCTTCAACACCTTCTCCCACCACACGTTAGCTGCTAGACTCCATGACGCCGGCATACAGTGAACTGCTCTAGACTTAATCGGCTACTTCCTCGCCAGCCGAACACAAAGAATAAGACTCCAGCCCTTCCTCTCCGAACCCACAGAGATCAGATGTGGAGTTCCCCAAGGATCCACTATCAGCCCTACGCTCTTCAACATCTACATGGCCCCTCTTACAACCATCATCAGAAAACACAGACTCAGTATAGTATCCTACACTGACGACACCCAGCTCATCCTCTCCCTCACCAAGGAGCCCAACATCACCAGGCACAATTTCCAGTAAGGAATGAAGGATCTCGCATCCTGGATGAGCAGCAGCTACCTGAAGCTCAACTCTGAGAAAACGGAAGTCCTCATCCTCGGATCCATCCCCCCTGTGTGGGACGACACCTGGTGGCCCGCCCCCCCTTTGAACCCCTCCTAACGCCAGCGGACCACGCTTGCAACCTCGGCATCATACTCAACCCTCACCATAAAACAACCGATCAACGCCGTTTCCTCTACTTGCTTCAACACCCTCCACACACTCGGCAAGACCTTCAAATGGATCCCCGAATCAAGGTAGACCATCACCCACGCACTCAACACCAGCACGCTGGACTACGGGAACACTCTCTGTACCGGAATCAACAAATCTCTACTTTACAAACTCCAGACCATCCAAAACGCCACAGCCAGACTCGTCCTCAGCATCCCACAACAAGACCACATTATCAAATGCCTCCGAGACCTCCACTGGCTCCCTGATGAAAAAAGAGTGACCTTCAAGCTGCTCAAACATTCCTACAAAGTCCTCCACAACACGGACCCTAATACCTCAATGAAAGAATCTCCTTCTACGCCCCCAAGAGAAATATACGCTCCGCTGATGTAGCCTTGGCCGAAATCCCCTGCATCCCCGGAGCCAGAATTGGAGGCAGATCCTTCTCCTACCTTGTGGCCAAGAACTGAGAAGGAAGAACCCCAAGACCCGGCTCTTTGGATGACCGGAGCTGACTGAAACCCCCTCCCTGCAGGACCTTGAGACCCTCACAGGTGAGTAGTGCACTCTACAAATCCCTGATTGATTGATTGATTGATTGATAGTTGGCTTAGCTAATTAACTGTAACGTCTCTGCAACCTTTGTTTTTTCAGTGAATTTCTAAATTTTTTTAAAATTCCATTTCCTAACTATAACGTTGCTGTAACCTTTATTTTTTCAGTGAATTTTTAAGGTTCTTTGAAAGCTCATTTCTAACTATAACGCCCCTGTAACAATTATTTTTTAGTGAATTTCTATGGTTTTTCAGTTTATTTCCTAGCTATAATGTCCCTTTGTTTTTTTCAGTGAATTTCTAAGGTTTTCTTCAATTTTATTTTACAACTATGATCTGTCTTATACTTATTCTCAACACAAAGGCTCTTGTCAGAGCCACCCAAGATGCCAAAATGTTGTTTATTTTCTAGCCAAATACTTTTTTTTTGACTTTTTGGAATTTGTGCGGACTTTGAGATGATCACGTTGTGAAATCACAAAACAAAAGAAGACATTCAACGACCACCACCACATTAAAAAATGTGAACTTAAAAATGAATTCTAAGTATTGCAATACACACATTACTAACTTAAAGAACATAGTTGCACACATATATTTGTAGTAACTTTTTAAAAAACTGTGTTGTAGCTCTACTTCTTGTTTTTGCGTTTACACAAAGAGTGATGATGTCTCTTGTAACCACGACGATCTGACCTTTTTTAAGGTGTGCAAAACACATATATGCACAGATTTTACAGTATGCACATATTTAACAGTATTTTAGACAGTAGGGTCTTTTTACTGCACTGTTAAAAGTCATGTTTTTTTAGGGACTTTTCATAAAAACAACCTTTTAAACTGATTTTCCGGGTTTGCAGTGACGCCAGGCATCGCGATTATATCAGTAGCCAGGATCACCGTGAATATATCGCAAAATGACAAAATAAATGCAGGTATTCAATAGCCATCACCACATTCAAAACTTATAACTGCAAAATGTATTATAACCAACACACTAAACACATTACTATCCAAACGACTGTATATTAGCATCTACAACTCCCTCAATACTTCTATAACACAGTGAATTACTTTTTCAGACTTCATGCATCACTGCATCAATAAGTCTCTCATTCACCGTATAGGTATTTGAGGGGATCTCTGAGATGGTCCAACAGCCTATCAATACTTCTGTAATGAAATGCATGACTGCCTCAGTGCATCTATGAGTGAGTGCATCAGTGTCACAATGGGACTATGATTGGTTGCATACATCTCTAACTTAATCTGTGAGTAGGTGCATGAGTGCCTTTGTGGATTTATAGGTACATATATGACTGTTCGATTGGATCTGTGAGTGGATACATGAGTGTCTAAGAGGTGTTTGAATAGGAGAGTGGGTGGGTGAATGAGTGTCTGAGTGGATCTGTGAGTGAGTACATAAATCTCTCAGTAGGTCTATGACTGGCAGTATGGGTATCTGAGTGGTTCTGTCAGTGGGTGTGTGTGTCTGTGAGTGTGGCTGTACATAGATACATGAATCTCTGAATGTATAACTAACTGGATGCATAAGTCTCTGGGTAGGTCTATCAGTGGCTGTACGAGTCAATCAATCAATCAATACATTTATAGAGCGCGCTACTCACCCGTGAGGGTCTCAAGGCACTGAAGGGAGGGGGGTGTCGCTACTGCTCGAATAGCAAGGTCTTGACCTGTTTTCTGAAGGTGAGATAGTCCTGGGTCAGTCGTAGGTGCGCGGGGAGGGAGTTCCATGT
Organism: Lissotriton helveticus; assembly: GCF_964261635.1. Taxonomy (NCBI): domain Eukaryota; kingdom Metazoa; phylum Chordata; class Amphibia; order Caudata; family Salamandridae; genus Lissotriton; species Lissotriton helveticus. The sequence continues at coordinate 936,471,515 of NC_136063.1, read as the reverse complement.
TTTGGCTGCCAGGTAGGAGAAGGATCTTCCTCCGGTGGTGGTTCTGCGAATTCGTGGGACGGTGGCGAGGGCGAGGCTGGTCGAGTGGAGCTGGCGGGTGGGGATGTAGAACGAGAGGCAGTTGTTGAGGTATTCGGGGCCCTTGTCGTGTAGCGCTTTGTGTGCGTGGGTGAGGAGCCTGAACGTGATCCTCTTGCAGACGGGGTGCCAGTGCAGGTTTCTCAGGTGGGCGGATATGTGGCTGTGGCGAGGGATGTCGAGGATGAGTCGTGCAGAGGCGTTCTGTATGCGTTGAAGTCATGCCTGAAGTTTGGCTGTGGTTCCTGCGTATAGGGCGTTTCCGTAGTCCAGTCGGCTGGTGACGAGGGCCTGGGTGGTGGTTTTTCTGGTTTCGGTGGGGATCCGTCGGAAGATTTTTCGAAGCATGCGCAGGGTGTTGAAGCAAGATGACGAGACGGCGTTGACTTGCTTGGTCATCATGAGGGAGGAGTCCAGGATGAATCCCAGGTTGTGTGCGTGGTCCATGGGTGTTGGCGCGGAGCCCAGTGCTGTGGGCGACCAGGAGTCATCCCAGGCGGATGTGAATTGTCCGAGGATGAGGACCTCCGTTTTGTCTGAGTTCAGCTCCAGGCGACTGAGCTTCATCCATTCTGCGACGTCTTTCATTCCTTCATGGAGGTTGGTTTTGGCGGTGTCTGGGTCTTTGGTGAGGGAGAGTATCAGTTGGCTGTCATCGGCGTAGGAGATGATGTTGATGTTGTGTTTGCGTGCGATGGTGGCGAGGGGGCTTATGTAGATATTGAAGAGGGTAGGGCTGAGCGAGGAGCCTTGGGGTACTCCGCAGATGATCAGGGTGGCCGCTGAGCGGAAGGTAGCGAGGCGGACTCTCTGGGTTCTGTTGGAGAGGAACGAGGTGATCCAGTCCAGGGCCTTTCCTTGGATCCCAGTGTTGAGGAGGCGGGTTGTTAGGGTGCGGTGGCACACGGTGTCAAAGGCTGCCGAGAGGTCTAGGAGGATGTGGGCGGTTGTTTCTCCGTTGTCCATCAGGGTCCTGATGTCGTCGGTGGCTGCGATGAGGGCGGTCTCGGTGCTGTGGTTGGCTCGAAATTGGGAGTGGGACGGGTCGAGCGAGTTGTTTGCCTCGAGGAAAGCTGTCAGCTGTTTATTGACGGTCTTCTCGATGACTTTAGCCGGGAAGAGAAGGAGAGAGATGGGGCGGAAGTTCTTGAGGTCTTTGGGGTTTGCTTTGGGTTTCTTCAGGAGGGCGTTGATTTCTGCGTGCTTCCAGCTCTCAGGGAAGGTGGCTGACATGAAGGAGTTGTTTATGACGTTCCGGAGGTGGGGTGCGATGATGATGTCAGCTTTGTTGAAGATATGATGGGGGCAAGGGTCAGAGGGGGAGCCAGAGTGGATGGTGTTCATGACGTGGGAGGTGTCTTCCGTGCTGATGGCGGTCCAGGCGCTGAGGATGGTGGTGGGGGTCGATGCTTCGGTGGCTGGAGGCTGAGTCTGGGGTCCGAAGCTGTTGTGTATATCTGCGATCTTGCGGTGGAAGAACGTGGCGAGGGAGTTGCAGAGGTCTTGTGATGGGGTGATGTCGTTGTTGCTGGTGCTGGGGTTGGAGAGCTCTTTGACGATGCTGAAGAGTTCTTTGCTGTTGTGGGTGTTGTTGTCTAGCCGCTCTTTGAACGATGCCCTTTTGGTGGTGCGAATCAGCTGGTGGTGTTCGCGTGTGGCGTTCTTGAGGGCTGTCAGGTTTTCTGTTGTCCGTTCGTGGCGCCAGGTTTTTTCGAGGGTTCGGCAGGATTTCTTTGAGTCTTTGAGGGTGACTGTGAACCATGAGGTTTTCCTGTTGCCGGTCTTGCCTGGGGGGTTCTTCAGTAGAGCGAGGTCGTTGGCGCAATTGGTGATCCACTGTGCGAGGTTGTGGGCTGCGTCGTTGATGTCAGCGATGTCAGCCGGCGGGTTCTGGTTTAGTGATGAGAGGAGCTGGTCTGTGGTGATTTTGCTCCAGCATCTACGGGGGATTTGTTGTGTGCGGTGGTGTGATGTATTCTTTTTGAAGGTGAAGTGGATGCATCTGTGGTCGGTCCAGTGTAGTCCGGTGGAGTGGCTGAAGGAGACATGGTTGCTGGCGGAGAAGATGGGGTCGCGTGTGTGGCCAGCGAGGTGGGTGGGGGTGTTCACCAGTTGTTTGAGTCCGAGGGTAGCGAGGTTGTCGAGCAGGGTGGTGGTGTTGTTGTCGTTGTTTTTCTCCAGGTGGAAGTTCAGGTCCCCTAGGAGGATGTATTCAGGTGAGGCCAGGGCATGTGGGCTGATGAAGTCGGCGAGGGTTTCGCTAAATTGTGTGCGCGGGCCCGGGGGTCTGTAGATGAGCGTTCCTCTGAGGGTGGTCTTGGGGTCGGTGTGGATCTGGAAGTGTAGGTGTTCGGCGGTGGAGAGTGTGTCTTCGGCGTTGGTTGTGATGTTGATGTTGATGGTGTCCCTGTAGATGATGGCGATTCAGTTTGGTTGATGCGGTCCTTCCGGGTGAGCTTGTAGCTGTCTGGGATGGCTATGGCGATGTCGGGGGCTGAGGAAGCGTTCACCCATGTCTCTGTGAGGAAGGCGATGTCTGGTGCTGTTGTGTCGAGGAGGTCCCAGAGTTCGACGGCGTGCTTGTAGACAGAGCGTGTGTTGAGGAGGATGCACTTGAGGTGGTTGTTGTTGATCCGGTTAAGTCCGGTGGATGGTATGCAGGTTCGGAGGCAGGTGAATTTGCAGGCTTGACAGGTGAAGGGTCCCTGGGTTCGCTTCTGGGTCGCTCTGTAGCAGGTGGGTTGTCGGCCGGTGTTGAGTGCGTTGAGGGCGGAGGAGTCTATCTCAGTCGAATTCCCTGGCTCCGTCAGGGGCCAGGGGTTCTGGCGCTGGGCGCGGTCCAGTCACCGACGGGCGCCATAAAAAAATCTTCACTTGAAACCTCGAAGCACTCTCTTCTCACCAACACTGAACAAGGAGGAAAATACACTCATATACTCCCACTGTGTGGCATAGGGCCCAATTACGATGAGACCACCAACAACAGCCTGTCGGTGGTGGTCTGGCTGCTATTGTAACACTGTTTACCACCCGCCATATTACAATGGCAGGTGGATGGTTGGCGGTGAGAAAGACCAACTGCCATGCAGACGATGGGCTCCGGGAGCCTGTCGGTGCATGGGAGGGAGCCACAATCCCTATATTTGTGGCGGTGCCTTCCACGCACTGCCGTAGGGATTACGATGTCCCTTCCTGCTAGCCGTTTCATGTCAGTTTACCCGCCATGAAAAGGCTGGTGGAAAGGGACATTGGGGGCCTGTAGTGGCCCCCCTTAACACCTGGCCATCCGCTTTGGGTTTTGGGGGGCACTTATGGTGCCCCCTGCATATCCCTGCACCACGTGGCAGGCACCGCACGGTGAATGCCACATAGTGAAGGGATATGTCTGATGTGCATTTTATGTACTGCAGCGTGTGCAATACAAAACATATACATTGCGACCGCCTTGAAGGCAGTCCCACTGTAATACCCGGTGGTGGGACCGCCGACAGCAAGTCAGGCGGTCCCATCCCAAAATGATGGCTGTCGGACAAAAGTCCGACTGTCATCGTATTCAGGCCCATCATTTTTCAGCATTCTAACTGGGGGCTAAAAATACCAACATGCAAAGTGATGCTGGCTAAAAGGATAGGACTACGAGAATGAGTCTAAATTACATTGCATTTTTTTGGACACTATTGAACCTATTCACAAACAACATGTTATAGTTCATGAATTAGTACTACAGTTTTGAAGTTTAAGTTTACGTTAAGTACTACAGTAGCACTGCCCATGTTCTTGAAATGTTATTCATTAGCCTCTTCTATCTTTTCTGTGCAGAGATTTTTTCTATGGTGGCTCGATCTCCACACTTTTAAGCCTATGTTTTAGTAGTAAATGTGGGAGGGATAGAAGCGAGTGGCTGGAAAGTGTGGAATAATACCTGCAAAATAGAGGGGTTTAGTGAAAAGTAGAGCCTCCAAGCACTTCTGGGTGTGAGAGACCAATTCAAATCCCCAAAAACCTCCTTTCATCATTGTTATTTTTTTTTGCATAACTGCATATTCTTAATATTAGACTATTTTTAAAAATTATATATATATATATGTGATCAAGCCTCGGCTGAGGCGAAACGCGTCATGGCGACTGGTGGGCTGTTAATCACGCAATAAACTCACTGGAAACGAGAGCACCGAGTTTGTGGCTTTTTTCAATTTTTCGTTAGCAACGGAAGCGGATGCCGAGTTGGTTTCGAACTAGTGTGAATATATATATATATATATATATATATATTTATTTTGAAAGTGTATATATGTTTTAATAGTATTACTCAACAAACACCCGAAAGCTTCGACAGGGCACACGTCAGCGTTCTGACCAGCTGGCCTTCATTCACAACTCTCCAGGCATCCCAGTAAGTATTACTCCACAGCCTGACAAGTTTCGATGTCTTCACATCTTCCTCATAGGCTAAGCTTATTGTGCGACATCATGGAGAGGCTCTCTTTTATTTCCATTATCAGGACATGATTAATTAATTAATTGCCCGTAGTGGGTCCCGCATAAAGCGTATTCTTCTGAAGCATGCTGGGACAGGTAGTCTCTTTGGTGCATAATTATTCCCTAAGTGGGTTTCCGTTTGTATTTGCATCTTTAAAGCATTCATTTTCCTTTGGTAAGGTTTCGTTATGTCTTGGAGAGTCTTTTTTATTAGGTTCGCTGAGCTTCGTGGTCCATGAATTAGTTTCCAGCCACCGCCTCTCGTCCCTTCAGTGAGATGGCGCACCTGTCCATGGCAAGGCAGCCGTGTGCATAATTTTAATCAACAAACACCCAAAAGCTTCGACAGGGCACACGTCAGCGTTCCGACCAGCCGGCCTTCATTCACAACTCTCCAGGTATCCCGGTAAGTTTTACTCCACAGCCTGACGCGTTTCGATGTCTTCACGTCTTCATCGTAGGCTAAGCTTATTGTGCAACATCAAGGAGAGGCTCTCTTTTATTTCCATTATCAGGACATGCTTGATTAATTAATTGCCCGTAGTGGGTATCGCATAAAGCGTATTCTTCTGAAGCATGCTGGGACATGTAGTCTCTTTGGTGCATAATTATTCCCTAAGTGGGTTTCCGTTTGTATTTGCATCTTTAAAGCATTAATTTTCCTTTGGTAAGGTTTCGTTATGTCTTGGAGAGTCTGTTTTATTAAGTTTGCTGAGCTTCGTGGTCCATGAATTAGTTTCCAGCCACCGCCTCTCATCCCTTCAGTGAGATGGCGCACCTGTCCATGGCAGGGTAGCCGTGTGCATAATTTTAATCAACAAACACCCAAAAGCTTCGACAGGGCACACATCAGCGTTCCGACCAGCCAGCCTTCATTCACAACTCTCCAGGCATCCCGGTAAGTATTACTCCACAGCCTGATGCGTTTCAATATCTTCACATCATCATAGGCTAAGCTTATTGTGCAACATCTCAGAGAGGCTGTCTTTTACTTCCATTATCAGGACATGCTTGATTAATTAATTGCCAATAGTGGGTCCCGCATAAAGTGTATTCTTCTGGTGCACCATCACACTGAAGGGACGGGTGTTTGTTGATTCAAAATATATTTTAATAGATATACTTTTTAATATATAGTTTGATATTTCAATTATATAGAAATCAAATGATTAAGTAAATATTTTATTTTAGAATTTTATAGTGACCTTTTGTTAAAAAAATGAAACGTATTTAAATAATTCTACACATAAATAGTTTGCAACTCGACTTGTTCCAAAATGTATTCACCCACTGCACTTACTTCTTTCCACCTTCCTTATTGGGTTAACTGGTTCTTTTTCATACTCACGGATTGCCAGTCCCTACTCATCCCATCACTTAACAACATGTTGAACCAACTTTAAATAAGTCACTGAGTGATATACAAAACAAATCAATTCATGCAACTGTAAAAATATTTCATGAAAAAATAAAATAAATCAATGCATCATTGAAAATATTGTTCAGAGCAAGATACACACCGACTGGCTGATTTGCAAAGACATGTAAGATTATGTAGAAAGAGTACTCCTGTAGTTCTGTTTTATGTACTTATAGATGCATTTTTAAATGTTTTGAATTGGCCCCAAATATTAAAGTGGGAATAAAATAAGAATACTCATATACAATTAGTACACACAGAAAGGACTGTGATCTCTTTGCACTCATACTAATAGGAAGTCAGACGTTTCATTACTTTTTCAGAAAGACAGGGACATAAAACAGTACTGCTAAAGTACACTTTACCTACTCATAATTCATTTGTGAGTACCCTCCCTCCCCATGCCCTAGTCCACAGGTTAACATCTACAGAACATCCCACAACAGCACAACAATAGACAACATTGTCTCTGATCAAAGAGTTAGTGAAAAAAAATCACAATTTATTATCTTGACAGCAAGATGCATCTAAGGCGGATGTAGATGGGCAACCATCTCTTGTTTTTTGGGTCAAAAATAACATGAATCATTCTTTCTATATTATTGCAGCTACCTATTAGGGGTCCATACCCATTAATAATTAATTTCGGTGTATTAAAGCACATGGTTTCCATGTCAAAACAGACAGGCAGAACTTTTAAAATGTTTTGAATCAATATTTCCCCCTGAAGTTGCATAACACATGCATGTAAATGTTACTGGAAATATTAACATTTTATATTTCACAAAGTATTTATTTGCTTGCAAACAAAACATACACATTCATGGACAACATTACTTAAAGATGAACTAATGTTTTAAGAACAAGTGACTATAAAGATTTTTATAACCAATCGTGAGAAGTTGTGCATGCTTTGAAAATATGGTACATTATATATGGAATTTTATGGCCCAATTCTTAAAACATTTTTCTTGTGGGAGTCTAACATCAGTGCGGAAAAAGCAGAAACTCCACACATAAATTTGATATTTTGTTTCAGAAAGTGTGGATCAGCAAATATTCTTTTATAAGATATTGATTAAGAGAGGAGACTTCAAAACTGTAACAGATATTTCTGTAATAGTGATGCTGATTCTGAGGTCCTAGGAAGTGTTTGCTTCCAGCGGAATCATCTGTGCTAAAGCAGTAACCACCCTTAGCACTGTACATTAGTTGAAGTTCACAATTTCTGATACCTATCCTCACTTCTCTGGATCTTTAAGCGTTTGCCTGGATGGCCCAGAAATAAGTATCGCTGAGATTTTAGAAAATAAATAAAACAAGCTCATTTGTAAAAAATACTTTGGAAGGGAAGTTTTCAAATGAATAAAGTTTAAATAAATCACTATGAAATTCTACTTTTACCCTCTCGACCTGAAGATTTGCTATGATTCAACTGTTCAGGGCATTTGGGATTAAATAAAATAGGCATGCAGAAGGGAAGTTATGACAATTGTGAACTGTCTCAGCCTAGGGGGCTTCTTTGAAGATGATTTGCAGATGGAAATATCCCCACACCATAGAGCTTGAACTGTGCCTAAAGGACCACTTGTGTGAAAGTAACATCCAACATTTATTTATACAGATGTCCTAGACATGACCTTCCAATTTCCTCACTCACCTAGCATGGTATTTATATCTCTTATGGGTCTCAAACTGAAACCTTAATGTGGATGCCATACCAGGTGCCCTTCTCAAAAGGGTTCGGTTGAAAACATGCAGAAGGCATGCAAGAAAGGCAGTAGGGGGAGCAAAATGGAATGAAAGTTCTTTCACTTTTAACATAACAATCAATTGAATCCCACATCTAACACAGTAGAAGGGCTCCTTTTAGTCATACATACAGTTACCAGATGAATAAATCAAAATAAGACAGCACTCCAGTAATATCAAAAGCTATAATAGTTTGAGAGAATAAAACACATTTAAATCGTAGCATTGTGTCTATTCACCTTTGCATTGCATTATACGTCGGGAAAGCTAATGACCGTTATGGGGAGAGGTTGCACACTAAACCTTTGCAATGGGAACAACATATTTTGTGCACTTTAGCTTCACGTAATATAACCTTTAATCCTCCTGATGCCAAATCAACTAAAATACATGAAAGGCTTTCAGTAGCTTTTATGTCAAGCTGTGATAAATTCGATACTTAATTTAAAAGATTACAGGATTTAATGAATCTTGGATGAAATTTTGTTCAGTGGGATATTTACAAATATACCTGTTTGGTAAGCAACACTGTACACAGCAAGAATAGTTTAGTACCATGACATTTTGGCAACTGCTATGGCTAGTTGCATACTTTGAATTCTCCTTTTCTAAAAAATGCTATGATGCGTGTCAAAGAAGATTTTCGTAATTCCCTTCCCTTCATATCAGATTTTTTTTCTTCTGATGGCTAACACTCAGATGGTTATAACCATTTCTCAAAGTAGTTACATTTGTGTTTCCAGAAACCTTGAAAATTCGATTTTTTCCCAACTCAAGTATCTTAATAATCTTTTTGAGATGAGACTTAGCCTTGAACAGATATACATTTCTAGCTGTCTTCCCTGGTGAATTTTGTACAGTGTTGAAAATTGTTTCACAAATAATCATAATGTGCTAAGATGTGCAGTTCACACCATGCTTCCAAATACCTGTCCAACTATAAGCACTTTGTGAGGTTGTCATGGCATAAGAATTAAACTAGATTTTAAAAATCGTCAAAAAGAGCATGTTTTTAAGTCTGGGAGAGTCCTCAGAAAGCTTTGTCCGGAAAAATTACCTCACTAAAGACAGAAACTTCAGTAGGAACAATCCTTCAGCTAAAACTTTTTTTTTAAATCACCCACAGTTAAAGACACTAAAGTTTGAAAACTTTGCTGCATCGCTAAATTGTGAAATTGAAAAATGTGTATTACTCTGTATATAGAATTAACATTTTTCACAACTTTAGCTATGATGAGTCCTGTCCAAACAGATGGAATAGGCAGTTGAGTAGAGTTAATCCTACATAATCCTGTAATGTACACTTATAGCTGTAGTTTGGTCTCTGTGAATGTAATATAATAAATTAATTGAAGTCCTTTTCTACCGCAGAATACCTCTCTAGTTGTTTGTGCTGCATTTGACTATAAACATCAATTTGCTGCAAAGATTGGTGATTCCCCTAATGGTTACATATTGAATGCACATCCATAGAATACTCTGCCATGAGCAGCTCTGATTTAACATTCACCGTTGTTGTCTCCCAATGTGTGATAACATAATAAGGTGATCCTCATTTATTTTCTCCACTCCCTTCATGTTTCTAAGTTTGTCAAATAAATACTTTCAGCTTCTTCACCAAGAATTTAGTGATGTGCTGGTAAAGCCTAGCACATCATTTCAGGCCGTGGAGTGTACAAATAAAAAATTTACACTTTTCTCATTTCATGAAATTCTACTAACTCTTTTTCAAATTGGTTAATGCTTTTAGGGTAATCATATAACAGTTGCCATAATATGTGAAAATACATTCCAGTAAAAAGGATTTGCTGGTTTTTTAACTATCTGGAATCACAGGATTGAGATTGTTCCTTAACCGCATGCGTGCGGGCGGAATTCCGCTCGTACGCTGACTTTTTCAAAAGCGCACTTTACGTGACGAGCTGGGCTCGTCATGAGCGTGCGAGGAGGCTACCTCATGACGAGCCCAGCTCGTCATCAGCGTCGAAGGGGTTAAACCTCATAAGTAAACCAACATAGTTTCTCTTCCTATTGTATCACTGAAAAATATGGTGCATTTTGTAAAACTAAACAGCATGCAATTCAGAAAACTGACATTATATTGCAATATTACTTTTTTTCATAGTTTCAAAAAGGACATTTGTTTTTCTTATAATGAAAGTAAATGGTGCTCCCCTAACCATCAGTTTGAACATGGTGTCAGAAAAGTTTCTAGGACAAGAAATTAACTTTAAACTACACCAACAAAATAGTGGACCTCACTTGTATTCACAAATTTCTTGAAATTCACGAGTACATTCAGTATCTTATATCAACACAAATTTGGTGTACATTGAGTGAAACAGGGTGAAGTGCATTGATTAATCCAGAAATCAAAACGGGAGTGTAAGAAGTAGTGGTATGTACAGCAAAACGTTGATATATAAAAAATGATATGTTATGAAGTGCTGAAAATGTGCATGAGTTAGTTTGCAGAAATAGATGGATCTCCACATTTTGCTGAATATCATACATTTCAGTGGCATTATTTGATAGTGCCCAAGTTACACACACGGATGATTGCCTGATTTAGTTAAAAGACTTAACTTCAACACATATGGCTAACTTATTAATTCAGAATATTTCAATTTTTTTCGAGAATTTTGTTAATCAACCTAAAAATATTTATAGGATAAGAAAATCCCTTTTATTTGTCAAACATTTCACTGATATCTTTTACGACTGATACAAAAAGGAACAACTTCTCCTGCTCTTAGTTTGCCACACTGCTCAGTCTTCCGCGCAGTACCCATTCTTTGCTTGTTTTGTGGCATTTTACTATGAGAGAAAGACTCCAAGACTAGTACACGGTGAGAGCATGAAAAATGGGAGGTGGTGAAATAGCGGTATCAGAGTTACCAGGAAGATTTGTTGAAGAATTCTGAGCAAATGAATGGAAGAAGGTACCTTCCACCTGACATAATTGTGTGAAAGCTGAAAAATATACCCATTTTTCACTGTTCTGCCATGTGCTCAAATCAATCAAATTGGGCACAATAAATGAACTTGGATGCCTCTTTGGGGGGAGTGGTTCTAAATTTATTTTGCATGTTCAATTAAAATATTACAATTCAAACTCCCCCCGACTTACTGGATATGCCAGGGGAATAGAGGTGATTTCCTTCATATTTGGTGGTCCTGTCTGGCTCTCACTGTCTTTTGGAAGGAAGTCCTCAGCCACATTAAGGAGATAGTGGGGTTTTCTATTCCTTCCTCCCCGGTAGTCACACTCATAGGCATTTAACCTTGAACACTCACTGCAATGACATATGCGGAGTGGCACCTGATTCTCCACTTGTTGGGAGCGGCTCGGCAGTTCATAGCATAATTCTGGGAGAAGCCACACCCTCCACCACCTGGTTTCTACGTCTGTGTACTGTTCTGGCTCTTGAACTACTAACCGCCCACATTACCCATATGGACACACGGTTCACCCGCATTTGGCAGCCCCTTATAGACTATCTCACGGCGACCAGGCACTCCCGCTTGGTTCTCCCCAGACTTTAGGCCTTACAGCTGTTCAAGGATTCCCTTGAATCATACTCTTAAGGCCGGAAGTCGGACTTCCCTGAGGGACCCACCTAGAATTGGTTGACCTACCCTCTTTCATCCTGACGGCCCCCAGCTCCCGGCCGAAGGACGTTTTATTTTTTTCTCAGTGCATCCATTTGTTTTTTTTTCTTTTTCTGTGAGCCTTTTATGTTTGGCCATTCTTTAATGTTATTTTTCTATTTGTAACGGCTAACATTTCCCTGCTGTTTTTCTGATTGGAAGGCCCCTCACAGAGCAAGGGAGGTATTCAGATGTTATACTGATGCCCATAAAACATCTACATAGGTTTCCCTATTTTTTCCCTTTTCTCTACTTTTTGATAGCACCACCGATAGGCCCATGTTTACTATTTGTACTGTGGGGCACCTTGTCTCATTTAAATTGTTGTTCTCCTCCTTCTAGGTCTGTATTCCTCTGCTTACCCTACATTGGGTTTCCTGTTAAAGTTAACAGCAATGGTGCTTGAATGAGCGCTGTTCCCCTGTATTGAAATATTGTACGTTACGGGGGGCCTGATAGCATTTTCTATGGGTCAGCCTTTGATATGTATGTTCCTATTAAGCTCTTGCATTATGTACCTAGGATCGTGGGCTTATTTAATGCTCTTTTTTCTTTGCAGGAATGCTAGCCTCCATATGCTTGGCCTGTGTTGTATGTTTTTCTTATTCATTAAACAGAATTTTCAAAGACAATATTACAGTTAATTTGATGTAAATCTCCCAAAAATGTATCTGTTCAGAGGGACATTAAGGATTTACCTGGATTTCTGTGAGGAATCACCCTTTTCATAGTTTGGAAGTTGTCATCACTTCTTGTGTGAAAGGAATAGGGGATCTTCTAAGATTTTGTTTTCATAGTGGCCAGTGGTAGATTTTGAAATTAGAAATGTCTGTGTGTGTGGGTGTGTGTATAAAATATAATATGGGCAGTTCAGCAACAGAGTAATTATCAAAATAGATGACAATAATTTTGTCAAGGCTCTCTTACACAAACCAAAGTTTTAAAAACCTGAGTCTAAGATACCAGACCTCTTTATGTAGTAACTTCCTAACAACAAATCCATTATCTGGCAGCAGGTAATAGTTACCATAATGTGCTTAGTAAATGTGGGCTTAGTAAAAAAAGAAGTGCACAATTCAGAAAATAAAGCATGATTAAGTAGGAGGATAACATAACAAGAAAACAATCACCTATCCAGTATTAAGAGATAAAATATACTTCAAGGTAAAGGAATTATATGAGGTGTATAACATATTATAAATGGCAGCTTTTGATATAAGAGAGGGGATAGGAATATCCAATTACATTATTGGGAGTAAAACAGATGTTCGTGAATTTCACAGCAATGTTCAGATGATTTCAGCATGTGAATTATAATTTATGCTTATAGATTCTTGTTCAGATACTTTCGATCACATTTACAATGGAATAGTGGTTGTGTCATAGTTAAATCAACATTAATGAATTGCACTGCAGTGTGTTATGTTTACAGTCCTACTTCAAAGGGTGCGGGTAACTGTTTCAAGAACAACTTGTGCATTTATAATGCAAGTATTGACTTGGCATCTTTGTCGTATTTTTCCGACTTTTTTTTACTTCTGACCTCCTGTTTTTGACTGTGTGCTGTTTTTTGTTTTTCTTGGTTCTAGGACTCTGTGCACTTTATCATTGCTGACCAGTGCTAACGCATAACTGGTTCCCGTGTAAATTGTATCTGTAATTGGTTATCCATGATTGGCATATTTGATTTGCAAGTAAATCCCTAGAATAGTGCACCAGGTGTGCCCAGGGTCTGTAAATAAAATACTACTGGTGGTCCTGCAGCACAGATTGTGCCACCCACATGAGTAGCCCTACAACCATGACACGGACCTGCCGCTTCAGTGTCTGTGAGTGCAGTTTTAAATTGGCATGTCATTCTGGCATGTGCACCCATTTGCCCGGCCCAAACCTTTACTTTTACAACATAAAAGGTACCCCTAATGTAGGCCCAAAGTAGTCCCATGGGCAGGGTGCAGTGATATAAAAGGTTGGACATATACTAGTGCTATTGATATGTCCTGATAGTGAAATACTGCTAACTTCGTTTTTCACTATTGCAAGGACTATCTCTCCCATAGGTTTTCATTGGAGCTGCCTTGTAAACTCTTACAAGTGTAACTTCCAATTGGGAAGACTCAACTCAACACTCTCATGTTGTTCCCTAATGCCTCACTTTTGTACTATGTGTTTTGTATTCTTGATGTGCCTACAGTTACGCGTTTGTATACCCAGCCTGAGCGATTGTAAAGCGCTCTGATATCCGCAAGGATCTTGTTCGCGCTATATAAGACCTTCAAACTAAATAAATAAATAAATAGAGATTTGGAGTTTGGGGTCCCCGAACTAACAATTAAAAAATACCTGTTTTAGTTACGTTGATTTTCAAACTGAGTGTTTGAAAATGCCACTTTTAGAAAGTGTTTATTTTCTTGCTTTACCATTCTGTGCCGCTGCCTGCTTGTTGAATCCACGTCTAAGGGAGAGTGACAGTTGGGCGGTTTGTGCATTCACTCTAGACAAGCCAGGTCAGGTGAAGGGTCCTGTGCACTAAAAAGACATTACTTTGACATTTGCCTACATCAAAGGCAGAAACTGGTATAAGTACTGGAGCTGTGACACCAAAACTTCAGAACACTTCTGGACTAAGAGGACATTCTGCTAGGAAGGAGAGCTGAATGCTGTAGGAGGTACTGTCACTCTGTTCCGCTAACAGCTGAAAACATGGTTGTTTGACAATTAAGTCACCATCCAGTCAGAGCCGTTGCAAGCGCCATGAGACTTTTTAGTGATATGTTTTGTGCTATACAAATGTACCTGATTTGATTTGATTTGATTTGCTGGGTGCTTTGCTGTACTGATCTACTGTTGGCTGCTTCTGTCCTAGGAGGGAATGGACTGGACTTTGCTTTCTACATCCTGCTTTCCAAGATTCTTCAAGGGCTTGTGCTTGCTTGCCTCCTGTTAAAAACTCTCTGGGTCATCAAAAACTCCATCTGCAGCCCCTGATATCCTCTACTGGGATTTCTGACCTGATAAGTGGTGCCAATTCCAGTTCTTTGGCATTGGAGGGGGTTTTGCTACTAAGAAACAAGAAAACCCATGCATTAACACTCAGTACCTGTTTTTATGATGCAGCATCGCCATGCAGTTGTAAAACCAACACATTGCTGCATTCGGTATTACCTTACATTACCTGCAGGTTTTTGTTTCTTCACATATACTTTGCAATTTCTTGATGTGCACGCCTGTTATTCATGCCCTTTGAAAACCTGGGACTAGTAGGCCATTGAAAGTTAGTGTTTTTTTATGTTTGTTAATCAACGTGATAAAGTGATTAAACAGCTTTCTAATTTCGACCTATTAATATCAATGTTGATCCATCCGTATGTGTTTAGATAGAATAAGTATCCAAAACATTCAGAAAAATATATACTAAATATGCGATAAGTGAATATATTGTGTGCAAGAACATCATATCCAACATTTTCTGATAATATATATTTGGAAAATCTTTCAACAAAGCTAAAATTAAAACTGCGCTCTTTATCATGAAAATGTTTTACAAACTCCTTTGAGTTTTTCAATATTTCCTAGATGCTTTAAGAGATGCACTGATACAAAATATACTTCAGAATATTAGCTAGTTTGCTGCTCTCACGCAAAGAAAGACAAACAAAAAGTTGATATAGCTTCAGCACAGTGACTGACATTGTGCATCAGCAGTACAAAGCAATGCTGTCTCATTAGAAAAACACATTGTAAAGTGCACAATCTATTAGGTAACCTGATTCTAAAAAAGTATATTAGTTACGAAACTGATGTTTAACACAGTAATTTTGTATTGAAAATACAGTACAATCACAATCAGACATACAGTATATGGCATTTGTCAAGGGGGAGTCATTTCCATTTTTGCTCAAATTCATCACATCTGCATGAGTCATTAATTTAAATGTAAGGTTAAAATGCGGCATGATCTTTGGATATAGACCAACTTCAGATAATAAATACACAAAGAGAATGTTTAAAACAAAGTCATATACGGTATAGCTAATCAATATATTACTATATGGTGTTTTATATGCCAGCAGATTCTAATTCTCCCTCTTCCAAAGTGGCATGCGACCTGGAAATCATAAACAGTTTTTCCTTATTTGTGTACTGTTTCTCAAGTTTACGAGTTTTGTCCAATGTTTGTTCTTTGCTTAGACCCTCTTGAGAAGGCTCTTCCCTTGGGTTGTCACAGTTTTCACAGTCCTGGATTTTATTGGTTGGTGTGTCTGTGGACTCAAAGGAGGTTCCAGCCTCCTCCAAGTGGGTGTAGCCCTTATTGCTAGATTGATCAGATTGGGAACTGTCCGAATGCCTTCTGATCACTGATGCTTTTGTGAAAGCATCTCCAAGATCTCTAGTTTTTGAATGGGTGCAGGTAGTTGCCTTAACTAACAGGCTTGAATCAAGGTCTGTGCTACTTAGAGATGAACTACGAAATTGTGTGTGAATCTGTGGAGATATAGGTCTCCTGGTATCAGGTAGACAACTTGTGCTCTGCCGCCTCAATAGTAAATATCTTTGCGTCCGTGAATTTAAGTGACTGATATCAGTCAAACTCAATTCAAATTCTCCCCTTGTAATTTCTTTGGCACCTTTCTCCTCTGGGTCGCATTTTTTTGTGCTCTCCAAGAGGCATTCATCCAACTTTACGACTGGGAGGGTGAAGGCGCTGAACGAAGAACTGACAATGAATCCTGCACTGCTCTTTCCTAGTTCCTTTTGGGTGGATGGTAAGTCTGCATTTCTGTCTCTTGATCCAATCCTTTCTCCAGGCACAGCAGAGGCTGAAGGCTCCCGATAAATGCTGTAAACTGCATCTGTTTGGTTGGGGGGTTCCTTTAACTGCTTCAGCGATTTTGGAGAGGATGTCCGGGGTTCATCTAGATCCAGCGGGGATTGGTTCACTGTGCCACTGAAAGCCGTGTGCCAGGAACTTTTGGCCAGCATACTAGGGCCAAAACAATCACCAGCCTTTGCATCAAGGCCCCTTGACTGAACATAGTTGACAAATCCATTTAAAGGGGCACTGTCTTTGGATCTAAGACTATGAACATCAATCACGGTAGAGTAGAGGTCCCTTAAGTTAATAATCTTGGTTTTTTTGTCCCTATTTTCATGCAGTACTGCATTAGCACAAATGAAGAGAAATATCCCAATGCCCATGATCAAAGGGCCAAACACTTTGAGTTTATCTGAGTGCAAATATCCGGAAAAGAGTTTAGAGAAGAACCCAGCAGAAGTTGCCTTCTGAGTACCACCACTGACATTGCTGATGTTCGATTTGGGTGTTACTGTGCCACTTTCATGCACTTGGTGACTCAGCGATTGGTTTTTGGTTGCAAGGGACACCATTCCTTCTGATGACTGCTGCTTGGCTTGAAGTAGCGCTACACGGTCTTGGTAGACTTGATTATTTTTAGGCCAGTAGCCAATTACTGCCATAGCAACTCCAACCAAGAGCACCAAAATTCCACACAGGGCAATCAAGCCTGAAATAGAACACAATTTGAGTTTTCCCTTTACTACTACCACATCATTTTTTCGTTTCTTTTTTACTTTTCTTTTGACCTTGGGGGCTTGGCTTTGTGCCCGAAGTGGATCTTGCTTCCTTGCAGAAATCCTTAAGAGGCCTCCGGTTGCAATCATTGTGGTATTGTGGGCAGGCCACTTGCTACATCAGCTCCTGCGTGGAAAATAAACAGAAAACTGCATTAATTCTCTAACTAAATGAATCACACTTTATTTTCAATAACAGCCTGGTGGTAAAAAAAGTAAAATCCCAAAGAACAAAAGGCAGCTGCTAACTTACCATGAATAAACTTTAACAAACATAAAACAATACATTTAATCAAAATGTTAAAGCTTTTCATTTATGAGATTTTTACTTGCTCTTCAAATATTAAAAAGTATGTTTTGAAGAACAAAACCATAACTCCCCCAAATTTGGGAAAAAATACAGGCGTTTGGTTACTTGGGCAGATCATGATAAGCACTCCACTGTCTTTCAATTTTACATTGGTGGCAGGTAATGTTTCATCTGTTTTCATCTGATACATGCAATAGTCGACTGGTACAGAATATTAATTCTGAAGTCTTCTTTTGATACAAAAATAATTATTACATAAGTCATAGATGTGAATTTTATGGCAGAATTGAGTGGCATAAGAGCAAAATTACCCAGAACCTGTGCAGACGGTGCAATTTTCCGAGATATACAGCCTGATTCATCAACGGGACGTTTTGCGTGGCCCTAATAGCGAATCATAGCGACTCGCTATTGAGGACACGCAAAACGGTATTCATGTAGGAATTGCTAATTAAATAGCGATTCCTACATGTTCTCTATTTGCGAGTAGAAATTTGCTACTCGCAAAAAAAGGAATAACTCCCCATTCATTCCTATGGGCCAAAAGGCCCATAGGAATGAATGGGGAGTATCCCTTATTTGCGAGTAGCAATTTACTACTCGCAAATAAGATAGCGATTTTAAGGATGCCAGGGGTGTCCAAAGGACACCCTGTAGCACCCCTAAAATGCACATTTGAACAGGTGTTGCGCACACACATGTCCAAAGGACATGTGTGTGTGTAACATGCAAAAGAAAAAAATGCACTAAAGTGCTTTTTACACTATATATGCAATTTACCACCAAGTCAGACCTGGTGGTAAATTGAGACCAAATATTGCGATTTCGCAATTTCTATTTGGTTGATGAATTGCATTTAAGGAATCTCTATTAGAGATTCCTAAAATCCAATTCCTCGCAAATATGCGATTTCGCTAATAGTGATTTTTGCATTTGGGATGATGAATACCAAATGCAAAAATCGCACTCGCAAAGTGCCAGATTCTCAGAATCTGGCCCTTTGCGAGCGCAAATCAGCTTGATGAATCAGGCTGATAGTCCTCAATCTATATGGCTGCATAACAGCATTATTCTAGGAACTTTTCAGAAATGAATTTCTGACCTTATATGATTAAATGTGATCATGAAATGCACTATAAGTGAGTGGCAGGCGGCAAGTGGTCATCTTGGGTGAATTCTGTTCGAAGGAAAAATCTCTTACGATGGGAGTACCGCAAGGGTATTGTCTAAGCCCGACACTTTTCAATGTGTACACCACCCCTCTCATCAGGCTGATATCGTCTTTCGGCATCGATGTGGTGGCATACACCGATGATACTCAACTGATCCTAGTCCATGATAAAAACACTCAGGACTGGGAAGAAAATCTTAAATGCTGCCTGACGGCAACATTTGAATGGATGGAGAAGAACCATTTGAAATGTAACATGGGCAAAACGGAGATTATGCCAATGGGTCCACAAATGACTTTGTCCCTAAACTATGGTGGCCGGAGAATGTTGAGATACCGCCCCACAGCACCAATATGGCTCGTAATTTGGGTATAAAGTTTGACACCACTCTGTCATTCAAACAACAGGCACTGACAGTAGCCGGGACCTGCTTCAATATCATCAAGGGACTGAGGAAATGTTTTAACCTGCTTCCTTTGGCGGCTAGGAAAATGGTAACAGTCGCCCTCGTGACATCAAGGATAGACTATTGTAACAGTCTCTATGCTGGGACTCATAAAGTGGTCACACATGAACTTCAGATGGTGCAACATGCAGCAGCCAGACTGGTGCTGAAATGGCCGAAGAAATCCTCAGCATCCGCAGCATTAAACACCTTGCACTGGCTCCCTATAATCAAAAGGGTCCTTTTTAAGATCCTGATTATTACCTTTAGAGCCTTTCACTCTCGAGGGCCAAAGTATCTATGGGGGAAGTTTTCCAGGTATCATCCCACACGTACTTTGCGGTCCTCCAAAGCTAACCTTCTGTCGGTCCCTGTTTTCAGACTATGGGGCTCATTAGGATGGCGGACGGACTTGCGTCCGTCCGCCACCCTAGAGGAGGAGGGACCGTCCGCAGGGGCGGTCCCTCCAGTGCAATTAGGATGTGACCGCCAGCCTGGCGGTCACATCCTCAATATTTAACATTGCGGCGGGTGCTGCTTGAAGCAGCACCCGCTGCAAGGTTAAATATGCATGCTTAGCATTTGTATGCACAAAGCGGCAGGCACCGCGTGGTGCCTGCCGCTTCGTGCATGCAAATGCAGGGGGGTACCATAGGTACCCCCATGTGCACCCCCCACCCCCCAATCACCCTGGGGGCCCGCAACGGGCCCCCAAAGAAATCACTGTATGCCTTTCCACGGCGGAGAATCCGCCGCGGAAAGGCATCTGTTTTCCGCCATCCTAATATGGCTGGCGGTGTCTGATAGACACCGCCAGCCATGTTAGAGCTTTTCCGCCGCGGTCGGAAGGCGACCGCGGCGGAAAAGCTGCGGACTGATTTTGAGACCCACCTCCATCCTAATTTGGCGGTGGGTCTTTTGTGCCTCCCCGGCGGTTTTCCCGCATCCTCCGGGCCGGCGGTGGCTTCCGCTGGCCCGGAGGATGCGGGAAAACCGCGATCGTAATGTGCCCCTAAGTACAAGAGGTGGTAAATCTCTACCAGTCCTAGGGTCAAAAGCCTGGAATACTCTTCCCCCTCATCTCCGTACCTTGGAGCGAGAAGTAGATTTCCGAAAGGCACTGAAAACGTGGATTTATAACTTACCGGACACTTGTGTCAGAGCACTACTGTGATAGCCTGGATGAACCACCATAAGCAGTATGACCAGTGCTTACATCTTTACGGTCAGCAGCGGCGCCTAGATGCTCCTTGGAGTGACTGTTGCACGGTACAAATACACCATTACATTACATTACATAAATTCTCGAGACTGAAAAAGAAAAGGTTGCATAACTATTTAGGCCCTGATTATGATGTCGGTCGGAGATGCTTCCGCCCAACATCATTGCAGATTTTGGACCAACCGACCTCCGGGTGGTGGTCCAGACTGAAGTATTACAATGCCACCGGACATGGTGCGGTCACATGCTTCCATTTCGCTATGGGAGCTTGTGCTGCGGCAGTAAATCGGCCGCAGCACAAGCTCCCATAGAGAAATGGGAGATTCTGTTAATCCCTGCACCGCATGACAGGCACCTAAAGCCCGATCTCGGCGGAATGAGGGGTAGGACACAAGCCTGCTATGCGGAAAGTAATAGCCTCAAACCTAGAGGCACTTTTCACGCTGTACAACCCGCCGAGTATTGATGGGGCGGATAATTCCTGACCTTTAGGCAAGGAACACCATTATTGAGGTAATAATTCTTCCCAAATTTTGATAAATGAGCATCCTCAGTTGACACAAGTTATTTCTTTTGTAGACAACACCATATAGGTCCTGACGAATCGCAAGCCATTGCACATAGCGAGAAACATGTTGACCGTCTTTTTACTTCCTAGTCTAGTCTAGAACACGGAAACATCATTTTCCAGATAGTCTAGTCTAGCTTCACCTTTTAAGTGTAACGAGGGACCACCCGAATAAAGTACTCTCAGGTACCCTACGCTACATTTTAACTCACATTTAAGTCTACAAACCCTCTGGCCCCATACCCACACTTCACCCATAGGCAGTTGGATTCAAAAGGGATGTATGACGTTACAACGCATACTTTTACCACGCATACCATTACAACGCGGTTTTTACCATGCATACCATTACAACGCATAGCGCTTTGGGGTGCTGGAGTGAATAGTTTAATTTACTATTCCAACTCCAGTCCCCGTGGACACTAGGGAAGGTTATTGGATAGTAAATTAACCTATTCCCTATCCTAGAGCGCCCCCCAGTGCAATGCGTTGTAATGGTATGCGTTGTAATGACCGCGTTGTAATGGTAGTGCGTGGTAAAAATTTCGTTGTAAAGGTTGTATACCATTCAAAAGATCTCCGCCAAAGAGCCCCTCTCCGAGGTGAGCCCGTTGGGAATTGCACCGCCTACCCGACGAGGAGCAACGCCTATGATGAAGCATGACACCTGCAAGGGTGTGTTAGGCAAACATATCCAACATAATGGATACCCAGTGGGAGGCTAACACCTTTTAACCACCACTTTCTTCTTTGACCAGTGCATCTCACCCCCTTTTTCTTTCTACTCGAGGAACAGCCTTGTCCACTTTCTTGAAAATAATACCTAAAGGTGCCTGCCACACACTGCAGGGATTAACGAGGGGCCCAAACTGGAGGCCGTATAGGAATGGGGGCCCTGTTAGAGGCCCCCAAAGTAGCTTTCTGACAGGATTTCCATGACCTGGAAAGCCTGTCGGAAACCAACATCATAAACCTGATGGCAGAAATGCCGTCCTCAGGGATTACGGTGGGGCCTCTGACTGGCGGACAGGGTCAGAATTCAGCCGGAATGACCATCTGGTTTCACTTTGGACTGCTGGCATTGTAATGTGGTGGTTAAAGTGAAACTGAAGATGTTGGTCAGACAGCCTCTGACCGTAGGTCGGAGGCTTTTCGACCAACATCAAAACGATAGCCTTAGTGTGAAAAAACAAAGCAGATTATCTGTTGGGACAACAGCTCTACTATGCAAATATAAATATAAAAATAAGGCTAATATAGAGAAAACTTAATGAGACATTGAGCTCAGAAGTAGTGACGGGAAATTGGTTACTGGAAACATTTAGAATCGTTTTGATTTAGCGATTTTAAAGAGGTTGGCGTGTATTAAAATTATAACTGCATCAATTGTTAGTTTTGTTAATTCTTCTACACCTGCCACGGTGATGATCGACAATACCAAGAATAAATGTAATATTTAATAGGTTTTATTAAAGATTGTGCTATTTAAGGGGTTTGGTATATGCTTCCTTCTTGTGATCTGCAAGCTGTCTTTGATGGTAACCAGTGAATAGGCCTTTCTGTCAATCTACTGTCAGTGACACATTAACCATGGCAAAATAATTTTAATGTGATTTGATATGAGAAAACTCTGTTGAGTATCCAACCACCATAGCATAGCATCATACACACCTCACTTAATCGAAAAAGAAAGGATTTAATAGAGATAGACTTATGCTAGTTAAAGTCATGCTTTAGTTGACTTAAAGTCCAGGTGATCAAAATAAAATAGAGATCCCTGTCCCTTGAAACCAAAGCGCAGTAAAAACCTTAAACTGATAGGCTGAACTCAGTCCGTTTTTTGCCAATGAAGGACGGTCAATATCTAAATAATGCATATGCTAGGAACACAATGGATCAAATGTACAAAATAATGTGCAAATCTGCACTTCCAGGTTTACATATTCATTTGGAGTAGCTATCCGATTTAATTTTTTAATTCACAAATTATTATTCTAGGAGTAGTCCCGGGAAACCATGACAGTCAAAGCTTCCCAGGAGTACATGCATGCAAAAGAAGTTACATATCAGTAATAGTTTTAGGTGCACAAATATGCTATTTAAATTCATAGATAATTAATTTGTGCATGCTAATAATGTTTTTCTTCAACGTAGAAGCCCTTTACCTTAATTCACATCACATTTTGGGGGAGTTCATTCTAAATTGCTAGCCTGGATAGAGATTTACTCCTGTCCACAATATAAAGAAATCTCTCATCTTATACAAGAAGAGTATATGCCTTGGAAATATCCTGTGAACATGAACATTCCAATGAGATTGAGAGCGTTTAGGTATTCTTCTCCAAATGGTCATTGCATTTTCACTCTGGAATGTTCACTTCCCACATTGGGAACAGTTTTAATCCCACTTACTGTTTCACCTTATCGAGAGCTACAATGTGTGAGTCAGTTCACATAATAGTGCAAATTCATGTTTTTTGAATTGCATATGTGAATTTGAACTTGCACACCATTCTTTGAACATCTGAGGTCAATTTGGGTGCACAAATGACTTTGAGAATCTGTTCTAATGCCTTAAACATAATATGATTGTTGGTTGGGGTGCTGCTGAAATTTCTGTTCACTAGACGTTAAGTTATCACATTTATCTTACAATCATTAAAAAGCAAGCTGTGGCATTGTGAAACTTCTGCAAAGGATGGCACACTTAAGTTCCTATATGCGTGCAATTTACAGTAGCTCACCATCCAATAGATCACGTGCTGACACTGTCCCTTATGACTTATGGAATTGGAGGAAATTACTTCGAAATATAAAATTCGACATACAGACCATGTTAGATTTGCACCTTAGAATGCATTTAAACTGCTGCAGAAATGTTTTCACATAGAAAATGACAAATAGAAAATTGTGCCTGCTCTATGACATGAGAGAATCCTTATTAATGCTGAAAAAAGTATGTTAATTAGTTGTATATAAAGGGGAAAGTGTGTTTATTCAAGTGTATATGAAATGATGTAGACATTTCTTTGTGCAAGGCTATCAATCTTTAATGTGCCTCTTTAGTTAGGCCTAAAAGCCTTTTTTTTTACTCGTTTTTCCTCACACAAGCAACTTGATTAAGAATGTGCTGACTTCAAGCTTATGTTTCCTTAGTCTCATCATACCATGTTAGAGCTACATTAATACAATGTGCTTTGCTGTGACTGCTTGGATAAGTAATGATTTAGATATATTTTATGAATGCTTAACAGAATATTATTGCTAGTTTGCCCCATCAGTTCCCATGAGAACTTTCCTCCATGTAACAAAGTCCTGAACAATGTTTTACACTATATTGGTGTGAATTTTAATCATGGAACTCGGGAGAAGAAGCATCAGAAGTTGACGACACCATGGGATGAGCTGTTTCTAGTGGATGAAAGGAGCTAATGTCTAATAAGTTTCGATGCATTATTGTGCAATGTTATATTAATGAGGGTTCCGAGCTAGTTTGGAGAATCTTTGAGACTGAGATCCAGATCTCCCTTACCTGCTCTGCGACTGTTCTACTGGAGAGTTGGCCCTTTGCTTTAGTTGCCGACAGCTACTCCTAAAGGTGATTTTATTCTTTCTTTATCCAAAGACCCCTTCCTTGATCAATGCTACTGCAAAGATCACTCTTATTTTGATGGTTGGTACTGCCGATGCAGGGAAATCAGCTGAGTTTTCAGTGTGATTCTTTATGGATATTCTTCTTATATTTTAAATCTTACTCTTTTTTCGAAAATAACTCTCTATGGGTTCAACTTAGAGTAGGTTAGGCTCCTTAGCTAGCTTAGTTACCTTTTTCCTGTATGGAACACATTGTATTGATTTGCAGTGTCACTAAACAATCTTTTTATTGATATTTCTGTAAACCGACTCATCTGAATAAAGTTGACAAAACAATACTAATTCTTTAAGAAAAATAAAGGGTTTGAAAACTTCCTCATCCTCTCATCATTGACTGAACATTGATGACATATGCTCACTTTATGTTTCCTTTCTAGCTCCATTCTAAAACGCTGGCAAAGGTTAATTGACCTTTCAAGAGCCATCAGGATTTCCCAAAGTACAAAACCTGTAAGTTGAGTGTTCATTCTTATATACCATTCTTGGCTAATCCTTAGGCTCCCGCATGATCCTTAAAATATCAACAGTAATATTTTTCTCAGGATTTTCTGTTTCTGAAAGGTATTAATAGATACTATCTTTGTTTAAGAACCCATTGAGATGTCATGGGGATTACATACATTTTGCATGAGTGTAAAAATAGAGCAAAACCCTTTGTGCACAATTTTGATTAATTGAGTAATAAGAAATTGAACAAACCTATTTTTGTCCATTCCCATTACACATACTTTTTTTGTTCCAAGGTAGGAATACAGAAAGCAAATTGTGAAACTCTTGCTAAAATTGAAACACATGTCATGCTTCTGTACAATTTTACAAGTGTAACAAAGAAAAAGCAGGAACTATGAACAGCCTCATTTTAGACAAGCATTGGCAAAGCCAAACGTTCTGGCCTTGGCAGGCTGATGAGATGATTGCCTTTTTTTATTGAAATTGAACTCGACCAAAATAAAAATAAAAAATAGCATGCCATCTAAACATTATGGGCATCTGCTTCAATAATCACTGAATATGTAAACATTAATTATCCATTGCATATAACTTTAATAGAACTGTGCAGGGGATTCCTAGCAGGCAAGTATATTCAGAACATGTATAGAAAACCATTTAAGTTGTAATATATCTAATAGAAAAATGGTTCTTATTTGGCCAAATAAAAGGCACTATTGACTTTGATTTGCTGTATCCTGAAGACAATTAAAAGAAGGCACTACTTTTATGTGGATGTGCATATGTGAAGAGGCAAAATACCTTCACTCACAGTGAAAGAGAGCTACTGGCTGTCGTGGGCTGACCTATTGCCTCGTGCTGTATCCTAATGTGGGTGGAAGTAGTATGTGAATGATAGATGAGCAGTCCACATGGATGAATCCGGCTAACCTAAATCTTCTTTTTGTATTTAGGAATATATGTATACACTAGGCAGTAGTTAAAAATGAAGCAAACAGATGCTGCTCTATTTTTCCTACTTTCATAGTACAACATGTGAAAAATTGATTTTTCTAGAAATATATTTTTTCTTTCACATTTTAAGAAAGGGGAAACCATATTTTTACCCCTACTTATTGTGTTAACAGTGCAAAAATATAGTAAATTCAGACTGCTGTATTTTTGCCCTGATCTAAAAAATATGAATGTCATATGTACAGGTGCACTCTATTTCAAAAGCATTTCATTAGAGCAAAAGCACAGTTGTGCTACTGCAAAATGCATATAATGTAAAAGGGATAAATATAGTTGAACTAAAGATTCAACATACATATTGAAAAATGTTGGTAATGTGCAAGATGCCAATGAGTCGCGAGGGGACACAAGGCATGGTTGGAAACAAAAACAAGGATCATAGATGAGCTGGATTCTATCCACTCAAAAGGTGCAAATTGAGTATAAGTCTATGCCATTCATCGCTGCCAGGGCTAAACTAACTATTGGATGGAATAGTTAATGGTATAGAAAGTAGAATAAAATTGTGTTATAAAAGGTTTCCCGAAATCAGGATAACACCAACAGTATAATCACATTCATATTCTTTTCATCTACCATCATCACCAGGATCAACTCAGTTTTTCTTCCACTACCATGCTTGATGGTAACGGAATGCAGTTAAACAGTTAATTAAATTGCATCCTTTTGTCATAACGTCTTGCTCAAGCAGCTTGGCTAATAATGGTAACTGACAGAAAGATTAAAAATGTGTCTGGTCTATTTATGATTCTCCATTTGCTTACTTAGAATGTAGAAAGTTACGAAGATAGGGAGAAGAAAGGTCAACTCTGAACTCCTGCGAGGGTTGTGGAGTTCCATCTGTAAAGTAGAACCGCGTACGATGCAGCAGCGGCCCGTGCAGGTAACATCGGTGTGGCCAGTTGGGGGAGGTATGATGCAGAGGGAAAATTAAACAAATGATTAATTTTCTCTAGTCATCATCCGTTACATGCATGGACCGCTGCTGGTACGATTTTCTTCAGTCGTTACCTCTTTACTGCGTAAATATGAGTTGTAGGCAAGAGTGAAATGTTCTGTTTTCAGAACCATGTGTAGGTTCATTCAGCTCTCTTTTTGGTTTGAATGTCGTGAACTCCCTAGGATCCACTTTTTGTTTGAAGGATCTTTGGATGAGTGGGTTAGCAGTTTTCAAATTGAAACAAGATTGCTGATTGATTAATAATGGTTTAGCTATGGATCTTTTTCCTAACTGTTTCTATCGATACTGCAGATGAACCGGAACAGAATCCTTGGTTCCACCAGGAGCCAGTTAAATGATTTCATTACTTGTCTGATGAAGTTATGTTTGTGCCGGTACAAACTGGTGTGACTAAAGCTCTTATGAATTTTAACCGCATGCGCGCTAGCGGTTTTCCCGCTGCGCGCTGCGATTCGCAAAATCCCTCGTTACGTGACAAGGTCAGCTCGTCACACGCGCAGCGCAGGTAGCGCCCATGACGAGCTGACCTTGTCACACGTGTCGAAGGGGTTAAGCAGAGAAAGAGTTTTTCAGAGGGAACAAAGTGCCATATTAATGCCTGCAACCACAGCACTGACTTGGGGTGCGAAAGAGAGTGTTTAAGGTGATCCCTAGGTTTCTTACTTTTGTTAAGTTTGTTGGAGATGCGCCAAAGCCAGATGGCCTAGATATAGGGGGGAGAATCTTTTGAAATCACAATGTCAATGAAGATTTGGAGCACTGATTCTCCATAAGACTAGGCAAGTGCTCATGATCTCAAGGCAGACAAAAGCACTTAGGAGATAGGTAAATGGCACCAAAGTGGGGTACCAGTGGTTGTTTGAAAAGTTTGGCCAACTAGCAATTCCAAGGGCGAATCTCATCAATGTTACCCCCAAAAATGCTAAAGACTCATTAAATGCCTCTGAGGGTACGACAGCCATAGTTAAAGATTCACATAAATATAGTTGCCTTGTATCTTGAAAAGATCTCCTGAATATATTAGCGGATATGGAAATAAGAGGAGAAGACTTTTCTTTCTTGTTGTATATCACGAGTTCTTTGTAATGCCTAATTAGCATTTTTATCTTTAATTTTTTGCTGAGGGTTGTTGGAAATCTACAATGCCATCTCAACTTGTTCAATTTATTTCTTGGCTCCGAGTGAAATGTTCGCTGCAGTGTATGGCCAGGGACTAATATCTGTTGGAGTCAGCTACTAACTGCTCACTATAAGTTTCACACTTGTTGCAAGATGTGCTCAGTAACCTGAACACACTAAACAGTTGCCTAAACAGCAAGGTCCGCAGGTGCGGACAACGAGACTTACAAACATTTTTGCTTCTGATGCTGTGATATTTTGCTTCTGATTTCCTGTTATTATACCTCTTGGCTACATAAACACGATTAGTAATTTAATAGCCCGATTCAATAAGTGTATTTTTCTAAAGGTAAACGTATTTTACCTCGGGCAATTCGGGATTAAAACACTCCTAAATCTGAAGCAAGACAACAGTGCTATTCACAGAAAATGTGTAAGGAGAATATTCTTGCATTTGTATACTTTGTGAACTCATATTTATTGCATTGTCCAGCACCGTGTTGCATATTTACAATGTGGCGGGCAATATAGATTGGTTATACTTAATTTGATGAATAATAAAAATCATTACACTCAAGAATAAAACACAAAAGGTTAAGAACATTAATTTTTACTGACAAAAAACATACACAGCTTTATACTAAGAAGTTAGCAGCAATGATTAAAAGTGCCTGTGCCAATCAATAATTAAAGTACAATTGTGCAAGAATTTCTTTTGTTTGTTTGTTTTTTAGCAGCGATAAATAAAGTGCTGTTGTGCTTGCGGCTAGCGGACAATTAAAAAAACTGTTATTAAGAAATGAATAGTTTTCTCCTTGGCAGGACGGCCCACAAAATACAGTTAATTGTGCGTATTTAAATACATTTAAAACCATTTTTCTTGAATCTCAGTTTTGTTTTCCTAATCACTACAACAATGTAAAACCTTTTGGAACTTCAGATTTAGAGTCCTGCACTAAACTTTTAGGAGCAAATTGTAAATTTGGCATAAATGTCTGCTGCAATAACAATCATTATCAGTCTTGGTTAATAGCTTTTTTTCGACAATATAAATGAACTTTACAAATTGTGAGATCAGGAGGGGCATATTCTCAGTGAGACAGATTATAATGGCGTGTCGACATGTCCTTACCCCTAGTTCATTAAAAATAGGTCTCAACAGAGTCTTCCTCTCTTCTAACAGCTAGGGGCACGTAGTTACAATATGTATTAAAGATGTGTTATAAAAGCCACATAACCTACAGCGTTTTGTGGGCCAGTTTTTTTCCCATTTTGGTATTCCATCCTTTGTACGGTATCTCCCAAACCGTAACAACATATATTTGTTCCTTAGAAATGGTTCTATATGGGTCATCAGATATAATTGAGGTTCTAATTTAATAAATGAGTTGATAACTGACCAGGAGTGACTCTTTTTTGTGAGCTCATCCTCATTTAAAAGTCTCGAAAAAAGAGAGGCTAAACAATTTATTGTCTGTTTATAAACTGCTTTGCTCCTAACTTCTTCTTCAAAGACTGGACACTTACAATTGTATAAACTCTCCAACTCTTAGCATGCTCATACCTCGTTATCTCCTGCCAACATTGGTTTACAAGGGTACCCTGGTCCGAACGAAACAGAGAATATAACGTTTATAAAAAGGCAGATTGCTGTACCAGTGATTGCCTTTTCAGACCAAATTCTAATTTGACATTAGTGTGCCCTATATACCTAGGGACCCCAAAGACTGATTTGAAGACTTTTATTTGTAGGTCAAAATAGGATTTTCGTGTCTTTGCCACGATAAATTATTTAACCTTAAGCCAAAGAGGGGATCAGCTTTGCTTTCATAACCTTTAATAGATGTTCGTGATTTGGACAAGGCAACGTATCCCTCAACTTTCTAAAAGCAAAGGACAAGGCTGTCGCCTTTTCTTTAAGGTTAATAAAATGCTGCCTAAAAGACAGATTATCATTAAATTTCATTCCTAGGTACTTATAATATTTCACGGTATCAATATGTAACCCGTTAATCTTCCATTCTTTCTTATCTGTTTTAGTACCACCTATCGTCATTATTTTTGTCTTTTTGGTATTGATTTGGAAACCATTAAGAGTGATATAGTGATTAAAAGAGTCAACTAATCTTTTTAGGCCTATGGCAGTATGGCTTAACAAAATGGTGTCATCAGCATATTGTAAATACTTAGGGCTAGATATAGGTAATTCTATTTTACCACTTCTTAAATACCGAATTTTACCGATTCGGCATTTAAGAAGTGGTAAAATAGAGGGGGGGGGGGGTATGTAGGTGTTTCAGAATCGGTAAATACCGAATCGTTAAGATTCGGTATTTAACGATTCTGTAAATACCGATTCGGTAATGCCCATTGATTCCTATGGGCCTTGAAGCCCATAGGAATCAATGGGCAATACCGAATCGGTATTTACCGATTCGGTAAATACCGATTTCAGCAAGGGTGCAGGGGGTGTCACTTTGACACCTCTAGCACCCCAAAGACGGGCATGTGTGCCATGTGGCACACAGACATGCCGTAAGGGCATGTCTGTCTGTCACATGGCTAGGTGTGCATGCACACACATGCATGCACACCTGGATTCGGTATTTTACCACCCAATTGGATTGGGTGGTAAAATAACAAATCTGTAAGGCTTTAGGGACTCTGAAGAGTCCCACCTACATCTGGCCGTTACCGAATCAGTAAAAATAACGATTCGGTATTTTACAGAATCGGTAAATTTACCGATTTGGTAAATTTACCGAATCTGTAAAAATGGCCCCCTACATACCAAATACCCATTTACCGGTCAGTAACGGCCGAAATCGGCCGTTACTGGTCGGTAAATGGCCTCCTACATCTGGCCCTTAATGTCTTTGCCTGAGAAGGTAGGTGAGTGAGCGTTAACTTCTTTAAAATGTATTGGTAGGTCGACCATAAAAAGATTAAAAAGGCATGGAGCCAGAACACAACCTTGTTTCAGACCACTTCAAATTGGCAGGTTGTACTTCTGCCATCTCCGACTTTGATCTGGACCCCATGTGTTGGTATATAACAATTTAATCATGTCGAGCAGATGGTTACAATGTGAATTTCCTATAAAACACTTCATTTTACTTTTTTGTTAATCAGTGTTGGACTGGGACAGAAAACATGCCTTGGCACCAAATTAAAAGTGGTACCCATTAGCCAAAAAGTGGCTCACATATGCAAACCAGGGCAGTTTTATATGTGTAAAGACAAGCTGTACACGTGATTTGCAAGGTATGGAAGATTTTATGCATTTATACTTGCTGCAAGCAATTGTTTTGGCAATATCAGAGAAATCCACAGCAAAAAACAACCCACCAGAAAATAAAACATGAGCAACCAAAACACAAACACTTACACTGACGTTTCAGACCAGCCCTTCAGGCACTGCCAGATTTCCTTGTAGGCCAGTCCTACCCTAGTAATATGCAGATACAGAGTGTATTATTGAAAAATCACTAAGATAACAAATGATACAAAATCACATCTTTTTACATAACCTCTTAAGGGAGTGCATGCACATTCCAGACATCACCAAATTGGGAGTCCCAGTACACAGGAATTCAGCATTTCACGTCTGCATATCCCTTACATTCCAAGGAAATCCCCCATGAAATTCTCCCCTGTATCTTTGTCTGCTCCATGGACTACTCTAAGGTTCTCATCATCTTGGAAAGCCTTGGCACCCGCCTTTGGCTTCCAGTCTTCCAGGGACCCTTCCATCAAATCTGCTTCTCTTCATACTTCCATACATATTGTGACATGGACATGCCACTATGCACTGAAAGCATTGTGCGCATTGCCCATTAGCTCAATTAGGGTGAAATGGTGAAAAATGTCCCATATAAGGGTGTGTTTCTACAGGGGGAATAGTGGCATATGGTTATTCGCAAGAAAACCTGCTTCTTCGTGGAAGTTGTTCCTCGTTAAATTAAAGTATACATGCATGTACTATTTTAAAAGTAAACAGAGTAAAGCCATAGTCTTTCCAGAAGCACTTGCATTGATAGATCAGTTTGGAATAATTTCAAGCTAGAAAGTTATGTGGGGCAAATTGGTTCTGATTCCTGGCATTAACGCAAAACAGATAAGGAAATTGAATATTAGTGTTTTAAACTCAATTGAAGGTCTTTGTCACTTAGGCTCACATGTACTAAGGACTTGGGTCGTCCTTCCATCACACACATGATACAAGGCGATGCAAGACCTTAAGTGATATTTGCTGAGCCAAGTAAGGGGCGATTTGTTCTGCCTTGAGTGACTTTGTAAAGAAATGTAACGCAATGCAGTGGATTGCGCTGTATTGCACTAAATTTCATAGTGGCAGGCATTCCATGGCTCGCTATTAGACCGTTTTGTGCATCCACCCATGAAATTTGATGCAAGCCCAGATTTACTAAATAGTGCACCTCATTAGGATAGAGTAAAGAGGAGAAATATTTTTCTTTCCCCTCGTTATTTCTTGTGTCTGTCTATACATCTATTCCTGCACCAAACAATCCTGCCTGTAACATAGGCACCCTCGCAGAATGGTGCGAGGGTGACCGGGTTTTTTGCTATTCACTAAACAGTACGCAAGTTTATTTAGCGTGCAGAAGTGCACCATATCTTAGTTAACATGGTGCATTTCTGCTTTTACGTTTCACACAATGTAGCACAGTAAGTTCCCTCATTTCATTGCATTGCGTGAAGCTTTAGTAAGTCTGGCCCCTAGGCATGATCTTCAGGTCTGTGAGTGATAATCTGAGGATGTAGATCTCCTGGTACTGAGGAGACAACCTGTGGTAGGCAAACTCAAAAATAGTTGTCTTTACGTCCCCGCACATACATTTCTAGGAAGTATTTCATATTTATGGGAGAGCAGAGATTTGATGGAGCTGTGAGTCAGGAATGTTGTTG
Organism: Lissotriton helveticus; assembly: GCF_964261635.1. NCBI lineage: Eukaryota > Metazoa > Chordata > Amphibia > Caudata > Salamandridae > Lissotriton > Lissotriton helveticus. Next base: position 936,438,699 of record NC_136063.1, on the reverse strand, counting down.
ACATGGTTTATAGGGCTTGCCCTTTGAAGGATTTTTTTATCCAGATTTCTGTTGTCATTGAAGGGCCGGTTATCAATGTTGAAAGGCCTTCCGCTCACCATGTTTCTATACATTACTTATAATATGCCCATGTACATACAAACACATTTCTTTTGGGACTTGACCAAAACACTGTCTTTCTTTTACTGGACAAGGGTACTGTGAAGATAGCATTGAGTAATTGGTGATACCATATGGAGGGGAGCTTAGACTCTTTTTGTCAAACTGCTCCATCATGTTGGAGACAGATTCTGCCCTAATGTTCTGGAGCTGGTAACTTAGATAGTGAAACTGGTTCTGGGAGGCCAGCATTTGTTGTATTTTTGGGTTATGACTTCTAGAGAATCTAGTGCCCAGCGCTCTTCCAGGTCCTATACGTATGAATCAGAAAGTGTTAAATAATGAGATACTGGTCCATGGTGAGCACCCCTATGTAAATGTCCAAATGAAACTTTTAATATAACGTGGCCTTTATGAGAGGTAGTTATATCTAACAGAACAGACTGTGTCATTTTCATTGTTGGCAACTGACTGTCTATCTATAATATGACAGCCAGTTCAAGACCTTAAGTGATTTTAGTGACTATTTCAGAGATCATGGTGTTGATATTTTAGTTTGTTTGGCATTGTTGTGGGGAATCATTGAGCATGTGTTGGATTCAGATGGATATGTGAGGCTAAAGGGTTCATAATTTCATATAAGTTGGTAGTAGTGGGTGGAGAGAATATTTTCGGATTATATAAAAAAATCACTCTCTTTCCGCAATAATAATTCAGGATAAATGGGAGTTGGAATTAGGAGACAACCATTACTCTTAAGTTTTGAACATAGCATATTTGTCTTTTGTAATGTTAATATTAATGCATTATGCATCTTTAATAGGAATGTTTGTGACCTCTAGTATTTTACATGAAATTTATCTGAGTTGGGCTTTCGCTGGTTTCTGATGCTGGAGTGATAAGGCAAACTATTAGCAAGTGTTAGGCTAGTACAGTACTGACCCAGTTTGGGGATACTTTCTTGTATCCTTTGTCAGGCTTTTTGGATGGCATCTGGTCACCATGACTAGGCTCAGACTGTTGGGTGCTGGTTGTTTCCATGGGAGTGTGTGAAGCTCTGACTGGATTTGGAGCATGTGGGTATCTGTGCTGGCTGCAAGGGTGTGCTGCCATAACCAATATTACAAACAAAAAGATGAAGGAAGGAAATCTTGCATTAATCTCAGCCACAGGCGATCGCTGGGGCAACATTCTAGTACATTGTTTTTTCATCCACAATGCCACTCTAGACAAATGTCTGCCTTATGAAAATCAGTACCAACCCTGCTCCTCATGGGAAAAGTCTACTCTGAACTGCAAGGATAGGTCCCTCCAGAACAAAAACCACAAGCAACCCTAGACTGGTTTCCTCCTAGTTAGGGCTCATTAGTAAGGTGAGCTTGAGTCCTATGGCACAGTGAGCATGGTACCCACGTCTGGCCATACCCATCACACCAAGGATGTCAACTGCAACAAACAACAAGCTGATGGAAGGAATGGTTGAATTAATCTCAGCCACTGGCAATTGCTCAGGGCTACATTCCAGTTAATCGTTTTTCTCCCACCAAGAGAAAGATCTTATGACTATTTGGCATCCACAATGGTTAAAATGTACATTTGACTGCTTTACCCAGGAAACATGTCACATCATAAATAAGGAAATATTAAAACACTATCCCTGCTGCTTACTTTAGTGCTGCTGCTTTTATTGTGCATGCTAGTAAATGTTATAAAAACTTTTCAATTGTAGCCGCCTGCCCACATTTGTTCACAGAACTAGTGCGGGAGACTAAAATTGAGATAAAAAGTGTGAGATCTAGGACACATATTGTCATAGTGAGTTGTTGCCACTGCTGGTGGATGTTCTGGAATGTGGATTACAGTTGCTGAGCTGAGGGAAGATGTTACCTGGGGACTGCTGAATTTGACTGGGAGTGCTGCGACGGGCATTATAAAAGTTGCTGGAGTGCCAAAGTCATCTCTAGTGTTTGGAGTAAACACATCATGCTGCAGTGATTCTTTGGTGCGACAAAGAGGGTGTCACCATTTCTGTGAGGATTTTCTTTTACACTGTGAATTTCTGGTAAGCTGTTTTGTGTGGAGAGCAAGTGGTCATTGGCATGTAGGCACGTGAAGTGCGTGAGCTTAGAGCACAAAATGTAACGCAAGCTGTGTCTTTGTCTTCTTTGGCCAGATACCATGCTATTGGCTACTCGAGCAGCAGAGGCGTTTTAGGTTGGAGTGTGTCATCTGTTGCCAGGCAACTACACGCTTGGCTGCAGTGCTCAGAAAGGGCATTTGTAGTCTACATAGCTCAACGTCATGACATCACAACACACGTCCATCTTGGATTGGGCTATGGAAGTTACATAGATGTCACAAATTGTGGCCATCTTGGAATGAGCAGCGGAAGTTGTATAGCAGTGACACGCACACCAAGAGCATGGCGTGTCTGCCTGTTTTGTAGGATACGGTGACACACACCTATAGCAGGTTGCTTGGTGAATGAGAAAATTCGACTGAGGATACGGTGACACGCACACCTAATAGTGTGCTACGTGCTTGATGTGATGATTTGACGGTGATACTCACATCATACAGGAATCAGTCTGTTGACGTATTTTGTACTTTGTTTAACTACGGTGGGGTTACTACAGAGGAATTGTACTAATTCCATTGGTACATACTCTGTTGTCATCTAACTGTGAGTTTTTTCTGTATCTGAGAGAAAGAACCGTATGTTTTGGGAGCATAATTTAATTAGTAAGTTATATTACCATCCTGTAATGTTTAGTAGTTTACATTGTGGCACAAATGAGTGCTCATACCTTTTCTCTTACTCCTCTGTTGTCTTATCTTCCGTTTCTAGGAGAACCCCAAATGAAATGGTCTGAACGGAGTGGGTACTTTCTAAATTGTATTGCAGCCATAGAAGAAGAGAGTTCTGAGGAATTTTCTGCTTCTCAGGAAAAAAATATTCTTTTGCATAGTCTTGGTCCAGAGGGGCTACGTGAGTATGGTGAGATAGAGAAGAACGGGAGATGAAACAGATGTTTTTACATGCCTTATAAGTCCTTGACAATTATTATCAACCAGCTATATGTGCAGCTATAGCTGGGTATAACTTCTTCCAAAGGATGCAAGGTAAATCTGAACCTGTAGAGGACTATGTGGCTGTGCTTAAAAAATTATCAGCTTCATGTAAGTTTGAGTTCTTACACGATGAAGTTATTTGTGATCAAATCATTATGCATACTGATGATTCTAATTTACGGGACAGGCTGTGGGTGATTAGTGGTTCGACTCATAAGGATAGTGTGACAATTGTTAAGAAGAGTGAACTTTCCAGAAGATGTGCCTGAGCAGCCCCTTCTTCTTTGAAAATGTATCTGTTTGTAAGGTTTTGAATGTGGGAATGGGTCAAAAGATCGATGGCAAAGGTGCAAAAAAACAAAGTCAAAGGTTTCTTAAAAGAGAAATGTCTCAGATATTTTAGGAGTGGCGGCAAGAAGTATCTGGCTAAAGGCAGGATCCATCCTGCTTTCAAAACCAAATGCTGTTATTCTGAAGTATTAGGGCACTTTACTAAAGTATGCAGAAAAACCCCCAAAGAAACAAACAAGTTGTTAACTGAGATGTCTGATTCTGAACGCTCAAATGGAGAGAGCGTAGGTGATGTGGAAATAGTGTTGTGTATAAAGTGTGCAGTACTAAGTTTAGATGTTGTATCAGAGAACAAACTTATGTGTGCTATTAAAAATGGGGGTATAGAGATTATTTTTTATTTTATTTTTTATCATTTGTAAAGCGCCTGAATCACCCAAATGGGGTATCTCCGCACTGAGGACGTATAGAGGTAAGGGATGCAGTGTTAGAAAAGTAAGGTTTTAAGTTTTTTCCTAAAGCCTAGATAGTTAGTGGTGAGGCGGATATCCAGGGGTAGTTGGTTCCATAGTTTAGGTGCCAGGTAAGAAACAATTTTCCTCCCAGTCTGGTTTGCTTGATACGGCGGATGACAAGAAGGCCTTTCCCGTCAGAGCGAAGGGTGCGTGACGATGTGTATTTAACTAGTTTGTCGGCCAGATAAGCAGGACCCATCTGGTTTAAGCCTTTGAACACTATGCAGCAAATTTTAAAATGAATTATTTTGCGTATAGGTAGCCAGTGGAGTTTGTGTAGTAGGGGAAGTGCGGAGGCACGATAGGGTGCACTGGTTACCAAGCAGGCAGCTGTGTTCAGCACCACTTGAAGACTATGCAAGGCAGATTCCTTAGCAGAAATCAGCAAAGCATTGCTGAAATCCAGACGGCTGAGTACTAGGGCATGAATCAGGGTTTTGCGTGTTGACGAAGGGAGGAAATGGAAGACCTTATGGAGCAGGCTGAGGGCATGAAAGCAAGCTCTTTGGTTACTGCTATGTGTTCATCCAAATTCAAGTCGTTGTCTATTTAGCATTGTGGCTGTTCTTATTCACCTTATACCATCATAAATAACATAGTGTGAGAAGATAATTGTTTTGTGTTGGCAAACAGTTTGAAAGAAACAGATATACATCCAGTGAATTTGATAGGAAAAAATATTCCCATGATAGCTTACAGAACCTTGGGTTTTGAGTTTAAAGATAGGAAAATGTCTGGAAAATGTATGTAGCAGAGGTAGAACCTTCTGTTTTGGACTGGATTGAGCAAAGAGCCCTAGGTATCACATTGATCCCAACAGTAAGGATCAGGTGTTGTTGATGGAGCAGTCCAAATTGGAGTTAGAGGAGAAACTAAAAAAATATTTTCCTGAGGTTTTTTCTGGAACTCTAGGCAAACTGAAGGGTTTTGTGCATAGGATTGTTCTTATGTACAAGGCCATTCCTGTATGTCACATGGTTAGACATGTTCCTTTAAGTATCAATAACAAAGCTGAAAAATAATTTGTGCGGTTTGAAAGAAAAGTTATAATCAAACCCATTTAGTGCACAGAACTGCTTGTGTTTTGGTCGTTGCTAGGAAGGGCAACATACATGCTAAGGTTGTGCATTTATCTGCGTGATTTGAACAAGAATATTGTTGCGGACAAATTTCCTCTGCCTAGGATTAAAGAATTACTACCCAGAACCAAGGGGGTTAAATGGTTTTCCACAAATGATTTACATCAGATAACCCTTCATCCAAATACTAAAAGTCTTACAGCATTATCACTCATTTTGGATGTCATAGATTTGTTCTCATGCCGTTTGGATTAGCATCAGCTGCTGCAGTGTTTCATAAATTGATGCATAACTTGTTGGGAGGTCTTACAAGCATAGTTTATTTCCAAGATGAAATTTTGATAAAAGGAAGAAGTAGGAAAGATAATGATTTTAGGCTGATAACTGTACAAAGAAAATGAAAGGCCTATGGTTTAAAAGCAGAATTGAAGAAATGTAAGTTTTACAGACAATATGTAAATTATTTGGGACATCGGGTCAGTGAAACCGGGATTTCACCCAATCAAAAAATTGTTGAGTTGATCAGAGATGCACCTACTCCCACTTGTTGACATGATGTCAGGTCTTTCCTAGGTCTCTCAAAATTGTACTGTAAATTTGTGAGAAATTTTGCTGAAAAATATTCAATTTGAAACAGCTGAGAAAGGTATGTCAGGGTTCTGAGTGGAATGAGGAATTACAAAATGAATTCCAGAATATCAGGAATTATATTTGCATGGCTAGATCGCATACATCACAGCCAAAACCTGGAACGAGCTCTCGGTGAACATCAGGTGCACCCCGACCCTGCACATATTTAGGAAGGCCCTCAAGACCTGGCTCTTCGACTGATCCGGGGCCGCCCCCACCACCCCTCCCAGCACCCTGAGACCCTCATGGGTGAGTAGCGCATTTCACAAACCCCTGATTAATGGATTTATTGATAGTCCCTCTCTGAAAGAGTATGATTTTAATGGTTGTACTTTACTTGCCACGGATGCCAGTGGTACAGGTTTAGGTGCTGTCTTATCACGAGTCTCAAATGCTGGAGCACATTGCACAGTGTCTTCTGCTTCACGTTCTCTGTCCCCCTCAGAGGAGAAATACTCAGTTAATTAAAAAGAGATGTTGGCATAGGTGTGAGTGTGTACTGGCTTCCTGCTAACCAGGTCCCCAGTACCAGTGTGCTTTCCTTAATCTGTATGAATGTCCAAAATTGGCACCCCTTTAGGATCCACGTAAGTCTCTAGCAAGTGGTACCCCTGTTACCTAGGGCCTCGGAACTAAAGAGGGTCCCTAAGGGCTGCAGCACAAATTGTACCACCATAAAACACCCCTCACCAAGCTCACACACACTTCCTTTGCAGCCTGCGCATCTCAGTGCAAAGAAAACCAAACAGTTGTAATGGCACACATCCCTGTGAGCCATGCCTGCCAACACTTCATGTGGCATAGATAAGGCAGGTCTTACAGCGATAAGGCAGGGTGCGCTATACTTATGTGTGGCCATATCTGCGAGAGTGGATATGTCCTGGTGATATGTAAGTTTACCCTTAGATATTGCCAGTGCACAGGGATTGGTAATGAGTCCATGGCTGGACACTCTTCATTTTGAGTTCCCCCGCTGCATTATGGCTTCACTGTACCTCAATCAATCAATCAATCAGGGGTTTGTATAGCATGCTACTCACCCGTGAGGGTCTCAAGGCACTGGCGGGGGGGGGGCGGCCCCGGATCAGTCAAAAAGCCAGTTCTTGAGGTCCTTCTTGAACGTGTGCAGGGTCGGAGAGCATATGATGTTAACAGGGAGCTCATTCCAGGTATTGGCTGCGATGTAGGAGAAAGCTCTCCCGCCAGGTCGGTTTCTGTGGAAGCGGGGGAACTCTGCCAGGGCGAGATCGGTGGAGCGGAGGGTTCTCTTGAGCACGTGGAAGGATACTCTCTTGTTGAGGTAATTGGGTCCGATGTTGTTGAGAGATTTGTAGGCATTGGTGAGGAGTTTGAAAGTGACCCTCTTCTCAACGGGGAGCAAGTGGAGGCCTCGTAGGTGTTGGGTCATGTGCTCGCGGCGCGGAGTCCTAAGGATGAGTCGGCTGTGGCGTTCTGGATGGTTTAGCATTTGTGTAGGAGAGTTCTGTTGATTTCGGTGTAGAGGGTGTTGCCGTAGTCCAGTCTGCTGGTTATGAGTGGGTGGGTGACGGTCCTTCTGCAGTTAGAGGGATCCATTTGAAGGTCTTACGGAGGATGCGAAGGCAGTAGAAACTAGTGAAGGCAACAGCATTGATCTGGCAGTTCATGGAGAGGGAGGAGTCAAGGATGATGCAGAGGTTCCGTGCGTGGTCTGTAGGGGTGGGTGGACCACAAGGTGTTATCCCATGCAGAGGTGCAGGGTCCAAGGATGAGGACCTTGGTCTTCTATGAGTTGAGCTTCAAGCAGCTGTCTTTCATCCAGGCTGCCACTTTCTTAATTCCTTCCTGGAAGCAGAGTCACTGGTGTCTGATGATGGCGGCCAGGGGGGCCATGTAGATGTTGAAGAGCATGGAGCTGAGTGATGTTCCCTGGGGTACTTCGCAGTTGATTTCCGTGGGTTTTGAGAGGAAGGGAGGGAGTCTAATCCTCTGAGTTCAGCTGGAGAGGAAGGATTGGATCCAGTCGAGGGCAACTGCTCATATCTCCACATCATGAAGTCTGGCTGCTTGCGTGCAATGTGAAACGGTGTCGAAGGCTGCAGAGAGGTCTAGGAGCATAAATATTTTGTCAGTGGCGGTGATTAGGGCGGTCTCGGTGCTGTGGTTGCTGCGGTATCCCGACTGGGAGGCATCTAGGATGGAGTTCTATTCAATGAAGGCAGTCAGCTGGGCGTTTACAAGTCTCTCAGTGACTTTGGTCGCAAAGGGGAGGAGAGAGATGGGCTGGTAGTTTTTCAGATCTGTTGGGTCTGCCTTTCATTTCTTGGGGAGGGGTTTCACCTCTGTCCGTTTCCAGTCGTCTGGGCAGATGCTGGATCTGAGGGAGGTGTTGATGGTACGTCTTAGTTCGGGTGCGATGACTGTGGCTGCCTTGTGGAATATGTGTGGTGGGCAGGGGTCCGTTGGGGTTGCTGAGTGTGTTTTCTTCATGGTCGCAGTGATGAGATTAACGGTAGCTGGATCCCAGGACGTGATGGTAGGCTTGTCGGCGGCAGTGGGAAGGGTGATGGTGTCTAGCGCTGGTTCGCTGAAGTTGTCGTAGAGGACCCTGATCTTGTGATGAAAGTAGGAGCTGTGCTTGTTGCAGGGTTCCTGGGAAGGTGTGATGTCTGTGGCTTCGCAGGTGGGTTTTATGAACGGCTCTATGACGTTGAACAGTTCCTTGGCGCTGGTCGGGTTGGTCTGGACTTTGGCTCTTATGAAGGTCTGTTTGGTGTCTCTTATGCACTGGTGGTATTCCTGCAGGGCGCTCTTGTGGTTGTTCCATGCTTCCATGGTTTTCTGGTTTCGCCAGGTTTTCTCTAGGCATCTGTAGGTACTTCTGACTTCTTGAAGTTCTTGGGTAAACCAGGCGGCCTTCTAAGGTTGTTGTTTGGCGGGGTGGTGGAGGGGTGCGAGCTTGGTGGCGCATCATGTGACCCAGTGGTAAAATTCCCTGGCTGCAGAGTTGGTGTCCCTCGTGGCACTGGGGGGGGGTTTGACGGAAGGTGGTGTTGAGGTGTTCCTCTGTGACCTTGCTCCAGTTTCGGCGAGGCGGCAGGGGGCGGGCTTGGGTGCGGTGGGGATGTTGAAGGTGAAGTGGACACAGCGGTGGTCCATCCAGAAGGGCCGGGCGGTGTGGCTGAAGTAGATGTTTGTTCCTCCCACGAAGATGGGGTCGAGGGTGTGACCCGCTCTTTGGGTGGGCGTGTTGATGAGCTGCTTCAGTCCTAAGGATGGCGAGGTTGTCGAGGAGAGCGGCGGAGTTGGGGTTGTTGCCATTGTCAAAGCGGAAGTTCAGGTCCCCGAGTAGAATGTCGTCCTTGGAGGTGATGGTGTGTGGTGTGGCGAGCTCGGCGATGATAGTTGCGGGCTGGGTGCGAGGTCCTGGCGATCTGTAGATGAGGGTGCTGCGTAGCGTGGTCCTGGGGCTGGTCCGGATTTGAAAGTGGAGGTGTTCTGTGTTGGAGTTGGGGGTCACTCGTACTGGAGGTGGATAGTCGGACTGGGGTCTTGTTTGCGATGGCAAGTCCCCCCCGGGCGGTGAGGGCGGTCCTTTCTCTGGATCTTGTAGCCATCAGGGATGGCAGTGGCGATGTCAGGGCAGGAGGTGGGTTTGGTCCAGGTTTCTGTGAAGAAGGCGATGTCGCGCAAGAGGGTGTCGATCAGGTCCCAGATTTCTACTGGGTGTCGGTGCAGGGAGCGCACTTTGAGGAGGATGCAAGTCAGGTTTTCGGAGGTTCGTGCGTAAGGCGGGCTTTCGGCGGTCGTGGGGAGGTCAAGGTTTTTGGTACCAAAAACCTTGTCTCAATAAACCCACACTAATGCCTGTGCTGGATTTAGGAGTAAATGCATGCAGTGGACAACATAGAGGTGCCCCCAGACAATCTACAGACTACTAGTATGTTGACTAACTGGTCTTGACCAGCCAGCCACCAAAGACAGGTTTCTGAACTCCTGAGGTGAGACCCTTCGCTCTTGGTGGTCAGGGACATTGACTGACCTGGGCGGAGGTGTCACACCTCCTCCAAGCAGGATGGGCATTCCAGAGTGGAAAGCTTTAAAGGCCCTGCGGCCTTTGTTATGTTATGCCTCTCCAGATAGCGGAGAAGTCCACCCCCCTGTGCAGAGCCCACTTTTTGGTGGCAAGACAGGCAGGAAAATGTGCATGATTAGGAGATGTGCCCACATTCCCCAATAACCACCCCTAGGACGGGCCAGCTGATGTATTTATTTATTTATTTTATTTGCAGGTTTGTACCGCGCTGGCTTCACTCCCGAGGGAGTATCTCCGCGCCTTTGGCTTCTACAAAAGAGTTTGAGAGAGGGAGTCTTTAAAGCTGTTCTAGTCTAGGTTTACTGTTCAAACAAAAAGGTCTTCAACCTTTTCCTAAAGGGGAGATGGTCTACACATAGCCTAAGAGATATAGGGAGGCTATTCCAGAGAGAGGGGCCAGCTATTGATAGAGTTTTGGTTCCATGTCTGGCCTTCTTAGCTCTGGGTACACACAGAAGACCTTGTTCACTTGATCTTAGTGTCCGAGTAGGAATGTAGGGCGTGAATTTTGTGGTCAAGTATGCGGGGCCCATACCATGTAGGCTTTTGTGTATGATGCAGCATACCTTAAATTTTGCCCTCTGTCTGACAGATAGCCAATGCAGTTTAGTCAGCAGGGGTTTGGAAGGCGTGCGGGGAGGAGCATTCAAAACCAGGCGGGCGGCCGTGTTTTGGGCTACCTGAAGTCTGTTCATGACTCCCTCATTTGCTGACAGGAGCAAGCCGTTGCAGTAGTCCAGGCGACTCAGAACGAGTGCCTGGACCAGTGTCTTCCTAACTGCATCAGGTAGGAATGGGAAGATTTTCCGTAGCATGCCAATAACATGAAAGCATGCTCCCACCACCTGGTTGCCATGTTGTTTGAGGGTAAGCTCCTGATCTAAACGGACCCCCAGATTCTTGACAGTTTGTTTAGGTTTGGGCACTGGGCCAAGATCTTGTGGCCACCAATCTGGGGTCCAGAGCATTTTTGCCTCACCAAACATCATGACTTCCGTCTTCCCCACGTTGCACTGCAGGTAGTTGGAGGACATCCATCGTGCCACCGCTTTCATGCCCCTGGAGAAAGAGTTTCTGACCTCAGGTGAAAAGATCTTAAAAGGGAAGAGGAGTTGAGTGTCATCTGCGTAAGATATTGGGATAAAACCATATCTTCTCATGATGTTCGCCAGGGGTGCCACATAGATGTTGAATAAGGTGGGGCTCAAACAGGAGCCCTGTGGCACCCCCTTGGTGATCTCAACTTCCTCTGACCTGTATGCACCCATAGCTACTTGCTGGGTGCGGTCCTTCAAGAAACTCTTTAACCATGCCAAGGCTTCCTGCTTTAGGCCGATGTTAGCCAGTCTGGTGATCAAGATAGAGTGGGACACGGTATCAAATGCCGCAGACAGATCCAACAGTACCAGGACAGCAGAGTAACCCCTGTCCTGGTACATGTGTAGATCGTCTGCGACTGACATCAGGGCTGTCTCCGTGCTATGTCTGGGTCTAAACCCGGATTGGGACTGGTCCAGTACTTCAGTGGATTCGATGTATTTAGACAATTTGCTGTTCACATGTTTTTCAACGATTTTGCCCAGAAACGGAAGCAGGGAGATGGGTCTGAGGTTAGCTAATTCTTCCCAAGGAGTAGCTGTGTTTTTCCTCAGCGGTTTCACCAAAGCCTTTTTCCATCCCTTGGGAACCTGTCCCGTACTTAAAGAGAGATTGATTATTTGCTGGATAAAGGGTCCCAGAGCTGCAGCCAGGATAGGCATGATTCGTGCAGGGATGATGTCAGTAGGGGATCCACTCTTTATCATAGAAATGTTTCCTATTACTTCCTCCGTGGATATAGGGGGGAAGGCAGAGAGGGAGTGCCTAATCGGCTTTTCTGGTTCCAGGTTTATGATGAGATCATTGTCAGCGGTGTTCTGATAATTCAGGAGCGTAATTTTGTTATAAATGGCATCTATTTTCTGGTTGAAAAACTGAGAGATGTTGTCACAGAGTTTTTGTGACGCTACTTCTGCACTTTCACATGCAATGGGTTTAAAAAAAGTCTCTAAAATCTGGTAAAGAGTCTTAGGATTATTACCAGCTGCTAATATTTGTGACGCAATGTGGTTTTTCCTTGCTGCTCGGATGGCTTTGTGGTATACTTTCTGAGAACTTTTGTATGATTGTTTATCCTGATCTTGGCGTGATGCCCTCCATTTCTTCTCCAGTTTTCTAGTGGTTTGTTTGAGAAGTCTAAGGTTCTCTGAAAACCAGATTTCCTGCTTGTGTGCAGGTCTGGGCTTAAAGGTTTTAAATGGCACAATGCTATCTATAGTTTTGAGGAGAGTTTCCTCGTATGTCTGTAGGGCATTGTCAATGTTCTCTTTCTCATTTGAAATTGGTCCCACAAATTTTTTGTTAAAATCTTGTTGGGTCAGCTTATGCCAGGGTCTTCTTTTATTTGCTAGGGTGAGGTTTCCGTTTCCACATGAGATGAGAGTGGGAGTGTAGAATTCTATTATAAAGTGGTCAGTCCATTCCACTTGATAGGGGGATCTACATTCGACCTGCAGGGAATTAGTTAAAATTAGGTCTAGCGTGTGTCCTGCTTGATGGGTGGGTTCATGATTGATAGGCTTTAGACCCAAAGTGGCGAGGTCTGACAGCAATGTTTGAGCTTCGCTGTTTAGATCCAGCTCACTGTGGATGTTAAAATCTCCCAAAAGAAGGAAGTCAGAGTCTTCATGTATGTGGGGTGCTAGTGTTTCCATCAAAGTGATAGATACATTTGCACATGGCCCAGGGGGGCGATATACTAATGCTCCCTTTCTGCTGGTTTTATTCGAAGTATGGATTTTGAAAACTAGTACTTCTAAGTTGGGGGTACAGATTTCATCCAACACCGTTATGTTAGTTTCCTGTTTATGGACAATTGCTACCCCTCCGCCAACTTTAATAGGACGGTCCATCCTGACAATTTTGTACCCTATAGGGATTCCCAGTGTTATGGCAGGGACAGAGTGAGGTTTAAGCCATGTTTCAGTCAAGAAGCATAGTTCCGGTTGATGAGAGTTAATCAGGTCCCATACTTCAGTAAAATGCTTCGGTAGGGATCTTATATTGCATAGCAGATTTTTAGTTTTAAGGGGAGTGTAATTCTTCTCAATTCCCGTAAATTGGGGGTTAGAGTCCATATGCTTCCTACCAGGAGGACGCTGCTTAGCGGTGGCGGGAGAAATCTTACAAGCTACCGCTGCTGTTGTAAATTGTGATTTACATAGTCGGCATGAGAAAGGGCCTTCTATGTTATGTACCGCCTCGGTTGGGCAGAACGTTGGTGGAGACCTTAGTATTTCTAATAATGCCTGAGAGGTATACGTTAGCTGTCCGCCGGCGTGTCCCTCCATAGCCTCAAGCCCCTGGCCCCGTCCTGTCGCGGACGGGCGCAGACGGGCAGGTCTTTGGCTTGTCTTCGGCGCTGGTTGAGGCGCCCCACTGCGCGCAAGCACTGCGCGCTTGTGTCCGACGAGGGCTATATAGCCTTATGGGGAGGAGAGCTGCAGCGCTGATCGCTCGCCTTCCTGGGAGTGTCTTGCTCTTGCCTGCCCCGCCCTCCGCTCAACGGTATAGGCTACCGAGTCGGACCAGGGCGGGCAGGCTTGAGTATTGAGCCAAGACAACAACTAGACCTCACTTTTCAGCACCCTGCTCCCAGTAGATCCCAGGCGATTCCCGAAGATCTGCTGGTAGTACTTTGAACCTTGGCCCACTACTATTCTGGTCCCAGAGGGTGAATCCCTGAAACTCACTGTACTTACCTTTATGCATCTTTGACTTTTCCTCCTGTAGCACAGGTTTAAACATTTTACTTACCGGTGAATAATTCCATCGAAAACTGTATTTACCTTGGAACAAAGTCCTTGAGTTTAAAACATACATAATAGAAGTGTTATTTTTCTGAATTGGTCTTGTATTTATTCTGTGAGTGTGTGTCTCATTTTATGCCTCTGTGAGTATAACAAATGCTTAGCACAACCCTCTTATAAGCCTAACTGCTCGCCCATACTGCCACAAAAGAGAGCTTTAGTATTATCTACTTTTGCCTCTGTAAACCAATTGGGGACCGACTGGACTCTCTGCACACTGCACTTATTTTTATTACACTACATAGAGAGCCACCTGCCTAGCCCTGGTCAAAGAATAAAGTAGTAGATTTTTTAGGGAGGTCTCCACTGCAAATTTGTGAACAAATTTCCAATGAACAGGATGGCAATAGTGCTGTAAGTGTAGACTGTGAGACTGGTGCAATTTCGGAAGATGAGTGGTTGTCTGGTTATGGGGAACATGAGGTGTTGAAAGTAGTGATGATACATATTTTGCAAGGATGGCCTAGTCAGAACAAATTGAGTAAAGGCTGCAGGAAATTCCGGAAACTCAAGGACGAGTTGTCTATTTTGGATTGGGTGATATTCTTTACAGGGAATAGAGTTCTACCGCCTCGTGGACTCAGAGATAGAATTTCGAAAATAATGCATGAAGGGTATCTGGGCATTGTTAAATCCAAACAAAGAGTCAAGGCTTCATACTGGTGGCATAGTGTTGATTTGTATATGGAGAACTTTGTGAGGATGGTGAACAATGTGGGAATGCTGGTAAATCTGAAGTGGTATTCAGGCCTCCATTGGGGTTCAGTGAAATTCCTGTAAATCACTCTGAAGCTTTGGCTCTGGACATTCTGGGTCCAGTTTTAGGTTGTGAAGGAGGGCCCAAGAATATTGTTACAAATAAAGGAAAGATACGTAGTCCAGGGATGTATACTAGGATCACAGCTTTATTCTTCAGATAGGATCCAAGTTATGTCTAATGCTATGCCCCACTAGGAGCAGCCTCCTTGCTGCTCAGCCCTTCCACACCAACTGATTATTTCTTCCACTCAAACACTTTCAACATTCTGATGTCTTCAATTTCTTCTTTTGAAATAACTGGATCACCAAATGTCTACAAGGAAAGGAGGCAGTCGGCGGACATCAGAAAACTCATCAAGATGTGAACTGGAATACAGAGATCCTCAAAGTGCCTGGTTGGCAAAAACGTGGTTGGCAAAACGGGAGTGTGCATCAGGCAATAGCCAAAGGAAAAGATGGATGCCAGCCACAAGATGGCAGCACGTAGGGCATTCTGAGTTGGGTGGCTCATGACACTTCCTTGCGTGTAGAAGGGAATGCATATGGCAGAGTGCTGCGCGAGGAGAAACCGGAGCTCGCGGTGGCAATAGCAAGACCTTTGAAGGTAGGTGACGGTTTCAAGTTGGAATTTGGAAAGTGTGTGGCACAGCGAAGGCGAAATGAAACATCGCCAAATAGCAATGTTGCCCAAAACACCACACAGTGTGCACAAACAAAAACAAACAAAAAGAAAAATGGGCACCCAGCACGAAGCAAGAGGGAAGGCTCTGTGGCACCTTCGACATGACACCTACAAGGGTAGCTCAGTGCAAACACTGCTCTAAAAGGCAGGCACTGGTCACTCAAAGCAGTTCCTGACACGAAGTCAGGGGGTTCCCTTTTCAGCTGCAGCACAGAAAAGTGCAAAATGTCTCAAAACTCTCACCAGGCAAAAGAGTGATAGTTAGTAACACAGCATCAAAGACTGGACAGTTGCAGCAGAGTGGTAGAGTTCACACCGGGGAAACTCCTCTTCAGCCAGGGGTAACAAACTCTCCCTAAACAACAGAGCAGTAAGAGGTAAAGTCCAACAGGCAGCAGGGCAGACAGGTAGAAGGATATGTAGACAAGGAACAGCCCTCCAAAGATAGGAGAAGAGGCAGGCAGCAACAAGTAGGTAGGAGCAGGTCGCTACTCTGGGACTGTCCCAAGGAGCAGAATGGCACAGTTCCTCCAAGACAGGCAGGCAGTGGACAGCAGGCAGGCAGGTAGGAACTGGCACCTTAGATCACTGGTAAAAATTTACCAAAATTCAACGGGCAGCAGGAACCAACCCAAATCCAAATGTACAGTACTCACTAGTACACGCAAATAATGTCCAGGTCACAGATGATGTTCTCTGTCAACATGTTACAGGACAGGAACAGGTCAGCAAAGACAGGCAGACAAAGACAATGAAGCAAAGTCTAAGACAAACTGGCACTTACTGGTTGGGGCGACCAGTGAAATGGTCACTGGTGGGGCATTAGGGGTGTCAGGTTTGTTCAAATCCACAGGTTGTAGTTTCTTCAGTTTCAAAAGTCCAATCTCCATTGAAGTAGCACGCAGGTTCTTTAAAATTGTCGCCAGTGTTACAAATAAATGAAAGATACGTAGTCCAGTGATGTATACTAGGAACACAGCTTTATTCTTCAGATAGGATCCAAGTTATGTCTAATGCTATGCCCCACACGGAGCAGCCTTCTTGCCGCTCAGCCCTTCCACACCAACTGATTCCTTCTTCCACTCAAACACTCTCAACATTCTGATGACATCACATAGACTGAGCAGCAAGGCAAGGGCAAGAACAGAGAGGATGCATTAATCACTTACTAGATTTTAACAAATATCATTATTCTTTTTGATTTGTAGTCCATGTGGTCTGAAATAGATGTATGTGAAAACATTGATTGAGTAGTCACAGTTTCCTTCCTTGAAAAAATCCTCTTGAGAGAAGGGATTCCTAAGACCTTGTTGAGTGATAAGTGCCTGCAGTTTACAGCAGAGAAATTGATGAGCTTCCTTAAAAGAAATGGTATTAAAGCTAAAAATAAACTGCAGTATATCATTCTGCAAGCAATGGTGCTGTGGAACGATTTAACAGAGTGAATATGGGAGGTATTCAGGCTGCTTTCAATGCTGGCAAGGATTGGGAGACTGAACTATATAAATTGATTTGAGCTTCCAAAAAAATGCATATTGTAGCAGGGTATAGTCCATTCAAGATTTTGAAAGGATGGGAGCCATTTCCTAAGGGCAACAAAGTAACAAAGTCTTTGGATAAGGGAAGAAGTGACTTATGGGGTACAAAGTCATGGTAGTGAGAAGAAGAAGAAGCGGAGTATCCTTTTGCAGGAGATTCCCAACCGAGAGATGAGGTTAACAATATCAAAATTGAACAACTATCCTGCAATTCAAAGGCAGATGATCATTGCTTACAATGTAGATCCTGTGGGCACTTCTAAGGACTCAAGATCTGTTATTGATGTTGCAAATCCTATAACAAAGTCTATCATCACTCAGTCTGAAAGAGTAACCACACGTTCTAAGAAAAGTAAAGATTTTGTGGAGGAGTGATGGTTCTAGGTATTGATATATTTTTTTTTATTAGAGTGCCATTATTACTAGCCTTCATGTTAAAAGTACTGTAGGAATGTTTTATTTGTATTGGTGTAGAGGAAATTTGTGATTGCTTTAACTATCCATTATTTATGTTTAGGTACTATTGCAATGTATTGATGTTGATGAATGAATTTTATGATATTAATTGCTGCCACATTTTGCTGCTTATATTATGTTGTGTACTGGATGTTTGGGGTGGTGAAAAGGAGGGGATGAGTGGTATCTGAGATACCTGATGTCATAGTGAGTTGTCATTGGAGGGGAACGTTCTCGAATTTGGGGATAGCAGTTGGCAGAGAGTTGAGCTGAGGGCAGCTCTCCAATAAACTAGGAGGCATATTTTCAAGCCCATTTCGCCACTTGTATGTCACTTTTTGTGACGCACCGGCTGCGCATGTTGCTACCCCATATTTAAAAGGACACGTAAAGCCACCCTGCATGGCTTTTTGAGTCTTTGTAAATATGGCTCCTTTTCATGCAGCACTTTGCATGAAAGGGGCGTGCCATGGGTGTTGCTGTGGGTGTTCTCACACAACACCCATGGCTTCTGCGCATTCCCAGATTTACAACCTTCGCAAACCTGGGAATGCGTCAGAATGCTATGCCTCCCCAGGGGAGGCATAGGGAGGTGCAACGACTTTTCATCTCCCCTCTTTTTAGTCTCTTTCTATGCATGCTGCATCCTGCAGCACACATAGAAACAGGAAATCCTCTTCTTGGTTGTTCTTCCTGCACACAAAAAATCTCCTCTAAAACGCAGACACCATGGTGTAAGGGTGCCTGCTTTGGCACGTGGCACCCAATTGTGTGCCAGCACAGGGGAAAGCACAGGTATGTACATAATATTGTAAAAATGACGCATACTTGTACTTTGAAAGTGACTCTGTGCAGCCCAGCCAAATGTCTTGGAGTGTGGTGCTTAGTCACTTTCTTGCAGATAAGGCCCTGGGAATTTACTTTAAATTGTATTTGTATATTAACCACACATTTTTCTCCCAACAAGACAAAGACCTGACCACTATCAGGTATCTACCATGGTTGGACTGTACATTTGGGTACTTTACCCAGGAAGCATGCCATATCATAAATAAGGAAATATTAAAACACTCCCCCTGCCTTTTTTGCAGTGAGGTGCTTTTATTGTTCATAGCAGCACGTGTGATTAAAACGTGTAGTTTCCTGCCCACATTTGTTTACAGAACAAGTGCAGGAGACTACAAAGGAGATGAAGAGGAAAGCTTAACTGGTCTATTTGATGTGCCATGCTTGGTGACAAGGGCAGGCAGCTATGAAGAGAAGTTGCCTGCTCACAACATGCAAGCACTTGCACCTTGATCCCACTCTGTCCTTCACTGAAAGAGTTTGAGACTGAGCACAGGATGTATGTGAGTACTTGTATTTGATAGACTACAGAAGTAAATGTTTGGCCCAAGTTTTTAATCATTGACCTAATGGATTTTTGCAGTCATGCTTGCATCAGGTCAGCATTTGATTTAACTGTGGCAATGACTCCGACCTACCACTCTTCGGGTGTAGGGCATTTTGAAATGTGTCAAGAAGCCACAATTCAGGTTCCTGTAAATGGAAAACCTGATACTGACCTTTGTATGTTTTTGTTGCTATGTGTAGCTCCATTTGGGATTATGGTAGTTGTAAGAGGCATGTAAATGAACACAATGGCGATTATTGTAATAATATGCGTGGACGGATTACTTTTTGGAAACGTGTTGCATTTTGAGTGAATATTTTTTTTTCTTCGATTATGCTTAGAGACAGACATAAAACAATGTATATGCTGGAGAAAAGGGACGAGCTCACAAGTCCTGCCATCAACAAAAATAGTTACATTATTAAAAGTACCCGTGTTGGGATAAACATTTAGCTACAATGTTTCCCAGGTTTATGTGTGAGTCAGCTTCATGACATATTTTTGTTTGCTTTAGAGGTTTGTAGTTCTGGGGCTGTATAATGCAAGTCCTCAGGGGTGCAACTGGCATTTGCGCCTGCTTCGCGAACCCCTGGGGCACTTTGGTATTACAGAAGGGGACGCAGAAGCTTGTGCGGCAACTTCTGTTATACTGATAGTGCTGGTGCTTCTTTGTATTTGTATACATCTTTTTGATGTTATGTGCTCATGTACATGAGGGTAATTTGGGCACAACCCCCATTTTTTCCTAGTAGTGGTGCACATAAAGCGCCAGCGCTATCTTCGGAGGGCGTTCCCTCATTTGCATGGTGGCGTGCCCCATGCAAATGAGGAAATCCCTTTGCCTCTTCGCCTGCGCTGATTAACAGATGCGGGCGAAGAGGCAAAGAAGCTCTCAGGAGGCACACTGAAAGTGTGCCACCTAAAAGATGGCGCACTGTCCATGTGTCCCCCTGACTGCAGCCTTCTGGAGGGGGGAAAGGGGATCCAATGCCCCCCCCCCCCCCAGACATGCAGTTGCAGGCGGATGCAGACCCTCACTGCACCCGCCTGCCATGGGATCTCTAATCCGCCTTCAAAGTGCAGGCGGGTTGCCGCCTGCACTGTGAAAACACGGAGCTGCTTCAAAGCTGCCACTCTGTTTTTCACAGGAAAGTGCTGCCTTAGGAGCAGCGCAAGTTCGCAGCTGCCCAGGGGGCAATGTATTGACCCTAATACAGCTCATTTTCCTTGGCTGCACGGGGTGCACCTTTTTAAAAATTGCACCCAGCTCAATCAGGGATAATGCAACGTATGTGCAATGTGGCCCCAGGGTTTTAATATAGATAAACAAGGGTCCCACAATGTGAAGAAAAACCTGGACTGGAGAAACAAGTGACACATGAACGTGGGATACGTGACAGGGCTACTTACATATAACTCCTAAAGGATGGTTAAACTGTGCTTGGGAACTTGTGCTAGGCACATTCTGCAAAAGTCCCAAATTGTCTGATTCCAGCATACATTGTACCTCAAGTCTTCATTTTGCCTTGCATTCTGTTACCGGTAGCCCTGGTAAGACCTGTGTATTATATGACAATAACAAAGAGGGCAGAGCACTGATTTGGAAGCAAATAACATGTGCTTTGAACCTCAAGCCTAAACTGTGAATCTGAAATAGGAATTTGATTCCAAAACTGTGCTCCAAGGGACTCTGACTATATCTATAGGATTCCTGCCTTTCTGAATTTACATTCAACACTTTGTGCCCCTTGAAAATACATCTGATGATTTGCCACCCTTTGCTGCAACTTTATTCTTCTCACCATGTGCACAGTACTGACAAATGTAGTAATGTGACTGTGCAATTTCCACTTCATTGGTAAATGGATGCATGGATGGATGAGAGGAAAGCCTATCATACTGATGCCACCACTTTGATTTTGTTCTTGTCTGGCACTCAACCTTCTTATAGGCATGTGCACGGTTCAGTCTTTTTAAGTGCGCTCTGTAATTGGTTCCCTTTCAGAGCTGTCCGTTGAACCTATCAGCCTGATTCATGAAGCGAAATAGCGCCCGCAATGGCTGCGAAAATGCAATTGCGGGTGCAAAACACGAATCGGCATTCAAGTACAAAATAGCGAAATCGCAAAGACAGAATAGCGATTACAATAGCGATTACGCAATAATAGTCGCAGATTCCCGGTAGTCGAGCATTAGCGATACGGCAATAGCGACCAACCACGGAATCTGCGAAATTAATAGCGAAACGCAATATTTTCTCTATCGGCATTCATGAAAAATATACAATAGCGAAAAACCCCAAAATCGCACGTTTGCGCTGTGCAAATTAAGGACAACTCAAAGCAGGTGGTAACCATAAAAGCCATGATTAAGTAAAATTTGAAAAACAGTTGGCCAATCACCAACAGGTCCAGGCCTGACCAATCACACATAAGGACATTCAGCAGCAGCTTTAGGCGTTCCACAATTCCAGGAATGTACATGGTGGTGAGGCGGCGAAGGCTACAGCGAGCAGCACGGAGGAGACGCATGAGGCAGCAAAGGATTTACCGGCAGCGGGTCACCTTGCTGGGGCAAACCAGAGAACAGATATATGCTAAATACAGGCTGAATGGGGAAATGATCACCTGGCTGATACAAAAACTTGACCCCCTCATGCAGCACCCAACAAGGCGAAACAATTCTGTGCCTACACATGTGCAGGTATTGTGCAGCCTGCACCTCCTGGCCTCCGGCAGTTTCCAGGGCATAGTAGCGGCTGCTGGGGGGATATCCCAGCCCACCATGTCACGCTGCCTCCACACTTTCGTTGACGCCATGCTCACCCAGCTCCACCGCCACATCACATTTCCCACGAGCCAACAGGAATTGGACCTGACAAAACTACAATTTTACAATGTAGCCCATTTTCCCCATGTCCTTGGCTGCATAGACTGTACCCACGTCGCCATCTGCCCACCAGCTGCCACGGAGTATATGTACCGCAACAGGAAGTCCTACCACTCCCTCAACATACAGATGGTCTGCAATGCCAAGACCATCATCACTGACATTGTCGCCCAGTACCCAGGGAGTACCCATGACTCCTTTATCTTCAGGCACAGCGGACTCCACACACGACTGCTCAGGGGAGAGTTTGGGGAAGGACACCTACTTGGTAAGTACACTTTGTCGACAATGTCACATTGCTATGAAGTAACTGCGCTGCACAGGCAATCAACATCTGCTCCTCTCATTCAGGTGACAGTGGCTACGCCCTACGGGAATACCTCCTGACCCCTTACCTCAACCCTGCCACACCTCAGCAACGGCGCTACAATGTTGCGCACATCCGGACAAGGAACTGTATAGAAAGGACATTTGGCCTGCTCAAGAGCAGGTTCCGTATACTGCACAAGACAGGTGGGGCCATGTATTACAGTCCTGCTGCGTGCTGCCGCATTGTGGCTGTCTGTGCAATGCTTCATAACATTGCAACCAAGCGCTGGATACCTGTTGACATCTCAGGCAGTGAATCTGAAGGGGACGACCGGCCACCAGCACATGCGCACCATGCACGCGGGGAGAACCCAGCTGAAGGCCACAGACGTCGCAACCACATCACAGAGAACAATTTCTAGCCCACCCTCTTCCCCCACCCCACATATCACAATTGCATGCAAAATGTAATGATTACACAAGGCTAATGTGTGCAGCAAAATAAATATATTTGTTTCATTCACAAGAAAAAGGTAATCCGTACAACTATTTACAAATTACAGTATTCCTTCATACTGCAGTGTGAGTGAAAGTACATGGCAGGCTTAGCGTCAGCCTGTGCCAGTGTTATTCAGACAGTGTCAATGGCGCCTCCTGCGCGTAATGCCCAAGCGCCTCTGAGGCTCATCCTCTTCCTGGGCACCTGTAGCAGGCGTTGCCCTGGTGCTGCACCTAGGTGGCGGGACCAGTGTGGCAGATTGGCTGCTGACGCTGGAAGCACCCTCACTGGCATCGTCACCCCCTACAGTGGCCGGTAGCGCAGGAGTGTGTAGTGCCGTTACCGCGGTGGTTAGGTGCTCCAGGACCCTGGTGATGTCCTCACAGCACTGAACTAGTTGGTGCTGCTGTGTGAGTGAGCGCCGCGACAACTGGGTGGTGGCATTTGCAGCCACATAATTAGACCTGCTATAGGCGGACAGCCGGCTCATGAGCTGGTGGTGGCGCCGGCTTGCTACACTGCGGTGCTTGATCAGCGCAGCAGTGTTCTCCTCCATGGCTGCAGTCATGCGTCCCATGGCCGCCGTCATGCGGTCCATGCGGTCTCCCACTCCCGCCACATTGCGCCGAATTTTGTGCAGCTGGAGCTGTATTGCACCTTGCTGCTGTGACTGGCGCTGGTGGATCCTGAGCATGCGCCTCTCTACGCTCATACAGGCATGGAGATGTCCATTGCCCCTCCTGCTGATTGGGGCTGTGGTGTGACCGTGAGAGCTCCCACGCCTGCGCTGCTGGCCTGTCACAGTGGCTGGCCACTGTGTTGCCGCTGTCGCAGGCCCAGATGACGTAGCACCAGCTGCAGGTGGTGTCACAGCAGGCGTTGCTGGTGTGGCAGGGACTGGAGGCACATTAGTGGGGTGCCTGGCTCTGGCTGCGGGTGGGATGGCAGGAGCAGAGGCCACAACGGTGGGGTGCCTGGCTCTGGCTGCGGGTGGGATGGCAGGAGCAGAGGCCACAACGGTGGGGGGCCTGGCCTTGGCTGCGGGTGGGATGGCAGATGCAGGGGCCACAACGGCGGGGGACCTGGCTGCTGGTGTTGGTGCAGCGGCAGGGGCTGGTGCCTGGGTTTCTGGTTGTGAATCCTCCTCCTGGGCCTCCTCATCTATCTGCAGCCTCTCGCTGTCACTGCTTTCTGCGCCACCTGTGAGGGTAAGTGGATACTCATTAGTTGCATGTGACTGCCAGACGTGCTGATGTTACATGCATGCTGGGTGACATTCCCTGGATGGCTGTGGATTTGCGTACTTTGGGACCTGTCTGGCTGCATTGGGGTACTACTACATTGTGGACATACTACATCTCCCACAATGCTTCAGGGCATTCCCTGATGCGCAACAAAGGCATGACTAAGGGCCAATAAGTGAGCCTATTTGGTCAGGGACGGTCATAGGGGACAGGGTCGCAGTCGCATGCCACTTACCTTGGGTGTCTTGGGTGGGGCGGGAGGAGTCCAGAGGGGTGACGCCAACGCACGCCTCCCTCTCAAGGGTGTTCTCGACCTGGTCCTCCAAGGGTGTGTTGGGTGGGACTGTCGGTCCGCCACCTCCAGTGCCCGATGCCTCTCCAAGGCGCTCCGCCACCCTCTCCTTGGCACGACCTCGGAGGTCATACCATCGCTTCTTAAGCTCCTCCAATGACCTATCGGCCACACCCACCGAGTTCACGCTGGAGGCTATTCCCAGCCAGATCCTGCGTTTGTCTTGCTCTGGGACCTTCCTGGAGTTGATCCCGAAGAGCCTGTCATGGTTGGCCACCACCCCTTCGATAAGGTTCTCGAGCTCCTGCTCTGAGAACTTCAGCTTTCGCTTTCGTCCTGCGCTGTTGCTGGGGCCAGGGACAGGTTCCTCAGACATGGCAGCAGTAGGGCGCTATTACAGTCGGTTGTGAAGTCGCTATCGCTGGTTTAGCGTCTGCTTTCCGACTTGCTCCCTCGAAGGTTTGCCTCACTGTGGTGTTTGGGGGTGGGAACTGCCTGCTTCCTGGTTGTGATGTCATCACTGTGCTCGGAAAGCGACTTCCCGTTTTCCCGATCGTGCGAGAATGCGAGTCGCATTCCCGATCGCATGAGATTGCGAGTCGCAATCCCGATCGCACGAGATTGCGAGTCGCAATCCCGATCGCAGGTAGCCGGGAATAGCGATTTTTCTGCGTTTTTAGTTGGTCGCTAACGGATTTAGCGCCTGCGTGCGAGTCGCTATTTTTTCCCTGAAAAGTACATGAATGCCGTTTTGCGTTTCCTCAATAGCGAGTCGCTATGAATCGCTATTAGGGACACGCAAAACGGCCCGTACATGAATCAGGCTGTAAGTCTTTTTATAGTCAATATATTTTACTGTGCTGTAAAATGTACTGGTTGGCCTCAATGTTCTAAACTTTTATGAAGGAGGGAATCCTGTAAACCATCCATTGAGGGGGCGTGGCT
The DNA here is from genome assembly GCF_964261635.1 of Lissotriton helveticus. Lineage (NCBI taxonomy): Eukaryota > Metazoa > Chordata > Amphibia > Caudata > Salamandridae > Lissotriton > Lissotriton helveticus. The sequence continues at coordinate 936,414,024 of NC_136063.1, read as the reverse complement.
CTCTCACTTACTGGGGGCAAACATTAGTTTGTTTTTGCCAGGGCTGCGTTCAGTTCTCTGCTTGCCCTGCTGATGACATCCTCTTTCAGATCAAAAAGAATGGGCATTCCCAACTGAAATCAGAGGTCCTAGAGCCATAGCAAAGAATGGGAGCACCAGGGTCGGACTGGAACCGAAAATAGGCCTGGGTACAAAATTGAAAGCGGCCCCCACTAACTAATCAGAAAGCTTAAAAAGTGGCCAACATTTGCAAATCAGGGCAGTTTTAAACTTGTACAGATACACTTTTTAGGTGTTTTGCAAGATAAGGGGCACTGCATGCATATATACTTGCTGCAATCACTGTTTGTGGTAATATCAGAGCAATTAACTGCAAAAACCGGCCCAACAGATCATAAAACAGGCCCACAGAGGCATACACTGGTAAGACAAGCCAGGCGCCCACATCCTGATTGACCTGTAGGCCAGTCCAAACCTGGGCAGCACAATACTGCTACTGACACTCTGCTTTCTGAATTTGAAAAAGTGGCTACAGAGAAAATGGTGCTAGAAGTTGATGTATGTATTAATTAATTACACAAGCGGTGCCCATTGTGCAATGTATGACTATGTTGAATTGCTGAATAATGGTTCAGATCTTATGCATCCCTCTCTTACTGTGAAGTATTCTCTGATTAATTTACTGGGGATCTTAAATGCATGTGAATACCTCTACTGAAAGGGTGAATGGGGCCTACATTGACCCTTAGGGCTAAATGGGACAAAATGTGAACCTCCCTTGACAGACGAAGAGTGGGATAGAGCAGTATATTATTTGGTTCCATTCGTAAACATGGTTGCTGGCTTCCAGATATGTGCAACAAAACACTTGCAAGGACCATATGTGGGAACTAGGAGGAGCTTGAAAATCCATAATGTGTCATGCCCTAAAAAGATCCACTACTGCTCTATCTCATCCCAGCAGAATATAATATGAAGAAGCCTTACAACAGTCCTCCTACCATTGTGACTTTGTACTCCACAGTGACATGTTTCTTCCCACATCTCACTGTCACAACACAACTCATCTGCTTTCACATCATCTACTGACCACCAGGCATCAACATAGTAATCCACTCCAAGATTTCCAGTCTTCTTACAAGCAGCTAGAACTACCTAGGCAAATGTTATGATCAGCAACAGCGTATACAAGGTAGGCAATGTGCAAACCACGACACTGAAATATGCTTTCGCTGATCTACTGGGTACTGTCAACATCACTAGGTCTGTTATGGTGCCAACACACACCAAGGACAACATCTTGGACTTAATTTACCCTGCCATGACCTGTCTGACCTCCCACCCACCTAACCATTTTGTACGCAATTTACAAAGTTTTTCAATGCATAATTGTGTATTATCCCACTCCTAGATGTAAATTACATCTGAGTTGTCTGGACAGAGTTACAAAACATATTCTGTGACTAGCTATGTTTTACTGCAGGCTGAGGTGTGATTTAGTCATGTATTTTCTGGGGTAAGACAAACTTACTCACAAAGAAATAGTTCTAAACCACTAAACATGTTTTCATGAGTCAGTATGTCTTAATCTTGGAATTGCTTGAGTACAAAACACCTAAGGCTGGAGTAAGTTACACCTTCACACACAAAACTGTTTGTAACTAACGTGTGGATGGTTATAGATAGCTACCATCAAAAAACAGGAGTGGGACACAGCTTCTCAAAGAAAGAGCTTTATGAATCAGTCCCAATAACTGGATCAACCATGCACCCATTATCATCAACCCACTCTAACATCCCTGAGGACAACTGAAGCTACTACAGTACTGACCAGGTAAATTATGTATTTCCCTACAAATGCAGTCCATTTGGGCCATTTCTCTAGCATCCACTGTTGATCTCATACCCACTTTTTGGCCCTACTCCTTGATTTCAACCATTCGTTCCAGGTGTTGGCAGATATTCATACTTGTCTAATCATACTCCCTGACGGTATTTACCTTTTGACCATGGTGTAGCCAGGGGCTCACTGAACGCAAGCATGTCATTAAAGGACAGGAGAGGACCTGACAAACGTAAGGAGTTTTCAATATCAATTAAGGTAGCAAATCAAAAATGTCAAAGCTTCCTTCTAGAAAGCCACCTTCAGACAGCAAACCCTACAACAAGAAGGCACTATTCAAGGCCAGTTCATAGGCCAACTCTATGAATCACTTCTGGATCCACCACTCATGCATTTCAAAGAAACATGTAAGGCAATGAGAAATTTCGTCAGAAGCCAAATCAACAAATTTCAAAAGCAGATCTCCATCACTCACTGAGTGCCACTTCAGACAAAGGCTCCACCCTCATATCATTGTTAGTGAAGGTCTTCACTAAAATGTTCATGTCAGGTTTCAACACTGTGGATGCATCCATCACCAAAGTTCAAGAGCAGATACATACTGATCCTTCTAAAGAACTCCACCCTGGACACAGAAAAGCATTCAGCTTACAGTCTGGTCACCCACCAGACACTACTTCTGGGAAGAACTTCAATAAACATTGCCATTCAGTTGCCTGACAAGATCGGGTGGAAGGAACTCCTTCAGGACTAGCAGGCTCAGAGTTTAGATTGCAATGCACCAACTTCTGAATCGACTTACAAACCCTTTAGATCAGTGTTACTAATGGCCACCATCTCGACATTTGGCTTGACCTGTCTGCAGCACTAAACACTGTTGATCACCGAGCCCGGCTCAACATCCTTGCCTTCGATATATGCTTCCATGGGGCCATACTGAAATAGTTGCCATCCTATCTGAAGAACAGAGCCAATTTAATCTAGATAGATTTCTCCAGATACAGACCTATTTCTGTCATCTGGGGCACTCCCAACGTTTCATTCCCGTGTCATCCTGTGCCTCTACTGGTGTCCTGCGGAACGAAAAGAATGTCAGAATCTACTAGTATGCAGATGACCCCCAGCTCTATTGAAAAATCTCCCCTGGGCATGAAATCTGTAGTCTAAATGACCACCCAACCAGGATTCATACATGAAAGCAAAAGGTATACCTGAATTTCATCCCTAAAGGGGGAGAATTTGTGTAGATAACAACTAGAGCATCGTTGGCTATCAGCAATGAATATTAATGACTTCACTCAGAAACTACCCAACAAACATTGCTTTCTACTTACACAGGACCCTGAATTTCAAGATGCACATCATATGTAAGATTAAACATGCTTACCGCCAACTATCTCGCCTTGACAAAGTAAAAGTCTAATTGTTGGTAGTCAACTTCAAGTCTGAGATCCTGTATTGATACTGGTAGGACCATGCTGACCAGAGTCTTCTGGACAAACTGGCCTCCTTGGAAAGCATCCCTCATGTTGTAATCTATTGGATCAAAGGTCTTTAGAAGCAGAGCTAAATTATACCTACCCTTAGAAACCTCCAATGGATGTCTCTTTCTTCCCACTCATAATCAAGACCTAAAGCATCATCTATAAGGTGTTCAACATAAAATCTTTCTCATACCTCGCAAAAGGATTTCAAGCTTTATTGAGAGTTTCAACAGAACTCAAAAACAGTTACCTCCAAAATCTAAATGAGACCCTAAGAAGAACTCCAATAGATGTCAGAAAGCACCCAGCAGCTGAACTGACAAGTTTCAGACCAGGAAGTACAGGAAAGCAAAGACAATGTAAGGCCATCTGCTACTATGTTACTGTGCACCAGGGTGCAGATTTACTAACATTTGGCGCAGCGCAACACAGGCCCTTAGTAAATCTGGGCCCAAGTGTTGAAAACACCATTCCAGTCCTGCCCTGGCAAGCAACAGCCCTTCTCCACATATGGAAATATCAGAAGATCAGTCTCTATGAACTATGCCTTGGCACAGTGTAACTTTACAGTTAGCAGACTTAGCTGAGGAGAACTTTACTCCTATGATACCTTATTACCAATATTGTAGACTGCTCCTATTTTTCATCTTTTTTGCTACACAATTTCTTACTGTAAATTTTGGACCCATTTCCCTTCTCCTTTGTACATCCTTCTTGTTCTGCCTCAATTTTGTTTTGTAAACCTCATCTCTTGCACAGCACTCTGTTGCTTTGTATCAAGGTTTACTTTAAGTATATCACACATATACATGTATGCATTGATTACTTATCACTCACCCAACCTTGTAACATGAAGTCTTATGAAGGACAACATCAAAGGCACTAAGGCACATTTCATATCCAAAATCCATTAAGCTAAATTATGCAAGTAAAGCCGCCTAATGAATTGCACCAGGCAAGGAAGTAGAAGTGGACATCTCTATACCACCTTCTGAAGTATATGAAGCACTATTTTAATGCTTCAAGAGAAGATAATGCAATGCAATCAAATGTATGTGCCCACAGATCGGTAATCCTGCTTTACCTTGAATCATTAATAGGAAATGCATTTTACATGGAGTACATTACTTACTGAGTATCTACTCTCACTTTGTGAATTTCTGTAAATAATGCAACATAAGGCTACTTGCACTCAGTGATATAACACAAAATAATGGCCCCCCATAAAGAATATGATGAGGGGCCACTGACTTCCCATCGCTCACAAATATTCATTAGTGTAGGGCTGAAAGGTAGCCCCCCTGAGGGTTGGGGGCCTCTGAAGAGTTGCGGACCCCCTGAAGTTGAGCAAATCTCTGGCAAAGTTGGAAAATATGTCCGACCACATTAGAGCCCAGAAGGTCCCTCACTTTAGTGTGAATTTTGGGCACATTCCTAGGCCTGTATTGTGTAAAACTTGGCCTGGAGGGGCTGCACCTTGCCACCTCCCTCATCTGGTATTCCAGAAACATCACAGATCCTTGCTCTAACTGGCACTTGCCAGCCTTGATAGTCAGGCCTGCCTGTTGCAGCGACTGAAGCAGCTTCATCACCCACACTTTCTGTACAGATTTAAACTTGACCAGAGTTGCCTCTGGTCCTGCCAGTGTTTTATCATGCCTTGCCTGCCTTCTAGGTTCTCAGAGGCCTTCTTCCAGGGTAGTTACATCTGGTTTCTGAGAGCAAGCATGTAGCTAACTCAATCCTGGGTGGACCTATTGGGAGCTGGCTCCTACCCCTCCTTAAGCAGACTGAGAGTTCTCCTAAAAGTTTGGATAGAGACAAGCTCAAATGGGCTAAATCCAACCCACTTCGGTGGTACCTCCTAAAGGTAAGAGTAGGCATGGGAAGAAAGTTCCCCAATTCCGCATCATGGGCTCAGACAGGTCCATAATCATGCTGGTTAGGATCTTGTTCAACCTCTCAACAAGCCCATTGGTCTGAGGGTGTGGAGAACATGTAAGTTATCCCACACTCATCCTGCATTGACTTCATATATGCAGACATGAAGTTTGTACCCCTGTCAGACACTGCTTCTTTGGGGCACACCACTCGAGTAAATATCCCCATCAAGGTCCTAGCCACAGCTGGTGCACTCACAGTCCTATGCGGTTTAGCATGGTCCACCAAAACCAGGATAAACCAATTGCCTAAAGCAGTTTTGGGGTCCAGGAGCCCAACAGTGTTGATGCTCACCCTTTCAAAGGGGATGCCAATGGCAGATAAGGGAACCAGGGTAAATGACCTGCAGAATGCATTAAGGATGTCTTCATCCAGGGCCAATAGAAATCGGTGACAAGCCTGGCAAAGGCATTGTCCTGCCTCAGATAGTGCTGCCAGAGTTCTATCATGAGCCCGACCCAGTAGGGTAGCTATGCAGCACTGGGGGACCATGGACACATGAGTTGCCCCAGGCTCAGGAACCTTTAGCTCACTATATAGGAGGCAATTCTCCCAATAGATAAGTTGATGTCCAGTAGTGTCACCAGGTGCCTGGGCCTCATCTTCCCACTTCAAGCCCTCTATGGTTGAGCATTCCTTCTGAGCTCTACAGAAATCCTTCCAGGTGGGTCTACCCTTGACTTGCCATCCTGTAAGCTCGCCCTCCCCACTCCCTTCCCCTTCTTATGCAGACAGCGTACAATTGAATTGTATTCCGGACTGACCCTGGTTGGTCTTCCGACATCTTTTCAAAATTAAGCCAGGATACGGCACCAGAGTCCCGCACTGAACGGCGAGCGGGTAAGCCTACTTTACTAGATGACATTGAGATGTGCTTTAGTCTTAGGATGTGCGGGTCCATACTTAGCGCTGACGCCCTTCTTTCTCCACTAGATAGGATACAGACGACCAGGGCTTGGTTGCCCCCTACCCTCCCCACCTTCCCCGTCCTGAGGAAGACTCGCAGGCAAGGCTCAAATAACCTACATGCCACAAGTTGAGTCGAAATATCGACAACCACACATTCCTGTACCTGGACCCATTCAACTTACCCCTACTACATGCCATAGATGATTACAATCTGTGATTGTACAAAACAATGTAAATAGACCGTGTAAAGTAGCATTGGGACAGGACTTTTAAGATTGATACTCCTGATCAATCTCAGCGAATCTCTCTACTTTTCACTTTACTCTGGGAACAATTGCCCCACTCACTTATTTCCGAGCACCCCTCCTTTTTGCACGTTCCCCTTTGGAGCAACCACCAAAAAATTAACAGTGATTTGAATCCACTTATGTAAATATAATTGTTTTGTTACATACTAAACTTATACTCCGCACATCCTTTTTTATGCATATTTTGAAAATGTTTATGTTGAAGTACTATGACTTATGAGTAGCATGAATGTAATTTTTTCCTTGCTCAAAAACGTCAATTGTAGATTAATTCTGAGAACTTAACGATTGGTTTGAGGACCACTGTTCTTCTATATCGAATGTTACCAAGGTCCACAGACTTGTAACGGGGTACCCTTTACTTGTAATGGCTATCCTGTAAACTTAGGCAGGACTCCCAGGGCTGCAATATTCTACTAATAGGCTCTAGATAGGGCTCCTCAGGCAATCCCTCTTCCTATACCGCTGGAGTTTAGGGGGCTGGTTTTTAATATCCCTGCCATTTCTCTTTTTGATTGGTGCCTGGGCCATTTTTTCCTGGCCTCCTTTACTACCCTTTCGGGATGACATGGACCTTATGGTCAGGCATACCCACTCAGCCAACTCTGACATCTCCAAGTGTGATTGGAGTGCCACTTCCTTCTCGAAAGTGTGCTCCAGATCATTGCCTAACAGAACAATCCACAGACATGTTAGAACTCACTGATACTTTTAGAGAACCTAAGACCCTCCTCTCAAAAGGAACCAGAGCCACTGTGTAGTGACTGCCATGGTTGTCTGCTACTACAACCTGGTGGAATGTTTTGGAAATTACCTGCTCTGGCGAACTCAAATAAAACCTTGCAGTATTCATGCTTGTTCTCTGCCCATCAATGGTTACCCACTGCCTGTGCTTACATTTATTAGCAGGGATATGGCCTTTGGGCACCATCTGTTTGTTACCCAGGGATACTAAGGTAACCTCTGCTTCCTCCCCACACTAACTGAGGCAACCTCCTTCCTTCTGTCTGCCCACCAATGGGGTACCGTGCCCTCATCGGACACGTGGCATCCTTCTTTAGCTGTCCATATCTGTAATGATCATGGCTTTTGGGGGCAAACCTTCATGTCTTCCTCTCCACATACCCATTCTTCTTTTGGTCAGATTGGGGATAGGTACCCATCCCCTTGGAACAGTTTTGAGGGTCTTGTGATAACTCATTACTTTTATTTTTGTCTCCCCCTCCTTCTTCTTTTGGGTACCCTAACCATCCTTGTGGGAATCCTCCCAGATGCTTTCTTGGACACTCTGGTGCTGACCCAGATGTCTGCCTCCTTTGTAATATCCCTGGGATCAGTTAGCCTGCTGTCAGTCAGGTATTGGTGCAGTTCTGTAACCCAAGTACTGAGCATGTTCTCTCTCAAAATCAGATTATTTAGCCCATTAAAAACATTCACTTTACTGCCCCTCGCCCAACCATTCAGGACCTTGCTAGAGTAGTCCAAGAAATCCACTCAAGACTGGGTTGGGAATTTCTGACTATTCCTGAACCTTGTGTGGTAATTCTCTGAGGTGACCCCAAACTTAGTGAGCAAAATGACCTTCATGTGAGCATACTTCATTTGATTCCTCACCTCTAGCGTAAGAAGGGTGTCCCTCCCCACGGTGGGCTTGTGTTTCCTCAAATGTGCCCCAATCCTCCTCTTGTACCCTGTGCATTCTAAGGGCTACCTACTATGTAGAAAACTGTTTCTCAAAATCATCTCCCAACATATAGCAAAGTACTAGGTTTTGGGGTATGCACACCATCACCTCTGCATTGGACATTGGATTGCTGCCACCATTAACGCTGGGCTCTGGTGTTTCCTTAGTTACAAGGTACAACTCATTCAGGCCCCTCTTATGATCCAAGTTCAATTTATTTTTAACCAAGGCCCTCTCAGCCACAACAAACCTGTTTGACCGGGGCAATCTCAACTTCAGCCCTCCTATTCTCTGGGGCTTTCGTTGCAGCAACGTCTTCCTTGGTTGCTTCTAACGTGAGCCTAGCCAGCTGCAGCCTGAACTCCCTCTCTGCTCTCCTATCCTCCAGCTCCTCTGGGGTCAGCTTGTGGGTAGAGATGATGCAGATAACTCTCGATCTGGCAGGGAACCTCACTCCTGCTGGGTCCTTCTCTCCTCTGGAGCCATGATCAGCAGGTTGCCATCACACTGTCCATCTCCTCCTCCTGTTCCTCCAAATCCTACTCCTCTTGCTCCTGTGCTGTGGCTTGTAACTGGCAGGCCTTTCCCCAGGCTCTGAGGGTGTTATGGAGCCCCTACTTTTCGGAACACCTGGATGTAGGAAGCCCCAACTAGCTGCAGAATAATTTAAGCTCAGCTGCAGTGTAGCTTTTCACGATGTTGAGCTCAAACTCTATGCATGCAGGCAGATTTACAGGTGCAGAATGTGAGTGAATTTGAAAACAGCAAAAGGAGGCCAATCAAAGAAAATGTAAATCAAAGTTGAAATTGTTGTCAGATCCCTTATGATTCCGTCATGACGGAATCATAAGGGATCTCATGCTAAAAGTGGAGGACCAGGAAAATAGGTCCAGAAGGAATAATCTGAGATTTCTCAGAATTCCGGAAGGTTTTGAGGGAAATGATGCAAGAGGATCTATGATTGGCCTCCTAAAAACTGCATTTCCAGAACTTGAGGCTTGGGATATGGATAAGGAGGTACAACGGGCCCATCGATTTCCCTTGATGCTACCCAAATATTCTCAGAAGCCACCGCAATATCCGAGGGCTATGTTAATCAATTTTGGAAACTATCTCCTCAGAGAAGCCATATATGATTTTGCAAGACCAACTAGTCAGCGGAAACACAAAGGATTTACATTTTTTGTAAGACCGGATTTTGCACATCCGACTGTCGAAAGAAGATGGAGAATGCGCCACCTGTTTAAACCCTTTGAAAAACTTGGAGCTACTGTCTATCTCCAGAACCCCGCGAGACTGAAAATCATATATAAAGGAATAACGAGAAGCTTCATTAGCGAGGTTCAAGCCCAAAATTACCTGAGAGAAATAACAGAGTCTGGGGCAAGGAAGTCTGGAAAAACCAGCACAATTACAAATATGGACTGATAACGCACAATAAGCATTGTGAACTAGTGACTTTAATGAAATATATTTGGGGGGAGAAATTGTGCACGGGGGTTGATAAATATAAGAATTGTTGAATTTGCTAAACACATAACCACTTAACCACTTACAGCTTTACTATCAAATTTTAGATACACAGGGTCAGGACAGGGAGGGTGCTAACGCGGGCGGATCACATGGACACTCACACCCGGGTACCACGGCACCTGGGGTGCCTCATCGGATGGATAGGGGGTGGGGGGGCTCTGGGTGGGCAGGGGGGGTTGAGCAAGCAGGGACAGTTAGGTAGGGGGGGCAGAACAGGATGAAACATACTTACATGGGACACACAGAACATACTAACCTCAGCAAAATAGAAAGAACTAAAAAAGCAGAGTTTTTTTTTCCAGAGTATATGAGAAAAACTCTAATGGCTAAGATCAGCATATTGTCAATGAACATATGCGGCCTCCATGATATTAAGAAAAGACAGAAAGTCGCAGAGGGTCTATGAATATCTGGGCCGAATATCGTGTGTCTCCAAGAGACACATATTGAGGGGTCGCAGCAATATTTATTGAAATCTTTAGGATATCGACTCATAGCAGCTACATCACAGGGGACACGCACCAGGGGGGTCGCAATTTTAGCAAAGGGTGGGGGGCTACAATTTTCACGGTCCAAAGCGAATACTTTAGGTAGATTTGCAATTACAGAATGCCATCTTAATAACGGTGAAGGCAAATTCACATTATATGGGGATATTATTGACGACCCGGCGGTATTGATTAAGGTGTCCAACGAGCTGATTCACTGGCCCCTTCCATTGATTCTCTGTGGAGATTTTAATATTCATTTACCCTGTAATTGGTCCACAGATCCTGGGTTTATTTATCAAGGTCGGAAACCAAAGGTTTTTCTCGCTCTTAAAGACCTATGTTTACAACACACCCTTCTAGATGGCTGGGCCATGGATCACCCGGGCGACCCTGGTTACACTTATTATTCATCTCCACATTCAAAACATGTAAGATTAGATTATATGCTTCTTTCAAATAGCCTGCGCTCTACATGTCAAATCAATAAACTACCTAGAATTCTGTCGGATCACAACCCGCTTAAGCTTAATCTAATGAAGGGTCCTGAAAAATGTAAAACACAAATATTTGTACATTCGAAAGAGCTTTGCTATATAATAAAGCATATAATTTACATATGAGAACATGGATCCCCGCTTTCTTATCAGATAATATGGGGTCTACCACCATCGACATAGTCTGGGACACTCTGAAGGCAGGGATTAGGAGCGAAACAATGAAATTTTCCTTTCACCACAATAAAACCGAAAAATTAAAAATGGCTTCACTAGAAGAAGATCTGCGTAAAGCAGAAGAAGGACTTATTACAACAATACATGAAGGTAACCCAATTGTTAATGCAGAGCGCAAAGTGGCTATCGCTAAGAATAAGATCTTGGCAATATTAATTGATAGAGCAGTGATTAAAGCTAATGTCAACAAGGCCAAAATATATGAGTTAGGGGAAAAAATGGGCCACCAATTAGCTGTCAGAACCCGCGAAGAGATATCTTTTGCTCAAATTAAAGAAATTAGGGACCCGGATTTGGGTCTAAGATCAGATCCATCTGAAATAAGAACATCCTTTCAGAGGTTCTATAAGAACCTCTATAACGAGGATAATACCGAATGCAGTGATCCCAATATGTATTTGGAATCATTTACCCCGTCACACCTGGAAATTGCTGATCAAGAGATATTAGATGGTACAATCACTTTTGATGAAATACTTTTAGCAATCAAGGGCCTGGCTAATGGAAAGTCAGCGGGCATGGATGGGATTCCACCTGAATTTTACCTTAAATTCGCCCCTCAACTTGAGAATATCATAACTCCCCTTTTCCAAACTATCTTCTCCAGGGGGAACCCGCCTAGATCGTGGTCCATTGCCAAGATAATAGTATTCCCTAAAAAGAACACAGATGAGAAAGAATTGGGCTCATATCGACCAATCACACTGATTAACAGGGATTCTAAAATATACTCAAAAATACTGGCAGATTGATTGGCACCCGTAATTCACAATATTGTTTCAGAACTACAACATGGCTTTGTTCCCGGAAGGTCTACGATTGATCACATACAAAGGGTTATTTTCCTCTTTGATTATACTGGGGTGACAGGAGACCCTATGGCCCTCATACTGCTCGATGTTGAGAAAGCGTTTGATAGGGTCTCCTGGAAATTCCTGTGGGCGGCCCTATCAAACTGTGGGATAGGCGGACACTATTTAACAGCAGTCAAACAGCTTTATGTAAACCCCAGTGCCCACATATTAATCAATGGGGCTCTATCTGAAAGCTTTGCCATTACGCGGGGTACAAGACAGGGCTGCCCCTGTTCGCCACTCCTATTTTCTATCTATATTGATGCATTTATCTACAATTTGGAAAATTACAATTCAATTCCCCCAATTCAAGTCCGTAACGTAGAAACCAAATGTCTGGCATATGCTGACGATATAGCTATTATCACAGGTGACCCCAATGACGCCATTAAGTGGATAGAACGAGAAGCCCATGCTTTTGGCAAAGTTTCGGGTTATAAACTAAATCGTAGTAAAACCCAGATCATCATAAATAATAAAATTACGATGCTAGATCCACGTATAATTAATAAAGCAATTTATCTAGGCGTGAGTATTGACGCTAATATCGCAAACATGGTTGATGATAATCTTAACCCTCTCATAAGTCGCACCAAGAAAGAACTACTGCGCCTACATAATTTACAGCTCACTATTGGGGGGAGAGTTAATGTCGTCAAAATGTTATTTTTCCCGAAGTTTCTCTATTTTTTTCACACAATAAACCTAGAATTCTCCCAGTTTTTAAAAATATAGATAATTTGTTTTCACATTTTATATGGGGATATCACAAGCCACGAAGAGCACTCAGGTGGATCACTTTACCTAGAGATCGGGGGGATGGGCACTGCCAAACTTTAAACTGTATTATTGGGCAACAGTGTTGAGATACAGTGCATACCTTTTAAAAGAAGACACCGATGTCCATAATATTCCCACTCCGCAAGAACTTATTCTGGGAGATGGCTGTGCAGGTTGCTTATGACGCCATTCAAACGATGATTACTTTAAAAAGGTGAAATTCAAGACTATTTCTAGCATTGTTAAAGTATAGCGGAATGTTAAAAAACTAGTTGGTTTAGGCCGGTACTCTTTTTATACACCGATAATACAGAATGTGGATCTCCCGGAAATATTTCAAGATTTAGTATCGAATAGATGGGCCGAATTAGGGATAAAACAACTGGGGTGCTTTTTTTCTGTGAATGGTATCAAATCGTTTGAGGAACTAAAAATCGAGTTCAAACTATCTAATAGAGATTTCTTCAAATACCTCCAAGTGCGGGATTTTATTTTAAAGAAAGGGGGAGGTCGCATTAAATTTTAATCGTGGCGAACTATGGACAAACTATTATCCATAAAATCCCCTAAAATCTGCGAGATATATGAAGGGCTTAATTTACTTTTGCCAGACGATATGGAGAAACATACAGAGGCATGGCAAAACAGACTTGGCATCTCTCCACAAACCTCTTTGAAAGCCTTGGAGATGTCAATATCAACCCTAATGTCCATGAAACTCCAAGCTCAATTTTATAAAACATTTTTTTCACTTTATTATACCCCAGGCAAATTGGCAAAATGGGGGAACGGAAACGGGACACACTGTCCGAGGTGTTCGCTTCCGTCAGCAGATTCAACTCGCATGTTTGCTACATGTCCTATATTAGGGAATTTTATATCGACAATCTCTGACTTTCTTTCCAACCTCGCACATTGCCGTATTAACATATCAACCGAAGAAATTCTATTAGGTACGTCCAACATACCCCGACCACAGTCAATGCACGGGCTTATCTTTGTAGCTATGGCTGTTCTTAGATTGTGCATTGCGTCAGCCTGGATAGATCCATTAGCACCATCGTTTGTAGAATGGAGAACTAGGCTGTTTGCAACCTGCAACCTGGAAGTGGCGATTTATAGAAACAAAGGGAGGACAACGCGGAATAAGGGCATGATGATCTGGGCACCTTTGTTAGACTGGATGCAAGAGGAATGAAATGTTTGAATCGCCTAGGTTTTATATTTACTGTCTTTTTTTTTTCTTTTTTTTTTTCTGCTTTGTTCTTAGTATGTTAACTCCATGTTCACCGAACATTGTATATACCTTTCTTCATATTTGTTAAAATCAATAAAATGTAAGATTTTGTTATCTGTTCTGCGGGGGTGGGGGTTGGGGGGGGTAATGGTGTCTATAAAATTTAAATAAAAATAAAAATTAGAAAAAAAAAATGAAATTGTTGTCAGATTATTTTTGTAAATGTAGTATTATACAAATTACTGAGTGTTGCTGCACAGATATAAGTACTGTACTCCACCACTGAGCACCAATGTAGGAAATTGGGTTTTTAGTTGAGGGGGGGTGAGAACACTTCTCAATCAGAAACCAAATCCCAAATCCCTGGTGCGGCAGGCACAAGAGCACTAGCTGCACCAAGATTAGCTATGTTCTTGCCTAACTTAGAGTTCTGAAATGTTTAGGCATGTAACTACACTGTGAAATATTAAACTACAAGCCCCGGAACACATTTTGCTGCCAATTTAAAAGCAGAATCCAGGTCTTGCTGACAGTGCTACACGATTTCATAAACAAAAACATACTCACTGCTGGAGATAGTGCACACAGCAGAACTTGGAAGTGCTGGGGAACCGGAGCTGGGAGACCGGGTACTATTTTACTGAAGTGCCCCGGGGGTGCAACAGGCATTTGCACCCGCTTTGCTCACCATGGGCACTTTGGCATTTCAGGGGCAGCAGACACTTGTGCAGCCCCTTCTATAACACTGACAGCAATGCCACACACAAAGTGCCAGTGCTATCACCAACAAACATTGCTTTCTACTTACACAGGACCCTGAATTTCAAGATGCCCATCATATGTAAGATTAAACATGCTTACCGCCAGCTATCTCGCCTTGACAAAGTAAAAGTCTTATTGGTGGTAGTGTTCTTCAAGTCTGAGATCCTGTATTGATACTGGTAGGACCATGCTGACCAGAGTCTTCTGGACAAACTGGCCTCCTTGGAAAGCATCTCTCATGTTGTAATCTATTGAATCAAAGGTCTTTAGAAGCAGAGCCAAATTATACCTACCCTTAGAAACCTCCAATGGATGTCTCTTTCTTCCCACTCATAATCAAGACCTAAAGCATCATCTATGAGGTGTTCAACATAAAAACTTTCTCATACCTCGCAAAAGGATTTCAAGCTTTATTGAGAGTTTCAACAGAACTCAAAAACAGTTACCTCCAAAATCTAAATGAGACCCTAAGAAGAACTCCAATAGATGTCAGAAAGCACCCAGCAGCTGAATTGACAGGTTTCAGACCAGGAAGTACAGGAAAGCAAAGACAATGGAAGGCCATCTGCTACTATGTTACTGTGCACTAGGGTGCAGATTTACTAACATTTGGCGCAGCGCAACACAGGCCCTTAGTAAATCTGGGCCCAAGTGTTGAAAACACCATTCCAGTCCTGCCCTGGCAAGCAACAGCCCTTCTCCACATATGGAAATAGCGGAAGATCAGTCTCTATGAACTATGCCTTTGCACACTGTAACTTTACAGTTAGCAGTCTTAGCTGAGGAGAACTTTACTCCTATGATACCTTATTACCAATATTGTAGACTGCTCCTATTTTTCATCTTTTTTGCTACACAATTAATTACTGTAAATTTTGGACCCATTTCCCTTCTCCTTTGTACATCCTTCTTGATCTGCCTCAATTTTGTTTTGTAAACCTCATCTCTTGCACAGCACTCTGTTGCTTTGTAGCAAGGTTTACTTTAAGTATATCACACATATACATGTATGCATTGATTACTTATCACTCACCCAACCTTGTAACATGAAGTCTTATGAAGGACAACATCAAAGGCACTAAGGCACATTTCACATCCAAAATCCATTAAGCTAAATTATGCAAGTAAAGCCGCTTAATGAATTGCACCAGGCAAGGAAGTAGAAGTGGACATCTCTATACCACCTTCTGAAGTATATGAAGCACTATTTAAATGCTTCAATACAAGACAAGACAATGCAATGCAATCAAATGCATGTGCCCACAGATCGGTAATCCTGCTTTACCTTGAATCATTAATAGGAAATGCATTTTACATGGAGTACATTACTTACTGAGTATCTACTCTCACTTTGTGAATTTCTGTAAATAATGCAACATAAGGCTACTTGCACTCAGTGATATAACACAAAATAATGGCCCCCATAAAGAATATGATGAGGGGCCACTGAGTTTCCCATCGCTCACAAATATTCCTTAGTTTTGGGTTGAAAGGGACCCCCCCCTGAGGGTTGGGAGCCTCTGAAGAGTTGCGGCCCCCCTGCAGTTGAGCAAACCTCGGGAAAAGTTGGAAAATATGGCCGACCACATTGGAGCCCAGAAGGTCCCTCACTTTAGTGTGAGTTTTGGGCACATTCCTATGCCTGTATTGTGTAAAACTTGGCCTGGAGGGGCTGCATCTTGCCACCTCCCTCATCTGGTATTCCAGAAACACCACAGATCCTTGCTCTATCTGGCACTTGCCAGCCTTGATAGTCAGGCCTGCCTGTTGCAGCGACTGAAGCACCTCCTTAAAGTGGAACACGTGATCCTTCGAGGTAGGCCACACTGAAGACCTCGATCCCAGCGAGGTCTCTTTTAACCAACCTCTGGAAGGTAGAAGAGGCTTTCTTCAATCAAAAGGACTTCACGCTAAATAGGAAATGGCCCCTGGGGTTGAGAATGCTTACCTCTCTAGACGAGACCTCAGTCGTAGCATTCTGCGAATACCCTGATGTAAAATGAAAAGTACTCAGCAACTTGGCAGCTCCCAGCCTGTCTTTGAGTTCATCAGCCTGGGGAATGGGGTAAGCATCAGTTGTCGTAGATGAGTTGAGCCCTCTATAATCCATGCACAACCTGAGTTCTAGGCCAGCGACTGGAGGGGTGGCTTTGAATACCAGCACTACAGGGCTGGAGCAGGGATTACTGGAGTGCTCAATCACCCCAAATTCAAGCATCATGGACACGTCCACCTTGATGCTACCCCTCACCTTGTCAGTGTGCAAATCTTGTTTTTCATAGGCATACATGTAAGTCAATGGGTAAGAGAAAAAAGAGAGGCAAATTGTCACAACAACTGGTGATAGTCCCTCTGAGCTCAGGGGCCAGAGTAGGAGAGAGGTTTAAACAATCCACTGACCCATTATTTTCCTAAGAAGACAGGAAGTCAGGGAGAGGTTCACTCTCCTCTTCCACCCCATCATCTAGTACAAGGAGCATGGTGATTTCAGATCTCTCACAATGGGGATTGAGGTGATTAACATGGAGTACCCGTAAGGGATTCATCAAGGGCCTCCGCCTTTCTCTCCTTCACCTCATATGAACCTGATACGTGTTCTTGTAGGTTTCTGGGCTCCAATGGCTTCATTACCCACACTTTCTGTACAGATTTAAACTTGACCAGAGTTGCCTCTGGTCCTGCCAGTGTTTTATCACGCCTTGCCTGCCTTCTAGATTCTCAGAGGCCTTCTTCCAGGGCAGTTACATCTGGTTTCTGAGAGCAAGCATGTAGCTAACTCAATCCTGGGTGGACCTATTGGGAGCTGGCTCCTACCCCTCCTTAAACAGACTGAGAGTTCTCCTAAAAGTTTGGCTAGAGACAAGCTCAAATGGGCTAAATCCAACCCACTTCGGTGGTACCTCCTAAAGGTAAGAGTAGGCATGGGAAGAAAATGCCCCAATTCCGCATTATGGGCCCAGACAGGTCCATAATCATGCTGGTTAGGGTCTTGTTCAACCTCTCAATAAGCCCATTGGTCTGAGGGTGTGCAGAACATGTAAGTTATCCCACACTCATCCTGCATTGACTTCATGTATGCAGACATGAAATTTGTACCCCTGTCAGACACTACTTCTTTGGGGCACACCACTCGAGTAAATATCCCCATCAAGGCCCTAGCCACAGCTGGTGCACTCACAGTCCAATGCGGTTTAGCATGGTCCACCAAAACCAGGGTAAACCAAATACCTAAGGCAGTTTTGGGGTCCAGGGGCCCAATGGTGTTGATGCCCACCCTTTCAAAGGGGATGCCAAAGGCAGATAAGGGAACCAGGGGAAATGACCTGCAGAATGCATTAAGGATGTCTTCATCCAGGGCCAATAGAAATCGGTGACAAGCCTGGCAAAGGCCTTGTCCTGCCTCAGACAGTGCTGCCAGAGTTCTATCATGAGCCAGACCCAGTAGGGTAGCTATGAGGCACTGGGGGACCATGGACACATGAGCTGCCCCAGGCTCAGGAACCTTTAGCTCACTATATAGGAGGCAATTCTCCCAATAGATAAGTTGATGTCAAGTAGTGTCACCAGGTGCCTGGGCCTCATCTTCCCACTTCAAGCCCTCTAGGGTTGAGCATTCCTTCTGAGCTCTACAGAAATCCTTCCAGGTGGGTCTACCCTTGACTTGCCATCCTGTAAGCTCGCCCTCCCCACCCCCTTCCCCTTCTTATGCAGACAGCGTACAATTGAATTGTATTCCGAACTGACCCTTGTTGGGCTTCTGACATCTTTTCAGAATTAAGCCAGGATACGGCACCAGAGTCCCGCACTGAACGGCGAGCGGGTAAGCCTACTTTACTAGATGACATTGAGATGTGCTTTAGTCTTAGGATGTGCGAGTCCATATTTAGCGCTGACGCCCTTCTTTCTCTACTAGATAGGGTACAGACGACCAGGGCGTGGTTGCCCCCTACCCTCCCCACCTACCCCGTCCTGAGGAAGACTCGCAGGCAAGGCTCAAATAACCTACATGCCATAAGTCGAGTCGAAATATCGACAACCACACATTCCTGTACCTGGACCCATTCAACCTACCCCTACTACATGCCATAGATGATTACAATCTGTGATAGTACAAAACAATGTAAATAGACCGTGTAAAGTAGCATTGGGACAGGACTTTTAAGATTGATACTCCTGATCAATCTCACCGAATCTCTCTACTTTTCACTTTACTCTGGGAACAATTCCCCCACTCACTTATTTCCGAGCACCCCTCCTTTTTGCACGTTCCCCTTTGGAGCAACCACCAAAAAATTAACAGTGATTTTGAATCCACTTATGTAAATATAATTGTTTTGTTACATACTAAACTTATACTCCGCACATCCTTTTTAATGCATATTTTGAAAATGTTTATGTTGAAGTACTATGACTTATGAGTAGGATGAATTTAATTTTTTCCTTGCTCAAAAACGTAAATCGTAGATTAATTCTGAGAACTTAACGATTGGTTTGCGGACCACTGTTCTTCTGTATCGAATGTTACCCAGGTCCACAGACTTGCAACGGGTTACCCCTTACTTGTAATGGCTATCCTGTAAGCTTAGGCAGGACTCCCAGGGCTGCAATATTCTACTAATAGGCTCTAGTTAGGGCTCCTCAGGCAATCCCTCTTCCTATACCGCTGGAGTTTAGGGGGCTGGTTTTTAATATCCCTGCCATTTCTCTTTTTGATTGGTGCCTGGGCCATTTTTCCTGGCCTCCATAACTACCCTTTCGGGATGACATGGACCTTGTGGTCAGGCATACCCACTCAGGCAACTCTGACATCTCCAAGTGTGATTGGAGTGCCACTTCCTTCTCGATAGTGTGCTCCAGATCATTGCCTAACAGAACAATCCACAGACATGTTAGAACTCACTGATACTTTTAGAGAACCTAAGACCCTCCTCTCAAAAGGAACCAGAGCCACTGTGTAGTGACTGCAATGGTTGTCTGCTACTACAACCTGGTGGAATGTTTGGGAAATTACCTGCTCTGGGGACACCAGATAAAACCTTGTAGTATTCATGCTTGTTCTCTGCCCATCAATGGTTACCCACTGCCTGTGCTTACATTTATTAGCAGGATATGGCCTTTGGGCACCATCTGTTTGTTACCCAGGGATACTAAGGTAACCTCTGCTTCCTCCCTACACTAACTGGGGCAACCATCCTTGTGAGAATCCTCCCAGATGCTTTCTTGGACACTCTGGTGCTGACCCAGATGTCTGCCTCCTTTGTAATATCCCTGGGATCAGTTAGCCTGCTGTCAATCAAGTATTGGTGCAGTTCTGAAACCCAAGTACTGAGCATGTGCTCTCTTAAAATCAGATTATATAGCCCAATAAAAACATTCACTTTATAGACCCTCGCCCAACCATTCAGGACCTTGCTAGAGTAGTCCAAGAAATCGACTCAAGACTGGTTTGGGAATTTCTGACTATTCCTGAACCTTGTGTGGTAATTCTCTGAGGTGAGCCCAAACTTAGTGAGCAAAATGACCTTTATGTGAGCATACTTCATTTGATCCCTCACCTCTAGCGTAAGAAGGGTGTCCCTCCCCACTGTGGGCTTGTGTTTCCTCAAATGTGCCCCAATCCTCCTCTTGTGCCCTGTGCATTCTAAGGGCTACCTACTATGCAGAAAACTATTTCTCAAACTCATCTCCCAACATATAGCAAAGTACCAGGTTTTGGGGTATGCACACCATCACCTCTGCATTGGACATTGGATTGCTGCCACCATTAACGCTGGGCTCTGCTGTTTCCTTAGTTACAAGGTACAACTCATTCAGGCCCCTATTATGATCCAAGTTCAATTTATTTTTAACTAAGGTACTCTCAGCCTCAACAAACCTGTTTGACCGGGGCAATCTCAACTTCAGCCCTCCTATTCTCCGGGGCTTTCTTTGCAGCAACGTCTTCCTTGGTTGCTTCTAACTTGAGTCTAGCCAGCTGCAGCCTGAACTCCCTCTCTGCTCTCCTATCCTCCAGCTCCTCTGGGGTCAGCTTGTGGGTAGAGATGATGCAGATAACTCTCGATCTGGCAGGCAACCTCACTCCTGCTGGGTACTTCTCTCCTCTGGAGCCATGATCAGCGGGTTGCCATCACACCGTCCATCTCCTCCTCCTGTTCCTCCAAATCCAACTCCTCTTGCTCCTGTGCTGTGGCTTGTAACTGGCAGGCCTTTCCCCAGGCTCTGAGGGCGTTATGGAGCCCCTACTTTTCGGAATACCTGGATGTAGGAAGCCCCAACTAGCTGCAGAATAATTTAAGCTCAGCTGCAGTGTAGCTTTTCACGATGTTGAGCTCAAACTCTGTGCATGCAGGCAGATTTAGAGGTGCAGAATGTGAGTGAATTTGAAAACAGCAAAAGGAGGCCAATCAAAGAAAATTTAAAGCAAAGTTGAAATTGTTGTCAGATTATTTTTGTAAATGTAGTATTATACAAATCACTGAGTGTTGCTGCACACATATAAGTACTGTACTCCACCACTGAGCACCAATGTAGGAAATTGGGTTTTTGGTTGAGGGGGGTGAGAACACTTCTCAAGCAGAAACCAAATCCCAAATCCCTGGTGCGGCAGGCACAAGAGCACTAGCTGCACCAAGATTAGCTATGTTCTTGCCTAACTTAGAGTTCTGAAATGTTTAGGCGTGTAACTACACTGTGAAATAGTAAACTACAAGCCCCAGAACACATTTTGCTGCCAATTTAAGTGCAGAATCCAGGTCTTGCTGACAGTGCTACACGATTTCATAAACAAAAACATACTCACTGCTGGAGATAGTGCACACAGCAGAACTTGGAAGTGCTGGGGAACCGGAGCTGGGAGACCAGGTACTATTTTACTGAAGTGCCCCGGGGGTGCAACAGGCATTTGCACCCGCTTTGCTCACCATGGGCACTTTGGCATTTCAGGGGCAGCAGACACTTGTGCAGCCCCTTCTGTAACACTGACAGTAATGCCACACACAAAGTGCCAGTGCTATCATCAAAGGGCATTCCCTCATTTGCCTGGAGGCGTGCCCCATGCAAATTAGGGAATCCCTTTGCCTCTGCTCCAGCGCCATAATACCGACGTGAGCGCAGAGGCAAAGAAGCTGTCAGGGGGCGAATTGACAGTTCGCCCTCTGATAGCAGCCCCTAGGAGGGGGGGAAAGGGGATCCTATGGACCCCCAACTATCCCCTTGCAGGTGGGTGCCGTCACTCACAGCACCCACCTGCAAGGGGACCTCTAATCCCCCTTTGCTCACCATGCCATTCCAGTTTGTACCTAGCCATATGCAAATCAGTCTTGACCCTGTGCCCCATGGGAACAGTCCAGCCTGAACTGCCAAGCCAGGTCCTCCCTGGACTGGAAACAAGCTTAGTGCAAAAAAACGATGGATTTATGCCCAGATCTCTGTACTGGGGTGAATGTATGAGATTGTTCTGCATTCTGTCCATCAACTGTTGTTTTTGCATTTGTCACCCCGAGTGGGATGGGTATTCTCAGACGTGAGTCCCATGCTCTCCACACCACTGGAGTCAAGCTATCCTGGCTGAAGACGGCTGATAGCCAGAAACCGGTCCTAGGATGCTTGATTCCGGTCCAGGAAAGACATGGCTTGGCAGTTCGGTCTGGACTGTTCCCATGAGGCACAGGGTCAAGGCTGATTTGCATATGGCCATGTCTGAACTGGGGTGGTGTGGAGTGCAAAGAAACGATGGATTTTGGCCCAGATCTCTGTACTGGGGTGAATGTATGAGATTGCTCTTCATTCTGTCCATCAACTGTTGTTTTTGCATTTGTCACCCCGAGTGGGATGGGTATGCTCAGACGTGAGTCCCATGCTCTCCACACCACTGGAGTCAAGTTATCCTGGCTGAAGACAGCTGATAGCCAGAAACCAGTCCTAGGATGCTTGATTCCGGTCCAGGAAAGACATGGCTTGGCGATTCGGGCTGGACTGTTCCCATGAGGCACAGAGTCAAGGCTGATTTGCATATGGTCATGTCTGAACTGGGGTGGTGTGGAGGGCAAAAAAACATGGATTTAGGCCCAGATCTCTGTACTGGGGTGAATGTATGAGATTGTTCTGCATTCTGTCCATCAACTGTTGTTTTTGCATATTATCTTGTGAGCACATTTGTTGAAGAAGTGTCTGTAAATCTTCACGAGCAGATAAAGGAACAGGCCTGCACTTTTGAATCACAGGAACAACATTTTCCTTAAGCCGAATAGTGTGTTTAAAGCCCTTACACAACCCAACTTTATCTGAAAACACAGTTGAATATTTATCACAAAGATTTATTAACTTAGAATCTGTTTGAGACACAGACTCAAGTGAATCCGAGGATTCATGTACAGTAGATACCATGGGAAGATCTCCTAAAATAACTGGCTCGGAATGACCAGGTCTCAAAATCATACCAAACTTGGCTTGATCTTGCCAACCAAGAATATCTCTGCCGTTAAGAGCTACATAAACCTTTGTGAACCTTTGAAGAATTAATAGTTTTCCTTTTATTGGAAGAACCTTACTACACTAAGTTACTCAGAAGAACAGTATTAATTATGCAAAAGGCGGAGGTCTCAAGGTACATAGATTAAACCAATACCAGTTCCATTCTTTAGCATCAGGTTTCACATAAGATTGGACTACATCATCGTGTTAAATGAATGTGTGCCAGGATTCAAAACCACTGAATGTCCTAGAAAGGGGTTGTCTGGTTATTTACCTCTAGCAGAAACTTACTCTAAGGGCAATACAAGGGGGAATTCTGGACATGAACGTTAGCACTTCACAGAAAGTAACAATGACCAATCAAGGGTACTGGCACCACTAGTCCAATTGAATGGTACACTATGAAAGTGGTAGTGTGTGGGTTTGCTATAGGGAAAATCACAGGTACTTAGAAGGTTCTAGAAAGAGGCATCACAATTACCGAATGTAAAGTCACACAACATGAAAACATGTTAATTCATAGACTATAGGATCTGCAGATGTAGGAAGGTGGCTACCTGACTATGGTTACCCCAGATTTTTTGCCTTGTGTTTAGCTGGTTTTTTACTTAGTTGGCCTGGTTCCCTGCTAATCAGGGCCCCAGGCTATCTGCTCTCTCTGTAAAATGGATTCCATGTACCCTAGGTACATACCACAATTGGAAATGGACTCCTTGTCAGCCCCTGTACCATGCACTAAAGGTGCCCAGGGCATAGGAGCCACCAAGGCCTACCAGGGGCTGCAGCATATCTTTTGCCACCCCTGGCTGGTTCTTAAATTGACACAACTGGCTGATCACTCAGCTGGGGTAAGGTGGTGTAATCACCCCTTGCTTAGATATAGTATACCTATATCTAAACCTATATCTGGACACATATAAACCTGTGAGCCACTCCTATGGAAGGCCTTATCAATCCTGGAGGCAGAGTGCGTGGTTTAATGTGAGATGGAGCTCTAGCATGAGCTGAGCCTGTCTGCAGCCGTCGGGAACAAATCCCTAAGCTGTTTCAGGATAATGCCATACCATATACTCTTAAGTGCATTATAATCCTCGCGGTTATATAGCAACTTTGGTTTGGCTTTATCAAAACATGTCGTGTAAGGTGTCATACGATTTGAAATACTATCCCCTCGCCAGTTCTGGCGACAGAGATAGCATTCCACCCCTCTAGAGGGGTAAGACATGTTACTTTGCTTAAATGCGGTTAATTTCTAAAAGGACCTTGGATCCACAAAATGGATGCCTCTGCCACAGACACGAGTCTGACCCCCTGAAGCTGACCGAAACTCAGCCAAAGGGGCCTGGACAAAGGGTTTCCTGTCGCAGGGAGGTGTTACACCCCCCCCAGACAGGAGATAGTGGATTGTAGCAGGGAGGTTTGAAAGAAACCAGACACTGCATGGGGAGCACAAGGCTGCCCCTTGCATAATCCGGCCAAACCGGTTCTGGGGCACTCCATCCCTCGTGCCAGGGCGGCCTGGATCAAAGGAAGGGGGTGTATCCACCCACTTCCTGGGTCCCACCCATAGGAGGGGACCTAGCAGGTAATCCAGCCCCCAAAATTAGTATAAGACTGGGAGCAGTGCCAATGCACTTCAGATTATCCTGATGAAACATAAGAAACGAAACTCTGGACCCTTCAACATCCTACTCAACGTAGAAGACTGAAGAATCTCCCTTGTGGTCAAGGAGTGACCACCCTGTGCAAACAGGCACCATCCAGCCCTCGACGTCTGCTTTGTTGCAGTTCCCGCCGAAACTCGAGCGACAGAGATTGACGAGATCAAGCTTGCCTGCCTTCAAACAGCC
This sequence comes from Lissotriton helveticus, assembly GCF_964261635.1. NCBI lineage: Eukaryota > Metazoa > Chordata > Amphibia > Caudata > Salamandridae > Lissotriton > Lissotriton helveticus. Next base: position 936,389,145 of record NC_136063.1, on the reverse strand, counting down.
CGATCCACAGTCCCTGCAGAGCTGAGACCCGTGGAGGCAACCGGAAGCGTGGGGCACGCCATCTTAAAAAGACCACGAGACGCTGACCGTGCAGCCCACGAGTGACCCTCGAAGCTGTACACCGAGGTTTTAGAAGCCCCAACCCTGAGCCACTCTTGCACCAAAGTTCAGCCCTCCACACTCGACGAGTGCTGCGTGGGGCCCTTCTGCTTCTTTTGGCTCAACGCGTTGGCCCGGTCACTTGCCAGCCGGCTTGTGGCCCCTGTGCCAACGAAACTTGAAATTCGACTTGCGATTCTGGTTGCTTTAGATTTGCACCCGCTCCCCTGAAAAGGAGCCCCCACTCTGACCCTCCTGGTTCGAGTGAGAAGCAATCTCCCGGTTCCGCGTGGATTGCTTTTGCCAAGTGTTGTTTGCTCCAATCTTGAAGCCGATGGCGCCGACGGTGAGAGCCTGCGTGGGACAGATCGTGACCTGCTCCTGGACTTCGTAGATGCCCCAGAGCCCACGTGACAGCGGAGAGAACTCCTCAACAACCACCTGATTGCGCCCGACATTGCCTGGTTCCGTCCTGGTTCCACCCTGGTCACTGCTGAGTGACCCAGACTCTGTCCCCTCTGCTTTCAGGTACTTTTCGACTTCGATCCACTCTTGGATCCCACCGGACACTTCTCCTTCACAGCGCCTGCAGCCTCTTCAGCTCCAAGCACCAAGAATCAGCGTGACGAAACCCGACACTACTTCGACCCTGTGCACCCGCTTCCTGTGGGTGAGGTAACCTTGCAACGCCGGTGTTCCCACACTGGTACACACCTCTAGGGTCTGTGTCTTAAGTTTTGTTCCTCTAGGTTCAGCGGAAGTGTCCGTTAACTTTAACTTTGTAACTTTTGCGCACCATTGGTTAACATTGATGCATGCGTGCACTTTCTGCACTGCACCCGAATCCCGCGGGCTTTTCCCGACTTCAGCATTGCTTGTCCCGACTGCTCCCAGCGATTCCCTAGGCCCTAGGCCTAACCACTGTTCGATTGGTATCTCTTATACCACTTGTTTAGTATATGGTCTGAGTGGCCCCTCGCCCTCATCGATATTTGTGCAACTTTGTATGTTATACTGTGCTTTTGATTTAACGCTTGTGCCCCTTTATTCATAAAGAATACTGGGGATTGTTTTTAGTAATAAATACATATATTTTTATAATATATACTTGTGTGGTGTCCTTTCATTTGATATTACAGGATTGTATGTGGTAAAACAGCTCGCTTAACACGACCTCTTAAGTTAAGCCTTTAGGCTGCTTAGTCCATGCTACCCCTAGGATAGCTTGTCTAATAAGGTTGACTGACAACCAGACACCATAAGGGATTGTTTGGTCTGATAACAGGTGGTTTCAGAATTGGAAACATCACCTATCAGGCCAACTTCTCACAGCAGATGATTATGAATCAGCAACAGGGATCGTTATTAGAAACTGAAGGAAACGGACAGAATGGGTCTTCAAGACAGCTACTTCAGAATTGGGAAACAAACCTCATATATTCCTGTTTGGCTTTTGTAGAAAGAACGTTCCCTACATGTGACATCCATTCAAAGCAAGACTGGAATTGTGGTAAGCACCTAGATGGTAATTGCTGAGATTTCCAAATATTACCTAAAGGCATTATGCCCACAGACTCCCTCTTTCATGTGCATGTTTAGATACTTAGCTGCTCTCTTGTTCTCTCTCTGCATGAATGGGAGAACAACGAGATGCCCTTGATGGGACGCTCACCAGGAAGGTAATTCTTGAGACTACTAACGGACCAAATACTGGTGATTGACTGCCAAATTATATACCACATTGGATAAGTATGTTCAATTCACACTGGCCAGTGTGACTTACCTCATTTAACCGTAGGAGACTAGCACGTCATAGAAGAAGTATCCATCCACAAGAAGGAGTGTACCCTGGAATCTTTAGATGCTGAAAAGCCATTTGATATAATTGATTAAATGTTTTCTCTTTAATGTGCTACACCATGTGAACTTTGTCCCTAAGTTTATTGGATGACAAAAGCTCCACTATACTAATCCCCTAATATGTGTTAGAACTAAATCGATGGTCTCAGGTAGCTGTGGGTTAAAATGCAGCATGAGACAGGTATGTGCACTGGTGATGCCAATGTTGGCAATGGTGGTGAAGTCCATGGCATAAATGTTACGTAGTTAACTATAAGAGGGCACTGGACATATAATATTCTTATAAGCTGATGATATATTGGTGTACCTTACGGAATCATCCATGATGGATGGCTAGAATGTTAGAAGAAGTAGAGTTATTTGGCTCACTTTCTTGCCTGAGATTGAAATGGGACAATTTAGCCCTGTTTGCTTTAGGTTCTCTAAAGGAACATGGGTGGGACACTATATTATTGCTAGTTATGAACTGGAAAACCAGTTCATTCAGCTATTTAGGTACAATAATCACCTTGACCATGAAGGAGTGAAAAAGGGTGATCCTGGATGAGATTCTAGGTAATCTATGAAAATGTGTATATTTCTGAGAGGTATCACAATTTATTTTGAAGTAATGGATAGCTCTGACAAAGAAAGTGCCATTGCCACTTTGATTATGTATTACCAAAGGATGTTCGTATTTACACCCCTTAAGAAGTGAAGCAGGGTCAAACTTGACATCCTGAAACTTAGATATGACTAAGGCTGTCTTGAACTGCTGCATATGGAGGGATATTATCTTTGAGGACAGGGAATGGAAAAGGATGTGTTATAAGGTTTCAATCTAGGTTCATGTTGTGAGTCCTGCTAATTCTCACCAACTCAGCTAACTCCAGTTTTCCTTTTCTGGTTCAACTTGCATTTCATCATGGCAAATGATATGTAGGGCTCATTTCTTCATACCACCTTAACACTTTGACTACTAGACTGGGACAGTCTGTAGACCAAAGATATTTACCTGATTCAATATGGCTTTAGGTTAGAACCTCAAGAAATGTTCTGGCTGCTAAACAGAACCTTAAGAGTAACTGTTAGGCAGAGAAAACAGAAAAGACATGGGATGAAGCATGCATACACATTAAGAATGCCTTTAGCAACACCAGTTTCAAACTGACAGCTTATTAACACCTTGGCTGCTTGGGATATTTGCCTGCTGTGCTGGACTATAATAGAAATGGGTGTGGCCATGACAAGCTCAGCTCGTCATGAGCACACGAGAGGTGTACCTCATGACGAGCTGAGCTCGTCATGACCACCGAAGGGGTTAAGCTGCATGAGCCCCACATACCTCCACAAATTAACCAAAGCAGAAGCAACAGTTCCAGTGTAAGTGATGAATCTTATATTTAGATATTCAAAGATTGCTACATTCTGGGACAAATAGCTGATAGGTATTCATGCTTTTCTGACCTTTCTTTCAGCTGCCCTCTAGGCGTGTTTGTTGGGCAATATTTCCATTCAGCACAACGAGGGACAGCCTTACTCTCCTCATTCTGACAAAACAATGGCAATATGTTACTGAACTTAGAGGCTGAGAGATGTATAGACACTAGCGATGATACATTGAAAGATCTAAGAGAGTGGCAAACATCTGTCCAAGCTCTCTTACACCATTTTATGTTTGTCATACACAGTTCGCTAAGCTTACAAGAGCAAAAAGAAGAACAATGTATTATATTGGTCTTAGCGGAATCTTTGCATACCACAGCTAGATAGACCGATAATCTGCCTATTACCCTTATCCATTACTGGAATGGGGTAACCCAATAAGGTTCAAGGACCTGGGTGAAACGTTATATAGAAAAACAATGGTCCCAACCAAATAGTTTCTTTCAAAGAACAAAATCTGTACTGAGTAAATTGTTTAAATGAGCTTCTTCAATCAATAACGCTCTATTGAATCAATCAATTTTAGCAAAAAACAATTTTCAACACATTAATTTTTGTCGAAAAACCTGACACAAACCAAAGTATTATTCGAAACAGTTCGGAGTTTAATGTTTCACTCCATTAAAACTCAATAATTGAATATATACACATTTTTCATTTATATACAATTCGGACTAACGGTAAAAAGAAGAGCAGTCAGCTTCTAAAAGAAGTGCAGAAAAAAGGAGAAGAAATAGTGATTGTGATAAGAAGGGTGCAAGCCTCAAAAGAAAATTAGTGACAAGTGAAATAGAAATTCGGATTTGATTTATGCTGTACTCAGAATCCAGCTAGTTATTTTCTAAATAGGCCACAGATAGTTGTTATTATCTCCATTCATTTATACAGTCACAGAAGACATGTATAATGGTTTCCAGCGTGGTCCTATTTGTATAGCTTAAAGAAAGGCGTCGACGTTTCGACCCGTCTTTTGGTGCGTGGGCAAGTTGGAGCCTCGACCTGCGGGTCTTCCTCAGGACGGATGTTGCACATGCGTTTTTACCGTAGACTTCACACAACAGTATCCCAATGATTATTTATGGGCTGCCTCCATCATCCTATTTCGAATATGGACGAAAGATGTAATTCAATCGTAGAGACCCACCCTGAACTGGGTGGTACGGCGTCTGAGTTGGTTGTCCAGACCTTGATGGTTAAAATTCAAGCAGAACGTCCCTGGACACTTCTGTGTCAGGCGTTGTGCATATCAAGTGTCAGCCAGTTGGAATTTTGCAATTGTTCCAAAACAGTTCCTGATTGAATAAGTTACCAGGCGCTCTCTGACTCGCGTCTGTTGCCGCAGAAAATGCCGACCTGCCGTGTCAAGTTCAGGCGCGACGTCAGCATTAATTTGTTCTGCAGTTAAGTGTGTACAAGCTACTCGTAACTCGCATATCTCCTTATCTACTTGACTACAACAGATAGCTGTTACTGTTTTATCTTAGCCTTTTTATTTGAAAATGAAGTATCATAAAAAAGAACTAAATCAAAGTAAGCACCTCACTTCACTGAGACCAGTGAAGGTGACATGCACGATGGAAATCAGTACTAAAAGCAAGACTCAAAATAGACAGCAAAGGACCTTATTGTGCATTGCTGTAATTCGATTTGGAAACACAGCACTCAGCAGAAATTACTGTTACAGGTGATGGGGGCTTGGGGTTATTTTTTCAAATAGAGTTTTTCCGAGAATCCAGAACGGGGGGAAACGCTGATGAAGAGCAAAAAACAACTGTCTGAATGGGGTATCCATGCTAGCACTTACACTCCCATCAACTACCCGACTTTCCTCAAAAACTCCTCTGCTGTAGCAATGACTGCTACTATCAGACCAGATCAAAAACAGGATAAACACTTAACCGAGCCATCGTCAATGCTTCAGGAATCCCAACAGGAGCCAATAAAAACAGCTTTATGGATCGAGCACCCACTGCAAGTATTTGCTTCCACAGCAGGCGGCCCACATAAATGCATACTAAAACCGCATAAATCGGAAGACTGGTCCTGGTTCTTCCAGGTGTTAGGGTAATGCGCCGGTACTTGCGCATAGTCACCAACCAACCCATGAGATGGCCCATCATCATTTAAACATCTGCTCTTGGAACATCCCGGGCCTAACAAAGGAAAAAGCGGAGCGATTAACCTTAGGCCTGCTGAAAACTCATGAAATCTTTGCCCTACAAGAGACCTGGGCCCTGGAAAATACCGTCTGGGAAGACTTTACGATAATAGAATCTATTGCCACCCCGTCCAAGGTAGGCGGCCACGCGTCTGGGGAGTGCTGATTGCCGTGAAGAACTCACTGACTACGAAGATAGAAAACCTCCACAGGAGAGGTGGCGACCACGTCTTCATTAGTATTGAGATTAAGAGCCATGCAAAGGGGAAATCAAAACAAAAAATGATCCTTGGATGTGTCTATTTACATCCAACAAAAGCAAGGCGAGAGCTCACTCGGAGTACTATACTCCCAATAATGCATAATCTTGAAATTCTATACCCTACCGACCTGTGGCTGATAACGGGCGACTTTAATGCAAACCTAATGGAAACCGACCCAGCCCGATCCTCCCAAATAACATCTTTTAATGCAATGTGGGCAATTCCGGAGACAAAATCCCAGTACCATCGAAAGGATGTGAATGGAATAAAATTGGCAACAAAACTGAGCTATCTTGGTCTGCGCACTCTCAATGGAAGGATCGCTACTGATCGACCGGCGGCATACTCACATACATCCTTTTTTCGAATGGCCACCCTAGACTATATATGGATATCGTTAACGGCCTTCCGTCTGGTACGCCTCCTGGTAACGCCTTCTCCAGATAGTGATCACGCCATTTTAACATGCAGCATTGCCTTGGGCCCTCTTCAACGCCCGACCACAAATCCGATAGGGGTGGCTTCTAGCCTACAGAGTGTGAAGAAACTTCGATGGTCAGAAAGCAACCAGGACGCAATCGAAACGGAGGTGGACAAGCTTATGAACAGAGGGCTCCTGGCTGACATTAGCCATGTGACGGCCCCCACTTGGGAAACTATACTGACCAACTTTAGAGACCACTTCACCTCAAAACCATTAAACATCTGCTCAAAGGATATCCCGACCCCAACAACTCTGTCAGTGCAACAACACACAATCACTGCCAAGAGTAAACTAAATAAGCTCCAACGAATAATTGTTTACAATGAAAGTGATCATAAACATCTGAAGGAGGACATTATCGTTGCACGAAAAGCCTACAGGAAGGCTCACTTTACTCAAAAGAAATTGGAAGAAGAACAGCATTGGGCAATAACCTTTGAGATTATAAAGTCTAAAGATCAAAGGAAATTCTGGAATTGGGTTAACAAGGCTTGTCAAACAACTAATCCTCCTACCGCAACTAACATCTCCCCCGCGGAGTGGGAGTCCTATGTTAAAGCGCTCTATTCTACACCAGATGGTCAGAGTGCTAATACCCGGCCATCTTTGATCAACTAGTTAATCAGGACAGAACAACAGCCCTCATCAATACACTAACGGACGATATAACTAGAATAATAAAGAAAATGCGCTCGGGCGGCGCCCCCGGTCCCAATGGAATCCCGACCAAAGTTTTCAAAGCCTCCACCGGAAAATGGGCCCAGATTTTGACACCCCTTTACGAGGCCGCAATTTTGGGTGGCCCTAGCCCAGAGTCTTGGCAAGGATCGCTCCTCGTTCCCTTCCACAAAAAAGGCTCGCGTTCCAACCCCGATAATTATCGGATGATAGCCCTCCTAGACGTGGACGGGAAGGCATATACTAGCATCCTATTAACTGCTCTCTCCGAATGGGCGGAAAATAACAACTTGGTCCCCTTCACCCAAACCGGTTTCCAAAGAGGGTGCCACATTGAGGACAACCTGATATGTATTGCCCAACTGATGGAATCCACCCTAGCCTTAAAAGGTAAAGCTCTACACCTTGGGTTTATCGACTTTCGTAAAGCTTTTGACAGCGTAAGTCGGCCAAAATTATGGGAAAAACTTGCAAGATGGGGCATTCCACAGCCATTATTGAAAGCATTAATCGCCTTACACACTGACACATGGGTAAAAGTGCGAGTTACATCAAGCTGGTCGACCTCTAATAAAATCTACACCACCAGAGGTTTAAAACAAGGGTGTACCCTTGCACCAATGCTCTTCAATCTGTACCTCGCAGGTCTCCCTGAATGGCTGTCACACATTCGTGCTTTCCCTTCAGGAATAGAGTCAAGAAAGATCCAAACTCTCCAGTATGCTGATGACACCATTCTGCTAGACCAAACCCAGGTGGGTCTTCAAAGACTGTTCGATTCCCTTGCTCAGTATTGCAGCACGAACATGCTGAAGATAAATGGGTCGAAAACCAAAGCAATGACAATATCTTCCGGAAAAACAAAAAAAATCATGTGGCTCGTCGAAGGGACGAGATTGAAAACCGTTACTGCCTATAAGTATCTGGGGGTGTGGATCGACCACAAAGGGAGAACCTCTGTGCATACAACTGAAATGCAGGCTGTTGCTCGCTCCCTGGAAGGGGCCTTTATAAGAACGAAAAGCGCTCTGCACTCCCAGGATTTAGTACCATTAATAAAACTGATTTCAGCAAAACTTCTCCCCACAATCTCCTTCGGTGCAATAATATTTAAGGACAAAATGAACAATTGGTTGGACAGAGCACAATCGTCGTGCTACCGCAGGGTTTTTCGACTGCCAACCTCAACCGCCCATGCCCAAATCCAGAAAGAATAATCATTGTCTTTCCAGAGATGGATAATGAGCGCACGCTACATCAGTTATTGTTTAAAAACTAAGCATGCTAGCCCTTACACCCTAAAGAGCTGTTTATGGTCAGTCTTTAGTAACCACAAAACTTCTTGGAGTAAATATCTGACATCATGTCTTGAATCCCTCAAAGCAAAGGACATATGGTCATCCTCCCTCCCCAACGACGTGAAAACAAAACTCCTAACCAAACAAGCAAAAACCCTATCAAGTGAACTCGATGAGCAACGTGTCGCCCAGCTCTCTCATGGTCCTTGGGTCTCCAAATTATATGCCCTGAAAACTCTTCCGTCCTATCTCGCATCTTCTACGAAAGTCCACACAAAACTCCAACTAATGTGACTTCGTCTCGGCCTAATTCCGCTGATGGCCTACAAGTTTGGCCAAGGATACAAGAAAGAAGTATCATCGCAATGTCGCTTCTGCAAGCTGGACGACGAAAACCTTATTCATATCCTGTGTATATGTCAAAAACTCCGAGCTCAAAGAAACTTTTGGCTGCATCCAATTTGGCTGCTTCTTAACATCAGGACTTGCCAAGAAGCATTAGACGCTTGCATGAGGGGTGATTCCCCGCAGTTGGCGGAGCGTTTTGTTAAGTTTATCTCAGAAATTAATTCTCCTAACTTTGTCTTTTGAACCAGTTTGAGTTCGTTTTTTCCCTAGTGACACTATTATCTGTCCTTTTAATTTATAATTCTTCTGTGTTTGTAATTGATCTGTGTAGCTCCTCCCCTTTTTTTACTATGTAATGGTCATTTCTGTGAGTGCACTTTGCAATGATTTTAATTAATTGTGCAAATAAAAACTTTATTTACTTACTTACTTTTTCCGAGAATTCCTAGAATTCACTCCAGATTTGGTAGAACTGTGGTACTACTGAGTCTGTGAATGACAACGAGAAGTAGTAAATCTACACCGGACTGGTCCTATGAACTAGTGCAGATTTACTACTTTTGGGACTTCCCAAACATTTTAAGTATTACCTGTGGGAAACTACAGTTTACCCAAGTTGCAGATTTCCAGGTATACTACCATTAATGTAATGTCAAATTTTCCCATTCTCCTGTTTCCTCAATGTATAATTGTACATAGTGTGCATTACATTTCTTTTTATCTTCACAGGAAAATATTCTTCTCATGTGACAGAACACCTTCTCTACATCCCTCCAGATTTAGAGATGATCTGTTCCCCTTCCAACACGGAAAGGAGAATTACTCCAGCCATCTGCTGGAGCAAAATTCTGCCCATTTAGAGGATGAGAATGGGGTTGGAATGGGGTTTTGAATGCTCACAGACTTACAAAGTTTGTAGGTGTTCACAAATGTTTAAAACAAATCATATCTTGGTCCACTCAATCCACCAACATTGGTTTTGGGTTTAGAAATACAGTTTGCTACTTGGTTGTGGCAGAATAACCCATAATAATATAGCCATTTACTCTGCAAAGGAATCCTTTTAGGAAGTCCTGACAGGCATAAATGTAGCCAATTTTGGTCACAAATATATGTTTATGGCCAAAAATGTCTTTGAGCTTCAGACCATGTATATATACCCAGTTACACTTGAGAAAACTGGAATGATGTTGTTTTTCCTTGCTCAAATTCCACAAGTGTGCTCAGGAAACAACACATTCCTCCAAGAAACTGCAGATGTGGTAAATGCCACAAAACTTGGAATCCCTATTCAGGTTCAGTCTGTTCTCAAATTGGGATTTTTGCTCGGCTTGTAATGAGGTCGTATGCCTGCATACACTGAAAGTAATTACAAGGAACATGTCTATTTAGATTTGTTAATGATTCATGATTTAAAAAAGATACATCTTCATTTGATAATCTGGTTCAGAACATTAAATACTACTATTATAATAGGTAGCCGACTCCAATGGATGGCAATTCAAGTCATAAGAATAACTCCGCAAAATAATCTGAACTTTAGCACCCATGGATGTTTCCAATTCCTTTTCAAACCGAGGCCTGTTGGTGCCCTTATTTGCCCTAATCTCTAATATTTGCCCATCAGAAGGGTGGTATGTAGAATGTTATTAAGTATTTAATTTCATTCAGTGTAAAACTAAGCGGTTATATATTGCAAAACTGAACACATATGAGAAAAGTGAGTACAATGTGCCACATATAATGTACAGTTGTAGCAATTAAAAACCACAGCCAGCATACACAGAGCCTGGATTGAATAGACAGTTTACTTCAGAGAAGCTATAAAATGGAAAATAATTATCTTTTTAAGAGGAATTCATGCATGTAATGCATCAAAGTAGCAGGTCAATCTAATGTTCCACGTGGCCGCCAAGTTCTACAAGGCAGTAGTATCTTCAGAAGCCATTTTAACCTTTAGATCCAACCACACCCCTAACAATGCCCCCTTGTTCCCACAACCATATACTGCAGTTCTGTCTTCTTGGTGTGGACATGATTGACGCTGATCTGTAGAGGTTTTGAGCTGGGTGGCGAGTGGGGCAGGGCAGCTCAACCACCAAACTTTGGAAGGTGGATGATGCAAGTTTTTGTTTATAAGGTCCACACCACTGCCTGTGCTGTCCCCTCAAAAAAAGCAGGTGATGGAGAAGTCTTGAGAAACAGGAAAACCAGGATAAAGAATCAAACTAGCATTCAATTATGGCTAAAGTCAAATTTTGCGTTCATGCATTTCAAAGAAAGCTTTATACAACAAACCAAAGACATAAAAATGTTTTGACTGTTTCGTCTTTTTGTGGGTACCATGGCATAAGGAGACACTCCATGGGTATGACACTTAATTCTGGCTCTCCAGCAAGATTAAATGAAGAGAAGGGGGGCAGAGAGATAAACATAAAAAAGAGGAATGGGCTTCTTAAAGGTCATATCACTTGTTGAAGCAAAAACAGTACTAATATAACAAAGGGACAAGAGTGAAGTCTGAACCCATTCAAGACAAAATGGTGTCATCTCTAACTCCACTACAATTAAAAGGACCACCCAAAAATAAAACGAATAATACATTTATAAAATGTCAGCTTACACAATTATTCTATTGATCTATTGTAGCCCATGAGTAGCGAGGTGAGGCCTTAGTCACATTGATGTTTGAGCACACTATTTGATATTTTTTCCTTGTTCCCCTAGGTGGACTATTTGCAATGTCTACCCTGCCAGGGTCCTCAACCAGCCTCCCTTTCCTGGTAGAAACTGAATTCCCTGAAATTAAAAGAGCTCTCCAGAAGTAGGGAGAAGGGGCAATGATGACCAGGTCAAATCCAGGGGGACGGTCTTAGTTTGTAATTTATAAGCCCAGATAACCCACATTAAGTCCTTTTAGTTTCTGCTCTCGTCAGTTAGATAGGCAATAAAAGGACCAACGCATGTGTAAAAATAAATAAAAACAACACACAAAACCCAAAATATTGAGCCGATCTACAAATAATAATGAAAAAAAAGTAACTCAAACATATATTTAGTATAGATTTAAACACACATGTTTGAGGTACAACATTCCTTTAACTCTTGAAAACCAAAACAACACGAAACAAAGACTGTGAATTGTGTAACTTCAAGGGAGATTATTCAGTCTCTATCCTGAATTATAGTCTGAACTTGATTCTCAAACAGAAGGAGTTTTATGTGAATCTTAAACTTAGTTGCAATAAAAGAGACCACCAAGGCCAAATTCTCAAAGAACCTGCCCATAGCAAATCGCTTAACATTACATTAAGCAGCCTCAACCTTTATGAAGCAACAGTAAACAAATCCTTGTCATTAATCTATCTTTAACCATGTGAAAAGGAGCATATATCTTTGGCAAAAATTGGAAAACAGGTCAATTGCTCTTTGCTGAAAATAATTATAAGCAAGTAATTCTAGACAATAGTTCAAGTAAGTTCTAAAGTAGAAGGCCAACTTACCTATTAAATTCCATGTGAAAATATTTTTGATGGACTGGGATCAATATATCATTAAAAGATGTATTTTGTGGAAGGATCTGTTTACAGGTGTCTGAACACTCCTCTTCTGCTAGAAAAATATTTGGGGTGACCCAATCGATCATTAAGAAAGAGCATCATTGGCTTTTTCAATCAAATTACCTTATGTCTATAAGAACACCTGGCCACATATACATCACTGGGTAGATCATCTTGGGTGATGCAACCCCAAATATGCAAATAACATAATTGGATTATTGTAGCCTTCTTCCAGCTGAAACCAACTACTAACTTCTAGGTCATTCGAGATTGTTGCTCCAACCAGCAGTAATGAGGGCGTACAGAAGAGGCTCCTGACTCATCTCACACTTGCTATCTTACTGCAAATTGGTACTGTAAGATGACATGGTCTACTTTCTTCCCCATGTTCATCTCCACACACATCACAAACAACACATAAAAACCTTCATGGCATTTTCGTAAAACGATCATTGATGGAAAGGGCCTGCAGGTTTTGACTCTCATTGTCTGATCAGAATACACCGATAAAACCTCGCCCCAGTGTGGCTTGCATTATCTACTTGTAACATCTCTAAAAACTCTTTACCTGACTATTAAATGTGTCCAGAACTCCTAAACCAGGCAGATCTTTTGAAAAGGTTGACCTTGGGGTGCTATTCTGCTTACCGTATTACCTCACAAATAACCTCAGTGAACATTAGTATACCAAATTAATTAACAACGAGCACTGCAAGGTCAAGTTTAAATGAAAATCTAATGTATTGTTCCACTTTGAAATAAACTGTACATAGTTAAGGAATATTTTATGCTCTTCTTTTATAATTCAGATTCCTGCACAGCTACACAATAACAGGTCTGTATTGCTACGAGCATGAGGGATGCCAGATCTTTGCATTTGAATACACTGGATTCATAATACACCATTGTTATACCTTTTGGGAGAGCCCACTTCTAACCCTTAGGGATAGATTGCTAAATCCAAGACTGCTCCACCATTCCTTATCCACACCAGTAATACAAGTGCCTCAAAACAAGCCACTACCCCATCAGCAAACAAACAAAAACCTAAAGCAAAAAAACACACCCAAAGGTTCAAAATCCTCAGACAACTGTTATATAAGTCATGTGATAGGTCCATCTCAACTTATAACATTTCAAATCATTGACTTTCGTGTAAACCTACTGGGTCCACAAATACGCACTTCAATTTAGCTTTATTACAGATCACAGATAAGACAGTATTTGCATCACAAAATCATGACTAAATAAATACCCCTTTTAAATTCTAGACCCTCTGAGGCCACAAAATGATGAACTCCGCACAGCTGACAGAAAACGCAAAGTTGAAGGAGGCTCTGCTCTCATATTAAAATATGTGTTCAAATTCAGTCATATCCTCCTCAGATAACTGTTATATAAGTCATGTGATGGGTTCATCTCAACTTATAATATTTCAAATCATTGACTTTCATGTAAACTTACTAGGTCCACAAATACGCACTTCAATTTAGCTTTATTACAGATCACAGATAAGACAGGATTTGCATCACAAAATCATGACTAAATAAATACCCCTTTTAAGTTCTAGACCCTCTGAGGCCACAACATTTTGAACTCCGCACAGCTGACAGAAAACGCAAAGTTGAAGGAGGCTCTGCTCTCATATTAAAGTATGTGCTCAAATTCAGCCATATCCTCCTCGATATACAGTACATTTTGGTGTCTCAAACTGGTCCTTAACCTCTCATCAAGTGATGCTTTACAGATAAATATTTACCATCTACTAAAGAATGACATTAAAATACTAGGCCAGTTAACAAAATATGCAACACAGTTAAATGCTGTCCTTGAACAATAACTTAATTGGCAACTTCAATTTTGATTGGGGAACCCCAAATGTAAACATTTCACTGCAATCATCACTACGACTATACTGTGCAATTAACGCTACCTCACCTCGCTATCCACACACATTACAGATAAAACACTGCCTTTATCTTCAATAACCCAGAGCATGTCTTATGCCTAGTGCCCCTAACTGTTGACGGATAGCTATACATCCCTGTTCCTTCCTACATATGCACCCGCCACTACCACGACGCTGAAAAACTCTACTCCATGAGAAGACTCATGCTCATTTGTAAACACCTTCCCATTTCACTCGCAGAACATATAACACCCATTAACAAGCTCCAATGAAGAACATCAAAATGGTAACAGTAGAATATGACACAAACTTAACACAATTCAAAACCACTTTAAAAGCAACAGAGGATTAATTAGCACCTTACAACCAAAATGGAAAGATGGAAATGTTCCAAACATGGTTGTCACAAACAACTGTCATGACAGAATAATGTGGACATGAGTAAGGATAGGCACCATATTTACTTACCAGACAAAGAAAACAAAGGATAGAAGACACAATTACCATCTCAAAGGCTACATTTATATACATTCACAAATAAACAGCATCCCTACCAAACTAAACATACCCAATGCTATGTTGTATTAAAAACGTCTCTGCAATCGCTTTGGAAACCCAGATCTCAGGATATTAAATAGGTAGTGCCCACACACACGTTCAGTTTTGTGGTTACATTTAAGGCCTTGGGAGCTTGTCAGGACACTTTACTAGTCTGAGTTGTTTTATAATGAACACGTGGAGTGTGTATATGTATGAGAGTGAGTGAATGATAGGTTTTAAATTCTCTAATTTCTTTGAGGTTGAAAGATAGACCATAAATTCTGCATTCAAATGAACCTTGAATGAAGTATAGATGTATGTGCACAGTTAGCATTTTGGATGTTGGTACTGATGTATAATGCACACAATGAATGTAATTTATGTATTATTTTGAATTATACAAGTTGCAATACAAATATCTAAGGCTGCATACACTTTGTGTTTCTTTGTGTCTGCTATGGTAGACAAAGCACACATGTATTGTGACTACACAAAAAAGAAACAAAGGTCAAGTGGGGTTTCTCTTTTTTAATTTGATTTATTCCCCCTGTCCCATGAACTACATTATAAATATCAGTGGATTCCTTTCTAACTTGTTTTGAAACCTAGATATCACAATCAGCTTAATTATGTGATGTAGTGAAATAATTCAACAGAAAAGTTTGACAACATAGATGACATTTTATTATGAACTGTTATGAACACAGTTTTCCAATAAACATTTCCTAGCAACTGGAACTCATTCACACCTATTTTATCTGATGACACAGCAAAAACTATCAATCTTCTCAAACCCACAAAGTACTTTCAAAACCCCAAGCAACCCAAACCTATCAAGAACAATTTTTCAATCATACAATACAATTGTTGATGAAGTCATATTTCCAAGCATGCTGAAAATTAGCTAGATTGCACATATTCTTAAAAACGGACATTCTAAATCCTACCCAACCTGCACACCACCAATCAGTTACTTCCATGGCTGCGTAAAGTCATCGAAAAAATGGTTGCCAACCAACTTAACTTTGCAATCACAAAGGAGACATTAGTGACCAATTACTAAACTGGAATTAGAGCCAGCTTCACCATAGAAATGGCAGCTCTGAAAGTACTCAATGATAAATACCTAATCCACTATAAAGGCAATACATACTATTTTGTATTTCTAGATCTTTCTGCTACATTTGACACAAATGACCCTGGCAAATTTCACTCTAAACTGGAGACCCAGATGGGGTTTGTAGCCAGAATTTGAGGTGGTTCCTATCTTTCCTCACCAGTGGACACTCTTTAGTAAACATTTGAGATCACAACTCTCCAATGAAGACATTATATGTGTGATCTCACAAGGATCAATCTTAGCCTGCTGTGCATTTAATTTATACATAGAGCCCCTAGGGCTGATTCTAGAACACTCTGCCATTGCAGTGTATCTACATGCTCCTGACACATATTTGAAGACTTCCTCCTTCAGAATTGCCACATACACCTGCAAAACTGGATAATAAAGAGATTTCTCTTCGTAAATTCACAGAAAACTGAATTCCTGCTCATATCTATAAGAATATTTGACCTATCTTTTATGGATTAACTGAATCTAGTATGCTTCTCTCCCTCACTCACACGTTCTGCTAAATCACTGGAGTTCACAGTGGAAGCATCACTCAAATGTGTTCCTCATAGTAAAGTCTTGTCAAATGCAACTAACTTCCATCTATATATTTTGAAGAAATACCTCCACCTCATCTCACTTGACTATCTCAGAATAGTTGTACATTTGTTAATCATAAAAAGACTAGACTTTGGAAATGCCAGAAGGATCAAAGTCTTTGCCACAGCTATTTCATGTCTAAAACTGGGTTTTTCAAAATGTTAGCAAATGCAATGATACCACCCCTATTCTTCACAACTTACTTGGTTCCAAATACTGGCAGTATATAAGTTGAAAATCTATTTCTTGGTCCACAAACGCATTTACAACAATGTTCCATCTTATCTATAGGACCTACTCCGCATCTCTTGCAGTTCAAGAGGGCTAAGAAGCAAAGACTTGTTCCTGTTAGAAGTCTCCAAGCTCATATCAACCACAGCTCAGGAGCAATACTTTTCTGGGGCATCAGCCTTTTCATGAAACTCTCCCCCGCTGAATTAATGAAACGTCCCCAGTTTATCACCTTGAGGAAACACCCTAAAATATATCTCTTCAAACAATACTTACAAAATATAGTTTTAATTAACCTCAATCCAAATTAGGAATTTGAACTACTTTTAGTATGCTTAAAGTTCTTTCCTGTGTTAGCTATTATTTCCCCGTCCAATAACTGATTTAACCTAGTAGACGATATGTTGGCAAGATTTTCAGATACACACATAGCTTTATTGAGGTTCACTTTACGTCTTCAACTAACCTCATAGGATCCAGATGTTAAAAGACATAGAGTGGCTGGACATCTGAGTCTCCAAGAGTTTGTGGCTGTGAAAAATAAGAAAAGAATAACATATTTCAGTGTACAAGCTTCAACTTCATTTAAATATAAATGAATACACTAAAAATTAATGTTATAAAATAAAGACTTCGAAGAAAACTCATTGCAGAAAGGTAAAATGAAGTTGAGATAAAATCTGAACCAATAACAAAAAGAAACTGTCAGTTCCAATGGCTAATTAAGAAATATTACGATACATCAAAACACATAAGCTGTGAGCAAACATATTTATCAAATATGTGAAGAAACTCTTTCCCCATTTTCAACTTCATCACTTTACCCTCATCCCTTCGCTCCACCCAGATCTCCAAAACGTTACCATTTCACTGCTTCTCACTGGCTGAAACTACCACAGAATATAACCAATTATAAGTGAAAACCGGTGTTATTGAATATCAATAATATGGACTGTAAGTGTTTTCATTATCAACATTAAGGTCCTTATTTTTGAAGAACTTACGCCACTGTTGTGTCACTTTTTATGATGCTGCGACGGCATTAAAAATGATCCAAACTGCACCTTATTCACAAAGGTGACGCATCTAGGCAAATGCATTACCTTGTAAACAACTGCATCACATTAAAATTAGCAAGAAACAATCTTCTTTTTATTAAATGTAAATTCCAGAAATGTTGTCAGAGAGGTGATTTATGTGCACTTCCCAGACCCGGCATCCATTATTAGCCTTAAATATCGGTCGGACCTCTCCCCGTATTTTCAAAAGAAACCGCCAAATCCGCAGCCTGCTTGTTGCTTGCTCTAATTAAATGGACTAATTGAAAAAGGAAAAAAGAGAAAAGAAAAACAAAACAGAATTGGATTAAACTCTTTCAGAAGATTATGGAAGGGACCACACGAAGCATGGGATCTTCTTTCTTGCGCGTCTGCAGTGGAAATAATATAATTGTATAGCCGCATTTGCGATAAAGAACACTATACACCCTGAAGAAGTTCTGGTTTCAGAACGAAACGCGTTGGCTGTGATTGAACAAATAAAAAGAAGAAAAATACAAAAAAATCCCAGAAGAAGGAATTGTATTCATTGATTGAACTGTACACAATTGAGTTTGGTATACTAAACTGTGAGGTGGTGCAACTTTAATATATATTGCAAAATACTTGTTTGACCCTATGGTAAGGGTGTTGCTTTTGGACAGAGGGCACTGTTAAAGTTTTGCACATAAAGATTTTTTTCGGTTCAGGTTAAGATATGGTAAATATTTCTGTTGTTTGGTGCCTTAGGAAAGATTGATCCACTGTCCAGTTTTTTGTGTTTCAAAATCATATTAGCAGTCTGGTGTATGACGAGAGGACATATATAGTTCTGGCCCACATGCAATTTACTTGTAAGATATACTTTTTCTCATGTTAACAAATTTGAATCAACTAAATCTGTTTACATCAAAATTGGCAAATCCTGGCAAATCCAAAATGTGGTCATTTTGAATTGTTTAAACGTGCAGGCTTGCAAGTGTGTCGGAGTTCAATAACGCAGTGATTAAACTTGAAAGTTCCACTCGTTTCAATCATGCACTTAAACATGAGGCACAGAGTTATAAAGCCTCTGCGTTGTCCTAGCGTCATGCAAAGCGTTGCAAGGACAACGCAAAGGCTTCAGTTTTACAAAGCCAAGCAAGGGGCGATTTGCACCACCTTGCGTGGCTGTGTAAAGAAATACATGCAATGCAGCTGCTTGCACTGCATTACTTTAAATATTTGAACTTGGGAGACATTCAATAGGTGAGGAGCATGGAGGCTCCCATGCATCCACCCATGGATTTTGGCACATTACCAGATTTACGAAATTTTGTAAAACCAGAAATATATCCAAATGATACGCCTTCTCCAGTGAGCCGTAATGAGGAGAAATATCTTTATTTCTCCTTGTGATTTCCTCTTTCCATGTGTACTACATTTTGCACTCTTAGTAAGAGGAAAATGCCTCTATGGTTTGTTTATGTGCACAATAACAATCCTGCCCATAATGCAGACCTCCTTGTAGTATGATGCAAGGGTGCCAGGGATGGTGCTAGGCAGCACATAGTGCACCAACGCAAGGAGAGAGATACAAATCTTCATATCTTTGTAACTATGGATAATTTCAGCTTTCTCCCTTTCATACACTGCAGTGTAGCAACTTTGTTTGCAGCCCTGCGTTGCATGAAGTATTAGTAAATGTACCTCAGCACTCAGTCCCTTGAGCCCCCATGCCCCTAATCATAGCATTATGTGAACATTGATCACAGTGAAGCAGATACATTTGCTGTTGCAGCTGCCAGGTGAAAATAATTAAGACCTGATTTGCAGCTGGTGAGTAATCGGAAATACTCCATATTTCGGTGCATCTCAGGTGGTGTTTTTTCTGAGTCTATCAGTTGACTTATCTCTCTGGCTTTATACTCATGGCAGCAGTAACTCTGTCAGAGTACCTTTCCCATGTGGAGAATTTGTCATTAGTGAACTTACCACTGCCTCTTCTAATTGAAAGATTTTCAATTACTCCCTAACTCTAAATCGATCCTCATACGTGTGCTCAGCAGGCAACTGTCATGGAACACATTAACCATTCTATCCATCTACACAATGGCCTGTTGAAAATGCACACCTGCACTAGGACAGCACTGATGTACATTCTCAGAAGAAAGAAGCCAGTTGGGGTTTATATGAGTGTTTTCTTTAAATACTTTGCAGTCATATTATATTTCTTACAATTTTCCTACATATTAAATGGGCGTGAAAAATGTTGGCAACTAAATCATTTAGTTGATCTGTGTGCATTTTAGATACAGATGTTCCAAGGAACAGGTGGTGCCATGTAATCAATCTACACCTGCTATTCTTTAGGGTGAATATGAAATGTATAGACTTTCAGCTTGGACAATTTTGATTACTAGCAACATGTTATATTACTAATATTGATGCATAAACAAATATTAGAATATTGTTATTGACAATGTAATTTTTTATTACAGCTCAGAAGTAACGGTAGTTTCTAAACCTGCCAAATGTACAGGTCTTTTTAGCCAATATTGTAATCACAACCAAAAGGAGAAGTAGTCGCCTAGAAGTCAAATAAAACTGGTTGTAAGTGAATGGCAGCGAAGCAGTTAATGATTCAATTTGTACAAAGTATTGTAAAGGATTTTGCTGGATTTTCTTTTCGTGAAAAGCACAATTAAATATAGTGAGTTGTGTACTTTGCTAGCTGCAATTCAGGTTGGTCTTGGAAAGAGTTCGAGAGTGGGACAGGACTACACCTTAACTGCCTGGTTTTGAGTTGGGTGGTAAGAGAAAATGCCCCAATTTCCGGCAGAAATTTGTTAGAGGATTTTCCAGTAGAATTACCTTTAATAGGGACAGACTGGTGGAGGTAATTCAGTGGTGGAAAATCACCCACAGGTTGGAGGCTTTTTCATTACTAACCCTCAACTGCAGGATGCTCCACCAGAGGAAATATTACTATGATGCCATAGCATGATGATGGTTATTCCACAGGTGTGGGGTAATCCTATGAGGTGAATCATTGCATCTGTTTTTTGTTGAGGATTTTATGTTACTACACATCTCTAAATCAGGTTCTAAAATAGTTGAAGGTAAGAAAATCATTTCATAGCACTCCCATAAGGTTCCTAACATTAAAAGATAGCACTACTGAATGTATGAGATATTTTTCAAACTGATAAATTCTTTTAACTACCCATAATAAGGGAATGGTAAGTTTATAACACGCTTAAAGAAAATAGTTGAAAATGAAGTTTTTTGTGTTGAAGGACACTTAATGAGTGGGGAAGGGCTTATTTGGAAACACACAACTACAAATATTAATCAATGGCATTCACATGCCTCACAGAATTGTTTTTGTGAAGGAAGGTGCACCTTTGTGCACAAAAACAATCCTGTTTGCAACGTAGGCAACTATGCACCAGGTTGCAGGGGTACTTGCGTTGGCGCTAGGCAGCCAAAAGGGTACTAGCACAAGGAAATGACAGTAACCTGCTATCATTTATTAAAGAAAGTGCATTCCTGCTCTTTCCCTATCATGCAGCGCATCAAGGTGACTTCCTGCAAAGCATGATGTTTTCATAGATATGCCCCTATGTCCACAAACATTCTTCCCATATTAGACACCTGGCAGGTTACCTTCACTGAATACTAAACCTCAGCCACAAAAAAAATTATCACAGCAGCAAAAAACACACGAACACCTCTCTGGAACCTGACAAATCTCGACATGCGCCTTCATCATGAAACAAAGCAGTTGGCATGTCCACCACAAACAACAACTGCTGTTGTAAATTACACAATTAGAAAAGGTGAAAAACTCAACGTCCTGGATGCAATCCTTAAAGGTACGTGCAATGTGACATTTCTTATTAGATGCTCAAAGACTAGAAATAGTGAAAGCAAATTCAACATTCGGGTTTAATAAATAAGGATGAGTGGAGTTCTGCTCCTGGAACATGTTGACAGTTTGGGGTATTTTCAGCTTCCATTAATGGAGGGGTTGTGGTGGGGAGTGTCCATTCTGTTCGAAAGGGGAGCTACTAATTACAGTAATTCCCCATCAACTTCTACATTTGTGAATTTGTAATGTCAAATTGCAGGTAGGTTTCTACCTTGGAAAGACAGCTAAACTACTGTGAAGGGCAGGCGTAAGAGTCTTTCTGAGACAGCAGGGGGGCCTGAACAATCTCATATTCAATGAAAACATCTTTCTCCATTAGATAAACTAGTAAAAACCTATGGGCCTGATTCACAAAGGTAAACATAAACTTATTTTGAAAGTTTACAACTCTTTGCTATTCACAAAGTGATTTACGAGTAGTATCTTTGTGAGTGCGGAGTGTGGTTAGCAAAGTGTATCAGGCCCATCATGAGTAAGCGCAAAAATATATATATTTTCCCCATGATGATTTTTCCACCCAGGGAAATTTCCATACTCCATACTACTTCCGGACCTGTCTAATTCATTGTAAATTCCAGAAAAATCTAATTTAATATAAATATAGATGCAAACCTCTGAGTTGAACTTGCAGAGCAAGGGAAGCTGTTGGATTTTCAAAGCAAGAGCTTTCTGAATCAGGTACCTTACTCTTAATATGAATACTACAATGATTAACAGATGAGGTGCTAAGGAGGGCTCCTCTGATGTTAGCAGAAGAACGCCACCCCACTTAAATGCCCCAAAGCCCCAGAGATAAATCCATTATCATTTTATTATTCATCATCCCTTCCTGAACAAGTGTCAGGTTCTGGTGTGGTATGCTGAGTGACACCAGGAAGAAGTGGTTGGCAAAGGGCTGCCTCTTCACTACGTAAAGTGTGCATGCCTCTTTGGCTGGCTGTCTTACAACATCCAGCCAGACATGCAGACTTTAAACCTCTCCAGCTGGGTGAGAGCAAGTGCAGGCCTCCAGTGCGCTACGGAGCATCAAGAGAGGCCACTTCCAACAACCAGGGTGCTGCTCTCATGCTGCATGTGAGCACCAACAGAATTGGGCAAATGCGTTTGCTGGTGACCCCACTGCAGTCGGAAGAGGAAGTCCAGAGCTGAGGACGTGAGAGGTAGGTTGTACATTATTAATTTTGCTTGCGTGTTTGACCCTCCGTGTAGATGTCAGCCACCACAGATGAGGGGTATATACAATACTTTTAAATTGTGGATAAGGTCATTTTAAAGATTTGCTGGGAATAAATAAAAAACTTAGCTTTAATGAGCAACCCAACTGTAACCCACCCCATCCCCATATGGTTACATCATTGATAATATCATTACATAAGAAATACTTTGGATGCTAAATTAAAATAATCATAGCAGTATTACAATTATGAAAAATAAATCTGGTAGTAGTTGCCGTCCCCTGTAAAAAGGTTTCATCTGGCTAATAAATGTATGTTCATTGTGTGGAAGGGCCCCTGCGGGACCAAGAACTTCAGCATTATAACACAAGTCCTTATTGCTTAGTTCAAGGGCAGAGCAGAGACTCACCGGAGGCCGTGAGGGCAACAGCCGCACTGCCAACATCACCGGTGCTCCCTTTGCCGTGAGGGGAACGGCCGCACTGGAACTCCAACTCCCAGCTGCCCCACCGCACCTCTGACGACACTACTGCACCCGGAGGCACCATAAGACCGAGGTGCTCCGAGAGCCTACTGGGGGTCACAGGGCAGAGCAGTGACTCACCGGAGGCCGTGAGGGCAACAGCCGCACTGCCAACATCACCGGTGCTCACTTTGCCGTGAGGGAAACGGCTGCACTGGAACTCCAACTCCCAGCTGCTCCACCGCACCTCTGACGACACTCCTGCGCCCGGAGGCGCCATAAGACCGAGGTGCTCCGAGAGCCTACTGGGGGTCACAGGGCAGAGCAGAGACTCACCGGAGGCCGTGAGGGGAATGGCCGCACAGGAACTCCAACTCCCAGCTGCCCCACCGCACCTCTGACGACACTACTGCCCCCGGAGGCGCCATAAGACCGAGGTACTCCTCTCGCCACGCGAGACGCGCGCGGGCAGCGCCGGGCTGAGCCCGGGCAGAGGGCAGGCCATCTGTGGCCATCAGGGGCCAGAGGAGGCCGGGCTGGGCCACCCCCCTAAGCAGCACTCATGGGTAAGTGTAAACATCTGGGAAATGAGGGACAAGGGGCTAAAGATGCTAAAGTTCCACGTAAGGCAGAAACCATAATTTCCTACTTAACATCAGCAGTAGGTGCTATTAACCAAAACATCGCTGATGTCGAAAAAGAGCTTGAACTGGAAAGGGCAAATGATTCATCTACCCCAGATCCGCCACTTGTGTCCACAGAGGTCTTGTGTGAGTGCACACTCGTCGAGGCGTCAATTAGTCAGGAATCCGCGCTTCAAACTTCCTTCTCAGTATCTGTAGAGAGACTCAGCTCTAATGAACCTTTGACTTCAGTCAGACCAAAGACTAAAAAACGTGCTGGGAAAGTTAATCACGTGCCTTACGATCAGGACCATGAGATTTTTACAACCCTGGGGGATAGAATGGAAGAACTGATCAACGCACGTTTAGAGCCTCTGCTGGTGGGTATTGGCAAATACATTGTTGAGACTGGCCACCATTTATACCTTACCAAAGGTACATAAAAATCTGGAAAGCCCTCCGGGACGCCCCATTGTATCCGGTTGTGGATCTATGCTAGAACCTCTGTGCAAATATATTGACTTTTTTCTAAAGCCTATTGCCCTTAACACCAGGGCCTACCTTTGTGATACCACTCAAATCATTAAGTTGATAGATGAGAGACCTTTTGATCCAAAAACAACACTTCTGGTGACTTGTGACATCATATCACTTTACACCAGCATCCCCCAACAGGATGCCTTGGATGTGATGCGAGACGTTTTAGATAAAAGACCAGCTCCTGTCCAAGTTCCAACGGACTTCATAATTGAACTATTAAGTATTGCAATGAAGCAGAACTTTTTCCTTTTCCAAGAGAAATTTTATGTGCAGACCAAGGGCGTGGCCATGGGTGCTACTTTTGCCCCTAATTTGGCCATTATTTTTATGGACCATTTTGAACAAGAACATGTCTTCGCATCTAACAACCCGTTTCAAACTAGGCTGGCCCTATGGGTCAGATATATTGACGATGTTCTATGTATCTGGGAAGGCAACAATGACCAACTTCAGGTATTCCATGAATGGCTCAACCAACGGAATCCCCATATTCAATTTACATTGGAATCTAGCAATGTAGCTATACCGTTCTTGGACATCTCCATCTATGTGGATAACGATCATTTGCAGACCACACTTTTCAGGAAGCCGACTGAGCGGAACTCCCTGTTACAATATGGGAGCAACCATCCCAGAGGTCTTAAAGATAATTTACCCATTGGTCAGTTTCTCAGAATTAGGAGAAATTGCTCTACCCGAGCCAACTACATCAATGAATCTGAGATCTTATATGAGCGCCTCGTCTCACGTGGTTACCCTGTCCGAATGGTTAGACGTGCAAGGAAACAATCGTGGTATAATCCACGGGACAGTTTGCTGAATCCTGAAACTCGTGATCAAACAGAGCAAAATCGAATGATCTGTGTTACTACTTTCACAACACGAAGTAATGAGGTGAAACAAATCATAAATAAGAACTGGCCTTTGATAGCAGATGAGATTAAACAACCACACCTCCCCCTTCATTCCTTCAAAAGGGCCAAAAATATACGGGACATGGTGGTCTATTCCTACCTGGAACCAGTGAGTCCCCCTACCCTGACAACTCTATGGAATCTACCTCCCTTGATTGGACACTATAGATGCGGTACATGCACTGCATGTGACACCACCATCCAGACAAAGACTTTTGCCCATGGTGATAGGGTTTATACCTTAAAACATCACACAAATTGTAATACAAGTAGTGTGATTTACATTATTGTATGCCCATGCAATCAAGTTTATGTTGGACAAACGCAACAAAAAATCAAATCTCGCATCTCCTCCCACTGCAGTAGACTGCGATGCAAGGTGTTGGGTGCCCCCTTGGTAGAACACTGGCAAAACGCAGGACACGTAGTGTCCGAGTTAAAATGGTTTGTCATTGAAAAAGTATCTTTAGGGAGAAGAGGAGGCAACTTACTGACTGTCCTTAACACACGCGAATCCAAATGGATGTTTCTTTTAGACTCCATAAAAACTGGGCTAAATGAACAAGACAGTAGCCTGGCACAATTGGCAGCATTAGGTTGATGTATCTGATTATTGTTGTTATGCCCTGGTGTTTGCCTTCTTATTTTGCATATTTATATCCACTCGTCTACACTCTCATGTTTGAGAAGTGCACGAGCTGCTCTAATTGCATCTGCTCTAAAAAGGTTTTCACTAATTGTTCTGTATTATCGCTCCTTTATACTCTCATGCTAGAGAAGTGCATGAGCTGTATCAAATGGAACAATTGCACTTGTTTGAAGTAATATCTATACCAAATGCGATCAATGTACAAATATAAATCACCCATGTTTACAAATTCTCTGTCTGTTCAAACGCGAAATAATATTTATATCTAATATGATTATTGTATAACTACAAATCACCTATGTTCAAAATTTCCTGTTTGTTCAAATGATTAACTGTATCCACCTACACGTCACCACACTCCGGAGATAATCCCTTGTGAGCGATATCTGTTTACAATCACCCGTCACAATCCCTTGAGGTTACCAACTCGTGAATTCCTAAATATCCTTGCATTTGATATTGAATACTGCCCAGATTTGCAGCTAACTCTGTAGTACCAATTTACCAGCAACTATCTAGTTATGTGGTACTGGATACTGGCCAGACTTGCAGCTCACTCTGCAGTGCCGCTCTACCTGCAACTATCTAGTAACTCTTCCATGTCCTTGACATCACTCTTAAAGTAACCCCGCCCCTAACTCCGCGTAGCTGCCGGTGGAGTTTGCAGAGACGAGTCTGTCCACAGCGGCCTCGCTCTATTGTGGTTCAGTAAGTAGCATTTGCTATTGCCGCCCCAAAAATACCGCGGTTTCTGCCTAGAACCGACTATAACCCCCGCTCCTCCCTGACTGGTGAATTGTTTCCCTCGTAGGATTTAATCACCACGGAACATTTTTTCTTCCCAAACGATACGGAGAAATTGGCGGCATTTGCCGTTTGTACCTGGACGGGCTGTTCCAGTTATTTCTGCTCTGACGTACAAGGCAAAAAGTGCTTTTTAAACAAGGTATGTCACAGTGTGTTTTTTTAAACAAGGTATGTCACGGAGCACCTCGGCTCTTGACTGGGAGCTGTCTCACAGTTTTTCAGTTAACAGGAACCTGTCACCTCCTGAGGCGGAAGCCGGGAGCACCTTGATTCCTCATTTTTAAAATACCTCACTTTGTGTCACGAATATTTCTGTGTTTTTTAAAACATCACGCTGCTTCCTGGCAGCTCAGGGACTCTCTGTGTGCACTCGGGCGCACCGCACGGCGGAGCCTAGCGCTGTTAGCGGAGCCCAGGCACCAAAACAAACATTGATCGCCATTGCCGGCGAGACAAGAGGCCACGCCCACTCAGAGGCCACGCCCCCCGCCCTACCGGCATAAAAACATTGATTGAAAGTGTAAACGCTGGAACCTGTCACCTCCTGAGGCGGAAGCCGGGAGCACCTTGATTCCTCATTTTTAAAATACCTCACTTTGTGTCACGAATATTTTTGTGTTTTTTAAAACATCACGCTGCTTCCTGGCAGCTCAGGGACTCTCTGTGTGCACTCGGGCGCACCGCACGGCGGAGCCTAGCGCTGTTAGCGGAGCCCAGGCACCAAAACAAACATTGATCGCCATTGCCGGCGAGACAAGAGGCCACGCCCACTCAGAGGCCACGCCCCCCGCCCTACCGGCATAAAAACATTGATTGAAAGTGTAAACGCTGGAACCTGTCACCTCCTGAGGCGGAAGCCGGGAGCACCTTGATTCCTCATTTTTAAAATACCTCACTTTGTGTCACGAATATTTCTGTGCTTTTTTTTAAAACATCACGCTGCTTCTTGGCAGCTCAGGGACTCTCTGTGTGCACTCGGGCGCACCGCACGGCGGAGCCTAGCGCTGTTAGCGGAGCCCAGGCACCAAAACAAACATTGATCGCCATTGCCGGCGAGACAAGAGGCCACGCCCACTCAGAGGCCACGCCCCCGCCTCCTTTCTGGCTAGAAATTATGTGCATTCACCGTACGCGCAGCGGACGGGCGCAGTGGGCGCGCCGTTTGCGCGCCGAAGGCGCGCCTAAGGCAAGCCCGTCTTCGCCCGTCCGCGCCAAGTCCTCGCCTCTCGCCAGACCCCCTGCCCAAAATTCATACGTTTATGATAGCAATCTACTTCGATCACTCAACCCTGGCCCAAGATGTAACAATTTGGAGGGATGCATTGGTCGAACCGCCCTACAATGCAAAAGCTGCAATCTGGCGATTCCTGAGCCACGCCCAATCAGCCACAAAGAGACCAGAAGGATTGAAACTTCACTTACCATCATGCAGCTTAATGTCAGATCCTTGGTCAAACACCATGCGGAGGTAAGAACGCTTTTAATAGACGAGAACCCAGACATTATGTTTCTGTGCGAAACCTGGCTCAAGGATGAACTAACCAGTATCCCCAATCTAGCACTACCAGATGGGTTCTCCATGACCTGTATCAATAGGGATTCGAGAGGAGGTGGCATTGCCGCCATATATAGATCTTCCTTTACTTGTTCCTTTCAAAAGGAAAGTATTATCGATAGCGAATGCGCTCGCTTCAAAATTTCGACGAGCCCCCATCGCTCTCTCACGGGCCTTTTTATCTACAGACCCCCGGGGCCTCCCTCGAAATTCATTGAAGAGCTCCTTGAGGCAGCTCATGTAATGATCACCGGCTCGGCTAACTTTACTATCCTAGGAGACCTCAATCTCCACCTAGACGACTCTTCGGATGCTAAGATCAGCAACTTCTTAGCGGACCTAGCCGCCTTACAGCTAACCCAGCGTGTCCTAACCCCCACACATATCGCGGGACATTTACTTGACCCGGTGTTCACTAATATCCCGGAAGCCAGAGTCGACGACCCTAAACCCATGGCTTGGACTGACCACTCGCTAATAACTTTTTCTATCCCGAGCATCTCCCCTCCCGTAAAAAAGGCATCCATCTCATGCCTGAAACGACCTTGGCACAAACTCCAACATTGTGACCTTGCTCGCAGCCTAGGTGAACCCAGCTTGGAGGATACAGACGACATTGAAGCGTCATATGCGTCCTTCCAGGACTGGATCACCAAAGGACTGGACGCTATTATACCAGCCAAGTGGACGAAAGGACGGAACACCCCCTCCAACCCCTGGTACGATGAGAACCTCAAAACTCTGAGGAAAGCTTGTAAAAAAGCGGAGCGACAATGGAGGAAAGACTACAAACAGGAGGATAAAAACGCTTACTTGGCTGTGCTCAGAACCTACCACAAAGCTATACGTGTAGCCCGCGCAGCCTTCTACGCTAACGAGATTAAAGCTAGCCCCAACCCCACGAAAACCATCTTTCGTATCGTTCAAAAATTGCAAAACGGAGACAAGCCTGCCTCTCATATCACCTCTACTCAGCAGTGCGAAGAGCTGGCGAACTTCTTCACGGAAAAAGTGAAGAAAATTTACAATTCCTTCACTCAGACCATTCTGGAGGATATCAGCTCCCCTTACGCCACCTTTGAGGGCTCCAGGCTCACTTGCCTACCTGCGATCTCTGGCGAGGAACTTACCAAACTGTGCAGGAAGGTGAAATCTGGCGCCCCCACAGATCCGATGAGGCCAATCCACTTCCTGGGAGCCTTGGAAATTTTCCTCCCATCCTTGATCTCGCTCCTCAATCTCTCATTCGCCTCGGCTACGGTACCCACCTGTTGGAAACAGGCTTGGGTTACTCCCATTATAAAAAAACCTTCCCTAGACCCCTCCAAACCGGAGAACTATCGGCCCGTCTCATTGCTTCCATGGGTGGCGAAATTAGCGGAAGCCCATGCGAATAAAATACTCACCGATCATATGGCGAAAAACAACATCCTGGACCCCTCCCAACATGGGTTCAGGCCGGGCCATAGCACGGAATCCGCGCTCCTTATCTCTACGGAAAACTTACGGGAAATTATGGACACCGGTAAAAGTGCCGCGCTGATACTGCTCGATCTCAGCGCGGCCTTTGATACGGTCTCCCATGCCATCCTACTGAAACGCCTGGAAAACATCGGGATCGTTGACTCGGCACTTCAATGGTTCCGGTCGTTTCTGACTAACAGATCCTTCCGGGTATCTGCTCCACCGTTTATTTCCCAACCCCAAGACATAGGACAAGGAGTACCGCAGGGCTCTGCCCTCAGTCCATCCCTGTTTAATCTATATATGCAACCCCTGGCGGAGGTTGCCAAAAAATGGGACCTTACAATGGTGGCGTATGCCGACGATACTCAGTTGGTCATAAGCCTCACTGAGGCGCCCTCTCTCGATGCTATTAGATTCAGGGATGGACTGACCGCCGTTGCTAATTGGATGACAGCAAACTGCCTCCAACTCAACGGTGGCAAAACCGAGGTGCTGATCTTGGGGAAAAACCCGAATAGCTGGAGTGACCTCTGGTGGCCCCACTCATTAGGCCCAGCCCCCCCACCGAAAACTCTGGCTAAAAACTTAGGAGTTTGGCTGGACTCTGCACTAAACTTCCAGTCGCATACAAAAAAAGTTGCTGCAACCTGTATTGGACTATTGAGAAGCCTCAACCCCGTCTTAGGCTACTTTGACTCCAAAACGCGGCAACTGATTGTACAATCGACCATCTTGGCTAGACTGGACTACGCGAGTGTCCTGTTGTTAGGAGCTAACAAAGCTGAAATCAAGAGATTCCAACGGATTCAGAATTCGGCGGCTAGGGCAATAGTAGGCCTGTCTAGA
Source organism: Lissotriton helveticus (assembly GCF_964261635.1). Lineage (NCBI taxonomy): Eukaryota > Metazoa > Chordata > Amphibia > Caudata > Salamandridae > Lissotriton > Lissotriton helveticus. Next base: position 936,358,592 of record NC_136063.1, on the reverse strand, counting down.
AGGTGCTCAGCGAGAGCTACCATTCACAGACTACATTGGCTGCCCGTGGAAGCCCGCATCCAATTCAAGGCCCTCACTTTTGCCTTTAAAATTCTGAATAACGAGGGTCCAGAGCTCCTCTGCCCGCTGCTGATGCCCTATAACCCACAACGCAACCTCCGGTCCAAGGGGCAACATCTAGTCATGGTACCCCTCATCAAGTTCTGTCGCATCGGTGGACGTTCTTTCAAACTTTTGGGGGCTAAGTTATGGAACTCCCTCCCCCTCCACATCCGCTGCATCGACAACCTATTAGCTTTCCGTAGAGCTATTAAAACCCATCTCTTTCCCCCCCTGTAGGTCTCCCTCTGTTTTTTACTCAGTTGTTTGTGTTACGGTTCTAGCGCCGGGACGCCCCGTTGCTGGGGCAGCTGTTTGCGCTTTACAAAATGCTTAACATAACATAACATAACATAACATTGTTACCAATGTGGCTTTTACTGCTTTGTTACAGCGATTTATCACGCAACAGTGTTACCACAGAAACTACTTCGACTATTGCCCAGATTGATTACATTTGGCATGTTCGCCATTTTTTAAGGTATGACTTTTCAGTTTTATCTAGTGATTTTTAAGCCGGTCAATCCAAATTGGCATGTTACTAATTAGGGCTTTATTGCTTTCCAACAGTGATATTTCATGATACAAAGTGATATCAGGCACCATATCTGAATTGCTTAGACTACCAGCTTATCCACCTCCGTATGGTTAATGTAAGTTATAAGTGGAATCATACACTACTATGTTGGCGGTTTGTTTAATTTTATTACCAGATTAACAACACCGTTACACCTTTAATCCACAGTTGGTGTAACCTCACAGGAGGCAGTCTCGCCAGGATTAGTGACAATTTGGATGGTTCTCTACCTCAGCAATTGATTGTTCTAAACTGAAGTAAGTCCCCACTGCATAAGAGTGAAATTCACTATGTTTTTATTTCCTTGTTGGTTAATTCCTCTCTGGTAGTACGATTTATATCGTTGAGTTTTAGCATGATTCTATGCTTGCTCATACTCATGGTTATTTCCCCTCTGGTAGTACGATTTATATCGTTGAGTTTGAGCATGACTTTACGCTTGCTCCTACTCATTGTCCATGTTCAGAGGCCTGTCTTGGCCCGGACTCCATGGTAAATCTAAATATAATTGAAGCAATTTGCTAGACAGGATCATGACTGTCGGGGCTCATTAATTCACTAGTCTGACTTTGGTTTTTTAATTTCACAGATAGGACTGCCCCACCCTACTTCGTCCTCCCCCCTGTACCTGTCCTGATGAAGACCCCAGTAAAGGACCTAATGTAGCCTACGGTTAGGGGTCGAAACGTCCACGGCTTTCCTTCTCACATTGGGACCTCCGGCACATGCCCCTGATTACATTGAACTATGTATGTGACCGTCGAATGTCCCTAGGTTAACAGTGATACAATGGATGCCACAATTGTGTAGGCCCTTTGTTTTGGAATAGTATCAATTGTGATTACAAGACTGTAATAATCTATTTTTCTTTGACTTTGTATATATTTCTTCTTGACTTTACACCGCTTTGAGCACATCTTTCCCTTCCCTTTCCTTCCTCCCCACTGGGGCCACTCACTCATAATCGTGAATGTATTTTCATATTGATTTAAATCCAGTGCTGTTAAATAAAAGACAACACATGTTAATAGTTACCTTTGATTATTCTTTTGATTAATGTTGTTTAATTCACAATTGTGCTGGTGTGTGTTCTTCACACAACACGATCTCCTTGCAGGGACCCCTCTTTACACTTACCACGAGTGTTTGAATACATGCATAGCTGGTCTACTCAAGAGGTCCCAGAAAATTGACTCCTTTATAAATGAATACCGCAGTCTAGAACGCCACTCGGCGACTGATCATAAGACTGTTGAGAACCAAGACACAGAGCCTATGGTATGTTCAGGGGTGAATGACCATCCAGGGAGTTCACGCCCCTATGTGTCTCACAAACCTTCATCCCCATCTACAACCCTGGATGCTGCAAGAATCGGCACCGGAAATCCTACAACACATCCAAGAGCTGTACCTGCTAAAATGAATACTTATAAGAAACAAGCTCTGTGTCCTAACACCATCAATATTGCACCCAAGCTCAGTAGCCCCAGGTTGCACCTCCCACCGGACGCTGCCCCTTTTGTGGCAGTGTTAACGGGGGTGCCACCTTTAGAACAAAATGGGAGAGAGTCTACAGAGGACCTCTTGGGTAAATCTAGGGAATGGTGCAGACACTATTCAAGTGGGGAGAGTGACATATCCCCCTCCATCATCATTTCCAGAAGGGTGGGGTGGGTAGGACACGGAGCTAAGAATATCACTGGGGACTGTATTGTTGTAAACTTTTCGGGGAGAAATGTTGCTGAAAAATTGTTCTGGGATGGATCTGACCTTATAAATAATGGAATTAGACCATTACCTCTTGGTTATTTCTATCCACCACGGGGAAGTCACAAATGATGCTTCCCACCCCAGAGATTAACAGCAAAAAGAGACACTCCCACCTTAGGACCGTGTGATATCGCCAGGCACCCCGAGAGTGGTGTTTCTGCTTCTCCCCCCCAGCATCCCCCATCACTCCTTGTAGCCTTGCAGATTCCTGAAGATACACAGAGCGGGGGCTTGCCACTGTCAAATCGTTTTTCACCCCTGCTTCAGTTAGAGAACTCCGATTGACTACACAACCCATGTGGCACTAAAAACACGATTCCCTCTAAACTAACCAACGGAAATACCTGTAGAATCCTTAGCTGGAACATCGCTGGTAGTAGATCTAAAATCCATGATGAGAACTGGGTGGGCTTTGTCTCATCATTTGATATAATAGCCTTCCAAGAAACCTGGGATACAGCTAACAGCTTTTCTTTAGATGGGTATGTCCACTTTAGCATTCCCGGTAAACCTAGTTTGGCAGGGAGGGCGAAGGGAGGACTATCCCTATTAACCTCACTGAATATGAAAGGGACAGCAAAACAGTTAGAGTCAGGCTCTCCCCACTGTCTAGTAGTAGAACTGCTGGCTGTGAATTCCCCTACTGATTTATTTATCAACTTTTATAATTCACCAGACACTGTCCGTTTAAATCAACACTTAGAATCTCTTGAGGAATTCTTAGACATTTACAGAGTAGCACACAACAGCTTTGAGGTCATCCTTATGGGTGACTTCAATATACACCCTTGCTGCTTGGAGTGTATTATGGAAGATAACGGGGGGCCATCCTATTCGCTGCCCACGCATTTTGAACATACGAAACAAGGGGAAGCTTGGGGAACCTTCTGGCCTCTTTTAACATTTATGAATCAGGTTGTTGTCCAGACGGGCCTAGACCCCTAACGTTTAAAGGAAAAGACACAGGATCAGGTATTGATTATATTTTTTTATCTTCTTTTGTTTTGTCCATGATTTTAAGCTACAGGGGAGAAGACTCTATTTTTAGTGACCATAACCCCGTGACATTAGAGGTTGTTCAAGGGGGGTTATTGGATTTTAAAGATACTCAGACATTATGTGCCATGGACCTGACAACTAAAGATCAGGGGAGGAGGCTGAAATGGTCCAAAGTGACCCCGATCACTTTTTTACAAGATGTTTTGGCCAAGGTTGAAGAGGAGATCGGTATTTGTTTAGATCATGCTGGCCCAAATATCAGAATAGTCAAGGCATTTAACACAATATGTCAACAAGTGAACACTGACTTAATGGTTAAAACCAAACCAGGTGGGCCAAGTGGAAAAAGATGGTTTGACTCAAACTGCACTGAGGCACACTCCGCTCTTTTAAAAGGTCTGAAGGAAACACCTAGAAACAGAACACATATAGCTTTCCTTAGGAAGAAATATAAACAGGCCATTCAGGGTCGTAAAAATCAGATTAAGGAAGAGGCTTGGAATGACCTGCAATCAGAAGTAGTTTTGCGGGATAGTTCTAAATTTTGGGCGGTTATCAATCAGCCCTATTTCTCAGGGGTGGAGAATCAAGGTGTAGAATGCATTATCCCAGACGAGCAGCGGCTTGCCCATTTTGGAAGCATTTATAGCCAGTCAACCCCTGGACCCACACAGGAGCTTTTTCCCTTCTATCATGTAGGGCCAATTTTGGCCTTTAGGGAGGAAGACGTGGAAAAAGCTATAAATGAGACACTTAAAAACAAGGCCCTGGGCCCGGACGGGGTTCCTGCGGACTTATACAAGTCCGCACCAGAATTCTGGGCCAAGATTTTGACCAATGTTTTTAATGCTTCAAGAGAAAACAACTTTCCTGAGTCCTGGGCAAGGTCTACTATTATTCCAATCTTTAAAAAGGGCCAAAGGGGCGATCCTGCCTGTTATAGGCCTATCTCCCTAATAGACTCTGCCGTTAAAATCTTGGGCAGAGTCATCCTAGGCAGAATGACAACATGGCTAGAAGGCAGAGGAACCCTGTCCAATGCCCAGTACGGCTTCAGGGCCAAAAGGAGTGCATTGGATCAATGTTTAAATCTCCAATTGATCATCAGCAAATATACTACAGCGAAGGAGGGGCCTTGTACATGGCCTTTATGGACCTCTCCTCAGCATTCGATCTGGTCAATAGGTCGAGGCTGTGGAGGGTCCTCTTGGACATGGTGGGCATCATCCCTCCGCTGGTTGTTTTTTTAGCTGACCTTCACCGCGGATTACAGGCCTCTGTCAGAGTTACCCGGGAGGGGAGGTGCACTAGCTATTTTAAATCGGAGAGGGGGGTGCGGCAAGGGTGCATCCTTGCCCCCTCCTCTTTACATTATATATAAATGCCCTCGAGCCAGCCTTGGCCATTTTAACGGTGGACGTTCCGCGTGCAGGGGAGACCAATATCCCGGTCCTCTTGTACGCGGACAACGCCGTTCTCTTGGCACGCACAGGCGTGGCCCTTAATAGACTGTTGCCCTCTTTCGGCGATTTCATGACCTCATTAGACCTGAAAATTAATACTCAAAAATCCCAGGTCATGATTGTCGGATCCACCAGCAGGAATAAGAAATCAATAACATTTTTCTGCACAGGTAAAGAAGTTAAGAGGGTCCGAAACTTTACTTACCTAGGGGTGATTTTTGACGACAGAGGAACCTGGGGTGCCCAATAAAAGTCAAAAACTAATGCAGTAGCAAGATCAGCTGCAGCCCTGTTGAGCTTTGCTAAAAGGATGGGGGCGCGACCAATGGAGGCTATCCTTAAAGTATATAAAGCCAAATGTTTGGCCATAGCCACCTATGGCTCTGCGATCTGGGGATATACAAAACCTGACAACATCCAGAAGGTGGAAAACAAATTTTTCAGATCTCTGCTCTCTGTTCCCCAGTCCACTCCCACTTTCACAACACACTCAGAGCTAGGTATGGGGTTTGTTACAGACTTAATAAAATCCGCTCCTGTTATTTGCTGGTTAAAAACCTGGCTTAACCAGGAAATCTCCTTAAATCATTTGATTCTTAAAGACTGCCTTGCCCTGGACAGAGTTCATAGAATCCCATGGCTGGTTTACGTCAAATCGATGCTCACGAATCGAAGCACTGATCTCTTTCATTTTCCTCAAGGTATCAAAAAAGAGGATGTCACGGGGATAAAATCTGCACTGATAAACCTGTTCACGGCAGAGCGGGAGGAGATAGAGATGAGAAAACCGCTTGACAGAAGGAATTATGCACTCACAACTGTCCCAGGCCTTGAACCTTATCTTGTTTTTGTTACTAGACCGTTTCTTCGCTTTCTTTTAACCAGCTTTCGTTTAAATTTGATACATTTTTTGCTTGGTTCCTATGCCACTTGGGATATCCCTGTCAAGGCAAACCCATGTGATTGCGACCACTTTTCCACACAGGACACATTACATTTCACCATGTTTTGTGAAGACTATGCACAAATTAGAAAAACATATCGGTTACCCATTTTGCGGGAGGCAGGCTTTCTACAGGTCAGGCCACCGCTCCTGTTTTTACAACTTCTATCTAGTGCACGTGTAACATTTCATGGAGCAGGTTTCTTAGTGGCAGGTGTTCGCATAAATAAGAAGCGCTCCAATTTACGGCACCGACATATTACAATCGAATCATGTTAGTAGTGCTGCGCCTTCTTAAAACCATGAAGTTAACTGTCAAATGGGAATTTTTAACAAAGAAAGAAACAATTTAAAAAATGTTTTATTGAACTTATGAGATTTTCATTTTAAATCTGAAATGTTATCTATATCCTTTATTTTTTATAATTAATTGTAATTGTATGTATTGCTGTAGTGTATTGTTTGTGATTATCTGTATCTTGTGTCTTTTTCTGATTTTTATTAATCGAATAAAAGTGATTGACTGACTGACTGGCTTAGTTCAAGTGTTCTAATGATTCATGTTGTGGAAGATGATAATGACTTTTACCAACTTTGGAGTGATTTCAGGTCTGATCTAATTTGAACAGTAAATTCAATTTTTTTCAGGTAATATCTTTACTATTATGCAGGCTTACAGAAGTAATGCAATTACATGTAATTTTACATCCAGCAGTAATCCAGTAATGTGGTGTTTACTGCTTCTTAGTATTTTAATTACAGTGCTTACCACCCAGTGGTAATTACCTATTATGATCCACAATATTGCTACCTCCTACTCAAATATAATAATGCTAATTAATCATTATTACCCACACATTAATGTTCTGCAGTAAGGATAATAAAGCTATTAGCAGCCCGCACTCCTGAGCAGTGAATTCAGTTTATCATTTCTGAGAGGACAAACAGCCTCTATCTGCCATAGCAGCAGATTCAGCTCTGGCTCTCTTTCATCAAAAGCAAAAGTATCTCTGACACGCAGTGCAGGCTCCATCCCTTGCTTCATTTACAGAGAATGTGGACAAAAGGCATTTGTCCTCTTTCAGAGCAAGAAATAAAAAAGTAAGTTGGCATCTTGAAGTGATTAAACACCTGGACAGGGTAGGACAATGGTAGTCAACAAATGTTCCTTGAGTGGCCTATTTCAATAACTGTAGCCCAGCTCTCACTATTCCATACAGGGTACTAAAATAAATAAAAATACTTAGTACCCTTAAATAAATCACTTTGTTTTATTTGTCAGATCTATAGATGCTGATTCCAGAAAATAACTATAACTAGGGCCTCTGGAATTAAGTGGTTGGGAGAACCAAATTATGCAGCAGGGTAGGATAAATAATGCGTCAAGAAAAAAGCTAATTATGCAACATATGATGGACCATTTTGTTATATGAAGAAATAAAATGTTCTTGATTTCACCAAGCAGTTGTTTTCATGTTGAGGGGCCCCAGAGAGTCCACCGGAAGAGGAACTGGAACCTGGTTGAAGATGATGGGCGGGGGTAAGAATATATGTTTTTAAACTTAGAATGTTAATGGTCTTAGGACTCGCTGTAGGCAGAGATTGGTGATGCGGTATCTTGAAGAAAGTCTTGCTCACATAATTATTTTGCAGGAGACCCATTTGATTGAAAGTGAGAATAAAGATCTCCTTTCCAGGTGCACATGAGTGTAGAGCTTTGTGGGTTTGGAAGAAGCAGAGTGTTGTAAGGGGGTGGCGATTCTGAAAAGAAAGGGTAATGGGGTGGAGGTTACTTAAAAAAAAAAGAAACAGCTATGGCGGGTGGGCCCTGGCTGGTATGAGAGATGCTGGATTTGAGTTTGTGTTTGTAAGATGTTATGGTCCAAATTCAACTGATCCCCAGTGTATAGCGAATTTAAAATGGAATTTAGTTAAGTACATTGGCCGCTGGGGGCTGATTTTAATATGCTATTATACCCCATTATAGATAGATCAACCCAGAGTGACTGTGTTCAAGCACCCTGAACAAGAGAGGCCCTTAGAAATATGCTCCAGGATTTAGGGTTGGTGGATGTAGTCAACATCTAATGTGTCAGATGAGAGGTTATACTTTTCACTGCAAAACATATGGCCATTACTCTAGTCTGGAATATTTCTTGGCCAATAGATACTTAGCAACAAACATAATAGAGGTTAATCATCTTCCGAGTCATATCTCGGATCATTCTGCTGTCACAATGTCATTGCAACGCCCTAGGAAAAAGTAAAGTTCAAGGTGGACGTTAAAACAAACTATCCTCCTTGATGTGGGGGTGGAGCCCGCTTTGAAAAGAGCTACTGCTGATTTTTTTCTCAATAATGCCAGGCACGGCTTCTCTAGCTGTAATTTGGGATGCCTTTAACGTTTTTATTTGAGGGCTCCTGCAAAGCCAGGTGCATTTTAACAATAAGGTGGAAAGGCTGAATTGGCCAGTTTGGAGCAAGATTTAGAGGCTTTGGAGGCTACCCTTCAGAAGGAGAGTGTGTGGGGATGATAAGGAAGGGACATTAGAACAGTTGGGGAGGCGCAGCTTAACTATAAAATCAAGTTGGATATGAAGTGCAGGGAGTAGTGGCACACAGGAACTATGAGACAGTTTGAGTACGGGGAACAAGCTGGGCCATTACTGGTATGGAAGGCGATGTTTGAAAGATAAAGGAAGACTATTAAGGAACTGGTTATTATTCCCCAGGGAGATGTCTCAAATAAAGTTGAGGATATGCAGGGAAATTATGTCTCCTCATTCTCTACACTATACACAGAAGAGTTCTTCCTGGAGCAGCATAAGCTTAGAGAGCGGTTGGGGGCATTGATCTTCCTGGGCTCACAGAGGAAGGTAAGGAGTGTATGGAAGCACAAATCACCCAGGAGGAAATCAGAGGGCACTTGTAGCGTATTAAAAACAGAAAAGCACCTGATGCCATACCCATTGAGCTTTATAAGCTCCTAAAAGAGAAGGTTACATTGTTTAATTCAGTATATTAGGGGAAGGTGCTGATTCCTGATTCATGAAAGGAAGACTCGATAGAATTGGTTTTAAAACCGGCAGTTTTAAAACCAGTAAGGTGGATTCTTATTGGCGGATCTCCCAGCTGAATGCAGATTATAATGTATTTAAGAGCACTTTGCTTGGGAGACTGGTCAAGCTAGCCCCCCAGCTACTACACCCACATCAGAAGAGCTTTGTCCGAAAGTGGCAAATTCACAAGCTTACCCAGCAGCTGGTCGGATCTATAGATCTTGCCATGGCTTGATTGATTCCCTTGGCTGTAGTCACATTAGATTCAGCCAAGGTATTTGACTGAGTTTGTTTGGCCTATTTGTGGGAAGTATTGGCATTGTTAGGCTTCAGCCCTTGCTTTCTTTCAATGCTACAGAGATTATATAAAAATTTGTCAGCCAAAATTTTGTTTATTGGGTCATTGACGAGGAGCTTGATGAGGGGCAATGCCCCGAAACAGGTCCCAGTATGCTTGCTTCCAGTACAGGGAGGACTTGGCTTGGCAGTTCGGCTGGACTGTTCCCATGAGGCACAGGATAAAGACTGATTGGCATATGGCTGGATCTAAACTGGGGTGGTGTGATAAGCAAAAGAACTATGGATTTAACCCAGATCTATTGACTGGGCTGAATGTTTGATTTGTTCTGCATTCCGTCCATCACTTGTGTGCCTTTGGCTTTCTCTGTATTTCTAGAGGCACACAACAGGGTTGTCTCTTGTCCCTGCTATTGTTTGATATTTATATTGATCCATTTGCCTAGCTACTTTAAAGGGTTATGCAGATCACTCATTTCTGCTCCTCTCATATTAGTAATAAGATTGCACTATATGTGAATGATTTGATAGTCTACAAATCAGATCTTGCTCAGACTATCCCAGGGAGGAAAGCTTGGTGGAGGAATTTGGGGCCCTACGGATTAACAAGTGAATAATTCTAAGTCAGAGGTGATGTATTGGGATTTAGCAGCCTGAAGGGGGAATCTAAGGCATAGATTAAGTATCTGGGTATCATTATTGTTAATCCTCAGGAGGCGATAACACAATATACTTTGGGAGGGTGGCGAAGGAGTTGGATGTTTTACTCACTAGATTGAATAACTTGCCCCTGACAATCTATGGGCATGTGAACTTGACTAAGATGATGATTCTCCCCAAATTGAAGTATCTTTCAACTGTATACCTCTCATATTTCCAAAACTAGTTATTGATAAGATCCCTGGGAAAATAACAAGTTTTACATGGGCTCCTTTGGGGGCTAGACTAGTGTGGAAACGGTTGAGGCGTGGGCTCAAAAAGAGTGGCCTACCTTTGTCAGATCTGAATTTGTATTGCATGGCTCTTCAGTTCAAAAGATGTAGTATGCTTTTGCGTAACTTGGTGAAGTTACTGGCAGAGAAGGTTAGGGAGAGGGGATCCACTGGGTTCCTATAGATGTTCAGTCCCCCAAAAGTTTCCCAACTGTGCACCTAAAGGTTCAAAAGGTAGCCCTGAGTTTATGGCTCAGGGTAAGGAGGATTTTGGATATTGTCTACTATTCTGATATTGCACCTATCTGGGACTCTCCGGGTACTGCAGAGTGTTTGAGGGATGGTACTCTACTAAGGAGGGCTGGGATACCTTCCTGGGGGGGAATTGTCAGCAGTTCAGGGGGCATTACCCTGGGAAGTTTTAAGTGCCCAGACTGGTGGCTCCCTATCAAGGTTTAAATATCTGCAGCTGTCTTCTTGGTTTGCAAGCGCCATTCAACAGTTAGGGGATGACTGAGAATTTGAGTCGGACCTACAGGATGTGAGACCTAAAGGTAAGGAGGTTGTCACATGGTATTGGATGTTTTTGTAAGCAGTGAAAGGAAAATGAAGGTTCCATATTCTGTACTGAAAGGAACTATCCAGGAGATCGAACTTCAACCTATGTTGTAAACCTCATTGAAGTAGTTGTATTCTGTGGTTAAACCAGTCAACCTAAAACAAAATAATTTTTTGCCATCAACAGATTATACTGGACCCCTTAAAATATTGCAAAGTTTGCACAGGAGCCGACCACCCAATGTAGAAAGTATGGTCTTTTAAAAGCTGATGACCAACATGTTTTTTCGCCTGTTATTGGATAAAGGGTTTTTGGCAGGAGGCTGAGAATGTGGTCAAGGATATCTTGGGTGTCAATATTAGATTAAGTCTCATGTTGGTTCTAATGGGGGTTGATATGGCCTTTTGTAGCCTACTAAATAGAGCCCTGAGGGGCCTTTTGTTCAATCTTATACTCCTAGGCAGGAGGGAGATCAGTAAGCATTGTACTGATCCACCTTCTCCTAGCGCAACAGACTGGCTCAAAGCTGTACATTGGAATTGCCTTATGGATATTGAGTGTAAACCGGATTGGGCAAAAGCAAATAAGATATTGGGTGATTTTTTCAGGTGGAGGGGTATGCTGGCTTTGGAATCAATAGACTGAGAGGTCCAATGATTACACCACAGCGCCGCCTGGGTAACGGGCAGATGGCTTAACTGGTGTGGCTTGGGCCAGTGTAAATGCAGCAGGCTGAGGGTCACATAGCTATCATCAAGAGGCAGAAGCCATTGTGATATGAGGACAAAAACAAATTTAAAAAAGAAACATATGGTATATTATTACTTCATTATTTTTTCAACTTTACTCATGGTAACACTGTCTGTACAAGTACTACACGTCATTAGTTCCAGCTTAATTGCAAAATACAGCAATAGGTAACTGAAGAATTGCCAATCTTCTTTGGTTAAGGCCCTTTCACTGCACAGGAATACATGTTGTAATATTTTAGTAACTTTTGATTCGTTTGAGCTAGAAACAAAAAGTCTTTTGAAAGAAGCTGCAGATTTAGCAGAAGATGATGGATTATGTGGTAAATGTGGCAAATCCATAATTATGTAGAAAGTGCTGCAGCTGCAGAGTCGCATAATTCCAGTGGCCCTGATTCTAACCCAACGCAATGTTTGGGCTGACAGTGGCTGACATTTGAAAGGTCATAATCACTTATAAAATCACCCTAGTCTCCTAATCAGTTACAACAAGGATATCTAGAGCAAGTAAACATGCCGATCAAAGAGAGCTGGATAATAAATCCGAATAAACAAAGAAAGAGAAAAATAAATGAGAAGACTTTGAGCATTCGCCTAGCAGACAACTAGCACACAATCTTAGAAATGTGTGCAACAGAATCACAAATTTAAGACGTGGGCACATATTTTCATAGGTTCAAACACCATAAAACTTGAGTAAGACATATTAACCTCTCTAAAAGTGTTAACCAAATGTAGGACACCATCCAGGAAATTGCACCTGAGATCACTTTCCTGTTCCTATATATGAAATGTACTCTTAAGATAACATTGATCACATTAGCCCATATTGCATTTCAAGTATATAGCTTGCTGAAAGACTGTTGAAACAAGATTGCGGATAGCATGTTATACAAGTAATTTAAGGGATATGAAATTGCTAGTTCCAGATTAATTAAATGAAATACTGTGTAGAAGATTCACAATAGCTTTTATAAGTACGAGAAATACTACAACAGAAGTACTTTTTTACTTAGTCTTCCATGTAATTGTGAATTGTCCCCAAAATGTCCAACGCCATATTAGTAAAGGTGCAAAAGGTTCACAGACCTTTCTATTTGTACTAGAGGTATATGAATAGTTCCCGAATATTTCCATTTTACTACCTTTCTAGATATTTTGGGACCAATGTTTGAGTATGTAAAAGAGTTCTACAGAAGTACTACTTTATGTACTCCAAAATGTAGTTGTTAATAAACTCCATTTGTTTTCCATTCAATGAATGTCAGATATTATTCTAAGACATATTTGAAGCGAGCTACTTCATTTACCCCCCCCCCCCTTTTCTTCACATTTCTCCATAGTATGTTCTGCTCAGTGTGTACAAATGTTGTGGCAAGCAATTGCTTCAAAGTGAGTGTAGATCTGAGATATACTATTTTGAAAAATGTCTTGGGCACTAACTGCAATTTGACCCATGTGTACCCCTGCATCTGTTGAGCAGCAATTTGTAGAGAAACCCACTGTCAGTGTGGGTGGGGAGAGTTGTGGCCATTATTTCAGATGCTATGATGCACCAGGGACGATAAGTGAAGCTGGAGATAACACCACTACCTCTGATAAGGAGTTGCTCTCATTTACCTAATGTCACACACAACATCAAAATACAGGCGTAACCTAGAAGGGAAGTAATAATGCTTTTGAATCAACCCAGTATAAGTATTGTTTGCACAGGGTATCTGGATTGTTTTTGTGTACCCAAAGGTTACTATTGCAGTTCACAATGGGGAATAATGTGAACGTACATTAATTACACTCAGTTTTGTGCACAGTATTACCCCTGCCAAACAGCTTTGTGTGTAAAGTTTGTTTTTTCTTAGAGGAACCTGATTTACATTGTCTCCTACTAGAACATAAAGTGAAAAACTAGTGGCAAAATCCATTTGCGGCCTAAATTTCACTGTGTGAGCAACTCTAGATGAGACCTTCAATATTAAATCATGAAACATACGTTATGGGACCCACTAAAAAAGTAATTTTCATGCTCTTTTGTGACTTACAAAAAGTGGTATTCAAGTTCAATGTGTGTACAGTCTAGTGGCTCGGTGGAAAAAAGCATTCCCTGCAGGGACCTATGTCTCTATTGCCACAGTATTGAATCGCAACAGGTTCATTCTGCCCTTCATCTTTCTGAGCTTGATGTGATCGGTAACAATAAACAGGGTCAGGCTGATCTATGGGCCAATATTACAGTGCCAAGAGGACTGGTCAGACATGTCAGTGTGTTTTCTTTTTGCCTGTTTATTGAGATGGTTTATGGTCTGGTGAGCTGGTTTGTTCATTGTTGATTTCCCTAATACTACCACAATCATTGCCTACAGAAAGCACGAGTGCATGCAGCCTTCCATACTGTTAGACCTATTAGGCTTAGGGTGGGATCCCCCAATACATGTTACCTTACTCCTCCATTTTTGTGGATTTACTGATCTCATTTTTGTTGACTTTAGGACTTTATGCCATTTACCATTGCCAGCCAGTGCTACAGTGCATGTGCTGTCTCCTTCAAACATGGAGAAATTGGCTTACACCCAAAAAACACATTTTATTTACCTGTAAGTCCCTACTAAAGTGGTACTATATACCAAGGGCCTGCATATTAAATACTACTAGTGGGCCTGCAGAACTAAAAGTGCCACCCACCTAAGTAAACCTTTAGCATGTATCACGCCTGCGACTGCAGCCTGTGTGCTGCACAAAGAAATGATGGATGGAATGCAAAACAAATCAAACACTCACCCTTGCTGTCAAAAGATCTGTGTTATATGCATCATGTTTTTACTCACCATGCCACCCCATATTGGACCCTGCTATAGGCAAACCAGTCTTGACCTTGCTTCTCATGGAAACAATCCAGCCCAAACTGCCAAGCCATGTCTGCCAAGCCAGCCTGTGGGTTCAGTATTAAGTTGACATTTAACCAGGCAAAATAAACCCTTTACCAGACCTAAACCTTCGTTTTTAATACATATACTTCACACCTAGGGCAGGTTCTACTCAGCCCAGAGGGCTTGGTGCAGTACATTTATAAAGTTTTAAATGTTACATGTCATGGCTTTTTTTCACTATTGTAAGCCCTGCCTCTACCATAGGATAGCATTTGGTTGCCTTACTGGATTTAATAGGTGGAAACTTTCAATTTGGAGCACGTAGAAATGTTGAGTTTGTTGTCTAAAGAATTGTCATCTGAAACAGTCTTTGGAGGTCACATTGAATTTTAAGTCACAATTCTGAAAATGGCACTTTTAGAAAGTTGGCATTTTCTCGTCTTAACCATCTGGTGCACTCAGCCAGTATCCTGGGTCACATGACTAGGCGTACCTGGCAGTTGGTCTTTGTGTGTGTTGCTCCCAGACAGCCAGACAAAGGGAAAGTAGGAGATGGGCGGATGGGCCATCTCTGAATTGACAGAAGTTGGACCTGTCACCTACTTGACTTGCGCACCACATAGGCCACACCACATAGGCTCTGTCTGACCACACTCACAAAGCATATGACACTAGTCTTTTGCATTCCCAGAGAAGCTGGGGCCAGGGCAAGGAAGCAAGATAGTCCAAACACCTCTGAGGGTTCAACCCTCTGAACATATCTGCTATCTGTGGAGGAGTGTGGCTCAATGGTTAGAGCAGCAGACCCCGATGCAGAGTTCTGGCCAGGGACCAGGGTTCGATTCCCGCCTCGGCGGGGTCTCTGGCTCAATTTCCTCGGACCTGTTAATTCTCGCCTCGGTGCCTATTCTAATCACGGGCCCCACGCTGCAACTCTGGGCAATAGCTTGCTTAGCCTCCACACCGGCCCCAACAGCGCTAAGGATGCCTGCCTTCACCCTGGGGGTGCCCAGGAGTGGACACTTCACAGGGAAAGCCAGGAGGGGTTCCACAGCGGTATGAGTATCAGCGCCAGGAAGCCGAATAGGCGACACCGCAAGGTGACCGTCTGGTGACAGTGTGCTCTATAAGTACCATGACATTTACATTTACATTTATTTCAAACCTGGCACCAAGGTGAAATAGTGGACCCTCAGACCTAATCCTTCAGTAGACCTCTGGACCTCTGGAAGACCCAGAAGGACTGTTGTGCTGCTGTGCAAGACGGACTGCTACTCTGTTGCTCTGCTGCCTGAGTGAAAGGACTGGACCTGCATCTTGATCCCAGTACCACCAAAGTGACTCCAAGGTCTAGTTGGCTGGCCTCCTGATTAGACCCTCAGGGAAAGAAAAGGCTCCAACCACATTTGAATCCAGCAACTGTACTGAGCCCACTGTGAGTATTGATGCTGAAGTGGTTCAGTTCTGGACTCTTGGAAGTGAGCTTGAAAGTGCTCTTCCGACCCAGCTGGGGTTGGAACAAACAAATCATCATGCATTGCATCCCTTCTTTGGAACTGATGCAGCGTGACACATCCCAGGCGCAGTTCCTCGTATCCCACCCCACAGTCTACTTGGAACGGCCACTATGCAACATTGCCCCATTGCAGACCTTTGCATCTCAAGACCCTCATTGATGCCATCCTTGGCAACAACTCTGTTTTCTGCATTGCAGTCCGCCACATCTTTAGAACCACAGGTGCATGAAGCATCCTCGAATCAGAACTTTACATCACAAGCCCCTCGTCGATCGCAGTACTCACCCTTGCAGTCCCACATCATTTTTTTAACTGCCGCTGTCCAACACATCCATGACATTGTTATATAGCTCCTATATATCCTTATATCGTGTTAAGTTAGCATAGGTACATTTGAGATTTAAACGCCATTTTTCCTTTCTTGCAACTTCTGCACACGACCCTTAATTGTTGACTTAGCTTTCAACCTAGTGGTTTGCCGTGGTGTATGTGAGAATAATATGTTATTGCTCTGATATCAGTTTTGTTTAATAAACCATGTCTGCACGGAGAGTGCTGAAGTTTCAGGAGCAACACGATATGGAATTGTTATGAGGTCTGATCTCCACGCCTTCATAGTCATAACACAAGTGCAGCCTTTGCCAACTTGGGCTTGAGGCGGGATTGATATTGCTTTGCACGAGAATTGTTAACACACTTGATGCGGTGCACATGCAGAGAGAGCTGGTGTATGCTGATGTGATTCCTTCATGCTAGGACACTAAGGTATGGGCCCGCCCTAAAACAACCCAAAGAGACCTTCTTAGCTAATAATATAATATATGTGTTAGGGAGGGTGAGATATAAGTGTTGTTAACTCTTATTCATTACAGCATGTTAACATGCTGTCACCATTCGCTTTTTATGTCTTAGTAACTATGCTGATAATTTTGATACTGATAATAAGTATACTTGTATTATCTAAGATACTGCGCCTGAGAAGACGGCATTAGTAAATAAACATTTCAAATGCACATGTGTCTTCTTTACTCCATGTTCTGGTTTGTAATGATAATATAACAAAAGAGTGTTCATGAGTTCCACGTACCCTGAGGTACTGTAAGTTCATGTTCTGGTTTGTCTAAACATTGGAAGTTTGATATGTCCAATGAGACACTGTAGCTAGCTCGGTAAGGGGTGAGTTGGTTGCTAAGGTAAGTTTTGGGACACCCTAATTTGCCGAGGTTCCACTCCTCTGTGCACAGTTCTGTGTGAGTACAGAAACCCTGCAACATGGCGCCCAACGGTTTCGGTGGTCTTATATCATGACACTCGAGTAGTTTATCGTTCATGCCTTAACCCCTTCACATCCGTTTCCGGAGAACGGGGTGTCGGTGAAACCTACCTATTTTTTGAAATAGGTCTTTATTCAAGCTTGATTCTTTCTTAAACGGTTTCTTTGAATTACTACCCAGTTGTGCTACAAAGTATTCTTTGTGTGTTCTTGTTTCCAGTGTTGTCATGGCGGCGGTGGCTATTGCGCAGCATAGTCGCGTAGCGGTACGCAACCATCTTCAGACGTACCAGGTCCCAGTAGATGGGATGGCTGTGATTTTCGTGGTATGTGCAGATCCGGCGTTTCCTTACGAGTTGTTTTACTCTTGGGTTACGTTTCCGGCTGTGGACGCTAATTCTGGTTTGTTCCACTCCTACACCGCCTCGGATGTCCCGGCTGTATATACGCCGTACAGGGCATTGGAGATACCTATTGATCATTGGCAGCATCGAGTTTGGTTTGATGGCGCCCTCCCCCACTCTTTGTCCGCAGCGAGGTTAGGTCCGCTCTCAATTCCAGGTACGAATTGGCCTGCGTTGGGTGGCTTTACCCCGCACCCGAATCACGGGGCTTGTACCCTAGCAGAAATTCGCAGGTTACATGTTGTTTCCATTTCCGTGATTCGTGCTTTAGTGCAATACATCGGTCGACATCTTCCTGGTGGCCCCCAGGGGGGTGCGGCCGCTCCCATGGAACGAGGCGGAATGCGTCTCAATCCAGTGATGGTTAATTCGGTTTTTGGTGCGCGTCCAGTTGACAACGATGACTTCCCATTCTGGCTAGCAGAGAAGTTTGATCAACTGGAGGCGGTTTTTCCGAATTCTACTCCTGCTGATAAACATAGAATGTTAACGATTACTCTACCGAAGGATATAACTCCTGAACTTGTTGACTGTGAAAGCTGGGGAAAAACATTTGCGGCAGTTTATACAAGGTGCTTCGGCACCCCGTCTATGACTGCCCTGCCTGAAATCATTAGACGTGTTCAGAATGATCACGGTCCAGAGGCAGCGGTTGAATTGGGTATGCGCCTGTGTGGTTCTTTTGAGATTGTAAGTGATCTCATTCTCTCCAATGTTAAAGGAGATGCAGTTAACTTTCAGGTGTCGAATGCTTTGGCTGCTCTGCCCGATGCCGACAAACCCCGCCAGTTAGCAAAGATTGTGGTGGCCGCTTATAAGACAATTGGCCGCACAAGTAGAGGTCTGAAATATTTTCCAGTAAAGGAGAAAAAACAACCTCAAGGACAATCTGCGGTGACAGATGTCCAGCCCAAGTCCAAAAAACAAAATTGGCCTAAGAAACAGACACAGGGGAGGAGGAATACACAGACTCAGGATTCTTTTCCTGCAGTACAAGCACCTGCGCCGACTGAAAAAGTTTATGATTTGCGCGATCGCGCGATGATTAAATCACCTGATCGATTTCAGGGTTCTGATCAACGCTCTCCTCGTTCCTTTCAGGAAACATCGGCCCCGAAGACCGGTGGAGGAGGAGGGGGTGGACGTGGACGTGGTGGCCAACAAGGACGTGGTCAGTCCCGCCAGACAGACGGCGCGGTGAAGCAGGAGGATTCTACGCCTAGGCGTCCGCAGTTTGCGAAAAAGAAAGTCGCGGCCTTAACAGCGCATCGATATGCCACAGATAGTGAGAACGCGGCTTCGGAATCTGACGTGGGCTCTGACCTTGCTGGACAGCGCGGCGGAGATAACCATAGTCAGAGAGGTGCTGCGTCCACTACTGAGGGTGACAGCGACTGATGTCTACGTTGTGATAGAAACAGCGGATACGAGACTTGCTCCCCCTGAAAGACTATATGAAATTGTCCTGTTAATTGAAGGTGACATACAGCGTACCGTTAAAGGTGTATTTTGGGAGAATCTGTCTTCTACATATGATATTTTACTTTCGGAGGCTGACTGGCCCCCACCTTTTGTGCTCGCGGCGCCGCGAGGGGAGGAGGTGATCCTACCCAGTTTCGCGAACACTGTCTCGAAAGAGCATGCGCAGCATTTTGCAGAAGAGTGGGCTCGGGCGCTCGCGCCGGCTCTGTACCGTAACCAATGTGGTTGGGATAAATTGTCGCCTTGCCACGAAATTCCGTTGCGGTCTCAGCCGCAGCCTCAACCTCAATATCCCATTCGGCGTGAAGCTAAATCTTCCGTCGCGGAAATCCTTGAACAATTGGAATATCAGGGAGTTATTGAAACGTGTGTGTCACCGATGAATAATCCCCTTTTTACTGTGAACAAACCTGACGGATCATATCGTTTGGTTTTGGATTACCGGCATTTAAACTCGCATTGCCGTAACTGTGCTGTACAGAATACCCACGGCTCTGCCCTAGTGGATAGTCTTGTGCGTAAGCGTTTCAAGACAACGCTTGACATATCCAATGGTTTTTATGCCCACAGATTGGACAGCTTTAGCTCCCAATGGACCAGTTTTACGAGCGCTGGAGTCCAAAAGCAATTCCGGCGTCTTCCAATGGGCTATAAGAATAGTCCTGGTATATTTACCGCTCGCATTGTCTCTATTCTGGAGGCACTCGACCCTGATGCTTTTTCGTATGTGGATGACATATATCTCACAGACGACGATATTTGGGAGCATCTGTGTCGTGTAAATTCTGTTGTTTGCAACTTCGCTGACATGGGTTACAAATTTAACTTTGCAAAATCGCACATTGCTGAACACACAGTGTTGTTTTTGGGCTATGAGCTCAACAATGAAGGTAGAGGTTTGGCTCCTCACTTCTTAGAGAAGTGCGCACAATTGCGCGCTCCTACAACACTGAAAAAATTACAATCTTTACTGGGCTTTTTGAATTTCGGCAGAACTTACATTCCGGAATATGCCCAGCGTATCAAGCCTTTGTATGCTTTGATACAACCAACTTTCTCAAAATCATGCTGGCTGCCTGAGCATTCAGCCATTTTGCAATCCTTGCAGGCTGATCTGCTCGCTTCTAAATATTTACTGACTCGTGATAACCACACCAACCTGGTAATAAGAATAATTCCCGGGACGGTGGGTTTCACATACCTCACTTTTAATGAAGGTGACACAGTACCTATTGCTTACAAGTCACACTTGTACACTTCGGCTGAGATGCGATTTCCCACAGTGGAAAAGGTTTTAACTGCTGTACAGATGGCAATTCTAAAAGAACGAGCACTGTCTCAGGGGAAACGCATGCTAGTGGTAACACCCTGTCCTCACTTGGAGGCAGTCACGAAAGCCAGTGTACCGAATTCAAAAGCTTTGCACCCTCGGTGGATTCAGTGGGCTGCGTCATTGTCATCCACGGATGTCATGTTTATTTTTGACGCCTCCTTACGGTCGCAAGAGTACTTGCAGTATGAATTCGTTCATCCTGCTCCTCTGGCTATGCGACCTTTGGAGGACTTCCATTGCATCATTTACACTGATGGGTCGGCGCAGGTTGCGCATGGCTCTAAACATGCCTACGTTTCCGCATGCGCCATTGTGGTCGGTGCTATGTTGAATGATGAGTTCATTTCCAGGGAAGTGCACACGTTGCCCCTGGGCGATTGCACCGCACAATTGGCGGAGCTTCGTGCTCTCTTACTAGCTTTGGAGTACGCAGATCCAAGTGTTACTACTCTAATTGTAAGTGATTCTTACTACTGTGTCCAGTCTTACAATGAAAACTTGTTCTTTTGGATTCATAATGATTTTCATGATTCCAAGGGTAGCACAATAAAACATAAAATGATCTGGGTTCGAGTGGCAGAGCTTAAGGCTAGGTTGCCACTCGTTTATGTGATTCATACTCTCGGTCATCAGCGCGTAGGAGTTCACGCTGTTGGCAACTCGCTTGCTGATGAAGCAGCGAAATCAGCAGTATCTACATACTTAGTTGCAGCAGTTACTAGGTCTAAAACCAAGATTGATAGCGACATCTTGGCAGCGATTGCTGCCTCTGAGAAGGGAAGTAAACATCCTGCGGGATTCCCTTCGAAGTATAAATACCACTTAAGTCCCGAAAAGGTTCCTTTTGTGACAATTCCTGATGTTGGGGAACGGCTGATTCCCAACTCGGATCGCAGAGCAGACTTGATTACAGCGGCTCATGAAGGTGTGGCGTCTGCGCATGCGGGCGTCTCGGCCACTGTAACTCAATTACAACTACGTTTCTGGTGGCGGGGACTGTACAAACAGACGCGTGATTATGTCCTTCTTTGTGACATATGCCAGCAGATTAAACCTTCGACTGCTACGCGTCCGCCACAGACTCAGTTGTACATTTCTAATAAACCGCTAGGCTGTGTTTATTTAGATCACTGCGGTCCTTTTTCATCTGATACTGCGTATAAGTACATCTTAGTAGCAGTTGACTCATGCACACGCTTTGTGTGGGTATGGCCACATCGCAGCGCTGATTCACGGACTGTCATTAGAGATTTGCGTATCTTTATAGGGATTTTTGCCTGTGGTACCTTCCATTCGGATCAGGGTCCGGCTTTCGCCTCTAAGGCGTATAAGGATGCAATGACTTCGATGGGGGTCCAAGTCAAGTTTTCGTCACCCTACAGACCTGAGGGTAATAGTGTAGTTGAACGAATGAACCGTGATTTAAAGCAATCTTTGACAGCCCGAGTTATAGGCACTGGCAGAAACTGGCTGGCTCACCTCTATGGCGTGCAGCGTGCTCTTAATAATCTCCCTAGAAGGTCTCTGGGTGGGCGGACCCCATACGAAATGCTCTTTGGCATCAAGATGTACGTCCCTGACCTTGACGGTCTAGACTCAGTGGTTCGCGCCACTTCCTTTGACGCAGATGAACATTGCAATGTTTTACAGAATCTACAAAAGACCAGAGACAGTCTTGCAAAGGAACATTTGCTCTCCACATCGGAAGATGCGTTGCAGATCCCGGTAGTTGGCTGGATACCCCAGGTTGGAGAACTGGTTCGAGAGAAGATCGACAACAAGAAAGAGTTTGGTCCCTCCTATCGAGCTCCGGTCCCAGTGCTTGGAGTGAAGGGCACAAGAACAGTCATTTTACCACCACTTCCAGGTCGTAAAGAAAACAGGTTTATTTCTATTGACAATGTCAAGATACACAGAGTGGCCGATTCTTCTTAGCATGACACCAGCTGTTTCCTGTCCTTCCATTGTGAGAAATTCAATTATGCCCACTGCTTCTAATATTGAACCTGAAGTGGCCATCGAATTACCTGCTGTTTCCAGTCCATTATTAAATAATTTACCCGGAACTAACATTGATGAGACAGACTATACATACCCCACTGATTTGTCCATGCCTGACCTGCAAGCTCGTTTAGCCACGGAATCCAGATTTTCATTTGACTCTGCTTCCCTTGCCTCGAAAAAACCCTCTCAAATTGCGGTATATGCTAGCATGTTTAAAAAACATTTTTTGATACCTCCTTGGATATACATTTGGCTGGTCCTTTTTTCGGTTTACCTTTTTATGTCAATTGGTTTTGTGTTTTATTTTTTCGAATTATGAATGGACACTATGTCGAGGAGAGAACTTGCATTACTCATTTAAATGGAACTTTGGCCCCACTTTCCTCTTCACATTCTACACACAGATTAAAAAGAGACTTGACTTTGGTTAACATCACAGCATGGCCTGTTCTGGATGGAATCGCGTGGGATGCAGTTCGTTTTCAGATTCATGGCCCAACGGAAGTCGTTAATGTTCCTAATGTACTAAGAGTTAATATGGGGGATGTGGTGAAACAAAACATTCGTTCTGATGATTGGGATGTTAATGCTGTGGAAAGTTTGTTTTCTGATTTGAAGTACTATGCTGCTTTTGATGCTGAGGATTTATATTTAGAATCTGCTAATTATGGTGAATTGTTCTGTTACCAACATTATGGCAATCACTTCTTACACAAGACATCTTCCCGAAGGGATGCTGTTAATTTTACTCAGTGGGAACATTGCCCGGCACCTACACAAGGGAGTTCGGACACGTTTCTTAAAAAGTATACTTATTTCACTGACTTTAACCAGACCAATCCCGAGTCCTTTTATTTTAAATTTCACAAACAGCCACTGTCCAAGGTTAGACTTACCGATACAAAATTGTTGTATTCGAAGGCCTTCCTAGATCACTTAGTTACTGGGGGCTATGAGTTATGGAAGGAAACAATAGACCTTAAATCGGTTTGGGGTTCAAGGGCCTGGCAGGTACGAGGCACTGAGGCTTTGCACCGTGCATGTCTCATCCCGAATCATATGTTGTTTTTAAATGAAACCATTTCCCAGACCACATGCTTTGGATTGGCTACATCTAAAAGGTTAAACACCCCGTCTTTCCCGGAGTTGGAGGAATATGAGAATTGGAGTAATTTTACACAATTGACCATTAAAGATATACAGGATCTGCTTCTTAATTCCTCCTTTAACATTTCCAGTATGAATCCCAAGGGTTGGCTGCTTTGGCACCGTAGTGCTGATTCTTGCCAAAAAAGATTTTTAAATATAACTGACGGTTTTAAGACTGTTAGATCTGATCCCCGGTTTGATTTGAGTCATACTGTCACCTCTTACTCTGTGGGCAAGTTGTGTCAAGCTTGGCTGAAACATTCAACTTTACCTGCGGTTAAGTATCACCTTTCCAAACTGAATGCAGACGTGGATTTGAATGATTTCATTAAAGGCCCAGCTAGTGGCAGGTCGAAAAGGTGGTTATATGGGGTTTACAATGAAATTTGGAAACTCTCACAGATTGAGGCTGCTTCACGCCTTAGGGCTATTGATCAGGCGAATCTTGAGAAAGTGCTTGCAGTGGTTGACAATAGCATTAATGTGCTTTCCTCTAGAATTTACACATTAGATAATATTGTGTCGTCTGTTGTTGATATTGTGCATGATGAAGTGTCAGTATTATACCATGGTCAAAATCAATTACGGTCAATCATGCAGTTTGCATGGACACTTCAGACTCTGAAAATGGGTAAAGTTCCCTGGGGATACATGAACGTTTCCTCTTTATTTGCACCGTTTAATTTGACAGACAAACAACGCTTGCTTTCAATGCGTGATGCTTCCTTTTCTATGCTACATATTGAAAGGTTGGAATCTTTACCTTTTTCTGTGGCAGAAGCCACTGCTGCTACGTGGCTTATCCACGGTTTAATAACGCTGCCTTTTGCTTTATATAAGTTTTCAAATTGTATGAAATATGTGCCAATAGGTCGTTTTGAACCCTTAGGTAGCGGTTTTCTTCATGAGGTCTGGTCACTCCCATACACATACAGATGTTTCAAGGATGAAAAGGAGGTTTATCTAACAGGGGATGAGTGTACTGAGACGCCAGATCATTCTTTAATGTGCAGACACATACAGTTACACGGTTCATGTAACAAGGACCGACCGAATATGGCTTGCGTTTTACAGGGCACGCCAGTTCCTGCTATCATCCCCACGTTTCAATTGTTAGAGAATGGTAGTTATTTAATGCTCAATAATGAAAACTGTTGTGGGTTAATTAAAGGTATAGCTTTCATAGTAACAGTAAGTGAGCGAGTTATTTGCTGCAGAAATGTTCTTTATCCTCCCACACGTGAACATAGGGAGTCTTCCATTTGGCCACAGATACCGACCTTGGGAGCAGAATTCAGCGGCATGGCTAGAATAAGAGCTCTTTTGTCCCAGAAAGAGGTGGCCTTGAGCTCGGCCCGTGAAACTTTCGTGCTTCACATTGCTAACACCCGTACGGAGGTTCAGGCTCTTTTAAATACTGATTTGCCTCTGCATTTCGGAGCCATGGTTCGTTCTATCTTTAACGCATCCTCCACAACGGGCCTAGCACATTTTTTTAAAGTTGTTAGCAGTGGTCTCGTGACTTCCTTTGAGAAGATTTTTGGAGTCATCCCTGCCTTCTTCCATTCTATTTTTTCATCCTTATTTGGAGGGTTCCCGTTTTTTCTTGCATTAGCGGCTGGCGCTTTGGTGGTTTTCTGCCTTTTTAAATATGGATGCCCTTCCTGTGCAAGACCACGCTCAACTGCTACTGACGCGGTTTCGCAACCGCATGCTTGATTATTATGGCACACTGCCGTTGGCGACTCTAAGCACGGCGTTTGGATTATCTTTTCGGTTCTCCTATTTCACCTGTGTCCAGCCTGTATTTCGCTGCCTGACCTGTGATTTCCTTTGGGCCATTGATTTGTGTCTCTGCGGACCGCTTTCTTCTGACGTCGATTTTGATCAACTGATGAGTCCTATCATTGCTCACGAGTTGGTTTGTTCTGACGAAAGGATTATGGCCTTGGCGGTGGCACATGGACTAATGGGTCCCTGGGATGTATTGTCGGCAGCGCAAAATTTCTTGGAACGAAGTTTTCTTGAAAACCCACCGAGCTGTCCTCTGATGGTTATAGAGGATCCGGTGCTGGGAGATCACGTATGTTCTTTTCATCTGTTAAATTGGATGGCTGAACTGTTTTCGGATGAGGACAGTGACTTCCTCCTGGAGGCTGTTGCAGCTTACTTTTCATATACAGTCTTATCATAAACACTGCCTCGAATTGACATGCTGATTAATAGCGTTTCCTTGATTTTATTGACTTTCGGTCAAGACATTTTATTTTTGCTTGCCTATTGGCTTGAGCCACATTATACTTGTGGGCTATTTTTTAGCATTAGTTTTTATAATTGAATTTTTATTCATGCTCGTTTATTGTTGGATTCTGCTCTCATGTGATGGCACTTCTGTTATCTTATTTAGTCCGTTCTCGGATCATGGGGGGGTGTTATATAGCTCCTATATATCCTTATATCGTGTTAAGTTAGCATAGGTACATTTGAGATTTAAACGCCATTTTTCCTTTCTTGCAACTTCTGCACACGACCCTTAATTGTTGACTTAGCTTTCAACCTAGTGGTTTGCCGTGGTGTATGTGAGAATAATATGTTATTGCTCTGATATCAGTTTTGTTTAATAAACCATGTCTGCACGGAGAGTGCTGAAGTTTCAGGAGCAACACGATATGGAATTGTTATGAGGTCTGATCTCCACGCCTTCATAGTCATAACACAAGTGCAGCCTTTGCCAACTTGGGCTTGAGGCGGGATTGATATTGCTTTGCACGAGAATTGTTAACACACTTGATGCGGTGCACATGCAGAGAGAGCTGGTGTATGCTGATGTGATTCCTTCATGCTAGGACACTAAGGTATGGGCCCGCCCTAAAACAACCCAAAGAGACCTTCTTAGCTAATAATATAATATATGTGTTAGGGAGGGTGAGATATAAGTGTTGTTAACTCTTATTCATTACAGCATGTTAACATGCTGTCACCATTCGCTTTTTATGTCTTAGTAACTATGCTGATAATTTTGATACTGATAATAAGTATACTTGTATTATCTAAGATACTGCGCCTGAGAAGACGGCATTAGTAAATAAACATTTCAAATGCACATGTGTCTTCTTTACTCCATGTTCTGGTTTGTAATGATAATATAACAAAAGAGTGTTCATGAGTTCCACGTACCCTGAGGTACTGTAAGTTCATGTTCTGGTTTGTCTAAACATTGGAAGTTTGATATGTCCAATGAGACACTGTAGCTAGCTCGGTAAGGGGTGAGTTGGTTGCTAAGGTAAGTTTTGGGACACCCTAATTTGCCGAGGTTCCACTCCTCTGTGCACAGTTCTGTGTGAGTACAGAAACCCTGCAACAACATGGGATCTCACAACGATCTGCAACTAGGATTTAAGGTACTTTGCTCAGTGGGCCTTACTTGGCCCCTGTATCCGGCATGCGCTCCATTGTGGTCAGCCTGAACTTGTGACTTTGTCTTGCTCCGGTTCGACCACATAGGCACTGTTGGCACATTGTGCTTCTACGCACTATTTTTACTTAAAATCGAATCTCTACGGTTCTACTCATTGGATTTTTGTCATTTGGGTCTCAAATATTATATTAAATATTAATAGATGTTTCCAAAATACTGTGGGAATGTTCTTGTGTTGTGTTTTCACTTTATTACTGTTTGACCTGTTGCATAAATATTTTAAACATTGCCTCTAAGTTAAGCTTGACTGCTTCCATGCCAAGATACCAGAGGGATGAGCACACACTAACTTAGCGTCTGTTTGTTTGTGTCACACCCTGACAGAAATTGTCGATGGGGCTTGAGCAGGGTTTCACCCACTTCAACCAGTAACACAATTTTCAACACATATTTTGCAAAACAGTTACACAGTGTGTCTTTACAAGTTCAAAACTGCCCTGATTTGCACAATCGGGCCCACATTTTTTTTTAACTATCTGAGTTGCTAATGATAGTCACTTCTATTTATATACCCGGGTCTAATGTCTATCCCAGCCCGACCCTGACAATAAACATCTGTTATTGCAGTGCCAAGATCAGCATGCTCTCTACAAATAACACTCTATGCATACAACATTCAAACCCTGCTTTGAATCTAGATTAGAATAAAGAAGACAGGTGCATACGGTTATAATCAAAGTGTGCATAATTTATACATTTACACAAGAAAAAGTATTTAAATGCCCAAACACAGAAAGGAATATTCAGTATCTTTTTCTTTCTCGGTTTCTCTCTGTCAACTCTCTCTCAACCCCAAACATCTGCCTCATCTTCTAATGTATACCTACCAATAGAACTAAAAAATTAACACCAGCAGCTGTAAATAAATTGCGCTTGCTGCTTAGCGACACATTAGTCTAAATCTGTGTTTACTTTGGGGGGTGAGAGTGGCCAATGTTCATTGTTCATGTGTTAGCTGGGCGAGGTTTTCCTCACCCTGGAAACATAGGGGCATATTATCAAGGACAGGTGATCCATTATCGCCGCTTTTATCGGCAGGAAACTGACGATAAAGCGGCGATAATGGCCTTGATAATATGCTCTATGAATTCCAATCGAAGCCCATGTTAGATGTGAACACATCTAACATGGGCTTCGATTGGAATTCATAGAGCATATTATCAAGGCCATTATCGCCGCTTTATCTGCAGTTTCCTGGCGATAAAAGCGGCGATAATGGATCGCCTGTCCTTGATAATATGCCCCATAATCCAGGGAAATGCCATCACACTGGTGGGTGCGGCGAGTTTCATTGCCAGTGATAGATTTTCATTTTGGGCGTTAGTTACATACCCCGGGGCGTGGTTGGAAGATCTCCATTAATATTAATGCCCAGGGGTGGGGCAGGCCGATTGGGACAATATAGGAGTGGGTATGTCTGTGGCCTGTGCCTTGGTCTCTACAACCCTGCAACTCCTGATAGATGGTCTGGGGTCTAGGGGTGAAGCCCAGCAGCTTCGTTCGAGGTTGAGAAAGGAGGTACCGCATGGGTTTCTAGTTTGTTTACTATTTCCCAGTGTAGGTCAGTCAGCACCACGGAGAATAACTCAGCAAGTCACGGTGTGCCTTTTTTAAAGTACTTTACTTTTATAGCTCTCAGCTACCTACACATTGTAGTGGACTCCGGGCTTTGTGAATCAATAAGCCGCTCTCCCTATCTCTCTCCTTTACATTCATTCCACTCTATTTCTTTGTTCTCCCTCTCGCTTGCATCCCCAGTATCATATTCATCAGTTAATTTGCTGTACTGGGGTTGGTGAATTTTCAGGCCTCAGGTGTCTCTCCCATATAAATCTCTTGAAATCGGCATGTCTTTACAATAGTGAGTTAAGAGAGGGGCCTCGCCTGGCTCATGCTAGCCAGAGGTTGTGGAGGGCGGGGGAGAGTGTGGTGGAGCTGGTATAGGTTTTATGAAATATTATAACCTCAAAATGTTAGTAAAAGAAATATCTGCTCCCGTGTGAGGTTTTCACACATAGATTTTAAAGTAGGCAGTTTCTCGGAGAACTAAAGCGATCCCTTTTGCACTCTCATGTAGAGACCCAGACTGAGCGTGTGCCCATGTCTATTTATACCCGTTGACTACAGCATGGGCAGTCTGAGTGTGAGTTTCTGGGTGCAGAGGGCACAGTGCTCGGATAAGGGAGTGGAGTTATGAGCTGCTCTAGCTCTGTAGCGTCTCTGAGCCCAGCAACCTTGCCTTCGGGGTGTGGCAGATTTACAGATCTGTGCTCAAATATAGTTGGGTTTTGCCAGCAGCATCCTCACCCTCTTCACAGCTAACCACAATCTCAGAGTCTATTGCAATCTAAAAAGTGTAATTTAGTTATTTTCTGAATTACTCAAGCACACTAAATTCAGTTGGGACTTTGAATTTTGGGCGGCACTAAGTCCCAGAAGACTCTAAGCAACATATTATTTCCCATCCAGCAACCCTTCCCTGCCCCCCTCCCCACCCCCGCAGTCTTGATGCTGAAATCTAAGACTTTTTTGGGATTGCCTAAATTAGTGCTACGCTGTGTTACCATATTGTTACCATATTGTAATCCAACACAGTCCATTTTTTTTAATGTGTGTTAGAATCATTTAATAAAATACTTATTTGAGTTGCTCAGAGCCCGCAGCCATGTGCTCGGCTTCCATTGGAAAGAGGGCTGTTACAGGTCGTTCCTTATCCTGTACACAACAATCACATGTTGCTTTCTCCTCCCATTGGAGCGGCTTGGGAGGCCTGTGCACCTTAATTGGAAGCATAGTGCAATCAATGGTTTCAGGGTGCACTTGCTTCGCAATCTTCTAATCCTAAAAGAATTGTGTAGTGTAAAATCTCTGAAACATATTTCCCATTTGTGAAGCACTAAAATGTGGTGAATATTGTCGCCGTGGTATAACCACCAGAGCTAGCTTTTCGTATTCGGAGCCAAGCTGGGGGATGGGGGCTGCAGTTGGGAAAAATATTAATAAATTAGAGACATTTGTCGTTGCAGAGTTCCTTATGTCCCCAGCAATTAAAATGGCAAGCTAACTCTGGTGGTTATTGTACCTGCTGAGGGATCTGAGTTTTGCTTATTGGCAGGTTTGACTAATCCTAAAATAGTGTAGATGGTTAATGTGCCTACTGCAAAGCACAAAATCACAGAGTATGTAGAAAGCTCAGTGGGTTACTGCTTTTGTCAGAGATCCTTTTGTTACTTGCAGTTCATAAGTTACATTTCTAATACAGCAGCACAGTGAGCTGTAAACTAATATCAAACAGCAAGGCATGGGTTTGGAACCTTAGAGATTTTGCCCCCAATGATTAATTGGTCTAAGTTTGCTAAATAAAAAAGCCTTCCATTTGGATAGTAGTGAATTCTTATTAGTAAAGGCAACCTAAACCACTGTGCTTCATTTTAAAGCCCAATTTTGTGTTTCTCCAGACCACTCAATCTTAACATTTAATGCCCACCGCTAAGATGACAATTGACTTCAACAACTGTACACTGTTGTAAATATGATTTTATTTTGTTTGCATTGTGTAGTCTGTTCTTTATGTCTTTAGTAGTTTCCTCCTTTAGAATATTGTGAATATTCTTTCTTGAATTGTTACCTGGCTAGCATTCCAGCTTAGACAGTTGGAGCCTGGCCAGATGGTGGGATGCACGTTTGTTCCTGTGCTGTGAATAAACTTCTTAACTTAAATAGAAGTCTCTGCTGGATTCCTCTTAGATTGTTTACAACATTTTGGCGACGAGGGTGGGATTTGCATCTGGCCGGGCGGTTCGGTATTTCAGCAGTACAGCGGTAAAGAAAGGAGATCAGAGGACAAACTGTGCTACCACCTCAACCGAAGTCACGGCGTGCGAAGCGGTTGTTTGCTATGGATTACGTGGAGAAAAGCAGATAAATCCGAAAAGCGGAAAAGCAGCAAGACGGCATTATTTGGTGAGCGCTTTTTAAATGTTAGCACGAGCACAGCTTCATCTACCTAACGTATCAGATGTTTAGTGACCTTGACAACGGTGTTGCCAAGGAGCTGCGTAGCTGTGAGAACTCGTGAGGCGTCTGACGTATCAGCGGACGAGCGTCCTTGGCGACGGTGTTGCCAGTGAAAGAAACGTGTGATCTCACTCGACGTAGGTACGTAGGACGCCGGCGGCCATCTTTAGGAAGTAAGTTTGCCACGTTTGAAGAGTCCGTTAACTGTTGATGTAAGGATTTCACGTGACTGAGTTTCCGCTTCAATTTTTCAACAACGACGAACTACAGGCATCATTGAGTGTTACTTTTAACGGTGATACACTCACCTTTACATTGACCAAGGACATCTAAGGAAGGGTATACAAGCCAGTAAGACTATTTTTACATGGTGCGTGTATGGTCATGACACAGTACTTATGTTATTAACCAAATTTGATGTAGCCGATTTATATGAAATGTTATTCTTGTGACTGTTGAGTTTTGGAGTGGAGTCAACTCTAGGTTAACATATTTAAAGTGTTTTTATCAATTAACACCCTGAACTTTCGATTTTATGTAACTTAGAGAATCTAGAGTGTTCTAATGTCTCCACAAGTCAATGTAGCTTTGCCTCCTCAGTTCCTAAGTGAACCCGGAAATCCCACTATCTCTTGGGAAGATTGGATAGCTATGTTTCATAACTATATAGAAGCCTTGGATGGTGAAGCTTTTTACCGAAACGAAAGAAAGCTTTGTTGATGAACACTTTAGGAAAAGAAGGTCAGCGAATATTTAAATATTTGCCTCAAGTTTTACCTTCTGGCTCTCAATCCGTGCTTGACGAATTTAAAGAGGCAATTTTCAGACTGGAAACAAGATTTGCGAAAGAGGAGAACCTGGTGATGAACGGGTACAAGTTTTACAAGAACAAACAACGTGAAGAGGAGTCTATTGATGATTTTGTTGCCCGGTTACGTGAGTTGTCAGTGAAATGTAATTTTAGTCAAATGACTGATGAGCTTATACGTGACCAACTGATTGTTCAGTGTAACAATCGTAAAATACAGGAGAGATTGTGGGCAGCGAAAAACCCAACACTGAAAGTTGCAATTGATCTAGCTAAGTTAGTTGAAGAATCTGAGAAGTGCATGAGGGAATTGCAAAAAAGTAGGACTGAGCATACAATTGCTGAATTGTCTCAAAAATGTTGAATTAATAGTGAGAATAGTGATAATGAAGGTGGGGCTGTAGCTTTGGTTAGGAAAAACGGGTATGTTTTACTAAAGAAAAACTTTATGCAACAGAACAACAAATGGCAGAGCAAGGTTTGTTCAAGGTGTGGCAGTAATGCTCATAGTTCGGAAGCAAAGTTTTGCTTTGCAAACAACAAAGAGTGCTTGGAGTGTGGGAAAATAGGGCATTTTGCCAAAATGTGCAAGAACAAGACTAATGCTAGAGTTACTGTAGTAAATGATCCGGATGACATAAAAAGGGATTTGAACAAAATTCTGGTTATAGAAGACTCTAGCGTAGGTGCTTGTCAAGAAAAAAAGGAGAAGCGCCCTAAAGCTGATTTTGTTATTGATAACAAAAATATCAGTTTAATGGTTGACTCAGGTTCAAAATGGACCATCCTTCCAGAGTCATTGTTGAAACAAGTTTGGGGTCAAAGATCACTTCTAAGTAGTGATATTTCTCCTATGGGCTACCAGGGGGAAACAATTGATTTCCTTGGTTATTTTGAAAGTGAGATACATTTTAAGAACAGAACATATCGGTTGATGGTCTGGCTATATTAGGTTGGATGCATCAATATGATCTTCACATTATTGTCAACCCCAGGGCTGAAGAACAAGTGATGGTAGTTGATGATTTTAGTATCAATGATATTTTACTTAATTTCAAGCAGGTCTTCAGAAATGAGCTGGGGGAGTTAAGAGGGTATGTACATAGAATCCTGTTGAAGAAGGACGCAATCCCAGTTCAGCACAAAGCTAGCAGAGTGCCTATCGTGGTAAGGGAGGATGTCAAGGGTGTCTTAAAGGAAATGCTTCAAGGGGGGATAATTGAACCGGTGTAAGCTTCCTCGTGGATTTCTCCGGTGGTTATTACCCAAAAGGCTGATAAAAAAAATAGATTTTGTGTGGATCTGAGATCCTTAAATAAGTGTGTTGTGGCTGATGTCTTTCCGTTACATAATATAGGTGAACTGGTCACTACTCTAAAGGGAGAAAAGTTTTTCAGTAAACTCGATCTCAAACACGCATATCACCAAATTGGGCTTCATGAGGAGTCGAAACATCTCACAGCGTTCATAACTGGTGAGGGGGCATTTCAATTTACTAGATTGCCCTTTGGGCTGATATCCGCGGCAGTATTTTTCAAAGAATGGTTACGGAAATTTTCATGGGCATAGAGAAGGTAATTTTCTTTCAGGATGACATACACATTTTTGGTAATACTATGTGTGAACATAATGAAGTATTTAAACTTGTGTTGTCTAGAATAGATGAAGCTGGTCTCACTCTGCGTAAGGAGAAATGCTCATTTGTGGTACGGGAAATAGAATATTTGGGTTATGCACTCTCGGCAGATGGAGTTAAACCCAAGGAGAATTTGATATCAGCAATTGAATTAGCACCATGTCCTGTTGACAAAGATCAATTGAGATCCTTTATGGGCTTAATTGAATTTTATGCAAAATTTGTCAAGGATTTTTCTAGTAAGACCGCTGTTCTGAGGGGCTTATTGAAAAAAGGTGTCAGGTTTGTTTGGGGTGCAGTGCACATGAGTTGCTTTAATCAGATTAAGAGTGAATTGTCTAATGCAAAGGTCTTAATGCCATTTGATATTAAACGCACTTCAATTTTGATGGTGGACGCAAGCAGCATTGGTTTAGGTGCAGTTCTTTTACAAAGACATGGGAATGAAGAAAAAACCATTGCGTTTGCTTCTCGACCTCTGACCTCTTCTGAACGTAATTATTCAGTGATAGAGCGGGAGGCGCTTGCTGCTGCCTGGGGTACGCACTACTTCAGGACATATTTGTGGGGTACCAGATTTTTGTTACGATCAGACCACAAACCCTTAGTGAATGTATTGGCTACTGGGGGTGCGGGGAAAGGTTCACCCAGATTGGCGAGGTTGGCTTCAAGGCTGAAAGATTTTCAATTTGAATTGCATTTTGTTCACGGTTGGAAAAACATCCAGGCAGACTGTTTGTCCAGGCTTCCTCTTCAGCTGGAGAAAAGTGGTGATGTTGTGTTAGAATCACAGGAGGAAAGTGCAGTTGCTTTTCGTCAAGATGTAATATCTCTTGGTGACGGTTCGTTTACCAGGGAGGAGTGGTGTTCGGGTATGGAGAGTGATTTGGTTTTGAAGAAGGTCATTGATCTTATCAAATTGGGGACCTGAAGAGAGTACAGTTGAGCCATCTGTAAGATCTTTCATCAAGGTGTTGGACGAGTTATCAGTTTCCAATGGTGTGGTGTTAATGAGGGGAGATAGATTTATTCCTCCTTATTCTTTAAGACACAAGCTACTTAGTTTGGCTCATGAGGGGCAGTTAGGCCAAACCCTTACTCAACGTAGAATAAAGATACATTTCTGGTGGCCATCTATTGATACAGATGCGGTGGAATGTGCTGAACATTGCAGTATTTGCAAAGTGGGGGAAAAGAGGTTAAAGATAGTGGGTGCTCAAAGTGTTGGTAGGATTTCCTTTCTTGATCAGCCTTGGCATAATATTTGCCTGGACTTTATAGGCCCAATGGACGAATTGCCATTTAATCAACGGTTTGCAATCGTGGTTGTAGACTGTTTTTCTAAATGGCTCACTGTAAATTTTGTTAGAGAAATCACTACTCCACAATCAATTTTCTCAAAGGTGTATTCATTGATGAGGGTTTCCCTTGTCTTGATAACTGACAATGGGACACAGTTGACGTCTAACAAACTGAAGTTGTTTTTAGAGAGTTGCGGGATAACTCATCATCAGACCAGTCTGTATAATCCACAGGGTAATGGTATTTGTGGGAGGGTGAACAGATTAGTAAATGGCATTATTCAAATGACGCGTGCATTGGGTTGTTTTTCAAATGATAAGGTTCAGGAGATGGAGTGGGCTTATCGCTCTACTCCTCACAAGCAAGATCTCAAATCTCCTTTTGAGTTAATGCGAGGTAGACCTCCCAATACAAAACTGACACCGTCTTGGTTGAAAAATCATAATGAAAAGTGTTCCTCCCAAGTAGTGACGGATAAGGTTTCTGTCTCAATTTCTGTTGGTGATCTTATCAAAGTTAAACCTGGAAGAATTTCAAATGGGCTTTCGAAATTTAGAGGTCCTTTCTCTGTTAAACAGGTCTTCCCACATTATGTTCTTCTGGAAAATGGTGAGAAATGGAATTATCGTAGAGTTGCTTTGTATCATAAATCTTCCAATGTCAGTTCTAATGATGTCAGTTCTGACTTGTGTTCAAATATTAATTGCTATATGTTATCTACTCAAAGTAATGTGAATTCTTCAATTCTGTCAGAAATTAGGAGGGAAGTAAGTGATGGTGATGCCTCGCGCAATATTGGTGTTCAGGACCAAAGTTATAGTTTTCAAGATAATCTCTCATTATATAACGATTCAATTAATAACAGTATGAGGAGTTCGCATACTCATCGTCCACTTGTATATCTGGACGATTATATTTGTTGACTCTTTTATGCTGTATCTGTTTTGTTTTCTTTTCAGAGTTCCAAGGGAGGGAGATGTGTTGTAAATATGATTTTATTTTGTTTGCATTGTGTAGTCTGTTCTTTATGTCTTTAGTAGTTTCCTCCTTTAGAATATTGTGAATATTCTTTCTTGAATTGTTACCTGGCTAGCATTCCAGCTTAGACAGTTGGAGCCTGGCCAGATGGTGGGATGCAGGTTTGTTCCTGTGCTGTGAATAAACTTCTAAACTTAAATAGAAGTCTCTGCTGGATTCATCTTTTATTGTTTACAACATACACCTCATGGTTTTATGTAACATTTCTTATGCATTGATTTGCTCACTTATAAGATTTACTGTCTCTATAATTTGTGTGTCATGTAAATCGCCCTGACACACTACAGTAGGATGCATAGTGCTATAAAAGAAATAAAATGCATGTGAGGCAGGGTCTATGGAGAGATGAAAGGCACCGTTGGAGGGTAGTAGAGAGGGAATCCATGAAGAAGGCGGTCACTGGGTGGAGGAGGGCACCAACTACAATTATCACACCTGGCACCATCAGCACTAAGGCCGGCCTTGATTGCAGGTATTCCTCTCATTAGTCACCACTCACCAGCAGTGAGGGCTTAAGGAGACTGCAATGGATGCTGTCCTGAGTGGACACAGTGCCCACTGTCCGTCTTATCATATTTAAAGCTCTTATTTATTTTTACGCACTACAAAAAATGACAAAAAAAGAAGTGCTTTGCAGACACTCAAAGCCACTAAAATGTTTTCATTGCACTTTTATTTCATCCAGTTGTGTCTCACTGCTCCTGAAGCATCACTCAAAGGTCGTTTCAGGTGCCAGTTGCACAGCCATGCTGTTTCCTCCTTATTCCTGTAGACACCACCGAGCCAAAGGTCTTCAGGCTCCCTGTGGTACCCCATGGGCTAATTCCATCCCTTCATTCTCTGATTATTACTAGCAGTGGTGTTGTGGCAGGAGTGCCAATGCCGTAAGCCATCTAATATTTTTAGTGTTTTCCATGGACAATGTTACCACCTGTCTGACTATATTGACCAATACAGTGAAGAGGTAGAGATGTGTTACACAAAGGAAACATGTGGTGTGCCTATTTCCATTGGTGGGTGCGTGTGCTTGCCGGGGACCGTCGCTCATAGGGCATTTTCCTAGCAGACCAGTTTTAGACTAGGGGATATTTTTGACTTGTTTCTGTTTTCTTCGCATTTGTACTACAAAACTTTGTAGGAAACATATACCGTATAATGTAGATTTTCCACAGCCTCGGTGGGCTGAAAATCTGAATTATATTAAAGACATGTAGGCTAATATTATGCAGTAAATCCTTTATTGCCACCACTCAGCAGCATGCTAAAAGCTTCTAGAATAAAGAATATAGAACTTCGAACAACATTTCAACACAATAAAAAACCCTAGCAACCAGTCCTCTTCCTTATTTTATGAACTGCAAAATGAAGTAACACTTAAATGGACTGAAAAAGGATGTAAAACTTATGAACTTGAAAAGCGCGCTGTCTCTTGTTCAACCAAACTGGTTTACGAACGACTTCTTGTTTCATTAGTCTTGCTGAATAAAAAATTGGGAATCTAATTCTCCAGTGGATCGATTTTTAGGCTTGTCCTGTATTGACAAAAACAAATAACATCAGGATTGAGATAAAAAGGGGAGGGATAATATTAGCCTCCATGCCTTTAAAAAAATCCAAATATTCAGCCCACCAAGGCTGTGTGGAAAATCTGTATTTTATGTCAAGTCCTGGAGATCAATATTATGCAAGTTCAAAGCATATTCACCAAACGTCTTGCTGCACAATCAATAGGTTTGAAAAAAAGTGTCTAAACAGAGAGTGTGAAGACTAATCAGCACAACGTAGGATGTCTTGCACCCATGACACATGCTTTACAAGAAGCCGTATTTCGAATTGAATGCGTTTCAAACATACCTATATCAATATCAGATTTCTTCATCAAGTCTTTCAGCCACCTCGCCAGAGTGGGACAGGAAACAGCCTTATAGGGGTGTCTAAAAGTAATAAGTAATTGTTCCACCCCGGGAGGTCTCAACAACATCATTCTAGATCATCTTCATTCACACAACATACCATACATAGCTTCTCCTTTTCAACCAAATATGGGTAAAAGATGACTGAGGAGTTCATTTTGGTTCTTTGTTTAACATGGAAACAAATACCCTCAGGTGTATAACACCTACTACCGATCTCTAAAGCACGAACATCTGAGACCCCACAGAAAGAAGGCAGGCACAGCAACATCATCAGTTTGAAGGATAAGTCCTTTAAACTTAAGCCTATATTTTTATTCCATGATCTAGAGAGAGAAGAATGTTTGAAACACACCAGAGGGCAGTATATCTAGTACCTGGAGGTTTAGCCAATCTGATGCTCCTTAGCAATCTCCTCACCATCACATCTTGACCAACTGTCATATAGCCAATCTATGTAAATTCACTGATCTGTAAGCTAAACCCTTTGAGAACAAGTCAGTTAATAAGTTCAACACCTGAACTACATCCGCTGATATGGAATCCATATCCCTTTCCACACACTAACCATTCCACTTATTGCAGGCCGATCTGTAGACTTTCCTAGTTCCTGGTGCCCAGGATTCCTCAATGAGTCTTGAAGCCTCTGATGAAAGGCCTAGCTTTTTCCAGACTTTCCTGAAAATTTCCTAGCCA
Organism: Lissotriton helveticus; assembly: GCF_964261635.1. Classification (NCBI taxonomy): domain Eukaryota; kingdom Metazoa; phylum Chordata; class Amphibia; order Caudata; family Salamandridae; genus Lissotriton; species Lissotriton helveticus. Next base: position 936,320,231 of record NC_136063.1, on the reverse strand, counting down.
CAAGCTGGGGATGACCTGTTTCTTAGAGGACATTTATTTCTCCTTGAGGACCCCGTAAGATCCCCTGAAACACTGGAAGAAGTATTGGGAATTACACACTTATATCTAGTAACATAGAGTACCAAGCTTGAGAACTCCAAAACTGGCTGATAACCACCACCGTCTCTCTCCATTTGCAAATCATTCCTGTCACTCTGCTGATCATTGCAAAGGGAGGGAAGGCATAGAGGTGGAGACCTCTCCAATCCTGGAGAAACGCATCTATCCTGGCTGAGTCCAGATCTGGGTGCCAACTGAAGAACCTGTTCAGCTGACCATTGATTCTGTTTGCAAAAAAGCCTACCTCAAAAGGGCCCCACAAAAAATTCAATTCCAAAAATACACTCCGGTCTAAGGTCCAGTCGCTGGAGTCATAAAAATTCCTTGAGAACCAATCTGCCACTGAATTTGACTGGCCTGTGTTGTGTTCTGCCTGAAAAAATGTTTCTCTCCATGCAGTACTACCAAAAGAACCCTTGCTAAGTCTGCCAGGCCCTTTGATTGAGGGCCTACTAACCAGTTTACATACCTTACTGCAGATACATTGTCCCTCCTTAAAATAATAGAACATCTGTCAGTTTAATCTCCAAAGCATTTTATCGCAAAAGAACCTGCTAACAGCTCCAAATAATTTATATGTAAATAATGTCCTTCTCTGTCCAAAACCCATCAGTTCTCTGCAATACGCAGCTTGCACCCCAAACCTCCAAGCTTGCATCTACTTCCCCAATCACATCTGCATTTTCTCCAAAAAATGATTGCCCATTCCACGCTTCCATATTTCTCAGCCACCAAGTCAATTCCTGTTCTGCTGCCTGGGCTAACCAAATATTCTTTGAATACTTTAAACCATTTCTCAAATGAAAATCCTTTATTCTCTGTAAAGCCTTGTAATGTAAAGGACCTGGGAAAATAGCTTGAATTGTAGATGACAGAAGGCCAACAATACGTGCTAACATTCTTAAAGAGATACATTTTGACCTGAGAGTATTTTTTATTTACTTTCAAATCCTCTTCAACTTTTCTTTGGGTAACTTTAATACACTCTCCACTGTGTCTACTACCAAGCCTATGAGTTGGGTTTGTTGACTTGGTACAAACTGTGATTTTGCTCTGTTTATCAAAAAACCCAGGGACTCCAGTAAGCCTACAGCTAGTTTTGTATGCGACAGTAGAATTCTTTTTTCCTGATCCATTAACAAAATATTGTCTAAATAAATTATCAGATGCATGTATTTCTCTCTCAGATACGCTGTCACTGGTCTTAGGACCTTTGTGAAGCATCAGGGTGCTGATCCCAGGCCGAAAGGCTAACAAACAAACTTCCACATCTTTTTTCTCCACAAAAACCTCAGAAACCTTTGGTGATTAATCCAGATTGGAATGTTAAGATAGGCATCCTTTAGGTATAGTCAAGTCATCCAATCCCCATTCTGAAACACATCCTTCAATAGGTGGATACCCTCCATCTTGAAGTGATCGTAAACCATCCAAGTTCTCTCAGATTTATTATTAGAAGCATGCCTTTGCTTTTCTTTTCTACCAGAAATATGTTGCTCACAAAACCATCCACTTGTTCTCTCTCTCTTACTATCGCTCCTTTCTTTAATAGTTTCTGAACCTCTATATCTATCAGATTCATCTGATCCTTTGAGAGAACTAAAAGTCTTGGCAAAATCTCTTGAAATGGGTGAGCTATAAACTCTATCAGAAATCCCTGAACAGTTTCTAAAACCCAAGGGTCCCTTGGGATCTATAACCATCCTTGATAAAATTGGGCAAGTCTGCAGCCCAATTTTAAGGGAATAACAGAAATGTCTAGACTTATCTGTCATTCCTCTGCCTCTTCTGTCACCGCAGTTATATCTTCCCCTTGCTTTCTTTCTTCACGTGGGCCTTCTCAGCCATGTCAAAAGATGTGGTCAGTGGGCCAACCACATCCAACAACCTGTCCTGACAGGATTTAAGGCCTCTATAAATACTTATACTGAGGTCACGTCCCCCTTTCGCAATATATGCGATAATCTTGGCATCAAGTTCTGGTGTCATCAACACCTTTTATCAATGGAGGGACATGGGCATTCAGACCCTAACCTTATGCGCACCTCCTTAGGTATCTCCCTTCAAATCCAATATTGAATATATTCAGCAACATGGTCTGAACGGGACCATCCCGGTGAAAGAGTGTGTTTAATCATTAAAGGGTCAAACATGTTCTGACCCAAAGGGTCTAAAAGAAAACCACTCTCTTTACTCAAAGTGCCTTCCGTTTGTCAACTTTTTATTAAATTCACATCGTCCTCTGAATCGAAGTTGGGTGAGCAACTAAGTTCTACCTTCGCACTAAGGAAGGATTCATCACAAATCACGGCTATCTCTCTGCGCCCTCTTTTTGACACATCATCATATCAGACCTTTCGCCTGCCCATCCTTGATGCCAGTGGTATCCTCTTCTTGCCTGTCAACACAACAGACATGCTTTACCAAGGTAGATCTCGTCTTCTTACCCAGTGGAATACTGGTAGTCACATGCTTCCTCTTCTGAGAAGCTTTTTGGCTGAGCCGTGCGCAGCTTCTCTCGCTGGCGCAGACCAAAAATGCTCCTCATCCGTCATGGATGATTTTGAAGCCAACAATTCTAATTTCCTTTCCATCCCAATAGACACTTCAGTAGTGATTTTCTCAATTGCCTTATTTAACTTATCCTCCAAGGATCCTTCAGCCTGCTCCATTGTACACAAAATTAAAATATACACACTAATAAACTTTCCAAAAGAGCACAAAATATACTCTAATAAACTTCCAGGAGGCTTACCCTAAAAAATATACATATACATACTATTGTGCTCTCAAAAGCACAACAAAAAGTATAATGGGTCTGAAGTCACAAAATAAATGTATAATGGGCAAAACCTTGAAACAAATAGCCAAGTCATTGAATTTATCTGAAAAGGGAGCAATTTCCACCAAATAACACTCACAGCCTTGAAGACAATGTGCACGCTTCCCTGCCCTCCTTAAAAAAAACTGTGAGGCGAGAAGAAAGTCCTGTCAGAAACAAAGTTCTGATTTAACAGCCGCTACGGAGGCAGTGCGGTGCCACACAGGTGAAACTGACAGAAAAACAGACTGTCAGCCGTCTAGAGGCTCATCAGTGTGTTCACTTATGAGGGATGTCAGACGCTGGGACTTCAACTGTGTCACAGGAGGAGACACAATGCTGCATTCCCTGCACACCATGCATCTGAGGTCTCCATCACAAAGGTGAGCCTAACACTGCATGAGGTGAGGGAATGCTTGCGCTCGCTTGGCTGCAACCATGGAAACGTCTCGGCATCACAAGGCTTTTCCGACAAAAACATTGGTTAGTCCGTGGGCCAAAAGAAACTAGGCCCCATAACCTCCAAAGCTTCCAAGGAGAGGGATAAAGAGAAAGTCATGGTGTGAAACAAGAGTCACCATGGAAAACAGGCAAAGGCCTAACTAAGCTAAATCTGGGCAGCTAAGGGATAGAAATGTCGACAGAAGGGGACTAAAAGACACAGACAATAGCAAACAGCGTAGCTGCATAAACTCAAAAAGCAGCACACTCAAGTAAACTCTCATTCAGAGTGCTCATAAACACCAACAAACTAGAGTAATAAAAGTCAAACAGGAAAATAAAATAGTACTAATCTCATTGAGCAGGAACAATAAAATAAGGAAGAGGACTGGTTTCTGGGGGGTTTATTGTGTTAGAATGATGTTCAAAGTTCTATATATATTTATTCTAGAAGCTTTTAACTAACCTTGGGCGGTGAACTCCGCTCACGGAGTTTGCGGAGTTTCCCGCACTCCACGTTACACGGAGCTCACAGAGTTCTGAAAAACTCTGCTTCGTGCAGACCAGCAGAGTTTTTTCCTCGCTCGCCTTCACCAACGTCAAGTTGGCGAGCGGGAGTGAGTCACCTCCCGCTGACGTTGAAAAAGCTACAGTTCGAGTAAAAATCTACTAGAGCGGCAGAAAAGATAAGCTTGCGCTGTGCGTGGTGCTGTTCGCAATGATTGCACAGTGCGGACAAGCATCCAGCACTGTACAATCACCGCAAACAGCGTTTTTCTACCGTACTCCGCTGCTCCCGGAGCTCCGCGTAGTGTGGCGGAGTTTTTTTTGCACTTCGCATAGTGCAACTCCGCAAACTCCGCCCAGGGTTACTTTTAACATGCTTCTGAGTGGTGGCAATAAAGGATTTATAGCATATTTTAGCCTCTGGGTCTTGACATAAAATCCATCATTTGAATAATTTCTTTCCAGTATTTTCTTTCGGGAAAACCCTAATCACATCCATGTTCCTACTCATTTTATAGACGTTCTTTAAAAAGATGCGATTAGTTACTTTCACTGTAACTTATTTTTTTTGCAATTTATTCAAAGGTGTCAAGAAAAAATAACTTACTCAGGTATAAAATTTGCACTCAACCACTTTTAAAATCCACCAGCCGCCACTGTGATTTCGGCTTAAATTGAAATGTATTTAGGCAAATAAACACCTTCGTGTTATGTACGTTTTTTAATTAATTTAAGTGGGCTGGAAGGCTATAATTAATAATTTCATGCCTGGTTAACCTAGATATGAACACACATCTTGGTTCAGGAACAATTTATAGTTCAAAATCACTGAACGATTTCTAAGTGACAGCGGATCACCAAAGTCAGTTTTTTTCATCATTACATCTTTGGTTTGGGACAAGTTATTTTTTCATGATGCTTCTGAATAAATTGCAAAGGATATAAGTTGCACTGAAAGAACCTAACCACATCTTTTGAATGAAGGTGTAAAGCGCACCACCGAATGAAAACAAAATTCACCTGATATCATATCGACATAAATCATTGATTGATTGGGAAATATATTTACTTGCAGCAAGTGACCAACAGTTCAGTGTGAAAATCTCAAACCCTTTAACCCTTCAACGTAAAACATTAAAAAGGGGAGGCCATATTTAAAAAAAAAAAGAAAATTGGCATTCGAAAAGAATCGGACCTTAACCCCTTGGCTGCGGTGGTAATTCCGCCGCGGCACTGTGGGGGAAGGGAGAAGCGCGGTGCCGCCATGCGCGTGACGGAACCATACCGTCATGAGCCACAGGTGAGCTGTGCTCATGACGGCGTGGTTTCGTCACGACTCCGCTCACCCACTAATTCGCCCGCACAGGCGGGGAATAAGTGCTGCGTGGGTGGAGCGGCCACAGCATGTGCTCATGACGGCGTGGTTCTGTCGTGAGCAGGGAAGGGGTTAAGCATTACTTTTTAAAACAATTAGGTATTGTTGCCAAACTAATACCTAGCTATATAATGGATTACTGAAGAAGGCCTTTTTCCTTTGAATAATGGAAGCAATGCAGGCCTATACATTTTTCTACAGATTGGTCCACCTTTTTCTGAGAAATAAACAAAACTGAACGTGAGGTGTTGAAAACTATATATTTTTAGGAAGCTTGAAAAAAGTTTTGGAGGCACACTTCTGTTGTTTTCCCTTGAGAACAAATAAATGGGATGCTGTGATGAAGAAGCTGTTACAATAGTTGAGCATTTTGGTGTTAATTGCAGGTTTAACAGATTGAAATATTATGCACGGACAGGTCAAATGGATGCCATAGAGCAGTGGGTAACAATAGTTGAAGGGGCCCCCTTGCAAGGTACACAGAGGGGCCCCAGCTCCATATTTGATTTGGAGCTATTAGGCCTGAGAACTGTGCTGAGGGGCTGCCCTGCCGCTCAGGGCCCCGCCGCATCACAGGGCTGTTGAGGCCTGTGTTAAGGCCCTGCCGAAGAGCTGGAATCAAAAGATATAAAATAGTGATGAGTGGACTGCTTGAATTAAGCTCGGCCCATGGCAATTACTTGGGGATGCATCCCACTGTATTGTTTATTTGCCCATCACACCATCTCAGGCCACATGAAATCAGCTGTGGTCCTGCTCGATTAGGAATGGTCCAGACCGAACTACTGGGCAAGGTCTATGATTTTTGTTTCCACCATGCTGCTCCAAAGGACCGCCTTATGCAAATCAGTACTGAACCTGCTCCTCATTGGAAGAGTCCATCCCAATTGTCAGGCAAAAAATCGATGGACTGTTATCCGGACATGAGAAATGTACATGCTATTGTAGTCACCATATGTCAGCCCCTGGTGTCCATGGTGCAGACTTTATGCCTTCCCAGGGAACTTGAACTTGAAGTAGTGATATCCCTAATCCCTTGTTGTTTACAAAATTCTTCACCCTTTAGTGGTGGAAACAGGTCTTGTACTGAACAACTGACCAGGCTTCATAGCCAAATCTTTAAACCACTGTCCGTAGTCAAGGATCTCCCACAGTGGACAACCGAGAGAGGCCAAGATCGTCTTCAAGGACTGTGCTAGTTCTTGCACTCAAGAGAGCACCCGCACAGGGTAACAACTTGGAGCCAGGTGAAGCCTCTTGCTGTGGTGAGAGTTCTCTGACCCCCTACATGCAAGTGTGCAAGGGATCTTGCAATCCAGTCGGCAATCTCATGACCCACTTAGCATTTGAGTGATGTTGGTGCTGGACCTTTGTACAACCTAACAGGGTAGGAGGATCTCCAAAACAGCTCCAAGCACTTCAAATATTCACATCACTGATTTTGGATATTGACCTGTGCTCACACTGCACTAAGCAGTGGCTCATGGGAGCTGGAATGGTGCAGGGTGCTCCCTGCAATAAATTAGGAAACCTTTCATGATGGACAGCATTCTCTGTAGAAAGAGTCACCTCTATAGGTAAGGTCCAACTGCATTTGACAGGGAAGGTCTTGGTGCAACACTCACCCATCTGTGATGAGTGAATAAAAGGCCTTATTCATACTTTGTGCGAACAATACTAGTGAGTTTGAATCAGCTAGACATACTTCAATATTGACAGGCTTAACAACAGCAGACCAGGCATCAATGCAAGGAGTTGAGGTTCAGATTTAGTTCAAGCCTTGGGTAGTCAAGCAGCATTTACTTTGAACCATCCAGAAAAGATGTGCAAGGACTAATGGGTCTTGAGCTAGAGTGGGGATACAACTTATAGTTCCAACCTCTTGCAGTTCTGCAACACCCACTACCTAGCTGAAGAACTTCAATGGTCTTCTTTTGAGTGCACGCCAGTTAGGTTGGGATTGGTGTTGTTGCAAAGTATGTTTGACAAGTTGCTAGGATGCACTTGGTTTTAAATTTGGGGTTAATTTGGTAACGTGCCAAAAAAGATTTCTCATCAACTGATTGCTTTTTTGAGAAATGTTTGTGTAGGCGACCTAAACAGCTTCATAGAAAAGGGAGGAAGAGTCAGGTAATTTGACAACAGTTCTTTTTCAATATTCTGGTGTGAAAGGAGTTGAGAATGTCTTGCTCAGGGTGAAACTGATACTTCCCAAGGCAAGAAGTAAAAGATGTATATTTGAAAAAAGTGCACGCAGTATTGTGTGCTATATGTGTCAATGGCTCACTGGACAACCATGGCAGAGGTGAAGTGATAGAGACCAGAAGTTAAAGTGGTATGGAATTACTGTAGTTTTCTTGCTTATGGGTCATAGATTACAAAGCAGAATGAGAGTTACTAGTGTATAGTGGTGCAAGTTCATAATATGTTGAATCTTGGAAGGAAAGGATGTTAAGATATGGATGGGAAAAAGGTGGGTTAATTTATTGGAAGAAGAGAGGCAATATTCAGGGCCTTTAAGAACAGAGAAGTTAAACATGCATGTTTGTGAAGGGATGCACTTGTCTGATTGTTAACAGAGGGCAAAGAGGAAGAGATAAGTGTCAGGTAGTTGGACACTTTTTTATAGATTAGTAGGAAAAATGTTCATTTGACAAGGGTGTAATTTTGATGGGCAGGAGAGTGTTCAGGTGCGGTTTGATAGATACATTTTAATCACAAACAAAACGGTGTTTAAATTCATAGTTTTCTGGATAAAGTGTTGAGCTTTACATGTCCATTATAAGTTTACACAAACACATATATTTAATAGAACCCACTGGTATATACAAACACATAATTTATCAAATATAATCCAAAAGCATTTAAAGAAACCCACACAGTATCTTTACCACCTTGAGTAAGAAAAATGCAAGCAACATTCTTCAACCTTCTAAATACACACAAAATCACCTAGCAAGCCAAGGAACTAACAAACATTCTGGCAATAGTCCCATTCTAATCGTTGCCTCAAAGAAGCCTCTTAAATACCACTTACTCATATCTGTAAAAGATAGAACAGACCTTTTGGCCCTTGCATTCTTCATCAAAACAAAACAATAACCAAGGCCACCCATAACAATACAAGCAGCAATAGCACTACCTGAAAGAGAACTCCATTGACACACTGATGGAAGATCCACTCACCATGCAAACCCCGATGCCAATTACTGCCAAGGTGTTCTTGTTCCTGGATTCTCAGCACTTTGAATGCCAACATGGGCAGTCACATTCCTTTATAATCAATAAAATGGAAGGACTATCCTCCTTGACACCCTACAAAGGCATTACAATCGAACAATCTATAACAAATAAGAATAAATGGTGCAAAAACAACGTCATTATGACCTATTCGTACTGAAATGTTCCCTGCAGCCAAACCAGCCTACTACATACTTACTACCCCCAAATCCATAAATGGAGGTGGAGTCCCTGTACAAAGACATCAAGCACATACTGCTTCACCCGCTAAACAGATAAAAGCCACATCATCAACATTTTCTTTGTAGGAAGATCATCAGATAAAAGAAAAGTAGAAACCACGCTGCCTCTGAACTTATCTGTCGATACAACATACCTCCTGCACCTCTTTGATGCCCTTAAAAGCAGATCTACCAGCCATATTCACGCCCATCAATGCAACGGCTGTGAACAAAAGACCCTTACCTACTCTGAAATACCTCAGTGGAGAAGCACCCACAACACTTGTCAGCACCAGTGTATACAGAAGCAGCGCTGGTAACAATGTTTAAATCAGTTTTGCATTGTAGCAAGCAAGTCTTATCCAGTAAGTTTGAGGGGCATTCTGCCCACAGTAGATATATGGGTCTATTTATAAAAAAATAATTTGAGCGGTGAATATCACAACACGTTTCTTCAATTAAGTCAGCGTAGAACTCTCAATGCAGAATCACGGATCCCATTCAGCCCTGAAAGCAGCCCAAAAGAGACATGCGGGAATGTCCAAATGGCCAGTCCAACCCTACTCAGCACAATAAACATGCCTTTTAAACTTGCTTCCCAAGACATCATCAAGACAGGAAACAGTCTTACCGTGACCAATTAGGGGAATATTTATTAAAGAGTTGTGTCATCCTTGCGCAATGCAACGTGGCGCAAGAGTGATGCAGCTCTCCAGTTAGATTTATCAATCCACACAAGGCCAGCTTCAGTGGCCCTGCCTGGCTTAATACATCTAGAATATTGCAGTCCAAATCACTGCATTGCATTACTCTGCTCAAGTGAGGCGTACCATGGGTGGAACGTGGGTGTTCCCATGTACCACTCATGATTGTTGGCATATTCCCAGCTTTGCTGTTACTGTTAGACCTGGGAATGAGTCAAAATGCTAAACATGCCCAGAGGATTTGTAATGAGGAGACATATCTTTATTTCTCCTCTTTGTTTCCTCTTCTTATGTGTGCTGCATTCTACAGTACACATAGATAGTGGAAAATGCCTCATGGGATTTTTTGGTGCAGGAAGGTGTCCCTTCCTGAAAAAAAAAATCCTGCTTACATAACAGGCATTTTTGCATAATGGTGCAAGGAACCCTACATTGGTGCAAGGCAGCACGTTGTCCGCCAGCACAGGGAAAAGACAGGAATATGCTGTATTATGTTAAATACGCTGCATTCTGTCATTTTCCTATCACGCAGAGTAGCAAGGTAAATTTCTGCCCTGCTTGATATTTTCATAAATATGTCCCTGAGTACCTAACTAATATTCAGAGGGATGATAAAAATAAACCTGTCAGCAAATCAAAAGGGGGAGAGAGAGGACTAGGTAAGCTAGTCCGGGTCCCCTGATTATATGTAGAGATATCAATATAGGACTAGCTAGGTTGTGTTAGTGAGACTCAGGAGGTACATCTGCGGACAAACCATTAGGTTTGGTCATGAAGCCCTCACACACCAACCTAGTTGGTGTCATGCTTCATCATCGGGCCCACCACAGTGACACCGAATGTGTCCCGGGTGTGCTGCGACTCCAGATTACTGAGGAGCTGGTATGCTTACTGAGTGTGCAGTGATAGTGAGAATGAACGTGAAAGGTTAAAAGCTATACAGGTGGTCCCAGTTCCCGAGGGTGAAAGGTAAATTTTAATATCTGGGCCCCTGTTAGCAAGATAAAAAGGCTGTGGACGATGTGGAGTGTATTAAGAGCTCCTACGTCCTTTGTGGTCTACATGTTTCAGCCAGGCCTTTTGATTAAAACTGGCTTTCCTCAGGACCAATGAGTATGTGTGGGTGACAATAAACTATATTAAGTGACAGTGTGTGGTAAAAAAGTGTTGCACGCGCTAAGGTGCTGTACGTGTAAGAGGGGGATTCCCTCTGCTTTACTGTACATAGAACATAGAAACAATACAGACATACAAGGGAGAACCAGTGAGAATGATATTTTACAAAACACAACAATTGGCCGGCTTCTAGTGTGCGTGAGCGACCTAGAGCGGCAGATAACGTGGCCATGAGCGTTTTACATGGCTGTAGTGATATATGGCGGTAAAGTTTTAAAACGCAGTGGCGGTGGTGGGCTACACAGCGAAACAAGCATAGCGTGAGGTACAGGTAAGTATGGTACATAATTCCTCACACTTGCTACTTGCTGTTAAAGCCTCATGGGTCACTTGGCAGGGAGGGGAAGAAGACCCTAAACGTTGTAAAAGGCCAGAGTTAGGATGGTACCTGTGGGGAGAAAATGCTGCTTACCCAGAGCGTCGTGTAGAGATCACTCGGTTACTCACGGTATTTCCGATCAGCGTGCTCCTGCGACCTATCGTCCTGCTCCAGTGTCCCGAGTGAAGTTTGCAAGGCTCAGGCATGGGCTTAAATAGCTGGTTCAATTGGTTGCACCTGGAAAAGGGAGGAGGGTGCGGTCGCGCTGACACAGAGTACGCGTGTGCAAGGAGACAGAGGCACTCGCGTCGCGCATGCGCGGAGATCAGTACCGCGCATGCGTGTACCGCAGATATCTACACATTAGCGCATGCGCATTAGAGAAGTGTAGAAAAATTATGGCAAGTGTCATGGGACCGATGTGTAATGGCCCTTTGGGGGTAAGGAGATGATATAAAGCAACTAGTGGCGACATATACACACTAGCGCATGCGCATTGGGGAAGTTGTCATGGGACCAATAAATAATGGCCCATTTGGGACAAAGAGATGATTAAAAAGCAACTGTTAGCGAATTAAAAAGGATTATAGGCAAATACAGAGATGGGACAGACCACGAGTCTGAGCGTGGACAGGGATACAGACTTATGTTGTGAGCAGACAGGGAATGTTTATTTGGATAAGGCATTTCACGGAATGGAATCATTGAGCCCCTCTATGTGGGTTGAAAGGCGGTAAATCCAGCGTTGCTCTTTGGAGAGTAGTGTTTTCTCATCGCAGCCGGATAGTGCGAATTGTTCAATGACTGTCCAGGTGAAGTCATTTGGGGTGTGATTTTCGGTGATGAAGTGTTGGGTCAGCTTGCTGATGTTTTTACCACAGCGCATTGTACTTCTATGTTCAGTCATCCTGGTTCTGACTTTCCTGGTGGTCATACCGATGTATCTCAAGCCACAACGACAGGTGATCAAGTATATTAAGTTGGATGAGTTACAGTTGGTGAATTGTCGTTGTGTCCAGGTTTTTCCATTTTCCAAAGATAATGTTTTGGAAGGGGTGGTCAGGTGGCAGACGCTGCAATTGTAACATGGTTGGTGGCCTGTTATTTCTGGTAGACCCCATGCATTCAAAATTGTCTGGCCTGTTTGTTGTTTCTTTCTGGGTCTCGTAGATACCAGTTGGTCTTTCAGATTTTGGGCTCTTTTGTATGCAAACCGAGGGGGATCCCAGTTCCTGGTGCCTGAATTGATGATCTTCCAATTCTTGCGGATTATGTTGGAGACCTGGTTTGAGGCGGTATTGTAGGTGGTGACACATGTCATGATGGGCGTTTCTTGTGGTTTGACAAATGTTTCGAGAAGAGCCTCTCTGTTCTGGTTGCGTGCTCTTTTGCAGGATTTGGAAATGATTCTGGATGGATAACCCCGGTCTTCCAACTTGTGGACCAAGGCTTTTGACTGGTGTTTGAAATCGTGGAGGTTGCTGCAGTTCCGGCGTATGCGCAGAAACTGCCCAAATGGCAAATTCTCCCTCAGAGGTCTGGGGTGGAAACTGTCAAAACGCAGTAAGGAGTTCCTGGATGTCGGTTTGTAGTGAGTGGTTGTTGTTAAGCCTCCCTGATCAGGTCTTATATTGAGGTCCAGAAAAGCTAGTTCTGTTGGGCTGCTGGTGCAGGTGAACTTGAGAAACGGGTCAAGGTTGTTGATCCAAGCGAGGAAGTCTTTTAGTGTCTCCTCATTGCCCTCCCAGACAATGAAAATGTCGTCGATATATCGACGCCAAATTGTTATGTTAGCTGAGTAGGGGTTCGTGGGGGCTTCGATGTTCGTTTGTTCAAAATGATGGACGTATAGCCCCGCCACGCTGGGCGCAAAGACACTCCCCATAGAGGTACCATTGGTTTGTAGGAAAAATGTGTCCTCATATTCGAAATAGTTCTCTTTCAATGCTAATGAGGCGCAGTCCAAGATGAAGTGACGTGGGGTGCGATGTTGCCAATCAATCTCCATCAGGACATCGTGGAGTACCTTCAGTGTGGCATCTTGGGGGAGGCTCGTATATAAGCTTTCAATATCCAGTCCGACCAGAAGATGTTTATCTGGGTCGAAACTGACATCTCTGATGATGTTGAGGAGATGTTTCGTGTCCTGGATGTAGGATCGAGTTTTCTGAACTAGCGGGTTGAGGTAGTGATCACAGAACCGTGATAACGGTTCTAGGAGGGATTTGATGCCTGACACTATGGGTCTTCCCGGTGGTGGGGTGACCCCTTTGTGCACTTTGGGCATGATGTAGAAGTAGGGTATGTAGGGTAGTCTGTATCCCTGTCCACGCTCAGACTCGTGGTCTGTCCCATCTCTGTATTTGCCTATAATCCTTTTTAATTCGCTAACAGTTGCTTTTTAATCATCTCTTTGTCCCAAATGGGCCATTATTTATTGGTCCCATGACAACTTCCCCAACGCGCATGCGCTAGTGTGTATATGTCGCCACTAGTTGCGTTATATCATCTCCTTACCCCCAAAGGGCCATTACACATCGGTCCCATGACACTTGCCATAATTTTTCTACACTTCTCTAATGCGCATGCGCTAATGTGTAGATATCTGCGGTACACGCATGCGCGGTACTGATCTCCGCGCATGCGCGACGCGAGTGCCTCTGTCTCCTTGCACACGCGTACTCTGTGTCAGCGCGACCGCACCCTCCTCCCTTTTCCAGGTGCAACCAATTGAACCAGCTATTTAAGCCCATGCCTGAGCCTTGCAAACTTCACTCGGGACACTGGAGCAGGACGATAGGTCGCAGGAGCACGCTGATCGGAAATACCGTGAGTAACCGAGTGATCTCTACACGACGCTCTGGGTAAGCAGCATTTTCTCCCCACAGGTACCATCCTAACTCTGGCCTTTTACAACGTTTAGGGTCTTCTTCCCCTCCCTGCCAAGTGACCCATGAGGCTTTAACAGCAAGTAGCAAGTGTGAGGAATTATGTACCATACTTACCTGTACCTCACGCTATGCTTGTTTCGCTGTGTAGCCCACCACCGCCACTGCGTTTTAAAACTTTACCGCCATATATCACTACAGCCATGTAAAACGCTCATGGCCACGTTATCTGCCGCTCTAGGTCGCTCACGCACACTAGAAGCCGGCCAATTGTTGTGTTTTGTAAAATATCATTCTCACTGGTTCTCCCTTGTATGTCTGTATTGTTTCTATGTTCTATGTACAGTAAAGCAGAGGGAATCCCCCTCTTACACGTACAGCACCTTAGCGCGTGCAACACTTTTTTACCACACACTGTCACTTAATATAGTTTATTGTCACCCACACATACTCATTGGTCCTGAGGAAAGCCAGTTTTAATCAAAAGGCCTGGCTGAAACATGTAGACCACAAAGGACGTAGGAGCTCTTAATACACTCCACATCGTCCACAGCCTTTTTATCTTGCTAACAGGGGCCCAGATATTAAAATTTACCTTTCACCCTCGGGAACTGGGACCACCTGTATAGCTTTTAACCTTTCACGTTCATTCTCACTATCACTGCACACTCAGTAAGCATACCAGCTCCTCAGTAATCTGGAGTCGCAGCACACCCGGGACACATTCGGTGTCACTGTGGTGGGCCCGATGATGAAGCATGACACCAACTAGGTTGGTGTGTGAGGGCTTCATGACCAAACCTAATGGTTTGTCCGCAGATGTACCTCCTGAGTCTCACTAACACAACTTAGCTAGTCCTATATTGATATCTCTACATATAATCAGGGGACCCGGACTAGCTTACCTAGTCCTCTCTCTCCCTTTTGATTTGCTGATAATTGGCAGCGCACAGCTGCGAGAGACACCTTACCGATACAAGATGGCACAAAATACAGGCCTAACCTTCACTGAGGATGACGTTACTGAAATCCTCGACGACCCTTCACTCTTGGCAGATTTTAACACAGCAACTACAATAGCGCAAACTACAGACTGGGACACTCTTACTGAGAAAAAGCGAAACAGGATACGCACTATTCTACACGGCGTTATCCTCGCACAATACCTTAGAACCAACACAGCGCCCAAAGGCCTACTAGTCACTAACGCACCAAGAATATTCCTCGACGATGTCACTTTCAGAAAAGACTGGGCACAAATAGCCTGGCACTGCACCAGGGACTGGCTTATCCTGATAATAAAAACTGCTAAACGTCTATCAGACGCAGTCATAATAGAGATCCAAGCTACTGAAACCCATTTCAAAACCACTTTGACAGGATACAAAAAGAAACTGGAAGATCAGAATCGGGAGATGAACGATTATAAAGAATATCTAACCCAAACCAAGATCAAGAAATTCGAAAAGGACCTCAAGAATTTCAGCTATTTAAAAACCTATCCTTACGCTGATGACGGATATACTGCACCCACAAAAGGCCAGAACACTGATAGCTCTGGAGACAACAGCTCCATATCTAGCGGCTCCAGTAATGGATCCTACAAAGCCAGAGGGAGAGGCCGTGGAGGTAAACAACGGGCACAACCTTGGCAAGGCCCTCCACAATTCCAAAATTTCGGACCACCACCATTTGGACCCATGCCTCCATACTATGGATATCCACCACTATACCCTCCTGGCCAGGTGCCGTATTACCAAAACAACCCAAACCAAAGATATCCTTTTTTAGGCCAAGGCCGCAGACCTCGCGGCAAGAGAAGGAATCCGCCCCAGCAAGTACAGTGGGCACCTCAACCAGCACAGTGGACAGCAGAAGAGGACCCAGTGAGTGCCAACACAAGGAACAAAGCCAAAGAGCAAGCAGGCCCCAGCAAGTAACCGAACCAGCGAATACTAACACTCTAGTGTTCAACCTTTCTGATACACCCCTCACCAATGAGGAAACCAGCGTCCTTAATAAAGGACTGTCGTTCGTTCCCACCACCAGACTAGATACTTTCAAACTCCATGTCGAACTGACCGAGTTTTTCAGAAAACTGAGGTTAAAAGCGTTTTTCGAAAATAAGGAGAAACCCAATGACCCAGAGATCATCAATGAAACAGGCCTGAAACCTAAATCCAACTTCACCCCGCCACCTGCCACTGTGCCAGTAGAGATCAGCACCTTTGAGTTGGCAGTATACTCAGAGGTCGAGAAATTACAGCCCCAAAACCATTTCAATAACCTCTCCTTTCGAGACAGGGAAATCGTCAAGAAACTCCAAAATGACCCCACTCGCATCATCAAACCAGCGGATAAGGGAGGGGGGATAGTCATCATGAACAAAAGCGACTACGACACCGAATGCCGCAGACTTCTAAGCGACACTCGCAACTACAGAATACTACAGAGAGACCCCTCTAAAGAATTACAGAAAAAGATCACAGAACTAGTGCAAGAGGCTTCTGACGCAGACTACATCTCGAAGCAAGAAGCTGAATATCTCAACACATGTGACGCAAAAGTACCCTACTTCTACATCATGCCCAAAGTGCACAAAGGGGTCACCCCACCACCGGGAAGACCCATAGTGTCAGGCATCAAATCCCTCCTAGAACCGTTATCACGGTTCTGTGATCACTACCTCAACCCGCTAGTTCAGAAAACTCGATCCTACATCCAGGACACGAAACATCTCCTCAACATCATCAGAGATGTCAGTTTCGACCCAGATAAACATCTTCTGGTCGGACTGGATATTGAAAGCTTATATACGAGCCTCCCCCAAGATGCCACACTGAAGGTACTCCACGATGTCCTGATGGAGATTGATTGGCAACATCGCACCCCACGTCACTTCATCTTGGACTGCGCCTCATTAGCATTGAAAGAGAACTATTTCGAATATGAGGACACATTTTTCCTACAAACCAATGGTACCTCTATGGGGAGTGTCTTTGCGCCCAGCGTGGCGGGGCTATACGTCCATCATTTTGAACAAACGAACATCGAAGCCCCCACGAACCCCTACTCAGCTAACATAACAATTTGGCGTCGATATATCGACGACATTTTCATTGTCTGGGAGGGCAATGAGGAGACACTAAAAGACTTCCTCGCTTGGATCAACAACCTTGACCCGTTTCTCAAGTTCACCTGCACCAGCAGCCCAACAGAACTAGCTTTTCTGGACCTCAATATAAGACCTGATCAGGGAGGCTTAACAACAACCACTCACTACAAACCGACATCCAGGAACTCCTTACTGCGTTTTGACAGTTTCCACCCCAGACCTCTGAGGGAGAATTTGCCATTTGGGCAGTTTCTGTGCATACGCCGGAACTGCAGCAACCTCCACGATTTCAAACACCAGTCAAAAGCCTTGGTCCACAAGTTGGAAGACCGGGGTTATCCATCCAGAATCATTTCCAAATCCTGCAAAAGAGCACGCAACCAGAACAGAGAGGCTCTTCTCGAAACATTTGTCAAACCACAAGAAACGCCCATCATGACATGTGTCACCACCTACAATACCGCCTCAAACCAGGTCTCCAACATAATCCGCAAGAATTGGAAGATCATCAATTCAGGCACCAGGAACTGGGATCCCCCTCGGTTTGCATACAAAAGAGCCCAAAATCTGAAAGACCAACTGGTATCTACGAGACCCAGAAAGAAACAACAAACAGGCCAGACAATTTTGAATGCATGGGGTCTACCAGAAATAACAGGCCACCAACCATGTTACAATTGCAGCGTCTGCCACCTGACCACCCCTTCCAAAACATTATCTTTGGAAAATGGAAAAACCTGGACACAACGACAATTCACCAACTGTAACTCATCCAACTTAATATACTTGATCACCTGTCGTTGTGGCTTGAGATACATCGGTATGACCACCAGGAAAGTCAGAACCAGGATGACTGAACATAGAAGTACAATGCGCTGTGGTAAAAACATCAGCAAGCTGACCCAACACTTCATCACCGAAAATCACACCCCAAATGACTTCACCTGGACAGTCATTGAACAATTCGCACTATCCGGCTGCGATGAGAAAACACTACTCTCCAAAGAGCAACGCTGGATTTACCGCCTTTCAACCCACATAGAGGGGCTCAATGATTCCATTCCGTGGAATGCCTTATCCAAATAAACATTCCATGTCTGCTCACAACATAAGTCTGTATCCCTGTCCACGCTCAGACTCGTGGTCTGTCCCATCTCTGTATTTGCCTATAATCCTTTTTAATTCGCTAACAGTTGCTTTTTAATCATCTCTTTGTCCCAAATGGGCTATTATTTATTGGTCCCATGACAACTTCCCCAATGCGCATGCGCTAGTGTGTATATGTCGCCACTAGTTGCTTTATATCATCTCCTTACCCCCAAAGGGCCATTACACATCGGTCCCATGACACTTGCCATAATTTTTCTACACTTCTCTAATGCGCATGCGCTAATGTGTAGATATCTGCGGTACACGCATGCGCGGTACTGATCTCCGCGCATGCGCGACGCGAGTGCCTCTGTCTCCTTGCACACGCGTACTCTGTGTCAGCGCGACCGCACCCTCCTCCCTTTTCCAGGTGCAACCAATTGAACCAGCTATTTAAGCCCATGCCTGAGCCTTGCAAACTTCACTCGGGACACTGGAGCAGGACGATAGGTCGCAGGAGCACGCTGATCGGAAATACCGTGAGTAACCGAGTGATCTCTACACGACGCTCTGGGTAAGCAGCATTTTCTCCCCACAGGTACCATCCTAACTCTGGCCTTTTACAACGTTTAGGGTCTTCTTCCCCTCCCTGCCAAGTGACCCATGAGGCTTTAACAGCAAGTAGCAAGTGTGAGGAATTATGTACCATACTTACCTGTACCTCACGCTATGCTTGTTTCGCTGTGTAGCCCACCACCGCCACTGCGTTTTAAAACTTTACCGCCATATATCACTACAGCCATGTAAAACGCTCATGGCCACGTTATCTGCCGCTCTAGGTCGCTCACGCACACTAGAAGCCGGCCAATTGTTGTGTTTTGTAAAATATCATTCTCACTGGTTCTCCCTTGTATGTCTGTATTGTTTCTATGTTCTATGTACAGTAAAGCAGAGGGAATCCCCCTCTTACACGTACAGCACCTTAGCGCGTGCAACACTTTTTTACCACACACTGTCACTTAATATAGTTTATTGTCACCCACACATACTCATTGGTCCTGAGGAAAGCCAGTTTTAATCAAAAGGCCTGGCTGAAACATGTAGACCACAAAGGACGTAGGAGCTCTTAATACACTCCACATCGTCCACAGCCTTTTTATCTTGCTAACAGGGGCCCAGATATTAAAATTTACCTTTCACCCTCGGGAACTGGGACCACCTGTATAGCTTTTAACCTTTCACGTTCATTCTCACTATCACTGCACACTCAGTAAGCATACCAGCTCCTCAGTAATCTGGAGTCGCAGCACACCCGGGACACATTCGGTGTCACTGTGGTGGGCCCGATGATGAAGCATGACACCAACTAGGTTGGTGTGTGAGGGCTTCATGACCAAACCTAATGGTTTGTCCGCAGATGTACCTCCTGAGTCTCACTAACACAACCTAGCTAGTCCTATATTGATATCTCTAAAAATAAACCTGTCACAATCCAATCACAAAGACATCAGCAAATAATACCTTTTGTCTGACAATCGAGTCAGATACAGAATAAGCAGCAGCAAAGTCACAGATGAAATCACCCTGATTGTTCTACATTACCTTTTAGTAACCTTTTAACACCACTAAACATCAAACCCACCTCAATAACCTGTCAGCATGCCCAGAACTTGAAACAGCATCCCACCTCACCTCAGGCATCTGTCCTGCAATGCAGAGATGGGCAGAAGATTCCGCACTTCAGGCAACACTTCACGTCAGTGATACAGATCCCTTCACCTCTCACTACGTATCAGTCTACAACAGAGTCTACTCTTCATCCTACTTGATGATGTAAATGACCTTGAATCATTTTCACTCTTGTCCCCATTCAGAGTATAAAGGGCCTTATTTACAACAACGAGACTCAGTTCAGTGCCGCAAACCATTTTGCTGTGCCACAATGAGTCACTTACAAAGCACAGGGAAGCGTCATATCTGCAACCATATGACGGATCCTTTTGCTCTCCCCTGCGCTGACACACAATGGGCTGCCATGCGCCGACGCAGGCACCCTAGCAATATGGTGCAAGGGTGCCTGCTTTGCGGGGATGACTGTTTTGTGCAGGAAGGAACATCTTCCTGCACAAAAACAATCACAAGAGGCGATTTCCTTTTTCTATGAGCACAGCAGAAAGAGGAAAAACGAGGAGAACTGAAAACATTTCTCCTTGTTGCACCTCCCTACGCCTCCCCTGGGGAGGCATAGCATTCTGACACATTTCAAGGTTTACGATTTCTTGTAAATTCGGAAATGCGGCAGGAGTCATGCGTGGGAACACCTACAGCAACACCCATGGCACACCCCTTTCACGCAAGTGCTGTGTGTAAAGGGGCCGTATTTACAAGGACTCAAAAAGCCAAGCAGAGTGACCTTACATGTCCTTGTAAATATAAGGCAGCAAGATGCTCTCCCAGTGCGTCACAAAAAGTGACGCACCAGCGGCGCAAGGAGTTTGTAAATAAGCCCAAAAGATCTTAACGCCCAAACTAAGCTGAATTTAAATTAATATCAGCACGTACATTAATTCGATGCTTGACAACAGCTTTTACAAAAGAGATAAGGAATGAATGAGCTGTTGGAGAAGTTAAGGAGATAAGAGGTAACAAGTTCACAGATGAAAAACCCATGAAGTGATATAAGAATGTAAGCAGAGAGTAAACACATGACTGTGTGAGAAGGCGTGCAGTTGTGGGCTGTGTAGAGGACACTAATGCCTATGAGAAGCTTGGATGTTATAATTCCTCTCTTCTGAGGGGAGAATATCACATTCTCATTTCCCCTTTTTAATTTCCTATTACTCATTTAAGCATGTTTCACATCCATGATGCAGTTAAGTATGTGGAAGTATGCGCAATGTCATTATTAGAAGTAAACTTTTTGAGTTAAGAATTACATGGCGCCCTGTTTTTTTCTATGCCTCGTTTTATAAAGTTAACACCTTCTGCAAAATTTCTCAGTGAATATTTACATCATATAACCTCTTCCGTAGATGGAGCCGAAGTTCTATGTTAAGCATTCTTCCTAACAACTCTGACCTACATTTACCACCGCAATTTAGGCTAGTTTTTGGCTCAAAGGCGATGCATCAATTTTTACCTACTGCATAACGAGACAGCGGTTGTGCAAAATAGTCTAAGAGGGGTAGCTCATGTGGCAGCTAGCATAGGAGCAGAAATCCCAAAGTGATACTCACTTCTAGATGCATAGGGAAACGTTGCTATACCAGCATAGATAAATGTCTGTCTAGGATAGGACACTAAAGTAGATTTTTTCATTCATGATTTAGCACAAATGGAGGTCTCTGGAGCAAGATCTCATGATATGTCTAGCCCGCAATAAATGCAGCTGTTTTCCTCACTGACACTGGTTGTAATGATTATGTAACCATTTGAACTACTTATCTAGCTAGTACAGTTCTGTAGATATTGCTGTTTGAAAGTGTGATTGGTCCTTATATCTAAGTCCCAGTTCTCCTGTTGTTATTTGGAACCTGAGGGTCCATTGGAGTGCCAATGTTGTGTGGGTGCCTCCACCACATGAAAGTTTTCACCACTACAAGCTGTTTATGAGAAATTGTAGTGATGCCCTTCTGGGCCAGTTTGGTTTTCCCTTAGTTTAGTGTATTAGATCTTTTAGGCTGTTTTTGCTTTGCACAGCCATACACATACCACATTTGTTTTCGTGACATTATTTTAGGAACACGCTGTACATGTTGATTGTTATTCAATGATTCTTCTTGGGATTCAATATGCACATTGTGCACCGAGTTGCTAGGAATGCATAACAACATAGAGTACTGTTTTCTTTTGCCCGGTCAGCAACAGCTCCTAATGTGTTAGACATAACACAACAGCACAGCTGCAATTTCCAACACAGTAGTTTTATCATATACCTGTCCTGGAACCAATTGCCACACAGCCTGACATGCAACTTTGCATAAACTGAGTTTACAGCTATGTTGCGGACCACCTAACCATGTATACCAGATATGGGGTCCATTGATAATCCCAGAGATCACTTATATAACCTGTTGCTTACACAGTAAGAATAGGCATAGGCGGACAGATAATTTGCAATGGTGGGGTTGTTTATTATATACTGCTAGTAATGCTGATTACGCTGCTTAGTTGTATTTGCCTACTTATCGCAGCACATTTGTTTAATATTAGACTACAGCAGTTTAAAAAAATGTATTGTAACCTTTCATTATGTCTGTCCTTTGTTTACTGTGGACAGGCCCGCGTGAGAGACGAAAGGTGATGAACTATTTACACGATTCCCTTTCGTACCAGAGGGTCATGATCTAGGTTGCCAAAATCACCTGCTACTTTGGGAAGGTTAAGAGTTCAAGTGAGCCAGGATTTGGGCCGACATCTACCCGTTGTTGTAGAGAGACTCCGTCTCTACTTTCTGATGTCCTGCCATCCCAAGGAGCAGTTCTGCTTTACCAGCAGAATCACTGTGACAAAATGAGGTCCAAAAGTATAACTGGTGAGTCTACTGTGGATGCTAGCCCACTCATGTGACCAGCAGTCCTATTTCTCTTGTTTCTTTGTAGACATTTGGAGCAGTAACTTGTTTCCCTTAAACTGTGTCTGATGCTCTTTTGGTGCCCTTGACAACTCATAATGAAATTCTGTAACCCTGTTTTTAATTGCAAAAATTATTGAATCAATTCAAGCTCTTATGCGACAGGAGGAGGCCCGAAATAAATACATCTAAAACCAAGCTTATGCTATTGAATCCCCACAAGTCCTTCAAGGAAAATCTGCTCTTAGACAATATCCTCTGAAGAGAATAAGCTCCTTTGATTACCTGGGAATTAAGGGCCAGATGTAGGTCGGTCGGTAACGGCCGAAAATCGGTATTTTCGGCCGTTACCGACCGGTATTGAAGAATTGGTATGTAGGGGCATATTTTTACAGAATCGGTAAATTTACCGATTCGGTAAATTTACCGATTCTGTAAAATACCGATTCGGTATTTGTGTAAATCCAAGATGTAGGTGGGACTCTTCTGAGTCCCAAAGGCCCTACAAAATCGGTATTTTAACACACAATCCAATTGGGTGTTAAAATTCCGAAATTAGGTGTGCATGCACATGTGTGCATGCACACCTAGCCATGTGACAGACAGACATGCCCTTAGGGCATGTCTGTGTGCCACATGGCGCACATGCCTATTTTTGGGGTGTCAAAGTGACACCCCCTGCACCCTTGCAGAATTCGGTATTTACCGATTCGGTAATTACCGAATCGGTATTTCCCATTGATTCCTATGGGCTTCACAGCCCATAGGAAAATAGGGAATACCGATTCGGTATTTACCGAATCGGTAAATACCGAATTCTAAAGATTTGGTATTTCAACATCTGGAAGTACCTACATCTCCCCCCTTCATATTTACCGACTCTTAAATACCGAATCGGTAAAATTCGGTATTTAAGAGTCGGTAAATATGAATTACCTACATCTGGCCCTTAATTGTGAAAGGATTTAGGGCTCGATGTAGGTAAATCTAATTTACCACCTCTAAAATACCGAATCATACCGATTCGGTATTTAAGAGGTGGTAAATTAGAGGGGGGTAAATGTAGGTAATTCTGATTCGGTAAATACCGAATCTGTAAGATTCGGTATTTACCGATTCTGTAAATATCGATTCGGTATCCCTCATTGATTCCTATGGGCCTTGAAGCCCATAGGAATCAATGGGGAATACCGAATCGGTATTTACCGATTCGGTAATTACCTATTCTTGCATGGGTGCAGGGGGTGTCACTTTGACACCCTCTAGCACCCCGATTACAGGCTTGTGTGCCATGTGGCACACAGACATGCCCTAAGGGCATGTCAGTGTGTCACATGGCACAGGTGTGCATGCACAGATGTGCATGCACACCTGGATTCGGTATTTTACCACCCAATTGGATTGGGTGGTAAAATACCGACTCTTGAAGGCCTGTGGCACTCTTCAGAGTGCCACCTACATCTTTATTTACCGATTCTGTACATTTACCGATTCGGTATTTTACCGAATCGGTAAATGTACAGAATCGGTAAAATTACCGAATCTGTACTTATGTAGCCCCCTAAATAAGAAAACCATAATACCGGTCGGAAACGGCCGAATTCGGCCGTTTCCGACCGGTATTAGTGCTCCTACATCGGGCCCCAAGCCTGGAAGCACGATCTCAGCAAGGCCTTCCACAAATGTTTCCAGGTAACCGGGGCTCTGCGCAAGGAACACTGTCTCTCCTACAGTAAGCCAATTGCCCCAACACTGAAACTATACAGCTGTAAGGCTGTGAGCAGTGCACTCTATGGGGCACGGCAAGAGTAAGTGACCTGACAAACATGGAGATCAAGTTCCTCAAAAAATTTGCATCCCTGCCGCAGAGCACACCTGTGTGCCCACTAATGCTCGACATGGGTATTAAACCCATTCGTGACCTAGCAAAGCTCTGCCCCCTGCTGTTTTGGCAGTGGATGGTATAACCCCTGGAACTGTCATCCTAAGCTGCTGCCTTTGAGGAGGTCTGTGCCTTAGATACCATGGACCAAGAAGGGTGGATCAAACATGTTAAAAGCCTCATGTCTAGTATAGGCCTTGTAGGTCACAGTATTGTCTGCCCACCATCCTGCACTAGAAGACAGATTACATCACTTTACTGGGAATGGGTTGAGCAAAATGCATATAGAGTTGGCAGCCAGGGCAGATTAACCGAAGAATTTAGAGACTTCAAGATCAGCCGCACCTTAGAAAGATACCTCGATATAATCAAAGTGCCGGCTGACAGGAAGCTATACATCCAATTTAGGTATGGTAGCCTGAAAATCAATGCATTCACAAATTCATTGTCAACCAATATGGCACAGCCAAAGGGTTGCCCCCGTTGCCTCTGTTCGCACAAGTCCATTTACCATTTCCTTTTTGCTTGCACATCATATGCAAAACCCAGGAGTAAATGGCTGTCCCCTGTTTGTAGGCAACTCGCTACCCGAGAATTCAGAGTGGCCCTGCACATACTGAAATCTGATGCAAAACTTGTACTCGTGTGCGCAGCTGTGAAATCTTTGGGCCACTCATGGGCGATCAGAAGGAGGGCACTGACAGCCTCCCGGCCTACTCTTGAGAGTTCCTGATATGATCACCTGTCTCATTAAGCAGATCTCCCATGACAGCTATCCACTCTAAAACACAAACAGCCCTTTTTAACTTCTGTTCACAAGCAAACTCAAATTGCTTTCTTAGCTCTTTTTACTGTGATGACTGGTGCTTTTAAAATTGATTTTTAACCCAACCATGTGTTGCTCGTGAACGTAACTTTTATCATCCAATGTATTTGCACTTTAGACACTGGACTTTCCCAAATTTGCACAGTAACTTTTCTTTGCTGCAATAAAAACCACGATCTGTATTCAATCAATCAATCAATCAGGGGGTTTAAAAAGTGCGCTACTCACCCATGAGGGTCTCAAGGCGCTGGGGGGGTGCAGCTCCGGATCAGTTGACTGGGAGCTCGTTCCAGGTCTTTGCTGCCGCAGAAGAGAAGGCTCACTGTTTGCTATCATAACTTTTCTTCGGATTGCCATTTTTTAACTGTACTGTTCAAATTAATTATATGCTTTGTCTGTCTGTATATTGATATGTATGAAGCCCATCTTGAATCTTTGATTCTTTTACAGTATTTTACCGAAATAAAGAGTTTGGCTTAGAAATTAGGCTAGAAGTTGATACATTGTAGCATTCTATTTAGTGGCTCTTACAGGGCCCTATTGAGAAGACCTGAGACCCACAAGGATTCAAGGGAAAATTATGTGCATATATGTCCATTTATCTGGAACTAGACAGCATAAAAGGTGCTGGACGGAGATGCCTAGATTATTCTGAATCATTGATAATTGTGCACATTCCAACACATCATTCTTTATTTCATCGGCAATGGTCCTGGTCCAGCAGAAGCAGTCCAGCCCAGTCCTCTGAAAGGACACATAAGCAAAAGTGGATCCATGTTTACACTGTTCGGCTTCATTGGTGCATTATAATTGTAACATTGTGGCAAATACATATGGTATAGTTAGGATGGTATCTTAGCCACAGAAGCGTCAATGCCATTGTGCTTTTTCTCTAGTTCATCATTTTAGCTGTCCTACTGTATGTGCTCAAACACATTCATTTTAAAGGGTTATGTCAGATTGTACAGGGGATTGTATTGTGTGCCTTTGCTGTATTATATTTAAGACTCCCTGTTGTCCATATTTACTGATTTTTACAGATAAATACAGGCTGTATTTATTTTTAGATGTGTATAAAAAAGGAAATTGAGTAGCTTTTTGAGTAATTCTAAATACTGTCTGCCATGACTGCCAGGCCAATAGCTGTGTGGAATGAGAGATAAGGGGGTTAAAAAAGAAGGGAATTTTAGTCAAGAGGCTTTAACAGCAGTAGATATGCACACGGTTTTTACTGAAATTTGCATATTTTCACTTATGTTCACTGATTTATCTTCTGCCGGTGTTCTCAGCACTGAAATCCGTTAGACATTCAAGCATGAGTGCATATTTATTGGTTAAATAAATGTGGAAATAACCTAATTTCAGCTTAATTTTCCACAAAACCCAAAATAAATGTGGATAAATACAGATTAAATTAGGAAACAAATAAATATGGATGAGTACAGACAGTAATGGCAAAAAAATAAATACCATGAAACCTGGAGCCCTAATTATATTGTATCCTACTGGAGTCAGACTCGATTGCTCTCCGCCTAACTCCCTTAAGTGAAGTGTACAAAGACAGTGACTTTGTCATTCAATTAAATTTGTTTCTTCTATTTTAAAGAGAATGCCAATGACAGTGTTTGCAAAGTGGATTTGTTTAGGTTCAATAGAGCTTGCTTTGTGCCATGTTCCCTGTGAAGAACATACAGTACATTTCTCTTCATCATAGTTTGGATTTGAAAGTAAAAGGCACCTACAATTGTGCTTGTCTGTAATAATAAAAATACATTTATTTGATGCCATGTCATACATCAACAACATTTATACGTTTTAGGTCTGTAATTTTGACAACATCAACCAGTAATGAACTTTTAGTCAACAACACTTTGCATTCTGGGAATTCAAGTTGCACTTTTACCATCATCACTTTTCCAAGAACAAGTAAGGGCACAAATCATGCAAGCATATTCATCATCCAATCTTCAACAGTTCATCTTCCAATCTTCCACAGTTAGCTATAAGGGAACCTGCAATTTTGGAACAAACTTCAATGAACTAATAAGATATCTCTAACTACTGAAAGAACATATATCTCACATTTGCATTTAACTCCAACATCATCACAAAAAAGCTGCCTGAGAGATCTGACAGAATCATCATGGGTGTACCCAAAAGGCAGAACCGAGAAAAGGGAGAGACAAAGACAAGTGCCCAAGTGTGTTCTCTCGGGGCAACTGTCCCTTGAGGGATGCTACTCAGCGAGTGGCTGCAAGTGCTCTGCCTGTGAGATTAATACCTTGGGTAAAATTAGCAATGAAGACAAATCTGTTTACAATCACTTGATGTTTGCACTGCTGTTCTTAGCTATATCATTGCTACTATCAAAGTGAGAAGAACCTATTAACTTTAATGACAAATTGTTTTATTATGATTTTAAAGTGTTATTTATGTTTATGAAGATGTAAGTGTTTTTATTCTTTGCTTTTATGGTCATACTATGACTGAATAAAGGTGATTTTGACTGTGACCATTTTTTTAACCCTGCAAAGACACTTACAAATACATTTGTAAAGTCCAAATAATGAACAAAACCCTACCAAGGCAAAAGATCAAGGATTCATAGGAAGAAGTATGTGACCTCTTAACTGATTAAAAGTGAAAAAACACCCAGGAAAGGCACTAAACTCAGATATTGAAGGAACAAGACCAACTGATACTCGTACCATGGTCAACGTGATACATAGAACATTAACAGAGAATATGACTCTGTCCCTTTCTCACTTAGGCTAGGAAAAGATCTTCGTATATGGTGGTGACCCTTGGCAGGAAATTTGGGCATACAGTATAGCATAATGAACCAAGACATCAGCCAAGCTCTTGGTTATGGATACCATGCAACAAAGGTCCTCATCACAAAGGGGAAAACGCTCCAAGCAACTACACATTGTCTGGTGTTTTCTGGTCATACATTCTGGTTCTGGAAACACCAGAACCAGCCTGCAGTGTTTGAATTTGCACCCAACAACCCATGACTGAGATACAGGTAGGGGTTGTGGAGGGCATGGGGAAATAGATGGTCATTGTTCATTTCAATTTACTAAGTGATTAGATGAATCAAAAGCTTCAGCATTATTACCCCAAAGGAGGAACTGTGCTCTGAACAAGTGGATGCTACTACGTGCAAAGTTCTCAGGACTAGCTGGGCCTACTTTCAGCAGAGTTATTTTTGTTGACCATTTGCCAGAACTCTGCACACTGGTGAAATATTCTTTGGAGTGGATGTTAACGCCATATGCTTGTGAGGGTTGGTGCCACATTGGTTGAGGTAGTTGAGATGGACCAGTACTCCATGAGAAATAAGAACGTTGCCAGCTAACCGTTGCTCCTTAGCAAACCTAACAACTAATTTCAAGTATGAATAAAGTGTGTGGCTTCTTAGGTCACCAAGTTGTGTGGTATTCCTGGGATACAGGTAATAGAATAAAAAGAAGCATTTGAAGTGCATGTCAACTGGGCACAGTTCCCAAGGTGGCTCGCAGCATTTTACATGGTTGGCCCACCACGATGCCCTCTGGCACGGGTTTGGGAAGCGTGTATTGACCTTCATCAGATAAATTATGTTAACACCTTGAGACATCATCATATCAACAGGAGTCATTATGTTACTGGGCAGTGGCGCCCCGGACTGTGGACCAGAACGAAGGGTAGTAGTAAGTTTGACTGAAACAAGCCTCATTGCGACAGAGCCCTAGTCACAGGCAAGGTGTGGGTGAGGTGGGGAAGGGGCCCTGCTTCGAAACACAGAGCTAGGAGAAAACCACTGCTACCTATTTCAGTGCTTTATTTTCTGTAGCACATAGGACAACTTGCTGCGTTAGTGCATGTGCTGCAGATACCACCACTTTTATGTTATTTGGATGGACAGCTCCTGTCTGAGCCTGGGCCAGCATCTAGGTAGTGCTCAGCTGGGTCAGGTATGGAAGTGCACAAAAGAAAGGCAGCACAGTAGGAAAAATAGGGACCTTCTCAGAAAAATTGATGCAGAAAAATAATGGCTGATTTAAAGATTTCAACCAGTCTCAAAGCAGTGGTTAACAGGGAACATCCTTTACAACGCAACTTTTACAACAAAGTACCTTTACGACGCAAATATTACAATGCAACTTTTACAACGAATTGCGCTGGGGGGCGCTCTAGGATAGGGAATAGTTTCCAAAACCTTCCCTACTATCCACGGGGACTGGAGTTGGAATAGTAAATTAAACTATTCACTATCCAGCGCCCCCCAACGCAAGTCGTTGTAACGACTTGCGTTGTAAAACTTGCGTCGTAAAGGCATGTGTTGTAATAGCATGCGTTGTAACGTCATACATCCGTGGTTAACTTATGCTGGTGTTTGCTGGTTCTGGACACCAGTATTTAATTCTTAACTCTGTAACTTTTCTTATGACAGTCTACTACATGGTGGTGGTGTCTGACTATTTGAAGCAGAGCACTTCGGTTTAGCAAATCAGTATACCCTAAAAATGATAATTGATGCACGTCTAGGCCATTGTTATTGGCATTTTGAAGCCCTGGTGGGACGGTGGCTGGTGCAAGCTGCAGGTGCATCCTGAGCTATACCTTGGGCCATAACACTTTTTTGAAAATTAGACATGATATGAATGTCTATCTTTTTTTGTAAGAAAGGCAATTGCACTTGGCACACATTATCACTGATTTATCCCAGAATGCGGATCATTTTATTTTTGGGTGAAAATAGTTCTTAGGGGAAGATTTCCCTCGACAAAAGCTTTCACTGTACTGAGTCTCTCTGAGTGCCTTTCTCTACGAGTGGATTGCTGTCCTTACAGTGCTGCTGCCTCTTCCGTAAAATGTTGGTATAGCATGAGATGTGGGTAAGTTGGACACAATAGTAAAGTGAACAAATTCAGAAGAAGTTCCTCACATTGCTTGAATGAGCAGCTGTAACAAAGTAAACAGATCACTTATCTTTTCATGTTTGGTATATTGCACGGTCATGTATGCGGAGCCACCAAAACAAAAGATCTACAATAGCAAAGATTAGTAAACCAAGCAGTCAAGATGGCTTTAGGTTGAAAAGACAAGATCACAATCCACTTGCGTCAGACAGACGGGCAGAGTAGGTGTGATACAGAAATGAAATGCCTCCCAATCAAAGAAGTCCACATGTAGTGGCAGGAAGGACATATGACTAGGGACCACCTCAATCCAAGATGACCTCTGAGGTAAAGTGGAGGCCCAGGGCACTGTGGCAGCACTGTGTGCCAGTGAGGGTGGCCAGCTTAGCAGAATAATGGCCACAGCAGGGGGGCTATTTGGCAGCTGCTTAGGGTCGTGAGACACAACAGCCTTGGCAGCATAGTGAATTCACCCTGGGAAGCTCAGCTAGCATTAGAGCATGATGAGCACTCACTGGTACCAACGCAGTGGATCAGCATGCAAAGCGCTCATGTGAGGCTCTTTTGGAGATGTAGCAGACTGGGGGAGCACGATGCACACTCACCGGGGCCGGGGTGTTGGAGTGCCAAGTGCACAGTGCAGGCAGAGGGCAGCAGGTGGGCCGCCTAGTACAGGATGCGGCCGGGTGGTGTATCGAAGTAGGCAGTAAGTGTTGCTTGATACAAGGGGTCTTTCACCTCCTTGTCGCCAGACACTGTGTCCTCTGAATGAGGCTTGGCAGGAGTCAGGTGATAGGAATATTTCTCATTTAATTTGCTGACCAGCACAGGTAACGACTTGCTACCCTTGCCTGAGCTTTCATTTTTTTCAGTTCTGAGGCTACTTGTAAGGAGATCACTGCCCCCACCCCCCCACCTCTGGATGGGACTATGATGACACAGCTGGCTGGAGGCAGAGTAAGGGTCTAAGAGACCCGACTCTACAGATGGCTGTGTTGTATCTCTCACTTGTTAGAGCTTGATTTTATGGCTTTTCTCCCTCTTATTGTGATACTCCCACCCAAGAGCATTTTGAATCTCACCGTGTTCCGATTGGTTGGTTGCTTTCTTATGTGCATCCCCACCCAGCCTTGTGCTGTATCAAACCACATTGACAAATCCAATAGATGAACCTTTTAAAGCCAAAACTTTCTGGATTTTCTAATGTTTGGTGACAAGTTTGCGTGAACTTCAAGCTTCCCAAATATTCATGTTTTATTGAGTTTGACAAACCCCATGAAATATTGGGTTATGGGGTTCTTAGGGATTGCCAAATGTCAACGTTTTCAGGACTAACTCATCATGTCACTGAATTTTCAACCTGGAGCTAGTCACAGGAAAAATGTCAGTTTCAAATGGGGCTGGAAACTAATGCTTGCAAGAAGTAATAAGAAACCATAACAAATTTAAATAGCTCTGAGGAAAACGCATTATAGAGTACTGTGGGTAATTTACACGCCAAAAATTGAAATCCTTGTTGGAAATCTTATTTGTCTCTTGGTGCTTATATAGTTAATGATTTTTTCACCACATCATCTGTACTGAAATTATCCACTTCAGAAAGGTGAGAAACTGAGTTCTCTTTTCCTGCATTTGAACTGGTATGATTTACACATCGCTCTTCATTTACCAATGGGACTGCAATCTACTCCCTGCGGACTACACACAGCTATGGAATAAGCTCGTTGACCTTTCCAGAAATATTAGGGAACTTAGTCTCAGTAGAATGTAAAAAGATCTCTTTGGCAGGAACATGAACCCACTGAGCATTCTTATTGCTGAATCTATTGTTCTGTGCTGTCGCATGTGTCATTTGACCTTTTGCTCACCCCCTCTGCAGTTGAATTGCTAGCTTTTTTCCCATCACATTCAGCATGACCTCAACATTCAGTTTAGCCAATGACTCCATTTCAGCTGTTTATTGCATTTTTTTAATGGCCCACAGCAGGGATCCAAATTTCACCCATAAATATTCCTAATCTCCAAGAGTCTTTGGTGCAAAAAAGAAACACTACTCAAGGGCGATGTCAATTTTCTGCAGTCAGTAAAAGGAGCAAGGCACATATTTGGCTGTTTAAGTAAATGCTCACTTTTAATTCATTGTCCTTCATCACGCCTTTCCACTTCAATCACTGTACTCAGCTGAGGCAGAGTCGCTGGCTGTCCATATTTATGGAAAACAATAAGGAAGATTTACGAGGAAGTGCCACAGCGCGGCAACACAAGGCCTTTGGCTGAGCAATGCTGCACCTCTTCCAAAGCACAGGAAAGCAACATATTTACTATAATATGTCGCACTCCTGTGCTCTCCCCTGAGCTGGTGCACAAACAGCTGCCATGTGCCGGTGCAGGCACCATGGTGCAAGGATGCCTGCGTCATGGGGAGATTGTTTCTGTGCAGGAAAGGGACCTTCCTGCACAAAAACAATCACTACAGGCCTTTTCCTCTTTCAATGCGTGCTGTAGAATGCAGGAAGCAATGAAAGAGGAAAAAACGAGGAGAAATGAAAACATTTCTCCTCGTTGCGACTTCCTTCGCCTCCCCTGGGGAGGCGTAGCATTCAGACGCATTTCCAGATTTACTATTCCTCGTAAATCTGGAAATGTGTCTTGTTCCATTGGTGTTGTGTGGGAACACTGACAGCAACACCCAAGGAATGCCCCTTTCACGCAAAGTGCTGCATGTAAAGGGGCCATATTTACAAGGACAGGAAAAGCCAGACAGGGTGGCTTTTCCTGTCCTTGTAAATATGGAGCAGTAAAATACTCTACCAGTACGGCACAAAAAGTGACGTAATGGTGGCGCAGGGGGCTTGTAAATCTGCCCCAATGTGTGTAATAACACTCAATTACCCAATCACTCCCCTCACATAGCTCATGGCAAGCTCCCTAGCGCTATATAGAACTCTAAAACACATAAATACATTGTGTTCAATAGTCATCTAATCTAAGGTCACATAAACAACCAGGGGGTTTTATCCAATCATATTTACCTTTACTGTAGCAGAATATATTATAGAAAACATCTCTAAACAGTCACATTTCCCATTTCTAATGTATGTTTCTATTGAGGTGGACAAAGCACACACAAGGAGATGTGGAAACACGTATTCAACTTGTTTTATGTGCATATAGCCTTAATATAATAATAGAATGAGTAAAAAATATTAATCAATGCTGTGGACAAAATATATAGCACTATATTCGCCTGGAACATGCATCACGTTTTCATAATTGAAATTGTATTGATTTATCCTTTCATTTTTTTTTTGTAACCAGCATTTCAGGCATGTCTATTTCAAGCAGCACATTATATTTTCCAATAAAATGATATTTTCTAATTATAAATGCAGCACTACATTCTATTTAAGAATCAAATATATTTAATGTAAATTCTCCTTTTCTTGCACTTTAAACGATACAAATGAAGACAAAAACACTGTGCTTTTGTGTAGTTATTCACTGTATAAAACCCTATTTCTGATATCACATATCTGATTCTATCATCAGCGATATGTCACATCAGCGAAATTCTTGAAATGGAAATTGAAGCCTGTTGGCTGGACAATGAAATTGCACCACAATGGAAGAGCAGATCATGAGACAGAGCTGACTAAATGAAGGCCAAGAAAAGAAAAATTGTTCTCAGGACAAAGAGATGATAAGAGATACTAGGGGCCACACGTGTCAATCTTTTTTGCATTTGCAAACGGTGCAAATCGCAAACTTTGACCATGTGTGAATGCAAAATGCCTTTCAAGATATATGAAAGGCTTTGGCAGTGTATTTTAGGTACTGGCAATTTTTTGCGATTACCTAAAATTGTGACTACAAATAGGGATTCACAATTTGCGATTCTCTAAGCACATGTACCAAGCATTTTTCTAAATGCAAACTGTGAATTTAGAAAATGCTACTACCATCGACCCTGAGTCGATGGTGACCATGTACAATTTTTGAAAATTAAAAAAAATGCATTTTTCAGAGTGCCATGTAGTGGGCATGTGTGCACTTGACATGTGCACCTTTTTTTTCGGAGTGCTTCAGGGGGGTCTAAGGGGCACATGCATCAACCTATTTAGGAAGTGCAAACGGTGCGAATTGGTAAATTCGGCTGTTTGCACTTCCTAAATACGTTTTTGGGATGCATCAAAAACTTTTTCAGAATTCGCATTTTTTGCATTTCTTAAAAATGCGAATGCATTTAAGGAATCGCATTTGTGCGATTCCTTAAATGCAATGCATCATTTAAAAAAAATGTGAATTATGAAATAGGAAGTGCAAATTAACACGAGGTTGACCCTCGTGTTAATTTGCGAAAATCTGTCAAAAAGCAAAAAAATGCATTTTTTAAACTGTCATGTTACAGACATGTGTGTTTGAAACATGCACTTTCAAATACATTTCAGGGGTGCAGGGGGGGGGGGGTCCTTTGGACCCCCCCTGCACCCTTGGAATGCATCAACAAATTGCGAATTCGTAAATGCCTTCCCATTGACTCCTATGGGCCGAATCAATGGGATTTGCGAAAAAGCAGTTAGGAATTCGGTATTTATTTGCGATTCGGTAAAAATTGCGATTTTTACCGAATCACAAATAAATACCAAAAAAAATGATGCATAGCATTTTGCAATTCTTAATTTGCGATTCGGTAATTTTCGCAAATTAAGAAATGCAAAATGTATGAATGATGCATGTGCCCCCAGACACCCTTGGTTTTGCATTACCTAATTTGTGATTACTAATTAGGTATTCGCAAATTAAGTAATGCAAAACCATTTGCACCAGTAGAAACAAATTAAGTAGTATTATCTTATAGCGATAACCTAATTGCGAATGTGACACTAGGAATTGCTTTTAGGTAAACGCTGTTTTCCTACATACCATTTTGCGATCCCTAAATAGCAATTTCCGAAAATTCTCTATTTCGGGAATGTAAAAATTGTTTTGTCATACATTTGATCCTATATGATCAGAGACAAATCAGTGTCATATATTGTTGCAATATTGCCTAGCTATTTTGACATTCATACAAAAGTTCTCCAACCGTTTTCGAAAATCTTTGGGCAATATTCATTAACAATTCACACAAAGCAACACATCAAGTCACCTTGCTGCGCTTCTTGAAAGGGCAGGAATGTGCCGTATTTACCATTATACTGCGCATTCCTGTCCTTTCCTAGCACTGGTGCAGGCAGGAATTTGTTTGTGCAGAAAGGGGAGCTTCCTGCACAATACAATTTTCTGCGGCATTTTCCTCTTTCTAAGTGTGGAGCAGATTGCCGCACTATTAGGAAGAGAAAACTTTGCAGAGAAATAACCGTATTTATTTCTCCTCATTGCATCTCTGGTGGTAAGGCGTATAATTCTGATGCATTCCCTGGTCTACCAATGTTGGTAAATCTGTAAATGTTTCAGAATCCATGGGTGGATGCATGGCAGCACTCACACTCCACCCATCACATGCCTTCCTGCGACAGAGTAACACAAGGCATCAATTTGTGCTCCCTTGCATTACTCTAGATTAATCTAGCCACTCAGAGCACGCAACTTGATAAATCTCAATTAGGTTTTGCATCACTCTTGCATCCCTCGTGTGGCGCAAGGGACATGCAAAACCTTGATAAATATCTGCCTTAGTTTGTTTTTAAGAAGCAATATCCATCCAGCTGATTCTATTCAAAATGATATTCATCAAACATTTATTATTTAGGGCCTTAGAGTTTGGAGGGAGGAAAAAAATCCTTCAATTGCTGGAGTTCAGTCTTACTATCTTTTCATGGAGTGCAGCACAACAAACAATGTTGCTGCGCTCCATTGCTTGAATGGAGAGAGCAGAAAGTGTTCCTCTCTTCCTGCATTGCCACACTTTAGACTGCCATCAGCTACCGCACACACTCTTCCATCAAAGAGAAAGGGTCTTTGCGTTCTGTAAAACTATGCTTTATTACTTTTTCCACTACTTACTTTGTGTGCTGTACAGTGCAGCACACATGCAAAGTTAGAAAAATGTGGAGAGTTTTAAAAGTTGCTCCACTGTTACGCCTGCGTGGAGGTGTGATTTGTTTTACACAAATCCCTGCCTACAAATGTTAGTAAATGGGGATTTTCATTGAAACCCATGAGTAGTTGCATGGTAACAAACATTTACCACCCATGGAATGCCCCTTGATGCAAGTACTACTTTGCATCAATGTAACTAACTTTCTAACACAAATCCTGACTTGCGTTGGAAGGTAAATACCACCACAATAATTTGAACCAAGTTTGCATTACAAAATAACACACAGCAGGTGAAAAGTGTTAGTAAAAGTGGGCCCAAATATGGATTATAATCCATCTACTGAATTTCCTCCAAAATAACATTGCATTAAAATGGAGGATATTCAGTGCTCAATTTTGCTACATAATTAGAGATGCCACAGAAATTCGAGATTTTTTAATTTTCTGTTCCTTTTTAACTCTAAGTGAGTGCAAAACAACACAGGAATACAGTTTTATTAGCATTGTCTATTCGAACTCCCAGCGCTAAATAATTTGGACAAACAAAAACAACATTGCACTCGTCAGAAAACAAGCCTACATGTAAACTTTTATGTAAATAAAAAATGTACACCTTTTATTGGCAACTTGCCAATGTTTTCAATCTTTTGTCTTATTTTGGTTTGCACTGTTTGCACACTTCTAAGCCTCTGTGAAAACCTCTTTCCAACATTGTACATTACTATTAATTATTTGAGTGTCTCAATAGCAGGAGTTTTAATATTCAAGGTATGAGACCTTGAAAGGAAAGGCAACGGACGAGTAGATATGTAAACTCTAAGTGACTTCTTGAAATGGAGGCTTATATGAAAATTATGTTAGGTAAGGCTTAAGCTATGCAAGTAATAAAGGTACAATATTTTATGAAGAGGGATAAATAATTCTTTCATCACTATATCAGTTTTTTGTTTCATGCTACAAAGGACGGCCTTTGCCCCACACATCCTTAACTGAGTATATTAACACAATTTGAGCAAAATGTTTTTCTCTTTAATGCTGAAATAGAGTGGTGACCAATTCACTTTTGTTAAGTGTCAGATGCTTCGTGGCAGTCCATTTCCAACATTTTTGTAACTTGCAATAAATGTGATCTACAAACAACATTTGAGTTAAACTCTACAAACTATTCAGCAGACGAAGAATTGTGTGGCAAAGAAGGCAACGCCATAATTTTAAAGGAAACGCCACCACAATAGAAGTATGCTGTTCCAGGGACTCTGCTCATGGGAGATCACAGCAGCCTTCAGAAATTTCTCACTCAAGGCAAAAATGGGCCTAGTGTATTTATGTGCAGCCTAAAACTGAAATCTTCTCATGTATATTGTGTCCATTATTCAAGTAGCTTCAAAATAATAAATATATGTGGCAAACTGGTGTGGTGCTCTCCCTTGCTGTGTCTAGCCAAAGGAAGTTGTGAAAATGTTAGGTGGCGTGGCAAAAAGATGGACAGACAGTATTCAGTGGAACCTTGATAGGCGAACTGTTGGTTTGAGAGGCCAAATATGATAACGATACGATTAAAAGAACAATACTTTAGCTTTTTTGTGTTGTTCAAATTAGGCTTTTTGTTTCAATAATTGAAATGTCTCCTCTCTATGCATGCATCTAAAGTTACTC
This sequence comes from Lissotriton helveticus, assembly GCF_964261635.1. NCBI lineage: Eukaryota > Metazoa > Chordata > Amphibia > Caudata > Salamandridae > Lissotriton > Lissotriton helveticus. The sequence goes on along the minus strand of NC_136063.1, from coordinate 936,282,350 downwards.
TTGTACCTACACAGATACACTTTGTCACACAATACGTCTGCTATATTAACATAATTACGTTGTGAATTATTGAAACAAAACACCTGCTGTGAATAGAAAAGCACAGTGAGGAACTAATGAATTTTACTTCTCGGTGTGTGCACTTGAATTCTTTTTGTTTACGAGATCCTGCCTTTTTAATGTGTGCAGGCTGATGTGAACACGAAAAGAGCAAATAGGCACTGCTGAAGGAACTTGCTGAAATGGTGAACTTTGTACACAGAACTTTAAAAGCTTATTACTTCACTTAACCCTGTTTCCAGTAATATTGTAACATATGTAGTATTTTATTATGTCTCACGCTTATACATTTGAAAGGCTTGACAATATGAATAGAAAATCAATGTAAATGTTTTTGATGTAAAGTAGCAGGTATATGCGTGATTGTAAGTGCCTTACAGAATGTGGACTGTAATATTCCTATAAAGCTGTGAACTTGCTGTTTAGCAGTATGAATCCTCACCAGTGGTTAAGATGTGAGGTAGAGAGTGGGAAAGAGGGTTTACGAATTTGTTATCAATTTAGCATCACTTTCCAGACTCCTAATTCTCAAGCTCTGTAGAATAATACTTTTGCCATCCTGGCAACAGGGACTGGAAGCAGAAGAGTTTTGAATTCATGGAACAACCAATGCCCGCTGTAACTAGAAATGAGAAGACATCTTGGACAGTTTATTTTGCAAATGATGGTTGTTGTTGGTAGAAGAACAAAGTGAGAGGTCCTTTTTTGAATTTTTGACGGCTGATTATTCACTTAGTGAAAGCAGTGGCAGATGCATTTAAGAGGGAGGGACACAAAATAATAAAAATACTAAGTAACATTTTACTTTCCTGACCATAAAAGGAAAAGATTAAAAAATACTGGAAATGTGTTAAGACACTTCCTAGCACTTGTTGCTATCAGACTGTGTACACAACAAATAACCCATACGCACCCAGTGGACCAATGGTGAATGGTTAGATTTGGAAGCAGTTGAAATGGTTTAATGTGAAAAGTGCCATTAAAAAGCTATTTAGTTTTACAACCGACTAGATTACCTTGACTGAACTAACAATACCTTTTAATTTACCAGTGGAAAGTAGGAATTCTCAACAGGCCCCTATTGATTTTCTTTCATCACAGTTGTATTGAAAAGTTATGCTACCAATACACACCTTTATATTCCCATTGATTTTTCAATCCTCGCTTAAAAGTGTGACCCCCGGATGTTGTATTTTGTGTGTCTTCTGGCTTGCCTGCCTCCAGTACTCCCTTGGTGCTTCTAGTGCTTGGCTATTGATATACTGGGGCGATGGCCACGGGTGAGGCATGTACTGACTGCAATCACCGTGCAATAGTTGCCACTGTGGAAAACAATAAAGGGATGGGTGGATTGCTTGAATAATGGTATACCACAGGAAAAAATAAAAATGTGATGAATGGATTGTTTGAATTAATTTAAAATACTGGTTTTTACTCATAGACACAATCAAGTTCATCAGTTTTTGCCCACCATGTCACATCAGACAGGATCTAGCCATATGCAAATCAGCCTTTGGTTCCGCTCCAATGAAAACAGTGGAGTTCAAGCTGCGATGGTAGATCCTACTCAACAGGAACACAGGCAATGCCAGAATAGTTTCGGGCTATGTAAGCCTCATCAGTTGGATGCTGTGTGAGTTATATAGTACAGTGTCAATAAATAAGATGCACGCTCAAACAAAAAAAGTCTGAGACAATTTAGAAAAATAACATAGACATTTAAATAGTTTTGGACGCTAAGATTCTCAGGATTAAGTAAGTATTTTAGGTGTTATCTTTTTTATTGAGAAAACAGTAACAAAATCAGAGCTGTCAGATTTTAGGCATGAGCCTCAAACAAAGTAATGATATCCGTTGGGAGGAAGAGACATGTACTGCAAACATATACTTGCAAGTGATTGTGAAGGTGCCCTATAGTACTCACAGTGCTTGGGGGCCAAGGTTCATAGTACCACCAGCAGTTAGGGTTTACCTGCCCTGGTGTGTCCGGGTGCAGAGATGCTGGTCACGATGGTAGCCTCAAAGACGGTTATAGTTTAAGGGGACTTGTCAAAACCACAGAGGCTGCAAAGGTGAATTGGGATATAAGTCTGGCAGAACACAAAGGGAGCTCAGCTCATGAGGGTCACTGGAGCAAGGGGAAGGAGTTGATTTCCGTGATCCTGGGTTGTAGGGCTCGGGTGCAGAGGTGTTTGGCTGGTTGGGGACTGGCATTGGAGGCTCTCACGGTTCTTCTGTGGACATGGAGAGGGAAAGAAAACCTGATAGCAGGGCCACTCTTGGTGTAGGCCTCATCAGTCCTGAAGTCACTCGATGGCAGGCCAACTTTGGCAGCAGTGGTGTCCGGGCTGGACACCCAACAAACCTTGGTTGCTGCAAATGCTCTGGTACTTAGGGTATAAGTGAAGGGAGGCTCCTGGAGGGTCTACTGTCTCGAACCCTTACGGAGAAACTGGGCTTATCTCTTGGAACCACAGTGACCGCCTCCTGGAGAGATGCTTCCTCAGTGGTCCCGATAGGCAACAAAATGAAGAGCGGGGCAAGTGCGGTCAGTGCCTGCAGATGCAGGGCGATGGCTCCTCCACCCCAAGGGAGATGCTCTGTGGTTGGTCTGTGAAGGACTTAGGAGGAATCTAAAGACTTAGAAGGATGCACAGCTTTTGGATGGCCAGGTCGGTGCAATTGTGGAGGTTGCAGCAGCAAGGCAGGGTTTCTTGCCAAATTTAGGGTAAGTCCTCAGTTTTTGCGATGACTGATCCTCATTGTCCTTCTTCTGTTCCCAGGTAGATCAGTCTGATGTTGAAGAGGGCCACTAAATACTAAAGTTAGGGGCATTAAGGGGTGTGAAGGGTAGTAGCAAAAGTGTGTCTTACCCCTGGAGTAACTACACCCCCTATATGACCACTTCCTGTGAGGAGTGGGCATAATCCTGACCCAGAGTTGCTAGTCTCACCAAAACCAAGATGGTGAAACCCTTTTCAATAGTCCACTGTATGTGGTCGATCTTAGAAGTGTGTCTAGACTGTAAATGTGATACACATTCTGACTATCTAATTTCCCACCTGATATGGTGTTAAATGGGCTCCAGGGCAGGGGGTGGCATTGCCCCGGACTGGAGAAAGCCAGGGTCACATATCAAAGGCATCAGAGGCTTTGAAGCTTCCGGTCTTGATATGCTAAATCACTAGTCATCCTGCTGGAGGAGGTGTGGACACGTTCCTCCAGAACAGGCTTTGTTTCTGGCCTCTGAGAGCATGGGCTCTCACCTACAGGGGGTCAGAAACTTGTTTGTGGTGGCAGGCTGGACAATACCAGTCAGCCAACACACTAGAGGACTAGTAGGTTTCCAGAGGGCACGACTAAGGTGCCCTCTGGGTGCCTATTACAATAAATAGGATAATGTCATCAGTATAGATTTAGTGAGAGGAGGTGTTTGATACAAAACACCATTATCTTCAGTGAAGCCATTATCTATCTAGGTAAGTAGCAATGACCAGTACCCAGTATATATACTTAAGATGGCACAGGATGTATGCAATGTTGTGTTTTCAGAAGGGCTTGTGCCCTTTCACACATCCTGCAATGGCAGTCTGCATAGAGTTTTGTGTGGGTCCCTTTGGGTGGGATAATGCATGCTGCAGCCCATAGGGATCCTCTTCAGTACCCATACCCTGGGTACCATAGGTACTATTTAGCAGGGACTTAAAGGGGTGCTAAATTCCTTGCCAATTGGGGTACAATTGGGCATTATAACGTTTTTAGGTAAAGAGCACTGGCACTGAGTCCTGTTTAGCAGGAGCCCAGTGCACATCCAGTCAAAAACACTAGTACCTGTGGGCACAAAGTGTGGGTGACTATGTAAAAAATGGGCACTTTACTGCACTACATGTGAACATTGCCTAGTACACTATACCCATCTTATCTACTGTTCTGCTGTACAGTACATACTGACAGCTTATATTAATTAATAAACCAGACTGACATACTCTTGTGACTGGTGGGTTTTAATCTGCCTGAAAATGGTGTTTCACATAGGAAATGTGGGAGTGATTTCACAACTGTAGTTATTATATGCTACATTCCCTTGTCAGTTTGCTAGAAATAGTTATTTTAGCTGTGTTGCTACTCGTGGCTACTGGCTTCATAGCAGCATACATTCTGTATGCAGCAGTCACTATCACTATGTCTGCAGTCACAAATACACCAGCTTTGCATTTTCTCTATCCACTCCAGAGTATTATGATGGAAACCTCTATCTGGATTACTGCAGACACCTGGGAACCACTTTCAGGATGATGTAAAATATCACTTGCAAATTCTGTATAGTGGGTGCAAAAGACAGTTGCTGGCTCAGAGACCCATTCCAGATGGACGAGTGCTGAATTTGAGCTGTGGTTAGTGGTATGGCCCACTGGTGATCACTTTTGGGGACCAGCACTTATTTTACTGCATATGTCTTTGACACAGAGTAAGAGAGAAAAACAAATCAAAAAAGGAAAAAATGAGGAAGAGAAATGGGGGGAAGTGACAAAAAAAAGAATGCAGTGACATAATGGAGGAGGAATGTCTGGTAGTGAATGCTGGAAATAGCCCTTTCTGCAAGGTCACCACAAACCTTTTTCCTTCCTCCTCCTTTTTTGCTGAATTTGTTTTTGTTGGCCTTAGGACTCTAGACAATTCACCACTGTTAACCAGAGCTAAAGTGCATGTGCTCTATACTTAAAACATGGTAATATTGGATTCCCCACAATGGGAATATTTAATTTACTTTTAAATCCCTAGTAAAGTGCACTTCCTGTATCCAGGTCCTATAAATTAAATGCTACTGGCGGGCTACCAGCACTGATTGTGCCACGAACTTAAGTAGCCCTTCAAACATGTCTCAGGCCTGCCATTACCGAGCCTGTATTTTAAAATGACTTGTCAACGCGACAAGTAAACCCTTTGCTTGACCCAAACCTTCCTTTTTTAGACAAAATATGTCACCCCTAAGGTAGGCCCTGGGCAGCCCAAAGGGAGGGTGCGGTGTATTTAAAAAGTAGGACATGTATTTCTAAGTCTTACATGTCTTAGTAGTGAAAACCTCTTAATTTCGTTTTTCACTACTGCAAGACCTATCTCTCCCATAGGATAACATTGGGATTACCTTATTACATTTTATAAGCATAATTTCCAATTGGGAAAAGGAGGAAACCCCCACGTTTGGGGGTCTCTGGAATCACACTTTTAAATCACAACTTATGGTGCAGTCAGAATTTAAATTGTAATTCTGAAAATGCCATTTTTTGAAAGATGTCATTTTCTTAATTTAGCCATTTGGTGCCTTCTGCCTTTTTTCTGAATACACATCTGGGGTGGGTGATAACTAGGCTTTGTGCATTCTCTCTCAACAGCCAAACACAAAAGGAGCTTAGGTGTGATTGATGAGCTATCCACATCCTAATGGGCCGTTCTGGGCAGGATGGGAAGGAGAAGCTGACACTCACACCTGAATAAGCTGTGTCCTGTCGGTTGTATGGCATTACAACACGGGCTGACACCACGCGTGCCATTACAACGCTGTTTTTACAACGCAAGTCGTTACAACGACTTGCGCTGTAAGCGCTGGATAGTGGAATAGTTTAATTTTCTATTCCAACTCCAGCCCACGTTACAGTAGGGAAGGTGTTGGAATAGAAAATTAAACTATTCCCTATCCAACAGCGCCCTCCAGCGCATGTTGTTGTAACGACTTGCGTTGTAATAGCAGCGTTGTAATGGTAGCGCGTGGTATCAGCCCGCGTTGTAATGCCATACAATAAGTACATGACCTCTGACAACACCACTCCAGTACACTTCCGGTCAAAGAGATTAATGCTTTTCACGGAACATCACCTTTTGATCATTATGGAGGGTGGAGAAACACACATATATAAGGGTGAGAAAGTTTATAACCAGCTCTTTAGAACGAGGGAGATGCGTGCTAAGGCACGTCAGGAAAACAAAATCGTTTGACATGAAGATGGTTGAACGAGATGCCCTTTTAAATAATATGATTTGTCTACATGTCACGGTAAGCTTAGGATTTATATAAGTGTCCGCATATTGTGATGAATTAGAATTGAGTTTAAATTCGGATCGCTCTAAAGGCATTTAGTGGATTTTCTTAAGGTGTGCCGCAATAGCTGCTTTTTAAAATAGTGAACCCTGTATGTTGTTTTAACACGTCTAACCACGAAAGTGCAACAAATGTTAATGACTCAGATGTTTACGTGGATGTATTTTTATGCAATTTTTTTATTGTAATACCATGACGGTAAATTACGCTGGCATACAGCGCTCAAAGATATGTATTTCTTTATACCTGTAGATGTCCATGACGAAGGGAGGGTTCCTCCCTAAATGCATTAGACTATTGGCAATAAATGGTGACATGGAATGAACCCCATGCTTCTGAGTGCTTTTTGGAATACGGAAATAACACATTGAATAAAATTAATCGAATAAAAAGAAAAAAGGAAAAAGTATGGTGAAAATGCAAGGAGTAAAAAGCTTAACAGTAAAGAAGAATGGAACAAATTTGATTCAATCCAGCACCTGGCTGTGCAGCTTTTGTGGATCCGAAGTTGGGTCCACCGTACTTGTAGTTATTGTTGCAGCGCAATGAGACGAGCGCGGAGGGAGTTTTGCAGGCCAAAAAAATATATAATGGGAAACATATGAAATAATGGATTACATTGGTGTGCATCTCAAACTTTATGAACTCATAGCATGAACTTTTTCGTCTCTCCTGAGATAGTACCCACAGTGTAAAATATTGAAGAAAAAATAGTTTAAACAACAGCAGTAACATTAGATGAATTCAGTAAACAGAAGGGCCAAGTGAAGTATGGGATGAATTGCGTGCCACGCTGGAAAATAAACCATCGATTTTAGTGTCGCAGGCATCAGAGTTTTATTCAGATGTATTTATGCCAGATTTCAGGGGAGAATTTGAGCGAGTTAATGAGTCGTAATTGCATGTTTTGAGCTAAGGTTAATGGTCGGGAAAAGACACAGTATTATGAAAAAATAATCCGGGGGGATAAGTACAAATAGCATTGCATTCTGGTAGAGTGAAGAGTTCCCAATAGTGAGGGTCAAAGAGGTTAATGCTTTTCACAGAACATCACCTGTTGATCATTATGGAGGGCGGGGACACACACAAATATAAGGGTGAGAAAGTTTAGAACCAGCTCGTTAGAACGAGGGAGATGCGTGCTAAGGCACGTCAGGAAAACAAAATCGTTTGACACGAAGATGGTTGAACGGAGATGCCCTTTTAAATAATATGATGTGTCTACATGTCGTGGTAAGCTTAGGATTTAAATAAGTGTCCGCATATTGTGATAAATTAGAATTGAGTTTAAATTGGGATTGCTTTTAAGGCATTTAGTGGATTTTCTTAAGGTGTGCCGGACTAGCTGCTTTTCAAAATAGTGAACCCTGTATGTTGTTTTAACGCGTCTAACCACGAAAGTACAACAAATGTTAATATTTCATATGTTTACGTGGATGTGTTTTTATGCAACTTTTAGATTGTAATTCCATGACGGTAAATTACACTGGTATATAGCGCTCAAAGATATGTATTTCTTTATACCTGTAGATGTCCATGACGAAGGGAGGGTTCCTCCCGAAATGCATTGGACTACTGGCAATAAATGGTGACATGGAATGAACCCCAAGCTTCTGAGTGCTTTTTGGAATACGGAAATAACACATTGAATAAAATAAATCGAATAAAAAGAAAAAAGGAAAAAGTATGGTGAAAATGCAAGGAGTAAAAAGATTTACAGTAAAGAAGAATGAAATAAATTTGATTCGTTGGATTTAATACAGCACCTGGCTGTGCAGCTTTTGTGGATCCGAAACTGGGTCCACCGTACTTGTAGTTATTGTTGCAGCGCAATGAGACGAGCGCGGAGGGAGTTTTGCAGGCCAAAAAAAAATATAATGGGAAACATATGAAATAATGGATTACATTGGTGTGCATCTCATACTTTGTGAACTCATAACAATCCCTGTGAGCCATCTCTGCAGACGCTGAATGCAGTATAGGTAAGTCACCCCTACGGCAGTCCTTGCAGCCCCAAGGCAGGCTGCCCTATGCTACATGCGAGGACATATCTGCATGAACAGATATGCCCCTGTCATGTCTAGGTCGATTCTTAGATATCACAAGTGAACAGGGAAGCCATTTTGAGTACATGTGCTGGACACTAGATTTACGAGGTTCCAGGCCACATGACGACTTCACTAAAACCAGAGATGTTTGGTATAAAAATGCATTGATTTAATAAACCCACACTGATCCCAGTGACAGAATAATTAATCCATCCACCCAGAGGGCACCTTAGAGGTGCTCCCTGAAAACCTACCAACTACTACTGTGCTGGCTGACTGGAGTAGACCAGCCTGCACCACAGACAGGTTACTGACCCCTTGCAGCTGAGAGCCTACGCTTTCTGAGGGTAGAAATAATGCCTGCCCCATCCAGAGGTGTTGTCACCTCCTCCAAGCAGGATGGCTAAGTGATCAGCATATCAAAACAGGCGGCTTCAAATGCCTCTGCAACCATTTGATATTCCACCCAAGGCTTCCCCCTGACTATTGGCACCAAGACAGGTGGGAAAATTAGCTAGTCAGGAGGCTTGCCCCTCTCTCAGGCTAGCACCACCCCGAAGGTGGGCTATCTGAAGCGCACATGACTTTTAAAATTCCTCCATCTTAGCTTTGGTTGAATTAGACTTTCTGGATTGGGGTTATGCCCTCTTCCCACAGAACATGGTCATGAAGAGGGTGTAGACACCCTAAAGGTAAGTAGCCCATTTGCTCCTACCTGTCACTCTCTTCACCTGGTTCCTCCTATGCTACCTTTTTTGTATTGTACTTTTACTGTCTCCCCACGGCAATGCTAGTTGTCCTCTTTGTACAGCGCTCTGATACCCGATCTGGGTCTTGTATTTAGTTTGCACCCCTGCCACCTGGAACTTAGATTTGTTGGATCAAGAATAAGAGGACAATGATGCGCAGAGCCCAGTCGACCTCTTTGCTCTGCACTTGAGCCCCCCAGCCCGGGTACCAATAAACCAACTGTTCCCTCTTGTCCCCGTCCATCTATGAACCGAGTCCCCCAATGGGAGCTTCCAGACTTGTCTTCAATTTTCCCTCTGCAGCCTGTTTCTAGGTGATCCCCTTCTCTTTACCCGCATAGCACGCACAGCTACAACGCGACCATCACATCTGCACCCAGACACCCCAAGCCAGATAACAAGCTACTACTGGTAGTACTTTCAACCATGGCCCCCTATGACCTTAAGGACTGAAGGAGATCCCCAGAAGCAGAACGCAAATACCTGTATTCTATCTATGCCTTTTCTCCTATTGGAAAGCATTGTACGTTAAGGTGCATTTAAGTAACTGTTTTACTTACCTGCAGAATTTTATATTTGAAAATGTCCTAACTTGCTATCGAAGTTCTTGGTCTCAAATTCTATTTAAAAATATGATTTATTGTTCTAAATTGGTCTTGGGTTTATTCTTGAGTGTGTGACTCATTTATTGCCTCTAGGCACACAACAAATGCACAGCACCAAAGCCGGACTGGCCGTTGCAGGCACCGGGCATTTCCCCGGTAGGCCGCCAAGTTGGGGGCCGGTTTTGGGCCCCTGGAGTGCCGTTTTTGTCACCGGGAGCCACAATATCGGCCCCCTGTAACAAAGTCAGCTGAAATCAGCCCTCACAAACAGCTCAGCTCTCCCCTACCCCCAGGGGGGCCGGCCGGGCTCTTTGCCAGGGCCGGTTTCGGTTCCCAGTCCGGCCCTGCATAGCACTACCCTCTGTTACGCCTAATTTCTTGCCCACACTACCACAAAAGAGAGCATTTGGGAAATCATTTGTGCCTCTTTAAACCAATTGGGGTTTGCCTGGACTCTTTACACAGTGTAACTCGTTTTGGTCCACTATATAAAGAGCCAGCTTTCTTCCGATGTCGTTCAGGCCAAATGGGTACATGATGTCACTGCTGTTACCCCTGGCATTTTGGTGAATCAACACCCACGCACACAGTCCGGGCGTGCATACAAAATGGCAAAAATGTCTAAACTGCCTGTATGGAAACAATCGTGCTAGCTCCAGCAGCAAGAATTATATGCTATATAGCAATTTGGAAAAGTACCAGCATTAAAGGGTTTAAAATATCCATGAATTTAACTAATTAGAAAAGCATTGGTGTGCTGCCAAAGTCTAAATCTCATGTCCATTTCATTATAATTGATTAACCATGAAGCAAACAACTATCTGTTGGATGCAATCGCCCTGATTGCTACTGAGCATGCTGGCAGGGTCAACAAACCCCACTCTTCCCTCCCTCCCTCCTTCAAATCCTTCTGGTTCAAACAGAGCACTGATTGCAATTTCTAAAAAAGGAAAAGGGCGCTGAACATGCCCACAAGTTAAAGCAGAAACTATTGACTATGCAAGAAACATGGTATACAGCCATTAATAATCCTAATTACGTAACAACAACAGTAGTGAATGGTAATAAATAGAAAGGTTAATGTCACTATAAAAGCCCTGCTATGTTAACAAGCAAGAAAAACTGTAAACAACATGGTGTCTCCTCATTTCTCATTCACAAAATAAAATCAAACATAAAATTACTCCACAGCGCTAACATGTAATAACAGACGGATTTTGTGGTCACCTATCTTCTTTCAGGCCTCCCGCTTCCAATGCTGGTTGTCATCCTCTACCCCACCTGAGTCACAACTTCATACACATGAGGCTTTCAAGTCATCCTAATTAACTCTGTCAGTGGGTCTGCCCTGTATAGCATTTATAAACGGAAGTCGTTTCAAAATGTACCTTTTGTTTTTCAAATGCCACCTTCGATAGCCGTGACCCGATGGTCTTTCTTTCCACTACCTTAACCTACTGGGGCCATCAATGCCTTTACACACACAGCACAACCTCCTGTCAGACGCACTGGTCTGAAGTGACTGACTGCACCCATCCCTACTTACACCAGCACAACATGCAGCTGTCTGGGCCTAGTCCTTTCCATTTTACCAGATCCAAGGACCCCACGTGACTATCTGGATCCTAGCCTACCCTTTCATACTCTACCAGTCTTATTACACCGAGTTGGGCCTGATTGGTAATTGACTGGGCCGCACAATTGCTCGTCTTGACGAATCAAACGTTTGATAAATAATTGACCCAACCTTAATAGTTTCCAAAAGCATTGAGCTGGCAGGTGACTATTCTCCAGCCTTACTCGTTCCTTAGGGGTATCAAAACGCCATGTGACCGGTCTGCCCAGACTGAAAAGTGGTCGACCCTACACTGGCCTTACGGGAGGCACAGGCTGGGCATGTTATCAACTTTCCCAGCCTTTCAGGAGCCCAGCGTGTGCCTCCCATGGCCTGACCTCATCAGCCCCTCCGGCCTTCAAGAATTACTTTTTGATTTCAAATCATTTTTATTAAATTTCAAGAAATGAACAAATAAATAATGGTAAACTCAGTAATAATGATAAGTACAATGGTGAGATGATACACAGGAACGAAAGTAAGACTCGAAAATGAGAATACCTGTAAATCATAAGAAAACAAAGTAAATGGAGAACAGCAAGTTACTCAAGTGCCTTGCCATAGTGATCACAGTGAAGTCGCAGCGATATACATGGATAGTAATACCAAATACTATGCAGTACAGGTAAATCAAGCAAGTACAGTTACATGATTGTAGTGATGGAAAATATGATACAGTACAGGAGTATCACCGCGAGTATAGTTTCCCATGAGCATTACATTATGGGGAATTGAGTCCGTAGGGTCATATGAAAAGGAAAAAGCGTCAAGGGACTTCCATACCTTCCTGTGTGATTTACGCCAGGGAGAGGCGTGGAGTGCGAGGTTGTCTGCTCCTCTAAGGAAGAGGAGCCATTTTTGGCACATCCTTAATGAGACTTCTTTGGAGTTTTTCAATTATTCAGAACAATTTTACAGGCTAGAGTAAGCATAAGATCTAGCAAGTATTGGTCATTTACATCTGTGATCTTAGGGTCTAGAGCACCTAGAAGGACATAAGAGAATTCCCTTGGAGGGGTTATGTTGAATATATTGCCTATACACGCGTACATCTTATCCCAATATATTTGAAGGATAGGGCAGTGAAAGAACATGTGGACAAGGTTACCAACGTGGGATTTGCAATTCCAGCATGTTTGGCCTGCATCCGCCCTAGTCACAAGACTGTAAATGGCACATGGTTAGGTGTTACACTATACAGGTCTTGATGCCTTATGCTGCTAGGTAACTGACTCGCATTCCCTATCATGCATACTTGTTCTTTGGAAGACATGGATCATATGGTGCATGTATCACATGGAATCCCAGATAACACTGTAGACCAAGTTGATTCTTCTTAGGTACCAGCATTTGTGAACATTTCTTATCACTGAGCAATTAGCTGATACAAGTCAGGGGAAAAGCTGTCTCCACAACGTGGCATTAAATCAAGCATTGCATCCATCACCTTTTTTTCAATACTTTAAAGTGATGGCCGAAGTGGGACGGGTATGCCCAGAAGTGGGACACTGGAACAAAGCTATACCTGGCTGATGGGCCTTAATAAGGGTGAACCCAGTCTTGGGTTGCTAGTGTTCTGGTTCAAGGAGGGCCAGACAGTTTGAAGTAGACTGATCCCATTAGAGCAGGTCCAGAACGATTTGCATATGGCTGTGTCCAAACTGAGGAGGCATGATGTGCAAAATAGCAATGGACTGGAATGCAGCCCAGAAAATTACCAATAGTTGAAATTAATTCAAGCATTCCATCCATCACTTTGTATGCTTCATTAAAATCAGGCCAGGCTGCCAGGAATTGATGCTTATACATTGATGCAGTTTAAACACTCTCTGTGATGAATATCGCTATTTATTAAACACGTCCTGAATCTGAAATGCCTCATTTTGCATGGGGATATAAAGTATAGTAATGCATTAATGGCCACGTCTTTAAAACTAACAACCAAGCAATACATGCATGAGTTGAAGGCAAAAGACATGTCGCTGTGATATTCCACAAGGTAATTATGAGTTTATTTTTCCTACATATGTTTATGAATAAAGCACCTGGATATAATGAATCACAAAGCCCACACAGTAGTGTCTCTCATGATATCTGAATATTTGAAGTTCGTGCTTCGTTTCATTCTCGTTAGGGACTCTATCGCAGTCAGCCTAAACTTGTGATTTTGCCCCTGTCTAGTACTATCATGTAGCCACAGTTAACACTTCCTGTTTAATGAAGTTATTTTTACTCAAACCTTTAAAATGTATCTCCGGTTCTACTAATTGGATTTTTGTCATTTTGATCTCATTTTATTTATCAAATTCTACTCTTTTTCTAAATTGATATGGGTTTTTTCTTGTGTTGCGTTTCACTTTATTGCTGTTTGTGTACTTCATAAATAAGGCTCCCTGTTTTCAGTTTTTATGGATTTGTACAGCTAAATACAGACAAAAACAATGTGTTTTCTGTCTGCATTTATTTTTAAATGTGGATGAATACAGAAAATTGTGCTTCCTTTAGGTGACTTTTCCTGCTGTCTTTTTTTATAAATTATAGGCCAGCAGCTGACCAGATGGACAGCATGAGAAATTAAAAAACAGGATGAAATTTCTTTAAATAATGGCATATGTCAACATACATTGATAGTATAATGCTAGTATTTACCAGTGGATGTATTGTCATGTAATATTTGGCAGCTTAAATAGCTAAAGCAGGACAGACATCAAAGTATGAGTGTGTGTCTATCAGTTAAATAGTTATGAAAATTACCAGTTTTACAACTATATTTATACGCAAAACACAAAATAATGATGGATAAATACAGATAAAATGGCCAAAAAATAAATATGGATACATACAGACGGAAATGGCCAAAAAATAGATACCACAAAACCGGGAGCCCTATTCATAAATACTTTACACATTGCCTCTAGGTTAAGCCTGTGCCAAGCTAACAGAGGGTCAAGTACAGATTATTTTTTTCCTTTGTGTTTTATCCTGACAAGAATTGTGGTTGTTGCTTGAAAAAGGTTTTTCACCCATCTTAATCAAGAACCCAATATCTTCTATCCACGATTTGTCAGTGGTGTAACCAGCACCAAAACACTTGCCTGGTATGGTAATCTATGCAATTCCATGTTACAAAATAACAACCAGGCTTTAATACAGAGTAATAAATATCTACCCTCACAAGCTTATTTATTTCAACATGTGTTTTTCAAAATCAGTAGGTCACGCATTCTGTCTTCATAGTAACTTTTCATTATAAACCCTCAGGCCAATAACCTTTACCATTGCCTTGGCACCATATGCAACATAGACCTACTGTGTTGGTCATAACACTTCCCAAAAGGCAACCATCAGGTTTTCCATAAAAAAAATACAAATATGTGCAAATAATGTTGTCAAAATAATACAAAAGCCCAACTAATTGAACCTAGTAAAGAATATCATAGTGGACATTTTCTATCCCCATAGGTTATTCAGGTGGATCACACACATCAAAACCCTAACCAAATAATAATGTAATTTGTGGGTATCCTCAGTGGCATATTAAAACACAATGGGGCCCCCCTGCAAAGTACATGGAGGGCCACCCTTCCAGCTCACTCAGGAGCTCTCAGGCCAGCAAACTTTGCAGAGGGGGCCCCCTGGAGATCGGCCCCACGCACTGCGGGGTCTGCGGGGACCTTTGTTACGCCCCTGGGTATCCCTGCAACAAAAAACAGCGTAAAGGCTATAGCACAGTGTGATAAAAATTTACCCTGTAAAGCCTATTGCCGTTAACAGATACTTTTCACAGGCCTGCTTGCTTTGCCATACTTTTTCATGGTAAACTGATCTCACCTAAGGAATCTGATATAACTTTTCACAGTGAATAAAGCCTTGGCAATGGCTTGAGACTGTATGCAACACAGCACTACATAAGTGCTCTTAAACTGGAAACCATCAGGCATACATTTATAAAATTACTAATATGTACATAATTACAGTTGCCAACACAATAAACAATAAAACCTGACAAGAGTCCTCACAGTGAAATGATACTCCGAGGGTTTTTGAGGGTGGGTGACCAACACCAAAACCCTTGCCTATTATGGTAATCTGTGAGAATTCTATGTAACCAAAACCTTTCAGTAACAAAATGTAATAACAATCACTGTTAGAGGCCTATTTGCTTTACGAGCATGCTTTTCAAACTAAGTAAACCGGGTTTGTAATACCTTTTGATACTAAACAGGCCACACCTATGGCAACTGACATAACATTTCCCAGCACATCAGTGAAGCCTATAGCTGTTATCATTGGCTTGTCATCATAGCCGATTCAGGTGTGCTATACTCAGCGAAAGCATTCCCATTGGGCAACCAACAGGCACACAATCATAAACATGCAACTTTATGCACAATTACAGTTGGAAAAGTATATACTATCTCTTCTAATAGGGTGTAACAAGGACTCTCAAAGTGAAAAATCTTCTATACCCGTGGTTTGTAGGAGGGGATAACCAACATCAAAACCCTGACCACCTAGTATTATTAGTACGATTCCACGTAGCAAAAACGTATCTGTAGGCTTTATTTATGAGGAATAATATTTCACCTTTAAATGCCTACTGACTTTAAAATATGCTATTCACAATCGATAATCAATACGCCAGGGCTACTTACTGCCTTTACAGTAAGATTTCATAATAAACAATCAGGCCTGAAACCTTTATCATTGACTTGTTGCTATAACAAAATCAATCCTACCATACTGAGCGTAAGGTTTCCACAAGTCAACCATATGGCATACAGTGATAAAAGTACAAATCAATCAATTAACTTTATTTGCATGATTAATAAACATCATTACAAATATTCAATACATTCACGTAATAAAATACTGTTGTACAATTTCTATAATCATCTATCACTTGATCATATCAGCTAAAACATTAAATTATTGTTGCATAATATACTGCCACTTCCAAAAGCTTTGTTAAGTACAAATACAACAATTTTTACAATTAAAACTTTATTCGGATACAATTTTGTGTCCATAAAAGTATACAGATAATTAAAAAAGCATTTTTTTAAATCGTTAAAATATTTAGTACACAGTATAACACGGGTATTACACATTTTATAGTAAAAAGACCCGTAACCAATCATTAGCAGCAAAAATTCGTATAAAAGAGACATAAACAGAGACATCAGCAAGCTTATAGGGCCATTAGTTTCTATTACGACCCCAAAACACAGTCTATCATTTTACACAGAGTCATAGTTTGCGCGATATTTAACACACACTTTTAAAAATCGGGCTATTGGGACGATGTTATACTCAATGTCCAAGCATTGTAGGGCAAGAAGGGCCGGACGGCAATGTCGCAAGCCCATGAATTTCACCAAAGGGATAATCCGCCGCTTACGTGGAAATTCATAATAGGTACAAAAAAAGACTATGTGCAATAACGATTGCTCTGACTGCCCATCACATGGGCAGGGGGACAAGGTGCTAGACCAGGCTTTTATCTTCGGAAAAGTTAACTGCCGGTGAAAGGTATGAAACCGGAATCGCGTCAAAAGATATTTATCATAAGCATTGACACTGGTTAGTAAATATGGCTGAATCCCATGTGAGACTTGCACCGAGAGTAGATGGAGATTTGTAGGTTTTAAGATCTCAGATGCCAAGCGAAGCTCACGGAGATGAGATAGACACACATTACAAGAAATTACACAATAACCCTTGCAATTCATCTTTCTAAAAAAGAGCAGAGATAAAATAGAACGGATCTCAAGACGTTTAAAACATGCATATCAAAACAACGAGCTAATGAAAACTGCGGATTCCCAGAAAGTATATAAAGTGCTTTCCGAATTGCTACATTTCAGACCACAGCCATATTTCACAATTACACTCTTTCAAATCATAGTTGAAGATTAAACCAAGACATAGGCCCTATCTTATTATGAAGCACATTAGTCCACTGTAACAGAGCAGACATTTTCCTTCTGGGATTGCCCAGATTTCTCAGGTGGTTTCTTCTAATTTGCAGGGGAGCATGGCCAAAGGAGAGCCGAGGACACCAGGCCGCAAGAAGACTAAGAAGGCACCAGGTGCAGCATGAACATGGTGCTGGTGGCTAGACTGACTACAACAGGGCTGCAAAGATCACAACCCTCAGGGAGCACAAGGAACACAGGGAATACAGGAAAGGGCACCTCGGAGCTAGAGAGAGAGGCAGCGGGAAGGAGGAAGCAAGTGTCTCAACGGGATTAATCCTGGAGGAGAGAGCAGGGATCAGTGGAGGAAGGGGGCTTAAATGTAGTGGCAGGTGCACAGGCTCCTCAAGCGGGGACAAGCCACACCGGCCCAATGCCAGCCATTTCCATGCAAGGTGCCGCAGCTTATTGTACTTACCACCACGCCACCGCACTGCTCTCTGGCTGAGCGGGAGCTGTAAATGCCCACCTGCTTCTCCTTTCCTCTCCTTCCCCTTACTCCTGGTTGTTTTCTTCCTCCTCTGGCAGAGAAAGCCATGGGAGCAGAACTGTTTGACTGCCTGTCTGCCTGCCAACTTGCCTGCCTGCCTGCACAGTCAGCAACAGCGAGCCCACCCTGCTCCTCGCCCTGCTTCTTGCGCTCTTCACATGATCAGGGTTTCCGGATCTCCAAGTGTACGCAAAATAAAAATGAGCAAAGCAAACTACTATCTCTCCTAAAAGAGCCTAACAAGTATGAGTGTATTATTGTAGTGTGTATATTCCATCCCTGTGGTTTGTTCAGTGGATCACCGACCCCAAAAACCTTACATGCTATGGCAATATGTGAAATTCCATTTAAACAAATACCCACTTACAGGCTTTAGCACAGTGTAGTAACAATTCATCCTTAAAAAACCTATTGTTTTTAACACAAGCTCTTCAAAATAAGTAGGTCAGGTATTCTGGCTTTGTCAAGACATTTCATAGTAAACAAATCTGGCATGACTTTTCCCAATGAACCAATGAAGCCTTTAACATGGCTTACACCCTACCCTACACAGATTTATTAAAGTGCACATAAATGCAACCATCATGCATACAGTTGTGAAATTCCAAATATGTAGGAAAATACTGCTTGCATAACAATTTAAAACTCCTTGCAACAGGAACTAAAGAAAGTCATGACTGAATTAACCAAAGGGATTGTCAGAGTGGTTGGCAAATGCCAAAAAGCTTGACTACAATGATAATCTTTGAGATTATATGTAACAAAACAGCCTGAAACACAATGTAAAAACAACCAACTGTTAAAGGCTTTCTGGCTGCTTTTGTCATAATATTTCATAATAAGCAGACCAGAACTATGGCATCGGGCACAACATTTCCCAGTGCACAAATCATGCCTTGAGCTTGTCACCATAAGCAACTGAAGCCCACAGGCTTGAGTGTAAGTTTTTCTACACGCAACCATCTGACACACAGTCAGAACATTTGAAAGGTAGACACAGTTACAGTTGGCTAAGCAAAATACTATTTCCCCTTTAAGGGCCGAAGAAGAATTCTCACAGACCAAATCTTTCGTATCCATGCTTTGTCACACGAGGTAACCAATCTAAAAAACAATCCCCACTCTGTCAATCTGTGCAATTTCATCACCCAAAACATCTATCTGTGGGCATTTAATAAAATGTAATGACAATCCACTCGTAAATGCATATTGACCGTAACATTATGCTTTTCACAATAAAGATGTCAGGTCTAGTGCCCTTATAATAACATTTCATAGTAAACCTGATCATTGGCATGCCATCATAAGCAGCTCAGTCTTGATGCACTGAGTTTAAGTTTTGCCACTCGACAAAAAGTGCAATACAAGCAGTCATTTTAGTGGAAGGACGCACATTTGTACCAATCAAATCATGTACTCTGGTGAGCCAACATGAGGGTGGAGACTAAGCCTCAACCTCAGTAGTAGTCTGAAAGCTATTTTTGTGTTCATCATATGACTTCACACAACAGTTGCACTGTCAAACCAGACTTAAATTTGTGTTGTACTGGCATCCTATACTGATTTCAAAGACAAACTGCACTCTGAAGTCTAAAGTTAATGATGCAAGTGGAGTGTGCTGGGACGGCAATACATTCCTCATGACTACTCCTCCCATCTATGCTGCCGCCAGAGAAAACAAACACTGTAAATTATCTAGTTTGAGTGAGAACACTTGAACAGAATTACAATGTCATGCAAGTGTCCCTGAAAGTTCAAGCTCGGGCAGCCATACTGCTGGTGGCTCAGGTAACTGAATGATTAACCGAAACAATCACAGCTGCATGGAGGGTAAGCACTTTTTCTGTGGAACATCACCACTTCTGCCCAATCAAAACATGTTCTCTTGGCTACCAATATATGGGTGCAGCCATAGGCCCTATCTGCAGTACTCCGGATAGCTCTTTTTTAGGTTGATCACATTACGTCTAACACCACTACATTGTCAAGATAGACCAAAAACGTATTGATTCAAACCACTGTTCTGTATTTACCTGCAGGACAGTCCCCTCACTCTTGAAAGATATCCTGAATGGTTATAAACAGATGAGTTCGGCCTCAAAATGCACTGTACCCTATACGTGGGCCTCTAGGATCCACTTCTGGGACTATGAGTGCAGAGTGTGTCTCCTGCCACTGAATCTGCGTATTTTCAGGACCTTGATCATGTCATCTTTTTATGCCGTATATTACACTGCATATGTTGGCAATTTCCAAAGTAACAATTCAATAGATATGGTGTACATAGAAAAGGCACATCAACTTATAATGTTTCCTGAAAACTAAATTACTTTTTATAATTTTTACATTTTTTAAATGTTTCTATATTTGTGTTGATTTGAAACTTAGTTAGTTATGTCTATTTTATAAATTGGTAATACGTATGTGGATATCGGAGATCCACATTTCTTACAATAAACTTATTAATGTTGATCAAAGCACTCCCACAGTGCCCTTTTTTACCTAAATCCAGCATGACAGAATCCTTCTCCCTCTGTGCAGAGCCTGTGTGCCCACTCAAGAGATGCAACCAGGAAAATGAGCAAACCTACCTCTCTGGTCACTACAAACCAGTTTTCGGAGCAGCACCTCTCCAATTAGGATTGCAGCCTGTATGACTGGGGGAACAAAAGAAGGGGCAGACCCATGTGTCAACTTCTCCTGCTTTGGACAGGGTAGGCCTATTTGAAGTTAAGTTCCGGGGCAGAGCTCAGATGGTCAGTTTTCCAGAGGGACAGTATACCTTCCCAATACCCAAGAGCTTTGTCTCAGCTCTTTAAGCAAGTTGACACCTCATCAAGGGGGCTATTCAGCTCCAGGGTGACAGTTGGAAATCAAGTATATAGGTCTCCAGAGCATGGAGGTAATTTAGGGATCACTAGGGGTCGCAGCTGCGACCCTTGGATTTCCCCTTGCGCCCCCTGGCACTGCCTTTGTGACCCCCTGTCCTCAGGGCTGACAAAATAAGTAGCAGGTACACAGAGGCGATTGAGAGCAATTTTTTTATTACACTAATAATTAATAAAATGTCATTATACACTATTAGTGTATTAAAAATAGGGTACAGTTAGATGGGTTGTGACATTCCCCTGCAGCTGAGGTAATTAAAAAGAAATATTTTAAATGTATTTTGTGTGCATGCATTTAGGTGAGAGTGTGTTTATCTGAGAGAGTGTTTGTATGTGTTAATGTGTGTGTATGTGTAAGTGTGTGCATGAGTGATAGTCAAAGGGCAAGTGATATCCCTTCCGCTACCTCTAGCATTTTGGTGAATTGACGTCAATGCCCAGCTTGCATCTCGTTGAAATTTTGTAGGCTGTCTGTAACGTGAATAATGTCTGAGACAGTAAATTGCCCTTTCCCTGCTTCTTAATGTGAGGGACCCAACTAACAGTGTCATTATGGAGATACAAATGTAGCAGAACCCATGCACCTGTTCTGTATTGTCCTCCAGGTGAAATGTGGTATTTAGTTTTCTTTTTTAATCGCCCTAAGCCAACGTTGCTGTTTCTATGCAGGTTCATATGGATATGGTTGTTTCTTCTAAAATAGTTTCTTAAAATGTTTATATTTCGCTAGCAGTTCTGCCCAGTACAATTGTTGGCTTCATTTAGAGGTCTGTAGAAACAAAATGAAAATGTACCCCTTTCACCATCTTCATGGTTCTGCCCATGTCATTTAGAGGTCTGAAACTGCAGTGTTTCCTTTTTTTTTGGAACATTTCTTTATTCAGTTTTTCACAGCCAGCACCTACCAATATCCCATAACTTTTACATATATTAGAGAGAGCATGACAGAAATTGTTGAGAAAATCAGCAGTACATACGGATAAGAGATTAAACCAAAGACATGAGTTTAGATGTATATACAGCATCCACTAAAACAAATTGGGTGCCTCAATAAGCAGCCTGCCCACCACAGACATGATAAGGAGGCAACCAGTGCCTTCCTACCTGCCTGCTGCCACGGCAACAATGAGCCTGGCATCTAGCGTGCTCCCACAGACTCTGACATCAACATCGATCCCTCCCACCCACGGTAGACCCAACCCATCGCACCATCTAGCAAGGTGAGCCACATGAGTGCCTGCCTAAAAGAACCAATCCAGCAACCCATGGTGGGCGGGTGGGCGGCCTACACATACGCCACCTTAGTATGAACTGCAATGTTTCTGACTGCAAAGATTCAGATGACTCTGCTGCTGGAAATGCTTGAATTGAAGGCCTGTCCATCACTAGGACAAAGGTCACAGTGAATCCACGATGGCCTATTTACGGTGAGATAACTGTAACTCATTTCCCTGACAAGGTCCATGATGCAAGCCATAGTGGACCCGAACTGGCAAAAATAAATATGGCTCCCACCCACGTGATGAGAAAAAACGTCCTATTTCTCAGGGACATTGATTTATTTCCTTCCTGTACACAAATACACTCCCACCTTGGGAGTTTGCATAAAACAAAAATGAAGGTTGAGTGGGGGGAGGGGGGTTAAATATGCTTTTGGTCTTCATCTATACCTTCAGTTCGTCTAAGCTACGGGTATCTCTTACAAGCCAGACCACCCTTGGTCAGAGGAGCTGAGGCTAGGACCTCCATTAACTACGCAAAGAAGGCAGGCTATTTGCCACACTGTAAATGTGCTTTCACGTATTTGGGTACAAAAACAGAGAGGCCCTATCCTCTTCCAACATGGGAATATCTAAGTTTGGCATACAGGAAGTGCCTCAGTGATGTATCAGTCATTTTCACTTGCTTTTATAGCACTTCCATATTACATAATGGACTACATATGGCTATGCAGCTCCTTCTGCATCACCAATTGTGCTGGCTCTTGTTTTACATCACCATATAAATGAGGATATTCCTTATTTCCCCTGGTGTATGACGTACACAAGGGCATGGCCAAATAATCTCCCAGGACGCCCTAGGAAATGAGTTACAGTTCCATACAGTTGGCATGCATCCTACAAGATGGAGCATATTGGGAAGACACATGTGGTCCCTTGGAGTTGGGTTCTTTCAAAACACTGCACCTGCCTATGAGGGGATCCTGTCTCCTCAGTAGAATCAGGCTGGTTGCTTGGCAGTGAAACCTGTATCTCCATTTGAAACCACTGGTTCATCTTTTACTACTGTGATATCCACAACACAAGTGTAAACTATGGAGTGCATGCTTCCACTGGAGACAGTACTTTAAACAAAATCTGGCAGTAGAATCCCAAGGCCAGATGCACAACCCATTTTTGCATGCCCAAACGGGTTAGCGACTCGTTTGCACATGCAAAAACTAATAGGGCCATGTACAAACCCTATTTAGCGAGTCACAATTTATGTGCGACTTGCTAAATAGGATTTGTGACTCACAATTAGGAAGGGATGTTCCAAGGGCGGCCCTTCCTAATTGCGACTCGCTACCCTATATAAGAATGTTTGGCGACCGCAATTGCGGTTGTAATACACTCGCAATTACCGCCCTCTTCAAGGGACCACTACCTGCCCTTAAAAAATTAAACGAAAACAGGCTGCATTTAAAAAAAAAACTGCATTATTGAAAAGCAGTCTCAGACAGGGAGGTCTGCTGAGTCCAGTAGGCCACCATACCTGGGAGGGCCAGCCATTCCTAATGTGGTTGCAAATTGTGAGTGCCTCTTGAATATCGATGAGGCATTCAATTTGCGACCCCAATGGGGTAATAAAACCATGCTGTTGTTCATCTATCTATAATGTAGTAGGTATGTTTACTTTGATGGGATATGGATGTGTGCTGAAATATGTCTGGCTCTTATCTGGGACTTATCTCAGGCCTTCTACGTACTTCTATTAAAGGCAAGTTCAAACTAATAGGATAAGGATGTTTGAGGAAATATGGCTGGGGCTTATCTGGGGCCTTCTACGTATAGTAACTGCTGAGTTGTTTAAAATATTCACAATACTTCCAATGCACTTCATTTGTAGATGAATAGTGTATACCACATAATTATGCAGAGTAGAATACCAACCATTGTATGTGTGTGTACTGATTTCAGGGTATGAGAGTGGGGCTTTGTGTACACCACCTGCAGATGAGGTCTTCAGGTTTTTCCAACTTCAAAACTCTCTCGTACTCAAGCATGGCTCAGTGAGAGAGGACTGAGAGACACCTGTCAGTTTTTCTTTTCTCTGAACACATCATAGATTCATTTTGGGGTTTGGAACTAAACTGGGTGTCACCCCAATAATTTTTGAATAACAAGACATCATGAGCTATACCTCTGATCTATATCGCTGGTATCTGCTTTCAGACATCCAAAATTGGATGGTTACAATGATATTCTGCAGTGCTAACAGGGCTGAGTTGTTCTGCAGCAACTAAATTAACCCCTTCGCTGCGGCGGCAATTCCGCCGCAGCGCTAGGGGGAAGGGGGCCAGCGTGGCGCTCCCATGCTCGTGACGGAACCTCTCCGTCACAAGCCTCGGGCGCGCTGTGCTGATGACGGAGTGGTTCCGTCATGGCCCCGCCCGCTCAACAGAACGTCCAGCGCAGGCGCGGAATCAGCGCCACGCAGGCGTGCCGAGCGGGCCCTGATGGAACCGCTCCGCATTCAGCACAGCGCGTCCCCGTCACCAGCATGGGAGGGGTTAAACATTGAGCTGTCGGCATCGAACTACGCAGAGACACCTTCATCCTGAACTATAAATAATGAAGATCAAGATAAACAAATAAAACGATGAAATAGACAGTGGGGCCCTGCCAGACTCTGCAGATAGGTATAACTCCAATTGGAAAGACGAGGTGACTGGAGAACTTCTTCAGAAATTATTCAAGTAACTTTATATCCAGGGGACCGGTATTAACAATTAAGGTTTACCTATCCAGAAGGATACTTAGATCAAAAAAATCATATGCCAATAACTGATTCAACATAACTAGTAGATAGACTCCACCTTTTTTCCCAGCCACTTACTGTCATCCCTTGTCTTGTGTCCTGGTCTGACAACTTAGAGCCATATTTTGGTAAGGGCTGTGTCGCTCTTGCACCATGCAACGGGGTGAATGCGTGACACAACCCTTTAATGCAATTTATCAAGCCATGTAACGCCACCTTGTGTGGTTCTGAGTGGCTTGATAAATCCAGAGTAACGCAACACAGTGCAAATCTCTGCGTTGCATTACTCTGCCCCACGGAGGTGTTCCATGGCTGGTGCATGGGTGTTCCCAAGCAAAACCCATGGAGTCTGATGCACTCCCAGTTTTACCTCAAGTGGTTGACCTGGGAATGCACACAAACTGCTATGCCTCCCAAGGTGCTAAATATCTTTTTTCTCCTTGTTTTTTCTTCTTTCAATGTGTTCTGCATTCTGCAGCATACACAGAAAAAGAAAATGCCTTCAGAATTGTTTTTGTGCAGGAAAATGATGTCCCTGCCTGCACAAAAACAATCCTGCTTACAATTCAGGAGCCCTTGCACCATGGTGGAAGAGTGCCTGCGTTGGCGTTAGGCAGCATATTGTGCACCAGGCTGGAAAAAGGCAGGAATGTGCCATATTGTGTTAAATACGGTACATTCCTGCCCTTTCCCTGTCATGCAGCACATCACAGCACAGCAAGGTGACTTTCTGGCTTGCTCTGGGCTGTGTGACATATTGGTAAATAAATATTCCCCTCACTACATAAGAGAGAGGCACTGATGGGTATGATTATATTCCTGAAAATGAGTCACCATGCCCTTTGTAAAACATTTACCAGTAACAGTCTGGTAGCAATAGGCTGTAAATTGTACATGAAAAACCCATCCCTATTAGTCTTCCTTGCAAGTGGAAGCATCAACCCACTTTTTAATGCACCTGGAACAAATGCTTCTAGGGTAGAAAGTTTAACCGCTTGCACACAATGGAGGTAAAAATAGATGCACGTACATTTAACAACCACATAGACCCAGCATCTATGAGGATTTCTGTATAAAGCAGTAAATAATTATTGAATTAATATACAAGTGAAATTTCTAAAGCAAACATACCCTAGTGACATCATGGTGCTGGATTCACACGGAAAGTGGTGGATACAAGAATCTAATAGAGAGCAGAACAGTGCTGTTTTTAAAACTTTTATATAGAGAATATTGTCAATGTTACAATGTATTGAGACTGGAATGGCATTCCAATGTTTGAGGCCTGGAAGTGAACAGAGCAGTTATCTATAAGTGAATTCTAAACTTAGGCACTGACAGAAGAAGCTTAGAAGCTGTTAGAGATACCATTTGGTAATGGTGGTGGAGTTGGTTAGCTACCTGTGATTGCTAGCTGGTGAACATAGCAATGGGTCAGCACACAATATCAAATTCATTGTGCTATGTAACTTGTAGCCAAAGTAGAATTCTATCTTCCTGATTTCTAACAGTACACAGACCACAGTTACTGCAAAATTGTGCATGCAGGAGTCACAGGTTGTATACTAAAGTCCTGAGGATAGACAAAAGATTTTAGATGTCTAGTAGCACGTCCTTACTCTTATCAGCTTTTGAATTGAGGACATTTTTGTGTATCTAAGCGTTGATAGTACTCTCCTAAATGGGCCTGAACAGCCAATGAAAACAGAGGTTTTAGGATACCCCAAGCGAACACTTTACCCTTCAAGACTTACCTGTAAACTACGACAAATGCCATTATTAAATCAATGTAAGCTGTAACCAACTATACAAAACTATTTAGTTAATTGGTGCAAGAAGGATCAGGGAAAATGCAGGGTACGATGAACTGTGTCATAGAAGAAGACACCTGGGTAGATTATTTGGAGGAGATATATGGCAAAAAAGATGAGTTAGTAAGGAGACAAGTAACCCCTTGAGAGATAGTGGATGAGGGCTAGAGGTCCAAATTCTCACTAAGTAACATTAGAAGTGTTATCCCAAGATGAAACCTAACTCGCTCGGCTGGACTCGATAACATGCCTGCAATAATTATTTTAAAAAACGCCCAGATTGGTGGGCTGAGCTATTGAATAGGTTGTTTACTGAGATTTTGGATACAGGGAATATTCCAGAAAAAATGGAGAGGAGCAATTATTAGGCAGATTCATAAAAAGGGAGATATAAAAATACCCAAATACTATAAGCTGATTAATCTTTTAGATGTGGCAGAATAGGTATTTGTTAAAAATAATCTTGGGAATGTTAAAGGAATGGGCTGACTGAATTATATAGTGCCCCCAGAACAGTTGGGTTTCAAGGAATGTTACTCTACAATTAACCACTGTTTCGCGCTCTGGTCAATCGCACGTAAGTCTGTCGAGCAGAGGGGGAATTTATTCTGCTGCTTCATAGACTTCTGCGCAGCTATTGATCTGGTAGCTAGGAATTACCTTTAGGAGGCAATGAAAAATATGACACATCAAAAGACCTTCTAAGGCTAATTTAGGAGCTACACTGGGGTAATTGGTCCCAGGTTATTATGAACACTGAGGGGACCCTAACACAGAAAATGCAAATTAATAATGGGTTGAGTCAGGGATGCGTACTAGCCCCAGTACTTTTCTCCCGATTTGTTGCTGATCTGTCCACGATCCTATAATCCGCCAAAGGATTTCCTCTGTATGCAGACAATCTTGTGATTTTAGACAGAAATAGGTCTCTGCAAAGGAAACTAGATATGTTTACATAATACTGTAGCTGTAAGAAATTAGTGGTAAATATGGATAAAACCAGAGTGCTTTTTGTCAGAGAAGACAAAAAGTAAATTTAGCTGTCACCTAGGTGCAGAGAGGCCTGAATTAGTCAATAAATATAAGTATCTTGGGGTCTGGTTAGAGAGGTCGCTGAAATGGAAACCACATTTGCAGGCACTGAAAATCAGGGCTATGGCCTCTGTGACTGGCCTGAAAACATTCACTAGGAACTTAGGAGAAATATCATACCGACCCATTTTAAAAGCCAATGTAGTAATGATACCCCAGCAATTGCAATACGGAGCCAAGCTGCTATATATTAGTGACAAAAGTAGGTAGGATGCTGAGGAGGAGAAATGTTTGAAGAGTTTATTGTCCCTCCCCGGATCTGCCATGATCCAAGGAATTAGAATAGAAACCGGCATGACATCATGGAATATATTGGCTTGAAGGGCGCTAACAAGATTCTGGAAAGGATTGAGTGGGGGGGGTGGGGGGGGATACAGAAAGTTTCTCAGTGATGAAAGATTGAAATCCTGCAAAGTGAATTACAATGGGCAAAAATTATAAGGAAAAATCTCAAGTCTGTCTGTAAGGATATGAACATAAATCTGTGCTACTGAATCTACAAATTGAAATCTCAAAGAGTGATTTAATGGCGCTAGGTAAAGACATGTCCCATGAATACGACTTACACTATTTAAGTGAGAAAAAATCGGTTCAATTTATGTTAAAATCTTGGCGGGATAAAGAGAGATTTCGGTATGTGGGTCCATTATCAGACCAGTTGATAAGAAGTGAAGTATTGAGAATAAGGGTTGGAATCAATCCCTGTATGATAAACAACATGGTAACATTAAAAATAATCCAACCAGTAGGCAATTGCACTTGTGTTCTGAACACTAAATGGGATATGTTGCACATCTTGCTGAACTATTTAAAGGCAACAGCAGAGACAGTTTGTACACCCTATACTTTTAAATATGGAATTAATACCTGTGGGCAAGCCCCAGAGTTTTTAACTGATATGTGTTTATTGGATAAAGGTTGTGCTATGGGGAGATTAATGAGGACAGCCAACAATGCGATTATTACTTTTTTAGTAAGAATGGTGTTTTATGTATTTTATTGGATAGTCCTAGCTATTTTAATGAGTAGAAGATTTTATTGGATGAAATTTAATAATGATGTTTTATGTTTATTTTAAATGGTTTAAAATGAATTGCTATTGATATAAGTCAGTGTATTGATATCTTTTGATTGATTGATTGTAAGGTGTAAGCAAAATGTTTTGTCATGAATATTTTTCTATCAGGAGCTGCAGTAGCAGATAGCCATCTATTGTACATTATTTGTTTCTTTAACTAATTTAGAATTCAGGAAAAATGCCAGCTTCCTACACTAGCCTTCCAAGTTGTCTTCCAATTATTTTTCCTAAATATCCATTGCTGAAGTCATCGTATAATTACTGGGGTTTGTGTTTTCCCTTTTTTGTTGATTACATTTTTTAACTCTTTCCAGGAGTCCAGAATCATAGTATATTTTATCTTTATGAGGGGTTTCAAAAATTATGACACAAGTTCAGGATGTAGTTTTATGACATAAAGAAAGAATCCATTCATAATACCAGGTACTGTATGAATCAAAATATTCTGAATATTTTTTAGAAGGAGGAGCAAGCTCACCATCCTAATTAACCTCTTCTTTAACTCAACTGCTCCAATTTAAAGTAAGCTCTAGGCCTTCTTGTCCTGGGAGTATGTCTTCTAAGTCATTTTCATTCCGCTTGTACAAATTAGATGTATAATTCAATCCATTTTTTCTGTAACCAACAGATCCATTATTAGTTTTTCTAGAGTCTAAAACTTTTCTAATCAGCTCCTGCAAAACGTGTGTCTTCTTATTCGTAAGTGCCATAGTACGATCTGCTCAGAATCTTTCCTTGACTTTGATAGTATTCCGTTTTATTGCTTAACTGTTTTGTTGTTCTCTGATTATTAGACCTGTCCTGAACTTTTCCAGTCTAAATTCTTATCATATTTGGTTTGATTACATTTTTTCAGCCATCTGGAATTTCCAAATGCACCATTATAAAAAAACTGCCTAATTCAGGGATTTTATGCTTTTGTCGATTATGTATTCTCTTTCAAATCTTTTTATTTAGCAATGTCCCTCCTTTATTTTGATGTGTTCCTTCCACTCTACATTAAATAGAATTTGTAATGGCTAATGATTAATGTTTTATAGTTTTTCAGTCATATCTGTATCCAAAAAGATGTTTTCAGGCTGAGATTACAACACAATCAATCAGTGCAGTGGTTTGCACATTGCCCTTTTAGTCACTGGGACATCTTCCATTGATGACTGTAATATTATCTTTCAGGGTGTTATCATGAATTTTCTGTCTTCCATCTGCTTTTACCTTATTCGGTCAGTATCTGATCCAGTTATATCATAAGATATTTGTGGCTCAGGCCTTTTGTCACTTGCTTTGGAGTGCATATGGACCAAGGGCTTTCTCTACTTAGTCTGAAACTTTAAATTCAGAAGAGCAATGTTTTAATGGCTGCCCAAAATACATCATTAAAGGCATTGGTGAAAACTCATAGTAAACCTAGAACTGTATTTCCTAATATCGAGGGGACCCTTTTCGGCTACTTGGCTCTTTGAAACCACCCTACGTGACTGCCCAGTGAGGAGAACGCCAGCGCCTCGCCGGACCCGCTTCGCGGGTCCCGCAGCGCCTTTCATCAACAGAAGCTGCTTGCAGTTGGGAGCTCCTCGGAGAGGAGTGCGGGGTAGGTAAGAGCGTCGGCGGGGCTGCGAGCACAGGCAGGGACTCCAGTGTCCAGGAGTCCCTGCGCGCCCAATTTGCCACACCTGGGCTGCTCTCCCCGCTGGCCCCGCCCCCCGCCGACGAACTGAAAAACGGACCCTGCCAGCTGCCTTTTGGGACCCTTTTCGGCGTTTTGACTTAGTCCATACCTGCTACTTGGCTCTTTGAAACCACCCTACGTGCCTGCCCAGTGAGGAGAACGCCAGCGCCTCGCCGGACCCGCTTCGCGGGTCCCGCAGCGCCTTTCATCAACAGAAGCTGCTTGCAGTTGGGAGCTCCTCGGAGAGGAGTGCGGGGTAGGTAAGAGCGTCGGCGGGGCTGCGAGCACAGGCAGGGACTCCAGTGTCCAGGAGTCCCTGCGCGCCCAATTTGCCACACCTGGGCTGCTCTCCCCGCTGGCCACGCCCCCCGCCGATGAACTGAAAAATGGACCCTGCCAGCTGCCTTTTGGGACCCTTTTCGGCCTTTTGACTTAGTCCATACCTGCTACTTGGCTCTTTGAAACCACCCTACGTGCCTGCCCAGTGAGGAGAACGCCAGCGCCTCGCCGGACCCGCTTCGCGGGTCCCGCAGCGCCTTTCATCAACAGAAGCTGCTTGCAGTTGGGAGCTCCTCGGAGAGGAGTGCGGGGTAGGTAAGAGCGTCGGCGGGGCTGCGAGCACAGGCAGGGACTCCAGTGTCCAGGAGTCCCTGCGCGCCCAATTTGCCACACCTGGGCTGCTCTCCCCGCTGGCCACGCCCCCCCGCCTATCAGCGTATGAGACTGTTGCATCCTTGCCTATAGGTGATCAGTGCCACCGCTTCGCGGGAGCGAGCGGGAGCGCGCCGGGAGAAGCCCGGGACAAGGGCGGGTCCGTCTGTGGCCGTCAGGGGCCGAGGGAGGCCGGGCTGGGCCACCCCACTGACATTGATTCCAAACGATTATTATGTCTCTTAGTGCATTGCTGTGCCTCACAAGTACTCATCAGTAAGTGTTGAAAAAGGGCTGATAACCTAAAGGAATGCCGTAACTCCCAAGTAGCACCGCATCGATGACACCACTGGGCGATGCCGGGCAACTAGTTGTTGGTCCCTTGGATAAATTTTTCAATCGCCCACTCCAGTTGATTGACAAAGAAATATCGCTTGCTGAGAGGCGTGCAGAGCGGAGATTATCTATCGAACTACAAAAAAATCCTGTGGATAAGCGCTCTGCACAAATCTATCCTGCATTAGTTACACCTCTGTCATCACTAAATTTACCTGCCGTATCCTATTCAGTCCATGATATAACTACTAATAAGGAGAACCAGGGTATTGTGGGCGATTTGATTCCTTCTAGTGTGAGTCATATAGAGACTATAACGTGTACAGCTGAAGTATGTGCTCCATTGACCCACCCTAAATCAGGTTCTAAAAGAAAAAGTAATTTTGTATCTAGAAAATGCCTTCCAGCTAAGCCACCTCACAAACTTAGAAAAGTTAACAAAAGTATGCACTCTAGTAAGGCTGTTACCGAAGTAAGCCGTGGTAGGGAAACTATGCAAGAGGGGGTTGTTGTGACACTAGATAGTCCAGATCTTAGCTCTACCATTCCTACAGACACAGGGCTGGTAACAGCAGATAAACAGCCATCCCTGAGCAGTTTGCTCCCTGACTTAGAAAGGTTGTTACGGTCAATATTGCTCCCATTAGAGGATCGTATTAGTAAGCTTTCTGGCCACCTAGACCATTTTGAGCAGGTAACATTAGACAATTTCTTTTCTACCAAGGCATTGATAAAAGTTCAGGCAAGGTTGGATGGAAGCAGCAATTGCCAGAACACTACTCAAGCTCTGCCACAAGCCAAGGGACAAAGGCAACAATCCAACTCTCCATTACCTGCAAAGATTGATAGTGCGGCAGTGAAGAGACCCCTGAAGCCCCCTAATTCAGCACCACTGGGACTTGTCTCAAATCCTCCCAGTACTGTAGCACCTGCTCAGACTGCGGCGCAACAACTGCCGCCTAGCCCAAAAACTTCGGCCACTGTAGTAGCAGGGGGTGTTGCGGGCATTAGAAAGGGTACTGTCTTATCATCTGCCCTACCTACTGGTAATCAACCTTTAGCAAACAAATCTATATCCCGCCCTGCTTCTATTGTCCCCAGGCCGTCCGTACCACCCTCGACAAAGCCACCACACAAGAAACCTCCCATGAACCTCACCCCAGACTCCTTCCCCTTTGTAGCAGTCCTAATAAATGTCCCACCACTTCCACCGGGACAGAGAGAAACCTTCCAGATGCTTAAAAACAAGGCTATGCACTGGCTAAGGGTGAATCAGCCTCTACCAGGGGAAGTTGATGGTCTTATATTGGGGGTGAGGCGAATAGATTGGATAGGCTCCACCCCCAAAAGCCTGGGGGGGGACTGTATTGTGGTCAATTTTCAAGATCCAAGGGTGGTAGGATGGCTAACAAGACAGGGTTGGTGCACAAGTAAAGGAGGAATTGGTATTGTTGACCTCACTTTCTTTTACCCACGTCCCACTAGTGTTTCGACCCGACTGTTTAACGAGCAAAATTGCCCTTCAAGTTGTCTGTGGCCAGGGATTGCTACATCAGTTCCACCCCCACAGTACTATAACCATACTACTGTCCTGTTTACTAATGCTTCGGGTGGTTGGCAAGATATAGGGAGGGGATGGTGACAATCCCTTGATCACCAGGAAAATAGTAGGGGTATAACTATCAATAGAGTGGATAAAACATCTAATTCTAGAAATTCCAATTCTGTATTAAGAAACGACCTGCTGCCTACCTTAGGGGAGCAGGTCGCTCCAGGTGATACAGGGGAAGTAGGGGTGGCGATGGTCCAAATTGAGCCTACCATTGCCTGTCCTCCTACGGGAGATACAGACTTGGTGGGCCCTGTCGAGCCCGGTAGCATTTCGGCTGTGACGGACCCATTTGTTAGGGTTCTCAGTTGGAATGTGGCAGGTCTGGACAGGAAATTGGCCCTGCCAGACTGGAACGCTCTTGTGGAGGAATACTCCATATGCCTGTTCCAGGAAACCTGGTGCAGGGAGCCCTCTCACAAGGCGGGATATTCATCCCACCATATACCGACAGTACAACTAGAGACTGGTAGGGGACGTCACTCGGGAGGCCTCCTTGTTTGGGTAGCCTCTGCACTTAATTGTAGGGTGGAGGAGCATGATACCCAGTGTCCGGACCTCCTTAATATCACTTTGAAAAATCCCAAGGGTCAGGTTATTTTAAATATCTTTAATATTTATGCCCGAGGTATGAAGGGGGTAGAGAATCCCCCACTATAGCCCGCCTGGAGGCCCTGCTCCGATCCTCTCCACATAAGCACCGCATTCTGGTTGCGGGCGACTTCAACTGCGCCTTCGAGCCTCTTGGCCCTGAAGTTTTACAGGATCAAGAGGTTGACGATAATAGGTGGGGCATACCCGCCCTAGAGCTTAGCCCAAATAAAAAATAGACGGAAGTGGTGCTTCAGGTCAATTCCCTAACAATGGAGTTTGACCTGAGGGCCCTTAATGGCAGGACTAGTTCCGACAAAAAGGGAGCCCATACATACAATAGGCCCGCGCATACGTCTAGAATTGATTATTTTCTCCTTGACACCCACTTATGGAGCATGGTAAATGACATGGTTATTATACCCTCTGTTGAGAGTGACCATAATCTTCTCTCGCTTACCCTGACCCATGGGTGGCTAGAGGGTATAGGGAGCAGAATTCTTTGTTCTCCCGTCCCGGATATGTCATCAGTATCTAATTGCGGTCGACGGCTAAAGTGGGCTAAGCTGTCGCTATCAGCGGAGAAAATATCTTCGATAACGCAGCTTTTAGCTGCAGCCCTAGAAAACCTTGATTCTCTGGGGGGCGGGCTGGTGGATGTGCCTGCCAGGTTTTGCAACTTAACTCAGGCTCTTAGCGATCTTTTTATTGTTCCAGGTAGCGCCAATGGGAAGAAACCAGGTCCCCGGGCCAGACAAGGCTGGTTTAACCGTAAGTGCAGAGAGGCGAAGATTCTGCTTGTTGACGCAGTTAAATCTAAATCTCAAATAAGGATTAGGGAGGCTAGAAGGTTATACTCACATTGCCAAAAAACCGCTAAGAAAGAATGGGAGGATAACTTTTGGCAGGATCTTTTGACTGCCAGTCGAGGGAGAGATGCCAAAGGGTTTTGGGACTTGGTGGGCAGTAGGAATCGTCCACATGACACCTTGAGGACTTGTACTATCACTGCCAAGGCGTGGTTTGACCACTTTTTGGCTCTCTATTGTGCTATTGAAGGCACACTTAATGTTCACTTTATCCTTCCCCCCTATACTTTGGACAGAGATACGGATCTTTTCTCTGCACGCGAGGTTACGAACCTGATTAAAACTCTCATTCCACTAAAAGCAGCTGGCCCGGATGGGTTACCAGGGGACCTTCTTCGAGCATATCCAGGTGAATGGGGGGTGTTGGTTTCTGCACTTTTAAATGCCATTATTGAGGGAGGATCTGTGCCAGAGTCCTGGAAAGGGGCAGAGGTAGTCCCAATTTTTAAAAAGGGTAGTCGGGACTTACCAGGAAACTACAGGCCAATAAGCCTTTTAGACTCGACCCAGAAGGTGGCTGGAAAAGCAATTCTGGGGAGGGTTCTTTCATGGGTGGATGATAACCACATACTGTCCGAGATGCAAGCTGGGTTTCGCTCAGGCACAGGACCAATTGAACAAGTCTTTAGACTCCTGTTACTATACTGGAAGGTGGTGGAGCTGGGCAAAGGCAGTCTTTATCTGGCCTTTATAGACCTGAAGACTGCCTTTGACCTAGTTCCTAGGGAGGAACTCTGGAGGGTGTTATACGGCCTTGGGATGCCCCCTTACATCTTAAACCTCCTCATGAAATTGCATAACGCCAACTATGCCCAGGTTAGATGGGGTATGAATGGGGAGAAGACTGATAAGATTCGGGTTGAGAGGGGTGTCCGGCAGGGCTGCGTTTTAGCTCCCACCCTATTCCCTCTCCATGTGAATGGGGTGGTAGAGCATCTGCTTGAAGAACCAGCAGACACCCCCATACTGGGTGGCGTTAAGATTCCAACCCTGTTGTTTGCCGACGACACCCTTCTTATTTCGAAAACCCCCCAAGGCCTTCAGAAGCTCCTGAACCGGTTTCAGGATTTTTGTGTAAATAGAGGACTTGTCATAAATGTGGATAAAACGAAGTACTTAATCATGCACCCCCCCAGGAAACATGGCCGCCCCCCCCATCCTGAATTCTATCCCTCTTGAAAGAGTATCAGAATTTGACTATCTGGGAATCCGTTTGAGTGATGTTATGAGCTGGTCTCCCCACATCAATAAAATTACTCTGGGTCACAAAAGGGTGGGGGGAGCCTTGTTAAAGGAGTGCAACAACTCATCCAAACACTGTGTAGCTCCGATAATTGATATATACAAGGCTAGAGCAGTATCTGCATCACTTTACGGAGCAGAGTTATGGGGTCTGGGTAACATGGAGACTCTGACTAAGGCTGAGAACAAATTTATTAAGGACCTCATGGCAATCCCGATGAGCACCCCGACAGTTCCGGTGCTCATGGACGCGGGCTGTAAACCAATTAAGGATCTGGCCCGCCTCCGGCCTCTTTTATTGTGGGCTCGCTTGTGGAGGGTCCCGGATCTAAAATCCTATGCAGACGGGCTGGTAGAGGTAATGCATTCGGATGGCTGGCAGAAGATTAAATGGCTTAGGGACATTAAACACCTGCTTGGGGATCTGGGATTGGGTTCTTGCTGGTCCACGTGCTCAGCTCCCCCGAAGGAGACTCTGAAAAAAATATATTGGGAATGGGTTCCCTCAAAGCTTATCAGCAATCAGCATCACTGCAATTCCACCGCAGCATACCTGAGAATAAAAGATGTTGTTGCCTTTGAACCCTTTCTGGACATTATTACCATCCCAATGGATCAGGCCCTTTATATTAAATTTAGACTAGGGACTTTACCCCTAGCTGATCTCCTCTCCAGATGGAACTTGAATAAGCAGGTATCACGCAACTGTGCCCTATGTACTGACAGACCCGAAACTGTGGCACACTTCCTCCTTGAATGCCCGGACTATGTGCGCCCCAGATCCCACTGGCTCAAACCACTTTGTAGAGAGATGGGTACTCGTCAGCATTCGGTGGCTTTACGTATTCTATTAACTGATACAGCTCCTCCCATTGTTTGCGCTGTTTCTAAATTTTTAAAATGGGCATGGTTGATCCGCTTAAAAAGACTGTCTATATCGATTTAATGCCTTTTTAAATTTATTTATTATGTATAATTGCCATTTTTACTTGTTGTTTCTAATGTACAGTCTATGTTTTACGATGTGCTGTTTTATATATCTTTGTGTAATGCTTTTATGATATATGCATATCGAAATAAAGCAATCAACCAACCAATCAACCAACCAATATCGAGGTTAAATTAGTTCCATTGCTAATTTCAGCTAAAGAATATGTTATTTGAAGTTTGCAATTTGCTCAGAATAAACTATCGATAACATTATATTATCTAGCCTTTAATATAAGTACAAGCTCTCTATCTTTTATTCTAAGCAGATTAGTACCCAGAAGGTAAAACACACTGCTTAAATGCACCAAATCAATCCAACAGAGAGGTTACTTTATAATTTAGATGTAAGACATTCTTATCTGGAGAGTTTTTACCACACTTTCAGATATCTCTTTAACGCCGAATGCCATGAAGATTCGATGTTTCAACTCTCTACAAAGTCCTGTCATGCACACTGAATTGACATTCAAGTTATGGAAGACAGAGCTGCAGTTTAACCAATGTTTAAAGTTCTGAGATTTGGAAAGTTAGACATTGGCAAAGGGGTTGGCTTGATATGTGACATGTAAACAAACCTGATGCATATATTTCAAAATAAATACATAGTTGAATATATATAACTATACATTAGAATCCACAAATGCAAGAGTCATATTTGCAGCCAACCTTAAGCTGGGATTTTGTTAAAGAGAATTAAAATATCATTAAATAATTATCTCTGTGAGTCAATATGGTTGCAATTCACTGTACACACTCTTCAAATTACTTACCAGCACTCTCACTTTGAGAACATTTGTGTGGCTTTGTATTTTTTCATATATATAGTTCGTATAGATTTGAGGTAATCTGACAAATGCAGTAGGTGCATGCCAAAGTTGCTATAACAGAGAGAGAGAGGGAGAGAGAGAGAGAGAGACTGAAAGAGAGAGAGAGAAGAGAGGTGATTTCATTTTTATTCAGCATGTCATTAGCATATAATATATATAAATCTCCCATGCAGTAGATTGGACTCTAGCTATTTTCTTG
The DNA here is from genome assembly GCF_964261635.1 of Lissotriton helveticus. Taxonomy (NCBI): domain Eukaryota; kingdom Metazoa; phylum Chordata; class Amphibia; order Caudata; family Salamandridae; genus Lissotriton; species Lissotriton helveticus. Next base: position 936,244,836 of record NC_136063.1, on the reverse strand, counting down.
AAATAAAATGTGCTTTACTACCTATGATACATTAAAAATATACTCTGGTTGATTTATGAACCTATTTAAAAAGTTAAAGTCTATGCATTGAACGCTTCTGAGCGGAGGTGCTTCTCTTGGTTACCCAGATTTGTTCAGTGTCCCAGCCAATAGACCCTTTAGCACTTTTATTAGGGGAAGCGGGGAGGATTCTGTCTACCCATACACAACCCCTCGGGCCGGTTGCTCACCTTCTTCCTCATGGCAGCAAGGTTAACCATAGCCTATAACTAGAAGGATGCCCTTCCACCTCGTCTATCTCTGTGGTGTACTAAGATATGGCATTTGTACGTTATGGAATGAATGAATGCAGTGAATTCAGACACAATGTATAAGTTTGAAGGAACCCCCTGGCTGCCCTTTATGACTCACATTTAGAATGATAGAGCAAGAATGAACATAAACACCACTACACCTACAATTCTACAACAAGCTCATGTGAGGGGGCTCTCTCGCCATCCAAAAGAAAATTGGACAGGTAGGGTGGTGAGTTTTACAGACAAGGTCTGGCACTGCTGCCACTGTGTAACGACGATCTACTTGCCTAATGGTTTTGCCCATGCTTGAGATGGTCGATATGATGCATTGCCTTGGCTGAAATTGTGATGCTGTCACCTCACTGGTTTATGTCCTTTTCCTTTTTTCCTGGTGCTGCGATCATCCTGGATTTCTTCCCCTGTGTTTGTGTTTTTTAAAATGTTAACTCTCTCTTTCTGTGTTGTTAAAAAATGTATACATTAAAGTTGTTTTTTTTAAACTGTACATTGTTAATTTCCTCCTGCACTTTGAGTTAGTTTGTGATTTTTTGAGGAATTGCCAGGCCTTCGATGACTACTAATGTAATATACTTCTATGGGTTGAGGGGCAGAAACAGGACAGTCACCAAGTATTGTAGCTGCTGAGTCCACCTGCCACGCCCATCCATCACCTCATTGCTTTTACTACCAAGAGGTCTACCAAGCTGTCAGGAAATCATGTGGCTGTGGTAACCACCAGCAAACATGTGAGGGGAAGGCCTGCCCATTTACAGTGGGCCGGCTGACACCCTCTTCGCCACCTTTCATTCTGTCTGGAACCATGTACACTTTAGTGATACAGGACAGGAAATTTGTAAAAATGACCCCCAAGAGAAAGATTTTGGGTCCCTAGTTAGATTTGCCCTGCCCCTGAGTACTTCTTTTGTTGCCGTTTTGGTGCATTTCTATTCACCCATTTAAAGATAAAAGAAAAATGTTCCTTTTCTGGATTTTTGTACATATCCATTAGTATCAATATCCAAGAATGTGATTGAATAGAATCCCCCTGGATATTGTTTGAGGACACTTGTCTTGTTTCTGTCACATTCGATTACAAACATGAAGATGTTTGCAAAGACAACGCCGAGAAACCAAGGCAAACTGGTTGTTTAACTCTCAAAACAAATGCTATAGCAGTGAACCTAAACAGCCGCAGTCATCTCCAAACCGATGGATCACTTTGGCTGCATGACGTTTCTTCACCTTGGATCCATGCAATGCTCCGCAATCAAGATTTAATTTGTGACTTTGTCTCAGTCCTGCATGACCAGATATCCTTTGTTGGCGCTTTGCGCCTTTTGGTGCTATTTTACCCAGAATCTTTCAGATTCAATGTCTCTGGCATACTGATTGGGCTTTTGGTATTTTGATCTTATTTTATTTAATAAATCTACTCTATTTTTCAAAAACCGATATAGGATCTTTTTGTGTGGTGTTTTAGCTATATTTTCAGTTTGAAGTGTTGCACAAATACTTTACACATTGCCTTCACGTTAAGCCTGACTGCTCTGTGTCAAGATACCAGTGGGTGAGCACAGGTTAATTTGGGGTTTGCTTATGCCTTACACTGAATAGGATGATGGTTGCTGCTTGACTAAGGCTCATCCTCCCATCAGCCATTAATCCAATTTCTAACACTAGCCATGAGAGAAAACAATATTCTTTTTTTATATATATACACATCTCTCTTCATGAACAATGGAAAAGATTAAAAAGAACAGTGTTAAAAGTGCCACAATTGCAAGAGTAGCAGTGTTTCATTGTATTTGACAATCTATCCTGGTGTTGCTGAGCACAAAGAGAGAGTAATAAAACAAAGATTGGCCTTTTTAGTCTGTTTTTGAAATGGAAGCCACAAAGAGCAATGGTTTATTAGTTATTTGTTATTATTTATAACATCTGTGCAGATGTAGCACCTCAGTGTCCTCCCTCTAGGCCTTGCCATTCATGATCACTGATGTTCACTACAGCATGGGGCCACTGATGATCATTCATGCCTCGTTACTGATCAGGACCATTTAGATGTATTACTAAATGGGCACAGTGACGGTTACTGCTGCCCAGAGCCGGCATTCATGCTCCTGACTGGCTGTGCTCATTAATTACTTTTGTGACAAATGTTTTTTACTACTATGAGGGACCATTTCAGGAAAATAGTGCCTAGGACAATTATTGCTGTTAGTTACATGAGAGTATTTATTACATGGGTTCTTTAAAATTATTCATGCATAGTTCCATTATTGGTCCTTTCTGACTCACCCCTTTGATACTAAAAATGAAGGCCTGCAAATTTATAACTGTTAATGCTGGGGACTAATAAGGTTAATTCCTTCAAGGGAACATAAGTCCTCATTAATGGTCATTACAGCCTGGGACCATAACTTATCGTTGATAAATGTGACCATTAAAGATCATGCCTGCTAGAACATATTGAACCGCATTAAGGCCGGCATCTACAGGATTGGGTTTTCAACCACAAAAAAACAATAACATTAATTTTAGTAAAAGGGAATCAATGAGTTTCAAAGATACAAAATATCTAAGAAAGAAATGTCTCGAACAGATTCATTGAAAAACAAAAATATATTCCCACTACCAAATTCTGCCTTCTGCCTTCCTTAGGTGGTACAAGATTACTTTCTCAGTGACTGCTCAGCTGACATTGCTGTTTTGTGAGAAAAAACATCATTAGTGAAGATTCCAACATTGGATGGACATTCAGTTAAGTTCTGAGATGTGAAGAAATATGCAGTCTTTAGGTAGCATTGATACAGACGTTCTGTTCATCTGGATGTAGTAATTTTCAACTGTAAATCTAGAGGTTTTCTTTCAAATTCCACATTTCTGTCAGTGGTGGCCCGTGCAGGTAAACTTGGAAGGTTTTGACGGCGCAGGGTGGGTGAAGGGGGTAAAAGTGACAAATGATGGGATTAGGAATGTAAAATGAATAAATAAATAAAACCACTTACCTTGTGCTCGCCGCATCGCTGAGTTGGTGGTTTTATTTATTAATTTATTTAACTTTCCCTATCCTGTCATTTGTCACTTTCACCCTCCACCCACCGCGCTGCGCTTACCTGCACAGGCCGCCACTGATTTCTGTCATGATGATCTGTTCTGCTGAGAAAATCTTATTGTCTGGATGAAATGGTTTACATGGTTAAAACAACTGGCATGGGCTCAACAAGTTTCTTAATAATTATTGTTGTGATTTCTTTGCTGAAGTGTACATGGAGGTTATAAGTACCCTACGTACTGTTTTTTTTCAGTTTTTTGCTCTCACAGAATCACATAAATGGATCAAATTAATTGGCATTCAAGGCGTTGTTGTTCAAGCCATAGAATGTTTCTGTAACAAAACTCATGATTAATAATGGTTGTATAAAAGTATCCTCTTGTGATACACCCTTTAAAATCACTTTTTATAAAGGAATAGGGGCCCTTAATAAAGGAATACACACAATTCAATGTGCATAGAGATACAGGGGGATATATGTATGTTATCCAAATAGAACTATCAAAAATATTTATTTGATAGAATAAAAAACAATGGTGTGGAAAAACAAACAAAGGATAGTCACATAAGACTCACAAACTCTGTCATAAGTGTGACAATTCTTATGTGTCGTAGAACGAAAAATGTTAACAATTGGGTCTAGGTACCATAGACGGTGAAGTTTTGGTCCTTAAAGACATTTTAAGATCATCAGCAAGACATACAAAGTTATGGCTGAGACAGAGATAGGGTTACGGCACATGTAACTTTGTTCCAACTACGGGCGAGAGGGGGGTATTCCCTTAGCCACATGTGAAATTAAAAGCAAGTGGAAGGGGATGAAATACCAGACAATGCTTGGATGATGACCAGTACTCATCGATATAGATGGTGGGGTCCAAGATTTTCTGGAAATAGTCACTTGAGGAAAATACGGGTGGTCTCATTTGAGTTAAAAATTATAGGTACAGGCCCGAATGGGAGCACCGGTGGTGATGCTGTCAAAGCATGTATGAGAGGGTGTAGTGATCATGACTGGGCACATGTGGACCTAAGCAACCAGGAACCACTCGGGTGAGCCTGTTGCTCGGATATGAATTTACCTTGAAAAAACAAAAGGCAAGAGGTGTTTGGCAAAACAGCAACTGATGGTTTAATCAAACACTTTAGCTAGGAGCAAAGTTACAGAAGAGAGTCTGAGGACTGTCTCAAAGCACAATCAATCTGAACAAGGTTTTATACATATCTTTGGGTATCGTAAAGTGCTTCCAATGCTCCTTTATTGGTAAAAGAATGCATGCCTTGTCTTTGGAGTCATAAATAGGGCTCTGATAACAAATGTAGGTGGGCCTCAACTTAGTGTGGACACATGGGGGGGTCAGTGCTTAACATGTCCAGATGTCAGGCAGGGAGGGATGTGTGATCAATGAGTGTGATGTATGTGCTGTGTCCTGATTGACTGTGTATTCCTAACTTCATGTGGCATCTGACTTTATGTTTGTTTGGGAAATGAGCACACCCCTCCGTCCATATGTGCTTTATTAGGGCCAATCTCTCTTGACCATTCTGGTGTTGCCTCACTTATCTGAGGGATTGACCTAAATTTCCTCTTCACGCATTTGTCTGCCGGCAATGTGCCACCCCACCCATGGCCTGTCCATCAGTAACCTCAGGCTTAGGTCTCAGCGCCTGCTTGACCACGTATTTCTGAGTTGGGGTTGATGGAGAGTTCACGACGGGTGAATTCAATAATGAAGATGCCATTTTGTTCATACATATAAATGTATCAATATAAGCATTGATTTTTATCAATATCAACAAGCCAAGGCCATTTATATTCACTTCAGGGATACGCAGAATAAAATAGATTGCTTAATTTCATAGTTGGCAATAGGGGCTAGTAAATTGGGACCTAAGTTAAGCAATGACCAGCAGGTTAGGAAGAGCCTTTTGTCATATTTCTAAAGTAGGTAGTATGGTATTGTTTTCTTCGTTCCATTACTTTTCGTTGGTTGCTGATTGATAAGTTAACACAAATGAGTTTCTGTCTCTTTTTTTCCACTACTACTGCGCAAAATAGGTCTTACCTCTAGATTTGTCACTTTGTTGCTGTATGAGATGCAAAGCATAGCCAGACATTTGGGCTAGTCTAACATGTTTCTGTAGATGTTATTTTACAAGATTACTCATTACTACAGATATGATTCACTCCAACTACTTAACACCAGATGATGCGGGGTTGAGTGCCCTGTACATGACACAACATCCATTTTAAACACACACGGCTTGTTCTATCGATCTTTTACGATATTCTGTTCTTGAATGAAGAGTAGCACATTAAGAAAAGGGTGGAAAAACTCTTACTTAGTGTTTCAACTTGTGTATTGAATGGTAGCATTCATAGTGTTGATATAAGTGGAAAATATTCCATTATGTTTTTACTTTCTGCATTTGATGCTAACAATATTTCAACAATGTATCTTAGCCACACCAGAGTGTTGTTAATGGCAGTAAGAAATAGACAATGCTGTGCTTTTCCCTGAACATGTTCACAAAGGATAAAGCCACCTGAGGTCCGTTTCATCAGAGAGTTTTCACCATGGAAGATATTTTTGTTGATTTTGGGGACGAGTCTTGATAGATTGATCCTAAATTGGTGTAAAGTACAGATTGCTAGACCAACACAACTGTTGTTAAAGTATTCTGAAAATGTAAATCTTTTTTAAAATATGTATGAATGTCTCATGTTTGCGTTAATATTTCTTTAGGTACATGGCACATTGTAAACATACCGACCCTTGCTTAAGTAGTTTATTCCACTTAGTGATCGGAGAGCTCCAGTTAAGTCATTACCTGTGCTTTTATCTAAAGCCGCTGCAGTTGGTTGGTGCTCTGCAGTCTATTGTGTCTGATGAACCACCTGATGTTTTTATGATATTTACAAGGCTTACACTAAACTAAACTAAAATTTTGAAAATGTAATTGAATCATTTATGAGGTAATGAGATGAATGGGGGTATATTAAGTTTTATGCACTGACATGAAAAAATAAAAGCAGAATTATTGTTGTTTACTCTCGTCATAAGATGATGTATTACAGAATTCTACAAAGACTCGCCTAAAAACAAATTGTAAAAGGACATTATCATTATGATCCAAATCCTAAAAACGTCTGAAAATCTCCAGTTATCATTGACTACATGCCAATAACTCTGCCCAATGCACTATTCAGGACATCACATATCACAGATGACATAGTACATGTCAACATCCATGATATCCCTGGTGACCTCACTTAGCAGATAACCATGGTCCTCATAAGTGGCATCTCTAAGCAGCTCACTGACCCTGAAGCCACTGTTGTTTTGAGTACAGGTATAATGCCCTTAAGATGAACCCTGAGCACAAGGCCCTAGCCCCAAATACCACTGGACATGACTTTCAGCTATGGTCAGAAAGCCATCATTGCTTTTCTTGCCCATAGGCCGTAGTGACTGCAGTGCTCTATCTTAGGTCATGCCTTGTGAGGATGTCTGAGCTTTTACCAGCCCGTGAGTTCATCCCTGCTTTTCCACAGCCCTATACGATCTGAACACAGAACCTGGGCTTTGTACACACCATGTGTCCAGCTTCCCCTGCCCTTGGAGTCCACAGGAGCTCTAGGTACATGGTTTGGCCTTTTAGTAGAAGGACTGTGTACTTTTGTTTGAAACGTCCATGCACATAGATTGTATTTGAAAAGGACTGTAATTTGTGAAGAACTGTGTGGGAGGTGCACCAGTCAATCAATTTTTTTCAGTGTGGTTATTTGTCTTTTTTTGAGAAAAATACATATGTTTAATGAGCATTGATAATGTTAATGTTCAGAAAATCTAAACTGAATCATGTTCTTAACTCCACACATGCATAACTCGCACCTTGCATACATTACGCATAACTAAGGGTGGGAAAATGGGCACTGGTCATCATTCTGTGTGAATGTCATAGTTAGGCATGCATATCTTAAATAACGTGTACCTTCAATGTGAAACTCACATAGGTATATGTCAATCAACAAAAATACAGAAGCTACTTATACGTGGGAGCATATTTTCAACAATCTTTTATGAATTAGCCCCCCCGACTGTAGTTTTCTCCAAAGCCAAAATGGTCAGAATTATGTGATACTTTCTGATCGTGAAGCTCTGGTTTATATAATGTGCAAAGAATTTCAGCTCAGTAATAGGCAACTTCATAATACACTAGCTATAATGTTAGCAGCAAGACTTTTAAATGGAATTGATGAGGGCAAATGAACATCAAACAGGATCTTGGTGCCATTTGTTCTACAGCACTTTTTATCACCACGTCAAAATAACTATATATGTTTCGCACTATTAGCACTGATTGGATTTTTTACAGCCTTCGGGAAAGTGATAAGCTAATAACATTGCAACAGTAAAAGACATAATGGGTTTTGCATCTTACATCCACTTTTCCTTCCGGGATCAATAAGGAGGAACGGGTATTTGTAATTATGAATTATTAATAATCCTGTGAATATATAATATAGAAGAGCAGAGCCGATCACTAAAATGTACATGTATATTTTCTAATTAAATATGTGGTCCAGGTTAATTATAAATGAACCTCAAGCTGTGATCCTGTCATGGCAGAAACCTGGAAGAAGATGATGCGGTGTTTCCATCAGGAAGCGAGGAGAGTACTACTGAGATTGTGGGGGAGAGGCCCATAAACAGAGCCCAGCACCGTAGATGGGCCCTGTGATGTATAGGATGAGTATGTGGCTTTTGAAAGAATATCTGCTGCTCCATTGCACTTCCCACCTAATGCTGATATCAGTGGAGATAGGAATGATCTTAGATGGAGGGGCAATGCCATTTTAAAGAGCTGTATCATCCTTCTAAAAAGCGTTGACATAGCCAAGTGATGATAAAGAGATGCAATCACTAAAGTGCACTGAGTTGCAGGTGAGAATGTGAAGGTCTGTCTGTGAAACACACTGCAGAAGCTGGGGTAGGACTGAAAAGGGGGAGAGTGGCTCAGAATATTCCAACCTGGTCCATTGAGTACATCTTTACAAGATATATGTTATGAAATGAGGCCAGGCAGACATACAGTGAGTAGTTATGTGTACTCTTTGTTAAAAAAGCTGTCTTGTGGACTTATGATTTGGTGCCCCATAGAGATCAGATTTGTTTTTGAGACGGTCATAGTAGTTTGTCTAAGTTTAGTGGCTAGCATGTAGTTAGAAAACAAATGGGGGTGCACGACTTTAACAAAGTCCAGTAGACCGAAGATATTTGAAAAATAGTCACTTTTTTATTAGATCAGAATTTTTCCAAAATATAAAATCAGTTGAGAAAGAGTAACAGCCAACGCGTTTCGCTCCCAAGAAGAGAGCTTCCTCAGGGCTGAAACCAGAAACAAACATAAAAATATATAAATAACAAATATAAAAACAACATGTATAGGCAAAAGTACAAAGAACACAGAGAAAAGTAGTTGGATCGTGGCTCATAAAGACATCTACCCAAATCATTTCAGAAGTAACTGGGCCTTCTAATCTTAATGGTGTGCTAACAAGACATCCAGCATTATCACCCCTTACCTAGCAGTACCTATTTCAGCAAAGCAGGAAACCAGCATTGACGTTTGTGTGATGAAGAGGTGAAAAGTAAATTTCTCACTCCTAGCACACAGGGAGTGGGTGCAACCTAACCATATTGACGCCGACGAGCTTAAAGGCGAGTAACTTGACCTCTTTTAAATAAGGGAATATATATATATATATATATATATATATATATATATATATATATATATATATATATATATATATATATATATATATATATATATATATATATATATATATATATATATATATATATATTTTTTTTTTTTTTTATATTTGTAATTACAAAGTTACCAAGTTACCATAATCCAAAAAAAGATACATAGGGAATACACCCCCTCATAGCAAAAATGAGAAATAAGAAAAACTGTATTTTTGTATATGTGCTAATGGGACTTTGGTACTAGAGTCAATTAATGAAATGTTGCGTGCACAATAATAATGATATGTTTGTTGCTGTTCAATGTTTTTAATTTGCACTAGAGCACTTTATATTCGCCATAGAAACCAATGTAATATATGTGGAATACTACACTCCAAGATGGCCACCACTTTTACTTAGTTTTACCATCTTCTATGTTGTTGGAAAATGAAATGTGTGGTGGGGTTTAAAATGGCGATCATTCCTATACACAAACTGACACTGACGAAGCTTTCACTGCGAAACGCATCTGTCGAGGGTGAAAGGGGGTTTGTATTAAACAATCTAGCAACTGGATACCCGTGTGCTTGCCATCTTTATCAACAGGATTGTTGATTTGTGCTGCTGTGTTTAAGCGTCTCACCAGCGCTGGCGGAGAGCACCCGGGACGCTGTGGAGCGACGGCGGTGAAGAACCTGTGCTGCCATTAATTTTGGCCGTCAGCCCCGAGGCGATTGGAGCGGATAGACAGAAAGGAGAGACAAACGTCGGTCTCCTACAAGCAAGGACTGTGGGATAGAGGAGCGAACGATTCACCCGTAGTACGAGGCGATACGCGAGGAGGACGTCTGTGGACTTCTGACAAGCGCCGACACCGACTGCGGTGAGTGAACCTCGTCTCGTCTCTAGCACCCTGATTATCAAACACGCCCAGCCTCTGTCCCGTGAGGTACCGAACAATGTTTACAAACCCCCGATAAGTGAGTGGAACACCACCGCCCTGGAATACGAATATCAGATAAAAAGTGCACACAGTTAAAAGTCACAATGTCCAACATGGGAGATATTACAGGAGAAAGGGAGGCGGCGTCAAACGCAATGTTTGTGTCGGTCACTGATAAACCGGCAAGCACTACTAACACCGCTACACTGACAACCACAACCAGCAACCTAAAAACGCTGTTTCAAAAACTAGAAAGGTTGCAAGAATGTGAGGTCAGGAAGTGGTGGGAGGCCACCTCTCTGGAAAGGTATATAGACTGCAATCGAATCCCCAGAGGTCTCCGAATATATACCATACCTTCCTATGAAAATCCTGACCCAGCTCTCTTAAAAGACTGGGCTGAATACACGGCAGAATCATCTAAGGGGATGGTCCGGATGCTCATCAATTATGCATGGAGCGACCGAGACAAATGCATCAAAGATATAGCGGACCTGGAGGAAACAATTGCAAAAGAAAAAGACACTAAAGCCAGCGATGAGCTAAGGACCGCCATGGCAAAAAGATTAAAAGAATATGAAATGGGCATTCGGAAAAGAAAACAAACGAAATTTCAAAGGGACAAACAGGACTATTTATCTGGCAGAATTTTAACGTTCGCACGGAAGTTCAATGCCACAAGAAAAAGACTTGCGCAAAACAATGGGGTACAACTGCTGTGGAAACCGAAGAGTCTGAGATGGAAACATCGGATGGAGAACAATCTGTTGTATCCCTGACTAAAGAGAAAAAACAGCAAAACCTTTTTTCAGCGAGTACCAAGTATTTAAAGAAACTCGCCAGCGGCCACAATTAAGAAATCATCCCCCCCAACAAAATCAAAGAGGAGGAGAAGGCGGGGGAAAAGGCACAAGGGGAGATTCACAGGCAACTACCACCCCGATGGTAACACGGAGTGTTTCCAATCGAAGGAGAAAATAACTCAGGTGGAAGACAGCAACATCATCAACTTGTCAAAAAGAAGTCTGACAGGAGATGAAATGATGGTACTCAAAAAAGGTTTAAGGTTTTGCCCTGCAAGTGAATTCAATCTTGTGGATACAAAAATAGACTTATTTAGATACATAAGAAAACTGAAATTTAAAAAAATATTTCTCCAACGTCCGAAAAATGTGGAAGTGGGAACACATTTAGATTCAACCACGGTGGAATCCACGGATGAGACATCAGAAGATACTCTTTTGAATGTTCTATTGACCCCTACACAAGAAATTCAGAATCAGGAGTCACAATTGGAGAATATGAATCATGTATCTACAATGCAAGTGAGGGACCCGAGCGATCTAAAGAAAAAATCTAGAAAACTGCCTAATGCGTCCCATGATGCAATCGATGTTTTTAACGAAGCTGTATTGATAGACCTGGAAAAAATGGCAAGTGGCAAAATGGATATGAGAACTTCCAATATTACAAGAAGGGAATGGGAAGCGATTAGATCTCTCAAGAATGACAAAACGATTGAGATAAAGCCCTCAGATAAAGGTGGGAACATTGTTATTTCAAGTAAGGAGAATTACGAATTAGAAGCACTAAGGCAACTGAAAGACACTGAGTGCTACATCACTGTAAAGAGAGAAGAATACGTAAAGAGCACCATAGAATACCAGGCATTATTAAATAGTTGGAAAGAAGATGGTATGCTCAGTTCAGATGAATATACTTTTCTCCAGTGTGAATCACCAGTGCTACCCACCTTTTATCACTTGCCGAAGATTCAGAAAAATGCCAAAAGACCACCAGGGAGGCCGATTGTATCGGCAATCGGCAGCCTCTTAGAGAACACCTCTCGATTCATTGATTCTTATCTTGCCCCTATTGTGAAGGACTTACCCTCATATGTGAGGGACACACAAGACTTCCTTCGCATAATGGACAGCATCTCATGAGAACAAAACATGCTTTTAATAACACTTGATGTTGTCAATTTATACACATGTATAGATCACGAAAGTGGCTTAAGAGCGACAAAGTGGTTCCTGGATAGGAAACATGATAAATTTCAGAAACACAGTGGTATGTTACTAAGTATGATGAGATTCTGTTTATATAACAATTTTTTCCTTTTTTCCGGCCAACTATACAGACAAATAAGGGGTACTTCTATGGGCTTGTGCTTCTCCCCCAGCTACGCGAACTTGTTCGTGGGCTGGTGGGAGAGGCACGAGGCATGGGGAGGCACTAATGAAAGGTGGAGTGAAAGGATCTTGATGTGGACAAGATATATAGATGATCTTTTTATTGTTTGGCGTGGTGACCGGACCTCAGCGGAGGAATATATCACCACCCTGAACAATAATTATCTCAATTTAAGATTCACTAGCACCATCAGTGAAATGAATGTATGCTATCTTGACTTGGAGGTATTCGTGGGGAATGATACTCTCCAAACTCGACTCTATAGGAAGCCAACGGCGGGCAATGCCGTGTTACACGCGGCAAGCCACCACCCTAAGAGTCTTATTAAGAACATACCTTATGGTGAATATCTACGCCTTAAAAGAAATTGTTCAGCTGAGAAAGATTTTCAAAATGCAAAAAATGATGCAAGTGATAGGTTCCTAGCTAGGGGCTATTCTAAGAACATTCTAAATAAGGCAGCTGTAAAAGCATCAGGTACCAATAGGAGGGATCTCCTAGTGGTGAAAGAGGCGCAGATAGAAAATGACCAAGTCAGAATGATCACCACTTTTAATATCAAATCGGGTGATCTAGTCCACACTTTCAAGAAAAATTGGCATATTTTACATACGGACAACATCTTGAAAAAACATTTGTCAGATAGGCCGATGATAACTTATCGACGATGCCAGTCCTTATCAGATCATCTTATCCACAGTCATTTCTCCCCCCAGACTGAATCCCCGGCCGTTAACAACATAAAGGGGTTCTTTCCATGCCTACGCTGCAAAGCCTGTAAGTATAGCAAAAAAGTTAAAGAGTATCCAGGTAGAACAGGAGAAGAAAAACAGAATAGGAAAATTACCAAACATCTTAATTGCAACTCAGACTATACGGTCTATTGTTTAGAGTGTCCATGTAAAAAACGCTACATAGGTAGCACTATCAACCCCACGAAACTGAGGATACTGGAGCATATGAGAGCTATCGCGAATAAGGGCAAGTCCTATCCGGTAGCTCGTCATTTTGCCGAATTTCATTGAAGTAACAGGGATCTCCTCAGTTTCTATTGCATAGACCAAGTCAAACGTCTAGAACGTGGAGGGGACAGGGAAAAGGCACTCCGCATCGCAGAATCCAGGTACATCATTGACCTCAAAAGAATGACACCGTGGGGCCTTAATAATGATGAGGAGATGTGGGTGCACTTATAAATGAGGAAGAGTTGCTATCCTATGGTTCAAAACTGGGTAATGAAAAAAGTAATCATCATGACTATACTCCAATATATGTGACATTGTATGATATGTAAACTCTAGGGGGATTCGAGCCCATACAGGGCGAGACCACGACTGTAATTACAAAGTTACCAAGTTCCCACAATCCAAAAAAAAGATACTTAGGGAATACACCCCCTCATAGCAAAAATGAGAAATAAGAAAAACTGTATTTTTGTATATGTGCTAATGGGACTTTGGTACTAGAGTCAATTAATGAAATGTTGCGTGCACAATAATAATTATATGTTTGTTGCTGTTCAATGTTTTTAATTTGCACTAGAGCACTTTATATTCGCCATAGAAACCAATGTAATATATGTGGAATACTACACTCCAAGATGGCCACCACTTTTACTTAGTTTTACCATCTTCTATGTTGTTGGAAAATGAAATGTGTAGTGGGGTTTAAAATGGCGATCATTCCTATGCACAAACTGACACTGACGAAGCTTTTACTGCGAAACACATCTGTCGAGGGTGAAAGGGGGTTTGTAATAAACAATCTAGCAACTGGATACCTGTGTGCTTGCCATCTTTATCAACAGGATTGTTGATTTGTGCTGCTATATATATATATATATATATATATATATATATATATATATATATATATAATTCACTGACAAAACCATAGGTTAGAGACCATATATAGTTAGCTGGACATTTTATTGACATAAAACCAATGAAATTCCATATATAGTTAGTTGCACTAACTATATATCGCGCACCCGCAATCCACTGCTGATGATGTCACATATTACATCATTCATGACATGGTCAAAGACATCACTGATGACATCACTGATGACATCTCAAATGACATCACTGATGACATCACTGATGACATCTCAAATGACATCACTGATGACTACATCCAGTGACTGTATAAGTCTGTAAAGTTAAAATATGTCTTACATATTGAAGAATTAGTGGATGTATAAGTGTCTGGACGAAGGATTTAGTAGGTGCATGACTGAATGTATGAGTGAGTGATTAAATGTGTCTCACTGAGTGCATGGGTTAGTGACTAAACTGTCTTAATTTGTGCATCATTATGTCTGTTGTTCTGTAAACTGCTGCATGTGTTGATCAGTAGCTATATGAGTAACTATATGGGTTATTGATTGATTGCCCAAGTATTTGTATGGGAGACTGAGTGTGTGTGTGGCTAGCTGGGAGGTGTGTGACTCTGTGCAGATCAATCTGTACTTGTATCAATGATTGTATAAGAAACTAAGTATGTGTTAGTACATGTTTGAAAATGTAAGGTGCTCTATGTTTAACTGTATAGACAAGAAAATGGAAGTCTCATTGATTCTTTACAGGACTGACTAGGTGTGTAAGTAACTCCATGGATGAGTGGCAGACTGTGAGTGTCTGTATAGGTGTATGAGTGCATATGATAGTGTTGTAAAGATGAGTGATTGTATGTATGAATGATTGTATGGGTGAATGAGTGAAGGTGTGTGTAGACGTAGCAATCAGTGAGTGCGTATGTAGTAACTAGTATTGGTGTGTCAATGGTTTCAAAAATTATACTCTTTTTAACACTGGGTGAAACAGAGGTTATATTAAAATGTGAGGAGATGCATTGTATTGTCACATGAATGATATCATCAGTGATGTGGTCATTGATGTCAAATGAGATGTCATCAGTGATGTCATCAGTGATGTCATTTGAGATGTCATCAGTGATGTCATCAGTGATGTCACTGACCATGTCATGAATGATGTAATATGTGACATCATCAGCAGTGGATTGCGGGTGCGCGATATATAGTTAGTGCAACTAACTATATATGGAATTTCATTGGTTTTATGTCAATAAAATGTCCAGCTAACTATATATGGTCTCTAACCTATGGTTTTTTCAGTGAATTTTCAAGGTTTTGTAAATGCTAATTCCTAACTATATATGGTCTATAACCTATGGTTTTTTCAGTGAATTTTCAAGGTTTTGTAAATGCTAATTCCTAACTATATATGGTCTATAACCTATGGTTTTTTCAGTGAATATATATTAAACTCTTCCCTCACTTTTTTTCAAATGAAAACCCTTCCCCCTCTGCCCTTTCTGCCTATTTTCCATAGCAACCACCTCTTGGAAAAACTCTGGTGTTTGCAAGTTCACACAACAATGTTGCAATTGAACTCTGAACTCTCAGTGCACCTGCATATCCAGTGCATTCTTTCATTTAATGATTTTTTATTGACCACTCAAAATACATCTTTCAAAGAACACATCTGTGCACCCTAACTTTCTGTTTTCATCAATCAAAATCCACCAATCACTGTTACTGCTTCATGAACACAGAAACTCCACAGTTTTTTTTTCATTTTACACTCTCATTTTTTCAACTGCCATTTCATTGCCACACTTCATCTGACTGCAGGAGAACCTTCTCTCACCATGTTTTCTGTCTGGATTGTTGGTCATAGTTATATTCACTGGGCTCAAAGGTACGTTGAAAGCAGGAATTTACCTAACCTCAATTTACAAGATGTGGAAATTAAGTGGTTTGGCCACAGAGGATTAAAATGTCACCAATTGATACCATTGGTGAAAACCTTTATGCATTTGCCAAAACCTGACCTGTTAATTGTGCACTGTGGAGGTAATGACTTGGGCACTTTGACTGGTGTAGGTCTGGAAATGCTTTTAAAGGACACCTTTGAGCAATTAATGGCACTTTTTCCTCAGACTGCCTTGGTATATTCAAATATATGCCAAAGACAGAAATGGAGGTGGTCAAACCAATTTTGTCCACAAATTGAGAAGTCGAGGAAGCATGTAAACAAATCTGTTTCAGCTTACATGAGAGACCATGGAATGGGCTCCCTGTACAACAATAACTTGCGTTACTACATGCAAGATATCTACAGAGGAGATGGAGTTCACTTCTCAGATGAGGGCAACAGAGTTTTCACTCTGAATTTAAGAATGTGCATTGGTACCTACTTATAAGTACCTAAATGTACCATAAACCCAAAAGCTCTTCTCAGAGCTACCCTACATCTAATCACTCACAATTATTATTTTACTCTAACTTTTTTCACTAATTTTCAACAAAGTACGCTCCCTGGGGCGCTACCCGGTACGCGTACCGGGAGCTAACCTCGCGAAATTTTTTTTTAAAAATGTTTTTTTTTCGCACATATAAACCTCCTCAGCCACCCTCAGAAAACCTAGGGGGTCAAGATAACTCTACCGTGCCCCCTTCTACCCATTCCGAACATTATTTGCCCTCCATCTTGTATCTTAATTCGACCGAAACACAAAATGGTGGACTCCCGGAACGCTTAAGGTCCGCGAACCGAGGCGCTCAACGGTTCGCGTACCGGGTCGCTCCCTGGGAAGATAAAGGAAATAAAAAATAATCAAAAAATCCAACAATCAATTAACATACAGCATTTGAAAAGACTATCATTCATTTTTCATTGTAGTACGCTCCCCAGAACGCTTCCCGGTTCGCGGACCGGGCGCTAACCACGAAAAAAAACAAAAAATTTTTTTATTTTTTTTTGCCCCGCGGGGCCCCTTTAAAACCTCCACATTAAACCTAGGGGGTCAGCGAGGATCTACTATGCCCCCTTATAGTTATTTCCCCCTTTGTTTTGGCCTCCTCTTGTCTCTCGATCCTACCGAGAGACAAGATGGCGGCCGCTCCGGACTGTTTAGAATGTTGACAGACACCGGAGAGCCAATCAGCTTCGCTACGCGAAGTTCCGGTACGCTTAAGGTCCGCGAACCGGGGCGCTGCCCGGTCCGCGCTTACAGATATATATCTTTTTTTGAACGTTAATTTCTCAAAATCCACTGCAGCACATATATTGAGACCTACAAAAGGCACATCGGGCTACCAGTCCCTACAATTTAGCCAAGTTTCGTGCAAATCCATTCAGCCGTTCGGGCTAAAAGTGAGGCTAACCGCCCTATGGAAAACTCAATGTTAAAAACACGTTTTGGGACCCCCCTTTTTTCTCGGCCCCCCCTGGACGAACCCCCCCCAAATTTTCAGGGGCTGCTCAGAAACAAAATGTTCCATTTTCCAGAAAATTTCAGCCAATTCCGTCCACAAACGCCAAAGTTATTAGACATAGAATTTTCAAAAATCCCATTGGGAAAAAATCCTAACTATATATACCTACTGGCGACCGCCAGTAGGTAATATATATATATATATACATATATATGTTTAACTATAAATGTCCAGAGGCATAGTCCACATATATCCCTACGCACATTCTTCTGGGTAACACACGGATGAATATGTCTGAAGTAAAAAGGTTGGGTGTAAACGCAATTTCCACTCAACTCGGAATATGGAATCAGATGCAAACATCATATGCATATGGTTTCATCATTACCACAGCACTCAGAGGAGCCCATAAGTGTATAGGTGATAATGGGAGTGAATGTTATTGTTGTGTTGAAATGGTTATCTGGGATTTTCAGTTTTGTCTGTGTGTGCCTGAGAGTATCAGGTGGGATTCAGATCTAGCATGACTGAGGCTTGCACTGTTAGTGATGGATAAAGGTCTAGTGAGTTCAGAGGGTGAGGTTAGCAGTAAGCACAGAAGGTAAAAGACAACCACGATTCATTAGACAGTGCAATAAGGGAAATTGATCCTGATAAGTTGTGTAGGAGGTGAGTTGCAGGAAAGTATGTAAAATTAGAAACTCACACAGCTGAAATGCAAACTTAGGAGACCAGCTGCATAGAGGAACCAAGCAGAGCTCAATTTAAGGACAACTCCAGAAACACTTTGTCCCAAAACTATGGAAAAGTTCTATCCAAGAGGTAGATACATTTGGAATTAGCTTGGTGTGTGGATGCTGGAATACTATTTGGTTACTATTTGTAGTGAGCACTTTGAAACACGAGCAGATAATATCCTTGAATTGGATACAAACTTAAACATAAAGAGAGACAGAGAGAGATTGGGAGCTAGCACGTTAGCTAGAGGCAGCGAATGTGAACTTGGCCTGGGGAGCAGTGCCCTTCAGAGTCATCGGCAATATCCTGTCCTATAGGGGTAAGTGAGAACTCTGCATTTTAATCTTCAGTAATTCCCAAATGCTGAGGGTCAAAAAAGCTATGTTAACTCTTTGAGAGTCAACAACTGTGCCAGTTCTCAGCTTGTGTCATCATCGGTTCCCTACTGGTCGGTGGCTATGTTTTGTAAGAACACCAGAGGACCACTGCCTGCTACCCTAATGCCCCAAAAAGATTTCCTCAAGAATGCTAGGCCACAGGTGGAGCTTCCCATATGCAAATTGATTACCCCCCAAGGCAGAGGTCAGTAATGGATCAATGATGTCCACAACTGAAGTAACAGACCATTACCATACTCATTTGCCAATCCCAAATAGGAGGGGTGGCTCTTTCACACACCCAGCTATGAGCAATTCATAATGGATCACAAAATAATTTTTTTTCTGACTCATAAAAAATTCTGACACTTTTAGAAAGGTTTTTTGTGTTTACCACCTGGATTTTTGCAATTTGCAGTTTGTGACTGCAAAACTCCTTTGCATTGTAGTCACTTTATTGTAACAGTTGGCGTGTTTGTGGTCTCAGGTTTTATTTTTGTTGCTAGACGTGTTGCAGAAACACACAGAACACGAACAGATGGGTTTTTGATGAGTGAGGATAAGGCTGGGGCTAGGACCGATGAAAGGAGGATTGTAAGTATTTGTCATGCTGCCTGTATAGAGAAGGGATTAATTATGCATTCCTTTTTTAGTGCAATGGATGTGGAGATTTATAGTGGAAATTATTTCCCCAAACTCATTTAAAACATGATCGTATGGTAAGTCCATATGTTGTTCTGATGTGGTTGTGATGCAGGCTGAATTATTTTCCCCAAACATTAGTTTAGTGATATTTCTTAATGTGCCTTTCTCTGACACAAGAGCACATTTTGGTAGGACTTTGTTACTAGTGTCTAAAGGTTAAATATCCAAAAGTGATGGGTTATATCATGTATAACTGGAAATTACACAACTAGAAATCAAAATAATGCTTTCAAAATTAACTTATTTCATTATTGGCAATTCAAAAATATGTATCAAATAAAATGGTATTCTTCCTTCCCTAATGGCTGTTGGTGCTTCAGCACTACACCTTCAAGACACTGCTTCTGTCTTCGAGACAATTGGTCTACAGAAGACACATCATGCCCCACAACTATAGTGACGAGGCAGAGGGGTCTCTGTGTTCATAGTGACAGAACAGGAAATAGGCAGCCCACAGTGGTAGGCTACTGCCTCCCCCGGGCCGTCTTGCTGGAAACAACCCCTCTATACAACAGATCAAGTAAGTGCATGTGGCAGTCAGACATGAATATGGAGCTGCTGGCAGGCTGTGCTAGCCAAAGGGTACTTTGTGAAGGTTGGCGCATGGGATAAAGGCTTGGCATTGTAGCTGGCCATTTAGTCTGAATCATAGGAGACCCAGAGCCAACTTAATGTCAGACTCAACACAGAAGAGAGCCACTGCATAGATCTCAGACCCTCCTCACAGAAATAATGAAAATAACCACCCTGGTGTAAGCGGAGCACAACACTGTGATGTTCATAAATAAAGCACATGATGACTTGATCTGTGATCAGTGCTTAGTTTGGAAGCCTGTAGTTTTTGGTGCTCAGCACCAACACTTAATTATCAACACTGGCGATTCTCATGAGCACCAGTTAAGGACACATTCTTGTACAGACAGATTAAGTGATTTGCCCAGAATCACAGGCTGTTGAGCCAACGGAGAGAGTTGAACCTGGTTCTCCAGCTCCGAAGTTGGCAGCTCTGGTCAGTACGCTACATCCACTCTCCACTTTTGTCATTAGTAGATGGTTTTGTTTTTGGTGGCGCTCACAGGAGAAATTGCCTGGTGCAAGTTGTACCTAACGAGAGCCTAGCACTTATTTTTTTAGAAAATAACCACTGTCAGTGACCCAACACTATCTCCCCAGAAAGCAAGCAATATAAAGACTAGTTTCTAGAGAAAGACCTCTGATCCAGAGGATATTAAGATTAGGAATGATACCATAATTACAGAAGTACAATTAGTTTCAATTCATCACATACTGGTATAGGTGGATCATCGCCCACCACAATACAGTTAGTTAACTTTTGAGCAATCCCATAATCCATTTTTAAATTAATGTGCACTACTACTCAACAGAAAAACAGAAGTGAATTAGCAAATTGAACCATTTTAGAAGTGTGGCACTGTATGCCCTTAGTACTTTAAGATATACAGAGAATAATTTTAAGACATGCCCTTTTGGAAATGCCTGACATCCCCATTTTTATGAGGAACATGGAATCTGGCATTTGGTGTCTAGTCAAACACAGGGGCATATTATCAAGAAAGGGCGTTACATTATCGCCGCTTTTATCGGCAGGAAACTGCAGATAAAGCGGCGATAATGGGCTTGATAATATGCTCTATGAATTCCAATCGTAGCCCATGTTAGATATGAAGACATCTAACATGGGCTACGATTGGAATTCATAGAGTATATTATCAAGCCCTTTATCGCCGCTTTATCGGCAGTTTCCGGCCGATAAAAGCGGCGATAATGTAACGCCCCACAGACTTTCCAATGTTTGGAACTGTTACGAAGCATTCTAAAACTTTGTATTAAGAATACCTTGGCGCAGATTTAACAACATTTCATGCAGCACATCAAGTCACCTTGCTGCGCTCCGCTGCATGAAAGGGCAGGAATACACCATAGTTAACATGATATGGCATATTTCTGTCCTTTCCTTGCACTGGCACACAATGTGCTGCCAAGAGCCAACACAGGCACCCTTGTGTCATATTGCAAAGGAGGCCTGGGTTGTAGACAGGATTGTTTTTGAGCATGAAGAGGCACCTTCCTTCCCAAAAACAACACTTAGAGGCGTTTTTCTCTTTCTAAGTGTGCTGCAGAAAAGACGAGGCGAAATATAGATATTTCTCCTGGTTATACCTCACCTGGGGAGGCATAGTATTTTGACGCAGTTCCAAGTCTACAAATAAAGGTAGATCTGTCTATGTGCAAAATCCATGGGTGGATGCATGAGAACACCCATGCTCCACCCATGGAAAACCTTCTTGGGGCAGGGTAACTCAATGCAGTGATTTGCGCTGCATTACTCTAGATTTATCAAGCCACGCAAGGTGGCCATGCATGGCTTGATAAATCTGACTTAGTATAAGTCATACATAAAACCAAAGCTCTCAGGTGTATTTGAAAAGGAAGTATAATGTCCACACAGTTCGGACTTTTTAACAAACACAGGGGTATATTATCAACGCTGTGCAAAAAATATCGCACAGCGTTGATAACGTGGAAAAATCTATCGCCTATTTCACATCGCCTGTTAGCAGCGTATTCACAACGCTAAAGCCAACAGGCGATGTGAAATCGTCGATAGGTGGCATTAGCGCGTGAAAACAAGCGCTGTTTTCACGCGCTAATGTGTGCCTTGATAATATGGGGGGGTGGATTCAGCTTTATGATCCACCCCCTCATGTTAGCAATGCCTAACACGTACTAAAAGAAGGCGTTGGGAGACCTGCGATAGACGCGTTTATCGCAGGTTCCTTCTCCCAAGGCCTGCCTTGTGAATAAGGCAATCCCACGTCCAACCACATTTTACATGTGGTTGGACGTGGGAACGCCCACCCTGCATCTCATTAGCGTTATTCATCGCCCCCAGCGTGGGGGCGATGATTAACGCATGAAATGTGTCGCTAACCGGAGTTAGCGACGCATGATAATAGGGCGATAATTAGTTCATGCGCTAGCAACCGGAAAAGGTCTCTAACACATGAATTAAGGCCCTTGATAATATGCCCCAGAGTTATTTATTTATTTTAACACATATGTAAAGAGATCATTGGAGAATACATGTGGTTATTACACATGGTTGGTGAACTTGTAATCTTTTAGAAGAAACACAGCCAACATGTGTTTCATCACCTCATTACTTTTTCAAGGCTTGAGAAAGAGAGTAAAGGTATCAGGATCCAATCTGTCATCCACAGCGCGCTACAATAATAGTTTCTGCTGGAAAGTCTTTGCGAAGTACAAAAAGCTGCATCTTGTTTTCAGATTCTATGTGATGATATCCAGTAATATAAGTGAGAACCACGTTTAGTACAATAACTCTTATTTCCGAGACCCGGAAATATTAATAATCCACATTTGTAAAGCGCACAATCACCCGTAAAGGTCTATAGGCACTGGGGGCCGTCGGGAAGATTAAGTAAGCTATTGCCCAGAGTCACATGGTGCTGGACTAATCTGCCACCAGGGATCGAACCGTGATCCCCAGATTCCGAAGTCAGTCGCCCTAGCCGCGGCGCCACACCTCTTCCATGATGGAAAGGTAAATCTGTCTTGGTCACAATGTTTTAGCATGCTCCCAAAGTATTGGGATAGCACGAATTGGTAAGGCAAAGAATCTGAGAGAGTAGCTGTATCTGGTTTGGGTAGAGCCACAAGCAAATAAGGAGGGTGGCACCAACACTAGGCGCCCTCCACAATTCTGTGGATCTTACTATGACTGCCCTACTAGCCTAACCAGATACAGCTTCTCTCAGATTGTTTGCCTTCCTTTACAAATATGCCTGAGAGTGCTTTGGTTTTATGTATGACATGCTTTGCACACTGATTTCATGTCTGTGTGTTTTTACACCTTTGGCAGTAGGGTACTCTATCCATTACACAATTTTCCCATAATTTACTATGCCACTTTCATTTGAGGTGCGATAACTGTTGCCACTACTATCCAACGATCTATTGGAAACCTGACTTAATAGTTGCATTGTGCTCGGAAGCTTGTTTCCGGTCCAGGGAAGGCATGGCTTGGCAGTTCGGGCTGGACTGTTCCCATGAGGCACAGGGTCAGACTGATTTGCATATAGCCATGTCTGAACTGGGGTGGCAGAGTGGGCTAAAGAACGGTGATGGATCAAACCCAGATCTTTTGACTGGGTGTGAGTGTTTGATTGGTTCAGATGCTCCGTCCATCACCACCCCTTTTTGTACCGATGTGCAAGGCAAGCCTACTTATGCCCCCTTGCGCAAGGTGTTCTACCAACGCTCCACCTATGCAAAGCCTCCTTGGGTCAGGTTAACTCAATGCAGCGATTTGCGTTGTGGTGCGTTACTCCAGGTTTAGCAAGATAAATCTGACTTAGTAGTTGCGTCACCCTTACGCCCCCTTGGATGGCACCAGGGTGGCATAACTCATGGTTAAATCTCCGCCCTAGCATGTTGTAAATTGAAGGAAGTGCTGAATAAATGCAGGTGCAAAACCGTATGTAAATATTGTGGTGGTCTACAAGGCTCATAGTATCTACATCAAATGAAGTATTTGAATGGAACACTGAGAACTTCACTGAGAGGACAAGGGGTATGCTAAGAGCTGTTTTTCAAACCAACTAAATGGAGGTAACCCTTTGAATGAACTAAAAAGGCGTTAGTGTCTTATAAACATAAGCTTATGAAGTACAAATTCTTCGAATGAGTCTGAATCATATCAATGAAACTGCACAAAGATAAGTACTTCAATCCTGACAAATGCCCAAGATGTTGTGAGGTTGTACTCCATTGTGTCGAGACAGAATGGGAGTGTCTGCAGGTTTCTGGTATAGTCTCAAGCAGTCATGTTTGGGTTCCTTTATTGAAATGCCTACTGTAGTCACATACCTGCCTATTAGGGATACAAAGTAGAAAACATAAATTAGAAATAATCCAAGTGCCACTGCTTGTAAAAGGGAGTATCTAATTCTGGAAAATAGTTCAATACATTAATAGAGAATTGATTTCTTCAAAGCAGTTTTCTCTCAATTACCCACACCATCAGAACATGTGAAATTGAGCATCGGTAAAGACTTTCTAAAATGCAAGAATCATGAGGATGAAGATGACTGAGCAAAGTGTGTTCAAAGGGGGTCTGAAAAAAATCTGAACTAATATGTGAAGAAGGAGACTTAGAAAGGGGTTCTCAACACAACATTATTGACCCATGGTTCAATAAAGCCGATAATTCACAAACAGTGAATAACATACTACATGTTGTATGCATGCATCCATCTAAAGAAGTCGTATGCTGCCAGTCACATAGATATGTCCACAATAACTGAAACACTAAATACAACCTGCTCTCAACAACTCTGCAAACATAATTATTCCCAATGATGGAACTGTGGTTCTGGATAAATTCAAATTGCTTTCTAAAAAAATGTCTGTTAAGCAAAATGATATACCAAACGTTGTGCAATGTTATCTTCTAATAGTAATCTCTTTTTATATTATTTATGTTTTCTGCATGCGGCATTAGCTGCAGAGGTTGGTTGTCCATTTGGTACATAGAGAATTACCCCCAGTTTTTGTTTACTGCTTATCCACACGGCTTAGCTACCTGTTTGGATAGTTGCAGATTCGGAGTCTCCCCTTGCCATAATACACTGTTGATAAACATACTGTATTCATTTCTTTAACTGATGATATGTTGGGGTAAGTTCTTCCTTTGCCTTTGTACACTGGATTTTTTGAGTGTGCTAGTGAGGGAATGTAGGACGTGGCCATTTTGGCAAGTTCACTAAACTTTTTGTTCCCCCCCCCCCCCTAGACCTTTCTTCTGACATACTGTTGCCAACTTAGATGCTTTGGACACTTTGCCACTGCTAAACAGTGTCAAAGTGCAAGTGCTCCCTATATAAAGTGTAATGGTAATTGGTTGTCCATGATTGGTATGTTTGCCTTACTAGTAAGATACTGAGAGGAAGGGGTCCCAGTGTAACAAGGAAGTAGTTACTAACAATTTAGATAGAATAAATCAACAACAATTATTTAGATCCACACAGTTTAATTCACAGTGGGATACAGTATATCTAATATACATCATGTAGAAAAACAATCAACTGTATTAAACGTCATACAGTGCCCCATGGAGGGAGAGGGAGCGTGATAGTGAGGAGATGGTGAAGTGGTGGGATTAAGTGACAGTAAAATCAATCTTTAAAGCACTTATTCATGCTATCAGTAGAGTAGCAGCAACTTGCATACCGCATAGTGACATTATTTCAAAGAAGGCATACAACACAAAGTACAATGTATATACATAATGTTGGCGTGAGGTTGCCAGAATTAAAACAACAGTCGACGTTTCGACCCTCTGGTGAATGCAGGT
The DNA here is from genome assembly GCF_964261635.1 of Lissotriton helveticus. Taxonomy (NCBI): domain Eukaryota; kingdom Metazoa; phylum Chordata; class Amphibia; order Caudata; family Salamandridae; genus Lissotriton; species Lissotriton helveticus. The sequence continues at coordinate 936,219,128 of NC_136063.1, read as the reverse complement.
TCTTTTAACCTTGCTGTGGGGTCTTCATCAGGACCATGGGGGGAGGGGCAAAGGACCAAAATCCGCGTCCTGCTGGTCTAGGTTTAAATGGTCGGATGATTCAGTTCGGGTAGAGTAGTGCCGTATCGACTGCTAGCGTCATATAAAGTCACATGAATCGGTAATTTTCAATTTTGATGGGGTATCGAGATGAGTTCGAAATGAATGACTCCAGCGGCTCTGTGCGCGAGTTGCTGCTACTCTACTGATAGCATGAATAAGTGCTTTAAAGATTGATTTTACTGTCACTTAATCCCACCACTTCACCATCTCCTCACTATCACGCTCCCTCTCCCTCCATGGGGCACTGTATGACGTTTAATACAGTTGATTGTTTTTCTACATGATGTATATTAGATATACTGTATCCCACTGTGAATTAAACTGTGTGGATCTAAATAATTGTTGTTGATTTATTCTATCTAAATTGTTAGTAACTACTTCCTTGTTACACTGGGACCCCTTCCTCTCAGTATCTATCTAACCCAGGTCCCAGTGACTACGTATGGGTCCAACCCCCTGTTAATAAACTGCCTTACTAGTAAAGCTCCTAGTAGAGTGCACTATGTGTGCCAGGGCTGGTAATGCAAATGCTACTAGTGGGCTTGCAGCACTTATTGTGCCACCAACACAAGTAGCCTTAAAAAAGGGAACACATGCCTGCCGTTGCAGGGCCTGCGCACAGTTTGTTAAACTGCCATGTTGTTCTGACAAGTGTACCCACTTGCCAGACCTTACCCATCCCTTTCTATGCACATCAGACAGCCCTATGGTAGGTCCAGGGTACCCCCTGGGCAGGGTGCAGTTCATGTGTAAAGGTAGGACATGTTCCAAGGTGTGTATCATGTCCTGACAGTGAAATAATCTCCTTTTAATTTTTCACTGTTGAAAGTCCACCTTGCCCATAGGATAGAATGGGAAGGCTGTGTAATATGTTTTCCAGCCTACCTTCCCAAAGGCTTAAGATGGAAAGGTGAAGTTTAGTATGCCTGAACTCACAATGTAATAACACATCTTTTTATGAAGGTGGTTTTGGTATTGTGTGTTTTAAGCCACTCTTTTAGAAGTGCTGGGTTATTGTGCTCTAACATTTCTGTGTGTCTCTGCCTGGTTGTAGATGGACTGTCTGGATTTGATAGTGATAGGATCTGGGGAATATATTGACCCAGGGGAGGAGGTGAGACAGCAACAGGCTGACTTGCATCTGGAGTGTAGGGGGAGGAGTAGCCCCTAGAGGTGAAGGGGCCTGGGTTGCTGCTATAAAACAATTGTCCCATCTCCTGCTGAGTGATTGAGAATCCAGGCCCCCACTAATCAAAGGAAGAAGGTGTCGCTGGCAGGGAGGCACACAGAACTGGTTTGAACAGGGGTCAGTGCCCCCTGAACACAAAGACATCAAAGCCATTTAGGGGTATAACTATGAGAGCTGAAGCCCCTGAACTTTGGAGAATGGCTTGATCAAGATTCAACAAGACTGGAGCTACTTCGTGGTCAAGAGGAACCTTTGCCAAGGAAGAAACAAAAGAGGAGACTGAAGGAAAGGACTGACCCTTGCTGTGTGTTCTAGGGTTGGCCTGCAGTTTGCTGTTTTAACTAAGGAAAGGCTAAAGGCATTTGCTGTGTGCTGTGTCCCCCTGCTTGAATGGACTTTGCTGTGCTGTGTCCTGAAGTAACTTATCCCCAAGGGCCGGAGGTGAGCGGGCTCCCTGTTGCGGAAACACAGGAACACAAAAGCTTCCAGGAGAGTCTCAGAAATGCTGTGTGCGTGTGATTTTTGCAGCCAGAGACCCTCATAAGTTGTGCCCTGTGATCGTGGGCACCTGGAGGCCAAGCAAGAATCAGCGACGCTGTGTGCGTGTGCTTTTTGCAGTCTGAACCATTTGTGAGGATTGTCCAGTTATCGTTTGCACCAGAATCCAAGTGAGTCTCATCGATGCTGTGTGCATGTGCTTTGTGCAGCGTGAGACCTTAGTGAGGATTACCTTGGTATCATGCACACCCAGAATCCAAGTGAGTCTCATCGACGATGTGTGCGTGTGCTTTGTGCAGCATTAGACCTTCGTGAGGATTGCCTTGTTAGTGTGCACCCGGAGTTAAAGTGAGTCTCAGCAACGCTGTGCGCGTGATCTTCATGCAGCCTGAGACCTTCGTGTGGAGTGCCCGGTGATCGTGCACCCAAAGCTCAAGGGAGTCTCAGCAACACAGTGTGCATGTGCCCTGTGGTAACCCGAGATCTTTGTAGCATTAGCAGACCGGCAACCCCAAAGCAGCTGAGCCGCAGGCCTGAGCCCGCAATTGCCAATTCCCAAAGATTGTATCGGAGGCCCAGCCACTGGACGAGGAGAGGAGAGAGAGTTTGCGCCCCCCAGGTAAAGTGTGTCGACTCCTGGGGTGCAGTGTGGGCTCGGAGGGAGACACTTTCAGCCTCTCTCTCTCATTCCGGCAGCGCGAGCCTTTGCTTCGGCTCGTATCGTGGCCCGTATTGTATTGCCAAGGTAGTAGCAGTACCAGGGCCGGAGTGTGGAGCTGCACTTTTTGATTACCCCATACCCGTGTTGGGAGCAACTTTTGACAGAGGCTGACTGCAAGTCAGAAGGAGTGGCAGAGAGACCGCCTAAGACACAGTGATCGGTGCCGCAGTGTATTACGCATTATTCCATTTCTTCATAAAGGAGTACCTGACTGTCGTATTACACATTGCATAATTTCTGCATAACGAAGTGCCTGGTTAGTGTAATGCGCATTGCATTAATCCTGCATAACGAACTACCTGATTAGTGTATGACACATGGCATTTTTTCTGCATAACTAACTACCTGAATGTCTTACGACGCATTGCATTGTTTCTTCATAACGAACTACCTGATTAACATATTACGCATTGTAATATTCCTGCATAACAAACTACCTGATTTGTGTATTACCCTTGCCTTATTCCTGCATAACGACGTACCTGGTGGTTGTGTTACGCATTGCATTACTTTTACATTGCAAAGTGTCTGATTTCTGTGTTTTGCATTGCAATATTTTTACATTGCAAAAGTGCCTGATTTTAGAATTACGAACTGTATAACATGGTATTAGGATTACAGAGGAATATTTAGAAGAGCTCATTAATATCACCAGAACTTGAAAGGGCTGGCCTGCCTAACAACCGACCAGAAGAAATAGTACATATACTCATAGGTTGGATTTATACTGTGTGGTCTTATCATATAGCCTTTTATATAAAATGTATACTCATTTTTATAAAACTCGTGTGGAGTCTATTTGTTGTGTCATCATTGGGATGCTGTGAGCGTGCTTGCAAATAATTTTCACATTTGCCTTGAAGATAAGCCTGGCTGCTCATGCCAAGCTACCAAAGGGGTGAGCGATGCTATCTCAGAAGGTGACCTTCCTTTCCCTGACGTGGAACCGCAGGTCCCTATTTGGCCTAAGGTACCTACCTCCGCCAACCAGGGATGCCAGGTCTAACAGGGAAGAAGATAAGCCAGGGATGATAACAAACATTACCAATGTAGTCAACCTGTATCCTGCTGTTTGTTGTCTCTGACCGGTCTGTTTGTAATATTAATAGTGGTGTGTGTCAACATTAAAGGGATTTAGTTCCTGCACACTTGGGTTTCATCACAGATTTAAAAGCTTTCAACCATTGTTCTTTCAATGGTTAATTTGTTGTGGACAGGAGAGTAAATTCTAACTGGGCTGTAACATTTAGATACCCTTGTTGCTCAGTCTGTACTTCTTCGGAGGTCGGCAGAACTCATGTTCAGATTAGTTTTGATACACATACACAACAGTCCACTTCCATTCCGGCCATCTGAAATTCTGTTGTTTAGAGTGAAGAAGGTAGGGGTGTGGCTTTGGAGCTGCCGGAGATTGTCGCTTGACTGAGGAGCTCCGTGACGCTGTAGGGCAACGGACATCCAGCAGGCTTCCTCGTTTCAGCTGTTGACCTTATTTTTTACGTCAATGCATCGGAACTTCTCCTGTTGCCCATAAAACCTTTGTGAGCGATTGGGATGAGCCCTAAACATGTTTTTTTTATTTTCTTTGCTGGCTGCGGCTATTTGCATAGTCATTCCTCCCATTTGCCGCCTGACGACCTAAGGCACCTGCTTTCTTCAGAATATGCGCCCAAGCCTTATATTCAGACTTGCCTCCTTACATTATTTAGCACTCTCTCCCTAATGGCATTTGCTCGGTGCACTGGAGTCGTTGGACTATAATTATTTATTTTCACCTCAGAAACACGTTTTGAACATTAGACGCCTATATAGGAGTCTGGTTTCTACAATTTTATGCATTATTTTTATTCTTTGGGAGGTTTCATTTGTATTCTGCTTTCCATGGCAAAACCTCACTCTAATTGCAATGGCGCTCAGTCTACGGTCCACACGCCTATAGAGGAATATAACCCCTTCAGTGTCATATATGAATGATTTAATCTCTGGGCCTTCAGTTACTAGTGGCCTACCTCCTACTAATTCTCGATCTAACTCCAAATCAGGGTCCAAAATACCCTCTGCGTCCAGTTCTATGCCAGGCAAGTGAGTTAAAAAGGATCCATCGTCTCCTACGTCTTCTCCCTCTTCAATCTCTATGGAGTTGCTCCTTGAAGAAATACGTGCCCTTAAGCCTTATATGGAGGAGACCAATATCCGCCTCCAGTGCCTCGAAGATAATTGATCAAATACAGAGCAAAAATGTGTGGATTTGGTGAGGCGAGTTGATGCTATTCAAGCAACCACTGGTCAGGTTCTTCCCATGAATAAAGAGATAGCTCATCTTAAACAGCAGGTGGAAATTCTGGAAAATCGCAACAGACGCAACAATCTATGAATTCATGGCCTATACGAGGGTCTTGAAGGTTCTGATCCTCTCCCCTTTTTCAAATCCTTTTTACCTACTCTTCTTGGTTTTCCTGAGTCTCCACCACTGAATATTCAATGAGCTCTTCATCTGGGTCAGGGCTCTCGCTCTCCTTCTTCCTCGACGAAACCTAGAGGTGTTATTTTGTATTTTCTGCAATACACTGATCTACTTAAAGTCCTTCTTGCCGCCAAGCAGAAAGGAATGGCTCTAATCTCTTTTTTGCCCAGGACTATGCCAAAGTGACAGCGGATTGTCTGAAACAGTTCCTGGATATGAGACCAGCGCTTCACAATTTAAATGCTCATTATGGGTTGTTTCACCCTTGCCTTTTCAAGGTGACTTATAACAACAGAACAACAAACTATGAGGGCCCTGCACTTCTTCAACGTTTCTTGTACACTTGCAGAGATGAGGCTTTGGACATTCCTTGGCCATAAATGACTTAATTGCTAAATTAATGTCTGGCACTATTTGTTTTTTCTCCCCTTCATGATGTACTTTTTGTTGTATTGTTATGCTTTTGTAAGTAATTTATTTTTCTTCCTTCCCTATCTGGTGTGGTTTTATGGTCCCTCGATATGTGTCCCCTTGTGTATCGCCTGGAAGATGTTTCCCTCTTGCCATCTTCATCCAAAAAGTCCTCGGCTTACTGTACCCCTCATGGGGCTTCACCATCCCCACTTTTATTGTCTTTTTGTGGTATGTCTTTTGGTTATCCCATTTCAATATCAAATGTTCGATTTGTATTGTCTTATTGTTCTTTGTTCTGTTCTCCCTTTCTCCTTTTCTCTTTCCTTCTTAATTTTCTTCCATTCACTCTCCATGACTTCTGTCTTATCTCCCTTTCCTCCTTTTTCTCCATCTTACAACAATATTTCTATTTTCACTTTTTTATTCTTTTTCTCTCTCTCAATAGCGAATCTGATGGTTTTACTGTTTGCATAGTTATTCTTCCTTTTAAAACGTATTCGTCGTATTTAGAGTTACTACATGGAATGTTAAGGGAAGAAGTAACCCTATAAAAAGACAACAGGTATTAACCCATTTAGCTAATTTAAAAACAGTAATTGCTTTAATTCAAGAAACCCACTTATCTGAATCCGAAGCTTCTAAACTTAAAAGAGGTTGGGTAGGCAATGTATTTTCTTCCTCAGCTCTAGGAAAGAAGATTGGAGTTTCAATCCTATGTCATAAGAAATTTCAGATTTCAATTGCTCATCAAGAATCGGTCTCAGAAGGTTGTTGGGTAATAGTCAGACTTCTTATTAATCAAATACTGTTAGTTCTTTTTATTGTTTATGGTCCAGTTAATGTTGATAATGTTTTTTGGACCCAAATTCCTGATAAACTTCTTTTATTTGATGATGGTTATATTGTTTTTGTTGGCGACTGTAATCAAGTTTTAGATCCCATACTAGATAGACATTCATCACTTACGTTTGTTAAGACTAAGATGCATTCACAATTCACTTCTGCCATACGTCGTAAATTCTTAGTTTATATTTGGAGACTTTGTAACCCGGACCTCCGAGAATATAGTTTCTACCCCCCCAACACCAATCATAATCCTGACTTGATTACCTCTTTTTAAGTAAATCCTTATCTCAACAGGTTCTTCATTTATAAATAGGTTCTATTTTAATATCTGACTATGCCCCAGTTTATGTTGATTTTGACTTAAAACCTTTTACCCCTCATGCTGGTAGATGGCGTTTTAATAATACTTTACTAACTGATCCTAATTTCTCTAGCCAGTTCAGTTCCTTTATCTCTGAATTTTTTTCTCTCAATTCAACTCCTGACTCTTCTATTGTAATGGTTTGAGACTCTTTCAAGTCTGCAGCCCGAGGCTTTATAATAAATTTTGTTTCACAGCAAAAAGGAAAACTTTTGCGGTTTGGAAAATATTTATTACCATTCAAACACTGAATCCTCCATCAAAAATCTTATCGATGCCAACATTTCACTTTCAACAAACTATCCACTGAAGCTGCATCCTCCAATATTTAGTAATTGTCTTTATTATGGAGGCCAAAATAAAATGGGGAAATTGTTGGCTAACTATTTGAAGATAAGGCGTGACCAGACTAAAATAGAGTCTCTTCGAAATTCTGCCGGTATTTTATTATTTAAGGACAGCAATATTTTAAATGAATTTGTCTCCTTGTACAAAAATGTGTATACCCTTGAAAAACAACCATCTTCATTAGACCTTTCGTCTTACTTTTAGTCTGTTGACCCCCCACCTCATCATATTGATTTTATCTCTTTGGAAAATTATATCACTTTAACAGAAATGACTCATGCTGTCTCGGTGTTAAGAAGAGGGAAAGACCCTGGACCTGATGGTTTTACTATTGAAATGTATGTGCATTGTGCTAAATTTATTCTCCCTAATCTCTTATCTTTATTTAATTCTTTCATTACACCTGGTTCTTCTCGTGGAACATTTAAAAAAGCCATGATATGTTTAATCCCTGACCCATCTCTTTGCAGAAATTATAGACCCATTTCTTTAGTAAACACTGACTATAACATATTTGCAAAAATTCTTGCTCATCATATTTATACTATATTACCTAAACTTATCAGCCCTGAACAATCAGGTTTTGTAAAAGGTCGACTATCATCAGAGAACTCCAGAGTTTTTTTCAACGTCCTCAGTAAAGCTTCCTCTCTTGACTATCCTATTGCAGCTGTAGCTTTAGATGCAGAAAAAGCTTTTGACAGGATTGGATGGGATGTTATAATTTCCTTTATTTCTGTACTATACTCGGTCCCTAGGCTTCTATTTTCGTTAATGGTAAGATCGCAGCTATTTTCCTCTTTTCAGAGGAGTCAGGCAAGGTTCCCCTTATCGCTGTTATAATTTGTAATAGTGTTTGAACCTTTTATACCAAAATTCGACAAGATTCTCAGATTACTGTTTTTCAACTTGATACCTGCCAGGTCAAATTGTCTGTTTATGCAGATGATAATCTTTTACACTGTTCTAACCCTACAATGTCTATCCCTTCTTTTCTTAAATAGGTTGATATCTTTTCTCAACTCTCTGGATATCGCCTTAATAGAGATAAATGTGAGGTACTGCCTCTCAATGTGACTTGTCTTAAACATTCTTTTGCACATACTGTTTTTTCTTGGCAACCCTTTAAACTTAAATATTTAGGTCTATGGTGCTCTTCAAATATTTCAGACAGTCTGAAACTAAATTTTGACTATATTATCACAACTTTAAATGATACTATCAAACGTTGGCATCCGCTTTTTCTTTCTTGGTGGGGACAATTCGATTCCATCAAGATGATGCTTTATCCACTGATTCTATATACTTTATCAATGATTCCCATACATATTCCGGGGTTTTATTTTAAAAAAATGAACTCTCTCCTAACAAAATTTCTCTGGAAAGGCAAATCCCCTCGAATAGCTCTATCCTCTGTAAAGGCAGACACATCTAATGGTGGTCTTAAATTACCTGATTTCAAATCTTATCAATATGCTTTCTCTCTAAAACAGTCATCCCGTTGGCTCTCTCTAGAGCACGGTACTCATCCCCTTATATGGATTTCCATAGAAAAGTCTTTTGTATCTCCCTTTGATTTTAAGGACACTCTTGCTTTCACTGATAATATCTCATCTTTTTGCTCTTCTGTTATTACCCATACTGGTAAAATTCTCACTCCTTTTACCATCCTCTTATCCTTCTTCCTCTTCTCTGGATCAACGACCCATTTGGCACAATAACTTATTATGCTTAAAGAATCGCACCATCTACTAGAAGTCCTGGAGGTGCAAAGTGTTGTTTTGGATTTTGCAATTATTAGCAAATGACGTCCCTCTGTCTTTCGCTGACCTCCAAACAAAACTTTCATTGCTGTCATCTTGTAAATCACAATATAATCGTTTACTCCCTGCTCTTACTCAATGTCTTTTCTCTCTATCATCTGCCCCTAAACCACCCATGAGAAGTTCAACTCTTTTTCCGTTATTAACTTCCTCCCCTTCTGCTTATTCTTTATATAAACTCGTATTTCTTTCCTCAGATAGAAACAAATCAAAAGCTGAATTGGCATGGGAAAAGGACTTATCTCAGTGCTGGTCGACCCTCATTTGGGATAGAATGTGGTTCAAAATCAACAAAACATCTAGGGCTGCTAACACTTCTCAAATCCAATATTTTGTTTATCAATGTCTGTTATTTACTCCAGCAAAACTAGCATCCTTTTCTCAGAATACTTCCTCTACTTGTTGGTCCTGCCCCAATACACCTGCGGACTTAAAACACATGTTTTTTGATTGTCCCACTAGTTTTCACTTTTAGCTTTCAGTCTGGAATCAAATCAATAAAATATTTAAAACTGATGTACCTTTTTCCCTATCTAATACTTTCTTAGGTTCTTTATCAGCTCAATGGCCCCAATCTCCTTCTAACTTTAAATTAATAGATTTATTATTAGCAGTAGCCTTACATTTAAGAACTTCAAATTAGAAACAAGCCAACAAAGTCACTTTAGAGCCTGGTGGAACGTTGTGTGTTTTCATCACAGGCTTGACACAATTTATATTATCCCCATTTCTTATCTATTAAAAGAGATCTTTTGTGGCTTCCTCTGACTACCCATTTAACCTGTGCTGCTTCATCTATTGTGCTACCTTTCACCACATCTGATGAGGTTCGGAAACCACCATAATTTACTAAGCTGTCTTTTTTCTTTTGAAATAACATATCAATATTATCCCTTACTTCATTTTCTATATCATCGTAAGATAGATTTTCTTTAATTGATTTTATGCTGACAGTTAATATTTTCATATGCTATTTTCCTTTTCTTGTTATAAGTGTGATATACGCGTCATTCCCTGTTTTTATTCCCCCTCCCTCTTCCCCCTCCTTTTTCTTACTTCATTTCTTATTATTACACAGCATATTTTCTGATAATGATTGTAATTGGTTCCTTTTTTTCTCTTTACCATATCTATATGTATATGAGTTGTATCATACTTTTTGTACTTGCTGTTCTTCTTTTGCTTTTATTTTTCATTTTTAATAAACTCCAACTTAAAAAAAAAAAGAATGAACAAAGGTAGATTCCTTAAGGGCTCTTCCATTAGATGCTGAATTCTCTTTCCCTGTTAAGCTGTTCCATGGTTAATCAGGGAGGGTGAGTTAGTAGAAACCAAAGATGGCCCAATTCTGGGAGCTTCACACTTTTCTCCTAATACAGATGCGCCTGGGCGCAATCACAGGGACCTTCCTAATTGGAAGCTCTAGAGCCTCATGAATCTCACAAATACACATTCCCTTTCCCTATGAAAATCTCATTCATGGAAAACACTGTTGAAAGGTTTATATTGATTCACAATGGCTACGCCCTATAAAGGTTTCAGTGGCAGAACACTGCTGCATTACTGGAAGCAAATGGTAAACCTTTCTAACCTGAATTTGGCAGAGAAAGAGGAAGCTCTAGACACCTATTTGTACCGACAGGACCTGGTGTTCATCTTCAAGCTTGAGTCTCCATGTTAGATGTAGGGTGAGCATCTTTTAGAAAGAAAGCCATGATTGCCTTAATAGGTACCAGTATGCCAGGATAGTGGTCCTAGTACATGGCAGTAACCTGAGGTCATGAAGAAGCGACATTTGCAGACTATTGTAGTTTCGCAGAAAATGCTTTACAGAGGAAAAGTCCCACTAAGTTGAGGGTACTCACAAAGATTAATATGCCTCATAAATTTCTTCATGTTCCAAAAGGAGTTCTCAAGAGAAGTGGATGAGAGAATCTGTTCTTCTAACAATGGCATATCACAGAAAGTTTATGGAGGAACCCAATTGTGCACACGGGGTATGATTCTCAAATAAAACGTATGCAATCTACAACCACAGGTTTCCAACCTCACGTTGGTCTGGCTTTTTGGATTTCACAAACATTTTTCAGGTTTCTCCTGAAAACCTGAGAAACTCCCCTCTCTATCAAAACATACTGAAAAAGTTTTAGATCTTAATTTTACCATTCAAAAAATGCACAAGCTTCTATGTTTCTAATAAAAACAAAATTGGAAGATTTTGCAAAGTTCTCTTTGTTCTTTCGAAAGGCATTCTTTTCCACATGGATAAAGTTGTTCCTCTATTCCATCATCAGTTTTGTGTCTGTGTCCTTCCCATTCCCACCTCTGAAACTGATTTGCTGCTGCACATAACAAGCCTAGATCGTTGGCCTTTCCCCAGGTGGGAAGTGGTCAGAGACCAGTTTGTCAATACCTTTAAACGTGCAAGTTTGTGAGTGTTTACAAACTCACCCCCACCAGCACTGCCCATTCCCTGCCCATTTACAGGGAACTCTCATGAATTAAGCGATTCACTGTCAGGATGACACTTTTTCTGAATTAGAAAAGAGCTCTTGCATTTTGAAATATGGCTATTAGTATGCGTAAGTCTGAGTTACTTGTGTGTAAATGTGACTGTCCTCCAATCTACTGAGGACTTCAGATGCCAAGTCTGAATAAGGATTGCTAGAGCTTTGGAAGCCTCCCCATCTTTCATCCAAAAAGTAGTGATAAGAAACAAAAGCATTCAACCAGATTTAGACAGTTTTCTAGCTGTCTGTTTCGCCCCATTCATTGCTGCATTCGTTTCCATTTGTCATCACTGAAATACCATACAATTAATTATCTTATACATCTGTATTTTTTTAGAGAGAGTAAAAATAGTGTATGCTTTTACTAGTGCATTTCATGGGAAATTATCTTAGCTTTATTGTACTTTAATTATTATTTAATATGTATGCATAGACTTATTCACTTATTTGTGTTTTTAACTCCACCTACTAATCTCTTCTGAATAAATGTTGTGCATTTGGTCTGCTATCTACAAGAGCGACGTTAGCAAGCCTCTTTGCATAATGCCTGCTGTAGTCTCAGTGTGATGGGTGATGAGCATACCTACAATCTCTGCCTATGTCTGGGCTCCCTCTGGCCTAACTGTGACATAAATAACAACAACAGACAACAGAGAAATCAAAGTTTAATTTTCAATACTTTGCCCTTCAACATGAGGATACACATTTAAAATAAGGATGTTCCTGTATTTTGCAGTATGTTGCATTATTGAACTTAAAGAGTATCTTTGGAAGAATCAGAAATATCTCGTTGTAATGTTAATATTTTACAAATATTTTTTGCACTGAGTAACGAGGAGCCGGATAGATTAAAATGTAGGTAAAATGAATGCTGACATTGTTCTCACTGTATGGTTCTTGACACTTCCTAGGAAAGAAACGTATGATGATTTCACTATTAAATAAAAGCATGGCCAGGTATTCCACTGCTGACCTTTAATGAAACTATATTTTTATAAAGAAATTAATCATCTGGGCAGAAAAATATGCTGAAAAATTTCCGACACTAATTGTGAAATAAACTATAAGCTTTGTGCAGCAAATTTCCTAACACTTTGCACCAGGTTTGCAAGATAAAATTGACTCAAACCAGGGTAAAGTGTAGGATTAGGATGTATGGGTGGTTCAGGGGTGTTTCCGTGCAACCACCCATGATTTTTTTATACAAACCCCATTCAACTACAACATGTAGACAGGGCTTCACGCTAAAACAATTAATGTCTCTTAAAGGCTTGCATTAACATGGAGAAATGTTTTTATTTCCCAAAACTTTTCAAACTTTGAAGGTCTGCTGCACTGTACAGCACACGTATAACTGTTTTAAGCTGTTTCTTAGCATTGAAAGTAGAATGGAAAGGGTACCCTTCTAGTAAGAAAATATATGCTAAACATCACACAAACACCTGTGCACTTAGGTGGAGATGGCAGAAGCACCATATCTCTGCAGATGATGCTCTGCCCTGCTCTCTCCTCCTTAACGCAGCCCAGATCTGCCCATGAGAGTGCAAGGTGCCATGTCTCTACTTATGGCCTTGTGTTCACAGTGAATATGGTTTCTAATTTTACGCCTACAGTATATCAGTAACCTAGGTTTCTCCATTTACAATATGGAAGTATAATACCAAGGGGCATCCTGGTTAATTAACAGCTTGCACCTTGCAAGTGTAGATAAAAAAAACTCATTCATGCATTTTGAATCTCCCTATAAGAGCCACTCAGCATTTCAGGAATATGAAATTAATATTACCATAAAATTGTCTTTTTACTGAAAAGAAGTAGAAAATTCAGCAAAGCACAGCCATGGATCCTTTATCTGTGCCAATGCATTTTCACAGCACAGAGAGCCATACAGTGCATTGAGTCTGCCCTTTCTTCTTCATAGCCTCACAGCAGACATCTTATTCAGTCTCGAGGTTTCACTTCGCATGCTATTCCCTGGCTGCAATGAAACCCTTTCTTCTTAAGACCGACAAACCACTGCAAACAAAAGATTTTTTAACACAGCGCAGGACTGTTCCAGTACACTTTCATGCTGCACAGGGTGGATAACCTCACCAGAGTCTTTTTCTGTTAGCTGTGTTTTATGAATGGTAATATGTTGAGACATTGAAGTTGATTACATTCTTCTATTTGCCCTGCATGTGACAGATTCAGACATAAGGGATTCAAGTCTGAAATACTAGTGTAATATAACCCTGTAGCCCACATCTGTGAGACATCCCAACCATTAAAAAACCCTGCTCCAGCATGACTGGTCCAAGTTGAAAGTGAGGGTAAATGACATGAGACGAGGAGGAGGACTTTAATGGCCAGTATAGCACACTGTGTTTGTTGACAAAGCTATTCAAACATTCTGCTCCATGGGGATGGAATGCTCTAATAAGAGAAGCTGTCTTCTAGGTGACAACGTGACTTAACCCTCCTACCCATGGCAGGGCTTTCTGCAATTCCTCACTCCTTTCTCAGCACCTGCTGTCCATATTTGACCGTTATTGTCATATGCTTGGGCAGAATACTAATTATTGCCTAAAGTATGTGTTGTGATTTAACGGTGCTATGCTTTGAAGTGCTGTTGGACCAGGCATCTTTTGGTGTGTTTCCCCTATCTTTCTGCTTTCTGACCTCTTGGTTTTGACTGTTTTTGCTGGTTTAGTGTCTATGAGCACTTTCACCCTATGGTCCAGTGTTAAAGTGCAAGTGCTCCTATTGTAAATTGGATTATGGTTTTGTGTTTTCATGATTGGCATATTTGATTTACTGGCAAGTCCCTAGTAAAGTGCATTGACAGTGCCAGGGCCTGTTAATCAAATGCTGCAACTGGGCCTGCTGTGAACAATAGAGGTTTATGGCCCTAATCAACAAGGCTAGGCCAATCTCTAAATACTATAACAACACAATTGCCAGTACTAATATCCACTATATTCATTATTTTTAGCAATCACACGTGACACTCAAGGTGAGTGAAAAAACAAATATTACATTTTTTGTTTTTGTGAAAAAATTCAATTTTGTCAAAGCTTTAGAAATTCATTTTTTGCAATTCAATGATCAAAAATAGAACAATATCACAGAAGACCACATGCCACATAAAACATTACTCATGACTCACATGTATGATAATACAATAAACATCACATTGCACAACAAACAACAATTAAGCTTGGGTTCCCTATTTAGCAGACCACAACTAAAGATAAGTTTATAGAATTAAAGGAAGGAAAAGGAAGAAAGAAACCCAGGAGAGGGGGTTGGAAAAATGTTTTAAAGACCAATGAATCTTGAAATTTCGAGAATGTCACAACCCAATACCGGGTACTTGCCAAACTGGAGTGTACTCAGGCTTTCCTAGTACAAAGGTTCATCAATTTACAAACTTTTTCATGTCTAGATAAAAGGCAAAAAGGGGGTGAGGGTTTAGCCTGATACTATCTTTTCACTTGACTAGTTTTAAAAATTGCTCAAACCTCTCAGAAACATCATGGTGCTACTCTTAGAAAGCGTCACTACCATATCAAAGCAAATATTATTTTAACATTTTCTTGGATGAAAGAAGTGTTCAATCTTTCTCATCTTAGCTGGAAGAGACTTCCAGAGAAAAAAAACAAGTATAAGAAAATCCACATCACAGGCGTGTTTCCTTCTGCTTGCATGTGGAAAGAATGCTGCTTGATGAGTTACCTGAAGACAGTTTTAGTTTGATAAAGCAGCAACCCATGTTTCAGGTAGTTGGGGACCTTCTTTTACTTATGAATAAGGGCCAAGGATTTAAAATGTATACTGTCTAAAACTAGGAGACACAGAATTCTTCTTAAAACTGTTAAGCTATGTTCTCTTGTAAGAACAACTGGGCTCTGTATTTTGCTGCTGAGTGTTTATATAACTTGCGCTTTCCTTTAGGTTAGCTTGAGAGGTGACTGCCGGAAATCAGGTCCATTAATTCAAATGCAGATTACCAGAGATAGCTTTTGCTTTCTTAACCTTGTCCCATTATTCTGAAGATGAGGTGATTTAATGAATGAAAATAAGATGCCGCGTTGATAGGGTTGATGTGGCTATCCATGGCAACTAGGCTGTGAAATGTGACTCCTAATAATTTCAAATTTTTCACTCATTATGATTTTGTTGTCACAAACTTTTAATAAGATGTACTGCATTCTACTATTCTTTAGCTAAGCATCGGTCCCTATCAGGGATTCAAATTCTTAATGTATTTGCACACTGACAATCCTTAGCAGGGTCATCTTCAGATGAATATAAAACTAGAGAGACATCGGATTCTTACAAGCAAAAGGTACTTCGGAAATAAAACCTCAAAAAAACCTGAAAACAATTTATGACAATTAGAAAATGTGTTGGAAACAACAATAAACCAATGATTGTAATCAAGGATCCTTGTTGAATACTACAAATTATGAAGCACATTTAGAGGTATGAGATTCCTCTGAAATCCACTTTATGTAACAACAATAAATGTGTAGCAAAACTGTACTTCATTCTCAGCGCATTTTCATCATATTTCCTATTGTATACAAGGAAAGATTTTGCAAAGCCTTTCTCCATGCTTGATAATAAGGATTCAAGGGCTAAAACTACAAGCATAAAGCACACATCTAAATTGAGGAATAGCATAAATACCCAAAGATATCAATATGACAACTTTAATGAAAAACTAAATGGATATCAAAATTAATCTACAGCCAAAGACTTAAAGTTTTAAACAAAAACACTCAAATTAAATGATTTGGTCTAACCCTTAGCAGAAATGTACAAACAAAAATCGAATTGAATAGGAGGAAATGAAAGGAATTGTTTATGACTAACAGCCTGATTTATATTTAGGTGGGCGGCCCCCCATTCTTCCATTGTTTTGGTTCATAAACCGGACCAAAAATTGAGAGTATGTGTGGACCTTAGAGCTCTTAATGCTGGTATTGTAGTTGTTCGTCATCCTTTAACAAACATAAATAAAGTTGTGTCGATGTTGGAAGGAGCCAAAATAATTTCCACACTTGATTTAAGATCGGCCTATCACCAGATTGAGTTGTCTGAAGACTCTAAAATGTTAACAGCTTTTATTAGACCTCAGGGCTTGTGCCAATACACCAGAATGAAGTTTTGTATTAGCCTCAGCTGCCTCGGTGTTCTAAAGGGTAATGTTCAATATTTTCAGACATGTTTGTAAAATGTTTCCAAAACAACATATTCATTTTTTCTCCCAATGAGGAAGAACACATGAAGCATATGATTGAAGTATGTGATAGGTTGAGAACAAATGGATTGACCCTTAAGGCTCATAAATGCAAGTTGTTCAAGGATAGGGTGGCATATTTAGGACATACCTTGTCAGGTAAAGGAGTTGTTCCTGAACAATCCAATGTAGATGGTACTGTCAACTCTCCTGCTCCCATCACCAAAAAGAACAATTGCTGTCATTTGCTGGAATGTGCGAATACTACAGTAAGTGTGTGGGCAATTTTGTAACCAAAATGGAACCATTGAGGAAGTTGTTGAGACATTGAGTGGAAGAATGAACAGCAGAAAGCTTTTGAGTCCATCAAAGATGATAGTGTCAAGGCTCACACTCCTAAACCTTTTGCATGAATAAAGAGTGTGTGATTGCTGTTGATGCCTGTTTGTATGGCATTGGTGGTGTGTTGTCGCAGAGATTTGGCAAGGAAGAGTGGAATGTAGCCTTTGCCTCCCGCACTTTAAATGAGTGTGGACGCAAGTATGCAGTCAACAAGATGAGTGTGAGGTTTTGGATGACTCTGATGTGATTACATGTATCCAAGATGTTGTTTCTGGTGAGTTTATAAAACATTTAAGAGGAAATGTGGAGAGTTTGTGAGAAAGAAAACTTGTTATGGCATACTATCAAACAGTACATTATAAATGGGTGGCCCAGAAAAAAAGGATTTAAGTGCTGAGGTTATCCCCATGTTAAAGTTCCTTTTGAATTAGAAATAGATGGAGAGCTTATGTGCAAAAGAGGAAAGTGTGTGCCGCCCACTGGGGTGCAAGAATTAATCTTGAGGCTTACACACAAATCTTACCCGGGTATGTCTTCCATGAAAAGGTTGGTAAGAAATGTCTTTTTTTGGCCAGGTATTGACGGCATGGTTGATCGCACAGTTAGGGAATGTGATGTATGCATGTCATGTGAGAAGAGGTTGAGGGTTAATACCCCTCCCTTGAAAGGTACTGAATGGCCCAATAAACCTTGGACAAAAATAGCATTTGATATTTCAGATGCATTCATGTGTTTGCCTAATGATTCGAGATATGCTTTGATTCTTGTGGACTACCACTCTAAGTGTCCGGACGTTAAATTTGTGCCACACACTACAACTAATATAGTGGTGGAATTTTTCAAAGAAATGTTTGCTAGAGAGCGGTGTCCGTCCACTCTTATTACAGATAATGGTTTACAGTTTACTTCACTGGAGATGGAAGAATGTCTTAAGTTTTATAATATTAAACATGTTACCACATCATTGTATGAACCACATGAGAATGGCCAAGTTGAGCACTTACCCGAGTGTTAAAGGGATATGTTTCTGATGTCATCAAGCTGGGAAGTGATTCTAAAAACCTTTTAAGAGAGAAGTGCTGGATGTATCGCATCACATCACACACTAATAATGAGGTTAATCCCTTCAAACTCCTCAAAGGGAGAAATCTTGCATCCAAACTGTGTTTTTGGTGGTTCAAGGAGACGAGCAGGTTGTGTTGGGGAAATGAGAGTGTGGCGAATGATGCAGCAGAGAGAGTAAGAACCAAACAGGTCAAGACCAAGGTGTGGTATGACAACGAGTGAAGAACTGAAACACATGATTTTAAGGTGGGTGACTGGGTGAAAATCAGATAACCAGGTTTATTAAATAAGTGCTCGGAAAGATTTAGTAAAGCTATCAAAATCACAAAGGTATTCACCAAAAGTGTTATTACACAAGATGGCAGATTATGGAATGTTAAGTGAGTTGCAAGATGTCCTATTGGGAACTGCACTTCCAATGTTGATGATGAGTCTACAGGAAATTCATTTTTAATGTTTGGAGATCTTTCTCACAGGTATGATCATGATATGGTCATAGGTGCACACTCAGAAGTTAACAATTGTAGTGAAGGTACTGTTGCTTCTAGAGTTATAGATTCATGTCATACAAGAAAGCCACCCAGAAGGTTGCTAGATTTTGTAAAATAGTTTTGTTGGATTTCTTTGTTTCCATATCTCTTTTTTCTTACCTTCTTTTTTTTAATTTCTATATGAGGGAGGTATGTAATATCCTCGTGTGCCCCTGCATGTGACAACCACCCAGCATTCCTTCTTATGTTTACCCAGCTGGGCATGTTTTAATGTGTATTCTGATGCTATGCTGGAACTTGGAATGATATGTAAGCTTAAGACGTCAGTTGCATTTGACCATCTTGAGATGCAGTCGTGTTGCTGTGCTGCTCAATAAACCTTCATGGAAACTTCAACAGAAAGCTGAGTGCTACCTTTCAATATTTGCTGTCACTTCGGTTTCTGTCAATGCATTTTCACTGTTTACTGCAGGACTGTGTCGGAAGGATGGAACCCTTGAGCAAATAGTATTTTTTTCAAAATCAGATCTCGAAACTGGACATTTATTATGAAAAGAAAAAAAACTCCAACAGCATTGCAAAGGAGTACCCTCTCCCCAAATACATAAATCAGGCTCCTAGTCTACCAAGGCAGAAGTGTGATAGGCATTTGAAAGGCCAAAAGATAAAAAACAAACTTTAAACAATAAAAGAACAACATAGTCCATTGAGTAAGACAGAAGTGTCTTTTCAGCAGGTGGATGACCATAAAAAAATTAATTGAGTGACAGAAAGTTAAAGAGTTATTAAAAAGTCAAACTTAAAATTGGTTGTGAATATTTGAAACAAACTTCTAAAACAAAAATGAAACTTCCATTTCATAAATAGTAACATCCTTTGTTCCGAATTACAGAGCAAATGTATTGAAAGCACAAAATAACCACCAACATGTTGTGAAGAAAATTACAATTGAAATCTTTTTGACACAATTCAGTATAATTATCGGAACACCTAGATTTACAACCGCACCACAGATCGATAAGACACTAGCTAGGTTTGTGAGTGCAGTCATCTTAGGCCTCAAGAAAAATGGTGCAGTAAAGGTAGCATGAAATATAATCAATTTTGACATGATAGTAAAGCTTTAAGAAACTATAGGAAAACCAGGCAATCATCATCAAAATAATTGTAGTGATTTAGAGCACGTTTGATATAAAAATGAGGATGAGTACCTAAACAAGAGACACGCTTGAAAATTTCAATTAGACCCAACACGTGAATACCAAGGCACACTATATCATATTATGAATAAGGTTTTTGAGAAAAAGTGGATAAACAGAAAAAGGAAACAATTTCTCATGAAAGCACATCCACAAGTACCCATTGTATATTTGCTACTCAAGATTCACAAATGTTATAGTACACACTTGCTTTGCAGACCAATCATATTAGGGGTATACCTGTTACATCACATGGTTGGTCAGTACATTTACTAATCCTAAAACAATATGCTGTTGATGTGCATACATATATTCAAGATAGAGGGAACTTTTCATAGAGACCTGAAGTAATTCATATCCATGAAGTGCACTTTCAGCAGAAAGGCACTATTCACATCAATAACATCCCATGAAGGAAAGGATGCAGTTGACAGTTAATTTTTGAAAAATATAGAATCAGGCAAGAGTCCGATGTTTTAAATGCAATTGTTACAGTTTATGCTAAAATATAATTATTACAGTTTAAAAAACAACCGTTACTTACAAATATCAGGGAACTCAGTAGGGTCATAGGCATGTCCATCATGCACAAAAAGACATTTCAAAAATAGAAATATCAGATACACTTGCAAAGCTGGAAGTGGCATTTGAATATTATCTACAGATAGATTCACAAACACTATTTCATAGTTTGGACATGGCAACAAATTGAACTAGAAAAAAACATGGAATAAAATGAGAAACATGAGGCAATGAAATCCACTCTTGTGATAAGTAACGCTTCACCACATTTTTCAGTCTCGAGGTAGAATATTTTCAAAGTCTGTGGACTACCAGTTTATAGACCAAAGCTCAAGTTACGAAGAATATTTTGCTCTAGAAGAATTCTCAGATCAAACTGCTGACACCAAACTTGCTATATTTGAGACTGATTCAAATAATATTTTCCCAGAAATAAAGATTTCAAATTACAGACACACAAATGAAGAACACATTTTGATAGCAGGAGTTTCCACAACTAAGCATAGAGTTTCAACTTGAAAACCAGCAGATGTCTCCAATGACAATGTGTTGGCAATTGAAAGAAAAGTAAAAAGGAGACAAATTGGTTTACAATTTCACATTTTGAGAAGATGGGAGACAAAGA
This sequence comes from Lissotriton helveticus, assembly GCF_964261635.1. Lineage (NCBI taxonomy): Eukaryota > Metazoa > Chordata > Amphibia > Caudata > Salamandridae > Lissotriton > Lissotriton helveticus. The sequence continues at coordinate 936,198,381 of NC_136063.1, read as the reverse complement.
AAGAAATCAGTATCAAAATATTAAAAACTGTTTGAAATAGATGACGAATTTCCAGTAATATCCAGATATTAATTACCTTTTGGATACCAAGGAGTATATATTTAAATAATGTTCCTATATCAGCTAAAAGAACCACAATAACAAGTACAAAAGGTGTAAGAAGCAGAAGTCAAAGGAACCTATCCATACCTACAGTGTTCACAATGGAACAATATCATCAGAGTAGAAAATGGACACCATCTAAGAAATTACTTTAAAGATTGCTCTTGGACAGTGCAGCACATGCAATATCGGTCACTGTACACATTTTATTAAATGCTCATATGGATAATTATACATGTAGAAATCAGAATGAACTGCAATGACACCAACACTTGGCACATAAAAGTAACACTTAAACTGTCAATGTGAAATAAGCAGTAACATCAGATTTTAAAAAATGCAACCACAATTTAAATCAATTTTTCCAGGTTCTGGAAAATGGTAAATCATTTCCAAGTGACAGAGGTGGCCTACCAATATAGAAACTAACTCTTTGAATAAAATGACTAGAAACAATATGTCTAAAAGGATTACATTGAAGGATGTATTGCCTTTTAAAGTTTGTTACATGGTGAACCAAATACAAGCCAGGTGGGCTACAATGGAAAGAAAGGGAATTAACTAACTGCATTTACAGGCATTAATAGCAGAGGCAGATGGATTACAGGGAGCCAGAACATATAGCAACAAGAGCATTTGCAATCTTATGAGGTTCACAGGAAATGTGTGAAACTGAAAATCTGAAATGTTGACCAGAGACTTCGATTCATCTTTTTCTCTTCTTGCATAATAGAACAATAGTTTATTGCAAAACATGTAAGTTCTTGAAAAAAGAAAATTGTTTGTAGATACATTGTTTAAGAGAAATGTGCCTCCTTAAGAAAAGCTAAATGTTCAAAATGCATTAAACAAAAATATTTTATGTAAATGATAAATGATATGCTGATGTAAGGCCAAAAAACTAAAATGCATTGTTAGCACTCACACTTATCAAGGAGTATAAAGATCGTATTTAAAAGAATAATCCAGCAAATGCCCTTATTTAAATACATGAATCACATCACAAAATGAGTAGATTCACTCAGTGATGGGCATATACATGCAACTGGTTGTTCTGGTTGTTCTGACTTTCACAAAAAAATGAAAAACAGTCAAAGTACCTCTCATTTACCAATGTCAATATCTCTCTGTTTCAATATGAGCATCTCAGATTATTCTAAGGATGACCTTAAAGGTTGGGTGATCCTTTTCAATCTGTAGCATAGTGTCATCAATATCTCTTTTTCTCTTTGAAGCCTCCATCTCTCCCTCTTAGGGTCTCTCTCGTTTCCATTGTGGGACTCTAGTACAAGTATCTCTTACTTCCCAGTATCAATACCTCATCATTCAAATGCTTGTGTGTCCATCTTACAAAGTTAATATATCAGGGTCTCCCATTATCAGTGTCAGTATCTTCTTACCCTTTTGCAATGGTCTCACAATCTACAGTATTTGTATTTACGAGACCGTGTCTTTCAGTCTAAAGTGTTCATGCTTACCTGTCACTAATCTTTGGGCCTGACTCACAAAGGGACTCTGCACTCGAGGTGGAGGCCCTGCATTCGTTGGGGAGTCGGCACACTCAGGATGGAAACCCACGCAATGAGAATTCCGTGCCATGAGAATTCTCATTGCGGAGGTTTCTCGTGAGTGCGGAGACTACCCCATGACTGAGGGGCCTCCAACACGAGTATGGAGGCCCTTTGTGCATAGGCCCTCAGTGTCTCCCTCTCAGGTCTTATTCTGACATGGGACTTTGAAAGCCCAGTATGCTTTCTACTGTCATACACTAATTCTTCGTTATAATATAAACTAAGAAAACTGGTGCACAGCTGTGGAAAAAAGCTCTAACAACATGACCACCAGGAAAAAGCAAGAAAAAACTGTTAAGACAAAGAATTTGATCACCATGAAGCAACAGTAAGAGGAGATACTGACAGGGCCGTTTCTGCCATTAGGCAGGACTAGGCAGCCGCCTAGGGCGGCAAAAGGTGGGGGGCGGCAAAAAACATGCAGGCAGCAGCAGCGCCACGAGCCAGCAGTGCACCACGAGCCTCGGAGCCTGGAAACTGTACATCCAATTCCAGGGTCTGTTCTGCTAGAGCGGACTTGCATGTGGATGTGACCACAGGTGAGTAAGAAATTAGAACATCATCATTCAGGCCTGCTGCGTGTGACTGCGAACATGCAAAATATTTGTAATAAATCTTTACTTGTAATTTTAAAAGAGGCCTGTGAGTGAGTCTATGACCTCATCTCGGCCCTCACAGCCCCAGAGACGGGCGCACAACTGTGAGGGATATGGATGTTGGCGTGGGTTTCATTTGTTTGTTGCAGCAGCAGGCCCTAACCCTGATTATACTTTTTAAAACAAAAGCCAGGAATGGAAACATGGAGGCAATAAGTCGAAGCTGCTCCTAGCTAGCACTAAAGACGTGCGTGGAGGCATCCGACAAAAATAAAAAGAAGATAGCGAGCCTCTGAGCCACAAGCTTTGTCAAAGCCAATAGAACTGATGTTAATGTGCAAATTATTTAAACTGTATGTGTGAGTGCCTGTGTTTCATGCAATGCCAGACCTATTCGTTTAGCCAATGCTATTATATTCTAGATTCCTGGGCTGTTTGGATAGAGGTTTTTGAAAATATGTGTGTGTATGACTCACGCACATTTCCTGACAAAAAGAGCAAAGAAGCCTGATGCACAGAAAAAAAAACGATTTTCTTTCTGTATGCAATGCACACAAAAAATGAAGAACATAATGTGCAAGAATTCCCTGTGCTTTTGAGATGTACAATAATCCGTCCTGCATTGCAATGGAAGCAGGAGTGGTGCATTAAACATCCAGTAGCAAGAGGTGGGAGAGGGAAATTCTCTTCCGGGCTACTCTGTGGATATTTTGTAGACTTGGCTACAATAGGTATTTCCGAAGCTGCTGCGTTTAGCCAGGCCTAACAAATAAAATAAGGTAGACATGGAGACATTGAACCAATAGGGCTTAGAGAGTAGTGATTGGTGCAAAGGGTGGGCAGAACTGTGTCCCTGGAGATCTCACATGATTGGACCTTCTACCAGAGCTGGGAAGGGTTCGCTCTGGCTGGTTCGTCTACAATGATGCTGAGAGAGGAAATGTACGTAGTAGCGTCTGTTGCCTATATAGTGTTCTCCAGGTACATGGAATAATTCCTCTAGCCTAGATGACGGGGGCGATAGAGATCGTAGTAAAAGGGAGGGGGCAGCATTTTCAATTCTCGCCTAGGGTGGCAAAACACCTAGAAACGGCCCTGGATACTGACAGCCATAAATCAGAACAAGTAAAATTTGAACGTAAGTACCCAAAACATTTACATGTGCATCCACTCTGGCATACCTAAAATATTGCCCTTTGGAGTAGTAAACGATATACGAACCTTGAACACCAGTTTTCATGCTGCCAGCATTCTTTGTCTACATTTCGATGCTAGGGGTTTTGAAATCAATTATTAGGAATTATGTTACACTTGGACAACTCAATCTCTGGATCCGTATTTTTTGGCTTTTGTATGCTTCTACTTGCATAAGTGGCTGTATTTTACTTCCTTGCTTTATACATTTTTAAGTTTTCAGTTATTGTGAGATTTTATTTGTAGCAAGTGAGGAAGCTGTCCCAGCAATGGCTTTAGTATGCTTGGCACATCACCAATAGTACAGATGACACAGCTCAAAATGCCCCCCTGGGTTGGCTCAAGGGAATGTACACTGTTTCACATTACTAAGTTACACGCTGCATTGTGAGGTAGCTGACTTTAACTTCCCACCTGGGATGCCAGGTATACCACATCCTGCATGGTGTGCTGGGTATCTGCGTAGATCTCCTGAACATTGTCATAGTGCAGATGGCCCTTTAGCCATCTTGACTATGATACAGTTCTTTTCTATAACCCTGATGGGCTGAAACTCCCACGGTCCACTAATGCCACAAGCCTCCAATTTTAACTATTCCCCATGTACACATATAATATATCTGCTTTACATTTGAAACCTGTCCCCTCTTACCTATCTTGCACTTGATTTACATGATGCTGCATTTGGAGGTCTTTACCTTGTGGTGAAAAACAGAGGCTTATAAAGTAATTTTACAAAATCAGTGCATGTGTTTTCTGAACCATCAGTGGTAGGCTGGGCTCCCAATGATTCCTCAACATGTGATATCTATGACATGAGCTAGATGACACACATGTATCACCAGGTGTGTTAGGACTCTCACCACAGTTACACACAACTGGGCTTTTAAGGAGACAAATTTTACAATAAAGCCAGACACAGAGATTTAAAATATTTTTCAGAAATACTCAGAGTCAAATTCACTAAGGGACTCATGACTCGTAAACTTACATGAGCGTACTCTCTGCACTGCAGTGCTCAGTAGGGAGTTTCTGCCCTGAGTGCAGACATTCTACACTCGTAACTTTATGAACAGTAGCGGCGACTGTCAAACCAAAATAGTGGGGTGGGAAGGATTACATAACACACAACAAAACACAAAACAAGTAACTTTCCTACCACATCGCCACTCTTCTACTCCTCTCTGGCACAAGTCTAATGCGGGCACAGGCTCCCAGACTCTACTGCAGCCAAGCCAGATGCTGCTCTCATGCTGCTGGCAGCATGACAGCAGCATCATGATTGGCTTGAGTGCTCTCGATTTGCGCTGCCACAGAGACTGGGTGCTTCTACCTGCTTTCTCCAACCCAGCAATGAAGCTCGGGTTGAAGATAGCTCAGTTGCATGTCAGTTTGGCGGTCCTAAGATGGCCAGCCAAAATAACATGTGCAGTGATAGCAGTGCCCACCACTCCCACTCTGTGACAGCCATTGTGACGGCCCCGCCTCCAAGGCACAGTTTTCTGAGGAGAAATAAATGATAATAAATGTGTTTTCTTTTTCACGTTTTGAGGGTGCTGGCATGGGGGGTGACACTCCTCTGCCATTGCAGAGGACCTGCCGTTGTTTATGAGTAATAAGTACCATTGTGATTCAGGCCCCCAGCATGTTCACTAGAATATAGATAAGAAAGGTATCAAGAGGGCGTATTTTTTATAAGAATAAATACGTGATGGTCCCATGAATAATCTGGCATACACATACATCCACAATCTTTCCAGATAATTGTGTACACTTTAAGCCTATTTCCCATGTAGATTGTTTAAAGCAAATACTGTAAAAACGCCTGTGGCTTGGACAGAAAAAAACAAGGCAGCAATACTTTTCCATCTATTCACCAGAGTATGGAACAACATCCCATATCCATAAGGACCACACAAACGGTGCTCCAATTTAGGACACAGAGATGAAGAAACACCTATTTAAAGAACATTACTTCACAATGCATTACCACCAGACAAAGAGGGAACAAGATGTGATGTTCCTTGTTATACTGGTTAAAAATCAATCAGCAGTGTGAAATTATTCAAGTTGATTGTAAAATTAAGGCCCAAGGGAATATATTTTTTGGGATGCACAGACCCTCACCCAACGAGGTGGCAGGCTTCATCATCAGGTTGTGCTTCATGTTGGGTGGGCGGTGCAATACCCAGTGGGCCCCTTGCCAAACAGGGTCAGCTGCAATTCTTCAGGACCTTAATGGGAAACCCTAATCTACTATTAAAGGACACAAATCAGGAGAGAATTGTCTAAGTCCTCAAGTGTAAATAAACAGCAATTCTATGAGTGAAGCTGTTTTTCTAGTCAAAAAGACACATTTAAAAAAAAATTCTATTCAAAGCCCTGAGACATGTTTGTCAGGGTCCCCGTGGGATGCGAGACTTGGCACTCTTTAAGTCATTTTCATTTTTAGGTTAGAGTGCCTCTTTTTTTCTGACCCACGTCCTTCAGAAATAGTGGCAACAAAGGCATGAAACATGTTTTCAGATCACAGATTCACGGACCACTTCAGTGTTAAGAGTCTACCTTTCATTTTGAACCTTACGATGAATAATGATCAATAATAAAATAATAGCTTTTGTCATCCATAATTAATTGTATTATCACTATAAAAACCCTCTCCTAAATCTACCTATTTTCATCCTGCTCCTGTGGAACCAGGGCAAGCCTTTAAGGCCTATTTGGACCTGAAAACATTACGAAAAGATCTCCATGAAAGAACCTCGTCAAAAGGGCAGTAAAGGGGCACTTTGGGTATTGCACCACCCACCTAACATGGAGCACGACTCGAAGATTAATCATGCCACATCTGTGAGTGAGGGTCTGTGAATCCTGAAAAGGATACTCTCTGGACATAGATTGTACAATCAATATAAATGCAAACCATTTCCCTCTCCTATCCCTACACTATCCTTCTCAATCCAAATAAATGACTAACATATCCGCCACTCAAATTACTTTCATAATTTCACTCTACCAATTCACTAATAATCCTTTATGGGTTCCGGAAAAAGTGCTTTGGCGCCTCGTATGGGGCAGTAAGCGCAATACAAAAGCAACTACAATATAAAAAAATACAATGTGAATGACCTCAAATAGTTGATTGTTGTTTCACACACTATTACATGGATCGTCACACTTTTTGGAATATGTAATAATCCACTGACCAGCTAGCTCACTTTTTTCCTGTATGCTTGCTTTTGACCATGTACAGTGCTGAGCTGCCTTTTTTGGTTATAAAACATACATACATAAATACATACACAGAAGAAGCATCATGCTTCCTTTTCTACTCATGTTTCATCTTCTGCACCAGCTCTATAAAACTGCTAAATAAAACAAGTTTAGTATAGCTTCACAAACTTTAAACTTGCCATCTATGTTCCTATACTGCCCATTCGCCATTCTACGCTTGTTTGAGGAGATGATACTCTTAGATATCTTTGGACTTCTTTAAGGAAATTAACAGTTTGCCTAACAATCTTGAGAACTCTGTTACTGGGTGTCATGTATGTTCTGTATATGCTCTAGCACACTTTCTTATTCTCTAACCTTTGCCAAATAACATGATACCACTTTTATAAAAAATTTGAAAGTGTTTTGGGGAAGAAAATAGATCTTTTTTTGAAAAATTGATGCTTTGTATATTTAATCTGATTAATAAAAAGTCGCCCTCTGACAGAAACTATTCCTTGGATTAATTTCTTAGTCATTGTGCTTCATAAAGAGAACGTATGTGTGTTATAATAATACAATTATATATAATACTTATGATACTTCTGCAGTGTCTAAGTGATGTACTAACATGCGTTACTGATGTCCAATTTAATGTTACTCATTAACCAACATCAGTATGATAAAAGTCTGAGCAGGTCAAATTGAGTTTTGATCTCACGACCTGCAGGTCACTGTTTATCTCCAAAGCAAGCATTTATCATACTGAGACCTCCTCCCAGCTACTTATGCAAGATCTCCAGAGAAATCTTTTCATCTTGCCCAACGTTCGTTTGATTCCAAAATATATCAACATCTGGCCAGTCAGTGTTTCTCCCTCAGTGTGATCAGGGACAATCTGCAAGTCCCAGAACATTTTCTCTACCTCAAGGTTTGCCACATGTGTCTTCTCATCTGCCATATGCCTCTCTGTGTTTTCTTTCCTGGTGGGTCTTTGGAGATTAAGCAATGTCAGGACTATGTTTGCCAGTTTCATTAGAGTCCTTTCTTCGTCTACATTCATTGAAAAAATCAACTGGATAGGATTCCTGGAGTTGAGATCAGCGACACCCTAAGCTCTTATGCTTGAGTCTGATATTGCTTATGCCATTTACCTCAGGTTGTGGCTGCCATAAAGTTTATGGAATTCCACATGAGAACCTTATTTACCCTATTCAAAGTCAACGTCTATGCATTTTAGAAACCCTGTAAAATGTCAATACACTAACATAAATTAGAAATGTTCATTGTGAACTATAAATGAATATGTATTTTTCCATGTGGCGATATGGAGAAGATACTGGGAGGAACAAACAACATATAGGCAATTTAAAAACAAGAAAATAACCAAAGAATACATTACGGTTTTGACTACAGTTCAGCCAGAGTGGAATTCCTATATAGAATTCTAACCCTTGTGCACCCTGTTTTCCTGCTGTGAGAACACCAGACCTGAGTTTACCTGGTGATAAATCCAGTCTGTAGAAACGTACAAGGAGTTCGCTCCCACAGCAGTCAGGCCTTCTCTCCCAGTCTCCGGCAAAGATTTTTCTATGGCAAAAGAGGACCATGCAATGCTCCATGCTGCCAAAACTATTCTTCCATTTCCCTCCCTACCCCCCCCCCCTCCCTCCACATCAGACCCGCAGGGAAGCACTGCTTTGAGCAGGTGGTAAATGAGAGCGTTACATCCCTCAGAACCAAAAAACATGCTGAAATTCCCTGTCTGTACACTTATTCCCCATTTCTAAGGGTCAAACTCATGATAATGGAAGTCCATGTGGCAATACCAGCCAACAACAGTAATTTTGACCTCTAGGAATCTCCTGATCGCCACAGCATTCCGCCTAAATTGTAATCAGGGCCCAACAGTAGTTGCCGATCACTACTGTTGCTATATATACACTCACTCACTCACACACACACATTCAACAATGTATATACTTGTGGGTTGTATGCATCCTCTTTAGTCCTTTTTCCCTTCCATAACTATTTAAATCACAGACATCTTTTGAGAAATAATGCACAAACTTTCTGAAATAAAGAGAGGCAGATACAAACAATATTAATTCCTGCAGCATTTCCTTCAACTAGGGTGTGTCAGAAATGGGTGAAATATTTCTGACCCAAAATTCCTAAGAATTTCTTTCATATAGAGCAGATATCTCATTTGTTAGAGATTGTGTGACAATGTCCCTAAGTTAAGTCAAAGTCAGTGTATGATATCAAGCCAACTAAGCTGTTAGAGTATGTGGTCTCCACTTCAGTTTCCACCTCAATAAAATAATAGCTTTTAGGTCTCACTTACGGTAGCAAAGAGAGATATATTGTATCCAATATAGATGTAGAGTGGGTTTTGGATCCACTTCTTGCTCATAGTTTGATGGCTTTCTTATCTACCTCGGTTTCCTCTTCCTAATTCGATGGCTATCCTATTATTGTGTTTGCCCTGCTCATGGAGCATTTCATTCTCACTGTGTTGAGTATGAAGGATTATTATCATTCAACTTCTTACCAGAAAAACAATTATTTTTATTTTGTTTTCACTCCTCCATGGGAGTGCACCACTTTCCTTTCTGACTTCCCCGGTCTTTCTTTTATTTTTTTAACTTTTAGCAGGGGCCTTGCTGCTGCACACTGCTATGTGGTCGCATGAGTTTGTCTTCTGCTCCTCGTGCACTGCCTTTGCCCACCCTTTTGTTCTCTGCCCACTGTACTTTATAAAATTATTTATGTGAAGGCCCCACAACTGTAGACTGGTACATGGTTGTAGTTTGTCCAAACATCACTTGCATGCTTTGCTTATGGATTTAACCTTCAGAAATGGTCATCAACCATCTTAAGAATACAGTATAATGTGATGATTTTTCTTTTGCTTTATCAAAAAAAAATCCTAGATGATTGCAGTGCTTGCATGTGCATGCATGTAGGATGACATTAATTAAATACCATTTATTTTGCTTTAAAACAATTCTCACAATATATCTGTCACAGTTATGTGTGCACACACTGCAACCATTTAAGGTGGAAAATCATTGGCAAAGCCAGTAGGTCAAACTGAAGACTTTTGGCTTTGCCAAGGCATGTTTGTTAAGTTAAGGGATTTAATACAGAATTTTTAAGCATCAGCCAAGGTCACATGGTACTGTAGAACACTGGCGACTCTCGTGGGGGACCTGCAGCATGTACTACACTTGTTCAACAGGGAGTGCATCAATGTGCTAGGAAAGAGGGGTGGCAGGACAATAACTCTGCTTTGTCCATGTCTCCAGACAGGTTTAACTGCTGCTGTTCGTATTGTTCGGGTAGACAATGTACTTTGCCCACTTGCTAAGGAGTGCCAATATTAACCCATTTGCAGTGAGGTACTCTTATTAGCATCTTAAAGGCTTTCTCTGCCCTCTCACCTAATGGCCTGATTAACCCCTGTTTGCTAACAAGAAACTAAATTTTAGTTTAATTTTTCCAACTCTAAGCTTTGGCACTACAACATAGGACTCCATCAACTATTGTATTGGTGGGGGGTTCAGTCAACAGCATGCTGCATGGTGTGTTTATAGTTTTGCTTAGAAAAATTTAATTATGGGATTAAAACCCCAACATGCAATGTGCTGCTGCCTAAAATGGCAGACCTGGCTTGAGGTATTATACATGACATAGATCCACTTGTCAGCAATGCTTTAAACTTTTACAAAATCGCCTGTAAAAAACTGCTTGTTTTGTGCCTAAAATCAAAGGTAAACTTTGCTTACATATTTAGTGTTCACTCTTTCACGCAGACATATGCATTAAAAGAAACATTGGCAATGTGGATAGATTTTTCTTATGTGCTGTAGAAAGATTTATACCCAGCGTCACACCACAATAAGGGTACAAGATGACAGCAGCACAACCTTCGGTAACACAAAAGATAAGTAAAAGGCAGGTGGCAGTTGCAGAAGGAACATCACACGATTCTCTCACACATGCAGGACAAGTACAACTCAGGTAGCTAGCATGTAAAAGAGAGAGTGAGCGGAGGTAAAAGGGCGTGTACGTTTTCCGTAAACAGATATAAATATATAGCTGCTATACATGGGATGTATGACGTTACAACGCATGCTTTTACCACGCATGCTGTTACAACGCAAGTATTACAACGCAAACCTTTACAACGCATAGCGCTTTGGGGTGCTGGATAGTGAATAGTTTAATTTACTATTCCAACTCCAGTCCCCGTGGATAGTAGGGAAGGTGTTGGATAGTAAATTAAATCTATTCCCTATCCTAGAGCGCCCCCCAGCGCAATGCGTTGTAATGGTTTTCGTTGTAAAACCTGCGTTGTAAAAGCACTGCATTGTAAAAGTTTCGTTGTAAAGGATGTTTCCCCTATACATGTATGTACTCCCATAGGATGATGAATCCTCACCATCCTAGAGTGATATGCTCCCTCAATGGGTTCCACAGCTAGTACTAGGGAGCACCAGAGAGTACTATTCCTAACTGGTTGTACAGTCTCCTAGTTATGGGTTCCCTAGTTTGTGTAAGATTATGTTACTTATGTGAACATGTATGTTCTCCCTTTGTTAAACTCAGACCTTTATTTAAGTTGTATGTAGGTGAGCTAAAAATGTTTTACTGGTGTCTCCTTATCACACAACTAAAAACAGGAGGGCCCAACAGCAAACTCAAATTCAGCATGTTTTGGCGCCCGAATATTCCCTCTATGGGGTCAGGAGTCTTCTCCAGGAATATAAGTATTGCGCATCAAATATTGTGAGTCAATCTCTGCTGTATAGGGCTTGTTCACTAGCCTCAGAAGGGGTGGTGGGGCACTGTGGCATATTTTATTAGGTCCCACTCCTTCAAGATGCCTCATGACCTGCTGTTGGATTGGCTATCATGATGTTTACATGGTAAGTCACTGTAATCATAGCCTGTGCAATGAAACAGGGCATTATCAGGCTGCCAAGCGACACCCATAGATAACTGGTGCGGCCAGTGGAATTGCATAGGTCTTAAAACAGTAAACCACATGCCTAACACCAAAGCATCTCCTGCCTTGCTACTAGTGCTAATAGGACAGTGGCAGTAAGGCAGTAAGGACTAGGCCCCATCAGTCTTCTGGCCCTGTCTGAGCTGCATTTTGTCTGGATAGGCAACACAGTGGAGGCTGAAGAAAACAGCTATTAGCTCAGCCTGGACCTCCTGTCGGACTGCAAGTATTGTTGACTGACACTGTATTTATAGCTGGGCCGTAACCCTTTACATAAAAAATTGTATTTTAGATTGTTACACTTCAGGAAATTGGATTATTTCACTAAACTGAGAGACCTTTAATCGAATTAGGCATCAACCCCCTTCTGCAGTGAAAATGAGATTGTTGGCTCAAGTCATGTCGTGTTTCTTCTATGTAAGCCTTTATTGTTCTAGATAAAGCAACATCAAGTACTATAAAACCACACACAAAAAAGAGAGTGTTGTAAAGTGTGCATCCTGCACTGAATTATTTCAAGGTGCTCTCAAATAGGATGATAATGGAAAAGGAGGCAGAGAGAAGAAATGAACTGTCCAGGGTCACACAGTTTGGTCAATCTGGGAAGCTGTGACTGGAACCAGAGTTTCTGGGTCAATGCCCTGCAACTCGTTTTTGCCCTGAATCCCACCTAAACTTCTGAGTGGGATGGGGCAACAGTAGTGGAAACACCCCTTTTCATAGAACAGCTTCAACTTGGGTGAAAACAGTTCAAGCTTCCCTCCTTCAGATGACCGGTACACCTAAGGTACCATCAAGACAAGCTTTTCTCATCACAGAACACATACAAATAGGGAAGAGCCAGTCACATAAGGCGACAGCATGACAATAGCAAAGCAAGCTTCCCTCTCTCACAGAGGCAACAAGCACAATCCTCCATTTCTCAGAGAACAAATCCAAAAGGACACAGTAGCAGAAGCTAGTATCATTCAGAGAACAGGCACAGATAAGGCATGGGTGCCATGTAGATTGCAGACTGATCTCTTAGAGCTTCACTTAATGAGAATAATGTATTGGTGTATGAATGAGTAAATGCACTAGTTCTGACACCATTCTCACTTAGGTGATTTTTAAGTGAATCTACTGAAAGTCCTACTGCTGACCCATGGAGACCTGCTGTCAGTAATGCTTATTTGGTGTTCCATCTATTGAGAAGTGGCTGTTACCTCCTAATCCACAGCCCAAATAGCTGTGCTCCAGACAGGCGCACAGGTGCTGACATCTTTGAAAAGGTTTTGACTGTACGCGCACCAGGCACTGTGCAATTGCAGCCTCGGTGCTGCACCAGTTCAAACCGTTGAGGCCTGCCAGTGATGTGGAAAAGCAAATGTGCAAAAGCAGAAACACGCCAATGCATTGAACACATAGAAGAACCCACTACTGGTTGAAAAACAATGGCTTTGTGGTGTTACCAGATTTAAGATGATCTCTCTCCATCCGGGAAGGAAGGAGGAGGGAAGTTCCATAGAGAAGCTTTCTGGTGCCTGAAAGATGAAGGAGAGTTACTAAATGGTCGATTTCATGAGGGTATTTTCAGAAGATTGCTTGGAATGAAATCAGCTGATGTTTTCTCAGTAATTCTGGATGAAAGACTAGCCGTTACTGATTTGAAACATGTTCATTTGTGCCTTGTAGACAATGTAAAGTTGTGTGGCAGTGGAAATGGGGTCATACCTTCTGAGTATCAGCAGAACTCTTGCTGGTGTGCTATGTGTGTGTTGGAGCTGAGCACCAGATTGCCTACCGAGGCGCGAATAGGCTGCACTCCTGAGCTCCATCCCTGAGGACACACATGCATTCCCCCTGATGGCTTGATGACTATCTGGAAAAAAGAGAGAACTTCCTTCTGCTGCATGACATGGACAAAGTAGGTTTTCCTCACTGTGCCAATCTAGCCATTCACACACAAGTTGGGATTGAAACTAATGCTCAGACTACTGACCAGGAATCTTTTGGTGCACATCGATCCATATCACTGGCCCATAAACAAGTTTCTATGAAAGGATTTTTATCAGGAATTTATAAACTCTCTGATTTAGATTAATGAAATATTACAGTGCAAGCCAGAATCTATCATCTGGTTGATGTAAACAAGGGGCCTTATTTACGCACCCTCATTGTCATGCATAGCCATGCGTTGCCACGCATATCACAAGATCCCCCAACCCGTCATGGAGACCTTTTTTGTGAAATAGTATACACCCACTGGCTCAGACCCCCAACAACCCATCCAACTCAGGATCTCCATTCTGACTCTCATGACTGAGGCCCATCAAGCTTCATGTCCTCCACTACGATTGTCCATACTCAAAGTACCCAAGTGAGACTTCTCCGCATTCCAAGGCAGTATTGTGCAGGCCCTCACTCAGGACCCTATGATCTTCCTTCAAAACCCCCCTTAGGCTGTCCCTTCTACTTTATCCGGGATTCCCACCTCCAACACACTGCTGCCTCCCTCTCCCACTGATAATGTTGCATCAACGTTGCCGCTTGTGTAGGTGCACCTCGGTAACATTTCTACTTCTGCTCAAGAAGTACAACTAGAAGTAAATATATAGTTTTGCTTGTACACCTCAAAGTGAAATGTATTCCAGAAGTGGGAATTATGTGACGTGGTGGCTTCTTCTGCCCTAATGGGATTCTGCTGAACTAGGAACTTCTCTTCAGACTTCCATGGAAAATGAAAGGCTTATTTCAACATTTTCTGTCACTGCAATGAACCTCAAAAACATTACTCATCAAATGCATTCATGCAAGAAGTTCCTGGCACCGAGGTGTTGCTCTACAAATGCAATTTAGGAAAACATGTCATTCTATAAAATATAGTTCATGCCATATTACCGGTTTATACTGCATGAGCATCATATGTGTCAAGAAAGTGTTCTTTGTTGTTGTCAACCCTTTACACATCAATGGCATTAAATGGCAAGCCACAGACATGCACACACACACAATTTACTAAAGCCATACAAGAAATGTAATGCACCGTAAGCAGCCATGCTTCAATTCATCCTTAAATTTGCAGCCATTTCCACTCGATTCCATCCAATAAATGCTAAAAAAAAGTGTATGTATAGGAAACAAAAGGGCTGTGCTTCAGTTCGAAAAGTTCCAGAACATTGGAAGGGTAACATATACGTATGAAGCATACAGAACATGTATTGGGTGACTAATATGATTTATCTGATCAACTATAGCGTAAAAATGCAATTCATGCTGCATATTGCGGAAACATACGTGTGTGGCCATATTCAGAAACCATAAATGACAGGTCCGAATAACTGACAGTGAGCACATGATATTACATCGTACAACTCTGCTATACGGTCTTGGGAAAATGGTTGGCACTTTGTCTATCAAGCGACCGCCGGCTTACCGTGTCCTAGTTTCAAAAGAAACGTCAAACCAGTCTTAGTCAGGGGAATGGTAACAATCAAAATGGCAGTAGCCTCTGGTGAAACGTGTTACGTAATATTGTGAAATTACCTATCTGGGCATTGCCATTTTACCTGAAAATTAATTCGCCTAATTTTTCCCACTCCAACTTGAAGCACGAAAGAGACTCGGCGCTTCCAGCTGACAAGAATCTCCTAACAATGAAGAAACATGGTTTTTCAAAGACAAAATGTGATACACGCTAAAACGCTCTGACGAGCACTTGTTTTTACGATAATACTGTACATCTGTCTGTAGTTGCCTGATATATTGCGGATTTAACTGCCTCCTCAATGAGGAAAACGGTAAAATCAGCCTGTTATCTTTTAGAAGGGGTGTCGCTTCAACGTTTATCGGTTTCCACTCCATAAAAGAGCGTTCGAGTGCTTAAACCTCTAGGCGCAATATCGCCAGGTGGCTTCTTGCCTGGCTGGCGATGGGGGGAGGGGCGCGCGCCAAGGACGAATACGTAACAATATTTTTATTTTTTTGAAGGGATTCACTAGATATTGTCAGTTTCGCCGGAGCGTCATTCCCAGCAGCCAATAAATATTCCCTGCGCAGAAGGGAAGGCAGATGGCAATCGGATGTCATCTATGTTTGCAAATCAATATCCGCGGGCCTGACGGGTCAATCATTGCTGGTCGGGGGACATGATTAAGGCGGCGCTCGCGCGTATCTCAATCATCGCTGAGGCGGGGAGCTTCCAGCTCATCCCCGCGCAGTGCGGCCGCAGAGAGTCAATACTCGGGCGATGATGGGAAATTGAACGCCGTGTAATGACTCCCCAGGGACCGGTGCGTTTTTTGACTACACAAAACAGGACCCCTGAAGGAGGGAGGAAGGGGGCTGCGCTTCCTAGCAGGAACCCACTCTGGCGAGTGGATCAGTCTTAAAGGCAGGAGCTGAATGGGCAAGCTGCCATGCACACTTGTGAGCAATCATAAAGGATTTAGTGAAATAATTTTTTTTAAAAAAAATCTTTATTTACGCGTATGACTTTAAAAGCATTAGTGACTTTTAAAGACACGATAGCTCAAGAATTGACTGTTTGGATCTGTGTTATTGAAATGTAAGTGATCAAGAAAAAATAAACTGGCTAGCTACAGTGTGGCCCTGGTGGCCTGCTGAACCCATATAAGCCTCTTTAAAATAACTTAAGGCAGCGTCTAGCAGGACGTAGCCTGGTGCTCTTTGTTGTACCTACACAGGATAACAACGCATTACAACTTTCAATTGCATCATATTTTGTAATGCTGTGATCGTGTGATGCAGCATGCATGTCCTAGTATACAATGCGTTTGGTATTACGTGTAATAAAACAGAAGAGACAGATTACCCGATGTTCGCCCTCCCACAAGTAGCCATTTGGTGCTGCGTGCAGTACTGGGCTGAGGCATAAACTTGTGAAATACAGGCGAAGTTCTGGGCTGCGACGCACAGATTTATTGTGCCGGTGCAGTAATCAGTAATCGGTGCAACACAGGTCAGGGCCATATACTAGTAAGTGCGTGTGCAGTACTGGGATGACGTGCACACACATATATGGTGCATGTGCAATACTGAGCTGTGTCATAAACATGTAAACTGCAGGTGACGCTCTGGGTTGTGGCACACGCTTATAGCGCCGGTGCAGTACAGGTCTGGCGCACACACAAGAAAGGTGAATATTCAGTGCTGAGCTGTGGCATGAACACGTAAAATGCAGGTGACGTTTTGGGTTGTGGCACACACGTATGGTTCCTGTAGAGCACAGGGCTGAAACACACACACTTGTAAGGTGAAGATGCAGTACTGGGATTGCCAAACATTGATGTAGTGCAGGTGCTGCCCTGGATTAGTGCACACGCGTAAAGTAAAGGTGCAGTAGCGACCTAGGTCACACTCTCGAAGGTGCAGTACTGGCCTGTGGAGCCGTAGGTGCCGTGTTTCCCTGCCGCACAGGTATCATGCTGCAGTGGGGCCTGCGGTGCTGCCAGCGCACATCTAGTGCCGCTTTGCGGCAGTAACTCTCACTAGGCGCTAGTACAGCTCGCATCGCCTTCGACAGTGCCAGCCCCGCGCCCACACACAGCCCGCAGGCCGCTGACCCCGCTGCCGGAGCGGGGCAGACCCGGGGGCGCCCCGAGCGCAGAGCTCACTCACCGCGGAGGGCGCAGGGCGCGGGCGTCCAGGACATCCGGGGGGAGCAGGGTGGGCGCCCGGGCCGGGGGCGGCAGCGGCGTCCAGCGGCGCAGCAGAGCCGGCATGGCAGCCCCGAGCAGCGGAGCCCCCGTCCACGCGAGCTCCGGCTGCCGCTCACAGGAGGGTCCCCGGCGGGGGGAGGAGCGCCGTGCACGCCGCGCCATGCCCCTGCGAGGCGGGCATCGGCTCAGCGGTGATCCAGCCCCGTGCGTCCTGTAGGCGGCGGCGTCCGTGTGTCTCCAGCCCCGGAGTGATGCTCTGCCCTCCACGAGCGGCGCTGCTCCCCGTGCCGGCTGCAGGGGGGCTCCGCTCCTCGCTGGACTCTGCCCGTCAGCTGCTGCTGCTCCGCTCCTTGCTCTGCCCTGCGCCGGGCGCTGTTGCTAGGTAACAGCACCGCCCCCACCAGCCGGTAGGGACACCACCGCCCTGGGCATCACCCGTTCTCCCCTCTTGCCAGACACACCCCCTGTCATTCATCCTGTCACTGCGTGCCTAGTCCAATCCTCGCTTTCTTGTCACAACTCTTTCACATCCCTCCCAGCCCCACATGCTCCATGGCATCCTTCCCTTGACCCATCGCCTGGCAGGAGGCACCGCTGGAGCAGAGAGAGGTGCAGGCCAGGCAGGTCTAACTCCTGTAACGCGCCCCCTCGAGTTCAGGGGGTGGCTTTGATTACTGTGGCAGGTGCAAAGGTACCGGGAACAAGAACCACTGGGGGACCATTGAGTCTTAATAGCTGCTGAATTTACTACCACAGACAGCAGTAGCCAAGGGGGGCATTCCCTCCCACCCCGTTTAGGGCCCCTGTCCCTTCTCATCTTTTACAGGGCACGAAAAGCCTCCGTCTTTATCCAGCTTCTGCCCTCTTGATCTTTATGCCTCTTCTGTAAACGCCTTCCTATACTTATGCAGCGGTGGTCAGTGACTCCCTTCATATTTTTATGCTGCTCCTGCTCACCACTTGTGCTGGCTATGCACATCTCTTCATATCTTTATACAGCCTCTGCACAATTTGCATCCTGCTGAGACACCTTCTACATAGAGCTGAGCCTCAGATTCTGCATAAAGCCAGTCCCCAGCTTCTACGGAGACCCTGACCACCCCATCAAATCTTTATGGAGCTCCTGCATACTTGCCACCCAGGAGTAGGCAACCCCTATAATCTATATACCACTTGCCTAATCTTCTATGCAGCTTTTCTGCAACCCCGTTCTGCACTCCCCTTCATACCCTTTATGAAGTCCTGGGATCCACCTTCACAGTTTCATACAGGCCCTTCAAACCCCCTCACATCATTATGCAGGGCATTCGCGCCTTTTCTCGTTTGGTGAACGTTTCTGTTCCCCATCTCCCATGCAGCCCCTCATATCCCGTGCTATCTTTATGCACCCCCTTGCACGGTTCTTGTCACCATGAGCCAGCACTACCTACACCTCCAGGGGCATGCCCCGGCAGGGACAAAGTTTACATCTATTTCACACGGTCGCTTCCACTAATAGCAACCTCTGCTCCCACGCGTGTCTGTGTTCCTTTCCCCCGAGGCCACCGCCAGCATGTCCCGATTCTCAAACGCAATGTGCAGCACACTGTCCTTTTATTCTACGCCTGGGCAGGAAAAGACGGAGTAAGAAAAACAGCTTAATTGGCCGCTTCTGAGTGCAGCTGTTGCGTAGTTTTATTTGTCAGCAAGCTGTCACCGTCTTTGCCGAAGAATCTTATTTTTTGCGGCGTCGTAATGTATTGCACGTCTGGATATAACAACTAGTGTTTCGCATCTCTTTTAATGTGACGTGTAATGTTTTCAAACACACTCATTCATACCGACTCCACAATAAGGTCGAAGACGCGCAGATTCACTTTCTATGGGAACGATGATTTTAGCTGAAGTGGGGGATCTTGACCCTTAACGCCATTGGGCAACGCAAAGAGAACTGTCAAAGTGTCAATATAGAAATTAAGAAGATAAAATACAATCAAAATGTTATTTTGTTGTAATGCCGTTATCCTTGGCGTGGTGCTTAAGGACGACTCTCACAAGCACATTGTGGAAACAGCTCCCGAGAAATACAAGGAATGTTAGCTAATAGATGGTAGAAAGAGGGTCGCCAATGTTGTGTGTGGGATGTGGGGGCTACACACGACAAAAACAAACACATTCACAGATTGAAAGTTACAACAGGAGGTCTGGTGCCAACGTTATCCCGGAAACAAAAGCAGCTGGTGAAACATCACACGCTGAACTGAAGGGAAGTCGCGCGTTTGCCCTTCATTTCTCCTCTGCAGATGAAGTGAGATTACACACCCTGCGCAGGGACTGCTGGAAGGGTGGGTACCGGGCGGGCTGCTTTCACACGCCGCATCCCGTCATTGCCGTCACTGGCTCAGCTTGGAATGATTATGAATCCCGACCTGCCCTGTGTGTTACCGTCAATGAAAAGCACCACTGTGTAAAGCTATTATTTGGGGCACACCAGTAGGTGAGGGGGGGGGGGGGGAAGCAAAGACACTGACACCAGAAGTGTGTGAAAAAGGCCGCTTTTATTGGAATCAGGTGCACGTATAACACATCCCCCTTGGCCTGTGCCGCACAAAACTACTGCTCACTAATTAACAACTGCCTAACAGCCCCCCACCCCCACCCCTAAATGTAAGCCCGAACATTGCAACAGTAATACAACAACATACGCTCATCAACCTGCCCCTCTACTAGATGCCCCTAATGACCTCCATGACCCCAAACCCCCGCTACCATGCAGTCCCAGGCCTCCAGCCAACCACCCTATTTCCTTAGGACAGCGCCCCACAACGCACCTGTTCCAGCGACAAAAAACACATCCTCAAACCTAAATAGTGCACCATCAACCAAAAAAGCCCCTCGGGACCATATCCTCGACCACCCCCCCCACCCCGCAAAGGGAAACAACCCTGGCCCAAAAATGCCGAAAAAACCCTGCAAAAAAAGGGAGGGAGGGAGGGACAAAATATTCCTGCGACCTGGCTGCTGTGTCACCGCACCACAAACGTGCGCGGTGACACAAAATGGCCGGCTATATAGCCCCCCGTCCAGAAGCAGCCCAAAAGGAGCCCAAACCGCCCAACCAGCCCAAAAGCGCCGCTACGGCGATCCCCGTGTGCCAAACTTCCCCCTCTCCCCCCCTCCCCTGGTGCCCCAAACTTCCCCGGGGGGGCGAGCCTCCCGTTGGTCGGCCACCCCCCCAAATCCCCATTGGGGCACACCAGTAGGTGAGGGGGGGGGGAAGCAAAGACACTGACACCAGAAGTGTGTGAAAAAGGCCGCTTTTATTGGAATCAGGTGCACGTATAACACATCCCCCTTGGCCTGTGCCGCACAAAACTACTGCTCACTAATTAACAACTGCCTAACAGCCCCCCACCCCCACCCCTAAATGTAAGCCCGAACATTGCAACAGTAATACAACAACATACGCTCATCAACCTGCCCCTCTACTAGATGCCCCTAATGACCTCCATGACCCCAAACCCCCGCTACCATGCAGTCCCAGGCCTCCAGCCAACCACCCTATTTCCTTAGGACAGCGCCACTCGAAAGTCGCTTACGACTTTCGACCCCCCCCTTAGGACTCCTGTCTCCTGGGATACCTGACCACCCCCAGGGCCCCATCTAAAGCCTCCTTTAACTGCACTATATACAGCTCCATGCCGTACCTGGACAGGTGGACCCCATCCTCCAAGAAGAAATAGTTTGCACCATAGCGCAACTCCGGGTGCTCCATCCTCCCCACCCCCTCCCTGGCGCAGAAAGCGTGCATCTCACGATTGATCTTCCTACGAGCCCTGTCTATGGCCCCCGGGCGCTCAGCTCCCCTCCACACCCGCCTGGGAATAAACTCCGACCATATGACATGGCAGCCCGCCCATTGCCTCCTGATTTCCTGCAGGTCCTGTCTCATCTGCTTGAGTAGCGCCAAACCCTTGCACTGCACCAAGTCGTTCTCGCCCAGGTGAATTACCACCACATCCGGGCACACCCCCCCTTTCACCAACGTGTTTAACAACGGCAATAACTCATGCCAACGCCTACCCCCTTTCCCCCTCCAATGACATCTATACAACCCCGGATCCAATCCCAAATTGAGAGCCTGATGCCTGTCCCACTCCGCTCGTTCAGCCCGCTTGACGAACGAATGTCCCACAATAAACAAATTCAGGACAGCCACATCCGGCCCCGCCACAGCACCTGCAAAGACACATATATGAGAATCGGGAATCATTGCGACAACGCACCATCCGCCTCCCTCAACCTCACATACGTCCTGTAAGCGTCCGATTTCCACCGACCCAGCCTCTGTATCTCTTCCTTACCCCAACCCCTCTGTGCCGCCTCCGTCGCCGCCCCAATCCGAAAAGAATGCGTCCCGAACGCCAGGGGATCCTCCCCCAAGACCCGCAGTGCCCGCCGCAAGACCCACAATGCTTGAGACGCCGTCACTCCTCCCCCCCCACCCCGCCCAAAAACCTCCCCCTCCGACACGCCACTTTCAGCCATCAACCTCCTGCCCCAAACCGCCGGGCACACCCCCTCCTTGTCGCCCGGCCCCAGCACCACCCAAGTACCAACCCCCCGCTGGTCCGTCTTCGAGCGCCTCAAACACACTGCCACTTCCTGGGCCCGCACCTCCACCTCTCCCCACAACACCCCCCGCCGCCCCCTCGCGCCCAGCAGCTCCGACACTCGAAATGCCCCAAAGAAAAGCCATGACATCAATGTAGAGAAACGCACCGTCTCGCCCACATCCCTGCACACCTCTGGTAGCGCGCCAATCACTCCTGCCAGCAAAACCGCCGTAATGGGACGGCGCAGCCGCACCGTCGCCCCACTCTCCCTCGCCCACCCCTCCAGCAGCCTGGTTCCCAACTCCCCCGCCGACGGAGGGTAACCCCACCACATCTTCCCCATGAAAGCCACCGCCGACAACTTTCCCGCAATTGACACCCGCGACAAGCCCCTGTCCATAAGCGCCAGCATGAATCTTACCACCTGTTCCTCGCGCTGCCACCTGTCCCCACGCCGCACCGCACCTGACTGCAGGAATTCCTCCCACGCTAGCTCGTAAGCCTTCCACGTCGACACAGCCACCGACGTCTTCACCAACTGAAAGACCCGGCCTCGCCTACCGACCACAGTTCTTCCGGCACCGGCGTCCTGACTTCCTCCGCCGCCGTGGCTAGCCCATGGAACCTCTCCCACTGTGAACGAGACAAGGCATCAGCAATGTCATTGTCCACACCGGGAACGTGGCGCGCCTGAAACAGTATGTCATTTTCCAAGCACCGCAAGACAAACACCCGCATCAGTTTCAGTACCTGCGGATCCCGAGCCGACTGCCTGTTCACCACCTGCACGACGGCCATGTTGTCCACTCGAAAAAGCACCCTCTTGTGTGCCAACGCCCCTGCCCACACCGTGACTGCCACCACCAAGGGGAACAACTCCAGGAACGCAATGCTCCTCCCGCCCGCCTGCCAGTGGTCCGGCCACTGCTCCGCACACCATTTTCCCTCCCAGTACAGGCCGAAACCACCGACGCCCGCCGCATCCGAGTACATGGTGACCTCCCACTCCCAGTCCTCCGCCGGCGCCATCGGCACCCCATTGAAACGCTCCAAGAAAGCCCGCCACATGCGCAGGTCCTCCTTCATCCCTGCTGAGAGGCGCACATGGTGATGTGGCAATGGCAAACCCGACAGCGCCAGCCCCAGACGCCGGCAAAACGTCCGTCCGGCCCGCACCACGCGGCACGCAAAATTCAAATGTCCCAACAACACCTGTACGTCCCGCACCGTCACCTTCCTCCTCGCCAACATGTCATCCACCAGACCCAACATCGCCACCCGTTTGTCTTCTGGCAGGCGTGCTTCCATGGCGACCGAGTCGAGCTCGATACCGAGAAAGGACAACACCGTACTGGGACCGCACGTCTTCTCTGGCGCCAGGGGAACCCCAAATTCCCCCATCAACCCGGCCAAACCATCCAGCAGCCGCTGACAATCCGCCGCACCGGGCCGCCCCACCAGGAAGAAATCATCCAGATAGTGCGTCACTGACTCCGAGCCTGTGCGCCTGGAAAAAACCCACTGAATGAAGGAGCTGAACCGCTCAAATAGTGCGCATGAAATGGAACACCCCATCGGCAGCGCCTTATCCACAAAGAAGTGACCTTGAAACTGGATCCCTAGCAACTGGTAATCCGCCGGGTGTACCGGAAGGAGTCGGAAAGCCGACTTGATGTCGCATTTCGCCAACAGCGCACCCTGCCCCGCCGCCGCAACCAGACGTCGCGCCACGTCCACCGACGAATACGTCACAGACGCCAAATCCGCCGAAATGTACGCATTGACCGACTCCCCCTCCGGCCAGGACAAGTGCTGTATCAGTCGGAACTGCCCTTCCTCCTTCTTAGGCACCACCCCGATGGGGGAAATGATCAAACCTGGCAGCGGCGGCGCCGTGAAGGGGCCCGCCATCCGCCCTTCCCTGACCTCCTTGAACAGTTTCTCTCTCACTATGCCCTTGTGCACGTTCACTGATTTCCGATTTTCCGCCCAGCGAGCAATCCGGGGACCTTCGTACCCCAACCGAAAACCCTCCCGAAAACCCCGGCGCAGCACTGCAGCATCCTCCGCCCGCGGATACGCCGCCAACCAGGGCTCCATCCGCTCGATCCTAACCGGCGTACGAGCCTTTTCCCAGAGCCCCTGCTCCCCCCCCTCTACCCCCACCCCTCCCCCCGCCTGAACCCCCTCTGGCAAATCCACCACCCTGCGGAGGCAGCTGGCCTGGGGGGCCCCCGGTGCCCCAACACCGCAGCGCCGGATGGTTCCGTCCGCACGAAGAGCACTCATGCCGGAAACGGCACGCCGCCCGCCCGCAGGCACCCCTATTGAAATCCCAACAGGCCCCGACCGCGGTCTGGCTGCCGGAGGCGCCCTGACCCACCCCCCCACGGGTGGGGCGCGCCGCAAAGGGGGGGGACGCCAGCGGCAAACCGCTGGCCGTGTAGATGGTGCGGCCAAACTTGGCCCCTCCCATCGTCTGCTGGTATAAATCAGAATCCAGTTCCCCCCACTGGGCCTCGGGGTCCCCCGCCATGCGTGCCCGAAACTCCTCGTCGTAGTGCGACCAAGCATACCCGCCGTATGTCACCTGCGCCCTCCGGACCACATCCATGTATTTAAAGAGCGCGACGCACCTGTCCGGGAATTTCTCGCAATACACGCTCGCGTAAATGAGGAACGCCGCAGACCAATTGTCCAGCGTCAGGGGCACCTTTGGGCGCCTAGCCAACTCCTGCTCCTCCTCTTTTGACCCTTCCTTCGATGTCAACTCCCTATGCAGCAGCTTCAAAATATCGATGTACTCCCCCTTCCAAATCTTCTCCTTCGTAGCCGCGGAAAGATGTGCCCCCAGCGGCTTGGTCAACCCCATGTACGGCAGCTTCCGCACCGGAATCACACAACTCTCCTTACTTCCCCCCGCCGCCTCCTTTCCGCCCGACGCCTTGTCGCCCGCCGCCTCAACCCCGCTTCCTTCGCCCGGCGCAGCCCCGCCCGACCCCGCGCCTTCAGTACCGACTCCCGCGTCCTGTACATACCGTCCCCGCACCAGCCGCCACCCATCCTCCCCATCACCCCCAGACCCCACGGACACCTGCACACAACGCCTCTTAGCGCTCCCCGCGCCGTCACCTGTCTTACCTGGCGTCAAGGTCGGCGTCCTTGCTGGATCCCGCCGCCTAACCAGTGGAGCCGAGGGGGCCGTCACTCTGGGTGCTTCCTGCCGTGCCGGCACCTGAAATACACTTCCAACACCATTACCAGCCCCCCCATCCTCCCGAATCTCTCCCTCCTCCTCAGACTCACCATCCGCCGGTACCACACCACCTTGGCCCCCCAACTGGAGTTCCACCCGGCTCAAACCCGCTCGCTCACGACACACCCGCATTAAATCCATCAAGTCCACACTCCCCCTCCTATGCACCACACTCGCAGGCAACTCAGAAATAGTCGTGTCCATCCTTACTCCCCCAACCCCGGCGGCCGTAGAGACCCATCGGGGAGGGGCCGGCGGAGACGCGTCTCGCCTCCATTCGCCAAGTCCCTGAGCCAGGTCCCTCGCTGGAGCTCGGCCGTCCGCACCAAACAGAGCCGGCCCATCCACTCGGTGGGTGGGAGCCGCATGCTGCTCCCCCGAGCGCCTTACCAACAGCTCCTGCCAAGGAAAAAAGGTGGAGTCCAGCATGCCAGGGTAAAAACCACCCCCGTCGCCCCCCCATGCGCAGCCCCCTCCGCCAAACCCCCATCCCATCGCCGCACCCCTCCCCCATCCCGCCGAATGGCCTCCGCGCCGCGCCGGGACACTCCCTCCTCCTAGCTCCCAACCACCTTCCCCTGCCCATCCCCCCCGGCCCGCCCCACCCCCCGAAACCCCAACTCGGCCCCACCCCCCTTCCACGCCCCACTCCCCCTGCCTCCCCCCAGGCCACGCCACTGCCCCCCGCACCCCCCCCAAAACTCGCCACCAGCCCGCCCGGGCCCCCAGCCCTGCTCCCGGCCCCCTCCTCAAACCCGCCTCTCCCGACCGCCCACCCCGACCCACCCCCCTCGCCGGTCGAGCCGCCGCCTCCCCTCACGCCTCCCATCGCCTCCGCCTCACCCCTCCCTCTACCCCGGCCCCTCTCCCCCTCCCGGCCCCTCTCCCCCCCCCGGCCCCCCTGCCCCGGCGACGACCGCCCCCTCGCCCCCACCCCCCCTCCTCCGCCGATGACCCACCCCAGTCCAGCTCCGTGTCTTCCCCCCCCCACCCCCCACCCCCTCCTCTTCCACATCTGTCTCCTCAATGAGCAGCGGCGAAACCGCCCCCCCCAGCCCTACCCCCACCAGCTCCCCGCGCTCCCCACCGCCACTTGTGCCCTCCCCTCCCGCAGGCCCCGCCGCACTTACACCCCCCGCCCCCCCCCTCCAGTGCTCCCGCCCTCCCCATCCACAACTATCCGGGCCCCACCCCCCTCCCCCACACCCCCCAGGCCACCCGGCCGTGCCTCTAACACATCTCTCACCTCCTCGCGTCCTTCCCCCACCCCCCCCTCCCCTCCGGTCACAAAAACCAGCGGCCTCTTCCGCCCCGCCTGCCGGGCCTTCCCCGCCCCCCCCTTCGATTTCGCAGTAGCCTTTGCCGGAGCCTTGTTCGCCGCCCGGCCGCCCCCATCCGCCCCCGCCCCCCCTCCCCCCCGCTGAACAACCCGCGACCTCGGCGGGTCGCACACCGCCACAGCTGCCGCGGCGCCGATGGCAGCGCGCCGCGGCGGCCTCACCTTCAAGTCGGGCCGCATCAAGTCCATGCGGCCCGCTTCTTCCAAGAGCCGCAGCGCCTCCACGACACGCGGGTCCGTCGCCGCCATCAATAGTCCGCACGCCCCCTACCGCCGACACAGGTCACCACTCCTCACACCGCCTGAGCGCCTCACACGCCCCCGCGTGACACAACGGCTCGGAAAACCGCGCACCGCCGCCACACAAAACCGCTGGGCCCCAACTTCCACGCGACAAAATATTCCTGCGACCTGGCTGCTGTGTCACCGCACCACAAACGTGCGCGGTGACACAAAATGGCCGGCTATATAGCCCCCCGTCCAGAAGCAGCCCAAAAGGAGCCCAAACCGCCCAACCAGCCCAAAAGCGCCGCTACGGCGATCCCCGTGTGCCAAACTTCCCCCTCCCCCCCCCTCCCCTGGTGCCCCAAACTTCCCCGGGGGGGCGAGCCTCCCGTTGGTCGGCCACCCCCCCAAATCCCCATTCTGCACCCTTCAAAAAAACGAGCCCCCAAAGTAACAGTGTAGCATTTATGTAGCGACTTCTTTAATAATATGCACATTTGAAGCACTGGGAAGAGGTGTGGTAAAATTATTCAGCTTCTGTCGTGCTCATTTGCTTTAAGTTATGCTACAATATTACTACCAACGAAGAAAAGAGCTGTGTACCATTCCTTGTTTACGCGAGTACTGTGCCCTGTTCACTTCGCTACCAGAACGTTGTGACACCCCCCTCCTTGATTTGAAAACATTATGCCCTTCGCATTTACCCCTAAGTGTGCCGGTCTCCACTTTTGCTTTCAGGTTACTTTATTAATTGGGTTAAGCTATCATAAGACACTAATTCAGCGGAGCAACTGTCATAATATTTTTCAACAATAATTACATTCTATCATTTTTTGCTATAGCGTGTGTAAAATAATAGACACGAAAAGGATATGTTAAATGAGAAAAATTTGCATGATATTTTTTTGTTACTATGTTAGACATGTTAACATTTGTGCTAGCAAACATTCAATTGCTGTACAATCTATTTTCTTTACTGTCAGTTCCAAATTTAAATTTTGAACCAGTTTATGGTGTCCTTGAGAGTAAATATTGAAGTGCACCTACCTAGCTCTGAATAGACCTTATTTGTAGTGGGCCAACATTTCTTAACAATCAAAGAACTGTATTTTACTCCATTATGGTTGAAAATATTACGACAGTAACGAGTGACTATGATATCTTCACCCCTTTAGTGAAACTTTAGTGTGGAACTTCCCCAGGAGAGCACATTCAGCAATATATATGTATCTTCCCCAACAGAGGTTACATGGGACACACCATGCGTGACACACACATGCAGAGTGAGGTGTGTCATCACTTTTGATTCAAGCACACTCTTCACCCTTTCTATCAGAGAGATTATACCTGTCGCCTTTGCTTTTTCAGAATCGTGCTCCCTTCACAATGGCTTTCAGGGCACTGTCTTTTGCCACCTGTGCTTGCAGAGGGAGGTGCATAATCAGTTTTGTGTCAGGGTGACCACATTTTTAGAAGAAAAACGGGGACAGGCCAGACATAAAAGTAATACTAATGCCTTTAGTCTAACTACTATATATTGCCTGCCCTGTTGTTTGCATAGCTTTGAAAATATGAGTATATATATATATATATATATATATTCACTGAAAAAACCATAGGTTATAGACCATATATAGTTAGGAATTAGCATTTAAAATACCTTATTTTACTCACACAAAACCATTGAAATTCCATATATAGTTAGTTGCACTAACTATATATCGCGCACCCGCAATCCACTGCTGATCATGTCACATATTACATCATTCATGACATGGTCAGTGACATCACTGATGACATCTCAAATGACATCACTGATGACATCACTGATGACATCTCATTTGACATCAATGATCACATCACTGATGATATCATTCATGTGACAATAAAATGCATCTCCTCACACTTTAATATAACCTCTGTTACACCCAGTGTTAAATACAGAGTATAATTTTTGAAACCATTGACACACCAATACTAGTTACTACATACGCACTCACTGATTCCTACTTCTACACACACATTCACTCATTCACCCATACAATCATTCATACATACAATGACTCATCTTTACAACACTATCATATGCACTCATACACCTATACAGACACTCACACTCTGCCACTCATCCATGGAGTTACTCACACACCTAGTCAGTCCTGTAAAGAATCAATCACACTTCCATTTTCTAATCTATACAGTTAAACATAGAGCACATAACATTTTCAAACATATACTAACACATACTTACTCTCTTATACAATCATTGATACAAGTGCACATTGATCTGCACAGAGTCACACACCTCCCAGCCAGCCACACACACACTCAGTCTCCCATACAAATAATTGGGCAACCAATCAATAACCCATATAGTTACTCATATAGCTACTGATCAACACATGCAGCAGTTTACAGAACAATAGAAATAATGATGCACAAATTAAGACAGTTTAGTCACTAACCCATGCACTCAGTGAGACACATTTAATCACTCACTCATACAGTCAGTCATGCACCTACTAAATCCTTCATCCAGACACTTATTCATCCACTCATTCTTCAATATGTAAGACATTTAAAGTTTACAGAAACATACAGACACTGGATGTTGTTATCAGTGATGTCATCAGTGATGTTATTTGAGATGTCATCAGTGATGTCATCAGTGATGTCACTGACCATGTCATGAATGATGTAATATGTGACATGATCAGCAGTGGATTGCGGGTGCGCGATATATAGTTAGTGCAACTAACTATATATGGAATTTCAATGGTTTTGTGTGAGTAAAATAAGGTTTTTTAAATGCTAATTCCTAACTATATATGGTCTATAACCTATGGTTTTTTCAGTGAATTTTCAAGGTTTTGTAAATGCTAATTCCTAACTATATATGGTCTATAACCTATGGTTTTTTCAGTGAATTTCATTGGTTTTTTAAAAGCTAATATCTATAGCTGTAAAATGTATTCTTCTTTAAATCCAAAAATATATTTTATATGTTTATTAATAATTTTTTTAAAATATTTTTTTTGTTTCGCTCCCGGTCCGCGAACCGGGAAGCTTTCCGTTAGCTCAAATTGATGCCGCGACCCGGTCCGCGAACCGGTAAGATATCAACATAGTGACGGTATCGCGTTGCCGCGTAATGCGTCTTATGACGTACTGCGTTAGCGCACCCGAAAGTGCCCCGGGGCGCGGACCGAGGCGCGAAACGCAGCTCCCCGGAAGCGATCTGCGGCGCGTCGCGAAAGCGCGACGTATCGCGTTGCCGCGTAATGCGTCTTGTGACGTACCGCGTTAGCGCACCCGGAAGTGTCCCGGGGCGCGGACCGAGGCGCGAAGCGCAGCGACCCGGAAGCTAACCGGGGCGCGTTCCGCAGCGCGTAACATGAGCGTGAGAGGTAATGTGACTTGTTAATAAAACTTTTCATTGGTTCATTTCACTTTTGGTTTCATAATGATGTACGGCTAGGTCAGGTGACCTAAAAATAACACTTTTCATTGGTTGAGAAGTATTGTTTTTCCCAAATGATGAAAACCCCTCCTTCTTTCCTCGCTCTGACTTTCATCATTGTGAGAGGAAGACCTTTACTACTATATGAGAAATGGCTTCATTGGTAGCTTCAGCTGGTGGACCCCCACCACCACCTCCACCTCCTCATGGAAAGAGAGGACCACCTCCCCAGGTCATTACCAACACTGAGGAGGAAGAGGAAGAAATGGATGAGGAGGGAGAAGAACCACAGTTCTTAGAAGAGGTGCCCCGGGTTTCCAGAAAGAAAGCCAGTTTCATCTGGCAGTTTTATTCGATCCCTCGTGGCCAAAAAACAAGTCAATGCGAGGTATGTCACCTGCCTCATATGCAAAGAACAATTATCCAGAGGGACGGACAAGAAATATAGTTACGGAAATCACACAATGCACAGGCACATGACAAGGAAGCATCCACTAAATTACAGCCGGGCGGAAATAAGGGATATGCAGGACAATCCAAGATCAACTCCTGTGGCCAGACCAAGAATACCAATTTCATTAACACCAGAAGAGGCACGGGAAACTGTGCCAAATATACAAGAAAATTTTGGCCACATGATACACTCTTGTATGCACTGTCGTGCGTTGTTAGCGTGTGGCAACATGAGCATCAATGCACTCAACCTGGCGTATGAACACCATAATTGCCCTACCCGCCCCCAGTAATTTTTTTTTGCTCCTGTTGAGCCCTTTTCAACGCCTGTTTTTTGTTGTTCCCCCCCCCCAAAAAAACCAAAAAAAATATAAAATCGTTAAAAAAATACAAAAAAAACAAAAAATGTTCAAAAAAAAAAGAAAAATATAAAGCAACAAAAATATAAAAAAAAAGTTCTTTTCAGAACTACCTTCCCTTTCAAAAAAAATTGCTAAACTGTTTAGCACTCTGGCAAGCTCTATTTCTTTTGGTTCGCTCCCGGGTTAGCTTCCCGGTACGCGGACCGGGAGCTAACCAAAAAAAAAAAAAAAAAAGAGTAAGTATAAGGAAAGTAAACAGAGAGTGATGTTAAAAGAAAGACAGCTATAGGGAGTAAAGAAGAGATACTGTTTAATAGATCTATTTACCGAAGAAAAGACGGAAGAGGGTATAATTGTGAAAAACAAAATAGATAACGAAGTGAAAGAAAAAAAAAGAGAGTATAACATTAACAAAGAAGAGTTTCTTGGAGAATGTGAGTGAATGTTCAAAATAAGATTAAAACATGAGGAATAACAGAGAGAAAAAATAGAAAACAGAAAACAAAAAATAACAGAAAAAGATTAATTGAAACAGCAAAGAAATGTAAGTAACATAGAGCCATATCATCAACATAGGCAATAAAAGTTTTGCAGCTTTTATTGGCAGAAATGTGTCGCTAAAGCTGCTTTTGCGGCAGAAAACTGCCGCTAAAACCACTTTTGCACCAGTTTTCTGCCAATAAAAAGAGCAATAATTTTATTGGCTGTGTTCATAATATGCCCCTTAGTGTGCTTCAACTACACAGAGAAAGCATTATGAACAAGTAGTGATAGAGTGATCAGTCAAAGACACTAAGAGTAATAGAGACGGAGTGAGTGAACAAGAGTGAGGAACTATGAGAAGAGAGGGACTGAGAAAAAGAGTGGAAGGAGTTGAGTAAGTAGGTAATAGAGAAAGGAATGAGGGAAGTAGCAAAGGCAGGAAACTGAGGGTTAAAGAAATGAAGCAGTGGAACTAATAGTAGGTGAATGTGATAGAAATGTAACGAAAAGAGTACAAAGCATTTACCTTATAATTGTCGTTAAATTACTCACTTTTTGTTTTTATACTTTCAATCTGTGAAAGAGAGAACACACATTTCAAAAATATTAAAACATGTATTTAAAAATTACAAAAGACAAGGGAAAAGATTGAAGGACAAACAGTTTTTCAACAACTTTGACACTTACAGAAGCTTCTGCTTCTCCAGGCCCCCTACACAGTCCTAAAGATATACATTTTAAACTAACAGTATCTTGATGCAGATGAAGTGAGGCCTATCTTAAAACATGGTGCATCTTTTGCATTGCTGTTGTCTCAGAAAAGTGTCGCAAGACACTAACATTTTAAATAATTGCTTCAGGATGCCAATAAGATGTGTCCTATCCAGAGGTTTGTTTGAGGTGAGGCCTACTCAGGGTTGCAGATGAAATTTCGAGTTGTTGAAGAGAATAGAGGACATAATACATGTGAAGGTCTACCAATGAAGTGAGTCATGTCCACTGCACTCTTGAACAAAGTCCAAACCTCCTATGTTTCCCTGGACAGACCTAAACTTGATCTGCACAATGTGATTCGTAATGATAGGAAACACAGGTGATGTAATTGAAATACGTGCAATTTATTTTGCTCATTTCACAATCACATCACTTGTGTTTCCTTTGCTTAGGTATCTCATTGTGCAGATGTAGTCTAGCATATGAAAGAATACGCAGAAGTGCAGCACTGCATGCAACAACTTTGACACTTACAGAAGCCTCACCTTCTCCATGCCTCCTACACAGTTCTACATATACATCATAAATGCAAACAGTACAGAATTAATTATACATGTTAAATGGTTTATTTTTGCTGTTCTCAGAATGTATCAAAATTCACTAAAAACAGTGTCTTGAAGGTATTCATCATATAACAGCGGGGAAAAAAAACACAATCAAAATGATTGTGTTTAAAAAACCCATACAACATAAGAAATCAGAATTCAGAACTCCTTAAAGTTAACTTACTTTCCATGACGTCAAAGGATGTCCTATGAACAGCTTACACTCTTTTGTGCTGTTATTACTTTCAGCCCGCCACTTTCTGAAAGAAAATCTCCATCGTTTTTAAAAACATGTTACATGCAATAAATGACTTCTTGCTCTCTACCACAAGTTTCCACAAGGCCAAATCTTGTAAGACCCATTTATAACTCTTGGATTTCTTGTAAGCCAATCCCGTCATTTGGCATTTCCGCAACTTTCAGAATTAAAATGTTGAAGATCATTTTCACAATCCTGGAATAGTAATATCTTCCCCTTCTTGCTCAGTCATGTTCTACATTTCCTATGACACTGATACTGCTTACTATGAAGCAGACTTACACTACCTTTATGACTACTACAATTATTTAATTCTCTACATCACTTTCAATCACAAAGCAATGTAAAACAGTAGACAGCGTTGCAGACTTACATTCCCTCTACTCTATGTTTTGATTGGCTGCTTCAATTAGCTTATAAAAAGAAATAGTTTTTCTGAACTCATTCAAAGTGCACTTATTTCTCCATGACGTCCAGTCTTATGGTTAGAAGTTATGTCTCTGAACTACACTTATCCTCAAGGCCAAATTGTGTAGGAGCCATTAGAACTTCTTGAAATTCCACAGAGCACATCCCGAGATTATTTCCCTAAAATTTTGGTTTTAAAAACACCAGGTAAGAGTTTTTAAGGTCATACGGCAATTTTTTTGTGAAAATTAAAACAGAATCGTTGCAGAATGACCAGCCATTTCTAGACTTTAAATAAGCTGTGTAATGTCCTGATGTTATTGAAGGGCCGTCATGATATATAATTGCTGCAGTTACAAAAGTCCTTCCTGATATTGACAACTGCAAAGCTACAAATTTTTAAATTAAAGTTGTCAATTTTGTTCCATCAGGCCTACATCGTTGGAACATTAAAATGACATACTGGCCATATGTTCGTATAAATAATGTGGACATCATTTCAGATTTACATTGGCTACACTCCATGTTGTGATCAGCTGCTTTTACTAGCTTATTAAAGGAGACTGATTTACTGTCTGGCAAAGTTAAATATATAAATCTTTCTGAGTCTACACTAGTAGTGCTTGATACCATACAGTTCTCGCAGTCATGCTGCCATTGATAAGAAAGCCCAAACAGCTGATCTACATCTACACCTTCAGCATGCAATACATCAAGCATATACATTAAAAACTCCTGACAATCTTGCTGAATATTTTGAGAGAATTGTGTTTGGCCTGAACATCTGTCTAACAGATTTGGAATTTCAGACACACTTTCTATGTTTCTTCTATCAGTGGTACATTTCTCTAACACAGAATTTAACAAACTGCAAAATCTTTGATCAGAATTGACCACAATCTCTTCTTTTACATTTTCTAGAGAAAACAAAACATTAACCACTACATTAGCATAGCAGTTGACACCAGAACTGTTTTCAAATTGAAAACCAACAACATCTTCAACAGAATCCTTTTTGTTTCTGCTTGTAATTTTAGGTTCATCGACTTTTCGTCTTTTTGCTACAACCTCCCCATTATTGGTCACATTTCTTCGTTTCCGGCCTACCACACGTTTCTCAAACAAAGGATACTGAGGCAAATGTGGCGCATACTCTCTTCTTAACCTATTGTATTCCTTAACACAATCTAGATCCGCACAAATGTTTGTGACATCACACTCAATCAAGTACAATCCCGATAAAGTTCTAACTCGTGACAATGCCACATATGCCATACCCTCCTTGAACACAGAACTGCCAATATTCACCAATGCACAGTCTACACTTAAACCTTGCGATTTATGGATTGTCACCGCATATGCCAAGCAAACAGGAAACTGCTTACGGCGAACATATAAGTCTTTTACAAGCAAAAATCTAGCAGAGCAACGACCAATTAGCTGTACTTCCTCAATGCCATCAAATTTAATTTTTAAAAATTCAATTCCATCTCTATTTCTGTATTTTACAAAATCAACAACATTACCCATTGATCCATTTACCAGACCTCTTTCAACATGTAAATTCCTTCTTAAAATTATACGGCAGTTCAAGCACACATTCAGAGTCTTTTCAAAACCTGCAGTTTTAGATATACTCTTCTCTAATGAATCCAATTTTGTTTTCAGATTCTCAGACAAAATAATTGTTGATCCCGTATGCTCTACTCTGTCAATAGCTTCCAGTTTCACAATCTCTTGCTTTTCTAAATGCAACATTTTGTTGTTGAATTTGGCACATTCTGCAAGAGTTGGCATCAAACATATTCCAGATTTCTTATCAGTAATTTTCTGAAAAATATTCTCAGGCACAACATCTTGTTCTGGATATACATTTGATAGTAATCGTGCATGTAAAGCTTCTTTCCCATGCTCGGTCACTTTTCCAATTCTAACATCTTGTAGAATAGTCTTGTAAACTTCATCCTTCGCCTGACGCATATTTTCATGCAGTTCAGCATAATTGAAGTTTAACCATATATTGACGTTGCCAATGCTGCCTAGGCACTTCCTGGTATCTTCATGCGTGAGCATTTTGAACACAGGTTGCCCTCTTTCACTGGTGTCAGCTGCAGAAGATCTCCGAAAACAATGATGTGTTTGCCACCAAATAACACATCATACTCTGTTTTGAGAACTTCTTGCATTCTCAAATGCACAAAGGCAAGCATGACATTGGAAACCATGCTTACTTCGTCAATGATAAGAAGTTTCATTTTCCTCAAGATTCTTGAAACTTCAAAACAAGCATCTCCAGATAGCTTGTGATATTGTAATTTGTTGTCATGCTCCACTGGCAGCATCAGTAAACGATGTAAAGTAATCCCTTTAATGTTATGTGCTGCCAGTCCAGTTGGAGCGGTGACAACACAAGACAGCGATGACTCTGTCCTTTCCTGCAAATAGCATGAAATTGCTTTAATGAGGAAACTTTTTCCAGTTCCCGCTTCTCCACTCACGTACAGTCGGACAGGCTTCAACGACGTACATGAGCACTCTTTCTTGTCATGACTTAATCCATAATCAATTTGCATGGTAACTTCGTCATATATTTTCCTCTGCTCAACGTTGAGTTGTCTTTCCAACTCTTCTAAGTTAACCGCATCCTCCTGAGCATGTGCCATGGCTCTTTCCACTTCATTCATGGCAGTGGCAGCTTCATTTTCGATAACAGGTCCTCCTAGTGGATCCTGACTCAATGAAGCAGAACTCTGACTGTCCTGAGAACTGTCTCTGGCAATCTCGGCTGCAATCGTTGCTTCCTGCTCAATTTCCGCATTCAACATTTCTACATATTTGGGAAAAGCAGGACATTCTATGGTCTCCTTGGCGGCATTGAAAGAGTCTTCGTAACAGAGGAAATCTCCAAGCAGTTCCTCTTCTGCACGCCAAGGCTTGAAAAGTTGCAAAAGTGCTAAATAGAAAAACTCCTTTTTTTCAGGAGATTCGCCACTCAATTTTCGATGGTTTACCAAGTGGCATTTTCTTTGCTTGACCAGACATCCCTCACTTCCTATTACAGCATACACTCCTTTCTCAGTATCTTCTTTGATGTTCCTCTTGAATATGTAATTTTGAAGAACCTCATACAGACAAACATTGTCGAGGTGACTGCTTCTATTTGGATAATATGTATCCAACATGTTGGTCTTCAAAATGTCGGTACTGTTTGGCTCCTTTTCCGCCAAATACTCAATTTCCCGCACAGGTTTCAGAACTCGATTACGCGTTGCAGCAAGACCAAGACTCGCCCAAACGATACTCCTGGACTTGGCATAGAGACTTGCTGAAGACAACCGGTCAGAGCATTCGTAAGCTCCAATTTCTCGATGCGACAACATCTTCAGACTGAAACTGTACAACTTCTTGCTGAGGCTCTTTTCATGGGAAATGTCCTCCCACATATCCTTCAATTCTGTCTTCTCTTTTTTGGTGATGTAAGACGTCACATACCGAGCCACAGCCATACAGTTATCAGCCACAAACTGTATATCCATGTTAGCATTCCACATGGACAAAATCACCGGGTTGTAGTCGTTGATGTACTTGGACTCTTCGTTCCTCTTCAAATTGTATGTGTTTTTAGGTGATTTCTTCATGACATTATGTCGCAGCGAAGACATCAAACTGTTTACTCTTCCTTTAGAAATCACCGGTCGTGGAAAGCCGAAACGACATTTGGCGTAGAACTTGTCCTTGTTTCGGAATTTACGACGGCAGTACTTTCCACATCGATGGCTTTAGAAACGCAGAACTTTTTCTCTTAGGCTTTTCTTCTCCTTTGCGTTTGGAACAGCACACGTAGAATACTGTTGGATGAAACTCATCACTGAGTCTTCTGGATCCGTTCCAAATTTAGGTGCATCCTTGATCCACAGCAACATATGTATATGAGGAGCACCTCTTGCTTGGTACTCCTTTCTCCAGAAGAAATCCAACACCTCTCCAAGAGGTGGATTCTTCTTATTCATGATGAAAGACATCATAGCTTCAAATCTATGATTGAAGTACCTACATACATTGACTGGATCCAAAGAGCACAGTTCTCCGGGTGTCTTGAATTCGATGTTATCTACGTTAGCATTTGCCTCTCGTAGAAATTCAAGTAAGTCTTCCCAGCCATACTCGGCACAGCTCAGAGTGAGGAACCATGTGGGAGTACCTAAGTTCCTCAGCATACATTTTAAATCACCATGACGACGGTACCAGTACTCATTAGTACCACGCTGACACGCCATGAGATTAATCAGGTGAGAATCCAAAATACTGTCTTGGACATTGACTTTATCCATAAAGTCACTTGCTGAGATGTTTTGCATGTGTATACCACTTTTCAAGATGTGGTTCACTGCATATGACAGTCCAGACAGATCGCTTTCAAACAGGAGATGAAACAAATAGGGAATGCATTGTCGAAACCTAGCATCTCCTGCATACAATCGCAAAGTCCGGTATTCAGAAGCAGGAATTTGATGAGGTCGCTCATCATATCTTCCTCCCTGACCTGTTGGAAAAAGCTGTGGGAAACACCGAGCTTCCAAACTTTCCTCCCAAACACTAATGGGACTCCCTTTGGCTTGTTTCATTTGAAACAACTCAATAGCATTCCCCATGACTTCCTTGGAATGCAAAGGATGAACACTATAATGTTCATATATTTCTTCACTAGTAGAGGGTTCTACTTTCTCAATTTGACCAGCACACAAATCGCTATCCTCTTCCTCACTTACTTCCTCTTCTGCAACATATACATTCTTATAGTATTTATTATTTTTTTTCAAATACAATGTTGCCTTTTTAACTTTCCTAACATCTACTAAATCTTGCCATATTTTCTTATTCTTT
Source organism: Lissotriton helveticus (assembly GCF_964261635.1). Classification (NCBI taxonomy): domain Eukaryota; kingdom Metazoa; phylum Chordata; class Amphibia; order Caudata; family Salamandridae; genus Lissotriton; species Lissotriton helveticus. The sequence continues at coordinate 936,159,988 of NC_136063.1, read as the reverse complement.
GTCGGAACCCCATTAACTAAGATAACCAGAGGTTCCTCTTCCACTTTTTCTACTCCAATTGTGTTAATGTTTTTCTTCAAATCTAGAGGCAAATAAACAACTCTTCCCTTTAATCCTCTCTGTAAATCTGATGGAGGCAATTTCCCTGTCTTTGGCTCCATTCTTACAATAGCCTGAAAGGGATGGATACTTTGAATCAAAATAGATTCATAAGTATTTAAATCCTTCAATTCAGAAGGAATCTCAACCAATTCCAGATTATTATGAACTGCTCTAGCAGGCATCTGGTTTTGATTTAATTTGCAACAACAATAAGTACACACACGTTGATCGAATCCCAAATCAAAACAATTTTCTACCATCAAGTATGTTGCAAAATCCTTCCATTCACTATTATTTTCCCTTTCACTTTTTGCATATAAATCCACTAACTTAGTCTGATTCTTATAATAAGTGCGTCGACAACACACACAAGTGAAATTAGGCCTCTCACTTGATTTCACCTGAAACGTCGCAATTTCCCTCTGGAAATTATCTGTACTGGAAACCTGTACACTATCTTCCACATTACCCTCTCCTTCTGGGTCAATTTCAACATTCTCCTCTTTACTTCCAAAGTAACAAAACTCAATTTCTTCACATATGTTCTTCACATCTATTTCAGAACCATGCAAAAGAGCAGCGCATAATTGTTTAAGCATAATTGCTGGACTCTTAGCATAATACAACATTCTAACTAATTTCCTCACTTTATTATGATGCACTGCTAGCATCCTGAAATGATGAAAAACACTCTGGCATACTCTCCTGGAAAGACAAGCCAGTGAATGACCATGCAAACCTGTCACTTCTCTCACTCTGCAAGGATCTAATTCTTGCAACAACCTTATTTTCTGCTTCAAACTTTTCTTATTAAATGACCGTACAAAATCACAAAGCAAATTGATGGAATCCTGTCGCACACTACAAATACTACTACACTTCCAGGTGTACACAGGACCCTTAGCACGTCTTCCTAAAACCTCATTACCTAACACCTCTTCTGTCTCTGTTGTCACAAGTTTTTCTTTTTCAACTGGACAACCATCTTTCACTTCATAAGCACGACCACTGGTGTCAACTGCATGCACCAAATCATTATCCTGGAAATAACTCTCCTCATTAAAAAATGCCTCACAGCTTGAACTATGCATCCATTCTCCAGAAAAAACTTCACAAAAATTACTACGATTAACTATTCTCTTCCATCTACTATTTCTTTTGAAATCATAAATTGCCTTGTTTAGCTTCCTAATTCTATTGATTATCAAAATAAATAACTTACGTTTAATTTCAAATGCCTGATCAATAACTTTCTCAACTTTTTTTTTTCTCTTATAAAAAACCAGTTTCTGTTGACCTTTCTTAATATTTTTTAACAAATTGCCAATTATCCTGTTGCGGAACATTCGTTTACGAATGTCCCTAAACTGTTGTTTCCTTCTACTATCATGCACAGAGTTATCTCTTGCTCTAGCAGTAACATTTTTGATTGGCCTTTCCTTTCCATTTGATTTGCTTCTCTTTTTATGGACTGAAACATTTTCTGTAGTAATATTTTTTTTACTACACATATTTCTTATGAAATATTTTGTGCTCTTACCCGGTGCTTTCTTCGTGACTTGACAAATCTTTTTGTTAGAGGACTGCTGCTTATTTTGTTTCACCTGCTGTCTTTGACGTTTTGCAGCCTTTCTCTGTCTTTCTATTGTTGGTATGGTGAAATCTTGAAATGATCTGCAGTTGAATCTGTGGTAAAATATAATAAAAAATGTCATTAACCATTATTACCAAACAGTAAATCAATAACAGTGATCAAAAACTTAACACACTACTTGACATTTTAAATAGAAGATTTTTTAGTCCTTGGCAAATTTACAATACAGAAATAGCAGAAAAGAAATGACATTTATATTTATGTTACCTGTGCTATTTTATATGTGAATCTGATCTAATTTTATGAGCATATTTTAATATTTTATTGAAGACACTACACATAACCTGTTTTTGAAGGTGTCTTTATTTTTAAATTAAACGGTTTACATTTTTACTTTTTATTAATTATACATTTTAAAAATAAATGTTTATATTTCCATAGGCTCAAGCAGGTCAGCTTCCCACCCTATGTCATATAATTCGGACAAATCTGCATCCTCATTACGCTCTTCTTTATCCTCAGGATTTAAATCATCCAATGGATCAACATCCACTGATGTTTCAATTACAAGTTCAATGATGAGGTCAAAATCAACTGATTGCAGATTGTCGCTCATGTTGATGTTGTCTTTATCTTTAAAGAAAGATAACAACAATGAGATGTTGCAGAGTAAGAGACAAATCTCAGAGATTATAATAGTAAAATTGTTTAACAAGAGTAATATTTTGCAGCTATTATTTAGCCATGTCCAGCAATGCTGATCAGGTGAAGACTATGTCTAATTTTTCAGTGAACAGGACTCATCTCTTCTTAACCTTGGATAAGCCTCACCGACTCTGTGTGTCCTGCACATACTTAAATGTAAAGGGCCAGATTTATGTTAAATGGCACATCCCCAGGCATGCACCAGTTAACGTGCACCGCTGCTCTGCCACCCATGGTGTGCCGTATTTACAATCAGATAGGAGAAAGCTGCGTCAAAACCCTGCGCCTGCTTTAAGCAGGCATAGGTCTTGACGCAACATTGTGGAGATGGGGCACCCCTGAGCCTTGCTTGAGCTGCATCGCACTTGCGATACAACTCCAGCAATCACTACCTTTACAGCACAGATACATCACGCATCTGTGCCATTTTTGCCCCATGATGCCCCGCATTGTAAATGCAGCACACCATGGGTGGCGGAACAGCGGCGCAGGATGACTGACACATCCCTGGTGATGCACCAGTCATCATAAATCTATCCCTAAGCTTCTTATCTTGTTACAGATGAACCGCCATATGTACCATCAAACTATTTTGCATTTCCTAAATAGCGAATTTTAAGGAATAAATAGCAATTCTTTACCATTCCTAATTTGCAATGAGCAAATTGCTAATTGCAAGTTACCCATTCATTTCCATGGGCTAAGAGCCTCATAGGAATGAAGGTTTAATTTGCGATTAGCAATTTGCTCATCACAAATTAGGAATTTTTCCAAGGGTGCAGGGGTGTCTCAAGAACACCCTGCTGCACCCCTGAAAAAGAAATTTGGGGGCATATGGCACACATACATGCCCTAAGGGCATGTGTTGGCGTCATATGGGACCTTTTGTTTTTTTGAAAAAAAGCTTTTTGAAAAGAATTCACAAATTACCACCAACTAGAAGTTGCTGGTAGTTTCCAAATCCTTAATGTCATTTTTTACATATTTTTTGTTTGATACATTGCATTTAAGTAATCGCAAAATTTGCAAATCCTTCAGTGCAATCTCAAAATAAGGAATAGCAAATTTTGCTACTCCTTATTTTGCATCAAACTTGTTTGATACATACCATTTGTCTAATTAACATTCGCAAAGGCCGAAATTCGCAGAATTTTGATCTTTGCAAATGCTAATTAGCTTGATACATATGGCCCCAAGTGAGGCCTGTCTTGCAACATGGTGCATCTTTTGCATCACTGCTGCATCGGTTTCATGTGGTACGTTTTTTTACACCATGACATATCTGCCTAAATGCATCAATTTGTAATTTTGTCGCCTCATAGCAAATCTTTTGCACCGCCGCTGCATCATAAAAGTGACGCACAGTGGCGCAAAAGAGGCATACACCTATCATAAATCTGTCCCTAGCATTTTAAATGATTAATCCAGGATGACGATAAGGTGTGGCCTATCCAGAGGTTTGTTTAAGGTGAGGCCTACTCAGGATTGCAGATTAAAGTTACGCTTGATGAAGAATACAGAAGAGATAATACATGTAAAGGCCTACCAATGAAGTAAGTGATTTGCACTTTATTTCGTCAGTCATCATAAATGTATCCCTAAGCTTCTTATCTTGTTACAGATGAACCACCATATGTACCATCAAACTATTTTGCATTTCCTAAATAGCGAATTTTAAGGAATAAATAGCAATTCTTTACCATTCCTAATTTGCAATGAGCAATTTGCTAATTGCAAATTACCCATTCATTTCCATGGGCTAGGAGGCTCATAGGAATGAAGGTGCAATTTGCGATTAGCAATTAGCTCATCACAAAATAGGAATTTTTCCAAGGGTGCAGGGGTGTCTCAAGAACACCCTGCTGCACCCCCTGAAAAAGAAATTTGGGGGCATATGGCGCACATACATGCCCTAAGGGCATGTATGGGCGTCATATGGCACCTTTTGTTTTTTGGAAAAAATGCTTTTTGAAAAGAATTCACAAATTACCACCAACTAGAAGTTGGTGGTAGTTTCCAAATCCTTAATGTCATTTTTTTACATATTTTTTGTTTGATACATTGCATTTAAGGAATCGCAAAATTTGCAAATCCTTCAGTGCAATCGCAAAATAAGGAATAGCAAATTTTGAATTAAGGACATTTTAAGTCATTTCCACATGTGCAGTGTTTTCAAATTATGATTTGAAAATCGTTTTTGGGGAAAAGTAATGGTTTGCAAATTTATGACAAGGACATAATGGTGTATGCTTCTCTATAAGGCATTTCAGTGTCTCTGATGTCATTTTTCCCATATTACATTATAAGACCTTTCCCCATGGAGCACATTCCTTGTAAATATGCTCCCACCTGTGCATGGTGAATTTAGATTTTGACTGTTTGAGTCACATACCCATGTTAAAAGTGACCCAAAAAAATTGGAAACGCTTTAAAAAAAACACATTCATGTGTCTTAAGGACATTTTAAGTCATTTCCCCGTGGACAGTGTTTTGTAAGTGGCGCAAAAGAGTCATACACCTATCATAAATCTGTCCCTAGCATTTTAAATGATTAATTCATGATGACGATAAGGTGTGGCCTATCCAGAGGTTTGTTTAAGGTGAGGCCTACTCAGGATTGCAGATTAAAGTTACGCTTGATGAAGAATTCAGAGGAGATAATACATGTAAAGGCCTACCAATGAAGTAAGTGATGTCCACTTCATTGCGCCAGTCATCATAAATGTATCCCTAAGCTTCTTATCTTGTTAGACATCAACCGCCATATGTATCATATAACTATTTTGCATTTCCAAAATAGCGAATTTTAAGGAATAAATAGCGATTCTTTACCATTCCATTTTTGCGATGAGCAAATTGCTAATTGCAAATTACCCATTCATTTCCATGCGCCAGAATGCCCATATGAAAGAAGGTGCAATTTGCGATTAGCAATTAGCTCATCGCTAATTAGGAATTTTTCCAAAGGTGCAGGGGTGTCTCAATAACACCCTGCTGCACCCCTGAAAAAGAAATTTGGGGGCATATGGCGCACATACATTTTAACAACATTCCTTTACCTCAAAAACGATTTTCAATTCATAATTTGAAAACACTGCCCACAGGGAAATTACTTAAAATGTCCTTAAGACACATGAAAGTGTTTTTTTATTGCCTTTCCAGCATGGTTGGGTCACTTTTAACATGGCTATGTAACACAAACATTTAAAATCTAAATTTGCCATGCACAGGTGGGAGCATATTTACAAGCAATTTGCGCCACAGAGAAAGGTCTTACATTAAAATGGGAAAAATAACATCAGGGACAGTCAATTGCCTTATAAAGAAGCATACACCATTATGTCCTTGTCATAAATTTAAAAACAATTCCTTTTCCCCAAAAACGATTTTCAAATCATAATTTCAAAACACTGCACATGGGAAAATTACTTAAAATGTCCTTAAGACACATAAAAGCGTTTTTTAATTGCCTTTGCAGCATGTTTGTATCACTTTTAACATGGCTATGTAACACAAACATTCAAAATCTAAATTTTCCATGCACAGGTGGGAGCATATTTACAAGCAATTTGCGCCACATAATTCATAATTTTCTCCTTAAAGCACACTATTCTCTATCTAAATTAAAGAAATATTTTCTCACCTTAGCAAATACTTTGAGTTTGAAAACAGTCTCAGAAACACACCAATTTGTCTTCAGCAGAGCAAAAGGTATGCACTCCAGAGTCTGCAGCTATCAAAAGCACAGAAATGCTGTAATTCTTCACACATATCTCTCATGTCACCCAATCAAAACTCTTCCCTCACTTTTTTTCAAATGAAAACCCTTCCCCCCTCTGCCCTTTCTGCCTTTTCTGCATGGCAACCACCTCTTGGAAGACTTCTGGTGTTTGCAAGTTCACACAACAATGTTGCAATTGAACTCTGAACTCTCAGTGCACCTGCATATCCAGTGCATTCTTTCATTTAATGATTTTTTAATGTCCATTCAAAATACATCTTTCAAATAACTCATCCGTGCACCCTAACTTTCTGTTTTCAGCAATCAAAATCCACCAATCACTGTTACTGCTTCATGAACACAGAAACTCCACAGTTTTTTTCATTTTAAACTCTCATTTTTTCAACTGCCATTTCATTGCCACACTTCATCTGACTGCAGGAGAACCTTCTCTCACCATGTTTTCTGTCTGGATTGTTGGACATAGTTATATTCACTGGGCTCAAAGGTACGCTGAAAACAGGAATTTACCTAACCTCAATTTACAAGATGTGGAAATTAAGTGGTTTGGCCACAGAGGATTAAAATGTCACCAATTGATACCATTGGTGAAAACCTTTATGCATTTGCCCAAACCTGACCTGTTAATTGTGCACTGTGGAGGTAATGATTTGGGCACTTTGACTGGGGTAGGTCTGGAAATGCTTTTAAAGGACACCTTTGAGCAATTGATGGCACTTTTTCCTCAGACTGCCTTGGTATATTCAAATATATGCCAAAGACAGAAATGGAGGTGGTCAAACCAATTTTGTCCACAAATTGAGAAGTCGAGGAAGCATGTAAACAAATCTGTTTCAGCTTACATGAGAGACCAAGGAATGGGCTCCCTGTACAACAATAACTTGCGTTACTACATGCAAGATATCTACAGAGGAGATGGAGTTCACTTCTCAGATGAGGGCAACAGAATTTTCACTCTGAATTTAAGAATGTGCATTGGTACCTACTTATAAGTACCTAAATGTACCATAAACCCAAAAGCTCTTCTCAGAGCTACCCTACATCTGATCACTCACAATTGTTATTTTTCCTCTAACTTTTTTCACTAATTTTCAACAAAGTACGCTCCCTGGGACGCTACCCGGTACGCGAACCGGGAGCTAACCTCGCGAAATTTTTAAAAAAAATGTTTTTTTTTCGCACATATAAGCCTCCTCAGCCACCCTCACAAAACCTAGGGGGTCAAGATAAGTCTACCGTGCCCCCTTCTACCCATTCTGAACATTATTTGCCCTCCATTTTGTATCTTAATTCGACCGAAACACAAAATGGTGGACTCCCGTAACGCTTAAGGTTCGCGAACCGGGGCGCTCAACGGTTCGCGTACCGGGTCGCTCCCTGGGAAGCGCACCATCAAAAAAGGTGGGAAAGTAGTTCACAGAAAAGCCACTGGAGACAATTTCACCAAATATAGATTAGCTCATACTACATACCAATCCCTACCATTTTCACAAATTTGATTGGAATTCCATTTAGCCATTTAGCCTGTAGACCTCTCTAAATACCGTGAGGTAAATTACTTCACAAAACACATCTGAAGTGTTGGAATTGACAACCAATTAATATGTTACTTTCATTTTCTACTTTTTTTACCTGACATTTCATTGGTTATATACCTGAATATATATAAAGGAAGAGAAGAAAACACAGCCATTTTGACTACTACTTCTTGGTGTACATTTCAATAGGATTTTCACTAATTCCTTCAACTTCTTTCTAAAGGTAAGTTTTTATTTTTAAAACTGAAGTATATTGTGCACTATAAGTTAATATGGTAAACTTTTTCTGATAGTTATATACTATCCCTCTGTAGTAGTTATAGATTTAGATACACTTCTATGTTATAGTTATGGATGGAGTTAGGCTTCTCTTGTATAATTATGAATTTACTTACGTTAAATCACATACACTTTTTAAAATTCCTACTTCCACTCTGATACTATACACTGCCCAAAGATAAATTCACTGATAAAAACTGCCTATCTAAAATTAATCCCAACAGTGCCCTATCTCTACTAATATATATTTTTTTAATCTAAATTTCAGGCAAAATGGAAGGCGAACATAAAGTTGAATTTCAAATTGTCCTGCAAGAGAGCAGCCAAGAAATCATTGATGAAAATGATATTGAATTTTTCGATGAAACTTTAGACAAAGAACTACTGCAATGTGTACAAGCAGTAGATAACCTCCTTGAAAATGAGGACATTTTACACCCTCAGAGACTACAATGTATATTCAATGATAATTATGAAATTTCTGACAATGAAATGTTAGAAAGTTTAATAAATTATGAAACACAATCACAATAAAAAAAAATGCTTAAAAAATAAAGAAAATAAAAAATAATCAACAAAACCAACAATCAATTAACATACAGCATTTGAAAAGTCTATCATTCATTTTTCATTGTAGTACGCTGCCTAGAACGCTTCCCGGTTCGCGGACCGGGCGCTACCCACGCAAAAAAACAAACAAAAAAATTTTTTTTTTTTGCCCAGCGGGGCCCTTTTAAAGCCTCCACATTAAACCTAGGGGGTCAGGGAGGATCTACTATGCCCCCTTATGGTTATTTCCCCCTTTGTTTTGGCCTCCTCTTGTCTCTCAATCCTACCGAGAGACAAGATGGCGGCCGCTCCGGACTGTTTAGAATGTTGACAGACACCGGAGAGCCAATCAGCTTCGCTACGCGAAGTTCCGGTACGCGCCCCGGTCCGCGAACCGGGGCGCTGCCCGGTCCGCTGTTACAGATATATATCTTTTTTTAAACGTTAATTTCTCAAAATCCACTGGAGCACATATATTGAGACCTACAAAAGGCACATCGGGCTACCAGTCCCTACAATTTTGCCAAGTTTCGTGCAAATCCATTCAGCCGTTCGGCCTAAAAGTGAGGCCAACTGCCCTATGGAAAACTCAATGTTAAAAACACGTTTTGGGACCCCCCTTTTTTCTGGGCCCCCCCTTGACGAAACCCCCCCAAATTTTCAAGGGCTGCTCAGAAACAAAATGTTCCATTTTCCAGAAAATTTCAGCCAATTCCGTCCACAAACGCAAAAGTTATTAGACATAGAATTTTCAAAAATCCCATAGGGAAAAAATCCTAACTATATATACCTACTGGCGACCGCCAGTAGGTAATATATTCACTGAAAAAACCATAGGTTATAGACCATATATAGTTAGGAATTAGCATTTAAAAAACCTTATTTTACTCACACAAAACCATTGAAATTCCATATATAGTTAGTTGCACTAACTATATATCGCGCACCCGCAATCCACTGCTGATCATGTCACATATTACATCATTCATGACATGGTCAGTGACATCACTGATGACATCACTGATGACATCTCAAATGACATCACTGATGACATCACTGATGACATCTCATTTGACATCATTCTTGTGCTAATACGATAAACCTCTTCAGACTCTAATATAACCTTAGATACACTCAGTGTATACAGACACTCACACACTGCCACTCATCCATGGAGTTACTCACACACCCAGTCAGTCATGCAAAGAAACAATCTCACCTCCATTTCTTCAACTATACAGTTAAACACACCTTACTTATTGAAACATATACTAACACATATTTACTCTCTTATACAATCCCTGATACAAGTTCACAATGATCGATACAACCACTCACTCATTCAGTGGCTCTCATGCACAGTTATTTATATATGCCAACTCTCACATGTACTGGGTTTAACATATGTACTTACTATGACATGTAGCATTGAGATATCCATTCACTCATCAATACACTCATGCACACAGTCAACTGCCCATGTAGCTGTTTCCACATGCAGTCTTGAACTCATACACCTAGTGAATAAACTGCTCACACATCTATGCATAGAGTCACACACCTTCCAGCCACCCCCACACAAACTCAATCTCCCATAGAAATACTTGGGCAACCAATTAATAACACATATAGCCTCTCGTATAGCTAATGATCAACACATGCAGCAGTTTACATCACAACAGACATAATGATGCACAAATTAAGACAGTTTAGTCACTAACCCATGCATTCAGTGAGACACATTTAATCACTCACTCATACAGTCAGTCACGCACCTACTAAATCCTTCATCCAGACACTTATACATCCACTCATTCTTCAATATGTAAGACATATTTTAACTTTACAGAAACATACAGTCACTGGATGTTGTCATCAGTGATGTCATCAGTGATGTCATTTGAGATGTCATCAGTGATGTCACTGACCATGTCATGAATGATGTAATATGTGACATGATCAGCAGTGGATTGCGGGTGCGCGATATATAGTTAGTGCAACTAACTATATATGGAATTTCAATGGTTTTGTGTGAGTAAAATAAGGTTTTTTAAATGCTAATTCCTAACTATATATGGTCTATAACCTATGGTTTTTTCAGTGAATTTCAATGGTTTTTTAATAGCAAATATCATAAGCTGTCGAATGTCAAGTACGTGGTAAGTAAAAACATTTTCGTGTTTATGCACACTGATCTGCTTTGAATGCTGCCCCCCACCCCTCATTTCTATTAGGAGTACTCTCTCTTTGCAGATAGTGAAGGGTAGTTAACGCAGGCCTTTGCCCCCGTTGCCCCCGTTGTAATCCGTCGTGCCTGCTTCTCTCTCCATTTGATTGATTGTTCTCTTTGGTTCATTCTCTATTTACAAACAAGCACAGAGTCGCAATACTCTGTTTAGTCTTTGCAGATAGCGAAAAATCGTGTAAAAAAACAAAAGGAATCGAGCAAAATCAGTAGGCCACTAATGGGATCTCTTTTTGACCTCCCTAAAATAGAAACATTAGGAACAACCTGTTGATAATACCAATGTGTATGTACATAAGCGGCGTTCATTTGTGTTCACAGTACCCCTAGTTGATTGTTTGAATCGAGCATTGAATTGTTCGAAGTTGATTCTCTTAAGAATCTTCTCTGCCTGCAAACGAGGAAGAATAGGAATATTCTCTCTCCCTTTGCAGATAGTGAAGGGTAGGTAACGCAAACCTTTAACACGTCGTGCCTATTTCGTTCCTCATTGATTGATTGTTTCCCCAAACATTGACTGTTTGGGAATTGGTTCTTTTTGGAGGTATTCCCTGTTTGCAAATATACGTAGGAAAATCTTTGCAAATAGTGAAAGGGTACGTAATGCGGACCTTTCTCCCCCGTTGTAATCTGTCATGCCTATCTACTCCCCACTGATTGATGCACCTGTTTCACCCGGACCATTTACTAGAGATACGTCATCTGGCCCGACCAGAGAGCACCCCTAGTGAAAAGGACATATGCAATAATAACGAAGTGATCACTGTATCCTGTTAACAGAAACTTTAGCATGAAACAACCTGGAAAGAAAAGAATAGGAAAACGAAAATCAGTAGGCCACTGATGAACATGAACTTTTATTAAACAACGAACAAAGAAACGATAACATAACGTAATGATAAAACCTATTAATGTCCTAGAAACAAGAAAACGTTAAAATATGCCAGTGGTGAGAGACCAGAAAAACAGTAAGAGAAACCAAATCACCCCTCGCTGTCCCACCGCCTGCCACGCCCAAAAAATCGATAGACTAGGGAAAATGCAAGTCAGTAGAACATCCGCCCCCACTCTGGAAACTTCCAAGGTGGGGCAGGGTTGCGGCTACGCCCAGCCGGGAGCAGCCCATATAAGGCGGGTCCTGCTGCCACGCCTCGGCCAGGAGATCCTAACGTAGGGTGTAGCCGGAGGAGAGGCCGAGGCCAGCGGGACCAGGCCAGGGGATTGCCTTTACAACGCTGAACAGTTGCAGGGGGGGGGAATGTCTCCTCGACCCTCCCCTCTCTCTCCCAGTCCGGCCGCGGTGGCCCTTGACAGTTTCAGGTAGTCCCGCCACATGCTCTTCCGGTCCGGCCACCAACGGTCGGGGGGCCGAGGCCGACGGGATCCGGCTGCAGCCGATAAACCAAGAAACCCGTTCATGGGGCCAGAGCCAGGGGCGTCCGGCCGACATCTACCGGAAGCCCGGCCCGAAGACGGACGGGACACTTCTTCTTTCTTGAATAATGGCTGCGACAACACTGGGGGGGGATGTCTTGCACATGCCTCCGACCCCCCCCCCTCGTCCTCATCGCCTGGTCCGGCCATAACAAATCTCAAGCGAGACGCCGTGGGGTGCACTGGGAGGGAGAGACGGTGCGAACAGGCCTCTCCCGCCTCCCCAGGTGGAGGCTTCCCAGCTGCACCCTCAGCGCTCCAGGCGCCCGGAAAAGGGTTCTTCCACTGTGGCCATGCTGCAACGTCTCGCCCGGCAGGGTGGAGCCCGTCCGCTCATTTGACCCCGCGATCGCCAGTAGCTACCGAACTCTCAAAATGGCGGTCGACCTGGCAAGAGCGGGCCCAGCATAAAGAAATGGCCCGGTCACTGGTTGACTCCACCACCGTAGTCCTCCATGACCTTGAAGATTCTAGAGGAGCCGCGGGAGTCTCCGACCCCCGATGGGGAATGACTGCCATGATCGCCCGTGGAGTGACGAAACTGTATCCGCGGGACGTCGGCGCTCCCATGCTGGCGCCAGCCTCACTTTGAATTACTAGAATCCTGCAGACCTCAGTTCCGGTGAAAGCACAGTGTGACCCGGTAGGAAAAATTGTTGCACCCCCTCCCCTTTTTGACTGATAGTTCAAACCACCGATCCTTTCCTTTGCCCTTTTAACGGAACTTTGGACTGCCTCCCCCTCTTTTACATTTTCTAGAGAAAACAAAACATTAACCACTACATTAGCATAGCAGTTGACACCAGAACTGTATTCAAATTGAAAACCAACAACATCTTCAACAGAATCCTTTTTGTTTCTGCTGTGACCCTGCTACAGCACAGGCATTGTCCCCAGCAGTAATTCTGCAATGCCGGTAAGAATAGCTGTGGTGCCTACTGGACTCACTCACCCCAGCGGCTCCCCACGCCGTTATTTGCTGGGCGGCAACTTACTAGACATCACTTTCGTGCCATCTAGATTTCAGCGCGTTCTGCTGCCTTGGAACTATTCGCACAACAGACTGCTACTGACGACCCACCCCCAGGCAACATCTTCTGAATTTTCATAATTTGAAAGAACTAGTAACATGTCCTCATCAGGAATTCAAAAGAAATTGCCATGGTCTCTTCGTTGTTTAAATGTTTTTACTGTTTTTGTTTTGTTGTATATATTTATATGTTATTAAAGTTTTATATTCCTACTACTTTGTTGGAGTGCTATATATTTTTAATATGACACATAATTGTAAAAACTTTGATGTGCAAAGAGTCATTCCTGGAATCTTCCGCTTCAGGCTCGGTCCCCTCCCCAATCACAATACAGGATGGTTTTCAGATAGTAGGAACACGTGTGGTGTGACGGATCTCATCGGGTGTGGGCCTTGATCTACTATAACTCCTTTGAAGAGGGGTGATTCTTTACAGCTGGGGCCATAAACTACATCTGCAGGGCTAGGTGATAGCCTGGACAATCGGACAGAGAGGAAGAGGAGTGTCAGAGGGTGCGGTAGTGAATAGGGCGAAAGGGCGGTGTCGGGCGGGCACAGAGTGTGATTTTCAGGGAAGAGCAGCGCAGATGGGGGGAGGTTTATTGCCGATGCATAAGACAGAGAGCGGGGGTGACCAGTGCCTGGGGAAGATGCTTGCGAGGGTGGGGAGCCATGCTACGAATCGACAGCGTGCAGAGAGTGGGTCTGGTCAAGGCATCTAAAATGGCTGCCGTGCACGACAAAAGTGTGGCATTTCAAAAAAGGCAAGATGGCGCAGACAATGTTTTTCAACACTTCCTCATTTCCTTCGAATCGAACGTTAACAGACGTTGGTGCATATTACCAAAGTTAAGCGATATTTATCGCTAACGATGCTTACCAACGAATTTTTTACCGCTAAGCATCGTCAGAAATTATCGAACATAAACCTTGCTATTATCAAGGTTTATCGCAAATGCGATAATAAACGGCCGCAATGCATGAATATCGCTAAAAAGTCAGCGATATTCATGCATTACCGAGCTAATGCTCTTAGCCATGTTATCCACCTCCCATTGGATAACATGGCTAAGAACTGCTCAGGGCAGGTGTTACTTTTTGGAGATATTCGCGCTTAGCGCGAATATCTCAAAGTTGGTAATAGGAGATAGATATCTTGCATGTTGTAATGCAAATTATTGTGGTATATGGAACTCATACCATAATCTCTCAGGAAAGCAGAAACTGATCCTTTTGGGACCGCCTAAAAAGGCCTAGGGGGTGAGGGGTACTCTACGTTGCCCCCTTTTCACGTTCCGAACTATTTTATTTTACTCTCTTCTGTAATTACACAAAATAGCAGCGATAAGATGCATCGGAGACACACAGTGAGAGAAAGGAGGCCGGAGATGAAGAAGAGATGTCAAATACACATTGGAGATAATATAGTGGCAGAAGGGAAGTAAATATGAGTAAACTTACCATGTAACATAAAAATGTTGCACTCTATACTATAAGTCTCATTTTATACTACAATCACTTCGCTACAACCTCATAAATTAAAAATAAAAATGAATAATGTCTCAAACAATTTTTGATTTCTAAATATAAATTTATTCTTCAGAATTTTCTAAATTTGAAAGAACTAGTAACATGTCCTCATCAGCAATTTCCTCATGAAAAGTCTGCAATGATGATTCTTGTAACTCTATGGTCTCCAAACATTCGATAAATTCGCCATCAACAGATTGATCAAAAAAATCATTCAATTCATCTCCTCCTTGTGACAATATTTCATTATTGGTGCTGTCAATTTCAATCAATGTAGTGGAATCATTCAAGTCATCTCCTCGTGACAATATTTCATTATTGGTGCTCTCAATTTCAATCAATGTAGTGGAATCATTCAAGTCATCTCCTCCTTGTGACAATATTTCATTATTGGTGCTGTCCATTTCAATCAATCTAATGGAATCATACAAGCCATCTCCTCCTTGTGACAATATTTCATTATTGGTGCTCTCAATTTCAATCAATGTAGTGGAATCATTCAAGTCATCTCCTTGTGACAATATTTCATTATTGGTGCTGTCCATTTCAATCAATCTAATGGAATCATACAAGTCATCTCCTCCTTGTGACAATATTTCATTATTGGTGCTCTCAATTTCAATCAATGTAGTGGACAATTCAAAAGAAATTGCCACGGTCTCTTCATTGTGAGCCATTTTATTTTGAAATTGCTTGCTGTAAATTGCAGAAAAAAATAATCACTTTCATTTATCGTTTTTAGTAATACATAATATAAAACTAACTTTATCAAGTATTTAGTATAACAGAAGGACTGCAAATAAATAACAGAAAACATTTTTCAAATTATCTTCAAGTGTACAACATAGTTCCCCTTACAAATTAACAACTCACCTTTTTAAAAGTAGGAGAAGTGTTAGTACTGTGTAAATCAAACACCAGAAATTCACCACCAAAAATTCCTCACAAATGTACCTCAGACAGTAGTATCACAAAATGGCTGTGGTTTCCTCTCATTTGACATATATACATAACCAATTAACTTTCATCACACACAAATACAAAACCAAAGTAACATTTTAATTGGTTCTAAATTTCAACACTTTCAAATGTGTTTTCCCCATGCAATTTTCCATAGGACATTTACATACGTCTAC
This sequence comes from Lissotriton helveticus, assembly GCF_964261635.1. Taxonomy (NCBI): domain Eukaryota; kingdom Metazoa; phylum Chordata; class Amphibia; order Caudata; family Salamandridae; genus Lissotriton; species Lissotriton helveticus. The sequence continues at coordinate 936,144,104 of NC_136063.1, read as the reverse complement.
AGCCTGAATGGCTGAACGAATTACACCAAACTTGGCAAAATGGTACATCAAACCTAAGAGGTCAGGAAGGATCTACTATGCCCCCTTATGGTCATTTCCCCCTTCGCTTTGGCCTCCTCTTGTCTCTCAATCCTACCGAGAGACAAGATGGCGGCCGCTACGGACTGTTTGGAATGTTGACAGACGCCGGAGAACCAATCAGCTTCGCAAAGCTCCGTAACGCGAAAAGTACGTGAAGCGGAGCGCTGTTACAGATATATATCTTTTTTTGAACGTTAATTTCTCAAAATCCACTGTAGCACACATATTGAGACCTAGCAAAGGCACATCGGGCTACCAGTCCCTAATATTTTACCAAGTTTCGTGCAAATCCATTCAGCCGTTCGATTATTATTATTATTATTTTTTTTTGCCCCGCGGGGCCCTTTTAAAACCTCCACATCAAACCTAGGGGGTCAGCGAGGATCTACTATGCCCCCTTATGGTCATTTGCCCCTTCGCTTTGGCCTCCTCTTGTCTCTCGATCCTACCGAGAGACAAGATGGCGGCCGCTACGGACTGTTTGGAATGTTTACAGACGCCGGAGAACCAATCAGCTTCGCTTCACAAAGCTCCGTTGCGCGAAAAGTACGCGTACTGGAGCGCTGCCCGGTCCGCTGTTACAGATATATATCTTTTTTTAAACGTTAATTTCTCAAAATCCACTGTAGCACATATATTGAGACCTACAAAAGGCACATCGGGCTACCAGTCCCTACAATTTTGCCAAGTTTCGTGCAAATCCATTCAGCCGTTCGGGCTAAAAGTGAGGCCAACCGCCCTATGGAAAACTCAATGTTAAAAACACGTTTTGGGACCCCCCTTTTTTCTCAACCCCCCCTGGACGAACCCCCCCCCAATTTTCAGGGGCTGCTCAGAAACAAAATGTGCCATTTTCCTGAAAATTTCAGCCAATTCCGTCCACAAACGCCAAAGTTATTTGACATAGAATTTTCAAAAATCCCATAGAGAAAAAATCCTAACTATATATACCTACTGGCGACCGCCAGTAGGTAATATATATATATTGTTTGCATAGCTTTGAAAATATGAGAGTATATATATATATATATATATATATATATATATATATATATATATATATATATATATTACCTACTGGCGATAGCCAGTAGGTATATATAGTTAGGACCTAGCTACCATAGGAAATCCGCAACATTCTATTGTGAATAACTTTGGCGCTGGTTGAGGAATTTGCGTGTAATTTTCCAAAATTTAGGCCAGCTCCTGCTCCGCTTCTTCCCTGGAAGTTTCGGGGGGATTAGTCTTGCGGGGGCCGAGAAAAAAGGGGGTCCCAAAACGTGTTTTCCCATGTTAATTTCCATAGGACGAATACACAAGGCTACAGCCCGAACCGCTGAATGGAATTACACCAAACTTTGCAAAATTGTAGGGTCTGGTACGCAGAAGTGCCTTTTCTATATTTGGTGAAAATTGCTCCAGTGGTTTTTATGAAAATTAACTTCAAAAACACATATATATCTGGGCGGAGCCTAACCACACATCTCATCGTGAGATCTGATTGGCTGGTCAGTACTTCATCCAAGAAGTGTTGGCAGCCATCTTGGGACCAATATACATGATAGCACCTCATTAAAAAGCAGTGTAGTTAATAGTTACATTATAAATCATTTGTTGATGGTACCATACTCATTTTAGGAATTGTGGTGTGTTCTAAGGTGATTTTACCATGTGAAAGAGCCTTCTGCTGGGTTATCATGAATCATGTTTGAAAGAAAACTATTATCTCATGCTTTTCCCACAGTGGTTTGGAAGGGGATCTATAAGCTAAACTGAAAGCATATTTTCTGTAAATTCACATTATCTTTCTCAGTCATGTGAGAATGAAGTCTAACATTCTCGGTAAAACATGTACACACAACAAGGACAGAGACTGTCAGTTGATTCCTTTGTGTTCTACTGCAGCCTCCTAGAGTGTTCTAAAGAACAACTAGAGCGCTAACAGTCCTACTTATTACAAAGGTATGGCACACCTGAAGCCATCTTGATTGGAATAAAGTGGTAACTCTTAAAACATTTAATTTAAAAAGGAACAAAATGAGGGGGTTCATTTTGCCATAGAAAGTATGATTAGTGCTGCAGAAAGAAAAAATAGGGCACATTTTGAGTGACTTCTCAAATCCTCTTCTATTTCATTAAAACATTCTGACATGCAGTCTCCCAAGATGGCCACCAGAGACAAAAGAGCCCAAATGTAGCCCAAATATCACCCAGATGTAGCCCAAGTATAGCCCAATGACAGAATGTCCCAGAGTGTTCTAAAGAACAACTAGAGCGCTAACAGTCCTACTTATTACAAAGGTATGGCACACCTGAAGCCATCTTGATTGGAATAAAGTGGTAACTCTTAAAACATTTAATTTAAAAAGGAACAAAATGAGGGGGTATATTTTGCCATAGAAAGTATGATTAGTGCTGCAGTAAGAAAAATTAGGGCACATTTTGAGTGACTTCTCAAATCCTCTTCTATTTCATTAAAACATTCTGACATGCAGTCTACCAAGATGGCCACCAGAGACAAAAGAGCCCAAATGTAGCCCAAATATCACCCAGATGTACCCAAGTATAGCCCAATGACAGAATGTCCCAGAGTGTTCTAAAGAACAAAAAGAGCGCTAACAGTCTTACTTATGACAAAAGTATGGCACACCAGAAGCCATCTTGATTGGAATGAAGTGGTAAGTCTGAAAACATTTAATTTAAAAAGGAACAAAATGAGGGGGATCATTTTGCCATAGAAAGTATGATTAGTGCTTCAGAAAGAAAAATTAGGGCACATTTTGAGTGACTTCTCAAATCCTCTTCTATTTCATTAAAAAAATTCTGACATGCAGACTGAAACATGCACTTTGAACACCAGCAGCAGACTTCGCTGGTGAGCAGTAGCTTTACTACAGTGATCTAATGAGCAACTAGAGTGCTAACATTCAGAATTTATGGCAAATGTGTGACACATCTGAATGCCTTCTTGATGGAACCAAAGTAAACAAGCATTGAAAATGCAATAGATCTCGCCCTCGTTTAAGTTAAAGCCATTCTGTTTGTAATGAGGTGGCTTTTTAGCTTTGCTTTTATTAGTGTTTTTAAAACTTTCATGTAAATAACATGCATATGTATGCATATGTGTATATGTATGCATGCATTTATATTTGTATTTATATAGATATGCAGATTATATATGTTTATATATGTATGTATATATATATATATACACATATATATAAATGCATATGCATATATATGCATATATATATGTGTATATGTGTGCGTGTAGAGAGAGGTAGAGAGGTAGAGGTGTAGAGGTAGAGTGGTAGAGGTAGAGAGGTAGAGGTAGAGAGGTAGAGACTAGTAGAGAGAGAAGTAGAGAGAGGTAGAGCGGTAGAGAGTAGAGAGTGAGTAATAGAGAGTAGAGAGTGAGTAGTAGAGATTAGTAGAGAGCAGTAGAGAGAGTAGCAAAGAGTGAGTAGCAGAGAAAAGTGGAGTGAATAGTAGAGCGAGTAGTAGAGAGTAGTAGAGAGTGAGTAGTAGAGAGTAGTAGAGAGTAAGTAGTAGAGTGAGTAGTAGAGAGTAGTAAAGAGTGAGTAGTAGAGAGTAGTAGAGAGTGATTAGTAGAGAGTGAGTAGTAGAGAGTAGTATAGAGTGAGTAGCAGAGAGAGAGAATAGTAGAGAGTAGTAGACAGTGAGTAGTAGAGAGTAGTAGAGAGTGAGTAGTAGAGTGAGTAGTAGAGAGTGAGTAGTAGAGAGTAGTAGAGAGAGAGTAGTAGAGAGTGAGTAGTACAGAGTAGTAGAGAGTGAGAAATAGAGAGTGGGTAGTAGAGAGTAGTAGAGAGTGAGTAGTAAAGAGTGAGTAGTAGAGAGAGAGTAGTAGAGAGTGAGTAGTAGAGAGTAGAGAGTAGTAGAGAGTGAGTAGTATAGAGTAGTAGATAGTGAGTAGTAGGGAGTGAGTAGTAGAGAGAGAGTAGTAGAGAGTAGTAGAGTAGTAGAGAATGAGTAGTAGAGAGTGAGTATTAGAGAGTAGTGGAGTAGTAGAGAGTAAATAGTAGAGAGTAGTGGAGAATATTCCAAAGTTTGGCACAGCACCACTTGCACAATGAGTCCAATCAAATCATATCACTTAGAGTCCTTATTGAAGCGCTGAATCTTGGTGTATATTCAAATGCTTTTATTTTCCTTAAGTTTATGTACCACAGCCAGCCGACACGTTTCGTTCTGTACAACAGAACTTCTTCAGGGCGTTCCTATTTCCTTCAAGTTATGTCGGTATCCTGTTGTCATATAACTAGTTATTTCTTCCAAATGTTAGACAAGACGTAAGTACATTCTTATTCAAAGTGACTAGGTATCAATTTTACCCACACAATTCGGGCAGACTTGAGTAATTTATAGCATCCTCAAAGTCAGTCTTTCAAAAATTCCAAATTATAGGACATGATAATCCGAATCCAAATGTTTCTCAAGAAAAGTCATTTTCAATCGTTCGGAATATCGGCGTTTGTGCAGATATGACCCAGGGACCCCCAGTATGCAAGGGGAATTAATCCCCTCTCTGCAAACGCGCCAGTGGCCTGCGATGCAGAGAGGTGTAAAAAGGGGCATAGCCTCATTACACCTCTGTGCAATGCAGCCCCCTGGCGCATACTGGAGGTTCCAGGTGGGCTAGTTGGCACCCAGGGACCCCCAGTATGCAAGGGGAATTAGTTCCCCCTCTTCAAACATGCACGGGGGCTGCGTTGCAGAGAGGTGTAAAAAAGGGTGGGGCCTCATTACACCTCTCTGCAATGCAGCCCCCTGGCACATACTGGAGGCTCCTGGTGGACTGGTTGGCCCCCAGGGACCCCCAGTATGCAAGGGGAATTAGTTCCCCCTCTGCAAACGGGCCAGGGGGCTGCATTGCAGAGAGGTGTAATAAGGGGCATAGCCTCATTACACCTCTGTAATGCAGCCCCCTGGCGCATACTGGAGGTTCCAGGTGGGCTTGTTGGCCCCCAGGGGCCCCCAGTATGCAAGGGGAATTAGTTCCCCCTCTTCAAACATGCACGGGGGCTGCGATGCAGAGAGGTGTAAAAAGGGGCGTGGCTTCATTACACCTCTCTGCAATGCAGTCCCCTGGCGCATACTGGAGATTCCTGGTGGGCTTTCAGGTCTTATATAGTTAGGAATTAGCATTAAAAAAACCTTTGAAATTCACTAAAAAAAACATAGGTTTCAGGCCTTGTATAGTTAGGAATTAGCATTTAAAAACCTTGCAAATTCACAGAAAAAAACATAGGTTTCAGGCCTTATATAGTTAGGAATTAGCATTTAAAAAACCTTTGAAATTCACTGAAAAAACCATAGGTTTCAGGCCTTATATAGTTAGGAATTAGCATTTAAAAAACCTTTAAAATTCACTCAAAAAACTATAAGTTTTAGGGGTGTTATAGTTAGCTGGACATTTCACTCATACAAAACCATTGAAATTGCTCCTACATAGTTAGTTCTACTAACTATATTTCGCGCACCCGCAATCCACTGCTGATGATGTCACATATTACATCATTCATGACATGGTCAGTGACATCACTGATGACATCTCAAATGACATCACTGATGACGTCACTGATGACATCATCCACGTGACAATCAAATACACCTTTTCATTCACTAGTAAAATCTTTCATCACTCTTTGTAAAATACAGAGTATCGTATTTGAATCCATTGTTACAGCAATACAAGTATCTAAAAACCCACTCAGTGATTCATAGATGTATACACACATCTAATCACTAACCTGTAGATTCACTCATACATGCTGTCAATGAACAATAGAACACTATCAAAAATACTTATACACCTTAATCGACATTACACACCAGCACACATCCTATTCACATATGAAGTCATCCTACTCACTTTATGCAAACAATGGATCATACTTACATATTTACTTAGCTACACACTTATAAAAACACAACTTCATCTATTCATTTAGATAGTAAGTCATACTTAGTGAATTATAAAATCATTATTACAAGTATAAAGTTATCCGTACAGTCACTCACACATTCATTGAGTCTTATGTATACTTTTTTATATACAACAACTGACACATACACTGCCTTTTATTTTTCTAGTTTGCTGGACATGTACCATTGAGAAATATATTTGCTCATCACCACACCCATAAAGATATTCACTCACCCAAACAACTGTTAGAACATGTAGTTTTAACTTCATATATCTAGTGAATCAACTATTCACACATCTTTGGGCAGTCACACACCCCCCACCGAACCACACACACATTCACTCTCCCATACAAATACTCAGTTAGCTAATCAATAACTAATATAGACTTTCACATAGATAGTAACCAACTGGAGAACCAGTTTACACAACAACTGACAAAGTGATACAGATATTCAAACAGTTTAGTCACTATCCACTATATTTAGTGAGACACTATAAATTGGTCAAGTAAACAGTCAATTACACTGCTACTAAATCCTCCATCCAAATATTTATTTTTATATATCCACTCATTCTTCAATGCAAATTGCTATATATATAATGCATATTTAAATAACGAAGCAAACCACATTCACTGGATGATGTCATCAGTGATGTCATCAGTGATGTCATTTGAGATGTCATCAGTGATGTCACTGACCATGCCATGAATGATGTAATATGTGACATCATCAGCAGTGGATTGCGGGTGCGCGAAATATAGTTAGTACAACTAACTATATAGGAGCAATTTCAATGGTTTTGTATGCGTGAAATGTCCAGCTAACTATAACACCCCTAAAATGTATAGTTTTTTGAGTGAATTTTAAAGGTTTTTTAAATGCTAATTCCTAACTATATAAGGCCTGAAACCTATGGTTTTTTCAAATTATATATATATATTTGTCTTACAAAGATTGTAAAGGAAGCTCTTCAGCTACCAGACCTACTCCTGTGGAGAGCTGATTGCACTTAAGGTAGGGTGTGTGGGTGGGAAGCTGTATCTAGCACATGACAGAGAGGATAATAAATACAAGCATTGGCAAAGGCAATACATATATATATATATATATATATATATATATATATATATATATATATATGTATATTACCTACTGGCGGTCGCCAGTAGGTATATATAGTTAGGATTTTTTCTCTATGGGATTTTTGAAAATTCTATGTCTAATAACTTTGGCGTTTGTGGACGGAATTGGCTGAAATTTTCAGGAAAATGGCACATTTTGTTTCTGAGCAGCCCCTGAAGATTTTGGGGGGGTTCGTCAAGGGGGGGCCGAGAAAAAAGGGGGGTCCCAAAACGCGTTTTTCCCATGTTAATCTCCATAGGGCGGTTGGCCTCACTTTTAGCCCGAACGGCTGAATGGATTTGCACGAAACTTGGCAAAATTGTAGGGACTGGTAGCCCGATGTGCCTTTTGTAGGTCTCAATATATGTGCTCCAGTGGATTTTGAGAAATTAACGTTTAAAAAAAGATATATATCTGTAACAGCGGACCGGGCAGCGCTCCAGTACGCGTACTTTTCGCGCAACGGAGCTTTGTGAAGCGAAGCTGATTGGTTCTCCGGCGTCTGTAAACATTCCAAACAGTCTGTAGCGGCCGCCATCTTGTCTCTCGGTAGGATCGAGAGACAAGAGGAGGCCAAAGCGAAGGGGCAAATGATCATAAGGGGGCATAGTAGATTGTCGCTGACCCCCTAGGTTTGATGTGGAGGTTTTAAAAGGGCCCCGCGGGGCAAAAAAAAATAAAATAATAATAATCGAACGGCTGAATGGATTTGCACGAAACTTGGCAAAATTGTAGGGACTGGTAGCCCGATGTGCCTTTGCTAGGTCTCAATATATGTGCTCCAGTGGATTTTGAGAAATTAACGTTCAAAAAAAGATATATATCTGTAACAGCGCTCCGCTTCGCGTACTTTTCGCGTTACGGAGGTTTGCGAAGCTGATTGGTTCTTCGGCGTCTGTAAACATTCCAAACAGTCCGTAGCGGCCGCCATCTTGTCTCTCGGTAGGATCGAGAGAGAAGAGGAGGCCAAAGCGAAGGGGCAAATGACCATAAGGGGGCATAGTAGATCGTCCCTGACCCCCTAGGTTTGATGTGGAGGCTTTGAAAGGGTCTCGCAGGGCAAACAAAAAAGATACAGTTTTTTTAGTTTTTTTGCGTGGAGTGCGCCCGGTTCGCGAACCGGGAAGCGTTCTGGGGAGCGTACTTTCTTGAAAATTAGTGAAAAAAGTTAGAGTAAAATAATAATTGTGAGTGATCAGATGTAGGGTAGCTCTGAGAAGAGCTTTTGGGTTTATGGTACATTTAGGTACTTATAAGTAGGTACCAATGCACAGTCTTAAATTCAAAATGAAAACTCTGTTGCCCTCATCTGAGAAGTGAACTCCATCTCCTCTGTAGATATCTTGCATGTAGTAACGCAAGTTATTGTTGTACAGGGAGCCCATTCCATGGTCTCTCATGTAAGCTGAAACAGATTTGTTTACATGCTTCCTCGATTTCTCAATTTGTGGACAAAATTGGTTCGACCACCTCCATTTCTGTCTTTGGCATATATTTGAATATACCAAGGCAGTCTGAGGAAAAAGTGCCATCAATTGCTCAAAGGTGTCCTTTAAAAGCATTTCCAGACCTACCCCAGTCAAAGTGCCCAAATCATTACCTCCACAGTGCACAATTAACAGGTCAGGTTTTGGCAAATGCATAAAGGTTTTCACCAATGGTATCAATTGGTGACATTTTAATCCTCTGTGGCCAAACCACTTAATTTCCACATCTTGTAAATTGAGGTTAGGTAAATTCCTGTTTTCAGCGTACCTTTGAGCCCAATAGATATAACTATGTCCAACAATCCAGACAGAAAACATGGCGAGAGAAGGTTCTCCTGCAGTCAGATGAAGTGTGGCAATGAAATGGCAGTTGAAAAAATGAGAGTGTAAAATGAAAAAAACTGAGGAGTTTCTGTGTTAATGAAGCAGTAAGAGTGATTGGTGGATTTTGATTGCTGAAAACAGAAAGTTAGTGTGCATGGATGAGTTCGTTGAAAGATGTATTTTGAGTGGCGAAGAAAAAATCATTAAATGAAAGAATGCTCTGGATATGCAGGTGCACTGAGAGTTCAGAGTTCAATTGCAACATTGTTGTGTGAACTTGCAAACACCAGAGGTCTTGCAAGAGGTGGTTGCTATGCAGAAAAGGCATGAAATGGCAGAGGGGGGAAGGGTTTTCATTTGAAAAAAAGTGAGGGAAGAGTTTTGATTGGGTGACATGAGAGATATGTGTGAGGAATTACAGCATTTCTGTGCTTTTGATAGCTGCAGACTCTGGAGTGCATACCTTTTGCTCTGCTGAAGACAAATTGGTGTGTTTCTGAGACTGTTTTGAAACTCAAAGTATTTGCTAAGGTGAGAAAAGATTTCTTTAATTTAGATAGAAAATAGTGTGCTTTAAGGAGAAAATTATGAAGAAAGTTGTGTTTTTCAAATGTTGCTTTGTCTCAAGTGTTTTACAAATAGATTTTGTTTCTTTGAGAAATTGTAATTGGAGAAAATGTGAAGTATTAGTACTGACAGGGCTTTTATGTGCATAGGAGCTGTGGAGTGTTTTCAAATTATGACTTGTAAATCGTTTTTGAGAAAAAGCAATGGTTTTAATATTGATGAGAAGGACATAATGGTGTCTGCTTCTTTATAAGGTAATTGAGAGTCTCTGATGTTATTTTTCCCATTTCAATGTAAGAAGTTTGTCTGTGGAGCAAATTGCTTGTAAATATGCTCCCACCTGTGCATGGCAAATTTACATTTTGAATGTTTGCGTTACATAGGCATGTTAAAGGTGACTGAAACATGCTGCAAAGGCAATCAAAAAACGCTTTTATGTGTCTTAAGGAAATTTTAAGTCATTTCCCCATGTGCACTGTTTTCAAATTATGAGTTGAAAATCGTTTTTGAGGTAAAGGAATGTTTTCAAAATTTATGTGCGCCATATGCCCCCAAATTTCTTTTTCAGGGGTGCAGCAGGGTGTTCTTGAGACACCCCTGCACCCTCGGAAAAATTCGTAATTTGCGATGAGGTAATTGCTAATCGCAAATTGCACCTTCATTCCTATGGGCCTCCTGCTGCATGGAAATGAATGGGTAATTTGTAATTAGCAAATAGGTCATCGCAAACTAGGAATGGTAAAGAATCGCTATTTATTCCTTAAAGTTCGCTATTTAGGAAATGCAAAAAACTTTGATGATACATATGGCGGTTCATTTCTAACAAGATAAGAAGCATAGGGATAGATTTATGATGACTGGCGCATCACCAGGGATGTGTTAGTCATTCTGTGACGCTGTTCCGTCACCTATGGTGTGCTGCATTTACAATGCGGCGCATCATGGGGCAAAAACAGCACAGATGCGTGACGTATCTGTGCCGTAAAGGTGGCGCATTGCTGGAGTTGTATCGCAAGTGTGATGAAGCTCCAGCAAGGCTCAGGGGTGTCCCTGTCGCAGGGTTTCTGTTCTCAGACAGAACTGTGGACAGAGGATTGGAACCTCGGCGAATTAGGGTGTCCCAAAACTCACCTTAGTAATCAAAACCCCTTAGCAAGCTAGGTACAGTGTCACATTGGATATAACAAACTCTCAATGTTTAGACAATCCAGAATATGAACTTATAGTACCTCAGGATACGTGGAACTCATGAACACTCGGTCGTTATATATTTCTTAGAAACCAGAACATGGAGTTAAGAAGAACACATGTGTATTTGAAATGTTTATTTACTAATGCCGTCTTCTCAGGCGTAGTATCTTAGATTATACAAGTACACATATTATCAGTAGCAAAATTACCAGCATAGTTAGTAGTACATAAAAAGCGAATGGTGACAGTATGTTAACATGCTGTAAATGAATAAGAGTTAGCAACACTTATAAGCAGCCGCGGGCCGTGGAGGGAGTTACGGTGGGGCAGGGAGGCGGGGAGGGGGAGGGGCAGGGTGGAGAGGGCTCCACCCTGCCCCTCCCCCTCCCCGCCTCCCTGCCCCACCGTAACTCCCTCCACGGCCCGCGGCTGCTTATATCTCACCCTCCCTAATACACATAATATATTATTTGCTAAGAAGGTCTCTTTGTGTTGGTTTAGGGCGTGCCGATACTTTAGTGTCTTAGATTTGAAGGAATCACATCAGCATACACCAGCTCTCTCTTCATGTGAACCGCATCAAGTGTTGTGTATGTGTGTTCGGCAAAGCAATATAAAACCCGCCTCATGCCCAGAATTGGCAGAAGCTGCACTTATGTTATGAGTATGAAGTCGTGGAGATCAGACCTCATAACAATTCTGTATCGTGTTGTTCTTGAAACTTCAGCACTCGCTGTACAGATATAGTTTAACAAGTAAAGCAGATAGTAGAGCAATAACATATTATTGTCATGTAAATCACGATGAACTATTAGGTTGAAAGCTAAAGCAACAACTAAGTGTCGTGTGCAGAAGTTGCAAAAAAGGAAAAAATGGCGTTTAAACCGGTAATGAGTCCATGCTAACTTAACACGGTGTAAAGATATCCAGGACCTAGATGACACCTCCCCATGATCCGGAAACGAACTGAATAAGATAATAGAAGTGCCATCTCATGAGAGCAGATTGCAAGTTTATATGTGGACGGTCCGCAAGGTAAAACATTAAAAACTAGGAAAATTTAATGCTAAAGAAAAATAAAACAGCCAAGTACTTTATCGAGTCTTAAGCCAATAGGCAAGCTAAATAATAAAAACTTGACAAATAAGTGAATGAATTGTCAATGAAATGCTAGTACTCAGCATATCAAACATGAAAAAGGTCTATGACATAACTGTGTATGCAAAATAAGCTGCAACAGCCTCCAATAGGAAGTCACCGTCTTCATCCGAAAAGAGTTCAGCCATCCAATTTAAAAGCGGAAAAGAACATACGTGCTCTCCCAGCACCGGATCCTCTATCAACATCAGAGGACAGCTCGGTGGGTTTTCAAGAAAGCTCTGATCCAAGAAAGACTGTGTTGCCGCCAGTAAATTCCAGGGACCAATTAGTCCATGCATCAATGCCACAGCCATAATCCTTTCGCCAGGACAAACCAACTCGTGAGTAATGATAGGAGTCATCAGCTGATTAAAGTCGACGTCAGGAGAAACCGGTCCGCAGAGACACAAATCAATGGCCCAATGGAAATCACAGGTCAGGCAGTGAAATACAGGCTGGACACAGGTGAAGTAGGAGAATCGAAAAGATAATCCATATGCCGTGCTTAATATCGCCAACGGCATTGTGCAATAATATTCTAGCATGCGATTGCGGAACAGTGTCAGCAGCTGCAGGGCGGGAGCTTGCACAGGAGGGACATCCATATTTAAAAATGTAAAAAAGCACAAGAGCGTCCGCTGGTAATGCAAGTAAAAATGGGAATCCACGAAGCAGAGTGGAAAAAATAGAATGAAAGAAAGTAGGGATGACTCCAAAGATTTTCTCAAATGAAGTCACGAGACCACTGGTAACAACTTTAAAAAAGTGCGCCAGGCCCTTTGTGGAGGACGCGTTAGAGATAGTCCGAACCATCTTGCTGAAATGGAAAGGCGAATCTGTATTTAAAAGGGTCTGCAACTCTGTACGGGTGTTCGCTATGTGAAGCACGAAAGTTTCACGGGCCGAAGTCAAGGCCACCTCTCTCTGAGACAAAAGAGCTCTTATTCTTGTCATGCCGTTGAAATGTGCTCCCAAGGTTGGTATTTGTGGCCAGATTGAAAACTCCGTATGTTCATGTGTGGGAGGAAATAGAACATTTCTGCAGCAAATAACCCGTTCATTTACTGTTACGATAAAATGAATACTTTTAATTAACCCAGAACAATCTTCATTATTGAGCATCAAATAACTACCATTTTCCAAGAACTTGAACGTGGGGATGATAGCAGGAACTGGTGTGCCTTGCAACACGCAAGCCATATTTGGTCGGTGTTTGTTGCATGAACCGTGTAACTGTATGTGCCTACACATTAGTGAATGATCTGGCGTCTCAGTGCATTCCTCTCCATTCAGATAAACTTCTTGATCATCTTTGAAAATCTGTATGTGTATGAAAGCGACCAGACCTCATGAAGAAAACCACTACCTAAAGGTTAATAACGACCTATTGGTATATATTTCATACAATTTGAAAACTTATATAAAGCAAAAGGCAGCGCTATTAAACCGTGGATAAGGCACGTTGCCAAAGCAGTCAACCTTTTGGATTTATACTGGAAATGTTAAAGGAAGAATTACGGAGTAGGGCCTGTAAATCTTTAATGGACAACGAGTAAAATTACTCCAACTATCATATTCCTCTAACTCCGGGATAGTAGGGGTGTTTAATTTTTTAGAAGTAGCCAATCCAAAGCATTTGGTCTGGGAAATTGTTTCATTCACAAACAACATATGATTTGGGATGAGACATGCACGGTGGAAAGCCTTAGTGCCTTGTACCTGCCAGGTTCGTGAACCCCAAACTGATGTAGATCCTGGATATTTTTACTCTGTGTTAAGTTAGCATGGGCTCATTACTGGTTTAAACGCCATTTTTCCTTTTTTGTAACTTCTGCACACGACACTTAGTTGTTGCTTTAGCTTTCAGCCTACCTGCGTCAAGATCTATGCCTGCTTCAAGCAGGCGCAGTGTTTTGATGTAGCTTTGTCCTATCTGATTGTAAATGCGGCACACCGTGGGTGGCAGAGCAGCGGTGCACGTTAACTGGTGCATCCCTGGGGATGTGCTAGTTAATATAAATCTGCCCCTTTACATTTAATTATGTGCAGGGGACACAGAGTAGGTGAGGTTTATCCAAGGTTAAGAAGAGATGAGTCCTGTTCAGTGAAAAATTGGAGATAGGCTTCAGTATATTATATACTTAAGTAGTGTGTTAAGTTTTTGATGACTGTTATTAATTTACTGTTGGGTAATAGTGGTTAATAACATTTTTTATTATATTTTAGCACAGATTCAACTGCAGATTATTTCAAGATTTTAGGATGCCAAGCAAAGAAAGAGTGAGAAAGGCTGCAAAACGTCAAAGACAGCAGGACCATGGAATAATGCAGCAGTCCTCTAACAAAAAGATTTGTCAAGTCACCAAGAAAGCACCGGGTAAGAGTCCAAAAACAGTCATAAGCAATATGTCTAGTAAAAAAAATATTACTACAGAAAATGTTTCAGTCCAGAAAAGGAGAAACAATTCAAATGGTAAGGAAAGGCCAATGAGAAATGTTACTGCTAGAGTAAGAGATAACTCTATGCATGAAAGTAGAAGGAAACAACAGTTTAGGGACATTCGTAAACGAATGTTCCGCAACAGGATAATTGGGAATTTGTTTAAAAATATTAAGAAAGGTCAACAGAAAGTGGTTTTTTATAAGAGAAAAAAATAGTTGAGAAAGTTATTGATCAGGCATTTGAAATTAAACGTAAGTTATTTATTTTGACAATCAATAGAATTAGGAAGCTAAACAAGGCAATTTATGATTTCAAAAGAAATAGTAGATGGAAGAGAATAGTTAATCGTAGTAATTTTTGTGAAGTTTTTTCTGGAGAATGGATGCATAGTTCAAGCTCTGAGGCATTTTTTAATGAGGAGAGTTATTTCCAGGATAATGATTTGGTGCATGCAGTTGACACCAGTGGTTGAGCTTATGAAGTGAAAGATGGTTGTCCAGTTGAAAAAGAAAAACTTGTGAGAACAGAGATAGAAGAGGTGTTAGGTAAGGAGGTTTTAGGGAGACGTCCTAAGGGTCCTGTGTACACCTGGAAGTGTAGTAGTATTTGCAGTGTACGACAGGATTCCATCAATTTGCTTTGTGATTTTATACGGTCATTTAATAAGAAAAGTTTGAAGAAGAAAATGAAGTTGTTGCAAGAATTAGATCCTTGCAGAGTGAAAGAAGTGATAGGTTTGCATGGTCATTCACTGGCTTGTCTTTCCAGGAGAGTATGCCAGAGTGTTTTTCATCATTTCAGGATGCTAGCAGTGCATCATAATAAAGTGAGGAAATTAGTTAGAATGTTGTATTATGCTAAGAGTCCAGCAATTATGCTTAAACAATTATGCGCTGCTCTTTTGCATGGTTCTGAAATAGATGTGAAGAATATATGTGAAGAAATTGAGTTTTGTTACTTTGGAAGTAAAGAGGAGAATGTTGAAATTGACCAAGAAGAAGAGAGTAATGTGGAAGATAGTGTACAGGTTTCCAGTACAGATAATTTCCAGAGGGAAATTGCGACGTTTGAGGTGAAATCAAGTGAGAGGCCAAATTTCACTTGTGTGTGTTGTCGACGCACTTATTATAAGAATCAGACTAAGTTAGTGGATTTATATGGAAAAAGTGAAAGGGAAAATAATAGTGAATGGAAGGATTTTACAACATACTTGATGGTAGAAAATTGTTTTGATTTGGGATTGGATCAACGTGTGTGTACTTATTGTTGTAACAAATTAAATCAAAACCAGATGCCTGCTAGAGCAGTTCATAATAATCTGGAATTGGTTGAGATTCCTTCTGAATTGAAGGATTTAAATACTTATGAATCTATTTTGATTCAAAGTATCCATCCCTTTCAGGCTATTGTAAGAATGGAGCCAAAGACAGGGAAATTGCCTCCATCAGATTTACAGAGAGGATTAAAGGGAAGAGTTGTTTATTTGCCTCTAGATTTGAAGAAAAACATTAACACAATTGGAGTAGAAAAAGTGGAAGAGGAACCTCTTGTTATCTTAGTTAATGGGGTTCCGACAAAGAATAAGAAAATATGGCAAGATTTAGTAGATGTTAGGAAAGTCAAAAGGGCAACATTGTATTTGAAAAAAAATAATAAATACTATAAAAATGTATATGTTGCAGAAGAGGAAGTAAGTGAGGAAGAGGATAGCGATTTGTGTGCTGGTCAAATTGAGAAAGTAGAACCCTGTACTAGTGAAGAAATATATGAACATTATAGTGTTCATCCTTTGCATTCCAAGGAAGTCATGGGGAATGCTATTGAGTTGTTTCAAATGAAACAAGCGAAAGGGAGTCCCATTAGTGTTTGGGAGGAAAGTTTGGAAGCTCGGTGTTTCCCACAGCTTTTTCCAACAGGTCAGGGAGGAAGATATGATGAGCGACCTCATCAAATTCCTGCTTCTGAATACCGGACTTTGCGATTGTATGCAGGAGATCCTAGGTTTCGACAATGCATTCCTTATTTGTTTCATCTCCTGTTTGAAAGCGATCTGTCTGGACTGTCATATGCAGTGAACCACATCTTGAAAAGTGGTATACACATGCAAAACATCTCGGCAAGTGACTTTATGGATAAAGTCAATGTCCAAGACAGTATTTTGGATTCTCACCTGATTAATCTCATGGCGTGTCAGCGTGGTACTAATGAGTACTGGTACCGTCGTCATGGTGATTTAAAATGTATGCTGAGGAACTTAGGAACTCCCACATGGTTCCTCACTTTGAGCTGTGCTGAGTATGGCTGGGAAGACTTACTTGAATTTCTACGAGAGGCAAATGCTAACGTAGAAAACATCGAATTCAAGACACCCGGAGAACTGTGCTCTTTGGATCCAGTCAATGTATGTAGGTACTTCAATCATAGATTTGAAGGTATGATGTCTTTCATCATGAATAAGAAGAATCCACCTCTTGGAGAGGTGTTGGATTTCTTCTGGAGGAAGGAGTACCAAGCAAGAGGTGCTCCTCATATACATATGTTGCTGTGGATCAAGGATGCACCTAAATTTGGAACGGATGCAGAAGACTCAGTGATGAGTTTCATAGAACAGTATTCTACGTGTGCTGTTCCAAACGCAAAGGAGAAAAAAAGCCTAAGAGAAAAAGTTCTACGTTTCCAAAGCCATCGATGTGGAAAGTACTGCCGTCGTAAATTCCGGAACAAAGACAAGTTCTACACCAAATGTCGTTTCGGCTTTCCACGATCGGTGATTTCTAAAGGAAGAGTGAACAGTTTGATGTCTTCGCTGCGACATAATGTGATGAAGAAATCACCTAAAAACACATACAATTTGAAGAGGAACGAAGAGTCTAAGTACATCAACGACTACAACCCGGTGATTTTGTCCATGTGGAATGCTAACATGGATATACAGTTTGTGGCTGATAACTGTATGGCTGTGGCTCGGTATGTGACATCTTACATCACCAAAAAAGAGAAGACAGAATTGAAGGATATGTGGGAGGACATTTCCCATGAAAAGAGCCTCAGCAAGAAGTTGTACAGTTTCAGTCTGAAGATGTTGTCGCATCGAGAAATCGGAGCTTACGAATGTTCTGACCGGTTGTCTTCAGCAAGTCTCTATGCCAAGTCCAGGAGTATCGTTTGGGCGAGTGTTGGTCTTGCTGCAACGCGTAATCGAGTTCTGAAACCTGTGCGGGAAATTGAGTATTTGGCGGAAAAGGAGCCAAACAGTACCGACATTTTGAAGAGCAACATGTTGGATACATATTATCCAAATCGAAGCAGTCACCTCGAGAATGTTTGTCTGTATGAGGTTCTGCAAAATTACATATTCAAGAGGAACATCAAAGAAGATACTGAGAAAGGAGTGTATGCTGTAATAGGAAGTGAGGGATGTCTGGTCAAGCAAAGAAAATGCCACTTGATAAACCATCGAAAATTGAGTGGCGAATCTCCTGAAAAAAAGGAGTTTTTTAGGTCTCGCCTGTCGATGCGCATGCGCATCGAGCAAGGCGAGAGTATTGGGACTTATCCGCTCTTTATCCACACTGCAAGGAATCGTGGCGATTCCTTGCAGTGCCCGTGACTTTTAAGCTCAATGCGCATGCGCATTGAGCTTAAAAGCGCGTGCACGTCCGTCTTTGTTTACCCGCTCCGCCCCCTCCCCTTCCCGCCGTCTCGCATTTCCCCTGTCGCACTTCTCCTCCCCCCTCCCCTCTCTTCCCTCCGTCTTGTTTATTGTACCCGCTCCGCCCCCTCCCCTTCCCGCCGTGTCGCATTTCTCCTCCCCCCTCCCCTCTCTTCCCTCCGTCTTGTTAATAAGCGCTTCCATGTGGGGGCAATACTACAACCTCCTTCTGTTCCTGAGCGCGTGCCATCAGGTGGACCCTGAATGCACACGTTCTTCGTAAACATCTTTCCACAACTTTTTCCAAACTCGTTCCCACGTTATAGCTTCCTGCGAGCATCATTTCATGTGCACGCTCTGCACACCCCACAGTTATAGCCCCACTGTGACTTCTAGGATTCCCGCCATTTCCCTCCGCTTACCAGCCTCGGCAGCGTCCAGCGCCAAGAAGCCTCCTAGGCCTGAGGAAGCACTGCCACAGCCTCCGCAGCGCCTTGAAGTGCGGGGATCTCCTGCAGGTCGCACTCCGAGGCATGGCTGAGCTCAACATCCATTTTCAAATCTGGTAACCGCTGGCGAGCAGCGAGCTGGGCCGGAGCCAGCGCCTAGCATTTCCCCTGTCGCACTTCTCCTCCCCCCTCCCCTCTCTTCCCTCCGTCTTGTTTATTGTACCCGCTCCGCCCCCTCCCCTTCCCGCCGTGTCGCATTTCTCCTCCCCCCTCCCCTCTCTTCCCTCCGTCTTGTTAATAAGCGCTTCCATGTGGGGGCAATACTACAACCTCCTTCTGTTCCTGAGCGCGTGCCATCAGGTGGACCCTGAATGCACACGTTCTTCGTAAACATCTTTCCACAACTTTTTCCAAACTCGTTCCCACGTTATAGCTTCCTGCGAGCATCATTTCATGTGCACGCTCTGCACACCCCACAGTTATAGCCCCACTGTGACTTCTAGGATTCCCGCCATTTCCCTCCGCTTACCAGCCTCGGCAGCGTCCAGCGCCAAGAAGCCTCCTAGGCCTGAGGAAGCACTGCCACAGCCTCCGCAGCGCCTTGAAGTGCGGGGATCTCCTGCAGGTCGCACTCCGAGGCATGGCTGAGCTCAACATCCATTTTCAAATCTGGTAACCGCTGGCGAGCAGCGAGCTGGGCCGGAGCCAGCGCCTCCGAGTCACCGCCCCGCCCCGGCGGAGGCGCGCCCTGGTCTTTGGCACAGGGCGCTGCTTTCCAGACATGGTCTGTGACGCTCCTTTCTCACCCACCTGCACGTAAACCACTTTCTACTGCCCACTGTGTATCCGCATCTTCAGAAGAACCTTCACAGACACGGGGCATGCACTTTTCGTGTTTGTGTTCATTCACGTTTTTTTTTGGTTTCAGCATCAAGGGCACGCGCCGGGCGCCCGCGCTCTGTTGGTGATATGTATGCGTGAGAAATTGTTTATTGCTTTTTTGATTTGTAATTCTTTAGCATTGGCTACAAAAAATAAAAATGCAAAAGATTTACAACAAAAAACCCATAAACAATTCTAAATGCACTAACTCTAATGCTGCGAGACCTATTGCATTTCAAATGCTTGTCTATTTAGCACTTTTGCAACTTTTTAAGCCTTGGCGTGCAGAAGAGGAACTGCTTGGAGATTTCCTTTGTTACGAAGACTCATTCAATGCTGCCAAGGAGACCATAGAATGTCCTGCTTTTCCCAAATATGTAGAAATGTTGAATGTGGAAATTGAGCAGGAAGCAACGATTGCAGCCGAGATTGCCAGAGACAGTTCTCAGGACAGTCAGAGTTCTGCTTCATTGAGTCAGGATCCACTAGGAGGACCTCTTATCGAAAATGAAGCTGCCACTGCTATGAATGAAGTGGAAAGAGCCATGGCACATGCTCAGGAGGATGCGGTTAACTTAGAAGAGTTGGAAAGACAACTCAACGTTGAGCAGAGGAAAATATATGACGAACTTACCATGCAAATTGATCATGGATTAAGTCATGACAAGAAAGAGTGCTCATGTACGTCGTTGAAGCCTGTCCGACTGTACGTGAGTGGAGAAGCGGGAACTGGAAAAAGTTTCCTTATTAAAGCAATTTCATGTTATTTGCAGGAAAGGACAGAGTCATCGCTGTCTTGTGTTGTCCCCGCTCCAACTGGACTGGCAGCACATAACATTAAAGGGATTACTTTACATCGTTTACTGATGCTGCCAGTGGAGCATGACAACAAATTAGAATATCACAAGCTATCTGGAGATGCTTGTTTTGAAGTTTCAAGAGTCTTGAGGAAAATGAAACTTCTTATCATTGACGAAGTAAGCATGGTTTCCAATGTCATGCTTGCCTTTGTGCATTTGAGAATGCAAGAAGTTCTCAAAACAGAGTATGATGTGTTATTTGGTGGCAAACACATCATTGTTTTCGGAGATCTTCTGCAGCTGACACCAGTGAAAGGGCAACCTGTGTTCAAAATGCTCACGCATGAAGATACCAGGAAGTGCTTAGGGAGGATTGGCAACGTCAATATATGGTTAAACTTCAATTATGCTGAACTGCATGAAAATATGCGTCAGGCAAAGGATGAAGTTTACAAGACTATTCTACAAGATGTTAGAATTGGAAAAGTGACCGAGCATGGGAAAGAAGCTTTACATGCACGATTACTGACAAATTTATATCCAGACGAAGATGTTGTGCCTGAGAATATTTTTCAGAAAGTTACTGAGAAAAAATCTGGAATATGTTTGATGCCAACTCTTGCAGAATGTGCCAAATTCAACAACAAAATGTTGCATTTAGAAAAGCAAGAGATTGTGAAACTGGAAGCTATTGACAGAGTAGAGCATATGGGATCAACAATTATTTTGTCTGAGAATCTGAAAACAAAATTGGATTCATTAGAGAAGAGTATATCTAAAACTGCGGGTTTTGAAAAGACTCTGAATGTGTGCTTGAACTGCCGTATAATTTTAAGAAGGAATTTACATGTTGAAAGAGGTCTGGTAAATGGATCAATGGGTAATGTTGTTGATTTTGTGAAATACAGAAATAGAGATGGAATTGAATTTTTAAAAATTAAATTTGATGGCATTGAGGAAGTACAGCTAATTGCTCGTTGTTCTGCTAGATTTTTGCTTGTAAAAGACTTATATGTTCGTCGTAAGCAGTTTCCTGTTTGCTTGGCATATGCGGTGACAATCCATAAATCGCAAGGTTTAAGTGTAGACTGTGCATTGGTGAATATTGGCAGTTCTGTGTTCAAGGAGGGTATGGCATATGTGGCATTGTCACGAGTTAGGACTTTATCGGGATTGTACTTGATTGAGTGTGATGTCACAAACATTTGTGCGGATCTAGATTGTGTTAAGGAATACAATAGGTTGAGAAGAGAGTATGCGCCACATTTGCCTCAGTATCCTTTGTTTGAGAAACGTGTGGTAGGCCGGAAACGAAGAAATGTGACCAATACTGGGGAGGTTGTAGCAAAAAGACGAAAAGTCGATGAACCTGAAATTATAAGCAGAAACAAAAAGGATTCTGTTGAAGATGTTGTTGGTTTTCAATTTGAAAACAGTTCTGGTGTCAACTGCTATGCTAATGTAGTGGTTAATGTTTTGTTTTCTCTAGAAAATGTAAAAGAAGAGATTGTGGTCAATTCTGATCAAAGATTTTGCAGTTTGTTAAATTCTGTGTTAGAGAAATGTAGCACTGATAGAACAAACATAGAAAGTGTGTCTGAAATTCGAAATCTGTTAGACAGATGTTCAGGCCAAACACAATTCTCTCAAAATAGTCAGCAAGATTGTCAGGAGTTTTTAATGTATATGCTTGATGTATTGCATGATGAAGGTGTAGATGTAGATCACCTGTTTGGGCTTTCTTATCAATGGCAGCATGACTGCGAGAACTGTAGGGTATCAAGTACTACTAGTGTAGACTCAGAAAGATTTATATATTTAACTTTGCCAGACAGTAAATCAGTCTCTTTTAATAAGCTAGTAAAAGCAGCTGATCACAACATGGAGTGTAGCCAATGTAAATCTGAAATGATGTCCACATTATTTATACGAACATATGGCCAGTATGTCATTTTAATGTTCCAACGATGTAGGCCTGATGGAACAAAATTGACAACTTTAATTAAAAATTTTGTGGCTTCACAGTTGTCAATATCAGGAAGGACTTTTGTAACTGTAGCAATTATATATCATGATGGTCCTTCAATAACATCAGGACATTATACAGCTTATTTAAAGTGTAGAAATGGCTGGTCATTCTGCAATGATTCTGTTTTAATTTTCAAAAAATAATTGCCATATGACCTTAAAAACTCTTACCTGGTGTTTTTAAAACCAACATTTTAGGGAAAGAATCTCGGGATGTGCTCTGAGGAATTTCAAGAAGTTCTCATGGCTCCTACACTATTTGGCCTTGAGGATAAGTGTAGTACAGAGACATAACTTTTTACCATAACACTGGACGTCATTGAGAAATACGTGCACTTTGAATGAGTTCAGAAAAACTATTTCTTTTTATAAGCTAATTGAAGCAGCCAATCAAAACATGGAGTAGAGGGAATGTAAGTCTGCAATGCTGTCTACTGTTTTACATTGCTTTGTGATTAAAAGTGATGTAGAGAATTAAATAATTGTACTAGTCATAAAGGTAGTGTAAGTCTGCTTCATAGTAAGCAGTATCAGTGTGATAGGAAATGTAGAACATGATTGAGCAAGAAGGGGAAGATATTACTAGTCCAGGATTGTGTAAATGATCTTCAACATTTTAATTCTGAAAGTTGCGGAAATGCGAAAAGACGGGATTGGCTTACAAGAAATCCAAGAGTTATAAATGGGTCTGACAAGATTTGGCCTTGTGGAAACTTGTGGTAGAGAGCCAGAAGTCATTTATTGTATGTAACATGTTTTTGAAAACGATGGAGGTTTTCTTTCAGAAAGTGGCGGGTTGAAAGTAATAACAGCACAACAGAGTGTAAGCTGTTCATAGGACATCCTTGGCCGTCATGGAAAGTAAGTTAACTTTAAGGAGTTCTGAATTCTGATTTGTTATGTTGTATGGGTTTTTTAAACACAATCATTTTGATTGTGTTTTTTTTCCCCCGCTGTTATATGATGAATACCTTCAAGTCACTGTTTTTAGTGAAATTTGATACATTCTGAGAACAGCAAAAATAAACCATTTAACATGTATAATTAATTCTGTTCTGTTTGCATTTATGATGTACATGTAGAACTGTGTAGGAGACATGGAGAAGGTGAGGCTTCTGTAAGTGTCAAAGTTGTTGCATACAGTGAACACATTCACACATCGGTCCACTCTTCCTTGGATGTGGTGGAGGTGGTGGGGAAGCACCAGCTGAAGCTACTAAAGAAGCCATTGCTCACTGGTAACAAAGGGTCTTTCTCTCACAATGATGAAAGTCAGAGTGAGGAAAGAAAGAGGGATTTTCATCATTTGGGAAAAACAATAGTTCTCAACCAATGAAAAGTGTTCATTTTAGATTATATGACCTAGTCTTACATCATTAGGAAACCAAAAGTGAAATGAACCAATGAAAAGTGTTATTACCAAGTCACATGACCTGCTGTGTTTACGTTACACGCTTTGCAGGGCCTTCCGGTTTGCTTCCAGAAACCTGTGCTTTGCGACTCGGTAAGCGTACCAGTTCGCTAACGTAGTACGTCATATGACGTATCACGCGTCAACGCGAAACGTCATGCGGACGGGAGGCGTCACGATGTTGTTTTCTAACGCGGCAGTTGCGGTAAAGAAACGTTTACCGGCTCGCGGTCTATTTCGCGGCATCAAGGTCAGCTAACGGGAAGCTTCCCGATTCGCGAAGTGGGAACGAAGAAAAAAAAATTTAAAAAAAAAAGTTATTAATAAACATATAAAATATCTTTTGGGATTTAAAGAAGAATACATTTTACAGCTACAGATATTTGCTATTAAAAAACCATTGAAATTCACTGAAAAAACCATAGGTTATAGATTATATATAGTTAGGAATTAGCATTTACAAAACCTTGAAAATTCACTGAAAAAACCATAGGTTATAGACCATATATAGTTAGGAATTAGCATTTAAAAAACCTTATTTTACTCACACAAAACCATTGAAATTCCATATATAGTTAGTTGCACTAACTATATATCGCGCACCCGCAATCCACTGCTGATGATGTCACATATTACATCATTCATGACATGGTCAGTGACATCACTGATGACATCACTGATGACATCTCAAATGACATCACTGATGACAACATCCAGTGATTATGTGTTTCTGTAAAGTTTAAATATGTTTTACATATTGAAGAATGAGTGGATGTATAAGTGTCTGAATGAAGGTTTTAGTAGGTGCGTGATTGACTGTATGAGTGAGTGATTAAATGCGTCTTACTAAATGCACGGGTTAGTGACTAAACTGTCTGAAAGTGTGCATCAGTATGTCTGTTGTTGTGCAAGCTGCTGCATGTGTTGATCAGTAGCTATATAAGTAGCTATATGGGTTATTGATTGGTTGCACAAGTATTTGTATGGGAGACTGAGTGTGTGTATGGCTGGCTGGGAGGTGTGTGACTCTGTGCAGATCAATGTGTACTTGTATCAGTGATTCTATAAGAGAGTAAGTATGTGTTAGTATATGTTTGAAAATGTAAGGTACTCTATGTTTAACTGTGTAGATTAGAAAATGGAAGTGTGATTGATTCTTTACAGGACTGACTAGGTGTGTGAGTAACTCCATGGATGAGTGGCAGAGTGTGAGTGTCTGTATAGGTGTATGAGTGCATATGATAGTGTTGTAAAGATGAGTGATTGTATGTATGAATGATTGTATGGGTGAATGAGTGAATGTGTGTGTAGACGTAGGAATCAGTGAGTGCGTATGTAGTAACTAGTATTGGTGTGTCAATGGTTTCAAAAATTATACTCTGTATTTAACACTGGGTGTAACAGAGGTTATATTAAAGTGTGAGGAGATGCATTGTATTGTCACATTAATGATATCATCATTGATGTGACCATTGATGTCAAATGAGATATCATCAGTGATGTCATTTGAGATGTCATCAGTGATGTCATCAGTGATGTCACTGACCATGTCATGAATGATGTAATCTTTTAAACAGCATTTATTTTAGGCTGCGAAGACCTACGCGTTTCGAACGTTACGTTCTTGATCACGGTAACATTTTAAACAACAAGTCCCTTTTCACTTTTGCTTTATATACACATTGGTGTTCCTAATGCATTCTGGGCATTGGAGTTAAATTCACATCATTCAACTTAAAGCAACATTTCCTAACTGATTTGTTAACATATATGGAAATGGCACAGATTTACATAAATCATAACCGTTTTTATCATTGTCACTTGGACTAAGTGCCCTTATAATGCCATGCATATGGTGTTAATTTTGACATATTTTGTGTTAAACAGACAAGTAACCAGGCATATGTAGCTTAGCGGTGAGGAATACATCCTATTTGCTTATTTAAATCTACAGTGTTCCTTAGTGAATGAATTAACTTTTTTATATGTGGAATAACTACTGTGATTAGCAGAAAGGATTGTTCTTCCGTGTTTCTCGGGCTGAGTGCCCTGGCCACCGCTATACCTTGCCACTGCAACCTGGATAAGTGTGGTTTCTTTGTTGTGGTACTCTTAGTCTTTAGACAACTACTCATATTCATCACATTTATGACTTCAGTTATAGATGAACATGAAGTTCTGCATCTGCGTTCAATCCCATTGGTTGTGTGGTTTTGAATTTCATAATTAGTTTAGATTCTAGTCTCCTCAATTGTATTTTTCTGTCACCTCCACGTTCATTCAGAGGGATTGCAGCTAAGCCTGAGTATGTCATATTTGTCCAAGTATAACCAGGATGGCTGATCATGTGCTTGGCCATTGCATAGGCAGGGTCCTTTTTCTGTATTGTCCTAGTATGCTCCAGGATTCGTTTTTTTAGGGGGCATGTCGTGCTCCAAATGTACCTTTTCCCGCATTGACACTGAAGTAAATATACTACAAATGGAGTTTCACATGTGATTTGTTGTTTTATTTCAAATTTTCTACCTGATGGCTCCATCAAACTTTTGAGATTTTTTCCAATCTTACATGCCTTACATATTAGGCATCTTGTAAATCCAGTTTGTTTTGATCCCAGCCAGTCTCTTTCTTTTCGTATTTCGAAATGGCTGTGCACCAAATGGTCTGACAAATTCGGTGCTCTCCTGTATGTGATTGATGGTGTGTCTCCTATATCATTTCCAATGTCAATATCCTTTTTTAATACATGCCAAAATTTACTCATGATTTTTCTGATCTTGAAGCTCTCCTTGGTGTACCTGATTTTCATTCTCGGATGTTCTTCCAATGTTGTATTCTCTGTTTCATTGTCATTGGATATCAAGTCCTGGTTCGAATTCTTTCTTTTTCCTAGTTGAGTTCTGTTATTTCTTGTTAGCATCTCTTGCCTGTTTTTTGTTCTGGCTGCTATTTCCCCTCTTTTTATGTCGATTCTTTTGTAGCCTCTCTGTTGGAATCGTACTTTTGTTTCCTCAAATTTGCGCTCCATTTCATTTTCTTCTGAGCAGTTCCTCTTCATCCTTAATAGCTCCCCGTACGGTATACTTTTCTTTAAACTATTAGGATGATAACTCTGTCCATGCAATAGACTGTTGGTTGCTGTTTCCTTGTGATGGACAGTTGTCTCCAGTTGGTTGTTTTTAATATAGACTTTTGTGTCTAGGCACTCAATTTCCCTCTTGCTGATGTTATAGGTGAATTGTAATCCCACTGTGTTGGTATTCAAGATGACAAAAAAGTCTTTGAATTCCTGTTCAGTGCCCTTCCAAAGCAAGAAGAGGTCATCTATGAAACGAATCCATAGTGCCACGTTGGCCATATATTGGTCGTTTTCCTCTCCCCAAGCTATACACCTCTCCCACCACCCCATCATGAGATTAGCATAGCTTGGGGAAAAGGAAACTCCCATGGCCGTTCCACAGCGCTGTTCATATGTTTTCTTGTTGAAGAAAAATACATTATTGTACAAGCAGAGTGAGATCATTTGTACAAGCATTTTTGAATGTTCATAGAGGTTCACTGGTCTTTGTTGTAAGAAGTACTGAATTGCTTTCAGACCAATTTCATGGTCTATGGAAGTATATAACGATACAACGTCAATCGTTACTAAGAAATAGTTGGGTTGCCATTCTGTGTTAGACAAAATACGCAGAAAGTCTCCCGTGTCCTTAATGAAAGATATTAGGGTAGGCACTATTGGGGCAAGGAAACTGTCTACGTACACTGATACTTTCTCATATAAACTCCCACAACTGGAAATAATTGGTCTTCCCGGTGGCTTGTTAAGTGTTTTGTGCACTTTTGGAAGAAAGTATATGGTTGGTACAATTGGATTCTCAACCATAAGATACTTTCTTTCTTGTTCCGTGAGTAAACCAGCCTTTTTCCATTCATCTAGTTTATTCCTCAGGTCAGTTGTTAGTTCCTTTGTTGGATTTTTCTCAAGTACAGTGTATTTTGACTTATCCTCAAGTTGTCTCATTGCCTCCATCATATAGTCAGTTCTCTCTTGAATGACAATATTTCCCCCTTTGTCGGCGGGTTTAATCTCGATGTTAATGTTTGATTTGAGAGACTGTATCGCTAATCGTTCTTTCTTGTTAAGATTTTCCATCCCCTTGTGGCTTACATTCGTCATCTTGTCAATTTCCCCCAGTACTAAATCATGGTAGATATCTATCTTGTTTCCCGGGTACAGGACTGGACAGAATTTGGAGGAAGGTTTGAAAGTTGTTTTGACAGTTTTGTTTGTGGTGACTTGCATTTCACCAAGCATTTGAGTATTGCCAATTTGGGTACTGATGGTTTCATTTGCCAACTCATATGCTGTACGCAATTGTGGAATTTCCTGTATTTGGAATTGCTCTTGAATATCCGCATCTTTTGTTCCTTGCGGTATGCCTGGAGGTTTGGGATATTTTTTGTAGTGTTTTTTCAGTTTCAACTTCCTTATATATTTATAGAGGTCAATTTTGGTGTCAGTGATTTCCTGATGTATTTCCGGGCAAAAGGTTAGGCCCTTATTTAAGTAGTGCATTTTCAGTTTTTGATAGGGTATACCTAGATAGATTGATTACCAGGTTCGGAGGTTTCTGGGTTCTGTGGTGATTGTTCTTACTTGTTCTCATTTTTTCACTATTGTTCTGTTCCTCAGATTGTATGCTCCCCCTTGATTTCCTGCTTCTCCTGGTTTTGCGCCTTGTTTTTTTGGTTGAAAATGGCCTCTTCCTCTTCCCCGGGACCACTTGGATCTTCCTCTCTGTGATGGTACTTTTGGCGCTAGTTGCTCCATATGGAGCATCTGAAGCTCGTCTAAAAAATTGAACCTTCGATCTCCTGGTTGTCGCTGGCGTTGTTCCCCTTCACTCCAGTCCGATTCTTCTTCAGTGGTAGAGTTTTCATTTGTTCCTGCAGGCGGTTGTTTCCATTGTTTTTTGTACACATCATATTTTTTGGCAAATGTAAGAATTGTGCCAAACTCATAATCATCTTCGTCTCTTCTAAACTTTCGTTGTTTTCTCATCTGTACTTCCTCTTCATGTTTGTCCAAGTTTTTATCCATATCTGTTCTCATTTTCTTGACATTCTCGGGATCTTCCTGCAAGTCTGATATTGCTTTTTCAATATCTGCGATGGCTGTATGTAATTCGCTCACGTCAATACGAGCATATTTGATAATTATCAGAAGCATGTTTTTGGAACAAGCCATGTTATTTTTGCCCCACTCCTCCAGCATTTCAGGGCGTGTATCTGGGTGGTTAGGCAGGGTGAAGATTCGAAGTCCTCTTGGGACCATTTCACATTCAATATATTTTTCTAATGTTATGATTTCCCATGAGCGCGATATTTCCTTGCGCTGCAATTTTTCTAATTTCATGAATAATTGCTTTGCATTTGAAGGCGTCATTGTAGCTACAAGCGTGGAGAAACAAGTAATAAAACTGCAACAATGACACCTTCAAATGCAAAGCAATTATTCATGAAATTAGAAAAATTGCAGCGCAAGGAAATATCGCGCTCATGGGAAATCATAACATTAGAAAAATATATTGAATGTGAAATGGTCCCAAGAGGACTTCGAATCTTCACCCTGCCTAACCACCCAGATACACGCCCTGAAATGCTGGAGGAGTGGGGCAAAAATAACATGGCTTGTTCCAAAAACATGCTTCTGATAATTATCAAATATGCTCGTATTGACGTGAGCGAATTACATACAGCCATCGCAGATATTGAAAAAGCAATATCAGACTTGCAGGAAGATCCCGAGAATGTCAAGAAAATGAGAACAGATATGGATAAAATCTTGGACAAACATGAAGAGGAAGTACAGATGAGAAAACAACGAAAGTTTAGAAGAGACGAAGATGATTATGAGTTTGGCACAATTCTTACATTTGCCAAAAAATATGATGTGTACAAAAAACAATGGAAACAACCGCCTGCAGAAACAAATGAAAACTCTACCACTGAAGAAGAATCGGACTGGAGTGAAGGGGAACAACGCCAGCGACAACCAGGAGATCGAAGGTTCAATTTTTTAGACGAGCTTCAGATGCTCCATATGGAGCAACTAGCGCCAAAAGTACCATCACAGAGAGGAAGATCCAATTGGTCCCGGGGAAGAGGAAGAGGCCATTTTCAACCAAAAAAACAAGGCGCAAAACCAGGAGAAGCAGGAAATCAAGGGGGAGCATACAATCTGAGGAACAGAACAATAGTGAAAAAATGAGAACAAGTAAGAACAATCACCACAGAACCCAGAAACCTCCGAACCTGGTAATCAATCTATCTAGGTATACCCTATCAAAAACTGAAAATGCACTACTTAACAAGGGCCTAACCTTTTGCCCAGAAATACATCAGGAAATCACTGACACCAAAATTGACCTCTATAAATATATAAGGAAGTTGAAACTGAAAAAACACTACAAAAAATATCCCAAACCTCCAGGCATACCGCAAGGAACAAAAGATGCGGATATTCAAGAGCAATTCCAAATACAGGAAATTCCACAAATGCGTACAGCATATGAGTTGGCAAATGAAACCATCAGTACCCAAATTGGCAATACTCAAATGCTTGGTGAAATGCAAGTCACCACAAACAAAACTGTCAAAACAACTTTCAAACCTTCCTCCAAATTCTGTCCAGTCCTGTACCCGGGAAACAAGATAGATATCTATCATGATTTAGTTCTGGGGGAAATTGACAAGATGACGAATGTAAGCCACAAGGGGATGGAAAATCTTAACAAGAAAGAACGATTAGCGATACAGTCTCTCAAATCAAACATTAACATCGAGATTAAACCCGCCGAAAAAGGGGGAAATATTGTCATTCAAGAGAGAACTGACTATATGATGGAGGCAATGAGACAACTTGAGGATAAGTCAAAATACACTGTACTTGAGAAAAATCCAACAAAGGAACTAACAACTGACCTGAGGAATAAACTAGATGAATGGAAAAAGGCTGGTTTACTCACGGAACAAGAAAGAAAATATCTTATGGTTGAGAATCCAATTGTACCAACCATATACTTTCTTCCAAAAGTGCACAAAACACTTAACAAGCCACCGGGAAGACCAATTATTTCCAGTTGTGGGAGTTTATATGAGAAAGTATCAGTGTACGTAGACAGTTTCCTTGCCCCAATAGTGCCTACCCTAACATCTTTCATTAAGGACACGGGAGACTTTCTGCGTATTTTGTCTAACACAGAATGGCAACCCAACTATTTCTTAGTAACGATTGACGTTGTATCGTTATATACTTCCATAGACGATGAAATTGGTCTGAAAGCAATTCAGTACTTCTTACAACAAAGGCCAGTGAACCTCTATGAACATTCAAAAATGCTTGTACAAATGATCTCACTCTGCTTGTACAATAATGTATTTTTCTTCAACAAGAAAACATATGAACAGCGCTGTGGAATGGCCATGGGAGTTTCCTTTTCCCCAAGCTATGCTAATCTCATGATGGGGTGGTGGGAGAGGTGTATAGCTTGGGGAGAGGAAAACGACCAATATATGGCCAACGTGGCACTATGGATTCGTTTCATAGATGACCTCTTCTTGCTTTGGAAGGGCACTGAACAGGAATTCAAAGACTTTTTTGTCATCTTGAATACCAACACAGTGGGATTACAATTCACCTATAACATCAGCAAGAGGGAAATTGAGTTCCTAGACACAAAAGTCTATATTAAAAACAACCAACTGGAGACAACTGTCCATCGCAAGGAAACAGCAACCAACAGTCTATTGCATGGACAGAGTTATCATCCTAATAGTTTAAAGAAAAGTATACCGTACGGGGAGCTATTAAGGATGAAGAGGAACTGCTCAGAAGAAAATGAAATGGAGCGCAAATTTGAGGAAACAAAAGTACGATTCCAACAGAGAGGCTACAAAAGAATCGACATAAAAAGAGGGGAAATAGCAGCCAGAACAAAAAACAGGCAAGAGATGCTAACAAGAAATAACAGAACTCAACTAGGAAAAAGAAAAAATTTGAACCAGGACTTGATATCCAATGACAATGAAACAGAGAATACAACATTGGAAGAACATCCGAGAATGATAATCAGGTACACCAAGGAGAGCTTCAAGATCAGAAAAATCATGAGTAAATTTTGGCATGTATTAAAAAAGGATATTGACATTGGAAATGATATAGGAGACACACCATCAATCACATACAGGAGAGCACCGAATTTGTCAGACCATTTTGTGCACAGCCATTTCGAAATACGAAAAGAAAGAGACTGGCTGGGATCAAAACAAACTGGATTTACAAGATGCCTAATATGTAAGGCATGTAAGATTGGAAAAAATCTCAAAAGTTTGATGGAGCCATCAGGTAGAAAATTTGAAATAAAACAACAAATCACATGTGAAACTCCATTTGTAGTATATTTACTTCAGTGCCAATGTGGAAAAAGGTACATTGGGAGCACGACATGCCCCCTAAAAAAACAAATCCTGGAGCATACTAGGGCAATACAGAAAAAGGACCCTGCCTATGCAATGGCCAAGCACATGATCAGCCATCCTGGTTATACTTGGACAAATATGACATACTCAGGCTTAGCTGCAATCCCTCTGAATGAACGTGGAGGTGACAGAAAAATACAATTGAGGAGACTAGAATCTAAACTAATTATGAAATTCAAGACCACACAACCAATGGGATTGAACGCAGATGCAGAACTTCATGTTCATCTATAACTGAAGTCATAAATGTGATGAATATGAGTAGTTGTCTAAAGAGTAAGAGTACCACAACAAAGAAACCACACTTATCCAGGTTGCAGTGGCAAGGTATAGCGGTGGCCAGGACACTCAGCCCGAGAAACACGGAAGAACAATCCTTTCTGCTAATCACAGTAGTTATTCCACATATAAAAAAGTGAATTCATTCACTAAGGAACACTGTAGATTTAAATAAGCAAATAGGATGTATTCCTCACCGCTAAGCTACATATGCCTGGTTACTTGTCTGTTTAACACAAAATATGTCAAAATTAACACCATATGCATGGCATTATAAGGGCACTTAGTCCAAGTGACAATGATAAAAACGGTTATGATTTATGTAAATCTGTGCCATTTCCATATATGTTAACAAATCAGTTAGGAAATGTTGCTTTAAGTTGAATGATGTGAATTTAACTCCAATGCCCAGAATGCATTAGGAACACCAATGTGTATATAAAGCAAAAGTGAAAAGGGACTTGTTGTTCAAAATGTTACCGTGATCAAGAACGTAACGTTCGAAACGCGTAGGTCTTCGCAGCCTAAAATAAATGCTGTTTAAAAGATTTCTCGAGTGGAGTGCCATCAATTGTTGAACTTTGCGCGAATATATATATATTTATATATATATATTCCAAGCAGTTCGAAATCAACTCAGCAACCGCTCCGCTGACAACGAAAATTGAGAAAAAAGCCACAAACTCTGTGCAGTCGTTTCTAGTGTCATTTATTCTGTGAATAACAGCCCACCAGTCGCCATGACGCGTTTCGCCTCAGCCGAGGCTTGATCACATGTCATGTTGAGAGAAAAGGAAGTGACATAAGTAGTGTGAGGGGTCACATGGTCAATGATACATCCTTTCACAGAATTAAAGTGATATTCACCAATTACATAGAAAAAGGGAGGAAGAAGAGGGGAATATAGGGCATAGTGCCCTTATATTGCAGTGTTCACAAATTATGCGTAGGCTTGAATTAGATTATATCCAATCATAATTTGCATAAATTTTCTGACATAATCTTCAAATGATTCTCAAAGCTATAGAAGAACAAAAGTATATGCAAAATTAAACAAGAATATTTCTACAAAAGAAATGTAGTTTCCTTAAGACCATATTCCAAATTTCATATATTTACACCACATCTACAAAATATTTTGTTATCTTTTTGGTTTTCTTATACAAAAACTCAAAAAAACACAAAAGCAGACTATTTCATCTCGACGGGTTATTCAACCTTCTGCTTATTAAAATTTATAAACATCAGTTTAAATATGCAATCCATAGCTATTGAAGATAGTAAACGATATTCTGAATGTAAATCATGATTTTGTGAAAAATAATACCACAGTGGGTACTGGCAATATTCAATCTCCCTCTAAAGATCTGGATCCAATGTAACTCATCGCTTTCTACCTTATACTTCCTTGGGGGTCGTCAATTTGGATATTTATAAAAGTGACAGTGCATTAAAATTGAATCTATTACTTAATAGAATTTTAAACAATATTCAGGCTGCCAAATATGTATATATAGAAAGATATCTTGTTGCCCATCAAACATATTGGTACCGACAAGACTCATTTGTATCTCCATGTTAGATCACAAACATGTATAGAGATCTTCACTACAATTTAATCCCCCAGGCTGCTTACTGTTGAGTTCGAGGATATGTCTTGTTTCTAAGAGACGTAATTTCCCATCTCTATCTCCTCCCCTCCTCAATGGTAGAACAGAGTCCACCAGATAATATTTCAGCAGATCTGGGTTGCTCTGATGACATTTTTCAAAATGCCTCGCTACTGGATAAGACTGATCCTTCCCTGAGATTGCCCGCAGATGCTGTAGGATGCGCTTGTGGTCAGGGAGACGAGTACTCCCAACATACTGTAAACCACATGGGCACAGTAGTATATACACCACGAATTTAGTCTTGCATCCCAGTTTCTGTTTAATGGCAATCGGAGTGTCTTGGAAGGGACTAATAAAGTGGGTTTTATTGATGGCGTGCTTGCAGGCTTTACAAACCTGAAATTTTTAAAAACCTGTAATTCGTTCCCACCATTTCTTGGGAACGTCCAAGGTATTGCTGACAATAGCACTGCCTAATGAAGGAGATTTCCTAAAGGTGATCTCAGGTCTGTTCCTCACTAGGTCACCAATGACCGGGTCCCTTTTAACCAAATTCCAGTTCTTAGAAAAGATTTTACGGATTTCAGCATGTTGCTGGCTATATGTAACAATTGCCCTGCATTGCATCTTTTCATCAGTTACAGACAAAGTTTCAACTGTATTGCCAGTGCCCTGACAATTCCCCAATAGCTGTTCCCGGGTCAGTTTAGCTGTTTTATTAATGGCCTCGTTTATCATCTTGTGACTGTAAGCCCTCTCCAAAAAACGCATTTTGCACATATCTTGAGCCAATATGCATTCATTGTCAGTGCTGCAAATGCGTTTAATACGCAGCATCTCCCCATAGGGGATGCTGCGAATTAAATGGCGCGGATGATTGCTTGAAGCATGTAGCAAGGTGTTACCAGCGGTAACCTTCCTGTGTAGTTTTGTTTCCAGTTTGTTTTTATCCTTATCAACATATATTTCTACATCTAAAAACTGCACTGAACAGTCGCTTATGGTTGAAGTAAATTCCAAATTCACATCATTGATATTCAATTTCGCAACAAACTTCACAGCACTCTCCATTGAACCCCTCCAGACAAAAAACAAATCGTCTATGTATCTGAGGTATAGTACTACATTTTGTTCAACAGTTGTTCTGTGCTGTCCCATGAGGGTCTGCTCCTCCCACAGCCCCATGTGTAAACACGCGAAGCTGGGGGAGAAGCAAGACCCCATAGCCACCCCTCTGAGTTGTTGATAGGCTTGGCCACCAAAAGTAAAGAAATTTTGTTGCAAACATATTTGTAGCATTCCCATAAGCATTCTGTTATGTTGTGCGTTATAAAAAGGACGCTTGTCTAGAAAGAATTGAACCGCCTTCAAGCCATCCATGTGTCTTATGGACGTATAAAGAGAACATATGTCCAATGTCATCAATATATAGTTCTCATTCCAGCAAAGCTGAGACAATTTACATAGGAAGTCAGTTGTATCTCTTATATACGAGTTCAATCCTTTAACCCATTCTTGTAAAAAATAATCAATATACCTTGATAGGTTTTCCGTTGCACTGTTGATAGCCGAGATTATTGGCCTCCCTGGTGGAACAAGGGAATCTTTATGGACCTTTGGCAAAAGGTAAAATGTGGGTATCACCGGAAATTCCTTCTTTAGAAACTTAAAAGTTCATCTAAGGTGATCAACCCACTGCTGCGCCAGCCAATAAGTTTAGCATTAAGATCATTCCAGGCCGTTTTGATTATGGTGATGTTGGTCTTGCGGTATATATTCTGTACCAGAGTTAAAATTGCATTTCTGATGATACAATGAGGCTGTGGCCTTGAAGATCCCTAGCTCACTCTAAAGATCAGCAAACTGCTTCACTTTGGAAGCTGGGAAGGGAGGGATTTTGAATATTGTGCTAGATCAGTTACTGGTGAAATCCAGATGAAAGGTTGTCCTCTCATACTATAGTGCTAGCATCAGGTGAATGCTTGCAGGGCTCCAAGTAGATTCATAGCACCTTGAAGAAACAGATGCAGGAGCCCTGTGTAATCAAATGTGCTTGGATTTATCTTCTTCTGTATTCACCCAGTAAGAATTAACACAAATGCATCAGTTATACAATTTTTCCCTAAATATAAGACGTACATAAATGGCTTTGAAGTAGCTGAGTGGTCTGTGACCCAATATTCCTGCCGTATGTGCATGTCGCAAAAAGATCTTTAGCGCCTGGTCGACATTAATAAGTGTGTTCCAAACTGATCTCTAAAAATATTTGCAGATACTGCAGGAAACACCTATTGTCTTCACCTGTTTATGGCATTTGGTAGGCAGTGGGATAGTCCTGTGGACAGAAAAAAGAGCGCTCCAGCTGTTTGGTGAAAAGGGGGTCATCCATGCTTTTTCTCCAGCTCCTGGGCTAGTCAAGCAGCACAAGGTAGTATTGACGTAGTTGGGTGTTTGTATGGACAGCATTCACCTAGTACTTGCCCTCATAGTACTTTGCACAGGCATCACTTTGGGACTGTGTTTTATCAAGTGGATTTTCTCCACTGAGGGATTTATTTTTTGAACCACGTTGGTGAGATGAAATTGCCAGAACTTCCTGTTTGTCAGGAGACATCATTAAATTGTTCCTAATGTCTTGCCCAAGACTCTCTCGATTAAGTTAAGTTGTTTCTGTGGTTGAGCAATGAAGGCTCGTTCAGATAAGGTTGTGTAAAAGATGATTTCAGTCAGCCCAAACTGCACATTTTTCTCGAATTTATAGTTGATTGGAGGAAGACTTACTTAAAGGTTCGAATATATGAATGGCTCCACTTCCGACCAAACTGCTGCACACTCCTCTTGCTCACAGTTGTTTGCTACCCAACCCCAGCCCTCTTCCCACTCATTGTTGTTCCAGCCAAAACCCCCAACCCTAGCCTCCCCAAGCTCTCCGATCTCTTTCCTACCATCCTCCCTCGTGTAGCTGGACTCCCAAACCCCTTGCGCAGTGTTTTACCATTTTCTTAGACAACTGTGCAGGCTATTGTGCAACATAGCTCAAAGAAAAAAGAGAGAAATAAAAGCCTATGATGTAGTCAATGAATGGTGGCTGCATCATGGTGATTTTTTTTTTTTACCTTTAATAAACCTTGACAAAGCCAACAAATTTTGTATAGGCGAAACCAATTGGCTTTAACAAAGCTTGTTTTTTTTAATTCTAACTCAGAAGACACTGTACCGTCTTTTATAACCAACCAGAAATCGGTTCTACCCAGGTTGCTTGAATCATCGAGCATCCTAAAAGTCTGTCCATCCGGTAGCTCCTCCCTTCTCATATCAAGGTATGTGGCACTCATTGGAGTGGGCAGATTGGTTTACTTATGGTTAGCGCTCATTAAGGCAGCGCAGGGCTTAAAAAGAGCTGGGATACAACTCATAGGGCTGTTGACTATGCACAGTGCCTGGAGCTCCTTTGATTTGTGCACATCGAAATCTCAAAGTTCACAGTCACACTGGTGTGGTTATTGATTTCTTCTTTTATTTTTTTGTTTTCGTCCTCATATCACCATGGCCTCTCAAATCGTGGACCTTTTTGGCACCCTCGATCCATCTTGTGGTCCATTGCATTCACTCGCCCAAACCTCCCAGGCTCTGGTCGTATCGGGGGGGGGTCCATTACCTGGTGTAATCTTTGAACTGTATATTGATGTTTTCCAACAGCCCAACGTACTATCATAAATGCTAACCTGCCCCCTTAATAAAATCCTCCCAAATTTACCCTGACCGTCATGGATTGCATTTAATATCCATGTTGCTAGTCCATTTGGCTACTTTTAACCACCCTGTAGGGTGTGGGGGAGCAGGATCTAACCAATGTTTACAGATCTCCCGCCTGGCCAAGAGCAACAGGTAGAATCCTTTGCTTTCTATTCAAGATGTTGTGGTTAGCATTGCCCACCCCTAATAGTATCAAGGCCTCTGTCAAAACTACATGTTCTCCTAAAATGCCCCTCATAGTGGTTTCCAATATCCCTTTATCTCAGGGCATTTGAAAAAAATATGTACATCATTGGCTCTTGGAAAGTTACATCTCTTACGTCTGGGAACTGGTTGTGACAGAAACTCAGCCACTTTTTGAAGGGACCGATACAGCCTGTTGATAAAAGCAAATGATCATGTTTAAAGTTTGCAGGTGTAAATATAGAATATAGTAATTTTAGAGAGTCCGTCCAAAGAGATTGTATGTTTTCTTCCTGGAGTACATCCAACCAGATGGCATAAGGGGCCTTCAATTTCTCTTCCTCTGCCTCCAGGAATTGCCCATACCACGTTGCCACTTCTTTACTTGTCGCGCAATCTTCCTGGAGGAGGACCTCAAAGTCCCATAGCCCACCTGTCTTCCAGGAGGCTG
The DNA here is from genome assembly GCF_964261635.1 of Lissotriton helveticus. Lineage (NCBI taxonomy): Eukaryota > Metazoa > Chordata > Amphibia > Caudata > Salamandridae > Lissotriton > Lissotriton helveticus. Next base: position 936,105,752 of record NC_136063.1, on the reverse strand, counting down.
TTGAGAAGCATCATGTAAGCTGCATATACTTAAATCTAGACAGTCTATTGCCTGTCTTTGCGCTCAGCACCTCCTAGGGTAGCACACCCTCTGTTGATATCTAGCCTGCCTACTTAGTTATCCCTGCTTGTTTTAAGGCAAGTTCTGCGGCGATCCGCGACCGTTTACCTCGCGGCTGCCATGTTCCCCCCTGTAGCCCTTGTATTGAGATAACCAAATATGGTGCTATTAATATTTTCTTGAACCATAGGATTGGCTATGAAAGACTCATCACTTCAATGCAAGGTGGCCTGGTAGGACATGTTAAAATATTGAGCCCAGATGTATAATGCGATGACATCAGAACACTTGGTTACACAGATCAAATGCGGGTCCTACAAACATGCAAAAGTTATCTTTATTAACGTGAAGACTAAGGTATTATGCTACTGCTGCTGCTCTTGATGATGATGATGATTATTATTATTATGGTTTTCATCATTATTATCATTATTATTACTATTATTATTACTAGTAATAATAATGACCAAATTATTATGAGTATAATCATCATTATTGTCATTACTAATACTAACACTACTACTACTGATAATAATAACAACAATAAGAACAATAATCATAATCAAAATAATAAGGTGTGGGTTCTATGCACATGCAACAAGTATTTTATTATGATTACTTTTAGTAGTAGTATAATATTATTATTAATATGTGGAATAATAATATCAATAACAACAGCAATATTCATTTTGAAGAATAATGCAATTAATAATTGTTTATATCGTATATTTTAGAATAATTAGATAAGTTCAGTATTGCATTACTTTTATATTAATTTTGCTTATGTAATACTTTCTTATACTGGCTTATCATTTAAATAACATATTTATTTTTAAAAATGCTCTCTGGAAGGTGACTGTTGAGGGTAGGACAAGGGAACCCTTTGTCCATCACCTAGACAAGATCATCACGTGGACAAGAAACACAATTTATAATAAAAAGGTTAGTATGAGAGGTGCCGTAGTTGAGTTCTGAATTGCAAACCGATGTGCCCCACCTGACCTGTTATTGGACAGGTACATTAACCTGCCCAACCTTTCAGGGGGGCTACAGTATCCACTGGTGAAAACTGGAAAAATGATTGAGCGGCAGTGAGTGAAGTGAATAGATAAGAAGAGTGTTTCACAGTGCAGGCAAGTGCTGCTTGAGAAGATAAAAAGATGAGCGAGCCAAAAGAAAGTCTTGAAATGGACAAAAAGAGAGGCGAGAGCAGGCTTTTGCCACTCAGAGGTATCAGATTTCAGAAAAAACAAGTTTGACAGGAGTTTATTTTACCTCTTGAATTACAAAAGCAGCCTGAGGTGTCGACTCTGGAATTATATAGTGGTGCTTGGTTTTCTGCTGAAAGCGGACTCTGCGAGCATGTAATTCTCTAGGAAGGTTTTCAAAATGGCATTGCCGCTGCACAAAGGCTGTGAATGTGTATCTGCAAAAAAACAGGGATGGGAGGGTCACACCTGAAAACATCTTGAGGGATGTGTCCAGTTGGTTTGCTTCATGTCAGTCCTGTTGAAAAGATAAGGTGCCAGTTGTACGACCCGTTTTTGCATGCGCAAAAGGGTTTGCAAACCTGTTTGCGCAAGCAAAAACATATTAGGCCATGTACAAACCCAATTTAGCGAGTTGCAATATTTTTGCGACTCGCTCAATATGTTTTAAGACTCGCTATGTGGAAGGGGCGTTCCCTTCCAAATTGCGAGTCTCAAAACAATGTACTAATGTTTTGCAGCCAAAATTGCGGTCGCAAAACACTCGCAATTACCATACATTCGCAAGTGGGAAGGGGACCCCATGGGGCCCCTTCCCCTTTCCAAATGCATGCAAAATACTTTTTTAAGGTCAGGCAGTGGTCCCGGGGATCACTGCCTGCCCTTAAAAAAGTAAACAAAAACGTTTCATTTTTTTTTAATGCATCCCATTTTCCTTTAAGGAAAACAGGATGCATTTAAAATGGGCTCGCAAATTGCAAGAGGCTCATTATTATTAATGAGCCTCGCAATTTGCGACTCCATTGGGAATCACAAAATATTGAATTAACACTGTTGTACATTTCATTTAGCGCCTCGTAATGAGTCGCAAATTGCTTGGCGCTAAAAGAAAGGGACGTACATCTGGCCCCAAGGGTATAAAGCGAAGTCGAAATACATGTAGGCCTACGTTTTGACAGGCCTGACTCTTTGGTGTGAATTGCACATCTGCTACATGGTGATTGTGTGGGATTCGGTATTTAACAGCGGCCTAACTGGCAATCGAGTCTACTTAACTGTTTAGGAAAGAGAAATAATATAGAATCATAGCTGGGTAATAGTGAATAATGGGTCAGGGCCGCTGGAATTATGCGGCAGGGGAGCACCAAATTATGCTGCAGCATTGACTCAATTATCCAGCAAATAAAGTCAAATTATACGGCATAATACTGCACATTTTCAAATGTATTACTTCATTAGCTTGTTATTTTTACACCTGGTAATACTGCCAGGGAAAGTATTTTACCTTATTAGTAGCAGTTGAACAACCAAATGCAGAAATAAGCAAATGAAATACGACCAGTTAAACTTTGAGAATGGCCTTCCTGTCTCCATGAGCACGGCACCACATTTTTTAGTAACCTTTGATCTATATGAGCTAGAATTTTTTTTAGTGTTAAAATCTGCTGCTTATGTAGCAGATGAAATATTCTGTAACAAATGTGGCAACTCTATAATTTTGCAGAAAGAAATAAAGCCACAGAATTTAATAATTCCAGCGGCCTTGATTATGGGGATGTTTTTCCACAAGGAGTGCGGAGTGACAATAAATAGACAACAAGAGCAACACTTGAGCTGTCTATGGTGTCACTCAGAACCCTGAGGTGAAAACCATTCCTGTAAATCACTTTCTAGCCACCTGAAACTTTATGTGATGTATGGACTGCAAAATCATCTGCCCCTGTGTTTGAAATTGGGTTTCTGGTTGGCAGAGGTATGCATCCTTTCCAAGTAGGAACCACAATCCTAGTCAGGGTAAGTTTTAGTACACACTAAATATTTACCTGTGCTCACCCTCTGGTAATTTAGCAGAGAACAATCAGGTTAAACTAAAGAGACAATGTGTTAAGTATTTGTGCAAACACAGTAACACAGTGAAAACACCAGAAGAGTACTCCATACCAGTTTAGAAAAAATACCCAATATTTATTTGAGTGAAACAAGGACGTAACAACAAAAATCCAACATACACAAGTCAAGATATGAATTTAGCAAGATTTAATCAAAATGAAGTGCTTAGAAGTCAATAGCTCCAACAGGGCGATCTAGTCATGCCTGACTGGAGCACGTCCAAAAGATCACAAGACCGCGATGTAGCATGTGCAGGATATAGAAGTCACGCAGACCCGCTGACAGTACCTTAAATGCATCGAAGTTCGGGACGATGCATTGAAAAATGGAGGGGATGCCTATCACAGGCGGTGCGCCGGTTCTGAAGTCGAGCAACGTCGTTGATGCGTCGATGTCGAGAACGCTGTGTGTTTCTTCCAAGGTGTTGAAGTCGAGCCGCTGGTCTGTAGGCAATGGATTGGTGCAAAGCCGTACAGGGCCAGGAATGTGTCAAGGTCAGGGACAGGGCATGGCAGACATCAACAATGCATTTTCTGAGACTTACACTGCAGAAGTGGCTCTGAGGCACCGCGTCATCAAAGTCGGGGTTGCGCTGGAAGCCGAGGTTGTTGCGTTGCACAGTCGGTGAGCGGAGTCCACGGCTTCAGTGCAGGCAGCAGCGATGCATTGATATTGCAGAGAATGCATCAGGTCCCGAATGACTATTTGATGTTGATGCATTGGCTTCTTGGGTTGCAGCACCAAACACTCACTTCCAAGGGCCCAGGACTGGAGTTGGCACCACTTGGCAGAGCAGGACTCACAACAGAGCAGCCCAGGTGCTGGTAGCAAGATGAAGGTGAAGTCTTTGATATTCCTGAGGCTTCAGAAACAGGAGACAAGCCAAACAAGCAATTGGAGAACATTTAGAGATGCGGGATGTAGAGAGTCATGTCTAGTTTGCTCTCTCCCAGGCAAGAAGCTGCAGGCCACAGGCCAACACAGCAAAGCAAGCAGCGAAGTGGCAGTCCCTCTTGGCAGCACAACAGCTCTTCTCCCTTGCAGAATGTCCTCAGTTCCAGAAGTTTTCTGAGTATCTGGTGTCAGCAGCCCTGTACTTATACACATTTCAATCTTTCAATTAGGGAAACTTCAAAAGAAGGTCTTTGCAGTGCACAAGACCCTGCCGTGGCTCTAGACACTAAAGGGGGGGTAGGCAACTCTTTGTGTGAGGACATGCACAGCCCTATTCAGGTGCAAGTGTCAGCTCCAGCCTCTCGCTCTAGCTCAGGAAGATACATGAGCCTGGTGATGGGCCATCAGGATAAGCTGGGCGCACCGTAGCTCCCTTTGTGTGTACCTGTCTAGAAGGAATTCACAAAGCCTAGGTTTTACCCAACCCAGACGTGTGCTCCAGAGACAGGTAGAGGCACAGAATGGTTAAAGTAAGAAAAGACCAACTTTCTAAAAGTGTCATTTTCAGACCTACAATTTAAAAACCAACTTCACTAAAAGTTGTGTCCAGAGACACCAAATGTACTCTTCCTAGCTATTCCCAATTGGAGGTTACACTTGTGAAGAGTTACAAGGCAGCTGCAATGCTAACCTATGTCATAGATAGGCCTTGCTGTAGTGAAATACGAAGTTGAGGGTATTTCACTACCAGGACATATAAAACTGAAAAGTGCATGGCTTACCTTTTAAATACACTGCATCCTGTGTTGTGTGGCCTTTTAGGCTCTGAGTGAATTTTCTCGATTCATGCCCTTATATAGGTACAATTCACATTGCCCTAATATAGGCATAGAAATCAATCCCTTATTTAGACATAGCCCATGCAGACCAAATACAGGCATGGCTACTTCCACCCGTACCAAACATCACAACAATTTCTTGGAAAATCGGCTTAAACACCTTCAAGGTATAAATATGCCTTCACTTGCTCTAGCAAGACATGGTGGTTCAGAGCAGTTCGACTATCTACTTGCCCGACGCAGCTCGCTACAGCAAGTGCCGAAGGAAGCCGACCCTCCAGCTGCCGCACTGATCGAGAGGCTGCATTTCTCTGTGCGAGAATCCAGCTCCAGTGTTTCCAATCTCCCTTGCAGGGTGTTGGCAAATCGAGTCCCTAGACTGAGATACTAGACCTCCTTCATTCTAAACTAAGGTATGAAGCTGATTAGAACCTAGAGAAATCTTGGCTAGACTCTTGGCAAAGAAAACTAAACCTATGCTACACAATACTTACTTCTTTCCGCGTACTAGACTTAGGTTAGGTACATTGGGGTAGGCGTATTTTAAAAGCACCAGTTGAGGATTTTTAGCCATTGTTATTTATGTGTGTATTTATATATGCTTTAGAAACCATACAAGTACTATTTTCTAATATTGTTCTCGCTGTACACATTATACTTTGTAGTCTGCATTACGATTGTAGCAGTTCACTTTTCTTGCATGAGAAAGAAGACTGTTTAATAAAACTTTTTATTGAAAAAGCCCGTCTCTCTATTTCTCTGCACCTCTGTAGAAAAGAAGCATGCACGAGTGACTGAGTGAAATACGTATCTATTGTTTCCACGACTCTAGAGATATATTTATTATTCTTGGGAAACAAAGTTGTCATGTTTATGCGGTTGTCAGAAACGAATCCCTTTTTGTGAATTCGAGAACGTTTCTAGCGACCTCTGAGCTAGCTGGCACTCACTATTAAGTTTAATATATTCGATAGAGACCTTGTCGATCTCAGTCCTGCGTCGAATCTGTAGAATATATTTTTCCAATGCGCAGAGCCTATTGGGAATATAGGAACTACACTACATGGTGCCTAACGTTTGGTAAGGCACTAATTTAACGCTAGATACTGAAGTAACTCAGTCGTGCTTTTCTTTGAGACCCCTTTTTCCCGTAAAATACTCCAATAGACATCTGGAGTGGGTAAAAGGATAAAAAATCCACCATAACTGAGTAGGACGAAAATCCTATGTATTCGTTTTTGGTTTGTTCAACGTTGAAGGATACAGTGTTCTAAAATGTTGAACACCTTATATTTGTTTCCTTGAAACTTGCTCTGCAAACTTTCATGAAACAAAAATGACCGAAGACGACAACAGCGCAACCGGTGGAGCTGCAGCCATATCAGGCTTAGTCGTTACAGGCTTTAATGAAGACGACTGGGATGCTATAATCATCCCAGAAAATGTAAGGAAAGCCATCACTATAAAACGTATAACAAATGGCCTATCATTGAGAGGTGGTATGGTAAATTTTGTGATTGAGGTACATGAATATCTCGTCAGATAGAGGTATTCTATTTTTGGATTATCTTCCCTGAAGCAAATCCAGTATCACATGTGTTTCACTTCTACAAAGAAGAGCAACATCCAACGGAATACATTCCTTTCAGAGATATTGAAATTCCACTAATTTACCACGAGCATGCGCTCTGGTTTAAAGGTGCCCTACAACATTAAAAAATCACATTACCAGGCTCGGTCCACTAGGCAGACCAGGAGCAACATGGCCGGTATTAGCCAACTATACACCACATCCTGCCATTGAAGAAATGACAGGTGCCGAACTATTAGTTCAAATAAAACAACTAATAAAAATACACAGACAATTAATTCAATATGTCACGCAGACCCTAACAGTCCAACCTCCTCTAAGGATTCCACAACACACCCCTTACCAGGGGAACACAAATACAATTACATCACAGACTATACAATCAGTCATTGGTAAATTACCAGCAAAAAGTGAACAAATTCCATTGTGGATAGCTAAAAAAATTACTCATGTCAAGGTAGTATTTCCTGATACTACCCCTCATGAGAAACACAGGATTTTAAAAATCTATTTACCAATGGGGATCGCACCACACCTGGAGGACTGCAACACTTGGGTACAGTCTTTGCTGCAATCTACACCAAAACACATGGTGTTTCGTCATTGGCGGTAATACCAGATGTCCTGAAACAGATTCAAAATGAATACGGGGCAGAACCTGCTTTAAATGTAGGTATGAAATTACTGAAAGATTTCAGACAGGTCTCAACAATAATATTAGCTACTATTAAAGGTGAAGCAGCATCCGTGGCGATCTGCCAAAAGTTAAGAGATTTTGATGTAACTGAGGAACCTCAGGAACTAGCCAGAATAATAGAGAAATCCTATGAAGATCTATGTAGAGACAGTTTGGGTGGTAAACCAGTGAAACCCCAACTGACTGAAAGTCCTGAAAAGGTCTTTTTTTTAAAACACTCTCACTCTTCCTAAAAAGAAGTGGGAGAACACTAAACAAACTTCTAAAGACAAGCGTTCTCAATCCCGAGGTAGGTCTCCTCAAAAGGAGCCCTCTGGAAGGAGGTATAACCTCAGGAACAGAGATAATTTGAGAAAACATGATAGATATCAAGATACTGATACATGCTCATCGCGTACCTTTCAGACTTCATCACAGAAATCCGAAAGAAGAGGAAGATCAGAACACAAGGAAGAACGCGTGAAGTCCAAAGACGATCAGCACGTTCCAAACAATTTGAAAACCCAATTCATCAAAAAGAAGGTAGCAGGTCTAAAAATCAGACATGCCGAGGATCTTGAGGACACAACTCAAGAACGGGGAGTGGGCTCAGACAATGTTGGACAGCGCAGCAGAAATAACCGTAGCTCGCAAGATCTTGAAGGAACATCTGGAGACAGTGGACCTGAATGAGTACATCCAGGTTGAAACTGCTGATGTCAGGGTTAGTGTCCCACACAAGTTATATGAAGTAACACTCTGAATGGAGGAGGATATAACTAGAAAAATAAGAGCACTCTTTTGGGAGAAGCTCTCTAAGGGTTATGAAATTCTTCTAGCTGAACAAGACTGGCCACGTGAATTTTTCAGGGAGTGCTCACACGGCTAAGACATCATTATGCCAGCATTCTCCAATCATATTCCAATTTATAAAAAATATACTTATGCCAGGAAATGGGCAGTGACCCAGGCTCCTGCATTATATCAAAATCATGTAGGATGGGATGAGGATTCTACTCAACATAAAATCCAGTTAAAAACTCAACTAACTGCACAGAGGCAGTACCCAGTTAAGCAAGAAGCTAAAAAACAGGTCAGGTAGACCTTAGATCAACTTGAATACCAAGGGGTGATTGAAACATGCACCTCATCCATGAACAATCCTTTGTTTCCTGTCTCTAAACCAGACAATACATATCGTCTTGTTTTGGATTACAGACTCTTAAACTGCTGTTGCAAAACTTTTGCAGTACAAAATGCACAACGTGCAGCATTAATGAATAACATTGTGCGTAAAAAATATAAAACTACATTAGATATTTCTAACGGTTTCTTCTGTCAAAACATTGCAGCAGAAAGCAGGTATTTGACCGCTTTCTCAATTATGGGGACACAGCGTCACTTCTGTCGTCTCCCCCAGGGATTCAAGAAAAGTCCAGGGTTATTTTCAGCCAGAGTAACAGAGTTACTACAAACCTATGATGATCGGGCATTATCATATGCCGATGACATCTATCTAACAGACGATGACTTGGATAGGCACTAGAACAGGGTGAACACCATAATACTTGGCTTCGCCTCTGAAGGGTATAAATTCAATTTCAAGCAATCAAGAATTGCCCACCTAAACGTCCTTTTCTTAGGATATGAATTATGAAGTGAAGGCAAAAGCCTGGCAGCAAACTTTCTAGAGAAATGTGCGCTGCTCCAACCTCCAAAAACGCTGAAAAACTTACAGTCAATTCTGGGTTCCCTAAATTTCGGAAGAACTTACATTCTAAATGACGCAGAAAGGATTAAACCTCTCTACGAATTATTCAAACCTGATTTCAAAACAGTTAATTGGACTCAAAAACACACAGAAATTTTATGTTTGGTACAAAAAGACATGTTAGCAACAACACATTTACAGACACGCGTAAACATATGCAACCTAGTGATCCGAATCATTCCAGGAAGATGCGGATTCGCATACTTAACCTTTAACCCCTTCCGTGCTACCGTCGGCCATTGGCTGATGGGAGCACTGCGACGAAGCCCCGCCCACCCATTAGAATGCCCGCACCACGGCCGAAACACCGCCGCAGTTAAGGCGTTAATGAAGGAGAAAAAGTACCTATTGCTTATAAATCACACTTGTAAACACAAGCAGAAAGGAAATTCACTTCTGCAGAAAAAATTCTGACAGCGGTTCAAACTGCAGTAGCAAAAGAGAGAGCCCTCGCACAGGGTAAACACAGAATGGTTGTTACTCCTATTACAAAAAGCTCATGTGATCCATAAACGTCATCAACGTGATGGCGTTCACTTTGCAGGGAAATCATTGGCTGATGAAGCCGCGAAGGCAGCTGTGCAAACGGCTTCCATAGCTGCAATCAATCATTCTAGAACAAAAATAGATGGCAAAATAATGCAAGCTGTCAATGCTTCAAGCAAAGACAGTGGTAAAACATTACCAAAAGGCTTTCCACTCAAATACTCATATATAACTGATGCAAATAATGTTCCGTTTGCTCGAATTACTGGAGTGGGGGATAGAGTCATTCCAAACATGGAACATAGATTAGGACTAATCTTAGCAGGACATGAAGGGCTCGCCTCTGCACACGCAGGTGTTTCTGCTACAGTATCATTATTAAAGCAGCGATACTGGTGGCCGCACATGAGGAAACAAACCAGAAACTATGTTTTGGAATGTGAAATCTGCCAAAAGATAAAATTCTCTACAGTGAAACGTCCTGCGCAGATGCCCCTGTTAATTTCAGATAAACCATTAGCATGTGTTTAACTGGACCACTGCGGTCCCTTACAAAAGGATGGTAACTATAATTATATCATGGTCGCAGTGGGTTTGTGCTCAAGATTCATTTGGATGTGGCCCCAGCGCTCGGCTGACACCCGAACTGTTATAAAAGATTTGCAAGTCTTTATCGGCACATATGCAGTTGGCACGCTACATTCTGACCAGGGTCCTGCGTTTAGCTCAAAAGCTTACAAGGAGACCATGGCCAATCTGGGCGTTGCATTGCGGTATTCTAGTCCATTCCATCCTGAGGGAAATTCGGTTGTGGAGATAAAAAACCGGGACATAAAGCAATCTATACCAGCTAGGGTACTAGGCTCGGGTGACGGGTGGGTCAAACATCTAATAAGTGTCCAACATATTCTTAACAATCTGCCAAGAAGTTCTCTAGGGGGAATCACTCCATATGAAATCCTTTTTGGAACTAGAATGATTGTCCAGGACCTTGATTGTCACACAAACCTTTTGATATCAAAGACCGTTTGGCTATTTTGCAGGACTTAAATGAAACAAGAAAAAGTCAAAGCAACACATTGCATAAGCCAACGACCACTGAAGAAAAACCACCCGTCCCAGCAAGGCCTGCCTGGATTCCAAAGATTGGGGATCTAGTCAGAGAAAAGATTGCGGACAAGAAGGAATTTGGAGACAATCAGTACCTGTGCTAGGAATCCACGGATCGAGAACAGTGTTACTGCCGCCCCTTGCTGGAAGAAAGGAGAACAGGTTTGTATCCATCGACCTGGTAAAACCACATCATGTGGCCTAACATAAGTAGTAAGCCAAGTGGACTCCAAAGATGTAGCAGACGCCCGAATCTGGCTACAATCCAAGAGGTTCAAACTGGGAGACTGATAACATTCGAAGACTCTGCAGTACAGAATAAAGGACTATGCAAAAAAGCCATGGAACTTGAACGTCTTGAGACCCAAATACCAGTTCGTCAAGAAACACCAGTCTAAAATGAAATAGCATCCGAGTATACTAATATGACAAGTGATCAAGTGGTTCCAGCGATTTCATCGAATTCTGAAGCAATCCCTACACTTGACAGAACTGCCTCTGGCTATTTCTTTTTTTGTGTCATAATTGTTTATTGGAGTTCAAAGATAGGCAATTTCATAGGTTACAAAACAATATAATAAATATAAATCTGTATGTGACAAATTATATACACCTGTAATATATTAAGGAAGAGAAAAAAGGAGGGAAAGGGGAAAAAGGAGAAGGGAAAAAGCTATATATAGGGAGGGAAAGAAAAGAGAATTCGAATTTCAGGAATCGCAAAGAAAGGGGGTCCACACCTGCTGGAATATTTGTTCTTGGTCTTGTATCCTATAAATTACCTTTTCATAGGATGCTGTCTGTATCATCGCAACCATCCAGTCCTCTCCCCTGGCTATTTCATTAACTTTGATATGTTTTCCGAGGATCCAAGTGAACCTGTAACGACGCCAGCTAAAAAAAACTTTTAAAGAACAAGCAACAGAACTCTTTCACCAACTGGAAAAAATATATCTGGTTTCACCATGGGTTAAAGTATGGATTCTCTTAGGTGTACTTTTTCTTATACTTTTGTAGACTCTGGTATTTACCTTGGGAATGCTGATCAATGGAAAATATAGTACAAAGGACACAGTAAGAAAGAACATTAACTTACTACTTAAGCCACACAAATCATCCCATTGTGAACAAAGAGACTTGCCAGCAGTGAACATCACAGCCGTTCCTATACCAGGTGGTATAGCTTGGGACAGAACTGAATATGACATTCTTGGTCCGGCGGAGCTGTTGAAGATTCCACAACAATTCAAGGTTTCCTTGATAGACTTTGTTTCACCCAGCACCTTTTCTGATGATTGGGACTGTTAATAATATGAGGTCAGACTTAGAAATGTCTGCAAAATTTACAAATCATGAATACTCAGAAGGTTAATCAGATTATGAACAAATGTATTGTTATAATCATTATGGTCATCATTTCTTGCATACATCTGCAAATCCTAGAAATTTATTAACTTATAACCAATGGGAACATTGTCCGACGCCACCAAAGGGTAGCTCTAAAACATTTTATGACAAATTTCCATACTTTTCAGGTTTTAGTGTTTCAAATCCAAAAATATTTTACTTTAAAAAATGTTATTAGAACAGGAATGAAAAGTATGTTGATAAATACAAAGCAAATTTATTCTGCGGCCTTTTATGCTCAGCTGTCTACTTTAGGCTTTGACTTTTGGAAAGACAATATTGAGACAAAAACTGCTTGGGGCACAAAAGAATGGCAGGTACAGGGCTTAGAAGCTTTATTTAGAGCCTGCATTATCCCAGAACAAATAATGTTTTTGAATGACACTGTTCAACAGACATCTTGTCTTGGATTAGCAAGGATAAAAGATTTAAACAAACCATCAGTACCCACACCTATACCTGAAAGAAGTAACATTTCAGAGGGGTTGGTTGATGTAAAAACTATTTTACTTAACAACAGAACAGATCCTGATTGGAAAAATGGTTAATCTGGCCCACAGACACAAACAGCTGTCAAGATAGATTCCTGAATAAGACACAAGGGTTCAAATTCACTAGGCCAGATCCAAGATATGTCCAGAGACAACATCCAGGGATAGTAACATCATACAGTGTAGGAAAACTATGCCTTGAGTGGCTACAAAAATCTACACTAAAGGAAGTAAAACAACACTTATCTTTACTTAAAGATGGCGTAGATTTAAGGGACTTCTTACAAGGACCTGCAAAACCGGGTCATAAACGTTTTATATATGCCGGTATCTATGCCATTTATAATGAAGCATGGAAAACAACGCAAGCAGAGACTGCAGAACGAATACGAGAAATTGATCGTATTAATTTAGAGAAATCTATCTCTGTAGTTAACAATGGGTTAACGACTCTGTCATCCAGAATATATTTTTGGACAGCATAGTATCCTCTGCCATTGACATAATGGAACAGGACTTGGTCATGTTACAACATGGTCAGTCACAATTGCGTTCTGTAATGCTTTTGGGCTGGACGTTGCAAAACCTTCATTCTGGCTATGTGCCATGGCGTTTAATCAAGACCACATCATTGTTTTCTGAATTTAACCTTACAGATAAACAAATCACTTTGGCAGAGAGGGGAGCAGACTATACGGTGCTGAGCATTGAAAAACTGGAAAGATTACCATTAACTGTTTCTGAGAAACCAGCAACAGAATGGATAATACACGGTACAATCACTCTGCCTTTTCAGTATTGTTTGAAACATATACTATATACCAGCAGGTGTATATGAAAGGTTGGGTAAAGAATACATCAAGACATCCTGGGATTTACCTTTTACACTCAAATGATGGAGTGGCGGAAAAGAAGTGTTTCTTAGTGGTACAAATTGCGAAAATACGCTAAGCGGTTCACTCTTATGTCAGGGTATTAATTTACACGGGGCCTGTGATTGTTCCTCAAACAACTTATCGTGCCACCTGCAAGGTTCTCCAACTGCAGTGATAGATACAAGTTTTAGGCAGCTTTCTAATGGAAGTTACATTATATTGAATGATCACAGCTTTTGTTCATGTTGCCAGGAACCCCCTATTGAGTAACTGTGTCAGCCAGGGTCACTTGCTGTATGTAGGTAATGTTTCCTAAAACTAGAACAGACGGTGAGTCACCATTTTGGCCTTCACTGAACATCTCTTCTATACGAATTGATACTTTAAGCAGAATGAAAGCCATTCTTTTAAAAAAACTATGCCACTGACCTCGGCCAAAGAGACGTATGATCTGCAGGTTGCAAGGACTTCTGCAGAGATACATGTCCTTTTATCGACAAACTGCCCTACACATTTCTCAGAAATGTTAGGTCATATCTTAAACATGTCTGATACGAGTGGTATTGTACACGTATTTAAGACAATTTTTTCGGGACTGTTAGCACCCTTTGAAGCAGTCCTAGTCATATTTCCAATCTTTGTGCACTCTGTGTTTGGCCTGCCTCTCGTTTTGGGACTCATAGCAGGGATACTATTTTTGTTCCTTCTGCTCTGATATGGCAAACCAAGTCACCATCGACACCCAGATCACCTTGGAGAACACCCTCCTGGCAATGAAGTGTCGTGACCGCATGATACAAATACAGGGCTTGACTCTTTTAAGAGATTTGAATACCACGTGGTTTCTATCTTTCCGACCAATCTGGCAAGATTGCATCTTACCTGTTCTACGAGGCTTGTTATGTGTAGAAGAATGCGTGCTAGACATCTGTCTGACACTCCCATCAGTCCTGCCAATGAAAGTCGTGCTTTGCATGCACTCATGCACTGTGTTGTCCCCAGCGGCTACCAATCCTGATGACGTCATTTGTTGACATCTAACAGATGCAAACTGCAGACGGTGAGATACGTGGAGCAACAGGCACACAAGTACCATCTACTTCGAACTTTTCAAATACGGCTGACGCTGACGGCGATGCTGCTCATCTATGTGCGGTTGGTCTGCTTAACGAGGTAGTCTAACTTTCACCTACAGTAGTAGATGAATTCTTTACCAGCTTAAAAGATTTGGGGCCAGATGTAGGTAGGCTTTTACCGGGTGGTAACGGCCGAATTCGGCCGTTACCACCCGGTAAAAGCAATTTGACATGTAGGTCCCTGTAATTTACAGACTCGGTAAATTTACCGATAGGTAAATTTACCGAGTATGTAAAATACCGAGTCGGTATCATTACTGATTCCGGAAAATTGGTATGTAGGTGGGACTCTTCTGAGTCCCACAAGCAGTACAACATCGGTATTTTACCATCAAATACTACTTGATGGTAAAATACCGTTTCTGGTGTGCATGCACATGTGTGCATGCACACCTATGCCATATGACAGGCAGACCTGCCCTTAGGGCAGGTATGCCTGCCACATGGCACCCGAGCCTCTTTTGGGGGTGCCAGAGGGTGTCAAAGTGACACCCCCTGCACCCTTGTGACAGTCGGTATTTTCCGATGTGGTAAATACCGACCGGTAAATGCCCAATCAATCCTATGGGCTTCAAAGCCCGTAGGAATGCATGGGCATTAACTGGTCGGTATTTACCACATCGGAAATTACCGACTGTTTCCGATTCGGTAATTGCACATCTGCAATTACCTACATCTCGGTATTTTTATTTTCCGACCTCTTAAATACCGAGTCGGTATGACTCGGTATTTAAGAGGTCGGTAAATAAAATTTACCTACATCTGGCCCTTGATGTTTTCTCCAATGACACTGACTTGTGAAGTTAGCACAGAGTGTTCTGTGAGACTCTGAATTTGACCTTCACTTTCCAAAACCAACTTCTAACTTTGGAACTCTACTTTTCCATGATTTGACTTTTTTTCCAAAATTGAACTTTTTTTTGCACAAAATACTCTGCTTAAAGTAGAACTATTCCTAGAGAACAAGAATCCTTTGAATACTTCACAGAGACAATATTTGACCTTGTCCACAACCAAACAATTTATATATTCTGTCATGGAATGGTCTCGACTTTTTCTTCTGTATTTAAGAGCCATTTCATAAATGTTTGTCATCTATATGCTTTGAATAAAACATTGCTTTTAAATGTGTACAGCACACATGGTCTTTTCGTGTACAACCATTTCGAATGCATTTTTATGTATTTTGGGTGGGGTTTTTAACACATCATGTTGATATATGTTTTATGTGTTTTGGAATTTAGTAATGTCATACATAATAAAGTGGAGTGGGTGTTGTGTGGCGTTTTAGGCTCCGAGTGAATTTTCCCGATTCATGCCCTTATATAGGTACAATTGACATTGCCCTAATATAGGCATAGAAATCAATCCCTTATTTGACATAGCCCATGCAGACCAAATACAGGCATGGCTACTTCCACCTATACCAAACGTCACAACGATTTCTTGGAAAATCGGCTTAAGCAGTCAGGGACCTTCCCTTGCTTGAATATTGATTTGTCCAAGAACTCATGTACTTTACAAAGAATTACTATTCCCTATGGGTACTTTCCTGACGTTATTATGCCCAACTTTACGTCAAACTAGACCCCTTCAAGGTATAAATATGCCTTCACTTGCTCTAGCAAAACACCGTGGTTTGGAGCAATTCGACTATCTACTTGCCCGACGCAGCTCGCTACAGCAAGTGCCGAAGGAAGCCGACCCTCCATCTGACGCACTGATCGAGAGGCTGCATTTCTCTCGGCGATAATCTAGCTCCAGTGTTTCCAAGCTCCCCTTGTGGGGTGTTGGAAAATCGAGTCCCTAGACTGAGATACCAGACTCCTTCATTCTAAACTAAGGTATGGAGCTGATTAGAACCTAGAGAAATCTTGGTTAGATTCTTGGCATAGAAAACGAAACCTATGATACACAATACGTACTTCTTCCCGCGTACTAGACTTAGGTTAGGTACATTGGGATATTTTAGAAGCACCAGTTGAGTATTTATAGCCATTGTTATTTATGTATGTATTGATAGATGGTTTAGAAACCATACAATGCTCTTACAGTATTATTTTATAATATTGTTCTCGCTGCACACATTATACTTTGCAGTCTGCATTACCATTGTAGAAGTTCACTTTTCTTGCATGAGAAAGAAGACTGTTCAATAAAACCTTTTAATGAAAACGGCTGTCTCTCTATTTCTCTGCACCTCTGTAGAAATGAAGCATGTACGATTGACTGAGTGAAATACTTATCTATTGTTTCTACCACTCTAGAGATATATTTCTTCTTCTTGGGAAACATGTTGTCATGTTTATGAATTTGTTAGAAACAAATCCCTTCATGTGAATTGGAGAAAGTTTCTAGTGACCTCTGAGCTAGCTGGCGCTCACTATTAAGTATAATATATTCGATAGAGAGGACCTAGTCGACCTCAGTCTTACGTCTAATCTATAGGATTTATTATTCTAATACGAAGATCCTATTGGGAATATAGGAACTACACTACACCTGCCTTTGGGGCTGCTTAGGGCTTACTTTAGGAGTAAGCTATATGCAATAAAAAGGAAGGGTTAGGCCTGGGAAGTAGGTGTACTCGCCAGGTCGAAATGGCAGTTGAAACTGCACACACTGGCTCTGCAGTGGCAGGCCTGAGACATATTTCAAGGGCTACTTATATCAGTGCTGCAGGCCCACTAGTAGCATTTGATGCACAGCCCTGTGCACTGTACTAGTGCATTGTAGTAGGGACGAATCAGTAAATCCAATATGGCAATCATGAAGAAACCAAATGCCATTACTTTTTAGACACAGAGCACATACACTCGAGCACTGATCAGCAGTGAAAAGGTGCACAGAGTCCTAAAGCCAGCAAAAACAAAGTCAAAAACAGAGGAAGAAGAATGTAAACATTTTGGGTAGCCCTGCAAAAAGAGCCATTTACAACATCCTGCTTTCAACTGCTACACAGTGGCTTCAGGGTAAGGGGGGAGTTGTGCATAACATGGCCTCACCACCTTTCCCAAATGTAAAAAAACAAAAGTACTTTACCTGCCCTCCTTAATTTACCCCACCACCTCCCCTGTCTTCCTTCCTCCTCCTCCAGCCATGCGTCTGATTTCAGTCGAAGTAGACAAACAGCGCTGCTTTGCCAGGCTTTCAGAGAGCCATGGCAGCCGTAAATGGAAGGCCTTTATGATGTAGAAACAATGGGTAATGACTTTTGTTATCAACTATTGCTACATCATAGCAGTGAATTATCAGAACCCCAAGGTGAAAAAGATCCCTGTAATTCACTTTTTATTCATCTATAATTGTTTGTTATGTACGGCCCCAATCATCTTTCCCTTTCAGCTGGTATGCAGGGGGAGAGGAGCAATGAGGAGCCATACATAAGAAGGCCTCTCCTCTCTGTCCCACATGTAAAAAGAAAATAAATATCTGACCTCCTTCCACCCATCATTATGTCTATCCGTGCCATTGCACCCCCACCCACTCCTGAAGCTTTGCATTCAGACAGCACTGCTCTGACAGTTTAGCACAGAGCCAATCAGAGCAGCCTGGGATTCAATTATGACTTAGCAAAAGTGGTTACCAAGTTCTGATACCCATGGTTGTTATATCGTAGCAGTGCATTATTAGATTTAGAATGCAGTCATTCATGCTAATGGCTGTTTATGAGAGTCATGCATAACAAGTAGTAACACTTTTTAATTCTCGTTCCAGATGTTGCAGATTTGTTGTGGCCTGGATGATCTGTGCTTGGCTGATTTGTGCAAATTAGCCAATCAAAAGACCTCTGTGATGCACATTCAGTGCTCAGGTTGTAATACTGAGTTGGGCACACACAAGGTCCTCCAACCCAATTGTGTGCAAACCAATCAGAGGTGGGCGATTTATGTTGTTTCAATCTTTCACAAGAGCACAGCAGAAGGTTGGAAGCAAATGCACAAGACTCAGCAGAGCTCTTCAGTCCCCAAAGTGTCTCTTGAAAGTTAGTAATGTTGAAAATTGAGAGTGAAAAGCAAATAACAAAAAATTAGTACCCTCTAGATAGGGTCATTCTAGAATTACATTTCCTTCAGTTACAGAATATTGACCTGCTTGATATCTTCAAAGTAAGAATATATAGGTGAGTTAGATGCAATGTTCTTAACTCCACAGCTGCTTAATATGATGATACAATGATACATACATGTATATTTACTGAAAAACACAAAGGTTAAAGCGACAGTTATAGTTAGGTATTCAAAAATTCAGTTGAAATTTACTGATAAAATCAAAGGTTAAGGGGATGTTATATTAAGGTGAAAATGTCAGTTAAAACATAGGGGCATATTAGCAAGAATCTCGTTATAATTATCACCATTTTAGCGGCAGGAAATTGCTGCTAAAACGGCGATAATGGGCTTGCTAATATGCATTATAGAATTCCAATAGAAGCCCAGGTTAGATGTGCAGGACATCTAACCTGGGCTTCTATTGGAATTCTATAATGCATATTAGCAAGCCCATTATCGCCGTTTTAGCGGCAGTTTCCTGTCGCTAAAATGGCGATAATTTTAACGAAGTTCTTGCTAATATGCCCCACACTGCTTTAAACAAACAAAAACATTGGAATTCACCAGTTATACTTATCTCAAATATTTATAACTTGTCCTCTAAATTACCTATAACTCATGCCCCCCATGCACAGTGACTTAAATAATTATTTCATTTGAGATGCTGCATTGGGTGTTTTATTAATGATGTCGTAGAACATGTCATGAGTGATGTACTATGGAGGGCAATTAGCATTGCATGGCAAGGGTGCAAGTCCCATATTGGAGCCATTGGTGCATAAGAATACATGGTGCTAATTCTTTTACAAAACTGTTTCCATTGCAGTCTACCCAGTCTGACAACATAGACAGTTCCTCTCTGTATGTTTATTATTAAATTGCAGGGCACCTAGGTCTGTACTTCCATGAGTACCTCCCAGCAACATTTTATTCAGACCACTTACTTCTGCAAACCACTTTGTTACATTTTGTAGCAGAGATCCAAGATAACAGTCTTCTTGATTCAGAAGGTAGTCCTCTTTTCTCTGTATTTCCGTTCAGGTTGTTAAGAGACACTCTATTCTGCTTGTCTCACTAGAGTAAATTGTGTATTTGCGTATCTATGCTAGAAAACATTTCTGCACTGTAAGTGAGCATTCAACCCTGGATGACATTGCATAATCTTAGTAGTACATCATTTGTCAGGGAGTGTGAACCAAAATACCACTGACCACTCACATAATCCTATAACTGTCATAATAATCAGTGTCTTTATTCCAGGTGACCATTCTAACCAAATATCTGAAACATTCTCTCAGTCATTTAATGAGCAGCTAGGGCCTCTCCATATTCCAGGTTCCTCTAGTGGTATTGGAGGGGAGAATAGCCACAGGTGGAAAAAAGACACACACTGCACTCTCAGCATAGGAGCAGTGATGGTGTTCCAGTTTATACTTCAAGTTTTATTTGCTCTACGATTGCCTAGGAGTATTTGCTTTTTCTGGGATATTGTTTGTCTGTAGTAATTTTCCATGCGAAATATTATTCATGTATAGTTCGTACTGTAAAAAGAGTCGCCTCTATACATCTTTGTGAGGTCGGGTTTTGATTGCTTGTTTATAACGGGCCTTCATTTTGAGTGGTAGAGTTCAAGTTGAATGCAGTGCAAATTTCTCATAGTGCCTGTCAGTGGGTGATACACAGGTTTAGAATACATGCCTATACAAACCTTTGCCCCTTTGCAGAGCACACAAGAGCAATGGTCAGGGGTATCAATTGTGACTGTGATTGTTTTTTAAGTGCATGAACAAGGTGCACAGCAGTCTACATTGACAGAGCGAAAGCTAAAAAAGTATGTATTGCTTACAGGAGAGTGGATGTGTGTGGGGTTTAGTGAAGTGAAGGAGGTGAAAGAAGTAAGTGCAGGAGATAGTGAAAAGAGGCTAATGAAAAGTAAACAGATGAAGTGTGTGATCGATAGCGGTAGTGTTTCATGAAGTTATGAGGTGAAAAGGGGCACAAGTAACTAATCAAGAGACTGCAGAATAAAGTGCTGCAAAGAGAATCAGAGTAATTGCCAACCTTTTAACATTACAACCCCTTTCACAGACCTTTATAATAAGCCACAATGTGCTCAAATGACTCTGTGTATGTATGTATGTATGTATGCGTATTTTTACCTACTGGCAGTCGCCAGTAGGTAGTTATAGTTAGAACCTAGTTTCAGTAGAAAAGCATTTTTTGATTTGCTAATAACTTTGGCGTATTTTGACGAATCTTTGCAAACTTTTCCAAAAAAAAGATCTAGCCAGGTTAGCTCCTATCCTTAAAGTTTGGGGGTGTTTTGTCAAGCTGGGGCTGAGAAAAAACGGGGGTCCCAAAAAGTGTTTTCCCAATGTTAATTCCCATAGGAAATGTTCTTACAGGCTACAGCCCGAACTGTTGAACAGGATTACACCAAGTTTGGGAAAAAGGTAGAGCTTGGTTCAGAAAGCGACCTTTTTTTAAATGGTGTAAATCCGTTCAGTAGTAGCTGAGAAATTTGAAAAATAAATGTGAAAAAATTCCCAACTGATGAATTGAATTCCCAATCCGAACTGATGAACGGAATGACACCAAATTTGGCAAAAAGGTAGTGCTTGATTCAGAAAGCGTCTTTTTTTTAATGGTATAAATCCGTTAAGTAGTTGCTGAGAAATTTAATAAATAAAAGTTTCGATATCTGGGGCAGCGGTGGGTTCGCGCACCCTCCCGATCACATGCTTGCCTGTGATTGGCTGTCACGACCACAAGCTTCACAGTGATTGGCTGCCAACACTCTAAAAGAGGAAGTGTTGGAAGCCATCTTGTGATTCGGTAGAACTGAGTCAGAAGAAAACAGTGAAACAAACATAAAAAACAAGAAAAGAGGGCAGGGTAGAAACACCCTGACCCCCTAGTCCTGCTCACGGGGGTCCCACAAGGATCTGCAGTCCCAAACATTTCTATTTTTTTTAAAGGTCAAAATTCACGCTGGGTGCGCGATCCGGGCGCAGAATAAATAAATGAAGTGGGTTCCCCAAATTCATTTAAATGTGCTCCGGGCGGGGACCGTTAACTCCTTAGGGCTTGTTGAATCATTTTTGGGGACCCTCCGAGTCCTCCACAAGCCTCTGGGATCGCCTTTAATTAAATATGCAGGGGGGGCAGAAAAAGGAGAATCATTTATTCATCGTTGAAAGTCCCAAAAAATATCAGATTCATATGTGACTCAAAACTACTATTAGGAAGACTCATGTCGGCTCATTCCAGGACAATCTGTAAGTCACAGCCAGCCTGCAAGACAAAATCCAAGATAAGAAGGTGTGTCATGCACTAATCAATGGACAGAGAGAGAGAAAGGGAGAGAGGGAGAGAGATGGAGAGAAAGAGAGAAAGAGAGAGAACGTACAATGAGTGCAATGGTACTCGGGCCTTTGGGACAACCGTCCCAAATATTGTGTGTCTATCGCTATTGGAGCAACATAATTCAAAGGCCTGGCATCATTTGCAGTCCAAGGCCACATCACATTTATAAAATGCAAGCAGTACTCAGACCAACATTAGTAATTAATGCTGCTTTGTCTCCATACATAGGCGTTTCGTTGAGGAGTTCGGACTGTAGGCTTGGCTAAAGTTTTCTATGGAAAATTGATTTTGAAACTTTTATTTTTTCATTTTCTCAGCAACTACTAAACGGATTTACACCACTTAAAAAAAAGGTGACCGCTGCACCTGCGACCTTGGTCGTGAATGAGGCTGTTACCCCAGGAAACAGATACCATACTACATTTTGACGGCTCCCACACCACGAACTGCATTAATGAAAGAGCTACTTGTCCACATCCCACACACAGTATTCGCTTCATAAGGCACCCATGGAGGTCGGCCTATCCAACAAAATGGTAGCTGAACTAGATTATGACTTGTGTCTGTGGCCCCTGTTGGCCCATGAACAGGAGTGTAACCAGTATTCCCGTGCGTGGGATGCGTTGATATGTGGATTATCTACTGGCAAGTAGTGGATGGGAGATTGCACAAATCATGCAGTGACTACATCGAGGTGCTGCCTTATTGGGCTGTGGTGTGTATTGGTGAAACTTCTTGCATGCAGCACATATGTCTTTACCAGTTAATGGATTGGGTCTCCCTTGTGTTTGTCGAACTCGAGAACGACGTACTTCTGGAAATGATTTGACATGAGTCTGCGCTTGCATTCATGGAGAAATGAGTATGTACCTGCAGTTACAACTGATTGTAACCCAGAGCATAGGTCCCAACACCTTGTTGCATCGCAGAGGAATGGTCACATGTCCCATCACAACAGTGGACATGTCAGCATTCACCTGGACTCAGAATGCTTGTACCTACGTGTGTTGGTACGCTCCTTTGCAAGGTGATGCAGATCCCATGGGCTGTGACTCTTGTTTCCTGACACTGGCAACGAGCAGACAGCAAACATCATATAACTCATCCAGGAAGACAAGTTGGGCTGAGCGCATTGCCATCCGTAATGATCTGTGTTCATTTTTGCATCCACATATAGTGCACCTCGACATGTACTTATGCTTTCTGTTATTGTCCGATGCATTTGTCTGCAGTGTCTGGCACTTGCCTTGCCCGTACTGACATGCACATGCTAATAAAACATATGCTATTTCACCGGTGTCGAACTGTGATGAGTGTTTATGAGAACGACAAATCCTAGCCTCATTGAGCATTTTCCGTACACGGGGAGGGACTGACTGATTCATGTACATTGGGGGAAAGTCTCTCTAGCCAGCCCCACCTCTGTGCGATAAAGATTGCGCTTGTAACAGCTGCTCATGCAACTGTGCCCTTACATGTCCTCAGCAATGTGAGTATGGTGTCCAACTTCCTGCCATGTGGATCAATGTGATCCATCATAACAGGCAGTGTCTACACAGATGTGTGTGATTAGGTAATGCAAACAGATGTTATGTTGCAACATGTGAGGGGGACACTACTTTGAGCCTGCTATCGACTTTGACATTTCTACACAGAGCTCCATTTTATACATGTACATGGGCCTACGTTGGGGGATTGTGAGATTGTTGTTCATGTGCAATGAGACCACAGCTAGTTCACCCCTTCACAGTTATCTAATTGGCCATGTGTGTCAGGCTCATAGATGTGTATTGATGTTATTTACCGGGGTGTATTTTTTGTGCAATCTATGTCCCTATATTCATCTAATATTTGAACTTTGAGTGAACATAAACAGGACACGTCTGTGTGATTCTGAATGTTTTGTTCACATTCTGTGATGTGTCAGAGCTGGAGCAGTCTATGGTCATGCAAAGCCCACATTACATGTTTGCCCAGTAGTGGGCCAACCACAGTCCTTTGGGGAGTGAACAGTTACACGTAAGAGGAAGAGTTTAGTCCTCAGCCGGATTGCTGTGTCATTGGCAACCAGAGTGGAAATAGCAGTTCATGTTGGGGTTCAGGTGAATGTCGCAGAGTGTTTCGGGGGACAGTGGTAGGTATTGTTCTAGGGCATGATGCGTAGGGCTGAACCAGGCAGGGACAGGCAATTTGGCGGGATGGATGCTACTACTTCCATCTTCACACAGTTATTACCATCCAGTCACTACCCATGTACTCATGCAATGAGTCAGGCACTGCTATAATGCTCCATGCACTACCCATCCAGACTTCTAACCACCTACATACTACTGATTCACTCCTCCAATTACCCAGGTAGTACCCATGCAGTCCAGCAATCCCCCTGTCACTTCCCATGCACTCCTCCAATCGCTCATTGCACACCATGTAGTTATCCAATCACTCCACCAATACCCAAGAACTTATAAATTCACCATGCACTCTCTTTGCAGTACTCTAATCATCCAGTGACTACGCATGTACTCATGGAAAGGCCCAGGCACTAATTAATGCACCAGTACAATTCTTCTTGGACTACCCATGCAGACCTCTAACCACCTACACACTACTGATTCACTCTTCCAATTACCCAGGTAGTACTCATGCAGTCCAACCATCTCCCTGTCACTTCCCATGCACTCCTCCAATTACCTAGGCAACACCATGTACTTATCCAATCACTACGCCAATACCCAAACACTTATAAATTCACTATGCACTCTCCTTGCAGTACTCTAATCATCCAGTTACTACCCATGTAGTCATGCAATGACTCAGGCAGTAACACATGCAGTGCTATAATTACCTGTGCACTGCACATGTAGACCTTTGAATCAATCAATCTCTATACATGTTCTCATGCAATCACCCAGATATTAAGAATAAAAAAGGGGGATGGAAGTGCACTCCCTGTTCTAATGTATCTTAATCTAGTGTAACAAATTAAACAATCTTGGGAAACTGGTGCTGCAGCGTAACACTTGCTGTCTATCAAGTGTTGAGTAATATGAAATGCAAAGACCGCCACGAGTGGCAGAACACGTTGCGCACTATACAAATACAGTCCTGAAGGACTCTCAATTTATATCATCAAAAGTAATACAAACAACATCATAAATTAAAAAACAATGTTTTCAAACACGTTGTTCATCAATTCATACTATTATTTAATACATGTACTCAATGTATGTTATAGTTTCATAGAACAAATACAACAACAATGAATGTATCACTGGTTCATTATAATCATGAAAACCAATAAATTCTATTGAACATTGAAATTCAATCTTTCATCAAAATGATTGCTAGATGAACATTTTGAAACATATTATTATGTACCCGATGCATTTCGGGACAATGGTGTCCCTTCCTCAGGGGCAATCTGTAAATGCAAAAAACGACGATTGAGGATAAACAGTACAAATACTGACACTGTACAACAAATTACTAATGCTAATGGGGAGCGTCAGCAGTTGCCTAAGGAATTTGTTTTCTGTGACAACCATCGCCGAACTGCAGGCATGCCCCCAGAGCTCACCCCCATAGGTGACAGCCCCTCTCACTTTTGATGTGCAGATCTCCACCACAGGTCGAATAGGTTTTATTGTGGAGGTGTTAGAGAGTTTTAGGATGCCCCCTATGAGCTGAGATTGCCTAAGTTGAGACTTTATTTGGTGAGGGGCCCACGTCATATTTTCATTAAGAGTTATCCCTAAATATTCAAGGATATGAACTGTTTCCAGCCTGATCGTTCCAATGCGGAGGTTGGGTCTCGTCCGTACAGGGGGATTGAAAATCATAAATTTAGTTTTCATAGCATTGATTTTCAAACCCCTTTCCTCAAAATCCCACAAAGCCATCCAAAACCCTCTGTATCCCCATTGGGGATTGTGAAAGCAGCAGAGTGTCATCTGCGAACATTATCGCCGGCACCCTGCTACCAGAGAGTTTGGGCGCATCAGTATGGTTTATCCCATTTAGGTGGGAAATTACCCCGTTGACATAAAGGCAAAACAGGGTGGGTGCTAAGACACAACCCTCTCTCACCCCCTGTCAACGGGGAATTTTGCTGAAAGGTGGCCATTCCTTCCACACCTGACCCGTGCGAAATTATCCTGATGTAGGCATATTAGAATGTACAGCAAGTGATGGGGAATGCCCAGTTCGACAAGAACGGCCATAGCTTATGTCTTGGGACCAAATCAAAAGCTGCTCGCAAATCTACGAACACAGTATAGAGGCTACCCCCCTCAAACTTAACCGACTTCCAAAATAGCATGTTCAACCGAAGAATCTGGTCCATGGTGGATAATTTGTTTCTGAACCCTGCTTGATAGGGGCTTAGTATGGAATTTTCCTCCATCCAGTCCTGCAGACGGTCCAGTATCAGTCTTCCGAAGATCTTTTGCGGGACATCGATCAAACTGATCGGCCTGTAGTTGGCTGGGAGCAGAGGTGAACCCTTCTTGAAGATAGGGACAATCTCTGCGCCCAGCCAAGTACCAGGCACTGGCATCCCTCGCATGACTGCGTTAAATATGGCTAGGAGGTATGGGGCCCAAATTGCGGGTTGATGTTTAAAAAGATCACCCGGTAGCTTATCCAGCCCCGGGGCTTTCCCAGTTGCCAATTTGGATATGACATTACCGACCTCCCTCACCGTGAATTCAATAATGTCCGTTTGCCGTATTTGATCTAACTGCATCACCCCTGGGACTCCCTGCGGGTTGGCTGGTCCTGCTGCGTAGAGGGTGCGAAAGTGTTCTTCCCAAACACCTTCAGCTATGTTAGCCTCCACAGCTGCAGCTGGTTCTGCTCAGCCATTGTTTACAATGGACCAGAATCTTATTAGGTCTCTAGTTGCAAGGGCATTGGATGAGCCAGTTCAATTATCATGGTCCCATTCCTCTCTTGCGCACTTCATTATGCGCTTGTAATTAGCTCTCATAGTCTGAACTAGTGACTTGGTGGCCTTGTTCTTAATGGAACTAACTAGTGCGGCCTTAGCTCTTCTACAAGCAGAGTTGTACCAGTTAGGACTAATACCCTTCTGCGGCCGCTTAGCCGTAGAAGGGTAAAATACATCTGCCCAAATATTTATTAGCTGTTCATGTAAGGTTCCTACCCTACAAGAATTGTCATAGATGAATCCATCATTCAGTACAACACTAATTTCCTCTAGAATAGGAAGGATGAGAGCATAAAGCTCAGAGACTCGCTCTGCCCTTTCCACTATTTTCGCCCACTTTATTCTTCTCCTATCGTTGGTTACGATCATTCTCGAGTCAGGGGCGCCACTCACATCCAGTGTCTCCCTTGCAACACCAGGCATAGTTATTTTTAAGCTTAAGGCGTTGTGATCACTGTCATCCCGTGGAATTACAAAGAAGTCCCTTATTGTGGCCCTTGATCTAGTTTCCACAAATATATAGTCCAGCCGGGACTCATGGCCCTGCTTATTATAAGTATATTTTGGGGGTAGATCTGAAACAACCAGGCCATTGCATGCACTGATGGAGTGCTTGGATGTTAAAGACGTGATTTGTACCGCCAATGGTGTCCAAGGCCTGGAAAGCGAGGACTCCAGAGTGGGTATAGCCCAGCAAACATCCTCCTCAAGGAGCCCTCCATCTATGAGGCCTGCCAGCGGCTCGAATTTGCAATTCAGGTCGCCCCCAATCACAAACTGGGTGCCGCTGGGTATGGCACTTATAAATGAGGACAGTTCTTCCACTGTGTTGGACTCCGCGGGGGAACTCACTGGTCTAGAGTATACATTAGCCAGTGCGAGCTTAGAACCATTAGGCCATTCCAGGATCACACATTGTACATCATCGGATGATGTGTTCAGAGACTTGGAACCCACCCAGATTGCAAGGCCCCCTGAAGGGCGTCCCCTCCCACCCCATCTCGCTAGTACAGAATAGGCGGCATATCCAGTGCATGTCTTGTCCTCTCTGGCCCATGTGTCTTGAAAAAGTCACACATCATTTCCGTCTATAAATGCTCCCCACTCTGGGCAATCGATCTTATTGCTGAGGCCAGCCAGATTCCATGACAGTATTGATAGAATGTCAAGGCCATGAAGGTTGGGAGCACTCCTCCCTCCCCTGTTACACTCTCACATAGTGGGCTCCATAGTCTCCTGTGCCACATCGCAAGGAGATGGACTTCCCAGCATTGTGGACTGGAGAGTTAAAATACAAGGGGTGGTGTCTGTGCAATTTGGGGCTGCTTTGTTAGTGCTCACAACCAACCTTGTACTTTCCTTGGTTGTACAGCAATCCTCATCAAGGTTTGTTATAGAGGGCCCACTAGGTCTTGTCAACTTGAAGCGGACCGATGACTCGGCGCCCTCCCGTAACGAATGTGGGGGGAGTCAATCGACCATGTCCAAGGGGCTGAAACAATTACAGGTCAAGCAGGGGCCCGGGGGATAGAAATTGGCCTTCCCTGTCCCAGTCCCAATCCTCCCTCCCCTGGAACCCACCTTTGTCCAACCATCCTCCAACTCCCCTTCGAAACTCTGAGGGCCAGGCCGGTATAAAAAAGACAGAGGGAAAGACTGGCTAGGAGTATCAAGAACTCGATGGGGCCAAGAACATCTGTGCGCAACTGTTCTCGGATCTCGAAAATTTACCAGAACGCAATCCAATCCCCATTGATACTTTTAGTGATATTACCTATCCAGTGCACCCTTCGTACCATCATAATCTCACTGGAACATTGGGGAGGGAGAGGCCTATTCCTGCTCAACCAGGTAATGACCTTATTTTTCAATGATTGGAACGATTCCCAAGCCGAATCCTCCAACAGAGGTACCCCTGTTATTACGATGACAAAGGGGCCCGATTCTGGAGGTAAATTGATTGCCAGCTTATTATGCTGTCGGACAACCGAGCTAACTTTCCTCTGCATGGCAGGTGCAGAGTCGGTCTCTGTCCTGGTAATCTCTGCTAATGAATGTCTTGGGGCGATAGTAGTGGTGTTACTGTGTAGCGTTTGGGCTGTGTCTCCCACACTTCCTAGGGTATTAATGGTATCAGTATGGGTAGCCCCCTGTACTTCCTTTACACCATTTGCTCCCTCCCTCAACATCATTTTGACCCTATCCATACCTTCTCCAAACAGGGCAGTAGCTTTCTTAATACTAGACAGCCTTAGCTCTATCTGGGCTAGTCTGGCTACCAGGGGGTTAAACAAAGCTTTGCATACCATGCTTAGTTTAGTAAACATTGGATCTTCCTGTTGAGTAAAATAATTACCACTGTTTGGATCGACCATGCTGCGAGTATGTCTCCGGGTGTATTTGAGCCACTAGCTTGTTTAGCGATCTTAGCCTTACGGCCACCTGATTTGTGGGCAGTGCATTTCCTTTTAGGTATGGCCCCTCGCGCTGTACCCTTGGATCATTGCCAATCTGTGACCCCTGATTTGTGTTTACAGAATCAATAGCAACAATAGGTACGGGGTTAGGTTCCAGAATACTTCGGTCATTGCTGTTACTGTACTGCGAGAGCATCCCCCCCAAGTAGACTGCCCCCTCATTTACCACATCATCCAACATTTCAATGCAACTGCTAATTGTAGCCACACCCTTGACTGGTGACTTAGCATTCCTAATATGTCCCAGTGACGATCTTTTAGTGTTTAACAATTCTTGAGATAGGCGCCTTTCCAGAATAGAAATTTCATTAGATATAAGGGAGCTAGCTCTAGTGATATAGTTGTCCAAAGTTCCTGCTGTGTTGGTAATCGCAGGTGTGGTTTTACTGCTAAGTTCACGACCAGCCATCTTGTAGTAATGAAACCCCCAGTCAAGAGGAAATCTTTAACCTACAGATATTCTTGCGTCCCCCTCAATTGTGTATCCAAACCAAAGGGAATGGCCCGGTCCGGTCTCTGCCTGTCTCGAACGGGCTCAAACGGGCCCGGGCTTTGCCCGGCGCGCGTCCCGCGGAGCGCGATGCAGAGCCAGTGATATAGGGAGATGGCGGTGGGGGTGGGAAGAGGACGGAGCGTTGCCGCGCGGGCTGCCGGTCCTCGCAGTCCCGCCGGTACCAGATTAGCCCAAGAAAAGTCTCTCCAACTGAATAAACCTCCAAGCGAGGCGCTGCATTATGCTCCCAGGTGCGGTTGGGGGCGGGAAGAGGACGGAGCGTTGCTGCCGGGCTACCGGTCCTCGCAGACCCGCTAGTACCAGATTAGCCCAGGAAAAGTCTCTCCAACTGAATAAACCTCCGAGCGGCTCCCGCGAAGCGGGGGCCGTGAGGCGCTGCGGTTTAATGCTCCGAGGATAATTGTTTTCATGGCTCCTAATTTTTTCCTCTGTCAATGCATGCTGCATTGCACAACATACATTGAAAGAGGAAAATGCCTTTACTGATTGTTTTTTCTGCAGGAAGGTGTCCCTTCCTGCACAAAAACAATCTCCGCATGACACAGACATCTAACCACATTGCAAGGAGATGGACTTCCCAGCATTGTGGACTGGAGAGTTAAAATACAAGGGGGGGTGTCTGTGCAATTTGGGGCTGCTTTGTTAGTGCTCACAACCAACCTTGTACTTTCCTTGGTTGTACAGCAATCCTCATCAAGGTTCGTTATAGAGGGCCCACTAGGTCTTGTCAACTTGAAGCGGACCAATGACTCGGCGCCCTCCTGGAACGAATGTGGGGGGAGTCAATCAACCATGTCCAGGGGGCTGAAACGATTACAGGTCAAGCAGGGGCCCGGGGGATAGAAATTGGCCTTCCTTGTCCCAGTCCCAATCCTCCCTCCCCTGGAACCCACCTTTGTCCAACCATCCTCCAACTCCCCGTCAAAACTCTCAGGGCCAGGCCGGTAGAAAAAAGACAGAGGGAAAGACTGGATAGGAGTATCAAGAACTCGATGGGGCCAAGAACATATGTGCGCAACTGTTCTCGGATCTCAAAAAGTTACCAGAACGCAATCCCCATTGACACTTTTAGTGATATTACCTATCCAGTTCACCCTTCGTACCATCATAATCTCACTGGAACATTGGGGAGGGAGAGGCCTATTCCTGCTCAACCAGCTAATGACTTTATTTTTGAATGATTGGAAAGATTCCCGATCCGAATCCTCCAACACAGGTACCCCTGTTAATACGACGACAAAGGGGCCCGATTCTGGAGGTAAATTGATTGCCAGCTTATTATGCTGTCGGCCAACCGGGCTAACTTTCCTCTGCATGGCAGGTGCAGAGTCGGTCTCTGTCCTGGTAATCTCTGCTAATGAATGTCTTGGGGCGATAGTAGTGGTGTTACTGCGTAGCGTTTGGGCTGTGTCTCCCACACTTCCTAGGGTATTAATGGTATCAGTATGGGTACCCCCCTGTACTTCCTTTACACCATTTGCTCCCTCCCTCAACATCATTTTGACCCTATCCATACCATCTCCAACCAGGGCAGTAGCCTTCTCAATACTAGACAGCCTTAGCTCTATCTGGGCTAGTCTGGCTACCAGGGGGTCTAACAAAGCTTTGCATACCATGCTTAGTTTAGTAAACACTGGATCTTCCTGTTGAGTAAAAGAATTACCACTGTTTGGATCGACCATGCTGTGAGTAGGGCTTCTATCTCCGGGGGAATCTGAGCCACTAGCTTGTTTAGCGATCTTAGCCTTACGGCCACCTGATTTGTGGGTTGTGCATTTCCTTTTAGGTATGGCCCCCTCGCGCTGTCCCCTTGGATTGTTGCCAATCTGTGACCCCTGATTTGTGTTTACAGAATCAATAGCAACAATAGGTACGGGGTTAGGTTCCAGAATACTTCGGTCATTGCTGTTACTGCACTGCGAGAGCGTCCCCCCCAAGTAGACTGCCCCCTCATTTACCACATCATCCAACATTTCAATGCAACTGCTAATTGTAGCCACACCCTTGACTGGCGACTTAGCATTCCTATTTTTGTCCCAGTGACGATCTTTTAGTGTTTAACAATTCTTGAGATAGGCGCCTTTCCAGAATAGAAATTTCATTTGATATAAGGGAGCTAGCTCTAGTGATATAGTGGTCCCAAGTTCCTGCTGTGTTGGTAATCGCAGGTGTGGTTTTACTCCTAAGTTCACGACCAGCCATCTTGTAGTAATGAAACCCCCAGTCAAGAGAAAATCTTTAACTTACAGATCTTCTTGCGACCCCCTCAATTGTGTATCAAAACCAAAGGGAATGGCCCGGTCCGGTATCTGCCCGTCTCGAACGGGCTCAAACTGGCCCGCCCTTGGCCCGGGCTTTACCCGGCACGTGCCCACGCGCGTCCCACGGAGCGTGATGCAGAGCCAGTGATATAGGGAGATGGGGGTGGGGGCGGGAAGAGGACGGAGCGTTGCCGCACGGGCTGCCGGTCCTCGCAGTCCCGCCGCTACCAGATTAGCCCAAGAAAAGTCTCTCCAACTGAATAAACCTCCGAGCGGCACCCAAGCGCGGGCCGCGAGGCGCTGCTTTATGCCGCCAGGTGCGGTTGGGGCGGGAAGAGGACGGAGCGTTGCCGCACGGGCTGCCGGTCCTCGCAGTCCCGCCGCTCCAGATTAGCCCAAGAATAGTCTCTCCAACTGAATAAACCTCCGAGCGGCACCCAAGCGCGGGCCGCGAGGCGCTGCTTTATGCCCCCAGGTGCGGTTGGGGCGGGAACAGGACGGAGCGTTGCCGCGCGGGCTGCCGGTCCTCGCAGTCCCGCCGGTACCAGATTAGCCCAAGAAAAGTCTCTCCAAATAAATAAACCTCCGAGCGGCTCCCACGAAGCGGGGGCCGCGAGGCACTGCTTTATGCTCCCAGGTGCGGTGGGGGCGGGCTACCGGTCCTCGCAGTCCCGCAAGTACCAGATTAGCCCAAGAAAAGTCTCTCCAACTGAATAAACCTCCGAGCGGCTCCGCTTTATGCTCCGAGGATAATTATTTTCATCGCTCCTAATTGTTTCCTCTTTCAATGCATGCTGCATTCCACAGCATACATTGAAAGAGCTTGCAGTGTCACGCTTCAGTACTTCCTCATAAATCTTCACCTATAAATTCACCATCCACTGCTAATGCGTTCTTTTAGTCAATAATGCTGTATACATATAGTCAACCAAACTTTCACACATTACCTTGCAATTATAGTTCTTTCTTTAACCCGATAAGGTAGTTCTGATAAGAACTTTTTTTCTTCTTTTTTCTTTTGTATTTTTCAATTTTTTTTTTAACAATTTTGTATTTTTTCGGGTGTTTTTTCAAAAAATAAACAAAAAAATAACGAATAAAACTGGAAACTTATGGAATTACTTATCATTTCAAAAACAAAAAAACTAAGAAATTAACAACGATGGTTGCAAAGCGCAGCACAAACTGCATCCACCGACTGCTCACAGAAGCATATATATTTCTTACACTTTACGTAGTGTTGCTCGAGAAAGGCAAATTCTGGCTTAATGTCCATTGCAGGTGTTCCTGAGGATGCTCCAGACGTGCTTGCCACAGCAGGTGAGGGGATCAAAGCAGCTCACCTCATTACCTCCCGAGCAAGATTCATAGGATGTGTGGTCCGGAGATGCTTATACATAGAAGCAGTGCCACAAGAGTATTTTTTTTCACTGCCTCTTGACAGGACTCGGTCACAAATTTTACACGTCACCTTTCTTGCATTTACTTTCTCTCTCCAGGTGGAAAAGTGAAGAATTTCCACAGAACAGATTCCCGCCTTTGTGGACGTGGTGCCTCCTGCAAGAATTCTTCTTCAGAAGATACTTCCTCCTGCTGCTGCTGCTATCCAGATGCTATTTTGTTTGATATTTTTTTAAAAACATTAAAAAAATACAAGCAAAAAGGGTTCTTGTAGGAAAAGAGATGTCTCTCTAAAGATGCTCCAACAACGAATGATTGAAGTGGGTGGGGTCCTTCAATAGTTACAGTGGAAAATGTTATGAACCAATGAAATCTTTTTTTTTTTGATGTCACACGGGATCCGCACACTCTGCACTCACGAAGCACGCACCCGAAGCGACTTTGCGAAAATATATTTAAAAATAATATAAGTTTATTATAAGTACAAATATATTATTTTTATGAATATCTTAGATAATCTCTTGCTCTATATGTATATTAAAGACACATACATATCATTTTAGAACATAAAAAGAAATTTACGGGAGCCGTGCACCCAGTGCGCCCCAGCACGTATATGACGTCATGCGGGACCCACCACAGCGCAAGCATCGTGTACCGTAATGCGCATGTGTTGCAAATGTGCGGGAGCAGAAGTCGCGTACTGGTCACATAACAATCGCGCACATCAGGTAATATTAAAGGTATATGATGTAACTGAAAAACACACAGCCGTCGCACACCGTACGTGGATCCTTCACGACTTTTCTAAAATGGCGACTAGAATCCGCGCACCCACCGTGATGTGTACACTTTGGGCGTGCGACTCCGATATAATGTTATTTAATGAATAAAATATTTATAAATAAACAGTTAAAAAACTGAAGAAAATCAGTACATAAAAATAGGTATAACTACTATCACACTTAAAAATTAGCATTTAAAAAACCTTTGAAATTCACTGATAAAACTATAGGTTTCAGAGACGTTATAGTTTGAAGTTAGCATTTAAAACAACTTTGAAATTCACCAAAAAAACATAGGTTCCAGAGACGTTATAGTTAGAAATTAGCATTTAAAAAAAACTTTGAAATTCAATGAAAAAACATAGGTTTCAGGGGTGTTAAAGTTAGCTGGACATTTCACTCATACAAAACCATAGAAATTCCTCCGTTATTGTTAGTTCTGCTAACTATAACTCGCGCACCCGCAATGCACTGCTGATGATGTCACATATTACATCATTCATGACATGGTCAGTGATATCACTGATGACATCACTGATTACAACATTCACGTGACAATTTGATACACTTCATCATGCACTAGTATAACCTTTAATCACTCACTGTGAAATACAGAGTATCATATTTAAAACCATTTACACACAAATACCAGTTACTACATACCCACTCACTGATTCCTAAGTCTACACATACAACTACCCATTCAACAACAGAATCACTTACACATGTAGCCACTAATTAACAGAACACTATCAAATGCACTTATACACATATATAGACATTGACACATCAGCAGTCATCTTAGTCGGTTATGCAGTCATCCTACTCACGCATGAAAAAAATTAATCACACTTACATTTACTCACTTACACAAGTATACACACAACACCTCATTTATTCAAACACATAGTAACTCATAGTTAATATGTTAAAAAAGCACCATTACAATTACACACTCATTCATATAGTTACTCTCACAATCACTGACTCTTACATATACTTATTTATATACACAAACTCTCACATACAATGCCTTTTATTTTTTTACTTTGTTGAAGATGTACAACTAAAACATATATTTGCTTACCAACACACAAATAAATACACTCAGTCACCCAAACAACTGTTTCCACATGTACTCTTAAACCTATACATCTAGTCAATCAACCATTCACACATCTATGCATAGAGTTACACACGCCACATCCAACCACACACAAACTCAGTGTCCTATTCAAATACTCACCCAACTAATCAATAACTAATATACACACTCATGTAGTTAGTGACCAACTGATGCAGCATGTTATACAACAATGGAGATAGTGATGCACACATTCACATAGTTTAGTTACTAATCCATGTATTAAGTTTGACACTTTTAATTACTCACTTAAACAGACAGTCAGACAGCTACTAAATCCTCCATCCATCTCAAATGAGATCACTGATTACATCACTGATAACATCATCCAGTGAATGTGATTTGGTCCGATATTTAAATATGTATTATATATATAGCAATCTGCATTGAAGAATGAGTGGATGTATAAGTGTCTGGATGGAGGATTTAGTAGCAGTGTGATTGACTGTTTAAGTGACTAATTTAAAGTGTCTCACTAAATATATGGGTTAGTGATTTTACTGTTTTACTGTGTGAATATTTGTATTACTTTGTCTCTTGTTGTGTAAAATAGTGCATAAGTTGGTGACTAGCTATGTGGAACTGTATATTAGTTTTCAATTAGTTAAGTGAGTATTTGTATGGGAGGGTAAATGTGTGTGTGGTTGAAGGAGGTGTGTGACTGTACAAAGATGTGTACATATTTATTTTAGTAGGTATATGATGTTAAGACTGCATGTGGAAACAGTTGTTGGAGTGAGTGAATCTCTTTATAGGTGAGTAAATATATTTGTCAATGATACACGTCCAACAATGTTAAAATATAAAAGGCACTGCATGTGACAGTTGGTGTATATAAATAAGTATATATAAGAAACAGTGGTTGACTTAATAACTGTATGAAAAACTGTATACTTATAATAGTGATTTTACAGCACACAAAGTATGAGTTACTTTCTATAGCAATAAATAAAGTTATGTTTGTATAAATGTGTAGCTGAGTAAATGTATGTATGATCAATTGTTTGTACCAAACAATAACACCAGTGCACATCACAAATAGTCTCTTTCATCCATGTGCTATTAGCACGCACAGGCACGACTTCTTAATCCAAAGGAATCACGTAGTGTAGACAAATTCCAGATTTTATTTCTTTTAAAACAGGGTTCTTCACAGCTGATGCGCGTTTCGCCCCCTATGGGCTTTCTCAAGGCTGCAAGTCATACATAAAAGAATAAATTACAGTCTATTTTCCCAAAATATTGTTTTAAATACATATTTGTTTATGATTATTCCATCCATCTTAATAGATGTTAAAATCACCTCATACCATCCTGTGTAAAACCGTCTGTGACACAACCACCAATGATTGCTTTATATACACCATCATGCTTATTATCATGCCTCGTTTATCACAGACAATATTTGTGCTGCAGCACATGAAGCACGAGAGTGCAGAAAGAACAGCCACCACGCGAGACCACCGACACAAGGACCATGCAAGTGACATAGCTCCATCAATATATACCCGACACCGTCACAAAAAAGAAAGAAAAAGAAAAGAAAAAAGCACGGGGATAAGCCCTCATTAAAAAAACTGACCACAACTCCAAAAATCATATACATGTGCTCAGTGTCAAACCCTGTGTACTCAAACGCACATCTACAGAAAAAGAGGGGCTCACCACAAATCCAATTTGTACAGTCCTCTATCTACCGATTCTTATGTAGTTCAGAATCCCTATGGGAACAAATAGCAATGTTGTAATGAATGAGCAATACTCTTTTAATTCCATTTGTAGCGTTTCCAACGCATAGACGAAATATCACATTTGGCCCATGTCTCAAGATCTTACCTTAGAGAATAATTCGCCCAATGTATATTCCAATCTAGTAGCACACTATCAGAGGTTACAGTCGTCCTCATTCATTGTAAATGTGGAGCCATGATAAGTTCCAGCTGTGATAAAAGCAAAGTCATTGTGTCAGCCCGAAATTCAGTATATAAATCGTCCCATGAGAACCCCCAAGATGCCCAGTTTACTGTTGCTTCCATTATATACTCAGTGTTAATTATTTTCTCACCCTCACATATCTACATCTTTGATGAGAGCTCCCAGCAATGTATTTATGTCCAATAACAAAATACCATCATCTGCCGCTATTTATCCAAGTTGTTATAGACGCTCCCTCTATGTCCACAACGCACTTCCCCACTGAGTTATCAAAGAAACTAATTTTGGTAAGACACCGGAGGTTATGTTTCGCCTCCTTTTAACAAAATCTTTATATTCCACTTAATTGTCAAGTATATCTTCCTGTTTAAACTCCTCATGTGCCGATATGCTCATCTCTTCACAGTTCTTGTATGCGAGTCATGTTTTATGTGATTACTAGCTCCCGATACTGGCTTTGGTAATCACAATAGTACTCGAGGTCTGTGCTGTAAAACGAGGCTCTTAATGTTGCACCAAAACACATTCCTATTCGTATGCACACTATACTGTTTTAAGCTTGAGCACATAAGTTCTCCCTTGCCCCGCAAACTATAATTGTCTTGTCGCTCATATTTCACTCACCATAAAGCCCAAAGCATGTCTCTGACCGATATATGAACGTGACCAGGTTTAAGCTTAGCCCTCTCCGTCGCGCATATTTATCAATAGTTACTTCCTGCAGTGGAGCGCGAAGAAGGACTATTCTCAAACCCAATGCCGAAAAGATTAAATATACCGCTGCCATTTTAGGCTGGCTTAGACAAACATGTAATTATCTCCTACAATTGCAAACCCATGCACTTTTAATTCCGCCCAGATCCAATATCATTAAGGGGTAGCGTTCATTTTCAGAGTGGCTAATACAACTTATAGTGGCATGTTGTTGTCTTACATCTCATAGTACACTGGAGCATGGCACAATATATCGGCACCCACACCCGGTGGCTGTCCCATCTACCAAGCATATCCTATACCGGACGTAAACAGGTCAATTGTTTGCAAAAGTGAGTAGGATGACTGTATAAGTGAGTAGGATATGTGCTGCTGTGTAATGTTGATATAGGTGTATAAGTATATTTAATATTGGTCTGTTGATCTTTGTCAGATTGTATGAGTGTATGTATACGTAAGTGTTTACATGTGTGTGCAGATGTACAAATCAGTGAGTGTGTTTTTAGAAACTTGTGTTGTTGGTGTGTGAGTGGTTTCAAAAATGGCAGTTTATATTTTATAGTGAGTGATGAAAGGTTATACTAGTGTATGATGAGGTATATCTCATTGTCACTGGGATGATT
This sequence comes from Lissotriton helveticus, assembly GCF_964261635.1. Classification (NCBI taxonomy): domain Eukaryota; kingdom Metazoa; phylum Chordata; class Amphibia; order Caudata; family Salamandridae; genus Lissotriton; species Lissotriton helveticus. The sequence continues at coordinate 936,067,098 of NC_136063.1, read as the reverse complement.
TTATCAGTGATGTCATCAGTGATGTCATTTGAGATGTCATCAGTAATGTCACTGACCATGTCATGAATGATGTAATATGTGACATCATCAGCAGTGGATTGGGGGCGCGTGAGTTATAGTTAGTACAACTAACTATAGCAGAGGAATTTCAATGGTTTTGTATGAGTAAAATGTCCAGCTAACTATAACACCCCTAAAACCTATCGTTTGTTCAGTGAATTTCTTTTTTTTTTTTTAGTTTTTTTATTTGCCAACGTGCACAAAAAGTACAGATAACTTCCATTGAATCGCCCGCCCTCCCCTCCCCCCACCCCTCAATGAGAAAAAAACTACGTATAGGTTTTAAAGGAAAGAAGGCACCGCAGGACAGAATGCACGGGGAGAAAAGAACGTGAGTTAAGCAAAGATAAAAGAGTCTGAAGAAAGAAAAAGAGGAAAGAATACACTCGAGACCCAGGAGACAGCTGAAAAGAAGAGGGAAAAAAAAACAAGAAAGAAAAATTATGGTAATTATACTGACTGTGCCAGCCAGGAGGTCAGATTTTCCCACACCTCGAGACCCTTTTTCTGGCCTTTTCGGCCCTTCCTGGGGTAAACAGCAATCTCTAGGTGGTAGGTAGCGATAAATCTGGCTAGCCATTGGGAGAATGAGGGGGGGCTCGGGGTCGAGCCAGGCAGAGGCCACACATAATCTCCAGACTGTCATCGCAATAAAAATTAGACCATCTCTTTTCAGCCGTGAGGTCTCGGTCTGTGTACCTAGCATGATGATAGTAGGATTTAATGTGATAGGCTGAGAAGTAACTTCCTTTAGAAATTCCTATATGCTGTTTAGCGTACTGGTGAGCTTAAAGCATGTGGAGAAAATATGAATGGAGTTAGCCCATATTCCGAGCTTCTAGGGCAAAGAGTGCCTAGGCCAGTTCCCCACTTCGCAATCTTGCTACGAGTAAAATACAGAAAGAATATAGTTTTGAAATGCTGTGCCTGTAGTTTAGCTGAGATTAAAATGTTCTATGACAAAGCAAGTGAGTTAAAGAAAGTGCTATTAGGAGAAGTGAGTTTGTTGTGCCATTTGTTAGCTATGTTCTGTAGACCGTCAGGGGTCTCTCTGTTTAAAATGTTGTATAACAAGCCAATTTGAGGGGTTGATGGTTTACATAAAGTGTTAAGTAGGTCAGTTTCCCTGAACCTTGAGGCCCCCCCTGCCTTCCTAGACAGAAAATCAAAGACGGAAAGATATTTAAAGGCATCTTAATTTTTAAGATTATATTTGGCCGATAATTCAGAAAAGGGAACTACCCCTTCACCTTGATGAGGTCTCCTAATTTCAATATCCCAGCCTTATGCCAGTCTGAAAAATAAGCCCTGCCAAAGATGGCAGGCAGGCTGTCATTATTCAGCGTGGGTGTATAGTAATTAAATCTGCCCAGCCCAAAAATTCTGCGGATACTGCGAAAGGTTTTAAAAGAGTTCAGTAGTGTCTTAAATCTCACCCGTTTGTAGTATCCGTAGGTGGTTTCCCGAAGTAGACAACTCCAGGATTGTTCGCCCAATATTAGCTGAAAGGGCGAAGAGAGCCCTGGTGTATAAAGGAGTGGAGCTTATTTTAACAGTTCTGAGCTGTACTGTAGAACCGACGCCCAGTAGTAAAGAGTGTCATTGGGGAAAGACCAACCCCCTCGATCTTTTGGTAAACATGATTGCCTTAATGCCCTCCTGGGTTGGGAATATGACCAGATGAACTGTGTAAATATTTGTTGGAATTTTTGCAGGTTTGATTTACTAAATTCCAAATGTATTGTTCAAAAGAAATATAAGAGTTTGGGAAATATGTCATCTTTATGATGTTACATCTGCCAACCAGGGTTAGGTGTAAGTTGTTAATTTCAGGGCCTTCCTAGTGTGTGTGGCCAATGGGGCTAAATTGTCTGTGATAATCTCGTCTAGGTTTGAGGAGATCGAAACTCCTAAATATTTGGCCTTAGAAACCACCCTATAATCAGTCCAAGATATTTGGCTATTTGTTATTATTTGAGTTTTGTTCTGGTTCAGGGCATAGCCAGAGAGCCTCCCGAACTTTTGCGCTTCATTTTCAAGAGCCGTTATAGCGTTTGCGGGATCAGGCCATTGGTTTTACGTAGAGAGCTTGTACCGCCTGTATGATCTTTGGCCCAAAGCCCATTCTACTCATGACTGCCCACAGAAATGGCCAGGAGACCTGATCAAAGGCTTTCTCAGCGTCCAAGAGTGTAAGTGACATCGGGTCTCTGGCGGCCTTTTTCTCTACTCCACACCACACCCTTGTCAGGTTAGACTACTTCTTTCCCTCATCTTCAATGATTAACAACGGCACTATTGAGATTGCCCCACGCTTTATGTCTGACCACAATCCCCTCATTATTAACATCAGAGGATTGGGGAAACCTAGAGAGGCTTCCTCCTGGAACTTTGAAAAAGCTTTGATACAGGACCCATTATATAAAACACATATGCAAGACTGGCTACAGGAGTTTTTAGACTTTAACATTAGCTCCGCCTCCCTTATGACAGTTTGGGACCCGCTTAAAGCTGGGATTAGGGGCGAGACCCTTGGATTTTCTATGCGCAAAAATAAAAAAGAGAAGATGTTGTTAAGTAACTTGCAGGGGAATCTAAAGATAGCTGAAACTAAACTAACTCATTGTATTCAAGCAGGGCAAGACATTGAGACAGTCCAGAAGGAGGTAGTGCTGGCCAGAGCCGAAATTGGGGCAATTTTTGCTGAGAAGACCGCTGCAAAATGGACTAGCTTCCGGGAGAAAAACTATGAGTGCAGCAATAGTATTGGGCATCACTTGGCTGTCAGGACCAGGCAACAGGTTTCCTGCAACGAGATACATACAATTAAACTCCCATCAGGAAATTAGACGTATGACACTGATCTCATACGAAAGGGATTCCAGGATTTCTACTCCAAACTTTACATCGAGGAGAACTCTGGTCCACATGACCTAATCTCATGCAAGACTAACAGCTATCTTAGCGAAATTGATCTTAGATCTCTGTCCTCAGATAATCACTGGACTTAATCCCTACATGGGAGGAGATACTGGAATCCCTAAACACCCTCCCTGATGGGAAAGCTACTGGGCAGGACGGCATCCCAGTAGAGTTTTATAAGTCCTGTGCCCCACAAATTAAAATAATCTTTACAGAAGTAGTGACCTCTATATTCAACGGGGCGCCACCCCCGGCATCCTGGTCCATGGCTAGAATAGCTATTTAAAAAAAAAAAAAGGATAAATCCACACTAGAAATGAGCTCCTACTGACCTATTACACTCATCAATTGTGATTCAAAATTTTTCTCCAAAGTATTAGCTAATAGAATCTCTTCAGTGGTTGAATCCTTGGTCTCAGAGTGGCAGCACGGGTTCATCCCGAAGAAAGGAACAACCGAGCATGTTAGACGAGCTATCACTCTTTTTGACGCCTTTTCAGTGAATTTCTAAGGTTTTTTAAATGCTAATCCCTAACTATAACATGTCTGAAACCTATGGTTTTTTCTGTGAATTACAAAGGTTTTTAAATGAAAATTCCTAACTATAACAGGTCTCAAACCTATGTTTTTTTCAGTGAATTTCAAAAGTTTTTTCCAATGATAATTTTAAAATATATGTATTGTTCTATTTTTTTCATATTCTTTTACTACATTTTTTTAATCTATTTATTTTAATATATCTTATTTTTTAAATTACATTACACATATTTATTAAAAATATATATTTTTTAAAATAAAAATATATATTTTTTATTTATTTTATATTCTTTTGAATATATTTATATTATTTTCTTTATTGTTTTTTTTCTTTTTTTTATAGTCGCGCACTCAAAGCGCACCCTTCTCAATCACTGCGTGGAACCTATCTGCCATTTTAGGATTGTTGTGTAGGATCCGCGTAGGGTGTGCGACGGGTATGAGTTTCCCTACGCAATCGCTATGCGACTGGTACTCCATTGTGGCGTATACGTGACATGTACAAATTACGCTACGCGATGGTCGCGCGGTTGCGCTGGACTTCATATGCATGTTGGATGCGGTGTGTGCGCAACTTCCGCAAACATTTTTAATGTCTAAAAACATATATATATATATATATTTAATATATATATATTAAGGCAAGACATTATCTGAGCTAATAATAAAACTAATATTATTTTACTTTTAATAAAGTTACATTATTCTTAAATGCAATTTTGCAAAGTCGCGCTGGGTGTGAGCTGGGTGTGAGCTGCGTGTGCGCACCCTAAGCAGACCCCATGTGACCAGAACAAAAGAGATTTGATTGGTTCATAATACTTCCTATTCTAACTATTGAAGAACCCCACCCCTTTCAATCACTCTTCTTAGACCTTCCTGGAGTGAAGACCTGTCTTCAGAAGAACATTAGATTTTTTTGCTTTGGAGACCTCAAATTGGTTTTTGGACAGAAACATGGCTCCACCTGTAGTAGAATCTTCAGATTCTGAACATTCTGGGGCAGAAGAATTTGTTCCAGAACCTCCCCCTCCAGAAAAATGTACCTCCATTGTTTGGAAATGTTTTACTTTCCCGGCGGGGCAATAAAAAGTAAATGCCACGAAGGTTACGTGCAAAATCTGCAAGGCGGTGGTCTCCAGAGGAGACCCAAACAAGAGGTACTCATGTGGGACTGCTAGCATAAGAAAACACCTGCAGTCACTGCATCCAGTAAACTTTTTACGTGAGGAATGCATAAGACTGCATGCAAATGTTCCTGCACCACCAGCTGGACCTAGCACTCATGGGGCATCGCCATCTACATCAGAACCAGATATACGTCCCCAATTTAGAAAAGTGAAGATGCATTGCATGCAATGCAATTGTTTAATTTGTTACGGGAGCAGTCAGTGGACCTTGTTTGTCGTGCCATCGATAGCCATTGATGCTAGTTTCTTTTTTTTTTTCCTCAAAGTTTTTGGTTTTGTTCGTCATGTTGACTTTTTATTCCTGTTAAAAAAACACAAAAAAATTAAAAAATCATTAAAAAATAAAAAAAACTATATAAAACCAAAAAAAGAAAAAACATGTTATTTTCAGAACTACTCTGGTTAAGAAAAGAGCTAAATGTGTATGCTAGTGTGTGAAAGTTTACATGAATAAATATCTAGTGGATCATTGACTGAAAGAATGCATTTGTGGTGTATGGTGAATGTATAAGTGCAGAACTATAAGTAAGTGCTGCAGCATGACACTGTAAAGTGTTTAGCTACAGTTTGCTGTGGTACTTCTGAAGTACAGGGATGTAACATATGTACATAGATATGTAGCAAGTCTGTACTTACCTCGGCACTGCTGCTTAAACTGCAGCCATGTGGTGACACAGGCACCCTTGCTCCATGGTGCAAGGATAGCTGTGTCGTATGGAGTTTGTTTTTGTGCAAAAAGATACACCTTTCTGCACAAAAACAATTTGTGAAAGCATTTTTCTTCTTCAATGTATACTGTACATTTAGCATACATTCAAAGAGAAAAAATGAGGAGAAATTAAAATAATTTTCCTTGTTGTGCCATGCTACACCAATTGCAGGACGCTGCAGCATTCACACACATGTCCAGATTTATGATTTATGATAAATCTGGATAGGTGACTTGTTCTATAAGTGTTCTGTGCTAACATGCACAGCAACACTGATAGAATGCCCTTTCAATGCAAAGTGGTATGTATAATAAGGTTGTCTTTCCATGGAGAAGAAAAGATACACAGACTGCCTTTTCCTCTCTTTGTGAATATGAAACAGTGTATTGCGCTATAAGTATGATGTACATGCATAGTATATAACAAAATTAATTTGTACTAGGGTTAATGGCTAGACCAATTCTTATTATATGAGTAATAAGTAAAACAATTTTAGTACTACAAACAGAGAACAAGATAAATTTATAAGCACTTACATTTTGGCCAACTTATAGGACCTGTTTATAGATTACTGAAGGGAAGGGATGGGGCCTGATGTGACAAGTGCAAACACACTCAGTGATGTGTTTTAAGTTAAGGAATTTTGTCTCTTTTAATCCTGAAATTCCTTGGGCCCTACTAGTCCACCATATCTCTCTATTGAATACCATACCATGTGTGTTGCAGAGAGGTGCTTTGAAACAGTGTCCTATTTGATACCTGTCTGTAATGTAATTCTCTGGCACATATCTATTCCATCCTTCTCCCCTTTTTTCACCTGTGTGCAAATACACACCATTGTGCATTTTAAGACTTACTTAAATTTACCTCAACAGGAATACACCTAAAAAACGCTACACATTTTATTCAGTTGTTTTTTATAATCTAAATTGTGGTAAATTTCATATTTTAGAATTAGGATCTGTGAAAGAAAAGAAAAAATAGTTATAACATATAATAATATATTTTTAACAGCACAGCATAATATTAACATTTTACATACTATTTTCTTTGCCTTTTGTGCTGTTCTCAGAATATATTGAATTTCACTAGAAACAGTGATTTCAATCGTACTCATCACATAACAGCGGGCAAAAAAAAACAATCAATAAGATTGTTTAAAAAAAAACAAGAATCCATTCTCAATAAAGCACCATAAAATACAAATCACACACATATAAAATGTTTACTGCTAAGATAATTTTATAACTTACATTTATAAACACTGTAAATGTTGTCGCTTAAAACTATACACCGAGACAATCTGCATGAAAAAGTCCACAATTCAAACATATACCTTTCCTTGAGGCCAAATGGTATTATTGCAATCCTTTTCATTTAAATGGTCCAATAGTAATCCTATTAAATCATAATAATAAATTTCTCAGAGGCTGAATTATCTTCCTAAAACTTTGGCTTTAAAAATATTAGGTAGGAATTTGGTAGTTCGCTAGGCAAATGTTGTTTGAAAACTAATTGTGCATCACACAAAGGGGTCGATTCCAATTCGGGTAACAAATCCGTACGATGATTGGTATTCGTAGCCATTTCCGTACGAATTGTTCGAATCCGTCCGAATCGCGTAGTACGATCCGTTGAGAGAAAATACGTCCAAATCATTGTGAACCGTACAAAAAGGAAGGTTCAATCCGTACGACATCGACCCGTACAGTGAACCGTACGATTCGTAAAAATGCTGTATGACCCGCCAAGTAAGATCCGGACCGGGGAATGAGTACGCGATTCATAAGGTAATTGTCACGTATGAGAAATTCGTACGGAGGGCAACATTTTCACATACGCACAGTACCCCTGAAATCCAGGGGTGCACGCATGGTACACCTACGACCTTGGGGTATACGAACCTTACCCCTATGGTCCATACACCTACGGACATGGGGTGTATGCACAGGGACATATGCACCGTACCCCTGAAATCCAGGGGTATACGCACCGTACCCCGATGCACTGTAGCCCTCAATCATGGGGTGTATGCACCGTACCCGGGGGGTCAGTTTCATACGCATTTTGAGGCGAAATCTGCTTTTACGGACGTTTTAAGCTCCCGTAGAAAAAGAGTCGTACGGAGTGTTGTCGATACGATTCGTACTTGCTGGGTTAGAAAATGCAGCTTCGATTTGTACGGACATCGCGTACTGCGCGTTCCGAATGTGATTCGTATGGATTAGTGAGTTATATGGTCTTCGGTACGATTCATATGGAGAACTGCTTTGGGTACACATCGTTCTACATCGTACGTATGGGTACGGTTCTGCCTATGATTCATATGGGAAAAAAGCTCCGTACGGCAATTCGAAGGGCATTTTACCAAATCGGAATCGGCCCCAAAGTGTTCAGCCTTTTTCACATTTTAGAAAGGCAGTGTAATGTCCAGATGTTGTGGAAGGGCCATCATGGAAAATTATTGCTACTACTACAAAAGTCCTTCCTGATATTGATAGTTGAGTTGCTACCAATTTTTTTTATTAAAGTGTCAAATTTTCTCCCATCAGTTGTACGTTGCATCATTAAAATTATATATTGTCCATATCTTTGTATAAATAATGTTGATAACATTTCTGATTTGCATTGGCTACACTCCATGTTTTGATTTGCTGTTTTAACTAGTTTATTGAAAGACACTGATTTACAGTTTGGTAATGTCAAATATATAAGTCTTTCAGTGTCTATGTTAGTGCTACATGTATACATACAATTTTCACAATTATGTTCCCATTTATAACACAGGCCAAAAAGCTTTTTAATTTCTATGCCTTCATTTTCCAATACAGTAAGCATATACATTAGAAATTCCTGAGCATCTTTTTGGATATTCTGCATAAACTGTACAGAACCAGAACATACATCCAAAAGATTACGAACATCACAAACACTTTGTATTTTACTTGTATCAGTTCTCAATTTTTCATAAATGGAATGCAACAAGGAACAAAATGTTTTTTCCCGATTCTCCATAATTTGCTGTTGCAAATCTTCAAGATAAAAACAACATTGACCACTACATCAGCATGGCAGTTGACACCTAAACTATTTTCAAACTGATAACCAACAATCTCTTCAACAGTGTCCTTTTCCTGTTTGCTTGCAATCACAACATTATCTTGTTTTTCTTCCTTCTCTATACCTTCACTACAGATAATCTCATACCTTCTTTTCAACCTACTACACGCTTTTCAAATACAGGATATTGACTTAAATTGGGAGCATACGCTCTTCTTAACTTATTATACTCTTTTACACAGTTTGCAGCTGCATTGACCTTTGTGTCATCAAAATCAATTAAAAACAAACCAGATAAAGATCTAACTCGCGACAAAGCAACATATGCCATACCCTCTACACAGTACTTCCAATGTACACCAAAGCACTGTATACGCTTAAACCTTGAGATTTATGAATAGTCACTGCATATGTCAGAGAAACTGGAAACTGTTTTCTACGGACATATAAATCTTTAACAAGCAAAAAACGAACTGAACAACAACCAATTTGTTTCACTTCTTCAATCTGATCAAATTAATTTTTTAAAATTCAATACCATCTTTATTGGGATAATTAACAAAATCCACAACTTTGCCCATTGCTCCATTAACTAAACCTTTTTCTACATCCAAAATATGCCTTAAAATTACCCGAGGGTTTCTACATGCATATAGATTCTTTTCTAAACCAGCAGTTTTAGAAATAGATTGTTCTAAAGAATCCAATTTTGTTTTCAGTTTTTCTGTCAAAATAATAGTGATTCCTTCATGCTCTATTTTATCGATGGCTTCCATTTTCATTATTTCTTCAATTTTCCAGCTTCAAAAGTTGTTCATTGAATATAGAACACTCATGCAGTGTTGGCATTAAGCAGATTACAGATTTGTTTTCTGCAATTTTCATGTATATTTTCTCAGGAACTATATTTTCATTTGGAAACAAATTGGAAAGTAACCCACTCTGCAAAGCTTGTTTGCCATGTCCTGTCAGTAGTCCAATTCTTATATCTTGAAGGATAGTTCCATAATCAACATCATTTGCCTGTCGCATATTTGTAATGAGTTCTTTGTATTCAAAATATGACCTAATGTTAACATTTCCAACACTACCCAGAGACTTTCTGGTGTCTTCATGCGCAAGTGTTTTAAATACTGGTTGTCCTTTTATGGGAGTAAGTTGCAATAGATCTCCTAAAACTATGGCATGTTTTCCTCTAAATAACACGTCATACTCTGTTTTAAGAATTTGCTGCATTCTTAAATGCACAAAAGCAAGCATTACATGTGAGACCATGCTTACCTCATCAATGATCAGAAGTTTCATTTTCTTCAGCACTCTTGAAACTTCACAACAAGCTTCTCCAGATAGCTTGAGATATTCCAATTTGTTTTCATGCTGCACACGTAGCATTAGTAACCAATGTAATGTAATTCCTTTAATGTTGTGTGCTGCCAACCCAGTTGGAGCAGTTACAACACAAGACAAATGTGACTCAGTTATTTTCTGTAGATAACTGGTGATTACTTTAATTAAGAAACTTTTCCTGTTCTAGCTGGTCCACTCACATACATTCAGATAGGTTGAAATGATGTGAATGTGCATTCTTTCTTTTCATGAAGAAACCATGGTCAATCTGTTGTCTCACTTGCTGATATATTTGATTCTGTTCAACGTTTAGTTGTTCTTCCAAGTTTGCTAAGTCTGTTACATCTTCTTGAGCTTGATGCATTGCTGTTTCCACCTCATTCATGGCGATTGCTGCTTCATTTTCAACAATTGGTTGTCCCAGTGGATCTTGACTCAGTGCTCCAGAACTTTGTCTGTCTTGAGAACTGTCTCTAGCAGTCTTAGCTGCAATTGTAGCTTCTTGATCAATTTCATCGTTCAACATTTTCACATAATTTGCAAAAACAGTGCATTGTACGGTATCTTTACAAGCATTGAAGGAATCTTCATAGCTCTGGAATTCTCCAGGTAATTCTAATTCTGAACGCCACAGTTTGAACAGTTGCAAAAGAGCTAAATAGTAAAATCCCCTTTTATCAGCAGTGTTTCAACTCAGCTTCCTGTGATTAATCAAATTTCCTTTCGTTTGTTTCATCAAACATCCTTCAGAACCAATCACTCCATATTTTCTATCATTGATGTTCTCTGTAGTATTCAGTTTAAAAGTGTAGTGTTGAGGCACTTCATAGAGACACAAGTTCTCAAGATGATGACTTCTGTTTGGGTAATACGTATCCAACATATTCGTTTTCAAAATATCTGTACTTTCTGGATCTTTTTCTGCTAAATATTCAATTTCTTGTACAGATTTCAGTACCCGATTTTGCATTGCTGCAAGACCTAGACTCACCCATATTATTCTTCTAGATTTGGAGTATAGACTTGCAGATGATAACCGATCTGAGCATTCGGTTTCTTGATAGGATAACATCTTCAAACTGAAACTGTATAATTTCTTACTTAGAGTCTTCTCGTGAGAAATCTCTTCCCACATTTCTTTCAATTGTCTTTTCTGATTTTGTAATGTAGGATGTTATATATCGAGCAACAGCAATGGAATTGTCCGCAACATACTGAATATCCATGTTAGCATTCCACATGGATAAAATAACTGGATTGTAGTCATTTATGTATTTTGACTCTTCGCTTCTTCTTAAATTGTAAGTGTTTTTTGGAGACTTTCTTGTGATGGTATGTCGCATAGCTGACATAAAACTGTTCACTCTTCCTTTGGATATTACAGGATGTGGTAATGCAAAATGGCATTTGGTATAGAACTTATCCTTAGACTTGTACTTTTGTCAACAGTATTTTCCACATCGATGGCTTTGGAATCATAAGACTTGTTGTCTTAAGTTGTTTTCTTCTGTACTTTTGGGTACAGCACATGTTGCGTATTCTTTAATAAAAGCAAAACAGTATCATACGCATCTGTCCTGAATTTGAGAGCATCCTTGATTCATAACAGCATATATCTGAGGAGCACCTCTTGCTTGACACTCCTTTCTCCAAAAGAAATCCACAACTTCTCTAAGAGGAGGATTTTTTTATTGCAGATAAAAGACATCATAGCTTCAAATCTATGATTAAAATACCTGCATACATTAACAGGATCCAAACAGGATCCAAAGAGCACAATTCTCCGGGTGTCTTGTATTCAATATTTTTTATATTGGAATTTGCCTCTCGAAGAAATTCAAGTAAATCATCCCAAGCGTACTCAGCACAGCTTAGGGTAAGAAACCATGTAGGGGTTCCTAAGTTCCTTAGCATACATTTAAGTTCTCCATGATGACGGTACCAATATTCATTAGTGCCAATCTGACATGCCATCAGATTAATCAGGTGAGATTCTAAATGATCATCTCTCTGATGTACTTTATCCATAAAACCCTTTGCAGATACATTTTGCAGATGTACTCCTGTTTTCAAAATGTGATTGACTGCATATGAAAGTCCAGACAAGTCACTTTCAAACAAAAGATGAAATATATAAGGGATACAATGTCGAGATCTTGGATATTCTGCATATAATCTTGTTGTCCAATATTCATATGCTGGAATCTGCACAGGACGTTCATCATATCGCCTACCTTTTCCTGTTGGAAACAACTGCGGAAAACAGCGAGCTTCCAAGCTCTCTTCCCACACACTCATGGGACTTTCCTTTGCTTTTTTCATTTGAAACAACTCAATAGTGTTCCCCATAACTTCTTTTGAATGAAGTGGATGTACACTGTAATGCTCACAGACTTCTTCAAATCTTGACTTGTCCACTTTTTCAATTAGTCCACTTGATGTTTCAGCATCTTCTGCTAAAAGTATTTCATCTTCTCCCACATAAACATTTCTATAGTACTTATTGCTTTTTATCAAATACAAAGTTGCCTTCTGTACTTTCCTAACATCCACTAACTCCTGCCAGATTTCTTTACTCTTAGTAGGCTAACCATTAACTAGAATTCACTTTCTACACTCTCTACACCAATGGTTTAAATATTTTTCTTTAAATCTAATGGTAAATACACAACCCTTCCTTTAAATCCTCTTTGTAAATCTGAGGAGGCAGTTTACCTGTTTTAGGCTCCATACGAAGAATAGCCTGAAACAGGTACACACATTGAATGAGAAAAGACTCATAGGTATTTAAATCTATCAGTTCTGGAGGAATAGCAACCAACTCTAAATTATTATGGACAGCTCTAGCAGGCATTTTATTCTCATCTAATTTGTTTTAACAATATTTACAAATACGCTGATCAGAACCCAAATCAAAACAATTTGCTACCAACAAATAAGTAGCAAATTCCTTCCACATATTATTATTTTCTCTTTCACTTTTTAAATATAGATCAACACTTCTAGTCTAATTTTTATAGTGAGTTCGCCGACAAAAAATACAAGAAAAAATTGGCTTTTCACCTGAAATTACCTTAAATTTTGTAATTTGATCATCAAAATATTTTGTAATAGTATGTTCCACATTGACTTAAACATTTTCTACTATTAATGTCTCAGTTTCTGCACTCTCTTGTTCAGGACCAAAGTAACAAAACTCAATTTCATCACAAACCTTCTTCACATCTGATACTGACCCACGCAAACGATCACTGTTCAACTCATTTCATTCTAGTGCTGGACTTTTTGCGTAATACAATCTTCTGACTAACTTCCGCATTTGAGTATGATGTACTGCCAACATCCTGAAATGGTGAAAAACACTTTGACATACTTTCCTAGATAGACAAGCCAGAGAATGACCTTGTAAACCAGTATTTTGTCTTACTCTGTTAGGGTCTAGTCCTTGCAACATCTTAATCTTTTGTTTAACACTTTTTTTTACTATATTCTCATAAGAAATTGCGTAAAAGATCAATAGATTCTTGTTGTACACTACAAATACTACTGCAATCCCAAGTATACACTGGGGCTTTAGGATGTCTGCCTAGAACTTCATCAGCTATCCCTTCTTCTGCATTTCTGGGAACCATTTTCTCTTTCTCAATTGGAAAACCATTTCTAACCTCATAAGGTCGACCACTGGTGTCAACTGCATGCAACAAATCATTGGTCTGAAAATAACTCTCTTCATTAAAGAAAGACTCTGAACTTGAACTGTGTTTCCATTCCCCCCAAAATAAATCACAAAAATTAGTTCTATTAATTACTCTTTCCCTCTTACTTTTGGCCGTCATTAAATGGATTGGTTTATCTATTGATCGAATTAAAACTAAAATAAATAATTTCCTCTTTACTTCAAAGCATTTCCAACATTAGATTCAGTATGCTTCTTTTTTTTATAAGACAGTGCTCTCTTTTTATATTTCTTCATATCTTTCAGCAAATTATGTACTGCTCTATTATAAAATATTTTTTATGTATTTCGTTATATTGATTTTCTCTACTTTTGCCATAAGTTGTATCCTTTGAATGTACATTGCCTTTTTTTCCTTTCCTATTTTTTTTACTTCTTTTGTGCTTAGAACATTTTCAGTGGTTTCAACATTTTCAATATTGTTTCTGAGTCTAGTAATATTTTTAATACATTTGTTAGTGGTCTTACCAGAACATTTTCTCTTTTTAGTCACATTATCTTGGTCATCCAATACTTGTTGTTGAGTTTTCTTCAAGTAACTGTCATTTAGCTCTCTTTTTCTTTTTCTGAATTTCTCAGGCATGATAACTTTATTTTAATAATGATAAACAATATCTGTAAAACATTTACAAAAATAAAAGTATATTAATAACTTTATAAAGTATACTTTTCTATTATTATACAAACACATTCTACATGGATACTGACTGGGGAATTGTAGACCTGAAACACAAGTGTAAAGGTGGTTACACCACTACATACATAATACATAACAGTTATAAGACGATATACTGGTTGAATTAATAATTGCTTGATTTTTACTTTAGTGAATGGATCAGTACATGGTACTGAAAGAGTCCTAAATCCTGGCTCACTGCATGAGTACATGTATATTGACTGAATTATTACAGTACTATAGGGAGAGACAGTGGGTGAATTCATAATTCATTGAGTTTTACTTTACTGAAAAGAGTAGTACATGGTACCGAAAAAGTCACTATGGGATTGCAAGATCACTCACAGGGTGTATGGTGGAGTGTATGGATAGTAACTGGGGAATTGTAGGCCTGAAACACAAGTGTGAAGGTGGTTACACCACTACATGCATAGTGCATAGGAGTTTGAAGCACTCTGCGCCCTAAAAGCCTGGCTCACTGCATCAGTACATGCATACGGACTGAATAATTACAGTACTATAAGGAGAGACAGTGGGTGAATTCATAATTCATTGAGTTTTACTTTAGTGAAAAGGATTAGTACATGGTACTGAAATAGTCACTATAGGATTGCTAGAGCACTCACAGGGTGTTTGCTGGAGTGTATGGATACTAACTGGGGAATTGTAGGCTTGAAACACAAGTGTGAAGGTGGTTAGACCACTACATGCATAGTGAATAGGAGTTTGAAGCACTCCATGCCCTAAATCCTGTCTCACTGCATGAGCACATGTATAATGACTGAATGATTACAGTACTTTAAGGAGAGACAGTGGGTAAATTAATAATTGCTTAAGTTTTACTTTAGTGAAGGGATTAGTACATAGTACTGAATGAGTCACTATGGGATTGCAAGCGCACTCACAGGATGTTTGCTGGAGTGTATGGATACTAACTGGGGAATTGTAGGCCTGAAACACAAGTGTGAAGGTGGTTAGACCACTACATTCATAGTGAATAGGAGTTTGAAGCACTCTGTGCCCTAAATTCTGGCTCACTGCATGAGTACATGCACAATGACTGTAGGATTACAGTACTATTAGGAGAGACAGAGGGTGAATTCATAATTGATTGAGTTTTACTTTAGTGAAAGGATTAGTACATGGTACTGAAAAAGCCACTATGGGATTGCAAGAGCACTCACAGGGTGTTTGCTGGAGTGTATGGCTACTAACTGGAGAATTGTAGGCCTAAAGCACAAGTGTGAAGGTGGTTAGACTAATACGTGCATAGTGCATAGGAGTTGGAAGCACTCCGTGCCCTAAATCCTGGCTCACTGCATTAGTACATGCATACTGATTGAATAATTACAGTACAATAAGGAGAGACAGTAGGTGAATTCATAAATGATTCAGTTTTACTTTACTGAAAGGATTACTACATGGCACTCAAAGAATCACTATGGGATTACAACAGCACTCACAGAGTGTTTGCAGGAGTGCATGGATACTAACTGGGAAATTGTAGGTCTAAAACACAAGTGTGAAGGTAGTTAGACAACTACATGCATAGTGCATAGGAGTTTGAAGCACTCCGTGCCCTAAATCCTGGCTCACTGCATGAGTACATGCATACTGACTGAATAATTACAGTACTATAAGAAGAGAGTGGGTGATTTCATAATTCATTGAGTTTTACTTTAGTGAAAAGATTAGTACATGGTACTGAAAAATCACTATGGAATTGCAAGAGCACTCATAGGGTGTTTGTGGAGTGTATGGATACTAACTGGAGAATTGTAGGCCTGAAACACAAGTGTGAAGGTGGTTAGACCACTACATGTATAATGCATGGGAGTTTGAAGTACTCTGTGCCCTAAAGCCTGCCTCACTGCATGAGTACATGCATACTGACTCAATGATTACAATACTATAAGGAGAGACACTCAGTGAATTCATAATTGGATGATCTACAAAAACTAAGGTGGCAGCACACATTTCACATAATTGATTACTGCATTTCAGTGTTAAAGCCTAACTCAGTTTCCAAATACATAAGCAATGACTGCTTTCAAATTCTACCAAAACTTGGCAACAGCATACGTTTTCAACCAGTTATATATCTGTAAACACATGAAGACTATCCCTTGGACTTTATCAAATCACATTGACTGATCTACAAAAACTAAGGTGACAGCACACATTTCACATATTTCATTACTGCATTTCAGTTTTAAAGCCTAACTCATTTTCCAAATACATAAGCAATGTCTATTTTCTAATTCTACTAAAACTTAACAACTAGAAAGGTTTTTAAGCACTTATGTGTCTGCAAACACATCAAGCAACCAAATGATTCTCTCTCAATTTTCCCAAATGCACACTGACTCACAGTGTGATTCTAGACAAATACCAGTATCGCTTGCACTTTAGCAAATAAACATTTACTGGTCTGGAACAGGTGACATGACTGCACACATTCCGCATATTTTAGAAATGAACTGTACTGAAGAAGTTTTACTCATTTTGCAAATACATAAGCAATGACTGCCTTCAAATTCTACCAAAACTTGGCAACAGCATAAGTTTTTAACCAGTTATATATCGACAAAAACATAAAATACCCACAGGCTTCTCTCACAACAGTTCCCAAATGTACACAGACTCACAATGTGATTCTAGACAACCAATACTATCTCTTGGACTTTAGCAAAACACGTTGACTGATCTACAAAAACTAAGGTGACAGCAAACATTTCACATATTTCATTAAACACTTATGTGTCTGCAAACACATCAAGCAACCAAATGCTTCTTTCACAATTTTACCAAATGCACACTGACTCACACTGTGATTCTAGCCAAATAACAGTATCCCTTGCACTTTAGTAAAATACATTTTGTAGTCTGGAACAGGTAACATGACTGCACAAATTCCACATACTTCAGGACAAAGTCTCACAAACTGAATCTAGACAAGCAGGACTACTCCCTTGACTTTACCAAGAGAAACACATTAATCTTATTAAAAACAAACACACCACATACAACCTCTCACAAAATAATAAGTTACCTTTCAATTTGATTGGTAGATTAAGAAGTATGTCAGTCACACACCGGATTTTCTTATACAGGATCTCTGTACCATGCAGCTCTTAGCAAAACCAAAAAAATGGCAAGCTTTCCCTCTCATTCTGCCCACATATACATATAAATATCAAATCACATTGCTTCCCACATTAATTCAAAAGCTAACATACATTTCTATTGGTTACACATTTCAGCCCTTTCCAAGTGACATAAATGTGTACCCTACCCCCAATCTGCTCACTGCCTGTTACCATAGAAACCGTTCATAGAACACTCAACTAAACTCATAGGTCACAAGTTCAGCACACAATGTTGCTAATCCAAACAGCAAGTGTGCTTTACTTTTCAAAATATCAGCATATCCTATGTAATGTTCCTTTCAAATACTTTTTCTTAACCAATAAGAAACATGCTTTTAAAAACCAAAAACATGCAACCTACTTTTTAGACTAGAATGATATCAAGCAGCCAATCATTTCTTTTTTTTCAAAACTGCATTTCATCCACCATTTTAGAAAAATCTCACTTCTCAAACTGCCATTTCACATACAGAGACCATCTGAGTGCATCCAGACCTCCCTTCAAGATGCTTAGAGTGTAGATTGTGGGACACAGCTATATTTTCTGGAGCCAAAGGTATGCAGACAACAGATGCCTGGACAAAGACCGAGCTTTGTCAAATGTAGACATTAAATGGATTGGACAGAGAGGGTTAAAGTGTGCCATTGGCTAAATCCTTTTTGCATCTCCAACACCCTGACCTCATAATTGTGCACTGTGGTGGCAATGACCTAGGCACTTTCACTGGGGTAGGTCTGGAAATGCTTATAAAGGACACCTTTACAGAATTTATGTCACTTTTCCCCCAAACTGCCTTTGTCTATTCTTTTTTTTCCAGTTTGAAAAGCTTTATTTAGACAACCATTATTGTATGAAGACATCAACATAAAACAGGAGATATATTCAAAAGTAGTATAGAACATTAACAGGGCTGATATCACATATTAAAAGACAAAAAGCATTTTATGAGGATTAAAGATGGAGGGGAAGGGGGGAGGAGAGGGAAGAGAGGAGGATGAGGAAGGAAGGAGGAGGGGAAGGGAGAAAGATTAACATTTTAATATATTAATATCAATTGTGGCCTACAAACACATGTTATAAATAAACAAGATATAATGTCTAGCATAAAATGTAATGTAAACATAAAGAACCTGTAAAAGGTGGCAAGAAGGAGAGAGTCAAAGTCCTTCAAGGAGGTTTAAAGTTTTCTGAGTTGATATGTGGAAATTTCTTCAGGGCCAAACGATCCAAATATGAAGTGAGAGGCAACCAGAAGAGATCCGTGTTACGTGCTGGTTTACAGGAAGAGGCAAAGGCGACATCAAGTCTGTGAAAGTGGCATAGGGTGTTCCACCAAGCTTGTATAATGATATTTATAATAGATTTCCAATTAGATGAGATGTGTTGGAATGCAAGAGCAATCATGAGATTGAAAAGATCATGTGAGTGTGGTGGAAGATCGAGAGAGTCAGAAAGACTACCTATAAAAAGAAGAGAAATAGAGTAAGGAACAGAAAGTGTAAAGATGCGAGTAATATATAGCCAAACTTTAGAATTTAGAGACAACAGGACAGAGAAAAAAGAGATGTAGAAAATCAGCCTTAGGAGAATCACATGTCCAACAATTAGATTTAGAAGAGGGGGAGAAACGTGACAAAGAAAGAGGGGAAAGATAGAGTCTGTGATATAAGTAAAACAGAAACGGACTGAGAGAAGCAGAACAAGAAACTTTTAAGGATCTGGACCTAATTTTATCCCAGAGAGCAACAGACCAAGAACATCCCAAGTCCGCCTCCCAAGAGAGTTCTAATTTAGATTTAAGACGATCTGGATTAGGAGAAAAAAAGAATTAATAAATAAGAAAGGCCTTAGGTAGGGTAAAAAGAATTTAAAGAAGGGGAGACTGAGGTATAAGAGATGTTGAGGAGGGGAGAGAATAATAACGGTCAAGAATAACTGCCATAAGAATAGTCAATTTCTGTAAAAAGGAGCGAGTACAATGAAATAAGAGTTGAAATTTGGGAAAGGAGCAAGGCAACACTCCATCAAAGAGTTGGTTAACCCACTAATGCCTTTTGATCACCAAGGATTCCAGAAGATGGGTCTATTATTGAGAAGAATAAGTGACTAATACCAAATAGGGGTGTTTAAAAAAGATTCACGTGCGATGGTAGTAGGGTGAATCAAGTGTCTTAAGAGAGAAGAAGTATATTTAAATAAGGGAAATGTGGTATACAGAGTTTTGGCAGAAAAGCGTATGACTTCGTTGAAAGAGAAGGGTAACAATAATTTTGTTCAATGAGGAGTGAAGGGAGAGAGATCTGATGTAAGCCACCTCGAAGTCTGGCGCAATGAGAATGATTTATGGTAAAGACGGAAGTCTGGAACGTTAACTCCACCATTAGACTTGGAGTTCTGGAGAGCTGCTAAAGAAATTCTAGATTTCTTACTTCTTCAGAGAAATTTCGAAAGGCACGAGTCAATATGCTTAAAATTGATTGTAGGAATGTGAACGGGTACCATGGAAAAGATATATATCAATATGGGGGCAATCTTCATTTTGATTGAATCCAAACGTCCCCACCAGGAAAGAAAAAGAGGATTCCAGGTGGTAAATGGTTTTTCAATACGGGACAAAACTACGGACATATTCAACTTGATTGAAGAGGCAATAGAATTAGAGAACCAAATACCTAAATATTTAATCTTTGAACTATTCCAGGCAAACCCAGTAGAGGAGAAGCGATGAGGAAGACAAGTATTCGTTAGAAGAAGAATTTCAGTCTTCTCTGAGTTAATCTTATATCCTGAAACCTGTGAAAAAGAGCTGAATTCATATAATAGAGGGGGAATAGATGTTTCTGGATCAGAAATAATTAGGAAATATCATCTGCATATGCAGAAAGTTTCAACTGGTTATCACCATAAGGAAAACCATAAATGGAGCTATTGTTATGGATGGAAGATAACAAGGGCTCAAGAGCAAGAACAAAAAGTGGGGATAAGGGACAACCTTGAGGAAGGCCTCCCTGGAGAGTGAAATATGAGGAAACCTGGCCATTCACGAGGACCGAAGCTTTAGGTGCATAGTATAACAGGGAAATAAGGGATATGAATTTGGGACCAAAACCATGCCAACGTAAGGAAGCAAACAAGAACAACCAGTCAACTCTGTCAAAAGCTTTCTCTGCATCAACAAAGATAGAGGCTAAAGGAATAGCAAGAGAGGAAGCCTTATTCAATACATTAAGAAAAAGACAAGAGTTATCGGAGGTAAGTCTACCTTTAACAAAGCCACATTGCTCCTTACCAATGAGATGCAGCATAAAGGGATCTAAGCGTAACACAAGCAATTTAGCTAATAATTTATAGTCCACATTGACTAATGAAATCGGGCGATAACTCTTACAGAATTTGGGATCACAACCGTCTTTAGGGATAAGGCCAATAGTAGCATCTTGAAAGGTGCCATCCGATTTACAAGACGAAAAAAATGATTGAAAAAGCATTAAAAGTTTGGGAAGTAAGAGATCAGAAAAATGGAAGTAAAATTCAACCGTGAAACCATCTGGACCAGGCGATTTTTCTTTAGTGAGGGTATTCAAAGCTGTGGAAAGCTTGTGTAATGAAAGATCAGTTTCAAGGTCCGGAAAATTAAGATGAGAAGTAGAGGGTTTAGGGAGTTTTTCCAGGTAGGACTGAACAGGGGAAGACATGGGAGGAGATTCTGGGGTATAGAGATGTTGATAAAATGATCGAAATTGGTCAAGTATGTCTTTATCTTTGTGGAGGAGAGTTTTATCAGAAGAATAAAAAGAATCTATAAGGGTAAGCTCCTTACTTGCTTTGAGATAGTTAGCTAAAAGCTTCCCCGATTTATTACGACCACCATAGTAACGAGCACTACTACGGAGAAGTATCGATGAGGCATTATCAGTAGTATATTTATTAAACTCCAGTTTAACACGTAAAATATCTGGTGAAATAGACTTATCTGAAGAGGTATAAAATTTATGTTCCAAACGCTTTGATATGAGCTAGTGAGATTTTCCTTTTCTGGAGATATTGTTTCTTTTTCTTAGAGACAAAGTCAATTATGAATCCTCTTGCAGTGGCTTTAAAGGAATCCCATAGAATATGGGAAGGAGTACTAGGATCACAATTAATCAAAAAGAAATCATTAGCAAAGGTACAAAAAGAGGAAGAGAAATGAGGATCAGTAAGAAGGGAAGTATTAAAGCGCCAGCGGGAAGATATAGGGTGTGGAGGGAGTAAATCAAGATCTGTTAAGACAGGGGCATTGTCCGAGATTACTATGGGTTC
The DNA here is from genome assembly GCF_964261635.1 of Lissotriton helveticus. Taxonomy (NCBI): domain Eukaryota; kingdom Metazoa; phylum Chordata; class Amphibia; order Caudata; family Salamandridae; genus Lissotriton; species Lissotriton helveticus. The sequence goes on along the minus strand of NC_136063.1, from coordinate 936,045,408 downwards.
AATAGAAGAATACAATACGTTTTGAGATAAAGATTGAGAGAGGAAAATGTAGTCAAGATGTGAAAGAGACGCATGAGGAGGAGAGAAAAAGGAATAGTCCAGGGTGTCAGGCTAGGAGATTCTCCAAGAATCAATAAAATGTGACTTCAAAATAGTGTCAAGGAAATGTTTGTGAGTTTTGTGAGGTATAAAGCGAACTGTGGATTTATGATCAAGGAACGGATCTACAATCTGGTTACAATCACCACCTAAAATAAATGAGTCATCTTTATATTGAATACATTTTTTCGTGATTGAAGGCCAAAAAAAGCAATCAGGTTGTGTGAGACCATAGACATTAAAAAAAAGTTAAAGGTACAGAATTCATTAGTAGCTTAGCAAGTATCCACCCCCCATTGGCATCATTTTCTTGCGACAAAACTTTACATTTTAATTTCTTGTGACATCAGATAGCAATACCATTCTTTTTATTGGTGGAAGGCGAGAACAAGACCGTACCCACCCAGCTCCTTTTTAATTTAAGGGATTCAGCCTCTGTAAGATGGGTCTCTTGTAAAAGAGCTATATCAGGATTATAAGAGGGTAGATGAGAAAGGACTCTCTGCCACTTAATCGGACTAATAAAACCTTTTGCATTCCAGGAGATAACTCTGCATTTACAAACAGCATAACATCAATAGAAGCTAAAACTACAATAACACATAAAAGTAAAGCAATGCCAAAAATTACAAGGAAGAAGAAGTGCGAAAAGTAGAGAACATCAACGAGAGTACCGGAATGAGGTACAGCAAAGAAAAAGAGGTTTATATCAATTTAGGCATAAAAGAAGGGCAAAAGCAAAGGAAAAGTTAACTTAATCATTGAATAAGAAGGAGAAAGAAGGGAGAAAGGGGAAGGAAGAAAGGAAGAAAGTACAAGAAGAGAATGTACATATCCAAAAAGGATGACTGAGAATAACATACCTGAGGGGAACATAGAAGAGGAAAACGGGGCAATGGCGACACTCAACAAGATGAACCACCCAAAACCTGGGAGTCCAACTGCGCCAGGACGGAAGACGAAGGAGGGGAGCCATATGAGTTGAGGGGAAACACACCAATGTATCTATATAAATAAATATAAGAAGTGGTGAACAACAGGGAATACATTAGGATACATACAACAGACCAGCAATCAATGTGAATACATAGAGAAATCGGAGACATTACAATATCAAATTGGGATGAACGTTAAAGGAGAAATAAGCAATGAAAGAAGCTATACTAAATATTAGAATCATCTAAAAGCAAACCTGTATATTGAACAATAACAGAAATGGTGCAAAGAAGAAAAAGATAAACAGTTAAACAATCAGCCACTAGGAGAAGTGGAAGTATCCATGCCGCTATTATATTGAATATAAATGAAATTTTTAAGTTCAGCAGCAGGATCTTGAACAATCCATGTTCGATATTGGTGTGTCACTTTAAAAATACATGGATGAAATAAGCCATATCGAGCACCTAGAGATCGCAGAAGAGCACGAAGGTTCAAATATTCCTTTCTTCTTGATGCAGTAGCATTGGAAATGTCTTGAGAGAGGAACACTCTCTGACCTAACCAGGAGACTTGATGCTTGGATCTATTTGCAGAAAGGACTGAAAGAAGATCCGTGAATTTCAAGAAGAGAATGATGACACTTCATGGTTTAGTTGAAGCAGATGAACGTGGATCAAGCGTATGGGCCTTTTGGATACTGAAAGAAGTAGTAGGTGGCATGTCCAGGAGCTTCAGAAGGAAAGAGGTAAAAAATGTCACGGGATAATCACCTTCCAGGGATTCCGGTATACTGTAAATACGTAAGTTATTCCTCCTAATCCTGTTTTCGAAGTCCTCAGTATGTTGTAGAAGAGAAAGACCTGACTTTTCCAGAGAGGAGATGCGTTGAGTATTAGCCTGTATCTCCAAAATCTGCTGCTCCACAGACATCACCCTATTATCCATAGACGGCCATTTCTCCTCAAGAAATTGTATTTTATTATTAGTTGCCTCAACAAACGTCTGTAAGGCGCAAATTTCCTCTAGAATCAACTCCATAGAGACAAGAGAGGGTGATTTGTCTGGAAATAGAGGATCATGTTTGAAGCGCTTAGTCGAAGCATTAGGAGGAGAGGTCTTGTTCGAAGTGGGTTGCGATGAGGAAGAGCGATGAGAGGTGACTCCAGCCATTTGGACTGTGGCAGTAGAGGAACCTGATGCTGAGGAAGATGAGGAATATGAAGAAGTTGCCACCTGAACACTCTTGGAAGGCACATGAACAAACTTAGGTTTGCGCAATTTTCTCATAGAAACCAGTAATTTCCAATCAGTGAAGTAAGCAGGAAGTCTTATTGTCGAATAAGGCCAATGGCACAATAAATTGACCAATTATAGAGAGCTGAACTGAGAAGGTATAAATTCACTCCAGAAAATTTCTGTTTAAACACACATCATGCAATATTTCAGATAGTATTTGTGGATAGGCATGCACACAGCTGGAGGAATTTAGTCGTCGTTAGTTCACGAGGCTGATAGAAGATGTGGTCTTAATTGATGTCCTCTTTACCTTAATAAACCACAAACAAGGACATTAGAAAATAAACAGTCCAGCATTAAGGGGAGTGACATTCTGCAATGAGTAATGAATAACCAGCCAATGTAAAATGCTCCACCACAACGTCAAAGGTTAGGCTGTATTCACTCCAAAGTAAGCACATCCCACAGCTATGTAGTAGTTGTTGAAAAATGAGGACAAAATAAAAATGAGGACAAAGTCAAAATAACCACAAAGGCGCCAGCATGGAAAAGCAAGTTGTCATGAAGAAAGGCTCAAATGAAACATTTTCTTAAAGTGCAAATGTAGAAAAATAGCTGTTTAGGGCCAAAGTTAGTTGGAGCCCTGAAGTGGAAGAGACATCATTCAAATAGCATGAAGACAAAAAACACCCATATTAGCAGGTATCTTACTGTGTTGTTCTGTTGGAAAATTCAGTAATATGTCGCCTTCTGAGAGGAAGTATGCGCTGGCTGGCATAAGCTGTCACGGAGCACGAGGAATCCTTATTAGGCTGCAGCGCTGCGCTCAAAATGGCGGGCATGCTGAGGAGACCAAAAACACGATGAAAAGAAGGCAAATTAGATGCCGCTTCGCGATGGAGAGATGCTCAGCGGGTGGGCGTCATGTTCCGACGACCAACGATGTCCCAGCAAACGGGCACGGAAAAACGCACCCCCAAAAGAAAGTCTTATCCCAGTGCAGCGGAGTCTCCGGATCAGGCGGCCATCTCTAACGGCGCCGAAACCACGCCCCCCTGCTTTGTCTATTCTAACATATGCCAAAGGCAGAAATGGAACTGGTCCAATCAATTTTGTCCACAGATTGAGAAAGCTAGGAAACATGGCAATAAATCTATTTCTGCTTTTCTCCGAGATTATAGGATGGGGTCCATTTATCACAACAATCTGCGTTTCAATATGGATGGTATCTATAGGAGAGATGGTGTACATTTTACAGATGAGGGTAACAGAGTCCTCCTCTTGAACTTTAGACTCTGCATAGGTACTCACTTGTAGGTACCAAAATCTCTCAATAAACACAAGGGTTCTTTTTAGAGCCACCCAAGAACTAAACACAAAAGCTTGATGTATATCTGAAAAATATATATTTTTTTGCTTGGAGTCGCGCACCCAACGTGTCAGAATCGAGCACCCAACGCGTAGAAGTCATGCACCAAACACTCTCGTGCACCCTACACGTTAGGAGTCACCGCGCTGGGTGCACGACTACTAATTTTACCGTAAAATAGAATAGCCCCTATCACTAATTTCTGTTATCGTAAAATGTTGGGGACCGTGGGGGGAGCCCCAATCCCGTGTTCTTCGGGAGCCGGCATTGCTTTTCCACATAGGGAGCTGGTAACATGCATATAAACTAAGGACTACCTCTTTGCCAAATTTGGTGTAATTCCGTTCAGCAGTTCGGGCTGTAGCCGCGATGAATGGTTAATATTGAAAACTGCATGGGGAAAACAAGTTTTTTTGGGACCCCCCTTTTTTCTTGGCTCCCGCTACACAAATCATTCCGAGACTTTCAGGATAGGAGCGGACTGGGGTGCCCCACCAGTTTTGAAAATTTCACGAAGATTCGTCAACCGGCTCCAAAGTTATTCCAAATAGAATGTTGCGGATTTCTTATGGAAAATAGTCCTAACTATAACTACCTACTGGCAACCGCCAGTAGGTAATATGTGCACATTTGTATATATATATATATATATATATTCACTATATGTAATATGTGACATCATCAGCAGTGAGTAAAATATCCAGCTAACTATAACTGGTGTGAAACCTATGGTTTTTTCAGTGAATTTGAAAGGTTTTTTAAATGCTAATTCCTAACTATAACGAGTGTGAAACCTATGGGGCCTTATTTACGAGCCCCTTGCGCCTCCGGAATGTCACTTTTTGTGACGTTCCGGTGGCGCGGAAGACTGAGTGATATTTATCAGGCAGGACTAAGCCACTTTTTGTGGCGTAATCCTGCCTGATAAATATCAGTCCCTTTAACGCAGTGTCCTGCGTTAAAGGGGCGTGCAATGGGTGTTGCTGGGGGCGTTCCCAGCAGCATCCATGGACTTGAGTAATTTATAGCATCCTCAAAGTCAGTCTTTCAAAAATTCCAAAGTATAGGACATGATGATCCAAATCCAAATGTTTCTTAAGAAAAGTCATAAACCGTGTCCGTGGGTCATATCTGCCCAAATGCCGATATTCCGAAAGATTGAAAATGACTTTTCTTGAGAAACATTTGGATATGGATTATCATGTTCTAAACTTTGGAATTTTTGAAAGACTGACTTTGAGGATGCTATAAATTACTCAAGTGTGCCCGAATTGTGTGGGTATAATTGATACCTAGTCACTTTGAATAAGAATGTACTTACGACTCGTCTAACATTTGGAAGAAATATCTAGTTATATGACAACGGGATACCGACATAACTTGAAGGAAATAAGGACGCCTGAAGAAGTTCTGTTGTACAGAACGAAACGCGTCGGCTGGCTGTGGTACATAAACTTAAGGAAAATAAAAGCATTTGAATATACACCAAGATTCAGCGCTTCAATAAGGACTCTAAGCGATATGATTTAATTGGACTTGTTGTGCAAGTGGTGCTGTGCCAAACTTTGGAATATTCTCCACTACTCTCTACTACTCACTCTCTACTACTCCACTACTCTCTAATACTCACTCTCTACTACTCATTCTCTACTACTCTACTACTCTCTACCACTCTCTCTCTACTACTCACTCCCTACTACTCACTATCTACTCTCTCTCTACTACTCACTCTTTACTACTCACTCTCTACTACTCACTCTCTACTTCTCACTCTCTACTACTCCCTACTACTCACTCTCTACTACTCACTCTCTACTATTCACTCTACTACTCACTCTACTACTCACTCTCTACTACTCACTCTCTACTACTCACTCTACTACTCACTCTCTACTACTCTCTACTATTCTCTCTCTCTGCTACTCACTCTCTACTACTCCCTCTCTACTACTCACTCTCTACTACTCACTCTCTAATACTCTCTACTACTCACTCTTTACTACTCTCTACTACTCACTCTCTACTGCTCACTACTACTCACTCTACTACTTACTCTCTACTACTCACTCTCTACTACTCTCTACTACTCACTCTACTATTCACTCTACTACTCTCTACTACTCACTCTCTGCTACTCTCTCTACTGCTCTCTACTACTCACTCTCTACTCTCTATTACTCACTCTCTACTCTCTACCTCTCTCTACTTCTCTCTCTATTAGTCTCTACCTCTCCACCTCTACCTCTCTACCTCTACACCTCTACCTCTACACCTCTACCTCTACACCCCTACCTCTCTACCTCTCTCTACACGCACACATATACACATATATATATGCATATATATATATGCATATGCATTTATATATATGTATGTGTATATTTATATATATATATATATATATATACATACATATATAAACATATATAATCTGCATATCTATATAAATACAAATATAAATGCATGCATACATATACATATATGCATACATATGCATGTTATTTACATGAAAGTTTGAAAAACACTAATAAAAGCAAAGCCAAAAAGCCACCTTATTACAAACAGAATGACTTTAACTTAAACGAGGGCGAGATCTATTGCATTTTCAATGCTTGTTTACTTTGGTTCCATCAAGAAGGCATTCAGATGTGTCACACATTTGCCATAAATTCTGAATGTTAGCACTCTGGTTGCTCATTAGATCACTGTAGTAAAGCTACTGCTCACCAGGGAAGTCTGCTGCTGGTATTCAAAGTGCATGTTTCAGTCTGCATGTCAGAATTTTTTTAATGAAATAGAAGATGATTTGAGAAGTCAAAATGTGCCCTCATTTTTCTTTCTGCAGCACTAATCATACTTTCTATGGCAAAATACACCCCCTCATTTTGTTCCTTTTTAAATTAAATGTTTATGAGTTACCACTTTATTCCAATCAAGATGGCTTCAGGTGTGCCATACCTTTGTAATAAGTAGGACTGTTAGCGCTCTAGTTGTTCTTTAGAACACTCTGGGAAGCTGCAGTAGAACACAAAGGAATCAACTGACAGTCTCTGTCCTTGTTGAATGTACATGTTTTACTGAGAATGTCAGACTTCATTCTCACATGACTGAGAAAGATAATGTGAATTTACCGAAAATATGCTTTCAGTTTAGCTTATAGATCCCCTTCCAAACCACTGTGGGAAAAGCATGAGATAATAGTTTTCTTTCAAACATGATTCATGATATCCCAGCAGAAGGCTTTTTCACATGGTAAAATCACCTTAGAACACACCACAATTCCTAAAATGAGTATGGTACCATCAATACATGATTTATAATGTAACTAAAGTCCTAAAACCTTCTATTAACTGCAATGCTTTTTAATGAGGTGCTATCATGTATATTGGTCCCAAGATGGCTGCCAACACTTCTTGGATGAAGTGCTGACAGCCAATCAGATCTCACGATGAGATGTTTGGTTAGGCTCCGCCCAGATATATATATTTTTTTTCTTTTGTTCTTTTGATTTTCTCAGGAACTACTGGAGGGATTTACACCATTTAACCAAAAGGGTGATCTGCGTACCAGACCCTACCATTTTCCCAAATTTGGTGTAATTCCGTTCAGCGGTTCGGGCTGTAGCAGTGTGGTGTAACTCAAGCCGCTTATTGGTACCTTTCGCCACCCCTACCCTTTCACAGCACTTGGTAAGTCCCTGGCACCCAGGTTGAAGGCCAGGTTAGAACGTTCAGGGTTGAGGCTACAGAGTGATCCCTGTCAAGCCGGTGGCATCGTTTTGTTTATTCTGAAATAAACTGGTTTAACTCTCCAGGCTGTTTGGACCCTATTTACTACATTTTGATGGCGACGAGGTCCGGAGGCTGTGCCAGGGACAGTTTTCCTCGAGTGCCCTTCCCTGGCTATTTATAACGCTTGACAGGAGATTGATGTAAAGATTGTTTTTGGAGGAAAAGTCAATCGAATTAAGAACCTATTTTCCAGGCGTGAGGTGAGCTGTGCTGGTGATTACAGCGTATTGTTGACGTTTAAAAAAATAAAGAGGGTTTGAAAGTGGATTAGAAACTGAAATTCACTTACCCCTCTAAGACTTGCCTCTTACCCGTCGGATTTTCAGTGCAGTTCTGGTGGAGAGTGATTGGTTTAGTCGAGACTGTGGCCAGCGCTTTGTTCCGACATCGGGACAGTGATTTACCAGAAGTTGCCCTTCCCTATCTGTCAAGGAGCCCGTGCTTTCCTGCCAAGGTGATTAAGGAGAGAGTTTCGCTTGGTGAAGCATATTTTCAGAAGAGCTCCCTGCGCTTAGACTCCCCCCCCCCCCTCAGTCCGTGGTGGGGCAGACGTGATTTGTGTTGTCTTGTTCGACCTGCCTGTTCTGAGGTTACCGGGAGCTGCGGATTTCATGCCAGCATGAGCAGACGCTTCCTTGTTGATTCATAAGTCATCTGCTTTGTGGCGTGGGTGAGAATTACCATCGTCTGCTGTGAGGCGGTCTCTGTATTCGTTACAAGAAATATGTGGAAGGTTTGACGTCGACGCCTGAGAGGAGAGCTACGCATCCCGGATGGTGACTGAAATCTGCTTCCTCTTGGAAGTTCCCGCCTCCTGGCCTTTGGTGGAATTAATTGGTTGAAGGAACAGTCCTCTAAGAAATAACAGTTGCTATTAAAACAGGACTTTTGTCAGTTTAGAAGTGAAGAGGAGTATTTCGCCTAGTAATAAAACTTCAAATACATGTGGTTTGAGGGAAGTGTACCAAGGTATGAATTTAAACTCATCTTAAGATTGTCTGGCAGGTTATTAGTTAGCTTTCCAAACCTAGAATTTCAAATCCCTCCGGAGTACAAGGACAATTTATATAGTAATTTCAGGAGGGGGACCTTGGGCAGTGCTAGACACTCTTCATTTTTTTTGGGGGTCTGTCACCTTTTCCCTGGGTTTTGCTGGATTATAACATTTTTTATTCAAGCAGCTGTTCAGGGAGGAGTTTTTTTTTTTTAGGTTAATTTTCAACACATGGCAATGGCGGGAGCAGGTATGAGTCAACCACCTCCTTTCCTAATGAGTTGGGTGAGCCAGATATCCCATGGAAAAGGTGGGAAGGGATTTTTAAGTCTTACCTCATAGCGATAGGGGGAAGCAATCATAACAATGTTAGGAAACAGCACATTTTGCTTCACAATTTAGGCATTCAAGGTAGGAACGTTTTTGAGGATATAACAGGCAGAATGGTGGATGATGAACAGGAAGAAGTGGAAGGAACTAATGTTTATGAATATACCCTAAGAAAATTAGTAGAGCATTTTAAAGTAAAAATGAATGTTGTCTTAGAGAGACACAAGTTTTACAAGAGGGTGCAAAAGAAAGAAGAAAAGGTGACCTCGTATGTAGCTGTTTTGCGGGGTTTATCTGCCTCCTGTGAGTTTGGAGATCTCACTGACTCCATGATTAGAGACCAGATAGTGAGGTGTACTAATGACTCTAAAATTCAAGAAGAATTGCTCACTAGAAATCCTGACCTGGAGGAGGCTTTAAGTATAGCAAAGGGTTTGGAACACACTGCGTTATGCATGAAAGAGATGAAAATACGGGAGGGAGTATACAGTGAAAAGAATGAAGGAAAGGTTATTGAGGCAGGTGAAACAGTTTGTAAGGTAGGAGAAAAATTCAAGGGGAATCAACGTGGAAAGAATGAAGGGTTTCATTGTTTTAAATGTGGAAGCACTAATCATTTGGCAAACAATTGGAAGTGCCCGGGAAGAAATTTGGTTTGTAGAAAGTGTAATAGGAGGGGGCATTTCTCAAAAGTGTGTAAAACTGTTGGTCAAAAAGTTAATGCTATAGAAAATGTTGAAAGAGAAGAAGAGGGTGAGAGAACATACATTTTTCAGGTGGAAGATGAAAATGTCAATGAAAATAATGTTTACCCAACATGTGAAATAACCTTAGATGGTGAAAAATTTTAAGTTTATGCTGACTCCTGCTCTCCTTTTACACTGGTTGACAAAAGTATTTTTGATGACAAATTTGCTAGACACCAGGTAAAGTTAGATAAAGTAGACATTAGCCCAGCAGGTTACAATAGGGAACGCATCCCCTTAGAAGGCATGGCGATAATGAGGATCTCTTTCAAGGATAGGCATACAGTAGGAAATGTTTATGTAGCCACAAGGGGTTCAAGTCTGTTGGGATGGAAGCATCAAAAGGAGTTAGGGATTAAATTAGATCCTAACAACAGAGAGCAAGTACTTTTGGTGGAACCTCCCAAAATGGCAGAAAATGTAATCTCAGATTTCAAGGAGGTGTTTAGCGACAAGCTGGGTGTGCTCAAGAACTACATGCATAGAATTGTCCTCAAAGAAGGGGCAGAACCTGTTGTACACAAGACCAGATCCATTCCTCTGCGCATGAGGGAGCCATTGAAGAAAGAATTGGAAAAACTGGTCAGTCAAGGCGTCATCGCGGAAATTGAAAGCTCGGAGTGGTTAGCCCCGATCGTGATCACGACCAAGGAAGGGGGAAGTAACATAAGACTATGTGTTGATTTGAGAGACTTGAATGCCAACAACCAGATGGATAGATTTCCCCTGCCGAGGATAAGTGAAATGCTAAGTACTATTCAGGGTGCAAAGTTCTTTAGTGTCCTGGATTTGTCTTCTGCGTATTACCAGATCCAATTACACCCGGAGTCTCAGTCTCTAACAGCTTTCACGACGCCATTTGGAAATTATTCATTTCAGAGGATGCCATTTGGTTTGGCGTCTGCCGCTGCAACATTTCAAAGGGTAATGCAACATGTTCTAAAAGACAGCATCAAAACCATATGCTTCCAAGACGATATCCTGATTTATGGATCTAATGAAAATGAACACATTGACAACACAAGAGGAGTATTGGAGAGATTGAAGGAAGTTGGGTTCACTGCGAGAGCGAGCAAGTGCAAGCTGGGAGTCAGCTCAGTAGAATACTTGGGTCACACTATCTCCGAAGAGGGAATCAGGCCTAAGTGTGATCTGGTCAAAGCTGTGAGAGATGCCCCCACACCTGTTAACAGAGAGGATGTCATGTCGTTTTTGGGGTTAGCAGAATACATGGCCAAATTCATCAAAGACTTTGCTACAAAATCACATCCTCTAAGAGAACTAATGAAAAAAGGTTGTAAATTCAGTTGGGGTAGTGAGCAAGACACAGCTTTTAGCAACATAAAGGAATCTATTATCCTGGCACCATATATTGGCAAATTCAATTCTGAAAAGGATACCATAATTTTGACTGATGCCAGCAATAAAGGGATTGGAGCAACGTTGGCCCAGAAGGTTGACAACAAAGTCAAAGTAGTTGCTTTTGCATCCAGAACGCTCACAAGTCCTGAAATTAACTATTCTACAGTGGAGAAAGAAGCTTTAGCTGTCTACTGGGCTATCAGGCATTTCAAGTATTACGTATGGGGAGTCCCATTTGAGGTGCATACAGACCACAAGCCTTTGATTTCAATGTTCACCAACACAGACATGGAGAATATGACCCCGCGCATAGCCAAATGGGTTTTAGGGCTGCAAGGCTACAATTTCAAAATGGCATATATTCCAGGTCAACAAAATAAGGTGGCAGATTTTCTATCGAGAGCGCCCATCAAAGGTGATGTAGAGGAAGAAAATATCGGAAAGAATATTCTGCAAGTAAATCTAGCAGCATTTAACAGAGACGAATGGGATGCACACATGGAGCAAGATGATATCCTAAAGAGAGTAAAGAAGTACATCGTGACAGGTTGGCCTGAAAGATGCAAGGATCTTGACATTGAAATTCAACCATATTGGAATGTTAGGGACAATCTTTCTGTGGAGGAAAAATTCATTCTGAAGTCAGGAAGATTGGTTCCGCCTGAAGGTTTGAGAAACCAGGTTATCGATCTAGCTCACGAGGGACATTTGGGCCGCAGTCTCAGCAAAGCAAGACTACGCTAAGAGTATTGGTTTCCTGCCATGGATCGGGACATGGAAGACAAAGTAAAAGACTGCCTGGCATGCAGTTTAAGTGACAAGTCTAAAGTGACGAAACATGCACCCCTGTGCCCTGTGGAAGTTCCAAAGGTACCATGGGACAAACTGGGTTTTGATATTGCTGGTCCCATTCAAGGAAAAGGTCCTCAGGATTGGTATTTGTTGGTGCTTATTGACTACTACTCCAACTGGATTACCCACAAGGTGGTGCATAACATTAACACAAAGTCTCTAATCAATTTCTTAAAGGAAGTGTTTTCGAGAGAGGGCATTCCATCCACGATGGTAACAGACAATGGAGTTCAACTGGTCTCGGAGGAGGTGATGGAGTTTCTAAAGGACTACTCCATTGCCCATGTCCGCACTCCCCTCTATTGCCCTAAAGTGAACGGAAAAGTGGAAAGAGCAAATCGCATGCTGAAAGAATGCATACAAATGGCTAGCAAGTCAGGAGAAAATGTGGATGATGCATTAAGAGACAGATTGTGGGCGTACCATACCACGCCAAATGCCACCACAGGACACTCACCTTTTGAGCTTCTTAGAAGAAGAAAAGCAAGTTCGAAATTAGCCCCCAGCTCGTTGAGAAAGAAAATGGAGGTGGAGATTGACCAGGAGGAGACAAGCAAGAAGATTGAACTCAAACAAAGTAAATACAAAGAATGGTACGACAAGAAATGGGGTGTAAAGGAGAGAAGCTTGGCGAAGGGACAGAGTGTGTACATTAAGAAGCCAGTAAGACTTGCAACTAAGGGAGACAAATTCTTTCCCCCGAGTAAGATCAGGGAAGTTAAAGGAAATGTGGTGGTCATGGAAGATGGGAAGATGTGGAGTCAGGACCTGGTTGTTCCTGTCAGTGGTAGAGAGCACACTGTAGGTTAAGGCAGGTCTGCGGATGGTGATAGCTGAAAGTTTGAGGGGCAGAGTAGGAAAAGTTACAGACAAAGATCATTTCCGCTCTGGCACAGACAATACTGCATGAAGTGAATCAGTTAATCCATTCACACGCATACTTACGAATGTTTTGTGGTCTTCTGCGTAAGAACCGTTCTTGCTGTGTCTTTAACTATACTTCCTTGTTTTCCTCCTCACTTTGCCTCCCCCCCCTCCTCTTCCTGCTCCACCCCTCCACGTTCTGTTCATCCACTTTATTTATCTCCCTAGGGAGGATGATGTGTTGTAACTCAAGCCGCTAATTGTACCTTCCGCCAACCCTACCCTTTCACAGCACTTGGTAAGTCCCTGGCACCCAGGTTGAAGGCCAGGTTAGAACGTTCAGGGTTGAGGCTACAGAGTGATCCCTGTCAAGCCGGGGGCATCGTTTTGTTTATTCTGAAATAAACTGGTTTAACTCTCCAGGCTGCTTGGACCCTATTTACTACACCGTGTCTAATCGTCCTATGGAAATTAACATGGGGAAAACACGTTTTGGGACCCCCTTTTTTCTCTCCCCCCGCTTGGCGAATCTTCCCAAGACTTTCAGGTAAGGAGTGGAGCGGGCCATGTGTATATATATATATATATATATATATATATATATATATATATATATATATATATATATATATATATATATATATATATATATACACATGTGCATACACAGTCTTCATGATGGCCTGTTGTAAGTGCCCCCCCAGTTTTATCTGTGGCCCATGGTGTGTCCCCTCAAAAAATCACTTCTAGAGACCTCATTGGTTTCCTCCCCTGAACCTACAGGATATAGTAACAATTTCTCTCAATTGAGCTCCTGACAGTTTGTATACTATTAGTTTCAATTGGGTCTGTATAGTGAAACTACATAGAAAAAAATAGCCTTGTTTGTAACAAAATGTGTCCTTGCAATAGAAGGCACAATATGACAAAGGTGCTTCGGCATTTTCGAGAGAAGGGGCTTTTAGAAACTGGTGAAATTAATATTTGAACTCCTACCTGTGTGCCAGCTCCTATCACTCTCCCTTGGCAAGCCCTGGTTATACATCATTGCTCACTGATTTAATGCAAGAAGCACAGACATCTTAATCGTGTGCTCTGAAAGACAGCTATCTCTCACAGGTTAAGGGCATGAATCATCTGTGGCATCTTTGACTCAAAGCTCATGCATTATGCACAGCTTCCTTGTGTGCAACAAAAACACACCAAACACTTTCCTGCTTAAAGCTTAAACGCGGTCCGTAGAACACGCTTTGAACTGCTGTGTGGTGAACGCGGGCGCTCCCCGAGCTTTGGGTCGTGTGTGCTTTGTTTTTATCCCCGAACATTCAAGCGGAAGGAGCATATCACATCTGTTTCCAAGTCTGGAGCTCTGGAAGTCATCAATAATTCAGCATCACCACCAGCAGACAATCCCACAAGAGCTGTGGCTGCACAGAAAAGGGGCAGTGACGCCATTTATCCTCCGACTGGTTTCACTGGCACAAAATGGGCAGGAAAGAAGGTGGTTGTAGGCAGAATGGAGGAAACAAGAAGCAAGAATGAAACAGTACAGCCTAGATTCGGATGCAGGCAGACGCCATTACAGGAGGTTTTAGGATACATTAATAATTAACAATCAGAATGCATCATAACTATCGGCTATTGCACGGAAATGTTCCCGCTGACGGTCTGTTATTTCTGTGGAGCGTGCAAGCGTTCTGTTTGTGTATTTTCTGCAGCACCGCTTGCAGGATCACGCTGTTCATTTGCAGCTAGTAAGCGATATCTCTTAAACGCTTGCGGCGTTGGCAGCACGGGGTGCGAACCTTGGCGAGTTGGCAGGGAGTATCAGCGGCGCTTAAGACGGTTTTTTTAACGCTTAAGACGGTTTTTTTAACGCGGCATATTTCCAGGCCGTTCCGTTGCTTTCTGGAGAAAAGAAAGTGAAAAACAACAAAATAAAATCTATTTTTATTTTCTCGGTTGAAAACAAACAATGCAAATTGAAAAAAGGCTTACAGGCAATGTTTAATTTGTGTTGAGGGTTTTATCGACGAACCTATTAAAATGTAAATTGAGGACAAGGCCTCCTTGTGCTGAGTGTGGTCGGTCTACCAGTTATTAGCAAATACCCCCTCAAGTTCGAAAAGCCGAGGGAATGATATAAACACATTTTCTAAAATGCACTGTCCTATTTTAGCATATTGGTCTTTTTATTTCAATGAAACGAAGGCAAATCTATAGTACTGGATTTTACATAAATAGGCGTAGATTATAGGAAGCCTGTTCAAGACGAAAATTACCCAGTGGTCTATGGTCTGGTTATCTAATTTCTTGTTTGCAATACAGGTACTTCTGGGGTAAGATAACACTATGATTTAGATGTCCAAAATAATGTGATTAATACTCAAATTGCTTACATTCTACTGTGATGGAACTCTGCATAACAAGGAGAGCTATGAAAACGAATGTACTTTCAGATGGGATCATTCCTACAGACAGATACGAGTTATAGGGCCACCTCTGGGTACAATGTAAAGAATCATATTTTGGTCTCGTGATCAATGACTTCAAGGAGCTATTTTTAGAAAAATAGTTCCGAAAGTCTGGCTAGCTAATGTTATCGACTTGGAAATGTGGATATCTATAACTAGTGCAGGAAATGCCCTGCAAACTGTGCAACGGGTAAAATCTTGCATTTCTTACATGGTCACACGCTTCTCTCCTTAGGCATTGTCCCCATAAAAGGGATGGAAATACTGTCCCCATTTTATGACAACGTTTTTTAAAAGTGATAATCCTGGTAAGAGGTTGACGCGATTTCAGATAAGAGTTTCAAGAAATTCATCTAGAATGTTGCCTTGTCTGGGCATCTATTTGTCTAGGAGTCGATGGGAACGGGTAAGAACATAGCTTACCGTCGGTTGTGTCCACGACAGTTTCTGTTTTGGACGTCATCAAAACAGGAACAGCAGCAGCAGAACATGTCAGGTCTGCTCCATGGAGGCACAGGACATATGAAGCTCAGTGCAAGTGAGTTTCAGCCTTATATCCCTCCCTTTCGCTGGCTCAGATGTGAAAGTTTGACCGCCACAGTCATGTCCACGGGGAGGCACATTGTGATTGGGTCAGCGGTACAACTGGCAATCCGTCCTTTTATAGACACATTTGCCTATCCCGTTGCATTCGAGGTTTCCGGATGGCAGTTGTGGTACCTCGGCTGCCTTTCATCTATGAAACCACATGCATTGTGATAGGGCGATCGGCCCGCCAACTAGGCTACAGTTATTTTGACGCCCTTTCAACAGGGGTACCATGACTTTCAATCTTGTAATCAGGTCCTTTGTTTCCATCACTCTTCAGAATTACAAAAAAATGGAATTCATTTGTACTTTCCCAATTGCTATATTTTGAAATATTTGTACAGTTAATTTAAAGGTATTTAAATGTTGTATGCCTTTAAAAAAGTAACTGACAACTTTACTGTCTTTCCTTTTGCACTTCCTGTACCAGAGAGAGTTTGTCAGTTAGTTCACTTTACAAAGTGCTCTAACTTTGTAATCAGAGAAAGAAAAGTCAACACCAATGTACAAGTTAAAAGAATAAGCTTGACATTTGACCTCTGTTTCTGAACGCATAGGAAATATGACAAGATAATAGCATTTAAAGGCATCTTTATTGCTCATTCCTCTTCTGAACTCCTGCATCTTTATTTTGAGAGTGCTGCAGCACTCCCCACTCCCCTAATTCCCGCCCCTATGTTAAAGGCAAATTGTACTTATGTGAAGGAAAATGTCTGGAAGCAATACGTCTCTAGGATGTCTCTGTGACTTATTTAATTTCTTTGAACTGCGCGATGTCAAAAGTAGTAACAGGGTCTCTTTCACCTCCCTAAACATCTAAAAGCTTGCCTTTTTATGAAATTTATTTGATGCCTATTCTAAAGCATAATAAATCAATTGCATGTTCCATTCCACTGTTTTTTATTAGCATTGTCTTTGTATTACGATTGAATCACATTTGATATTGATTTTAATTTTTTGATGAATTGCTCTTCGTGTTTATTGTGTTTTTTTTGGTATCTTCTGAGGCACATTGTTTGAGCGGAGCGCTTTGGAAAGTAAAGATATTGTGAATAAAATAAACTATTTTAAGGTGTTCATTATTTAGCAGACGTTGCCCAAGAGCAACATTTTTTAGCAAACATTTTGTAAGTCACATGGAAACTAAGGTCAGCAACTATTAATTAAATGGGTAGAGGATGAAACTATTAAATATGGTATAAGAAAAAATTAAAGAAAAATTTTCATTCTCTGTGGTTCAACGTGTCAGACTTTCTACCGATGACTATCGAAATGGGCTACTAAAAATTCTCCATAAATAATGGACAGCATCTGCTACACAAAACCTACAAATCTTCAGTTACCTCAGTGCCGTTGATCAGTTGATGACATGGAGCCATCGCAAATTGAATGCATCCAAAACTGAAATAATCACATGTGGCAATTGAAAAAATGATGAGCCACTCTGCGCCTGGCCTGATGATCTGAGACTACCTCATAAAGTATCCAAGGAAGTAGAAACCATTGAATTACCATGGACTCCAAGCTATCAATTAATGCCCAAGTGGATAAGTTTGCAAGATGCATCATTATTATGAACACTTTGGGACACATCTTCCCACGCCTAGGATTTCCGCACAAGGTCCAAGCTATTGTCTCTCTTGTACTGTCTAACCTTGATTATACCAATGGCCTCTACCACAGATCATCCTTATCAACTATAAAAAGTCATTTAAATGCACAAAAAATCATAGGCAACTTTAAATTTCTGAACTGTCAAATCCTTCATGACGGAACTTGGGGCATTTGAGACAACGGCCAGAAAAACAATTAACATCAAGTTAGATATATTTATTATTTAGAAAAATATACTGGTCCATATGTACTAGACAAATAGTTTGTAAATCATTTAAAAAACATCTGTAGTGTTTAATTTCATTGTCGTTCAAACCGTACACTCACTCATACCATATCACTGGACCTTTATATAATAGGTCACTAAGTAAATCGGAGTGCCATTTGGCAGGGCGATAATCAAAAACCATCTACCATCAGGATCGCTACGAACTTGCATATCCTCCCAATCTAGCCCTTGACCAAGATACACCACTATCCCCCCCTCACCACCAACCTGGCTGAAGCAAAATGTTTTGCAGTAATATTTAGGGATAAAAAGATTGTCGTGTTGGTTTTATGATGAGTCTCTTGAAGCAGTAGAACTTGTGAAGAAAAATAAGTTATACCACCTAATTACACCTCCATACTTTTGTTTGTTAGATAAACCATTAACGGTACACAATATTATTCGAATTTTAAGATCCATCACCTCTAAAGCCATTTTTGATAAGAACCTAGCAATTTTTTCTCAGTTATGTTGCGTCCTATGATGCTGCTTGTTTTTTATCCCTGTGCTCCCCCACACTGACACCACCATGCAAGACCTCCCTGTGATCCCCAACACCCCGCAAGACCCACACCCCCACAATCCCATCTGAGAGAGGAATAGCTAACAATACCCCTCTCACCCCAGTACACTGGCCAACCCCCCATCCCAATCATAAACAAACATCATTGTAACCATCAAACTCCATCCTTATTCAGGTTTCTCGCTCCATGTCCCTCTTTTTTATTTTATTTTTTATTTCTCCTCTCCCCTCTTACTCCTCTCATCAGGACAATCAATATTTAGTTTGAGATCCTTTGCAGCGTTTCCTGGGCTTCATCCAAATTAGTAAACATATTAAATTTGCCTTTTATCAGCACCCTTAATTTAAGGGATTGTGCAATTGTTGCCTGTTGTAGTGAATCAGCCACTTTAGTGGTCTGATGATCTGTGATGACCCTCGATCACCACCATTGTGTACTAACTTTAGTGTGCTATGTTACTTTAGCCTTAATGTAGGATGGTCTTGCATTAGAATAATCTTGCCAAAGAATAGAAGGTATGGGATGTCGAGGTGCATTGTTGTTGGTGATGGTGCACACATGTGCTCCATAGTGGATACTGAGGGATTAAGTGCATAGTGTTATTTGAGTTAGGTGAATTAGGACTTTAGCCTATTGGCTTTGACGTGGTCTAATATCATTCTGCTTTCCAAGTAGTAGAGGCCTATGCTTGAGCAACTCCATATTCTTAACATGCAGCCATCTTCCGAGCCTCTGTAGGTGAGAGGTTATATTTTAGTTTACATGTGTTGTCTACCAGTAGTGAACCAGACAGGACTGGTTCTTATCGGGTGGAATGTGCTCTCTTCGTGCCGAGTCAGAGCAAAACGCTTGGCCAGCTGCTTGTTGTGCTCTTGGTATGAGGTGGTACAGGAATCCAATGAGAACTGTAGGCGGAGTTAACTAGAAACTTCGATGGAGAACTGCATTCTATATTAGAGAAAGGGGGTCCGAGAGAGGGTGAGATGCTGGTCTGGTGGTTTGGCGGTCTGATGATACATCACGGTGCAGACGTGCAGTCATGTTTGTGCAACAGAGAGTCCTGACCCAACCAGAGAGGGAAAGAGAGCCGGACCCTTCTTCAGATGGCAAGACGCCTAAGATTATGGTGAGGTGTTCCAGGTGTACTTATTGTATCTAACTATGTCTTCTATTTTCAGGCTCTATGTATATGTATGTGTTGATGATTGCTACTAATGTTTACTGTGATGTTTAGTTATTTCTTTCTTTTGTCATCCTATTATCATGTAATAAACAAACCCTAGAGCATATCATTTGTTTGTATTCCTTGTGAGGGAAGGTCGGGACCCTTTTTTACCAAGTACTTACAGAGGGATGGGCGATTCCCCTCTAATGGGTAATTGTTGATATGAGAGGGAAA
The DNA here is from genome assembly GCF_964261635.1 of Lissotriton helveticus. Taxonomy (NCBI): domain Eukaryota; kingdom Metazoa; phylum Chordata; class Amphibia; order Caudata; family Salamandridae; genus Lissotriton; species Lissotriton helveticus. The sequence goes on along the minus strand of NC_136063.1, from coordinate 936,025,959 downwards.
TCGGCTCCCATCAGGGATGTCTAAATTCTAATTATTCTATCCAATACATTGCTAGGAGGAGCATGCGTTGTGTACCCTCTCGGAAGGGGAGGTGTTGTGATTTGTTATTTGCGAGCTCCTCGACCAATGGTCTTATATGTTGTCAGTGTTTATTTCTTTCTTGGGTAAGTATTGTGAAATGTGGTGTCTTTCTGGATCCTGAGAAAGGATGTGGTAAGTAATGGCCTGGTGACTGACAGAAGCACCAAAACATACAGAGAAGTAGGTCATTACACCTGTGTGCTCTGTGCCTTAAAGAGATGTAATACCGTTACAAATTGCTTCCTGTGCTCTGCTGCCACAGACGACATATCAGAGAAGATACGGTAGCAAGGTATTTCCTCAGTAGTGAACTGCTTCCTCTGAAGGTTTCTATCCTGGAACCCAGAGTCAAGAGTCCCGCCATGGCCTCAAGAAAGCTTCTGAAATTTCAGAGTATCCCACCACTGGTTTTGTCTGCTGCACATATCTGCCACGCACTTACCGCTCTTTCAGTGGCATACTATATTTCGTTCAGCTCTGCTGCTCCATGCGTGTCTCGCCACGTCTCCTCCAGCCGGCGTCTTCGACCTGGAAGCGGAAGCTGCAATCACACCATGCATTTTGGGATTGGAGCAGGTGGATCTGCCTCCTAGCGGTAGTGCATGTGAAATTTCCTGCCGCCCTTGACTGGCCAAAGATTGATGATGCTGGTTAAAACAATTGGTAACTTGGGTGGCAATTCATTATGCAGACAATGTTTCCAATTTCAGCCTAAGCAAAACTCTTTATCTGACATATGCTTTTTATGCTCTGATAGCTGGACTCCAAATAAAATGGCAAAATGGTCACTACGCATTCAAGAAATTATCTCCTTTATTCCTACAACCTCTGTTGTAGAAAAAGTGAGGTTTGTAGGTGACCTGCACAATGGGGAGGCTACTGTCTAACATGGCTGAGACTATAAGTTTCCATGACATGTTTTGTATGAAGAGAGGATGCAAAGGGAGGGTTAAACAATTGGTTTAAATCACCCAATAGGATGTAATACTTTATTTTCAAAAATGTTGTCCAACATCTTAAATTAATGAGCTTCGTACCATCATAAATGAGTTAGGAGGTGATATGTTTACATTAAGCAAAAACAATCTTTGTTTATTTTACCAGAAAAAGTTATGGAAGCAATACAAGAGTCTATTTAAAAAGATCTAGGGCCTGATTTAGATTTTTGGTGGACCTGGTCCTGCTAGCGCTTTTTCGACGGTTTCACTAGCGGCCTACTAGGCGGTGCACTTGCTCTATTTAGATGCTGGGGGTTCGAAATACCATCAAAATCCCCCCTATCCCGCCAGGTATGTTCACCCGCCTTGATGGCGCAATAGGCAAAAACCTCCTTTGGAAGGAGGACCACCAGTTTGTCCCCCAGGCCAATCACAATGTGTCTTTCCACAGACATGACTGTGGTGGTACAACTTCCACACCCACGTTATCAGATTGGAAGGAATATAAGGCAGAAACTCACCTTTTCTAACTTGCAGACTTCCTTTTCTGACATGACCCTATCTCTGATCTCCTACCACTGCTGCTTGATGATAAACAATGTTGACGTTTAAGAAATTTAAAGAAATACACATGTATGTTCACATTGTATGTATAAATGTAATGCAAGTTTCCTTCAAAAAATGGACACTTGCACAAAAAGGATATCAAATCAAAAATCAAAAAGTTACCATACAGTTGTGTTTAAATAACTTTTGCAAATTGTCGCATTGAAAGCATATGCAACACACATCATTGAGATAAGTGCAATGTAGCATGATGTGGAAATTGCACTAGACAAGGTGTAACGTTTACTTTATAAATTACCAGTAAAATCAATATCAGTCCCACATTTTAAGTTTTAAATCTATACATCCCTGTAACATTTCACCTTCTCTAGTGCAAGTCCCGTATTGTATCCAATTTCAATACTTTTTTTTTTTTAAACAAAATGGAGGGACTGAGGGGCGTGTTTCCCAAGGTCCAACATAAATACCCCGCAAAGACTAGTATGCAAAAAAGGGTACGAAGTTCCTCTGTATAGAATGCTGGAGAACGGGAGAAGCGGAGGTGTAGTGCATCAATGGAGACCACTTAAGTGTGTGCCAGTAAGGGGAATTCCCCCTGTTGGAACTAGGGCTCTCACACACCCAGCAAGCTAGGTGTCATTCTTCATCACATGAGCCTGCCCCTCGTCAGGTCGGCGCTCCAATACCTGACGGGCACCCAAACCGGGGCTCTTTATCGGGGATCTTTTGTTCCTGCCAGTAAATGCAGTGGTGATGAGCGGCCTAGTGAGAGTAGATGTGAAGGGTGTGGGTTTAAAATAGGTCAGTTACCTTTATAAGGAAGGTAAACTGCCTAGTATAAAAGAGTGAGAGGGGCACAGGACTAGTAACAAAGTGTCTAGTTGTGTATGCCCTACTCTCAAGTGATCAACATGTTTCATGCTGTAGGAGTCATATAGATCAGGGCACTTCCTCAGGATCAAGTGGAATGCTATCTACACTATAGAGGTAAGTAGAATTAACATACACAATTCACAGGTTGTTGACCTGTAGTTAAAGAAAAGAAAATGGAGGAGTAAATAGTGACTTGTGAGAATACACAATGTGTGATGGCATACAGTGTTTCTCCCATCCATACCTAAATAATATGTTATTTTTAGGGGGCCAAACATGCTTGTGGGCCACCCAAAGGGCACCAGATGTAGTCAGTGAATCACACTGTGTGGGACAGTGAATTAGGTAAGGTTACCAATATCAAGTGCTGGATGTGAACACATCAGACAGTGGTAGTGTCTGATGTGTGTGTGCGTCTGTTGAGGGTGCAGGTACCTGTGGGTCTGGTGTATTTTATACATCTTTGCGCTTTGTTATTAGGGTGAGTGTTGGCATTTGTGCTTTGTGGTTGTCGATTCAAATATGTGTGCATATGGGTGTGCTGTTGAGGTGCTGGGTCTGGTCCATTTGGATGTGGTGGTATTTGTGGCTGTGGTGGTGGTAAATGTGGGTGTGGTGTGGGTCTGATTTCTGTGGGTGTGCTGGAGGTGAGGCATGCGGATGTGTTGGTGGGTGTATTGTCTGTGGGTACACTGGTGGTGGTGCATGTGGGTGTGGTGGTAGGTGTGGTGTCTGGGTGTGCTGGTGGTGCATGTATGTGTGGTGGTGGCTGCAGTGTCTTTGGATTTGCTGGTGAGGCATGTGTGGGTGTTGGTGGATACAGTGTCTGTGGGTGTGCTGGTGATAGTTCATGTGGGTGTGGTGGTGGGGTGGAATATGTGGGTGTGCTGGTGGTGGGGGTGGTACATGTATGTGTGATGGTAGGTGCAGTGTCTGTGTGTGTTGGAGTAGGTGTGTGAAAAGATGTGAGTGTGCTTGGGACAGGACTGGGAATAGGGAATTGGGATGGTTGGAAGGCTGTCGTCAGTGAGGAGGACAGACCTTTAAAAGACAAATGTAGGCCAGACATACCACTATGAATGCCTTCTCGGTAAGCTTGCATTTGTAGCATATGTCAACTAAGTCCGGAGTGCAATCTGGCCGACAGCGACGCTGTGGAGGGGGTTAATAGCCTCCTCACTCAGTGTAGACGGGGGGACAGGGGCTGTGAATGAGGTGCCTGGGGTAAAGGGACCCCAGCAGATTCAGGGGGTCAGTTGGCCAACAAGGGGGGCAAGAGGGAGGCTGGAGAAGGATATCTTAGTGGCGGACAAGGATGCAGGCGTATCTGGTGCAGCAGGGTCCACCACCACCACATGGAATGGTCACAAGGGGTTGCTTCCCAAGGAAGATGTCAAGCTAGTGTCCTCCATGCTAGTCTCCTCACCCTCAGTGGTACTATGTACCTCGGTGTCGGTGGTCATACCAGGTGGGATACAATGGCCAGTTGCTAACCCTTCTAGGTGGCCAACATCTCCTTTGCCTGCCCCGTATGATGATGAAAATACATATACAATAATTTCATTGTAGCTGTGTAAATAGAACTGGTCAATAACTTTCAGCACAAAACATTTTCCTAGTTTCCATACTGCACTTGCTATAAGGCTGACAAACTGTGGTTCTTCAAATCATCATCTCATGCATGTAGGGGACATCTTCTAAAACTATCTGGTCACAGTTTTGCAATTTCCCCATTGTAGCTCCTACATCATATATTATCTTGTCTCTTAACCATATTCATTTCTCTAAAGGGACTGTTGAACACCTCTGAATGGTCGGCCTTTGTTCCCCAGAATTGTGAACTTTTGTCATCAATATGGTTATCCTCAATTAATACGGTCAAAAAAGCTGCATTAATGACATACACTAAAAGTAAAATATGACCCAATGTGTGTCAACAAATACTGCAATGTTGTATTCTATTGTATTTTAGGTGTTATTTATAGAGTGCACTGTGACCAAAAATGGTATCCTGGCGCTAAACTATTTTGTAAGATGTATCAGTTGGAAAGCTAAACAGTGGCCGCTTGTGGGGAAATAGCCAGGTCTTCAGTTCCTTCCTAAATTTTAGTAGATCAGTTTGAGAGGGTAAGGAGGCTGGAAGTCTATTCCATAGCCGGGCCGCATTCACCCTGAAGGTGCATCCCCCTTGCCTAACTTTTCTTGTACCTGATCTCCTGGGCATAGTTACCATTAGCAGAGCGGAGGTTCCTGCCGGGGATGTACTTTTTTATCTTGTTTTGAAGGAGTATTGGCCCTTTTTTTATGTAAAGCCCTATGAGCAATACATAGAGATTTTAAAACTGTTCTATGCTTGACAGGGAGCCAATGTAGCTCCTTCACGGCTTCTGTAGCATATGAGTGTCTGGGTTTGTTCAATGTCAACTTGGCAGTAATGGTCTGAATATGCTATAACTTTTTTAGAAGGTAACTGGGAGCTCCTAGCAACAGGGCATTGCAGTAGTCCAGCCTACTTAGTATTACCCCTCTGGAGATCAATGATCGGGCAGGTATTTCGAGCAGAGGGTATAGCTTCCTAAGAGCACGGATCAGAGCGAAGCATGTTCTAGTGGTTTTATTCGCTTGATTTTCTAAAGATAATCCTTGGTCGATGGTGACACCCAAGTTTCTTAATGCCACAGGATTGCTCACGGGCTTTTCCATGGGCAGCGGCCAGAAGTTCGATGATAGGGACATCAGGATTTTGGTGGAAGGGCAGCAAAGAAATTCTGTTTTATTTCTATTCATCTTCAATGAATTGTAGTTCATCCAATCAAGGATGTCAGCAATGCATGCTTGAAAGTTTCTGATAGTATCCTCCTGGTTATTATTCAATGTCAAAATTAATTGGGTGTCGTCCGCGTAGTTGATTAGTTTGATGTTATAAGTTTTTATGAGTCTAATCAAAGGTTTAATGTAAACATTAAACAAGATAGGGCTGAGAAAAGAGCCCTGGGGGACACAATGAGTTGTTTTTCTGAAATTGGAATGAAACGGGGGAGAGATACAGCTTGGTAGCGGTTGTGCAAGTTTGACTTAAGCCAGTTTAATGTTGGCCCCCCCACACACGCTGATGATAGCCTGGATGTGAGGATATGATGGCTAACCGGATCGAACGCAGCCGATAGATCTAGGAGGACAAGGACGACTGATTGTCCGTAGTCGGTGGTCCTCCTTAGCGCATTGGCTGCGCAGATTAGGGCGGTCTCTGTTCCAAAACCAGGAAGGAATCCGAATTGCTCCTCCTCAAGCCATGCAGAGTCTTCTAGATGTTGTGACAGCAGTGAACTTATGTGCCTTTCCAAGATTTCTATAGGGAAAGGAAGAAGGGCAAGAGGTCTGAAATTAGTCAAGTTTGCGGGATCAGAAAGAGCTTTTTTCAGCAAAGGTTTTACTATTGCTTTCTTCCAGCAGTCAGGTACCCTCTGGGTTTCCAGGGAGTGATTGCAGAGTTGTCGAAGGGGGTCTGCCAGCTCTTCTTCCCATACTAGCCACTGGTTTGGGGTAATGGGGTCCAGCGGGGATCCTGATTTAATAGCTCCATACAAGGTTTGAAGTCTTTGCTGGAGATAGGGTCCAGCCTGGTGAGTGTCACCAGTGGTAATTCGGCAGGGAAAAGATTTAAGGAGAGAGGGACAGGAAGTAGTTTCCAACTGTGGGAGTATCCACTCGAGTGTGTAACTGTAAGTATGTTATTGATCCCTTCCAAAATAGTTGTGATTTTGCTCTCGAAATATTCCTACAGGTTGTCACACAATGTCTGTGATGGAGTGATCACTTGCTTGAAGCGGGATGGATCAGTAAATTCTTTAAGAATTTCAAAAGTTTTCCCGCTTTATTAGGGGCAGCAGTGATCTACTCATACATGTAATTTGCTCTGACCTTCCTTAGTGTGTTTTTATATTCGTTCAGTGCGTTCCTTAAAATGAGCTTATCCCTCTCGAGGTACTGGCGTCTTCATTTCCTTTCCAATTGCCTACATCTGAGTTTCGCATTTTTCAGCGTAAGATCGTATCAAGGTGCTGAGAGCTTTTTTGATTTCTTCTGGGTAGTCAAAGGTGTAGTTTCGTCTAGACTTTTTATAATTCCCCGGTTGAATCTATTATAGTTCGCCTCCGTTGAATCTGTTGATGAAAAATATGGGATCCTAATAAAGGGTTTGTTTTTAATTTCAGGGAGCTTATTCCAAGCTCTACCTTCTATTAAATTTCCTACTGGTTTGGCAAGGGACCAACTTTTAGCCAAGTACAGATGGAAAGTAATCAGTGAATGGCCAGTCCAGCAGAGAGGAGTGATTTCCTCTACTGTGGTAAGATTTTCGGGGGAGAATATAAGATCCAGGGTGTGGCCCGCTAAATGTTTAGGGCCAACAACCTGCTGTTTAAGGCCAATAGTTTTGCAGGTACTGCACAATTCCTTGTATGTTGCTGACAGGTTTTTTTTGCTGCCCAGAAGTTAAAGTCTCCCAACAAAAAAAGGTTAGTGTGTGTAATCCACAGATTGGAGATATTGTCTAGGAAAGATGGAAGGGCTGAGGTTATGGCCATAGGTGGTCTGTAACAAAGGACTCCTGTGGCCATGTTTTCTTTCTTGGCCTTTAACTGAAACCCAAGTAGTTCTATTCCCTCTGCTTCATCGATGGAGAAGATGTTAAAGTCCAGGTTGTCCCTGTAGAGGATACCTAAGCCCCCACCCTTTTTGCCAACTCGAGGTTTAAGGAACCGTTTGAACCCATCTGGCAGGCTTTATTTAAGTCAGAGAGTGAGTCTTCTGTAGACCAGGTTTTAGTGATGAACAAGGCATTAAACTTCTCAGTGTCAAGCAGTATGTTAACTTCTACCGCGTGTTTGGCAAGAGATCTGGTATTCAAGAGGCCACAGGTTAGACTGGTTTTAGAGCCTTGTTTACTAGAATCATTCTCAGAAGAGCTATCATTATTTGGAATAATCTGCTTACCAATATGCATGAGTTCAGCGTATGTATAGCAGAGTCTTTCTGGCTGTGTCGTACTGGAACTGGCAGCATGACTGGCGCTGAGCCCGGTCCATATGCGAAAGGGCGCAGACGGGCATGCCTTTGGTGCGCCTTTGGCATGCCTGTGGCATGCCCGCTGCGCACATCCACTGCGCACATGCTCCAGTCTATTCCTAAATAGCGTCTGAGTGATGCTGATCAAGTCTGAGGGCGTGGTGTAGCGGCCCCTCTGAGCTACAGGTGCCGTTACTGATCACATTTTAAAAAGAACAATTTGCTCCGTCTGCTCATTCTGAGTAGCCCGGTCAAATAAAAGAACAGGTTCTCCCAATTCAGTACAGAGGTCTGTTTAAACCCCCCCCCCCCGGCTTGGCAGTTCAAATTCAATTCGGTACAATAATGCCCAAGACAGTTAAAATTAGCAGCAACACAGAAATCTTACATCATAGTGATGCGCACATGCTACAGCCTCTTCCTAAATAGCATCTGAGTGACACTAATCAAGTCTGAGGGCGTGGTGTAACTGCCCCTCTGAGCTAAAGATGCCATTGCTGATCAAATTTTAAAAAGAGCAATTTGCTCCATCTGCTCATTCCGAGTAGCCCAGTCAAATAAAAGAACAGGTTCCCCCAATTCAGTACATAGGTCCGTTTAAACCCCCCCCGACTTGGCAGTTCAGTTCAAATTCAATTCAGTACAATAATGTACAAGACAGTCAAAATTAGTAGCAGCACAGAAATCTTACATCATAGTGATGCGCACACAGTCCAGCTTGTTCCTAAATAGCGTCTGAGTGATGCTGATCAAGTCTGAGGGCGTGGTGTAGCGGCCCTTCTGAGCTAAGGGTGCCGTTACTTATCAAATTTAAAAAAGAGCAATTTGCTCTGTCTGCTTCTTTTAAGTAGCCCGGTCAAATAAAAGAACAGGTTCCCCCAACTCAGTACAGAGGACCATTTAACCCCTTCCACGCTGATGACGAGCTGGGCTCGTCATGAGGTAGCCTCCTGCTACGCTGATGACGAGCCCAGCTCGTCACGTAACATGCGCTTTCGGAAATCTCCGCGTACGAGCGGAATTCCGACCGCACGCATGCGGTTAAAAAACCTGACTTGACAGTTGAAATCCAATTTGGTACAATAATGCACAAGACAGTTAAAATTAGTAGCAACACAGAAATCTTACATAATAGTGATGCATACACGCTACAGCCTGTTCCTAAATAGCGTCTGAGTGACGATGATGAAGTCTTAGGGTGTGGTGTAGCGGCCCCTCTGAGCTACGGGTGCCGTTACTGATCAAATTTTAAAAAGAGCAATTTACTCTGTCTGCTCATTCCGAGTAGCCTGGTCAAATAAAAGAACAGGTTCTCCCAATTCAGTACATAGGTCTCTTTAAAAACCCCCGACTTGGCAGTTCAAATTCAACTTGGTACAATAATGCACAAGACAGTTAAAATAAGTACCAATATTTGTAGAAACTGAAAGCCCATCTCCTTTGTTTGGCAATTTCACAATGGTAACAGTTACCTCAAGTAGCTCACGTATAGTACAAATATACAACATATTATGATTTCAGTACTGAAATAGCATATCAATGTATCATGCCCTATGTATTTACCTATGCTGTTGAAGAAATGTAGACATTTTCTTATTGTGGATTGACAAATGACTCCAATAGCATAAGTGAATACATAGGCTTGACACATTTCTAAACCACTTTAGTACAGAGCTTACTTATTCACATTTGGCTCCAGAATATCTCAAATTATTTCAATGTTCTCTTGTCATGTCCTTTAGGCTAGTCCTGTCATGTATACCCCTATTTTTCACACATTGTCCTATCCACACGACAATAATGATTCTAAACTGGTGACCTTTTACCTATTAGCTTGCTCCTGTCTCTTCGACACCAGGCTCTTAGTATTTTATCATAAGCCCTGTATCTGACATACATAAACATGTCCCCAGGCACTGTATAATTATTCTGTATAAAGGACACCACTTTTTTTATCCTTGGCCAACAGCCAGCTGTGCATAATCGCATTTGTTTGGAAAAACATTTATGATTGTTTTCTAAACATAAAGATTCTAGAAAAAAATGTGGAGTGAACACTCTAGTATATAAGACCCTTATTGCACCCTGAAAAATGAGAGGAAAATTCCTTCCAAGCTGGCACGGGGTCCTGCATGCTGAATCTTCCACATGCAGCAGTCTGACATCCCTTGCATGGTGCCATCCTTGCAGTAGAGATGGGGTCTTCATTCTCAACCATCAGGTGAGGGTCTGGTTCTTCCTTAGGGGTTTCTGGACTACATACATACATATACGCATACACATGCTACACATACCGATCTAGGCTAGATACGTTTAGGCAAATTACTTAGGGCGTGCATTTTAGGAATATGCAAGTGTTACTGGTTTTATCTGAACTGCTTATGTTCATCTTATTAGCACTATGGTAGAAGTGAAGCTACTATTTACTATATTGGTACCAGCAATTCCCTTTTGTATGATTCTGTCTCCTGCTTGTTACAGCAAATATGTTTTACACAAGACTGACGCTGGACCAATAAATGCTAATGAAATGCCCTAATCGCCCTTCTGTGTATTTTCTGAGAGTAAGTGAGGACAAGTGTTTTCCCGATCCCTGAGGATTCAGGGTTATCAGAAACTACCAACACCACTATAAGATACAGAGGGGTCATAGTGGCACTGTAGAGCTAGCCGGTCTAATGGCTGACATATCCTGTGGGGTGTCCGGACGCGGTTGGGACACAAAGCCCTCAGTTTAGGTCATCCAAAATGTGCAGGCTCTAGGCATTCCTTGGAACTACATGAAGTTGTTGTGAAATTGTTGAACAAGATATGGCGGCATTCATCTTAGGCAAAAAGCGGTATCACATTACAGTAAATATGACATACACTGATTCACATATGATACCCACATCAAAGGATTAAATGCATTTGACTGAAGAAATGGGGTATTTGTAAAGTGCACAATTACTCTGAGGAGTGACCCGGGGCTAAGTGGGTCAAACCCCAACTTGCTCACCCACTGCCAAAGTTTACTGAAAATGGCAGGCTTTGAGTTTCCTACAGAATGCAGTCTCTATCAGAATCAGGCTCAGTTCCTGTGGAAGTTCATTCCAGGCATTAGCTGCCAATATGGAAAAGACTTTGCCCCACCCCACGGAGGTGCTTACAAAGGGGAATCGACAAGAGAGAGGCTGAAGAGGACTGTAGTACAAATCTCTTTGCCAAGTAACTTAAGCTGGCCAGAAAAACTTCCTATGAACCAGGATCAAGGCTTTGAATACTATCCATTCCCTGATCAGCAGCTAAAGGTGAGCCTTCGGAGCTGAAGAAATGGACAAATGACTAGGAAGACACTAAAGGACCATGGCTGCTGTATTTTGAATCACCTGCACACGATTCACCTATACCGCCCCAATTCCTAAATATAGTATGCTAGCGTGATCAAGGCTTGAAGTTATCAACACATGCACCACCACTCTCCTTATTTCCAAAGGAAGGAGGGGACTGAATATCTTCAGGGTGTGGAGAATGGTGAAGCAATGGCCTACCACTGCCTTGATCTGCGCAGCATTGAAAGAACAACGTACAACTTTACCCCTACATTTTTTACCACAGTGGCTGGGGGGGGGGGGGGACGTTGCAGCAATGCAGGGGGCCAGCAATCTTCTCACCAATTAGTCAGCTAAAATCCAAATTGGATAATCGCTGTCTTTTCTGAATTGTTTTTAAGTTGGCTGTTCTGCGGCCAGTCACAAATAGCATGCATTCAATCCGTGAAGGAGGTTGTAGTAGATGCATGGGACCCATCAAACCTAAAGAACAATTGGATATTATCAGCAAATGAGATGATCTAACACCCAAACAGCTCTACCACATCGCGCAATGTGAACATGAAAATATTAAATAGAGTAGGGCTGAGTGAAGAGTCCTGCAGTGCCCCTTGCGTGACTGCCTTAACGTCAGAGGCAAAAGGAGCGAGCCAGACTGACTGGCCTCTGAAGTCCAAAAAGGACTTACACCAGTCCCACACAGTACCCCCACACCTAGGGCAGGCAATCGGTGTAGGAGGGTGTAATGTGGGATGGTGTCAAAGGTGGCAGACAAATCAAGAAGGTTCAGAACCACATTTTGCCCCTCATCCAATGTCCGTTTAACATGATCTGATATGTCCAGTACAGCCGACTCAATGCTGTGATGGGCGTGAAAGCTAGATAGACTGGGATGCAGCAACTTCCCTTGCTCGAGATACTCCGAGAGGTGTGCATTGGCCAGGTTTTACAAATCCCCAACATCATTGTCCTATGAAAGGAATAAATTATATGACACTTCACATCAATCACTACACTTCACTCAAGAACTCAAAGAGACTAAGCATTGGCGTATAATCCGTTCCGTTCGAGGAATTTGCGGATTTTCTGCAATTTCGCGGTCCGCGAATCTCGCGAAATTGCCAAAAAATCCGCGAAATCGCATGCGGGACGGATTTTTAAAAATTGAAGTACATGAAGCACTTACAGGGTTACAGCAGGTGCCCAAGTTGAAGTTAATTTCTTTGTAACCATTTACAAAATGGTTACAAAGAATTTAACTTCAACTTGGGCACCTGCTGTAACCCTGCAAGTGCTTCCTGAGCTGTGCCTCCAGAGTTGTTGCCTACTTGCAATTATTCTCTGACCCTGCTCTGACCCTCGAAGCAGGGTCAGAGAATAGTTACACTTATGACACAATGCTCCAGGCTGTCACAAAAATTAAACCACAACAGGAAGCACTTACAGATAAGGAAGCAGGCGGCGGACTTGAAGCTCAAATTCAGTAACACATTAACCAGCCCCTGGTTGAGGCTAGGCAGGTGTGCTTTCTCCGCATAATCTACAGTGGTGAACCAGAGAGTGCTGTGATGAACCAGAAGGTGCAGTTGTGAACCAGAGGGTGCTGTGATGAACCAGAGGGTGGCAGTGGTGAACCAGAGAGTGGCAGTGGTGAACCAGAGGGTGCTGTGATGAACCAGAGGGTTGCAGTGATGAACCAGAGGGTGGCAGTGATGAACCAGAGGGTGACAGTGATATACCAGAGGGTGGCAGTGGTGAACCAGAGGGTGGCAGTGATGAACCAGAGGGTGGCAGTGGTAAACCAGAGGATGGCAGTGGTGAAACAGAGGGTGGCAGTGGTGAAACAGAGGGTGCTGTGATGAACCAGAGGGTGGAAGTGATGAACCAGAGGGGGACAGCAATGAACCAGAGGGTGGCAGTGGTGAACCAGAGGGTGGCAGTGATGAACCAGAGGGTGGCAGTGGTGAACCAGAGGGTGACAGTAATGAACCAGAGGGTGGCAGTGGTGAACCAGAGGGTGGCAGTGATGAACCAGAGGGTGGCAGTGATGAACCAGAGGGTGGCAGTGGTGAACCAAAGGATGACAGTGGTGAACCAGAGGGTGGCAGTGATGAACCAAAGGTTGACAGTGATGATCCAGAGGGTAGCAGTGGTGAACCAGAGGGTGGCAGTGATGAACTAGAGGATGGCAGGGGTGAGCCAGAGGGTGGCAGTGATGAACCAGAGGGTGGCAGTGATGAACCAGAGGGTGACAGTTTTGAACCAGAGGGAGCTGTGATGAACCAGAGGGTGCCAGGGGTGAACCAGAGGGAGGCAGTGGTGAACCAGAGGGTGGCAGTGATGAACCAGACGGTGGCAGTGATGAACCAGAGGGTGGCAGTGATGAACCAGAGGGTGACAGTGGTGAGCCAGAGGGTGACAGTGGTGAACCAGAAGGTGCTATGATGAACCAGAGGGTGACAGTGATGATCCAGAGGGTGGCAGTAATGAACCAGAGGGTGGCAGTGATGATCCAGAGGGTGGCAGTGGTGAACCAGAGGGTGGCAGTGATGATCCAGAGGGTGGCAGTGGCAAACCAGAGGGTGGCAATAATGAACCAGAGGGTGGCAGTGATGATCCAGAGGGTGGCAGTGGTGAACCAGAGGATGGCAGTGATGAACCAGAGGGTGGCAGTGATTAACAAGAGGGTGGCAGTGGGAAACCAGAGGGTGCTGTGATGAGCCAGAGGGTGACAGTGATGAACCAGAGGGTGACAGGGATGATCCAGAGGGTGGCAGTGGCAAACCAGAGGGTGGCAGTGATGAACCAGAGGGTGGCAGTGATGATCCAGAGGGTGGCAGTGGCGAACCAGAGGGTGGCAGTGATGAACCAGAGGGTGGCAGTGATGAACCAGAGAATGGCAGTGGTGAACCAGAGGGTGCTGTGATGAACCAGAGGGTGGAATTGATGAACCAGAGGGTGACAGTGATGAACCAGAGGGTGGCAGTGGTGAACCAGAGGGTGGCAGTGATAAACCCGAGGGTGACAGTGATGAACAAGAGGGTGGCAGTGGTGAACCAGAGGGTGGCAGTGATGAACCAGAGGGTGGCAGTGGAGAACCAGAGGGTGGCAGTGATGATCCAGAGGGTGACAGTGATGAACCAGAGGGTGGTGGTGATGAACCAGAGGGTGGCAGTGGTGAACCAGAGGGTGCTGTGATGAACCAGAGGGTGGCAGTGATGAACCAGAGGGTGACAGTGATGAACCAGAGGGTGGCAGTGGTGAACCAGAGGGTGCTGTGATGAACCAGAGGGTGGCAGCGATGAACCAGAGGGTAACAGTGATGAACCAGAAGGTTACAGTGGTGAACCAGAGGGTGGCAGTGGTAAACCAGAGGGTGGCAGTGATGAACCAGAGGGTGGCAGTGGTGAATCAGAAGGTGGCAGTGATGAACCAGAGGGTGGCAGTGATGAACCAGAGGGTGGTGCTGCTAAACTGCCAGGGAGCCCTGTGGGTGTGAGCCCCCGCGCTGCTGAGCTGCCATGGGGTTGTGAGCCCACGCGCTACTGAACTGCCCTGGGGCCCAGTGAGTGTGAGCCCCCGTGCTGCTGAACTGCCCCGTAGCCCTCTCAGTGTGAAAATCATTCGTGCTCAATTGCCTGGGAGCCCTCTGGGTGTGAGCACACATTGTGCTAAGTGCCCCCTGCCCCCAGTACATATATACCCGTACCGACACAGCACCAATATGCTCTTGCACCATGAAGTCTGGTGCCTGGATGCTCCCGATCCGTGTAGGTGGTATCACCGTCTGGCGAAGTCAAAATGTAAAGTCATAACTTGCTACACGGCACCAATAAACACGTGTCCCCCTGGCACCGGTATGCGCATGTACCAAGCGTGGAGCACCCGCATGCCACTGCACCCTAATGCCCAGCGCCAGCATATGCCTGTACTGGGCAGTTTAGTATGAGATGGGACATTGTCCAGCAGCAGCAGCTACATGCGCCTGAACCCACTGAGCAGGATCAGAATGGCTTTGTACCAACACGCGCAGCAGAGCTATTTTGGACATCTGAAGGATTCTGGGGTCCTGTGCCAAACGTATTTTGCATCCATGAGTTTCCCGAGCGCCATACTCGTGTAGCTCCTGTGACCAGGAGGCTGCTTTCTCCTCATCTGCTGCTCTGCTCAGTCTCTGACCCTTTATAAACAAGATGCATGTGAACTCGCATAAAAGCCCCGCCCGTTTAGCCCCGTCCGCCATACACTAGCAGTATGAAACGTCTTCCCGCCCGTCCCCACTATAATGGCCAGCTCACTCAAGGGACCTCTGCGCCTTTTAGCGCGCTGGCAAAGTTACAGGCAAACGTGGTCACATATTTGTGCAAATGGCACAAAAATCAGCGAGTTTGCGGGAAAATTCGTGAACTCGCGGACTTTTTTTGCAATTTTGCATGATTTCGCAGACCGCGAATTCGCAAATTTTGCCCATACTTAAAAGAGACATATATAGCCTGGTTTAATGAAAATAAAACAGTTAGACAGATTCACATATACATTTCAAACATGTACCTGCTCCTCTGGTGAGTCATAGAGCTGGCTGTACAGGAACAGGACCTCCGTTTTCAGAAATTCCTGCTCCTCTGGCGAGAAGGCAGGGGTCCTCACCTGCTTGATGGGGCATAATTGCTACCTTAGGTCACGAACAGCAACAACACTGGAGGAGGTCGAGGTCTTGCAGTGGCATAACAAAGTCCCCAACAGCCCTTGCAGTGCGGGAGGGCCCCCTGAGCACAATAGCCTGGCCTGGGAGCTCCTGAGTAAGTCCGGAGGGGGGCTCTTCCATGTACTTTGTGGGGGACCCTCAAGTTTCATTATGCTGCTGAGGTCTTGATAGCTACAGTTTTAGGAGGCAAGTGGTTTTTTTCCGAACTGCGGCGTACATGTTCACGACGTACACGATCGTCAGCAGATTTGGGCACAGTCATTGGCCTTTGTATGTTGCTTACACACGTTAGCCTATTGCTGTGTTCATCGTGGGGTTGATCACCCACTACTCAGATAAGTTCTGCCGCGGACGTCTGATTACAAATGTCCTGATACCAAGGTCAGGTTCCCCCATTTTAGAAGGTGTCAGGAATTGGATGAGTGCGTTGTCCCTAGTTCAGTGTGGGTTGAGGAGAGGTATGGGATAAAGAAGAAGAATCATAGTGAAACGCTCAGTGAATAATCACTGGAAGAATCTGCAAGACTAGTTAAGTTCGGTACATTGCAAGATTGCTGCCACATTTTCTAGATTTATGCAGCCATTTTGTGGATAGCACTCTTGCGAGACTTTGGGGGCTCTAGTAGAGTACACGCGTTCTACACTGCGCACTTCAATTTGAATCTGACTGAAGCAAGTTTTTTCCGACTCCATTCCTCTCTCACAGACTCGGAGTGGTGGCAAAATGTCTTCGGAAGCCAACACATAGTTCCCTGACTGGACTTCACTTATTTCCCAGGTTCCCGTTAAAGTGGAGTTGAGAGACACTAGTGTAACGTCTTTCATTTGCTCAACCATTTTAGTGCGGAGCTTCTTCAGCTCACAGTATCCACTCCTTGCAGGAAATCAGCAATTCTACGGAAGATTTTTTGTTTTTCCGGATTCCGCTCTTGCTGGTGACATCTCCTCGTATTCCTCCACAGAATTCTGAGGTGAAATCTTCAGCGTTTGGAGAAGTCAGTAAGATTTGAACCCCCTTCGGATATCGTCCAGCTGTCTCTCCTTGCCTCTCTTTTTGCATGCTCTCCCCTTTCTTTCCTCCCTTTCTTACCTTCCCCAGTTCCTTTTTGCTTCACAAGTAACTCAATTTGAGACTCAATTTATTGTAAAGAATTACTCTGACTGAAGAAGCTGTCAGGAGATAAAGAAAAACCTTGAAACCTCATTCTTCAATGTTCAAAATTAATGTTGGATTAATTGTTGTACCACAATACTGTGTTAGACTAGAGCTGTTAGTCTCACCTTGTATACCGTAGAAGAGAAGTTAGAACTCTAGTATGCTTAGGTAAGAGTTAGTCTTAGAGATAGATAGGGAAGAAGAAAGTAGAGTAGTGTGATTTACTTGTTATCTCCCTCCTCTGTGCATAGGGTGCTCCTTCCTCCTGGGAATTATACAGGTTGCTAAAAAGAAGAAATACCTAATGTGGATCCTGGTCAGCAAGAGGGCTATCACCAATATGGAGTCGTCTCTTCTCTGTCCCAATCCTCTTTCTCCTTTGCTGGTGGCGTTACCCTATACTATTGGTGATGGCACCGGTGAGTGGGCATAATGAAATATCCAGGCCTGGTTGGTGAACTTCGCTCCATTCGTGGAGTTTGCGGAGTTTTCTGCACTCCGCACCTCACGGAGCTCACGGCATGCAGAAAACTCCACTTTGCGATGTACAGCAGAGTTTTTTCCCTGCTTGCGATCGCGAATGGTAAGTTCACGATCGCGAATGGTAAGTTCTCGAGCGCAAGCTGCCGCTCTGGTAGTATTTCTACCCAAGCAGCAAGAATACCAGCACAAACTACAGTTCGCACTGCACTCTGCCACTTGCGGAAATTTGCAGAGTTTTTTTGTAACTTTGCGGAGTTCCGTGTAGCAAAACTCTGAGTACTACGCCCAGGCCTGCAAATAACGTCTGCTCTGTTTTCATGGAGATTCAGGTACTTTCTGACAGAAAGTCAAATGGTGTTCTTGTGACTGCTACGTGCCTCACCACCACTTAAAATGGTGGCTAGTTTGTTTACATATTCAAACTTTAAAGGACACACGTGTATTTTGTTTAAAAAACATTTGTATGTAGTGCATTACAGTGGCTAAATGTGGCATTTGCGATGTGCTGTTCACACCTGCGTTGACGGTATTTTGGATGAAAAAAGAAACAAAAGCATAAATAATGTATTATTTACACATTCTTTCATATTTTAAATTTTGAGAGCTACAAAATTACATTTATGAAGTAAAAATGACAAAAACAAATGTTAGATTAAAATTTGTCGTGCAACCATATATATTTTTAGCACAACATTACATTTGTGTTAATAATCAAAAATAAATATTGGAAAATGTTTTAAAATGTGCAATTTTTTTCACTGCAGACATTTGAACCCTGGGAGATTGAGGGGAGGACAGCCTCAAGTGTACCGCCCATTTCCAGACCTTGCCACCATGGAAGAACGGGATATTATCAAACAGTTTAGATTGAGTAGGCAAACTGTACTGGATTTATGTCATCATCTGGAGCCATATTTTCTGCCTCACACAGAAATCCCACATCTAATACACCAACTATCAAACTAATGACAGTACTTTATTTTGTGGCCACAGGATCATTCCAATACATTCCAGCAGTAGCTGGTGGAATGTCACAACCAGCTTTCATTGGTGTGCTACAAGAAGTTATTTTGTCAATGATGAGACATATCAACAGCTTC
Source organism: Lissotriton helveticus (assembly GCF_964261635.1). Lineage (NCBI taxonomy): Eukaryota > Metazoa > Chordata > Amphibia > Caudata > Salamandridae > Lissotriton > Lissotriton helveticus. Next base: position 936,007,678 of record NC_136063.1, on the reverse strand, counting down.
AACCAGTTTCCAAGACATGAGGATTTTGCGAATGTGAAGGGCGATTTCTATGGTTTGGGTTGCCTACTAGATGTGTTTGGAGCAATTGATGGCACATATATTGCCTTAGTGCCACCACACGCCAGGGAACAAGTCTACCGGAATCAGAAGAACTTCCATTCAATCAATGTGCAAATAGTCTGCTTAGCTGATTTGTACATCACAAGCCAAGTGTGTGTGTGCATTTCCACAGACCAGCCCATGTTTCCTGTGTACAATGAAACAGCAGCATACCCCAGCAAATTTCACAACTTGGACGTGAGAGGGCCTGGCTTGTTGGTAAGTACAATCTGACATAATATTGTTTGGGTAATTTCAAGTTGAATCATCTGAATTGGTGTTACATATCTTGACTCTTCTCTTTTTATTCAGCTTATCTTAACTGATATGGTTGTTGTCACTGCTGAGGAATCCAAAAGCACCAGGGCAAGTCCATTTCAATGAGACCCATGGAAGAACACAGATGCCAGTGGAGCAGGCTTTTGGGGTCCTAACGGGCAGATTTTGCTGTATGGACAAGACTGGTGGAGCCCTCCTCAATTCAACTGTTAAGATGTGCCAAATGATCATGGCCTGCTGCATGCAGCACAACAGAGCCCTGTGATGGAATATCCCATACATCACAGAGGGTGGAGACCATGAAGAGACACCGGGCTAGGATCCTGAAAAGCCAAATGAAGATAATAGTGGTGAGGATGAAGGAGTTGACTTATGTCAGGATGTCATTGACAACTTCTTAACATGAGTGTAAGTATCTCTTCACATACTATCACATTAACTATTAAACCAACTATTGATGTAATGAGAAAAAAAGTATGTGCTGGCCATTTTTTAAGAAGAGCAAGTTCAGGGAAATCCAAGAAACCGGTCTTTGTTGATCAAAGTTTTGACACATTGACTTTTGTGTTAATTTTGAATGCTTATCTCTCCTTGTGTTTTTGAAAATGTGTCCTCAAAAAGAAGGCTTTGTAATGTGTCAATTTTGTTATATTTCGTTACTCATCATTTTCTTTTAATCTGTTTTAAGTATCCTCAGCATGTCATCTTCATTTGGACATTTCAAAGTTGTAACATTTGCAGTTATATAGTGCTGTTTCGAAGTACAATGGGACCAAGCGTTGATCCTAGGTAAGACAGACACAGATTTTGGATGCACATATCTTGTACGCAGGCAACTTGCACATTGATTGTATGGAATTTTTAAAAATTGCATTACACTCATTTTCTATCATGTGTTGGCACTAAAACAATATGTATTTCATCAATTACTCAAACCACATGTGGTAGTGAAGCCAACGCATTCCAAAATCCCTTCGCATTGCCTAAATCCTCACATAGTGTAATGTGTATGAAGACGTTGCTGTGTCTCACCATTGTAGGACAAACTTCTTTCTTGTAGCACACCACTTAAACATTGGTTGATCCATTACCCCAGATACTGGGACAGTGTATTTTAAGGATATTGTGTCTACCAAATGTAGTACTGCCATGATTTTGATTATTGGTTGTATTGATGTGATATTCCTTCTGTTAGACAGATAATCTAGATGATGAAATAAATGAATATTGATTTGCCTATTGAATCTTGTTGTTTTAGTTCGATCCCCCTCTTCCATGTTGGCACGGTCTTGAATTAGCAAAGTGAAAATGGCACAGAGTATTTGTGTAGTGTATGGATGTCATGTTTGTGAACATGTTAGCAGACAAATCTTTGACAAATGTAATATATTACTAGCTGATGATTTCTAGGTATTTGTCTTTTGTTGTCATTGTTGAGAACGTGAGAGAAACATTACCTACTTGCAATTCATTTATGATTACATGCTATTGCCTCTGATGATATTCCAGGTGATGATACCTCCATTGGTCCCACCCCGGAAGGCCTTATTAATTACCCCATAGAAAAAGAAATTGAGATGGCCATAAAAAACATGCGTGTCTCCGGGGCAATGGGTCCAGATGAACTCCCCATGACGGTCCTGAAACAGGATCCTGCAACGTGGAGTAAAATTCTGTATCCCTTGTATAAAGCCTGTTTTGTGTCTAAAATGGTCCCCATTTTTAAGAAGGGAACTAGGGATAGCCCCAGTAATTATCGTTTGATTGCTCTACTCGACTCAATCGGAAAGGTCTTTGCGAAATGTCTTTTAGGATCCCTCTCCGCTTGGGTTGAGGAGAATAACATCCTGCCGTTTGAACAGACTGGCTTCCGCAGGGACCACGGGACGTTAGATAACCTCACCGCTCTTCATGTGGTCACAGATAAATATGTACAGGTGAGAGGAGGAGTAGTGTATGCTGCCTTTATAGATTTCTCCACGGCGTTCGACAAAGTTGATCGTCGAACGCTGTGGAGAAAATTGGCGGCGCTTGGTCTCCCATCTTCTCTGTTGGAGTTGGTGCGGGCCCTCCATACAGAGACCTGGTGTAGGGTCCTGCTGGGGGGTGAAAGGGGGCTATCTGATCCAATTCCATCTGGTAATGGCCTCAAACAAGGCTGCTTATTGGCTCCCCTTTTGTTCTCCTTATACACGGCTGACCTACCCGCCGCTTTGTCTGCCACAGAGGGCATTCCCCCGGTGGTGGGGGGGACCCCTATATCCTGCCTGATGTATGCTGATGATGTCCTTATCCTTGATCTAACCCCTAAAGGACTTGCAAATCGGCTACATGCTCTCCATATTTTCGCTGTGGCTCATTGCATGAAGATTAATATAACCAAAAGTAAAGTCATGTGTATAGCTGGCAAGAAGAGGTGTCGATCTGCAGATTTTGGCTGGTTTATCGGGGGTCAAAAACTGGAGGTTGTAAAGTCCTATACTTTTTTGGGGAAGATCATTACGGCTAATCTGAGTGAGAAGCTCCATATAGAGCATTGCTCTCGCAAAGCTCTTGCCCATGGCAAAGGTTTAAACTCGCTATACCATGCAACGGGGAAACGGCACTTTCCGAGTTTATTGGAAGTGTATAGATCTAAAATCCCCGCAACAATACTATATGGTATCGAATTAATAGAGGTGAAAAAGTGGGATTTTTGCCATAAGATTGAGGGGAAACTTTTAAGATCTCTCTCTTCCCTAAATACTGCTTGCTCTTTGGCCGCGTGTAGGCTCGACTTCGGTCTAAGGAGCAGTTGGGTACAGGGACTATGTGCCCTAGTAAGATGGGTGGCCTGTCTTGCGAGAGCGGAAGTAGGGACAATGAGAGCTCTCCTTAAAAGTGAATTATTGGGTAATTTTAATGAGTTTTCTCAACTTGTTCGTAATTTTAGAAAAGCCGTAACTCTTTTAAAATTAGATGAAACCATTCTCTTTTTGTATTCCCCTTCACAGTTAAAACTTGTTTTAAAAGCAGCCTCTTGGGACCTATGTTTTCAATCGGATAAAAAGTTAATGTGTGAAAAAAGGAATGTAGATATCCTTCTTGATTCCTATCTGATGAAACATCCACAACCTTATGTTTTATGGTCCCTTCCCCATGGTATTCGTAGATTTTGGTTTCTTCTACGTTACGACTTAATACCCTTAAATCTTCTGTTATCTAAATGGTATGGTTCCTCTTCTTTGTGCAATTTATGTAATTTGAATATCCAGGACTGTATGCATGTTCTACTGATTTGCCCTGCGCTCCGTAAATTGCACTCTAGATGGTTAAAAGTTATTTGTCTCCGTCTTGGCATTGTCACTTTGAATGACTTTCTTCATGCACTTTATTGTCCTCCTAATGAAATGTTCTGCTTCCATATTTTTTATTTTTTTAAAGGTTTATTAGCTATTTATTAATATTCCATGGAGATGCTTTGACTTGCCAACTTTCTACAGTTCTGTCTTGTATGTCAGTTTTGCACTTAATTTAGGTATCTTATATGGCAGATATTGTTGTGCAATGTATTTGTATTGTTCTTAACTCTGTACATTTTATGTGGCCCTCTGCTGAGAGCCAAAACATAATAAAAATAAAATTCTTCTTATGATTACACAATCATTTGTTTTCTGACATTGTAATGTATGATGGAAGGAAACAAATGAGATAATTGACTTGAGGAATACGACAACCAGTCGTTTACTTTGTGAGTTGTGATTTTAATAAACAAAATCTAATGAACTAAAACAGTATGAAAATGAAACAAACAAATCAAAAAAATGAAAGGTCAGTCATGGTGAGTGAAGCCATTTGTGAAGAGTCCATTGTCAAATATTCAAGTGGGATCAGAAAGGTAAATCTGTCCAGAAATACTACACAGACTGAATGGTAGTCACACACTGGAGGAAATTATGTTTGGGGTCTCTTGCTGGTGGTGGTAGTCTTACCATCCTCTGCTAGTAGTCTGAATGGAAGTTCCCTCCTGAGGGGAAGAGGGGGATCTATAGTTGCAGGGACAGTGGTGGGTGCAGGTGTTTCTACTTGTAGCAGGGCCCTCCTTTTTGTGGCTGTGGTAGATAAGATATACTTGTGCCAGATGGTGTAGGACCACAGAAATGGGTATATGTTGCTGGTAAAGGTCTGCATATATGTGTATAAATTGTATGCAGCACACCAGTCAGAGAGCCCAAATTGGAGTTTAGATTGTTCATATGTACATTGTACTCCCTCTGCAACTGCTTCATGTCCCAGATCTAGATGAGAACCTGAACCATCATGTCTTGGGATTGATGGAGGGATCCAAAGACTTGGTTGAGGGTGGCATGGGTGACAGTCAACCCAGTGTATCACTATGCTGGCCCCCGCAAACCATAGCCCCACTACCCTGTGGCCTTGACCTTGTGTGCCCCAACCCACTGGTTACTGGCTGAACGGAGGTGGTGATTTCTCAACAGCAACAAGGACCGGGGGGGGCAAGATCAGCGTGGTGTTGCTTCAGACACAGGAAGTGGAGGTGTTCGTGAACTGAAGTGTTGTAACAGCTGGAGTCGGAGGTGGAGGTGTGAGCACAGTGAGATTCACTGGAGCCGTCTGCCCAGGCATATGGACCAGGCCACTCCTCTTTATCAAGACTTGCTGGCATGTAATCATCCTTGGAGGCCTGAAACTGGGCTGGAGTGAGGCAAAATTACACAGCAATATGATTTTCACAAAACAGAAAAAAGGAATCATGGTAGTTGTAGTTATTTTAATGATACATTCACAACACTGTACACAATTGTAACTTGAACACTTGTCACCAGGCAGGTCGCTCCCCCCAACCGCCACGCAGCCCCCTGTGGGTTGAACCTCCGTTGCCGCTTTTTGCTGCCTGACTGCTCGCTCCCTTTTTTATTCTGTACCCCTGCGCCTGGCCTCTGTGCCACTTTGTTTTTTCATTCTGTGCCCCTGTGTTTTGCTTTCCGTACCCCTGTGCTCTGTTGTCCCTCTCCCGCCGTTTTTTCCCCGGGTTTTCCCCAGGTTCTCCCCCGCCGCTGAGCCCCTGCGGCCCCACCCCCTTTACTCCCATTGGCCGCCCCGCTCCCACCTCCCAGCTGCTCCTCCCTCCCTCTGCCCTCATGCTGCGAAGCGGCCGCGCTGCGGGCGCGCCGAAGGCAAGCCCGTCTGTGTCCATCCATGCCTGGACCGCGCCCAGCGCCAGCACCCCTGGCCCCCGACGATGCCAGCTCACACGACGGACTTACGACACCACCACCCTCCACGCACTCAACGCCGGCCGGAACCCCGCCTGCTACCGAGCCATCCCGAAACGCACCCATGGACCCTTCACCTGCCAAGCCTGCAAATTCACCTGCCTCCGAACCTGCACCGCTCCCGCGAAGCCAGACACCAGCAACACTCACCTCAAGTGCATCCTGCTCAACATCCGCTCCGTCCACAGACATGCCGTCGAACTCTGAAACCTCCTCGACACAACATCACCAGACGTCGCCTTCCTCACAGAAACCTGGATGAACGCCTCCTCAGCCCCCGACATCGCCATAGCCATCCCGGAGAGTTACAAGATCACCCGGAGGGACCGTGTCAACCAAACCGGAGGAGGCATCGCCATCGTCCACAGAAACGCCATCCGAATCACGACCAACTCCGACGACACCATCACCGCCGTCGAGCACCTCCACTTTCAGATACACAACGACCCCAAGACCACCCTCAGAGGCACTCTCATCTACAGACCCCCGGGACCACACACACAATTCAGCGAAACCATCGCAGACTTCATCAGCCAGCACGCCGTTACCTCCTCAGACTACATCCTCCTAGGGGACCTCAACTTCCACCTGGAAAACAACAATGACAGCAACAATGACTCAAGCAACTGGTGAACACCCCCACCCACTACGCCGGTCACACGCTAGACCCCATCTTCTCCTCCAGCAAGCACATCCCCTTCAGCCACTCCACCGGACTACACTGGACAGATCACAGCTGCGTCCACTTCAACTTCAGGAGAACCACGACCCACCATCACCCGCAACAGTTCCCCGCAGAAGCTGGAGCAAGATCACCGCCGACCAACTCACCACCTCCCTCAGCCAGAACCCTCTCACCAACATGAGGGACCCCAACGAAGCAGCCCGCAACCTCACACAGTGGCTCACCAACTGCGCCGATTACCTCGCGCCACTGAAGAACCCTCCCAGCAGACCCGGCAGCAAGAAAGCCTCGTGGTTTACCAACGACCTCAAAAACTCCAAGAAAACCTGCCGCACCCTCGAGAAAGCCTGGCGCCACGACCAGACAACAGAGAACATGACAGCCCTCAAGAACGCCACCAGCAAACACCACCAGCTGATCCGCACCACCAAAAGGACAGCATTCAAAGAACGTCTGGACAACAACACCCACAAAAGCAAGGAACTCTTCAGCATCGTTAAAGAGCTCTCCAACCCCAGCGCCTGCAACAACGATGAATCTCTGACAAAATTTCGATTTCACTAAAATCGACCTACACAAATATCGTGTCTTAAATATAGATTACAATTACATCGACATCCTATACTTATTTATAAATTTACTAAAACATCGATCTCACTATATCGATATACAAAAATCTCGAGTACACTAATTTCGATTACACTTATGTCGAAATACAAAATATCGACAATCATTAATATACATACCACTATACAAAAACATTGATTACCAAAATATAGACATCAATAATATCGACATTACCTAAATATCGACTTTTCAAAATCATTCTTACAGTTTATATAAACATTATACACATTAAATATATTAAAATTATACTATTAAATAACTATATATCTCTAAAAAAATATTATTAAATTACGAAATCTATGGTAACAATCACATATTACATTTCTTATATATACACATATTTATTTTATATTATAAATGTTTTAAAGCTATACTATTTAATTATATTATATTTAAAAGACTTACTAATACACAAACTCTCTAAACAAACATTTCGAATTCAGCAAATTAAACTATTAAAAATAAAAAAATTCAAACTAACCAACAGGAACTGTTTTCTATGCTTCTAACCAATCACAAACTAACACTAATTAAACATACCCTATAAAAACAGCTACAATTAAGACTCAAAAACCAGCAGAAATTATTCAGCTTCAAGGAGAAATGCACTTATTTCTACTACTCTAAATATTGCTCTCATACAAATATACTACAAATCAACAAAAAGTAAGTAATTTTATGTTTCAGTATAAAAAGTTACATTATTTGCAACCTGCCGTTCAATCTAAATATCCAAAACAGCTTTTCTATCTATCTCTACATATATCCTAAACAGATTCAAGGTTAACAAACAGATGAACATTTTCAAGAAAAGTACAACAACAAATTTGATAAGTAAGTTTATTAAATTACCCTTTTAAACACTAAATAAATGCCAAATCAATAGTAAAACATGTTATAACTAACTCATACATTCCTACTTAAATGTCTAATTTTTGTTTTTTACTAAACACAGTTTTCAAAGACTTACAATGTGAAAGGCTTGTTTAAAAAATTGTTACTTCTATTATAAAAACTAAACTAAAGTTTCATCATAATATTACTTTTTTCCACAGATACCTTTACTAATTAAAGCTGCAACATAACAACAAACATTCTACCATCAAGAACTAAAAATAAAAAATAGGTAAGCATCGAAAACATGCCCAAGTACTAATATTTGTATTTTAAACACTCACAATGTTTAGATTTAACTGTTTGTATATTTAAAACAGTTTTTTCTTTAAATGATATATACATCTTAATAAATGTTGCTAACGTTTTCATAATAAAACATTGTACCTTAGCAAATGTGTTATAAAAATACACATATAAACATTCACTAAAATATTCTTCATTTTCTTTCAACAGACCACTACAATCTATTAAAGCATCAATCAACAAAAATATCTCCTTTGAAAATATACTACTTTGGAATAGGTAATTACCCACAAATGTTACATATGTATTTTTTTTCCTCTTCTAATAGAATGACTATTTCTAATAATATTTAATACACCTTTTCTAGATTTAAGAAACCAACAATGACAGAAGATGCAAGATTTATCTAATCTCAGAAAGGGAAATATTTGTTATGCTATATGGCGTATACTTATACTCAGGAAAAACAAAAAGACCATAAAGTTAACTGGAAATGTACTAAGTATTATTCCAACAAATGTTATGGTCGTTCAACAACTAGAGAAACAAGTGTGATTAATACTACTGAACATAACCATCCACCTAATATCTCAGAAATAGAGGTTAGATCTACCCTAGACAATATTAAGGAATTAAGCAAAACCTCTGACTTACCGACTAGTGTAATACTTAAGGAATTAATACCTAGAGTACCTAGAGAGGCAAGAGGTCAGTTACCAACGATAGCTGCTATAAAAAGAACTATTGCTAGAACCAAAAAATCTAGTAGACCAACAATAGCAACACCAAAAACTTCTGAAGAGGTCATAATTCCACCTGAGCTTAGCATAACTCATAATGATGAACCTTTTATCTTCTACGACAACAACAACAAAGATAAAAGGATAATAATGTTTGCAACAAACACCAACCTCAAAAAATTAACTGATAGTCAAACATGGATGATGGATGGCACTTTTAGCATATGCCCTAAACCATTCTATCAATTATATACTATACATGGCCAATTCCACAATACCTGCATACCATTCATTTATTGTTTGTTACCAAACAAACAAACTTCTACATACACTGAAATATTAAACAAAATCAAAGAAGAAACAAGAGACTTCTTTCCCCTAAAAATTATAATTGACTTTGAACAAGCTATGATAAATTCCATCCTTAAAATATATCCACACACATCCATACAAGGATGTTACTTCCATTTTAACCAATGTATATGGAAAAATTTGCAAAAATTAACACTTAGGGGCCGATTCCGATCCGGTAAAAAGCGCTCCGAATTGCAGTTCGGAGCGTTTTTCCCCGTACGAATCGCACCCGTAGGCGTCCCCGTACGATTCAGCAAGTACGATCACAAATTAATGCGTGACTCCGTACGACTCGTAAAAAACACCGTACAAATCGAAAATCCATACGAATTGCAGTCGGCTGACGCACCACGCAGCGTCCGTACGTAAATAGACCGCGCCTTCCGACCCAGGAAGTACGATCCGTGTCGAACACACACCGTACGGCTCTTTTGCTACGAGAGCTCTAAACTACCGTAAACCCACACTCCGGCAAACCCGGCACCCGGTACACGACAAGCAAGACATGAACGCCATCGTCCGTGTCATCCCTATCCTGTACGCCCACCACCTCGTATATAGAAACCGACGACGGCGCAGAAGGTGAGTACAACGAACTCCAACATACCTGTACGTGTTGCAACTCGGGCACATCTCCATTGCACGACTGTCATGTCTGGGTACGTTGCACCACACACTCCCGCACATCACTAGTGTAATACGGATAGAGGCCGCACCAACGTCATTGACCACGGGGTACGTTACGTCACCGCACATCACTAGTGTAATACGGAGACGTACCGCACCTACGTCATCGACCACGGGGTACGGAACGTCACCGCACATCACTAGTGTAATACGGAGACGTACCGCACCTACGTCATCGACTTCGGGGTACGGTACGTCACCGCACTCCACCAGTGTTATACGTGCCGCATGTACGTCATCCAGCCCGGGGTACGGTACGTCACCGCACAACACCAGTGTAATACGGAGACGTACCGCACCTACGTCATCGACTTCGGGGTACGGTACGTCACCGCACTCCACCAGTGTTATACGTGCCGCATGTACATCATCCAGCCCGGGGTACGGTACGTCACCGCACAACACCAGTGTAATACGGAGACGTACCGCACCTACGTCATCGACTTCGGGGTACGGTACGTCACCGCACTCCACCAGTGTTATACGTGCCGCATGTACGTCATCCAGCCCGGGGTACGGTACGTCACCGCACAACACCAGTGTAATACGGAGACGTACCGCACCTACGTCATCGACTTCGGGGTACGGTACGTCACCGCACTCCACCAGTGTTATACGTGCCGCATGTACGTCATCCAGCCCGGGGTACGGTACGTCACCGCACAACACCAGTGTAATACGGAGACGTACCGCACCTACGTCATCGACTTCGGGGTACGGTACGTCACCGCACTCCACCAGTGTTATACGTGCCGCATGTACGTCATCCAGCCCGGGGTACGGTACGTCACCGCACAACACCAGTGTAATACGGAGACGTACCGCACCTACGTCATCGACTTCGGGGTACGGTACGTCACCGCACTCCACCAGTGTCATACGTGCCGCATGTACGTCATCCAGCTCGATGTATGTCATCCAGCTCACCGCACAACACCAGTGCAATAGACGTGTGGGACATACGTCTGCTAAGTAATTGTATGTGTAAGTATGAGAGTGTGTGTCTGAGACCCCCCCCCCTGGCCACCTGTGCCCAGCATCAGAGTGTGTGTATGGCTAAACCCCCCCCCCACTGCCCACCACTGCCCAGCATCAGAGTCCCCACCACTGCCCAGCATCAGAGTGCCCACCACTGCCCAGCATCAGAGTGCCCACCACTGCCCAGCATCAGAGTGCCCACCACTGCCCAGCATCAGAGTGCCCAGCATCAGAGTGCCCACCACTGCCCAGCATCAGAGTGCCCACCACTGCCCACCACTGCCCAGCATCAGAGTGCCCACCACTGCCCAGCATCAGAGTGCCCAGCATCAGAGTGCCCACCACTGCCCAGCATCAGAGTGCCCACCACTGCCCAGTATCAGAGTGCCCACCACTGCCCACCACTGCCCAGCATCAGAGTGCCCACCACTGCCCAGCATCAGAGTGCCCCGCATCAGAGTGCCCACCACTGCCCAGCATCAGAGTGCCCAGCATCAGAGTGCCCACCACTGCCCAGCATCAGAGTGCCCAGCATCAGAGTGCCCACCACTGCCCAGCATCAGAGTGCCCACCACTGCCCAGCATCAGAGTGCCCACCACTGCCCACCACTGCCCAGCATCAGAGTGCCCACCACTGCCCAGCATCAGAGTGCCCAGCATCAGAGTGCCCAGCATCAGAGTGCCCACCACTGCCCAGCATCAGAGTGCCCCGCAGCAGAGTGCCCACCACTGCCCAGCATCAGAGTGCCCAGCATCAGAGTGCCCACCACTGCCCAGCATCAGAGTGCCCAGCATCAGAGTGCCCACCACTGCCCAGCATCAGAGTGCCCACCACTGCCCACCACTGCCCAGCATCAGAGTGCCCACCACTGCCCAGCATCAGAGTGCCCACCACTGCCCACCACTGCCCAGCATCAGAGTGCCCACCACTGCCCAGCATCAGAGTGCCCAGCATCAGAGTGCCCACCACTGCCCAGCATCAGAGTGCCCAGCATCAGAGTGCCCACCACTGCCCAGCATCAGAGTGCCCACCACTGCCCAGCATCAGAGTGCCCACCACTGCCCACCACTGCCCAGCATCAGAGTGCCCACCACTGCCCAGCATCAGAGTGCCCCGCATCAGAGTGCCCACCACTGCCCAGCATCAGAGTGCCCAGCATCAGAGTGCCCACCACTGCCCAGCATCAGAGTGCCCAGCATCAGAGTGTCCACCACTGCCTAGCATCAGAGTGCCCAGCATCAGAGTGCCCACCACTGCCCAGCATCAGAGTGCCCACCACTGCCCAGCATCAGAGTGCCCACCACTGCCCACCACTGCCCAGCATCAGAGTGCCCAGCATCAGAGTGCCCACCACTGCCCAGCATCAGAGTGCCCACCACTGCCCAGCATCAGAGTGCCCCGCATCAGAGTGCCCACCACTGCCCAGCATCAGAGTGCCCAGCATCAGAGTGCCCACCACTGCCCAGCATCAGAGTGCCCAGCATCAGAGTGCCCACCACTGCCCAGCATCAGAGTGCCCACCACTGCCCAGCATCAGAGTGCCCAGCATCAGAGTGCCCACCACTGCCCAGCATCAGAGTGCCCACCACTGCCCACCACTGCCCAGCATCAGAGTGCCCACCACTGCCCAGCATCAGAGTGCCCAGCATCAGAGTGCCCACCACTGCCCAGCATCAGAGTGCCCACCACTGCCCAGCATCAGAGTGCCCACCACTGCCCAGCATCAGAGTGCCCCGCATCAGAGTGCCCACCACTGCCCAGCATCAGAGTGCCCAGCATCAGAGTGCCCACCACTGCCCAGCATCAGAGTGCCCAGCATCAGAGTGCCCACCACTGCCCACCACTGCCCAGCATCAGAGTGCCCACCACTGCCCAGCTCGTACATCAAAAACATACCATTGTCAACCTCATTACCCTCAGGAGATAGACACATTTTAGTATACCTAAATGTGAACATCACACCAGCTCCCAGGCACCCAGCAGTCACAGACATCATCACACAAACTACTAATCTGAAAAGCAAAAATTAGCTTTATTCAGCGGAATCACAAAATAAAAGCAAATGAGAGTCCTCGCTCATTAAAGGCCAATGGCCAGTCCAATAGAGTCTCAGCAATAGTTTGTGCCTCCATGGGTGTCATCTCACCCAAACCTGCCTGCACATGGCGTTTAATCAGCTGTGCTGACTACGGGGGCACCATCTGTGGAATCCTCCGGCACCGCATGGACAGGAGAGGGAAGGACAGGTGGTGTGGGTGCAGGTGGAGTGGATTCATCCACACTGGTTGGGGCATCGCAGAAAGTAGATTCAAAAACCTGGCTGCACACCTCAGCCAGGGCGGAAAAACTACCACCTGAACCCGGGGACACATTGGGGGTGGAGGTACAGGGCTGTGAGTCAGTCCTACTGGGTGTGTGGATGCGTGTGTGAGGTGTCTCCCCTCTCCCTGTGGGTGTGCCTACTTGCCCTTGAGACTGTGTGCGTGGAGCTTTGAGCTTCTTATGCTGTGTGTGTGCGCTGGGTGTGTCTGACCTGTGGCGTGTGCGTGTATGCTGTGTAGGTATGTGAGAGGCAGAGGTGGATGGCTCTGAAGGATGGGGGGGGGACAGATGCTGCTGGGTGTACATAGCTGCCGTCAGTGTTGATTCAATGGCAGCCACACTCCGACGCAGATCAGACATGGCTGATGACATGCCCTCCATGAACGACACCACCTGTGTAATCAGTTGTGTATGTCCATGGAGGACAGACAGCATGGATGCCTGACCTACTGCAATCTGCCGGAGTAGGTCCACTGTCTCAGCACTGAGGGCAGCTGGGGACACAGGGGCAGGGGCTGCGGTGCCGGGAACAAAGGAGACACGGGGGCTAGCACGGACCCTAGGCACACCAAGGAGTGGGAGGTTGGAGATGGGACTGGAGGAGGGGAGGGCAGCCAAAGATGTATGAGTGACCATTGCTGCATATTCCCCCCCCCCTCCTGAGAGTCTGTCTCGGATTCGTCGGCATGGTACGATGTGTCAGTCACATGTCGTGCGGCCTGTAGACTCTCCTCCCACTCTGTGCCACTGCCTCCCTCTGACACCTCCCAGCAGGTGGCACTGTCGGTGTGTCCCTCCGCCTGGTCCGCGCCTCTGTCTCCTCCAGATTCAGATGATGATGCTGTGAGCAAGGCGAAGAATGAAAACATATCAGTCACCTGTACACATCAGACATATCAGCTGCAAATCATATGGCCTCTTTCGTCAACATGGCATGCATCATGAGTCACATGACACATAACTCTTCATAATGACAATTCTACTTGTGGAGAAATGTCAGAGACACAAAGCTCAATGTAAGGTAGGAGACAAGGTATAGGCAAGGAAAATACTTGTATGAGAGACACAATCATGATCCACTGCCTGACAACAGGATAGCTGATGATGCATAACAGTTCATTAGCCAACCCTGCCACCCAAATGAAGACCTGTCCATGTTTGATTCGCTTTGACTCTGTGCCACATTAGAAAAGTCCTGGGCAAACTGCCATGTGATGCCATCCTGGGACCTGAAACAAGTCTTCCATCACCTCACACTGCCATCACCGCTTTGTACATCCAAAGTCACATTGTGTGGCAAACCATCAATACTATGTACAAAGAACATGCCACAGATGTTGAGAATATGCACACACGCACTGCCCAGTGTGAGTATGCAGAAGTCCAAAAAATAGCACATGTACATTGTGCACCTGCAGCTAACACAAGATAATTAGAAAGTGTACCATGGACAAAGGCCACTGAGGCTGACTTGTGCACAAAACACTTGTTGAGACTCAAGAACAGTGCCACAATATGAAGAAGGGCAGACATAGTGCACATGTGGTGCTACATCTAAGGTACGAACAGGTGTCACATACCCCCCTACAACATGAAGATGTGCAAAGGAAGATGCAACTTGAGACACTGCACCATAGGAGTACATGTCAAAAACAAGCATTAGCCAAAGCAAACCTCTACTGTGGGGTAGGGCAAGGCATGTAAAGAAGCAGCTGCTGACAGAGGGACAATCGAATTCCAATGCATGAACTGCCTGTCTGACCACACCACTCAAACTATGGGAGTGTGACCATGCCTTAGAGCTCTTCAGGTACCATTTCTCACACACATGACTACAAACAGACATGTACCTACCCCCTTCGTGCTGCTGTCCCTCCTGCAACTGCCTATGGAGGTCTGGGAACACCACTTCCAGGACCCGGAGCATGTTGGGGGTGAGTTCGCGGCTGCCGCCATGCCGGCGTGGAGCTTCCAGCTTCAGCTGGACTCGGGCGATGCGGCGGCTCCAGCACCGGATGTCCTGCCACCTCTTCTTTATGTTTCGAAGCCTCCTGCGAGGCCCCCCCTCTCTCCGGACAGCCCTGGCGATGTCCACCCAGATTTCACCCTTCTCATAGGCAGATACCTGTCACAAATGTAAAGTTACAGAACATCAGTATACCTGGTGCATGTTCCCAAGACACCCATATGTCCACAAAATACATGATGACAATAGGGCAACGTATGGCACACACATTAGCATCATTGTCCAGGAGTATGTGGCCTGTGTGCTAACACAACTGCTTAGCATGACATTGAAAATCTACAGATTACATGAGGGCTGTAAAACACTCTTTGAGCATGACACTCACTGAACAAGATATGCTATGTCTGGGTGCAATGCAGCACGTGACATGCTGTCACACACCACACTACAACAAATAACTCTCTTCTAACAACACTGTGCACCCTGGCACTCACTCACAACAACATTGCATCTATCCACTATTACTACACAGTGGCTATGATGTCACACACACAACAGGTGCACACTCCAAGGTATTGCACACATCACTCTCCTGATCCTCTGGTCTCCCATACAGCTTGCTGAAGTTTGGCAGGAGGGCATCCAGAAGGGCCTTGTTCTCACCATCAGTGAATGCAGGTGCCCTCTCCATGTTCAGCTAATCAGGGCCAGAGGATTCAGAGACAGCAGCTGTGGTTAGCACACCAATGTTGTGCAGGCAAGTGCCCTCCCACAGCCACATGCTGCCTTATATCTGTGCTGCAGAGGGTCTGTGAGTCCAAGGAGTAGTGTGTGATAGGCCACCATAATTTGCATCCTATGTTCCATCCAATCACATCACACCTAAGCCCATGACACACATATGCATGGTTTGAAAATAGAGCCAGAGCTGAACAACAACTTTCGCAACATTGTATACTTTTTCCTAACTGATTCTTCCAGGACACCTGTAGGAGTGTAAAAAAACTCCGTATCCATGACAACCTGGTTGCATTTTGAACAGTACACTGTTCCCCTAGTTGTTCCCTATGCATATTTTAAAATCCACACACAAGTACAGTGACATTGCCATTGCCAATGCTACACATTGAATGGTGTAACGATGCGTACACAGGCACGTACCATTGGGGTACGCTCAGCTCGCGCAGAGCCTAAAGGCGATAGGGAAACGATGCGTACACACGCCCGTACCATTGGGGTACGCTCAGCTCGCGCAGAGCCTAAAGGCGATAGGGAAACGATGCGTACACAGGCACGTACCATTGGGGTACGCTCAGCTCGCGCAGAGCCTAAAGGCGATAGGGAAACGATGCGTACACACGCCCGTACCATTGGGGTACGCTTAGCTCGCGTACAGCCGAAATGCGATAGGGAAACGAGGCCGACACACGCACGTACCATTGGGGTACGCTTAGCTCGCGTACAGCCGAAATGCGATAGGGAAACGAGGCCGACACACGCACGTACCATTGGGGTACGCTTAGCTCGCGTACAGCCGAAATGCGATAGGGAAACGAGGCCGACACACGCACGTACCATTGGGGTACGCTTAGCTCGCGCAGAGCCTAAAGGCGATAGGGAAACGATGCGTACACACGCCCATACCATTGGGGTACGCTTAGCTCGCGTACAGCCGAAATGCGATAGGGAAACGAGGCCGACACACGCACGTACCATTGGGGTACGCTTAGCTCGCGTACAGCCAAAATGCGATAGGGAAACGAGGCCGACACACGCACGTACCATTGGGGTACGCTTAGCTCGCGCAGAGCCTAAAGTCGATAGGGAAACGATGCGTACACACGCCCGTACCATTGGGGTACGCTCAGCTCGCGCAGAGCCTAAAGGCGATAGGGAAAAGATGCGTACACAGGCACGTACCATTGGGGTACGCTCAGCTCGCGCAGAGCCTAAAGGCGATAGGGAAAAGATGCGTACACAGGCACGTACCATTGGGGTACGCTCAGCTCGCGCAGAGCCTAAAGGCGATAGGGAAACGATGCGTACACAGGCACGTACCATTGGGGTACATTGTGTCAGACGTGGTCAAGTGAACGATTGTGTAGGCTGCGTCCCTGTCCAACTTCATGTCACCATTGGCAGAGTCACACTAGGAAATCACACAGCAGGGATGTAGTCTACACTCATGTCGACCATGTGGATGCATACATCAGCATGGCACACATACATCAGTATGTGCCAGGTTTGGCAGACATTGAAGAAGCACAGGGATTGTGACCCTGTGCCTCAGTTGATGTGTGAATAGCTTGCACAACATGTCATCATTCATGATGCACATGTGCATCACATGCATTCAACAATTTCAACACGATTAACGTCTGCAACATGTAGCGAGGCACATGAACACTCGAATGGGCCACAATTCAGTACAGGGAACTGGCACATGATGACAGGAACATGCCCACTGTCACAGAGGTGTCATAGCCGCACAGCATGACCCTGTGTGACCACGTCATGTGTGTGCCATGTGCTACATTGTGCATGCTGTTAGCATATGCCATGAACAGGTCAGTAAAGTATTACTCACCTCAGAAAATCCCCACATGTCATCCTGGACATGGCAATTTCCTTAATACCGTACACTTGTGTGTTGGTGTGTAAATCCTCTGGCTCTGCAAGTATCCTTGGCGTTGTGTCTGCCCTGATGACGTTATCTGAGTAGTCATATGTCACCTCTGCGTCCACACGTCAGGTCCTCTGTTTGTTTCTCAACACCAACGCAGGTCCGGTCTAAGTTAAAGCTTACACATTTTGTACCCTATATCATTGTACTAACACTTCAGAACATTTATCTTTTATTGTCATACTCAAGACCGTGCCAATAGGGATGTCACTTACAAAGCCTGTGAGGAATGAAAAGGCCTCATGTTGGTGAGTGACCCTCACCGTCTGTGTCTCCACGGTTTTCACGTCAGGCACAACAACAAGAGCTGCTCCAATTGCGGGGACCTGACATATGAATCCAGGTGTGATATGTCCCACAAGCCACTTAGACTCCAGCAGTTGGCACAGCACCACAATAGCTCATGGTTGGGATGTAGGACCAGTGCATGTGTGTGGGTGTGGAGACATGTGAGCCCCTCATTAGTACATCATTCCCCAGGGCAAACTCGTCAGGTAAACAACAAAAGTCAGAGATGTGTAATTGCATTGACAAATAACCACGATGCAAGTGCAATGCTGCATGGGATTAGGGTGACGGCGACCACACGGCTCCATCAGAATAGCAGCCATCGTAGCCAGCACCACGACCTACGGTCCCAGCCCTGCATGTGACACAGGAGGAGTAAGTGCACTTCCTCATGTCCATGATGTCCCTCACCCCGCCCACTGACTCCGCATCAGCTTCTGGCCCACCGTACCCGTCAGGGGGCAGTTGCGCCTCTGTTAATATGCCCCTGACGCCATCATTCGCTGAGTGACGGACGCAGGCGGTGCATACGTCCCAGAACCGCTGTGACAGACATGATCGGAATGTTCATCCTGGTCCCCGCTGGTTCAACTCACAACCTCACTGCCAGATCTCCCCCAGGTGTCAGCCGTGGCGCCATTCTGGGGTGGTGCTGGCCCCGATACCACACACTGTACGGCTCCGCCGTGGTAACTGTGTGGCAGAACACCGCTCTTAATGCTGCATGGGAATGTAAACATCAATGAGCTGGCCACACCTCATTACAATAGGCGCTAATGAGTATTGGGAGGGTCAAGAAGACCCACTGGCACGTGAGTGTCAGTCCCAACACCACAGGACAGGTGGACTGGGGGATGCGAGTGTTGTGGACACCTAGCCAGACACAGGTGATGTCTCAACTCAAAAGATGTATTTGGATGATTGGGCAACGTTCAGTGTAGTGTTTATGTGGGCGGTTGGAACCATGGCCCTTCATCTCCCTGTTGCTGCGGTGAGGACCAACTTGTCACTCAGGTCCTTCAACTACACTAACGCTACGCTGAGCCTCTGCAGGCCTATCTTGATGAGAGTACTGTATGTATATTTGCAAGCATGTACAGCCACGCAGCATGTTTGTCTGTACATAGGCACGTTGTCAGACCCCCACTGCCCTACCCGGACTGACCATGTTCCCTGTCCTATCACCCCATCCCAGGAAGCATCTGCATGCAGCCCTCAAAACCACAGAACACATTCCCGTTACCTATGCTGTAGAGGGTATCCAAGAGGTACAGGCACTACGCAAAGATGTCATCATCCTCCCTGACTCTGGGAGTGATGTTTAGCTACTTGACATGCATCTTTGCCTGCTACCCACACTCTCTGTGGGATATGTTTGTGTAACAGCTGCCAGTGTATGCGTTGTAGGTACGGCCAAAACGTGGCCACGCCCTTGTCGGATGCCAATCAACAACACTAGTTTTGTTCCAGTGTGGCCTGGATAGCCACCACTCACTGGTCAGATCGATGACACCCAGGGAGGCTAATTAGTCCAAAGCTATGTATGTATTGAAACGTGACACTTTGCTACTGCCTACTGTTCCTTACAGATATTGGTTTACAAAAGGTAAGTAACTAGTCCTTGAAAGTACTGTGCATCTGCTGTAGGAGCATCTATGTTGTGTCCTTGCTGTGATGGCAGGGTGACTAATGTACACACACCATGCCACGTGTGTTAATGACCCGTTCACATGTGTGATGGCATCACAGACCGTCAGTGACAAATGTAATTATCATGCTGTATGATGATGGTCATGTAATTGTCACTGAAAGTACACACCGCGACATGACTAAGGCTGAACAGTGCAAATGATTGCACATGTGGTGTGTGTGTGTATTGCAGTCTGCCCTCTGGGTGTGCAGACAACCTCCTACTGACATTGACATGACGTGTCTCACTGACATGATACATTGTCATGGTCACTAAGACCTTTACATCTGAAGGCTTGTATGCATGTCACATCCATTCCACACACTACAGGTATTTTCCTTCACCACGGAGGAGTGTGTGGGAGCTGGCATCTGTGTGTATCCCACACCACACTCCAAATTGTCTACATTATTTGAAGAAGTGTTGCTTGTGCCATGTACATTGTTATAGTCTTAGTCAGACAGTTGTAGACATATCCTTAAAATTGTGTCTTGCAGGGCACCCCCTCTGGAAAGGCCGTTGCCTGACTTGGAAGCCATGAGGGAGCGCAACTGCATCCGTCGATATCGCTTCGGCCGACAGTTGATCAAGGACCTGACGGGCAGGCTTGAGGCTCACCTACAACCACGCCACAGGTATCCAGGTGCACTGACACCCAAGGTAAAGGTGATGGCAGCCCTCCATTTCTTTGCCACAGGTACCTTCCAATTTACCATAGCTGATGTGGGAGGGATGTCTCAGACCATGTTTAGCCGGGTATTGGGTGATGTTTTGGGAGCAATGTTGCTCCACCTTGATGAATTCATTACATTCCCTACTCGAGAAGAGTTGACAGATGTCAAGGGGGAATTCTATGCCCTGGGCCGTATGCCACATGTAATTGGTGCAATTGATGGTACACATGTTACTCTTGTCCCACCACAGGCTCAGGAGCAAGCGTATCGCAACAGGAAACACTACCACTCGATAAATGCCCTGGTGGTGTGTCTTGCCAACATGATTATCTCACATGTTTGTGCACGTTATCCAGGATCATGCCACGATGCTTTCATCATGAGGCGTAGCAGGGTACCACAGATGATGCTGCAGCTGCACAACCACCGGGCATGTCTAGTTGGTGAGTATACACTGTGAGCTCTGTATGTCAGTATGTCACAACTTCATGATCTGCATCATATGATTCACTCTTGTACATGATGTCAAATTGCAGGAGACGCTGGATATCCAAACATGCCGTGGCTAATGACTCCGCTACGCAACCCCAGGACAGCTGCAGACCAGCGTTACAACAATGCACATGTGAAGACCAGGCAGGTGATCGAACGGACCTTTGGACTCCTGAAGAGCCGCTTCAGGTGCCTGGACAAGACAGGCGGAGCCCTCCAATACAGCCCACGCAAGGTGTGTGACATCTTCACCGTGTGCTGCATGCTACACAACATGGCAGTGGAGAAGGCTGTGCCACTCTACCTGGATCCTGATGAGCTGGAACATCTGCCCGTTGAGGATGAAGGCCTTGGCCAGGATGCCAGTGATGAGGAGGGTGAAGATGATATCCGCGGTCACCTCATCCGCAACTTCTTTCATGATGGTGAGTCCTTTCATCTTTTAAGTAAAAGATGGACTATAGAGTAGCATGGGTAGCATGCTGTGTATGCAACAGACTGTAAGCAAGATCACTTGGATGTGTGTTGTGCTGTGTCACATGTTCAGTTGTAATGCTACACACATACGTGCTATGAGTGCACTCGGAATGTACAGGTGTCATACTACATCTGGCTATTCAACAGACATTGACAAAATGACATTATACCGAACGTGACCCCTTGTGTGCCACTCTCATCCACAGCTCGCCCTGCCTGTTGTCCGTTGGGGTACATCGTGGTCATCCTGCTACTGCTCATTATGATTGTAACGTCAGCCACATCAACGGAGCATGCTTGAACATGTGGAGAAGTCAATTTGGGTAAGGACTCATATGAGGCTGTTTAGCGTTGGTATGTGTAGAAATGTGTGGTACATGTTCATGTGCATGTGGTGTCATCTTGCATACATGCTACTCCATTATGTACCTCATGACATGTATGGCCACTCCCATGACAGGATAGTCACCCCTTCTGTCATCTGTTGTACTTTGATACTCTGGTGAATGCATCAATGTGTGTAGACATTGCCACAGCAACATTGAACATACCATGGCATGACATTGTGTCAGAGGTCACAACCACGGACTCTGTGGGGGATTGCAGCCTCACTGTGTGCATTAGAATGTGACTGGATCCTCACCTCCAGCTTGTGGGCCAGTCCAGTGTGATTACCATGAAACCATGTGGTGTTGGTGTTGGTGTTGCCCAGTGTATGTTCCACATCTTAAGACAACTGTCCTGTGAATCAGTTAACATGGATGCATTGCCCCTTGCAGCAGTATATCATGTCACTGTCATGTCGTTACCTCAGTGCAGGTTGAGAATACTGCTACGCCAGCCTTCACAGTGAGTAGCCGTGATGTTTAGATGCACATGATGCCATGTATGTTTAGCATGACAAAGTAAAAAGTGTGAAAGATGCATATGTGAATT
This sequence comes from Lissotriton helveticus, assembly GCF_964261635.1. NCBI lineage: Eukaryota > Metazoa > Chordata > Amphibia > Caudata > Salamandridae > Lissotriton > Lissotriton helveticus. Next base: position 935,985,284 of record NC_136063.1, on the reverse strand, counting down.
TCTGTGTAGCACCAGTGGAGTGCGGTCATTCACATGAATCTCTGGTCGCCGGCACCATGACTGTGCTATGGTAGGGTCTGATTATGTAGCTTGGATGGACATCACTTGCACGTAATATTTTTTGTACATGCATATCATGTTTAGCATTGTGATGCATACTTGACACGCCAGAAGACTGGCTACAGAGTGCCTTCATTGCATGTCGATCATTAGCTTCCTCATCATATGTGATACTAACAGCTGTAGTGGATTTGCTCAAGTTAGCCTACAGGGCCCTTATGGCTAACCAATATCACATACAGACTTTAGAGTTAGCGGTAGTTGGATTTCCATATGTTTCCATTTGTTACTGAGGTCTACCTCATCTGTGCCTGGGAATGTGTTTATACTAGATAGATCTTTTTGCATGGGTGCTCACTTGTGAGCGTTACACATGACTCTAATGGATGACAGACTGTCCCAGTTTTTATGTGTCTGTGTCACAGCATCGAATCTGATGTGATGGCATGATTAATCATCATTATTTGTCACCAGACAGTACACTTCACAGGTGTGACTGGTACAGTGTAGCTAATGAGGTTTTTAAAGTGTCTGTGACATGAGAATGTTGTCCTAATGCTTAATTGCCTCTGTTTCAGGTCTCCCTCCCAGCAGTTCCCATCCTCTCCTTCCCTCGCCTGATCACCCTTTTGTGTCTGTTGTTTGTACTCAGACCAATGGGCTATTTGGAGGTGGAACCCTTAGAGCATCACACCAGTCTGATGAAGAAAGGTACGGCCAGTCGTTGACAGCCTTGTAGGTATTCGTAAAGCGGCATTACAGGTGACATCATGATTAGTGTAAATTGGACTTATTGACAATGCACATGTATGATTGTGAAAGCTCCATGGGCTCACAATGTAGATTATCATGTTGTGCATGACGTCTGACTCCTACAGAATATAGTGCCTGCTTGTGGCTCTACACACATGTCCGTCTTACGTGCACATATACTATTTTGAACGTAGTTACCTCATGCTTGTTAGGTGTGTAACTGTATATTGACCACACGCATGGGGTGGGTGAAGGCTAGAATACTATGTTGTGTGTGAGGTACATGTCTTTGTTGGTGCAGTTTTCCTTTGAACATACTAGCTCTTGTATACACCTGCAGACGCTGTGTGTCTTGTGCCCCACTTGACCGTAAGGGCCCTGATCCACTGACTGTGATGTGTGGTGATTACTGTGCCATTTAGTTGTCAGTGATCCTGAGTGAGGCAGACACTCCTGCCTTCACATCCACATGTCACTTTGTGCATTGCGGCTGCCCTTGTGCTATGTGTTTGTTTAGCAATTAGTCACACCCCTCCTGCCGTCATGTATTCACTCATTGCTGCAGCTGCATACACAGCCAACATGCAGCGCACACTATCCAGGAACACAGACACCTACAGGATGACCCTCCTTCCATCCATTAATAGAGCATGCTCCGGCCACCCTACACACAGACAACACCAGACATTCACCCTCGTGCTATGAAAATGCTGTGTACTCAGCCATAGCTGCTGCTATGCGTGTGTGTGCAACACATACTGGCACAACTATGCAGATTCACATGACATTGGGTCTACGTACCACCAGGTCATGTGGCGTGTCCAACACACACACACCTTACATAGGCACAATATTGTACAGTGTTAGCTTGTCAACACCACTAGATCCGAAAACTGTTAGCTTACAGTCACGTGCCAGAACACAACATGCTCACACCACTTCAACATTGCTGTCACAGTCAGTCAAGTTGGCACATGGGACACACACCATGACCCTGTCTCTTGGGTGTGGTGTGATTTGGCCGTTCCGGGGTTGGTATTTGTCTGATGTGTGTCGTTTTTCTGTATGCGTTGCTCCCATTACAGTAGTATAGTACTTGTAGCTCCATAGGGGTAGGTCACCTAATCAGGTGTGCTTGTGTAGAGTGCTCCAGCCCATTGCCCACAGTCTGTCCTGCCACCGTAATCCTGTGCGGCATTAATCACATACACAGTAATGCATCATGCTGATGGTAGCGCACATACCTGAGGACACAGTTGTAGGTACTCCCTACATGGACTACTACTTTTGTGACACTGACATGTACTCCTCAAAGTGACTCTCCTGGGCCTGCCTGTGCTAGCAGTATTGGGATTCAATCCCCCCTCCAGCATTGACTGTCCCACACAGGTGTGTCTTACCATCCATGTATGTAGTTTGTGGACATTTCTGACCAATGTGTGTCCTCACTCAGATTCTGATCCAAGTGTGTGGATGACTGCTGTTTGTTGTATACCTTGCATTTATGACATTTGCTGACACATATACATGTATGCTGTTTCAAAGATTACTCACCAAATGCGTATGATGTATAAATTATTTATTGGGTGCTCTAGTGCATGAAACGTGAATAGGTGCTGTACAGAAAGGGGGGGAATCCAAAATTCACTGCTGGAGATGAGATGCCTTACTGTTTCAGTCAACAGAGTCCAGCCCACAGTGCCTGACATCATTGGGCAGACTGGGACCAGCAAGTCCATGTGGGAGAGTCTCATAGGGGATGCTGTTGCACCCAGGGGCTATATGCCAGGTCCAGTGTCCTGGGAGAAGTCCATGGGCCACAGGCCCTCAACGTCTTCGGCGTGGACGACCCACCTTCCTTGGGGGACCCTCATGTGCAGGCATGGACGATGCATGGGACGCTACATCAGAGGGTTCATCCTCCTCCCTCTCCTCCCTCCCTGTGGCTGGTGTTGCACTTTGCCGTGATGTTGCTGGCCTTGTGACACAGGGAGGGGGCTGCATGTTGGCAGCCATCTGACGTAGCACATGGACAATGTCCCTATGCACCATCAAGAGCTGAGCCTGGTGTGCCTCCACCCGTCCATAATGCAGGTCTTGCCTGGCTATTTGCTCTGCCTGCTGTTCTTTGAGCTGGTTGAGGGTCTCCGCAAGCTGGCTTACCTCACTGGTGTCCCGCCGGTATGCCTCAAGGATGTTACCGAGTTCAGCCATACCGGTCCCTGCAGCTGACTGCCCAGATTCTCGCCTCCGCCTTGCGCCACTCCCACCACCCTGACCCACATGAGCACGGCTTGCGCTTGTGGGCACATCCGATCGACGGGCCCCCCGAGTGCTGGGAGGGTGGAGGTTGTCACCAACCTCAGGGGCGCCCGACAAAGGGTGTCCCTCATTTTCAGACTGGCTCGATTGTGAATCATGGGCAGGGCTCTGACCTGTCTGCTGGGATGTGGTGGGAATAGGTCCGGTGGTTGGCAGAGATGTAGCTGGTATAGTTGCTGCAGGGGTTTGGGATCCAGAGGAGCCAGGTTGGCTGGGGTCATCCACAGTGCGTTGAGGGACGGCGCTGGCGGTGGGGTCTGGGTCCTGCCGAGCCTGGGACTGGGATCCTTGGCCCCCCTGGCTGGGGGGGAGATCCGCACGTTGCCCTGTGTGTGGGAGAGAGAGAGACACTGTTAGGGCTATATCAAGTGACATGTGGTTTGGTTATCCATTATCAGCATCACTGTTCCACAAGCTATACATAGTTGACATTGTACAGTTGTGTATTTAGTGGTAGAAAAAACAATAGTACGATGGGGTATATACATTCTTCCAATCTCTTGACAATGACTGACACAGCCATTGCTGTGTCTTGTGTTGCCGGCACCACACGTGTGAAGCATTTGTAAGTTTCACGCAACATCCTGGATGTGGTGAAAATTCTTATGTGTGCGTCAAGCATGCACAGAGTTTAGATGCAGCATGTTGATGTAAGAGACAGAGCATCATTATTTAGCATGTCAGCGACTACTTTGGATGTCTTTTGCTGTTCCATGCTGGCCAAACAATGCCAACACCGCTGGACCTGTACACCCACTTGGAGATCATGGCTTTAGAACTTGGCACTTCTCTGAGACGCATCACCTTGTCAATACCCATGTCCATGTTGGTACTTATGTACATCCACAAAGGTAATGAGATGGGGCACTAGCTTTTTTAGAGGGGCACAATGGACTGGAGCTTCTGTTATGTGCATGTAAGAGTTGTATGCATATTCATATGAGTACGTGTTTTGTTGTGGTACATGGCAATTGGGACAGTGTTGCAATACAACGCCTGTCCCCTGGGGATGAGTTTCTGTAAGGGGTGTGTACAACAGCCCATGCTATTACTTTGTTTGCGAATTGCAAGCGTCCATTGTTCATGTTTTGGCTGTCCCCTCATGTGGTATGCTGCCATTATGTTGGATTTGTGTTGGTGCACAGGATGTGTGACCTTGTCCTGATGTTTGTGTTGGCAATGAGCACAGGAGGGACTTGTGCTGCCTACACCTGTGCCCATTGTGTACTATAGAGCTTTCTGAGATGTGTGTCCTGACACAGTACAGTGTTGACAGCAAATGGTGGGTGACTTACAGGCACATAGCAGATGCTTGCTGGTACTTGTGAGACATCCCTTAACATTCAGCTCTATGGAGTTTGTGAGGCCTGTGCAGTGCTTGTGTGCAACTGTGTGTGTGCCCCAGGGATGTGCGTTGAGGTGACCGAGGGACAAACACTGACTGATGGAGACAGAGGGAGAGGGAGACAGAGGGAGAGGGCGACAGAGGGAGACAGAGGGAGACAGAGGGAGAGGGAGACAGAGGGAGAGGGAGACAGAGGGAGAGGGAGAGGGAGAGGGCGACAGAGGGCGACAGAGACAGAGGGCGAGACAGGGATGGAGACAGGTAGATTGTGCTTGCTCTCTTGCTACACTGCCTTACTTTGTCACAAAATGATGCATCTCTGAAAGGTGTGTCAGCAAAATGTTAATATTTAGCAGCTGTGGTCTAGTATCTTGTGTGATCTTTACCTATCCCTGTGCATTGGGCATTATGCTTGTGTGTGTCCCTGGGACATATGGCATGAGAGCAGCCTCTTACCCTACACATTGCACCCTATGTGCCTCCCCCTTGCAACTACCACCATTTGGTTGTGTACTGCTTGGAGTCATGGCCACCCACCCCATGCTGCTGGGCACTGTTGTTAGTCTACCCATGTAAGTTGTGTTTTTTGTACACTCACCAGACTCAATGGCTCCTTCTATTCCATGTACTCCCACCGCTGGCAGTAGGACCATGACCTTCTCCTCCCAGGGCTGGTATACAGGAGGTCTGCGGGGACCACCGCCTCCAGTGTGGTGTGCATTGGCGTAATCCTGTGCCATCTTTTTCTTCACCATCCTCCGCAGATCGTACCACCTGGACTGGCAATCATCCCTGGTGCGTCTGATGGGTGCAACAGCATTGACCCGGTCTACAATCCTCTCCCACAGGCGTGTTCTTTCTGCCAGGCTGGTCTGTCTGACCAATGTGCCAAACAGGTGCGGCTCGACTCTGATGACTTCATCAGTAAGTATCTCCATCTCCGGGTTGGTGAATTTTGGATTCTTGGGTGTGGTCATGGTGTGAGGTGTATGTGATTGAGGGTGTGATGGTGTGTATGGATGAGGGTGTGTGTTTGTGATAGTGAAGGAGGTGGTGTTGGTGTAGATGTGATAGGGTGTATGTGTGAAGGTATGTGGCTGCAATTGTTGGTGTGCTCTCTGTTTCCTCGCAAGCATGGGTATGTTGCAAAGGATGATGGGTTGTATGTGTGGTCCCTTTTATTGGTCAAATGGTGGGTGTGGCTTAATTAGAATTGTAGGTGTGGGTGTTATATGGGGTGGGTGTTGGTGTTGTCCTCTGTTTGGCTGCTTGGCTGTGACCAGGACATTGATTGTCAAAGGTGTGTACACAGGAGACATGTTCAGTGTGGTAGTGCGACTCGTTAGCAAGGTCCTTGTGGTCGTTTTGGTGTTGGCGTTATGTGTGCTTGCGGTACTTGTGCGTGCGAGTGAGTAGTACGGACCGTTGGCGGGTGGGGCTGTTCGCGTAGGCTTGTTGGGGGGGTGTGCGTGTCGTACTTGTGCGTGTGAGTGAGTAGTACGGACCGTTGGCGGTGTTCGCGTAGGCTTGGCCGAGGGGTGTGCGTGTCGTACTTGTGCGTGCGAGTGAGTAGTACGGACCATTGGCGGGTGGGGGTGTTCGCGTAGGCTTGGCCGAGGGGTGTGCGTGTCGTACTTGTGCGTGCGAGTGAGTAGTACGGACTGTTGGCGGGTGGGGGTGTTCGCGTAGGCTTGTTGGGGGGTGTGCGTGTCGTACTTGTGCGTGCAAGTGAGTAGTACGGACCGTTGGCGGGTGGGGGTGTTCGCGTAGGCTTGGCCGAGGGGTGTGCGTGTCGTACTTGTGCGTGCGAGTGAGTAGTACGGACCGATGGCGGGTGGGGGTGTTCGCGTAGGCTTGTTGGGGTGGGGTGCGTGTCGTACTTGTGCGTGCGAGTGAGTAGTACGGACCGTTGGCGGGTGGGGGTGTTCGCGTAGGCTTGGCCGAGGGGTGTGCGTGTCGTACTTGTGCGTGCGAGTGAGTAGTACGGACCGTTGGCGGGTGGGGGTGTTCGCGTAGGCTTGTTGGGGGGGGTGTGCGTGTCGTACTTGTGCGTGCGAGTGAGTAGTACGGACCGTTGGCGGGTGGGGGTGTTCGCGTAGGCTTGGCCGAGGGGTGTGCGTGTCGTACTTGTGCGTGCGAGTGAGTAGTACGGACCGTTGGCGGGTGGGGGTGTTCGTGTAGGCTTGTTGGGGGGGTGCGTGTCGTACATGTGCGTGCGAGTGAGTAGTACGGACCGTTGGCGGGTGGGGGTGTTCGCGTAGGCTTGGCCGAGGGGTGTGCGTGTCGTACTTGTGCGTGCGAGTGAGCAGTACGGACCGTTGGCGGGTGGGGGTGTTCGCGTAGGCTTGTTGGGGGGGTGCGTGTCGTACTTGTGCGTGCGAGTGAGTAGTACGGACTGTTGGCGGGTGGGGGTGTTCGCGTAGGCTTGTTGGGGGGGGTGTGCGTGTCGTACTTGTGCGTGCGAGTGAGTAGTACGGACCGTTGGTGGGTGGGGGTGTTCGCGTAGGCTTGGCCGAGGGGTGTGCGTGTAGTATGTATTGGTGGAGCTTGCAGTGAGGCGAATGTCCCATACGAATCAATGTTGAAGCGTGAATACTTTGGCCCGTACGTATCTCGCTCACGCATTTCGTTCCGAATCGGAATAGTGAGTTTGTACGGACTGATTACGAATCGTACGGTGGTCTGCCCGAGGCTTATTCGTACGGGTATACGAATATCAATCGTACGGATCGTAGCAAATCGTACGGAAATCAACGGTAACTGTTCGGAATTCGCTGGTCGGACGGTAGTTTCCCAATCGTACGGAATCGGCTACGAATACGAATCGTACGCCGGATTTTTTTACCAGATCGGAATCGACACCTTAGTGTTGAATATGCAACCAATATTACCTTCGCATACCAAATAAAACACCTCATTGCCCTAGCATACGTGCCAATAACCGATGTGGCTGAACACTATAATCTTTTAATAGAAAGTCCTTTCTATACACAAAATGAACACAAATTGTCTCCACTTTTGGATTATTTTGAGGATACCTGGGTCGGGAGACTACACCGGTCAGGCCACAGACGACAGCCTAAATTCCTAATTTCTTGGTGGAATGTATATCTACCAACCCTAAATCAAGAGGCCAAAACAAACAACGCAGTGGAGGGTTGGCATAATGCCTTTCTATCTTCAACTGGGCGAACAACTCCTACACTACACAAGCTACTAACAGCAATACAAAAAGAACAAAGTTTACAAGAGTTAAGAATGGAGCAATCCGTTCTACAATTAAAACCCAAACTATCAAGACAAACAGCCCAAATGTACCAATATTTACAACAACAAGTACAACTTTACCCCACAAGAGGACTAGAATACTTAAAAATGATAGCCAAAACACTCATCTAAAAATAATGAGTCACAAATAATCTGAACATTTAAAAAAGCCTTAAATGTAACGAAACCATCCTATTCACAAATTATAAGATATTATTATTTTCTAAAAATTATAAATATATAATAATTTTTAGACAAATAAAATATGTAACTCAACCTTTTTTTTTTTTAAATTGAACATTTCCCAACACACAACATTTAATAACATAAATGCATTTACCTTTTGACAACAACTTAATTAGCAAATCCAATGATCCATTACAATCCATGCTGTAATAAATCCACAGCATATAAAAAAAAGGGGCCCAATACAATGCAAAAATATTACTGTTCGAAATACATCTGAAATCCCAATTATTAGATAACTCTGATTCCCGAAAAAGGCTCTAGAATGTATGAAACGCTCCAGAAACACAAATAAATCAACGAAGTCTAAAACACATAGCAGTTACAACAACTGAAATGCACTTATTTTTTTTTTAAAACGTAACAACTCGGAAATGGAAATGGGTGTTTCCAAAAACGTACAAGAGAAAAAAAATAATACCCACCTACATAAAACTTAGAATAACACATTATTTATAACTAGAACATACATATATGTAACGAAAAAATCATAAAAAGCCACAAACACAATAACTCCAAGGCCGTTACTGAGAATACGCTAAGAAAATGTAAAAACATTAATAACGAACTACATAAGAAGTTAACCCTAACATAGTATTCCACAAACAACAAATAACAAAGTACTACCTTCAAAATTACCTTAAATTAGTTAAAATATAACAAATAGCACTCTTACCTTCTCAGACGTGAAGTAGCTTCCAACCGCGAGCTTGAATCTTCCAAAATGACCCAAAAAGACTAAGAGCGGTTACAAAATGAAACTCCCAAATGATACTATTTTCCAAATAACATTTAAATAAATGTCAACTTAATTTGTTTTAGTAATAGAAATTTGTTAAAACTGTATAATTATTTCGGCTGTATTTATCCCATGTATTATTAATTTTTCTACAAAAATATTAATTTGATTTACTTTTTTTATTATTACATTAATTATTAATATATATTAATATTTAATGTTATAATAAAACAAACAATATTTACTTTAAATTATTGAAAATAAAAAGTGTTATTTTTCATTACTTATATACAAATTGTGACTAATATGTTTAATATATTCATATTAATATTATAAAATTAATAATAATAAATTAAAAATATATAACAGATATTATAATTTAACATGTTTGTAAAATATACATTGTATGATATGAACTATAAATATTATCAATGTTGTTAATTCCAAATATATCTACATATATAACATATATTGAAGTTCACATGTATATGTAACAAAAATATTACTATATCATTTATTAACAATTGTGATGTATTGTAATTTCTCTTAAAATGTATATACTCTATATAGTATAATGTTCAATGTTTTATGTTTTACTATATAATTTACATATACCACACATGTAAATTACTGCAAAGATATCGAAATAAAAAAGAAATTGGTGCTAAATTAGATATATTATTGTGTTTAAATTGTATAAAATAATTTTTTATACATGTATTATTTGCTTTAATTACTATATGAACAAATAAAGAAAAAATGTGTTTAAAACTGTGTCATTTTTATCTACTACCCATTATTAAATAATTAATACCAATATATAAATTTGTAAAAATGTTTACAATATATAATTATTTTTATAATTAGTTTACATATATAATAAACTATTACTATCAATTTACTATTAACACATAAATATACAATTTATTAAAATCGATACTGGACACTTAACATTAAACATTTACTTTTCCAAATCCAAAATATTTTTTTTTATTATTAATAATAAACTAAGCATGGGCGGCAAATCCGTTACGCCCGCGGATTTTTCGGATTTTTGGTGAATACGCAATCCGTGTATTTTACGTATTTTCCAAAAAATCCGAAAAAATCCGCGGATGTAACGGGTTCAAAAGTTGAACCCCCACCCACGCATGTAATGGCGCCAGCAAGCTGCCAGCGCCGTTGTAAAATAGTTACAAAGTTAGCTTGCACAGGAACCACTAGATAAAACGAAGCAGGTGCTGCTTTATTTTATCTAAGTGCTTCCTGTGCAAGCTAACTTTGTAACTATTTTACAACGGCGCTGGCAGCTTGCTGGCGCCATTGTAAATAGTGACCCCTGCGCCCTTCGGCGCGATTGTATAGTAACACACACATGGTCGCTGTAGACAACTCTCTGGCACTTTAGGCAGCTGTAGTGTAGTAAAAGCACTTTACATTTACCCAACGAGGAAGCACTTACAGATATCAATAAAGCATGTGCCCTAGTTGAAGCTTAAATTCAGTGACTCATTCATCAGCCCAGAAACAATCGTGAGCGTCGTGGAGGCAGGGCAGGTGTGCCTTCTTCCCAAATTTACCGTCGAAAATCAGCTGTGATGCTGGATAGAGGCCTATGCATCCTTGACTTTCACCAGCAAGCAATCCTCGAGCTGTTCCTGTGACCAGGAGCTTATGTCTCTTGATCTGCTGCTCTGATCGGTCTCTGACCTTTTATACACACAAGAGGCATGTGCACTCGCATGGAAGCCCCGTCCGTTTGGCCATGAGTAGGCACATTATGTTCGGACGGGTTTCTGCACGTTCGCGAGCGTTTTGTACAATAAAACCCTCGCGAACTTGCAGAAACCCGTGCGAACACGCAAAAAAAAAATACGCTAGGATCCGCGGATTTTGCGTATTGTCGCAATCCGCAAATACGCAAATACGCAGATCCGCGGATTGCCAATCCGCAAAATCCGCCCATGCTTATAATAAACACCTAAACTATCAAATTAACAATTGTAACTCAAATATACATTTAATTAGGGTAGTTGCTGTACACAGAACCTATTTAATTTACTATGCCAACTGCTATCTACATTTAATTAGGATATATGCTGGACACTCAACCTATGTCTAACACCTAAAAATACCCCTGTACCCCAAAACCCAAACCTAGCCCTCAAACCTAAAGAAACCCCTCTACCCCAAAACCCAAACCTAGCCCTGAAAACTAACAATACCCCTCTACCCCAAAACCCAAACCTAGCCCTGAAACCTAAAAATACCCCTCTACCCCAAAACCCACACCTACACCTGAAAACTAAAAATACCCCTCTACCCCAAAACCCAAACCTAGCCCTGAAACCTAAAAATACCCCTCTACCCCAAAACCCAAACCTAGCCCTGAAACCTAAAAATACCCCTCTAACCCAAAATCCAAACTTAGCCCTGAAACCTAAAAATACCCCTGTATCCCAAAACCCAAACCTAGCCCTGAAACCTAAAGATACCCCTCTACCCCAAAACCCAAACCTAGCCCTGAAAACTAAAAATACCCCTCTACCCCAAAACTCAAACCTAGCCCTGAAACCTAAAAATACCCCTGTACCCTAAAACCCAAACCTAGCCCTGAAACCTAAAGATACCCCTCTACCCCAAAACTCTAACCTAGCCCTGAAACCTAAAAATACCCCTCTACCCCAAAACGCAAACCTAGCCCTGAAAACTAAAAATACCCCTCTACCCCAAATCACAAACATAGCCCTGAAACCTCAAGAAACCCCTCTACCCCAAAACCCAAACCTAGCCCTGAAAACTAACAATACCCCTCTACCCCAAAACCCAAACCTAGCCCTGAAAACTAACAATACCCCTCTACCCCAAAACCCAAACCTAGCCCTGAAACCTAAAAATACCCCTCTACCCCAAAACCCAAACCTAGCCCTGAAACTTAAAAATACCCCTCTACCCCAAAACCCAAACATAGCCCTGAAACCTAAAAATACCCCTCTACCCCAAAACCCAAACCTAGCCCTGAAAACTAACAATACCCCTCTACCCCAAAACCCAAACCTAGCCCTGAAACCTAAAAATACCCCTCTACCCCAAAACCCAAACCTACGCCTGAAAACTAAAAATACCCCTCTACCCCAAAACCCAAACCTAGCCCTGAAACCTAAAAATACTCCTCTACCCCAAAACCCAAACATAGCCCAAAAACCTAAAAATACCCCTCTAACCCAAAATCCAAACTTAGCCCTGAAACCTAAAAATACCCCTGTATCCCAAAACCCAATCCTAGCCCTGAAACCTAAAGATACCCCTCTACCCCAAAACCCAAACCAAGCCCTGAAAACTAAAAATACCCCTCTACCCCAAAACTCAAACCTAGCCCTGAAACCTAAAAATACCCCTGTACCCTAAAACCCAAACCTAGCCCTGAAACCTAAAGATACCCCTCTACCCCAAAACTCAAACCTAGCCCTGAAACCTAAAAATACCCCTCTACCCCAAAACCCAAACCTAGCCCTGAAAACTAAAAATACCCCTCTACCCCAAAACCCAAACATAGCCCTGAAACCTAAAGAAACCCCTCTACCCCAAAACCCAAACCTAGCCCTGAAAACTAACAATACCCCTCTACCCCAAAACCCAAACCTAGCCCTGAAAACTAACAATACCCCTCTACCCCAAAACCCAAACCTAGCCCTGAAACCTAAAAATACCCCTCTACCCCAAAACCCAACCCTAGCCCTGAAAACTAAAAATACCCCTCTACCCCAAAACCCAAACCTAGCCCTGAAACCTAAAAATACTCCTGTACCCCAAAACCCAAATTAAATAAATGTCTTACTTTTTTTTCAATTTTTTAATTTAACATTTCATATTTAAAATGTAAAATTTCATATTTAAAATTTAAAATTTCGAAATCTATTTTATATAAATTTATTTCCTAAAAAAATATTTTATTTTATATTTTTCATACACTCCCCACCCTTATCCCCTATAAACCCAACATCCCGCTGCAGAATTTTTAAATTATTTTCTAATTTCAAATTTCAGATTTAAAAATTAATATTTCAAATTTCTAATTTAAATTTTAGAAATCTATTTTATAAAAATGTATTTGATAAATTATTTATTTTTATTTATATTTTTCATACACTCCCCACCCTTATCCCCTAAAAACCCAACATCCCCCTGCTAAAATATTTTAAAATTTTCTAATTTCAAATTTCAGATTTAAAATTTAAAATTTCATATTTCAAAATTAAAATTTCGAAATCTGTTTTATATAAATTTATTTCCTAAAATAAATATTTTATTTTATATTTTTCATACACTCCCCACCCTTATCCCCTATAAACCCAACATCCCGCTGCTGAATTTTTAAATAATTTTCTAATTTCAAATTTCAGATTTAAAAATTAAATTTTCAGATTTCAAATTTTAAATTGCGAAATCTATTTTATAAAAATTTATTTGATAAATTATTTATTTTTATTTATATTTTTCATACACTCCCCACCCTTATCCCCTATAAACCCAACATCCCGCTGCTAAATTTTTTATATATTTTCTATTTTCATATTTCGAATTTCTAATATTTAATTTCGCATTCTAATTTCTCTAACATATTTTTTAACATTTATATTTTTAATATTTATATTTTTAATACACTCCCCACCCTTATCCCCTAAAAACCCAACATCCCGCTCCTAAAATTTATAATACTTTATATAAATAATTTATATTATAATTAAATATTATAGCACATTTATATAACATTTTTTATTATTAATATATTAGAAACATATATTTAAAAATGTCGATATTTTGACATTTCGACATTATATATGTCGATATTTCTATCATCGACATTACTTATCTCGATATTAATGAATATACATTCAAATCGATATTTTAGACAACGATATTTAGAACATCGATATTTCTTACCTTCGATTTTTCTGACTCGATATTAGTGCAAATCGACATTGTTGACTCGATATTTTGACTGTGCACCAACAACGACATCACACCCTCGCAAGACCTCTGCGACTCACTCGCCTTGTTCTTTCACCGCAAGATCGCAGACATACACAACAGCTTCAGCGCACAGACCACGCACCCAACCACTGAACCAGCACCCCCCACCACCACCCTCTGCAATTGGACCCCGGTCAGCACCGAAGACACCTCCCGCATGATGAACACCATCCACTCCGGCTCCCCAACCGACCCCTGTCCACACCACATCTTCAACAAAGCCGACTCCATCATCGCACCCCAACTCCGGGACATCATTAACAGCTCCTTCGCATCCGCCACCTTCCCGGAGAGCTGGAAACATGCCAAGCTCAGCGCCCTCCTGAAGAAACCCACCGCGGACCCCACGGACCTCAAGAACTTCTGCCCCATCTCGCTCCTCCCTTTTCCTGCCAAAGTCATTGAGAAGACCGTCAACAAACAGCTCTCCGCCTTCCTCGAGACAAACGGATCCCTCGACCCCTCGCAGTCCGGTTTCCGAGCAAACCACAGCACCGAGACCGCCCTCATCGCAGCTACCGACGACATCAGGTCCCTGCTCGACAACGGGGAAACAGCTGCACTCATTCTCCTGGACCTCTCAGCAGCCTTCGACACCGTATGTCACCGCACCCTGATACAACACCTCAGCAACACCGGAATCCAAGGAACGGCCTTGGATTGGATCATCTCGTTCCTCACCGGAAGAACCCAGAGAGTCCGCCTCCCCCCGTTCCGACCCGCGGCCACCGAAGTCATCTGCGGCGTTCCACAAGGATCCTCGCTCAGCCCCACCCTCTTCAATGTCTACATGAGCCCCCTTGCAGCCATCGCACGCCAACATAACCTAAACATCATCTCCTATGCTGATGACACCCAGCTGATCCTCTCCCTCTCCAACGACCCCGCCCCCGCCAGAGCCAGCCTCCAGGAAGGAATGAAAGACGTCGCGGAATGGATGAAGCTCAGCCGCCTGAAACTGAACTCAGACAAGACGGAAGTCCTCATCCTGGGACCATCCCCCTCTGCCTGGGACGACTCCTGGTGGCCCCCTGCCCTGTGCACCGCTCCCAAGCCAACGGACGATGCACGCAACCTGGGCTTCATCCTGGACTCCTCCCTCACGATGTCCAAGCAAGTCAACGCCATCTCATCATCCTGTTTCAACACCCTGCGCATTCTCCGAAAGATCTTCAGGTGGATCCCCACCAAAACCAGGAAGACGGTCACCCAGGTCCTCGTCACCAGCCGACTGGACTACGGGAACACCCTCTCCGCTGGAACTCCAGAAAAGACTCCAGCGCATACAGAACGCTTCTGCATGACTCCTCCTGGACATCCCCCTTCACGGCCGTATCTCTGACCATCTGAGTGACCTGCACTGGCTCCCCGTCGGCAAGAGGATCACGTTCAGACTCCTCACCCACGCACACAAGGCTCTCCACGACATGGGCCCCAAATACCTCAACAGCCGCCTCGCATTCTACACACCCACCCGCCAGCTCCAATCCGCCGGCCTCGCCCTCGCCACCGTCCCACGAATTCGCAGATCCGCCGCCGGAGGAAGATCCTTCTCCTACCTGGTGGCCAAGACATGGAACTCCCTCCCCACCCACCTACGGCTGACCCAGGATCATCTCTCCTTCAGGAAACCACTCAAGACCTCGCTGTTCGAGCAGTAGCAACTCCCCCTCCCCCCAGCGCCTTGAGACCCTAGCGGGTGAGTAGCGTGCTTTACAAATTTGCTGATTGATTGACCTTGTGTAAATCCTCAGTTAAAAGAGAGCATACATAGACTATGTGAAACACATATATGTTATTTGCTTTTTGAAGTATATACACTCACAGGCACCATAAAATCATCTGAAATGTGATGGATATTGAAACCTGTTATAATAAACACAACTCAATACATTTAAACAGACGAGCCAAACAAGGTATTACTGATAGATTTAGGTTTCCATGTAAAATAAATTGTACTGAACACATTAGCAGCAACTACATTAAAAGTAATACAGACATTTAGGTTTAGGGACCCATTCAACAGTCTAACTTACCAGTCTCCACTCCACCAGGGATTCCTGTCAAGCCTTCAGGATGTAGGATCTATAAGACCTTGTCCGCCCAGGGGTATAGTTGTAAGGGGGGCTGGGAGAACCACCACCAATCCACTGGGCCTACAGGTGACGCTTAGAAGGCCATGGAATGCACTTGCCCCTGCACGTCATCCCACCTCTTCATAATTTCCTCCTGTGTGTACAGGTTGTTTGCTACAGCATTCACTATTCTGGCCCACATTTCCCTTTTCTGACATAGGGGTGCATTTTGGACTTGGGCTCAAAACAATTGTGGCTCTACTCTTATGATTTTATCCACCATGACTGACAATTCACCATCAGTAAAATGTGGGGTTTTGTGCCCTGGCATTATGAAACAATAAACTTAAAATATTGTAATTTTCCACCAAAAATAGTTTACAAAGAGAGAGAATGAATAGGACCCAGGAAAAAAACAAAAATAAAACCTCACTTGACTGAGAAATTGCTGTGGACCAATGCTGCGCTGTTGGGGAGTTTAAAGGATCCTGGTCTGATATGGAGTGTGTTTTATAGTTTGGTATGAAGGTGCAAAGAAATGCCCAATACACATCAGGTGTGTGATGCCTGCATCCAGCCTATAGCCACAGGAATAGTCCAATGTTATCTGCATCCTGCAATGGACTCACTCAATCCAGACCCTGCCAATAGAACACCAAAGCAAAACTGTGAAATCTAAATCAGCTCGGCCCAATCATGAAACCCTGACGGCGATGGAGTACTATTCGCCAGCTGATGAGTCTCTTGCCTCAGCAGCAGTGAGGCACTTATGCAGCAGTAAATACTCTGTTGAGGTGGATGGAGAGTAAGCCAGTATACATCTAAATAATGTGGACGGAACACCATCAGCTTGACGAAGTACTTGGAACCGCCAACGCGGCGGGATGACGGTAATACCGCCATGACCTAAATCAAGCCCTGAGTTGGTGCTTGAAAGTGGAACATGCTAAAAACAACAACATGGCAACCTTACTTGTTAGTGCAGTCCGATCCATCAATTGTAAAACACTTGAAGACTAGTTAATTCTTTAAGCCAGGTTTTAGTAAGGCAAAACAAATCAACATTGTTTACCTCAGCCAAGTCCTCTAACTGATGATGATGATAGATTACAAAGTAGGGCATTTAAAAAAGGCTTAGTAATTGCTTTTTTGCTTGATGATCGTGGACTCTCAACAGTAATCATGGTTTTAGTTTTTGGCCACCTAAAGTTGCTCATAAGTTCAAATTTCCTTTGTTTTAAGGTCAAAGTTTAGTAAACCAAAATTATAAAAATGAAGTTGTTTGAAGAATAGCTTAGAGGTTTCTTACTTAGTGGTGTTTGCACTTATGGAGGGCAACGCATGGACTATTGCTTGGAATGAGACAGTCAGATCATCATTCAAATGGGTCCACTCCAGGGTGCAGAAGAGTGTAGATGGGCCTGTATTTGGTGCACCCTTGGCATGGTTGCACAGCAGCCCCTTTTTTATATTTACTGCTGGCCCTGTGCCTAGAGGATTAGTGCATGGAACTCATACCACTATCAAAGGTAGTCAACAAAAGGAAAACAACACTAAAGAAGTACTGAGTGTGGGAGTCTCGCGATTCTCGAGCTAGCCCCTTGAACTCGGATATGCTTGTTACGCTTTTTAAACTGTTAAATGTATAAATCCTGATTTTAAAATACTGAGTCTTTTTGGAATTACCTGCATTACTGTGACAGTGTGTATTCTTATTGGTGTGCTCTCCCCGGTCCACCGCAACAATCTCGTGCTGTTTGCGTGGAGGGAGGCACTCACTTCCTGGTGGAGCCACGCAGAGCGGCCATTGTGGCAGGGTGGCGCTCTAGTGGTTGACCACTTTTAGAGTATTTAAGGGTGCAGAAGGGCCGACGCGCTTGAGAACAAACACAGATTCTCAAATTAGCCCCTTGAACTCGGATATGCTCGTTACGCTTTTTAAACTGTTAAATGTATAAATCCTGATTTTAAAATACTGAGTCTTTTTGGAATTACCTGCATTACTGTGACAGTGTGTATTCTGATTGGTGTGCTCTCCCTGGTCCACCGCAGCAATCTCGTGCTGTTTGCGTGGAGGGAGGCACTCACTTCCTGGTGGAGCCACGCAGAGCGGCCATTGTGGCAGGGTGGCGCTCTAGTGGTCGACCACTTTCATACGCCCATAAAAACACCATGGCGCCTACGCGCATAGGATGAGCGCAGCGGGCGCGCCTAAGGCAAGCCAGTCTCCGCCAGTCCACGCCCAACCGGGGCCCAGGGCCACGGACTATGCACAAAAATACACCTATTCGGCAGGGAGACTTCATTCACTAAGGCCTCCACCAGACCTTTGTCCTTCTATCGCCCCTCATATACAGAGACGTACTGCAACTTATGGTATTTCCCAGGATATACTAACTCACTCAAACACTCAACATTGTAACACTCCATCGGTGAACGACTCTCAGCTAAAATTACGGTGCCTATACCTTAATACTAGATCTATGGTTAAGCACCAAACTGACATCTTTCTACTGCTCACCACGGAAAAACCTGACATCCTAATGGTCACAGAGACTTGGCTTACCCAGGACTCCTTGCCGGATATTCTCGCGGCCCTTCCATCTGATTATTATATTATAGCTGAGAATCGTCCGATGGGAAAAAGGGGTGGGGGGGTAGCAGCTATCATTCGTAAAGATCATAAGTTTGTACAGCTGCCCTCTCTGACCTTGAGTGACACAGAAAATATAGTAATTAAAACTGACACAGCTGGCGGAGCATTGTTACTTGTCCTGCTCTATCGCCCACCACAAACTATGACTACTTTTCCAATGTTACTGGGAGAGCAGATTGCCCACCTTGCAACCATATATCCAAAACTACTCCTGGTTGGCGATTTAAACTATTGGTTTGATGATACTATCAGTGACCCCCAGGCAATGGAACTTTCAGAATTATTTTCAGATATTAATCTGACTCAGCACATACACTCCGCTACTCACGTAAAAGGTCATATTTTAGACCAAGCTTGGTACCTTAATCTTTCATTTTCATCACTGTCCATTATGCCCTGTATTTGGTCTGACCACTCTTTTATCCAGTTCACATTAACTATTAGTGGGTACACTAAATTACCACTCATGGTGGGTGGAAAAAACAGGAAATGGAAAGCTATTAACACACCTGCTTTTATTAACACTCTGGCATCTACGATGCCAGTACCTCACAAGGAGTTCAATCTTATGGAAGAAGAAATCTCACACTGGCTCCTAAGAGCTACGGATACTCATGCGCCTCTAGTAAAATTTACACGGGCACGCACCATGGATGCTCATAAGTGGTTCACCACTGACCTCAAGATTTTAAAACTTGAGATACGTCAGAAAGTAAGAAAGTGGAGAGCAAATTATGAGTCCCAAGATAGGGCGGAATACTTCACGGCTCGTAGAAGTTACTTAAAGATCATTCTACAAAGTAAAACGGATTATTTCTCTGGAAAAATTTTAAATTCACAAAATAAAACTAAAGATATCTTCAACATAGTGAATGATTTGTGTAACAATGAAAGAACTATGCTTCCTATGGCTTCCTCGCAGGAACTTTGTAACTCATTAAATGATTTTTTCATAGATAAAATTGGCATCATAAAAAAGATTATCCAAAGTCTCCCTTGCGGGGATCCCATTGAAGATATCTACTATAATCCAGCTACCTTAGACATTTTTCCACCCATTGCCGAAATTTTTTTTCCCGAACTTCTTTTACGTGTCAAATCTGGCTCGCCCCTTGATAGTTGCCCACTTCATATTTTAAAGGAGGTATGTTCAGTTATTCCATCAGGAATTCTATCTCTTCTGAACGAATCACTCACACAGGGCGTTGTCCCTGACAAATTTAAACATGCCACTGTGATCCCACTACTGAAAAAACTGGGAGCAGATCCCCTGGATCCAGCCAATTACAGGCCCATTTCCCTTCTTCCTTTTTTTCTAAACTCCTGGAGGCTCATGTATCCAGGTGTAAGTCTAACTTTATTGAGAATTCGGACTACTTAGAACCGAACCAAGCGGGATTTCGACCATCTCACTCAACAGAAACTGTCATTTTGGGGGTCCAAGACACGTTAAGATCTAATGCAGACAAGGGCATCCATCAGGCCCTGGTGCTCCTTGACTTGTCGGCCGTGTTCGACACGGTTGACTATAACATTCTGATCAGCCGTGTCGAGCAGGCCGGCCTCAGGGGCTCTGCATTGAAATGGACTGCCTCTTTTATTACCAACCGTACACAGTCAGTGAGATTAGGTTCTTTTACAGCCCCCAGGATGTCATCTGCCTGTGGGGTTCCCCAAGGTTCGTCACTTTCTCCTTTATTATTTAATCTTTATCTTCGTCCATTGATTTACTCCTTAAAAAACTATAAAATCACCCTCTATAATTATGCTGACGACCTTCAGCTAATTATTCCCCTAAACACCTCAGAGTCAGCTGCTGAATGCTCGGCCGTAATGTCACACATACAGAGATGGATGACCCTAAATCCTATGGCTTCCTCGCAGGAACTTTGTAATTCATTAAATGATTTTTTCATAGATAAAATTGCCATCATAAAAAAGATTATCCAAAGTCTCCCTTGCGGGGATCCCATTGAAGATATCTACTATAATCCAGCTACCTTAGACGTTTTTCCACCCATTGACGAAAAAATTTTCCCCGAACTTCTTTTACGTGTCAAATCTGGCTCGCCCCAAGATAGTTGCCCACCTCATATTTTAAAGGAGGTATGTTCAGTTATTCCATCAGGAATTCTATCTCTTATGAATGAATCACTCACACAGGGCGTTGTCCCTGACAAATTTAAACATGCCGCTGTGATCCCACTACTGAAAAAACTAGGAGCAGATCCCCTGCATCCAGCCAATTACAGGCCCATTTCCCTTCTTCCTTTTTTTTCTAAACTCCTGGAGGCTCATGTATCCAGGTGTATGTCTAACTTTATTGAGAATTCGGACTACTTAGAACCGAACCAAGCGGGATTTCGACCATCTCACTCAACAGAAACTGTCATTTTGGCGGTCCAAGACACGTTAAGATCTAATGCAGACAAGGGCATCCATCAGGCCCTGGTGCTCCTTGACTTGTCGGCCGCGTTCGACACGGTTGACTATAACATTCTGATCAGCCGTTTCGAGCAGGCTGGCCTCAGGGGCTCCGCATTGAAATGGACTGCCTCTTTTATTACCAACCGTACACAGTCAGTGAGATTAGGTTCTTTTACAGCCCCCAGGATGTCATCTGCCTGTGGGGTTCCCCAAGGTTCGTCACTTTCTCCTTTATTATTTAATCTTTATCTTCGTCCATTGATTTACTCCTTAAAAAACTATACAATCGCCCTCTATAATTATGCTGACGACCTTCAGCTAATTATTCCCCTTAACACCCCAGAGTCAGCTGCCGAATGCTCGGCCGTAATGTCACACATACAGAGATGGATGACCCTAAATCATCTCAAACTTAACCCGGGCAAGACAGAATTGATCTTGCCTGGGAAAAGTGAACTGAGCTGGGGTCGACATTTCTGGCCAACCGATATGGGAATTCCTCCCATAAAGACCTATTCGGTTAAAAGTTTAGGGATTATACCTAATGAGGACCTATCTCTTAAAGGACAGGTAGGAATGGTGGTCTCTTCTGGTTTTTTCCAACTCAGAAAAATCAGGAAAATCGCCCACTTTTTAACACACTCTGCACCTATTCAAGTAGTGATTGCCCTTGTCCTTTCCCATCTGGATTTTTCTAACAGTATTTGTTTGGGCCTCCCAACTGGTCTATTAAAACGTCTCCAGTTGGTGCAAAACCTGGAGGCAAGGCTTATTTGGAAACAACCCAATGGCAATCAATCAGGGCTGGGTTGGAAAAACTCCACTGGATGCCTGTGGCTCAGTGAATTGCTTTTAAGGCAGGCTGTATCACCTTCAGGGCGCTCCGTGACATTGGCCCCACATTTATCAGGAAATCTATCACTAACTATAAACCTCAGCGCAACCTACGCCTTGCGAATGTTTCTTCATTTAAGAGGAAATGCCAGGGTGGCAGCTGTTTTTATCATCGGGCTGCCTCTTTTTGGAACGCTCTTCCACTTGCTATCAGACAGAGTAATGATTTACTGGCATTCCGAAAGTCTTTGAAAACGTGGCTTTACCAACAGGCTTACGCGTAGAACTGTGTTCAGTGTCTTTGATATATAGCGCCAAGAAACCCATGGGTGTACATTGCGCTTTAGAAATAGTTATTAACATAACATAACATAACTACCTTATATCAGTTTTGGTCAGAAGTAAGATCTCATACAAAACCACGTGTTTAATCTCCAAGGCAATTCATCTCAATAATCTCAACTATCTAATAGACAATCTAAACATTTCATGAGATTCTCACCAATCAGAAACAACTTGCGGAGTAACAAAATCTGTTTTAGATCACACCTTCTCATGAACGCATTAATTGAATCAGTAAGATACACTCACTCACTGATCCTCTTAAAATACAACCAGAAGAACTATTTGCTTGTTAGATATTGGGATGATCTAAAACAAGCACACCATCCATGTTCACATATGGAAACTTAACCAGCAGCATGGACATTGGTGGATTATCATGCAAACCATCAATAATTCCCGTCCCATTCCACCAATATGACTTTCACTCTTTGAATCCATCCTGAACTTGCATACTCTATAACTTAAATGTTTAGAATATTGTTTATAAAACTGTAATATTGGTAGTAAAATACTAAACAGAACTCCTTGATACTTTGGGATTATGTATAATTCTTTAATTATGGATAATATGAACAATTTGTGACGGCTAAATGCATGGAGACAGAATTGCCAAAGGAGGACTGTCCGGGATTTAGGACACTTAGGGTCCTAATCCAAACTTGGATTATAAATATAGATTTTAATCTAGAACTTAAATTAAAAGAAAGTACATAATAATGTAGGGTTTTAAGTTAGTACTCTTCTTCCTCTGTGTAAATGATGCTCCCCAAGAGTTTTTTAGGGCCACATAACATCTTCAAACCTTTTATGGTCATAGATAGCTTTCATTTTGCAAATATCAAAATATGTATTAAGATTATTGTTCGTGCTGTTGTTGTTATTATTAGTATCAATATTATTATTATTTGTAGTAGTAGTAGTAGCAGTAGTCTTGTCATTTATGAGGTAAAGATAAAGATACTATGCAAGGAATAGTTGACATTTTTGAAAGATGCCTTTAATTAGCCCATGTCTACTTGTCTATAGAAAAAAATCATTCTGCAGTTGGATTCTGCAATTTATTTACAGCCTTGTGCTTTTATCACGTAAATATAAAATACCCTCCCAATAATTGCTTCTTACATACATATGATCCAATGCAATCCATTGAAAGAAATGTTGAACTGGATTTCATCGACAGGCCACTGTGTGTTGTTAATGCAAATGCCAATTTCCTGCCTGGATGGTTACTTATAAATTATTAAAATGTTGACAGACACTTGGCTGGATCCCAGTAGAATTTAGAAATGCAATTGTGTCAAGGGTTGAACATTCATTTGCGACATTGGAAATGATCATTTTGTTTTACTTTGATAAGTTTTGATTGAGTCGTATTCGGTCAGACATGTATGGATGCACACATGAGTCATGCACACATGTACAATTCTGTTTTATCTCACTTTGGCTATTGCTCTTGTCAAAGTTGATCACTCAAGGGCATCATTTTAATATACAAATGCATAAGTATTTGGGGCCAGACTTACGAAGAGTTTCCATCTGGTTTTCATTACCTTTTTATCACACCGCAATGCAAAGTCTTCTGATAGGATTTGCAAACCAATGCAAATCGCGATTTGCATTGATTTGTAATCAAAATTCTGCAGCACACATAGAGAGAGGAAAATGCCTTAAAGTATAGTCACTGCGCACATCTATACTGACTACAACACAGACAACCGTGCACTATGGCCCAAAGCACTCCAGGGCAGGGACAGTGAAGAATTGCACCACTTCTGAGCAGATGTGGTGCAGTTCTGCTCTCTCCCATTCCCGCAACGCAGTTGCTTGTTGCAATGCGTGAACTATTTGTAAATATGCAGCAAGGTGTTTCGACATCAGTCTTTAAAATCATACAAATAAAAAACATTTTTGGACAAAATATTATTAATTTTTGACGCATGTGTAGTATCGTTCTAGTTGTTTCTTATCCTGGCCGGAACAGGAAGTCCCCTTGCAGGAACCGGAAGGCGGCCATCTTGTAAGGCGCCTGACTGCTCCGAGAGAGTCACTGGTTCCCGGCGCTCCGGGAGAATAAATACAACTCTACGCACATGCAGTGTCCTCGCTTTATATAAAGGTGAAACATCATTATAACAATGGCGACGAGGCGGGACCAGAATAAGAAAACGAAACGAAGTACAAAAAAACCCCAGAAAAGAATACATAAACAAACCTACATGCGGGCAGAACAGCGCTGACCCGTACAGGCGAAGGCACGAGAAGGAACGAGGGCACGCCTCTCATAAGAAAAAGCGCCGAACGTAGAGAGCACAAAAAACCTACACGGCCCACCTTTCCCGGATCGCGGCAGAGGACATCGGACACGGCGGTACGCCCACCCCCCTTCCCCACGCAAGCAGGCCCACCAGAACGGCCCTACCAGGAGGGACGCCCAGAGACACGTGGCAGAGCACGACGGCGACTCCAAGTCTGTGGTAGAGGCAGAGGGAGGCTCGGCTAGACACACGTGCACCGCTCTTCCAGGGCACGCTGGCGGAACAGCAGTCAAGAGGTGAGGGGCCACGAAGAGTGGATAGGGGCAGACCGCAAACTGACACAACCGCAGACGGGGCCGCGGGAAGCGTTCGCAGCCGGGAGGGGAGCGAAGAAGACACCGACGCCAGGCAGGCCCCAGGCAGTCCACCTAACAATGCGGTTCCCGCCCAGGCAGGCCCGAGGGGCGCAAGCAAGGTGGCGACTCCGTCCGCTTCCCTTGCCCACATGGTACCTTTCCTTCCCAAAAGAGGGGAACCCTCAATGCCGTGGGAGGATTGGAAGCGATACTTCAAGAACTATTTGGAGGCATTGGAGGAAGAGAGTGAGGTTGCATACACAGAACAGAGAAAAAGGAAAATATTGTTACACAATCTGGGTCCAGAGGGCCTGAGGGTATTTGACACCATCGTCAAAGAACCAAGGGATGCCAACGACAAAGCGGTGTTCCAACACGCCTTAGAAGACCTGGGTGCGCACTACAGACCAGTGGTTTGCGTAGCCATCGACAGGTACAATTTTTTCCAAAGGAGACAGGAGAGCGGAGAGACAGTCGATGAATACGTGGCGGCGTTGCAGAAATTGGCACTCACGTGTAAATTCGGCGTCCTCCACGACGACTTGGTACGAGATCAAATTATAATGCACACGACGAGCACGCATGTCCAGGAAAAACTCTGGGTTAATGGTGACGCCCCGCTGAAGGAGGTGTGGGCCCTGGTAAAGAAAGCGGAGATGTCCAAAAGATGCGCACAAGCAGCCAGGAAAGACGGAGGAAGCGCACCGACGGTATGTCGAGTCAACCTGCATAACAAAGGGGACACTCCTAGGCAGCGGGATAACCCCAGGTCGAAAGACCCCAGAAAAGACCAGCAACAGGGCAGAACAACCCCGAGGACAGGAAAAGGGGGAAGATCGAATTGCTACAGGTGCGGGTCCTCAGCGCTTTTGGGCAACGAAAAAGCATGCCCTGCATTCAGGACCAAGTGCTCTTTCTGTGGAGTGTTTGGGCATTATGAGAAGGTGTGCCGTCGTAAGCCCAAAGGGACCGCTATCCAATACATTGACCACGAGCAGCGAGAAGAAGAGGAGACATGGACGAAGGAGGAAGACATGGAAGAACTCCTCTACATCGACGCCCAAATACTAGAAGTTGGAGGCAAGGAATCAGACAAGCCGAAACTCGATATGCACATAGGAGGAGTGCCAATCGAGATGATAGTGGACTAAGGAGCCCCCATAATGATTGTCCAACGTCAGATATGGGAAGACAACCTCAGACCGAGAGTGAAGGAGAACCTACGCCCCATGGACGTGAGACCTGTTACGTACACCAGACAGAAGATACCTATGTTGGGATTCCGCCCGTTGCTTTTCGAATTCAGGGGACGCCAAGACAACTGCAAACTCTACGTGGCTGAGAAGGGTCCCTCAGTACTCAGCTGGAAAGACCAGGGAGCTCTAGGCATCATGTTAAATCCTGGAGGCATCGAGAAAGTGCTGCTAATGGAGATGAGAGAGGAGCAGGAAGAGGAAGCTTGGCAAAGAGCATACCCCGAGGTGTTCTGCGGACAGATCGGGGAATTGGCCAAGTTTAAACAAGTCATCAGGCTGAAAGAAGGGGCACGGCCTGTCATTCACAAGGTCAGGAACATTCCGTTTCGCTGTAGAGAAGCGGTACAGGAGGAACTCGACCGATTGGAAAATAGCGGGGTTATCCAGGCCATAGAGAGCGCTGAATGACTGTCACCTTTGGTTGTCGCCCAAAAGCCGAATGGAAAGGTGAGGTTGTGTGTAGACCTCAGGGAACTGAACAAAAATATCCTCATCGACAAATTCCCGATTCCCCGCATAAGTGAAATGCTGGCCAAAACAAAGGGAGCCAGGTGGTTCTCAACGGTGGACCTGTCGTCAGCCTATCATCAGGTCAAACTCCACCCCTCCTGCAGCCACCTGACCTCCTTCATAACACCGTTTGGGTGTTACAAGTTTGTCAGAATGCCTTTCGGACTAGCCTCGGCAGCTGCTGTATTTCAGAACCTGATGCACAAACTCTTTCGCAAGATGGAGGGAGTCCAGTATTTCCAGGATGACATCCTAGTTATGGGAAAGACCAAGCAGGAACACAATGAAAAGCTGCACGTAGTTTTACACACGTTGCAAGAAAGTGGGCTCACCGCAGAATGGTCCAAGTGCAAATTCGGTGTGTCATCAGTCACCTACCTGGGCCACAAAGTCAGCGAGAGGGGAATAGAACCGAAGAGGACCAACATGGAGGCAATTCTAAAGGCTCCTTGCCCGGAAAAAAAGGAACACGTACGGTCGTTCTTGGGTATGGCCGAACTCTATAGCAAGTTCATCCCCAACTTCGCCACCAAGACACACTGTTTACGCCAACTGCTGAAGGAGAAGAACGGATTCAAATGGAGCAAGGAAGAACAGGAGGAGTTTGATACCTTGAAACAAGAGATGAGCAGGGCCATTCCGCTAAAAGGGTACGACGCGGCGGCGGAATCCATCCTCACCACCGATGCAAGCGACAAAGGCCTTGGAGCTGTGTTGATGCAGCGAGCAGGCGATGGGGAACTATCGACGGTCTGTTTCGCGTCCAGGGCCCTGGCTCCCACTGAAAAACGATTCAGCGTCATCGAGAAAGAGATGTTAGCGGTGGTATGGGCGATGGAGCGCTTCAGGCAGTACCTGTGGGGTGCCAAAGTTCTGGTCCGCACCGACCACAAACCACTGATAAAGGTCTTAACATCCAATGGCCACGCGCATGCTACACCAAGGATAGCCAAAATGACGCTACGACTCCTGGACTTCGTGTATGAGGTGGAATATATACCAGGCCCCCAGAACAAAGTGGCTGACTTTCTGAGTAGAGCAGCGGCCATGGAGGGACCGCACGAGCAAGAGGCACCCGGATGGGAAGGCTATGTGGTAGCGACAATACAGGACATGGAGAAGGTGATCAGTGCGCAAGAGTGGGCGGAAGCCTACATGCAAGATGAGGAATTGGAGGTGATCAAGGGATACATCATGCATGGCTGGCCTGAGAAGAGACACCTGAAGGAGACGCTGAGAAGATATTGGGAGGTGAGAGACGAACTATCACTGGGAGAAGGCCCTATGCTATGGGGAGACAAAATCATTCCTCCGAAGGGGCTCATTGAACACCTGATGGCCCTGTTACATGAGGGACACCAGGGGATCACGAAGACTAAAGCCCTGGCCAGACAGGCGTACTGGTGGCCGGCCATTGACGCCCAAGTGGAGAGATATGTGAGAGAGTGCGACTCATGCTCCAAAGCGGACAAATCCCAGACCATGCTGAGACCACAGTTAGGAAAGTTTCCTGTGCCGGGAGGACCGTGGGAGATGGTGTCCATAGACATCTTGGGGCCCATCCTGAACAGTGAAGGAAACCAGAAATATGCCGTGGTCATGATTGACAAGTACTCCAAGTGGTCTGAAGTAGAAGTAACGGACACGGTAGACACGGACATGGTGATATCGTTCATGAACTCCGTATTCACCAAGGAGGGCATCCCCAAAGTCATAATATGTGACAACGGTCCACAGTTTGTCTCCGCCAAATGGGAGGCATATACAGCCAGGAATAGGATAGAGGTCAAGCACACTCCCATATACCACCCTGCGGGCAATGGTCAGG
Source organism: Lissotriton helveticus (assembly GCF_964261635.1). NCBI lineage: Eukaryota > Metazoa > Chordata > Amphibia > Caudata > Salamandridae > Lissotriton > Lissotriton helveticus. Next base: position 935,956,976 of record NC_136063.1, on the reverse strand, counting down.
TGGAACGTTTTAATAGAGTGATCATGGGAACGATTTAAGCGGCCATAGACGACGGGCTAGATTGGGAGAAGGAGTTGCCCAAGATGCTGTGGGCCTACCGCATCACTCCAGGAAGCACGGGCTACAGCCCCTTTAAAATACTGAGAGGCAGAGAGCCGTTCACCACAGACAATATCGCGTGGAGACACATGGAGGTGCAAAGTAGGTGAACACCAGCAGTGGTTAGAAGGAATTTGGAAAGAGCGCAAGAGACATACACTGAGCATTTCAACAAAAGGCAGAACGTACAAGGAGTGTCACTAGAGAAAGGAGACTGGGTGAGAGTGAAGGTAGCCACCATGAAACGGAAGGGAGAAAGCAAGTACACACCGCCCCTGAAAGTCATAGAGCCATACACCCGATCAGCATTACTTAGTGATGGCAAGGTATGGTCGCAGGACAGAATGGCGATGTGTAGCAAAATCCTGCAGTGGAGGAAGGAAGTGGACGAAAGCAAAGGAGGGAATGTCGATACAAGAGAAGAGGAAAGTCGTGAAGAGAGTCTAGAGCAGGTCGAAGAAGGAACACAGCAAGTGGAGGAGCAAGTGAGAGCACGTGAGGGGGACAATGGAAAGAGTGGTACTGGATGGTTCGCAAGCAAGAAAGGAGGCGAGGAAGAGCACATAGAGGGTATAAGAAATGGAACTGACGAAAGCCTTGGGTTTCCTCCCATAATAGGCTGAAACATGTTGGTCCTCTCGCAGCTATTTGTTTAAACTGCGTTTATGTTGTTGCACTGTTCTAGTTTTTAACAAGGAAGGGGCTTATGCCCAATAAAGTAATTTTTGTTAAAGCTCCCTATCCTGTTTTAACCATCACATTCATCTTCATTTTTTTGCACTGCACTTTCCCATCAGATCATCATCATTTGGTCTAATCTAGTAATTGTAGGTCATTACCCCATGCCAAAGATGGGGGTATGCCGTATGTCTCAATGATCAAGAGACAGAATACCCTGGCAGGATTACCAAATGAAAACATTGATCCATACAACTTATTGATGGGAATCCATAATTGGTTTTGATTAGCAATTACAGGCGTCGGAGAGTGAACAGGGTGACGGAAGAGTGAGAACGAGAGCTGGAAGAATCGTGAGAACGCCCAATAGGTTCCAGAACTACGATATGGACATTAAGTAAGATTGTTCTGTTTTGTATTATTGCAAAAGCATAAAGGGGGAGATATGTAGTATCGTTTTAGTTGTTTCTTATCCAGGCCAGAACAGGAAGTCCCCTTGCAGGAACCGGAAGGCGGCCATCTTGTAAGGCGCCGGACGGCTCCGAGAGAGTCACTGGTTCCCGGCGCTCCGGAGGAATAAATACAACTCTACGCACATGCAGTGTCCTCGCTTTATTTAAAGGTGAAACATCATTATAACAGCATGTTTGGATAATACATCCAGAAAACAGTATTTTGACTCGGAAAACAAACCTGAATGGACGAGAGCACCCAAAATGAAATCATGAATTATTCGCTTTTGAACTGCAAGCTGTTTTCGAGACATTAGGGTAGAATAATTTTCAAAATGAATGTAACCTGCATCATAGGGACATAGAGGGATGGAAGACAAAAGAAATAGCCAAGTTAATTCCATTGTAGGTCGAGATAAAGCTGTGTTTGGTTCCCAGCCTCATGAACAGGTTTCTCATCTCACAGGGAAGAACAGACAGTACTTCACCTCCTGCACCCTTTCAGTTTTCTGTACATTTGTGTACGTTTCTGGAGTTAATAGTACAAATCATTTAGGCTGCATGACATTCAAGATTGGTCCAAAGCAAACTGGTGAACTGTAGGGAGAACAGAGCAAGATAAAAAGTAAATCTCTTCATGTGTTCTGTGTGGAGGGCAAAGTGGAGGACACCGGCAAGATTTGTGAAACTTATAAGCACAAATAGGAAGGAAGATGCCTGCCAATTTGCTCATTTACAAGGTAAACATATATATTAAAGCTGATATTGTAGAGAATCCATTTGAATTCTGTGAAAGCTTAAGTTTTATTGCTCTTCTGTTTTTTTAAAATAAATTTTGAGATAGGTTATGATTCTGACCAGTTGCAATGTAGGCACAACTCCTCTGTTCTTGCTTCTGTTGCCAATTAGTTTTTACCTTCACCTGAAAAGAAAGATGCGGTCAGGCTCCTCAGGGGTGATTACTCCAAGTGAGGGGACACTGGTTAAACTCATTTTCTACTATGTCACGCCTGCTTGTCCATCTGGAATTATTTGCAAAAAGCTAGCTATATGCTCATCAAAGCAGTGGGTACAGACATTTTGTCGAAGGAAAGCCATGTATTCCACAATTCAGGCCACATGTCTTACAGCCAAAGTCAAGAAGGCCAGATAACGTAGGCACTCATAACCAATTCCTGAAGCATGCTCTTTGGGCAAGTACAAGTTCTCCAGTGTCTCCAGGCCCAGAATTATCACATCTGCAAACTTTAGACCTAATATTTCTGAGACAGCTAGCAGCACTGTAAGAGTTGTGGGCTGCTGATGTACTCTGCCCCATGCCCTGACCAAATACTGCTTACTGGGAGAGTAGGGAAAGCTACCCAAGATAAAATTAAACTCGCTCCTCCCTCCTGCCACCTACTGGTCCTCCATACATTTACATTTGCTCCAAGCAGGTGGTCAATGTGTACAGATTTAGACCCATTATTATTTCTTCGGAAGAGGAAAACATCTTCAAATTGGACCCTGTATTCCCGGGTACCCAAGCTATTTCATATTCTGGGGAAATAGCTAGTAATCCCTAGATATACCTGTGGGCATGTAGGCAGCATTGAAGATTCCGCTCCCTCAGTATCTCTGCACCTGTTTCCGGGTAAAATGTATGGAGGATCTTGTACTGCATCATTAATGGTGCAATTTTGCACAAATCTTTTCTGGATTATATAGATCGCACTGGTGCCTGTGGCAGCTTGTATGGTGAGTATTGCACCAATACTTCGACGCAAAGCAATTGTATCAGTGCCAATACTGACCATGTGAAGCAGCATGCTATTTTTACAATGGTCAGATGGCGCCAATGTAATGTTTTCACTCTTCAGCCACATCAAATGGTGGTCAGAACTGCACAGCTGCTGGTGTAATCTTTTTAGTTTGAAGGTGTTTGACCCATTTCAGGGTGAGGATTAATGAACAATTTCAGAGGATGCTGGAAGCTGTACACAAATTGTAAACTACAGCAAGAAATGAATAAATAGGCACATAAATAAGGCTAGGACTACAATCCTTTGTTCCACATCATCCATATAAAATATCTTAATATAAAATCACTTGTTTCTCATTTAGGCCACACAAGCTAATTTCTTTTCATATAATATTGGTGTTCAGTGTTACACCAGAAGAAATAAATAACAAATGGATTTTGAAATATCTTTCTGATTAAAGCCAAGGGAGTAGTCTACCACTGCTCAGTATGGCTGCTGCTCAGCTGTAGTTTTTGTTCAAAATGCAGGTGAAGCTGATTTGGCGAGAATATTCTAATGGAGCATTCCCTACAAAGTAATCTGACTAGTTCCTCCAGGCAGATCGGACTGCATTGGCAAGACCAACACTTTTACCAATGCAACTTTGGTTGGAGTGTATATATTAAGTCTGCACCCCTCAAAGCCCAATGAGGCCTAGGCTGGAGTGGGAAAGGCACATGTACACCCCTCAAAGTCAAATATTGTCCCAAATGTGGCTTATGGTGGAGAGGGAATAAGTAATCTACATGCCTCAAAGTCCAGCACTTTACCTAATATAGATTAGGTCAGAGATAAAATAGTAGATTCACACCCCTCAAGGTCCAACACTTTCCACAGCTTGGATTAGATTGCAACATGAAAAGTATATCTGCACCCCTCTTTGTCAAACACTCTCCTCAATGTGCCTTAGATTGGAATGGGAAGGGAACATATACACCCCTCAATGTCCAACATTTTTCTCATAGTGGCTTGGAGTGGAGTGAGAATAGTCAATCTACACCCCTCATAGTCAGGCACTTTCACTAATGTGGGTTACATTGCAGTGGAAATAAAAGTGGGCATATGTAGTCTATTTACATTGAAATTGTTGTGTTTTTATGTTGTAGTTTATAGCTTATAAAAAGACAGCAATGTATTAAATATATATTACTTATTTATGTGAAGCTACAGTTAAGTTTAAATAAACCCAAATTGGTTTGGGATTTTTTTTATTTTTTTAACATGATCCCATTTTTTATTAATACATTTTAAAAAAATTCTAAATTTTGTGCAATGTTTAAATTTGAAAGAGTTTTTACGTATTTTTAACACAATTATTCAAAACCATTAAATGTTGAAGGAAAATACTTTTGATCGATCATTTTATATTTTTGATACACATTTATTTTTTTCACATCGATTATCAATTTTAGCACTACGCTTATTCATTAAATATTGTAGTATATGTAAATCATTTGTGTTTTAAAACAATATTTTTACAAAACAGAACACATTTTTAACAAATCAATTTTGTAATTCATTTCACAGTTATATTTTTTTATAAATATTAATATGTACCATTAATTATTAGGTTTGAGTTTTTTTTGTCTTTTTTGAAAAAGTGAATAGGTACATTTTATGCATGCAAAATAGGCTTTTATATAAATGTTTTCACATGTTTATATTTTACACAAAAGTAAATATCATTAATAGATTTTTTACATCATTTTCTATGCAGCATTAGTCTTTTTTATATGTTTATTTAGTGGATCTTTTGTATATCACATTAATTTTTCCATTCTCTGTCTCCCACAGTCATGGTTCCTGGTTCCTGCACTTCGGGTCAGGAAAGAATATCTGAACTTTTTGTAGATTTACTGTATTGGGGGATGTGTTTAAGAATAGGTTTGTTAGAATAGATTAGTGTTTGTTGGTTGTTTATTTGTTAAATGTCAGAGTGTTGTTTTCGTTGTGGTAATCAAGTGCAGTAGGCCGTATAGTATTTTGTATACTTTAGTTTAATATTTGTATGGAAAATGTGATATATGTGTGTTTTTAGAGTTATTATTACTTAAACTGGGATATTTATGTTTTTTTGTGATGTGTGGGTGGTTTTTTGTTTTTCCTTTACATGTTTTGTTTGAACTGGTGCGCAAGCACACAGGGGGGCGCATGTTGTGCCCCCGCGTGCATCCACAGGGTGCAGAGGTACCAGTTTCCTCTCCGCCAGGGTTAACATGTAGGAGGAACCACCATGTAAACCTTGGGGAAGAGGAAACCCCTAATATGCTTGGCTGGACCACGGTGGTCCCACCAAGCAAATGGATGCTTCCTGACTGCTGCAACACAACCAGGGAATGGCGGTTCCCTGGGGGCTGTGGTGGTGCTGTGGTGGTCCCACCGTTCATCTCAAAATAGGGCGGTTGGGAGAACACCTCTGCCGTGCCCTTTTGAGTCTGGCAGTCCTCAGACTGCCAGACTTGTAATCGGGCATTAAGGGTGGATTTTTGGAGGTGTCTCCATATACTTTGATGAAAGTGGTGATAATATCCATGAAAAGCTGTATGTGGGTATATTTTTAAACCTGTTGAAAACATTACTTGCTCAAAGTAAATGATAATTTTTTGATGATCCAAATTTGTAGTTTTAATATATTTGTGCAGTGGTATCTCCAAGGAGTGTGTACATTTGTGTGATTGATGGAGGGCACTATCTAAACACCCTATCCATCATCTACGTGTTTCTCAGAATTCATTGAAGTAGATTTCAATAGAATTATTTTCCTTTCATTATTGATGTTGCCATATAAGAGGAAAGGTTTATTGAAATGTGTTACAGTTTTTGGGGATATTTATATAGTGAAATCTTTTTAGAGCATCAGGCTTTTCAGTGATTGCTTTTCAAGTTCTGGCTATGAGTTTTTTAAATTGGGTATTGCCAGGAGTTGGTCCACAGCTTAATCAGGGTTTATTTTTGCCGCAAATTTGTGCACATTTTTGTGTGCTCTTTTTTCATTACTAAAATATTCATGTTGGTAAATTGTTTTTTATATATAGTATATATAGTATATATATATATATATATATATATATATATATATATATATATATATATATATATATATATGTATATATATATGATCACTTAAAAAAATTCAAGTTTCGGTAATGTTAAAGCTAGGATCAGATTTGACTCATACAAAACCAGGGAAATTTGCCAGTTAAAGTTACCTGAGCTAACTGTAACTTGTGCCTCTGCAATGCACTGCTTATGACTTCACATATTACATCACTCATGACATGGTCAGTAACAACACTGATGACATCATTAATTAGTAAGGAAACCCCAGGGAGGTGGTTGCCCCCGGGACATAATAAGCCCCAGATGGGGTCCTGGCCCACCTGAGGGACTGATACTTAACAAAGCATGGGAAACAGTGCCTGGTTTTTAAAAAATGTTTCCACAGAATTGGGCGGATCCAGCAAGACTCCCGCCCAATTTAAAACAAAATATGCATTTCGGCCCCATGGGGGTCAGGGTATGTCTACCCTGCCCCCCATTTTCAAAACATTTTTTCTGTGACTCTGTTAAACCGAGTCAGAAGACGGCTGCCAACACTTACTAGTTTGAAGTGTTGGCAGTCAACCAGATCTCAGCACAAGATCGGATGGGGTCTCGGCTCCTCTGTGTCTCCCGATATACTACTGGACATTTCTTTAAATTTCTCCGCAACTACTGATCAGATTTCTACAATGTAACAACAACAGTGCTTTCTGGAACAACAGCTACTTTTCTGACACATTTGGTGTAAATCCCTTCAGCGGTTCAGGATGTAGCTGTGTCTAAAGTTTCCAATGGAAATTAACATGGGTTCGTTTTGGGACCTCCCTTTTTCTTGGCCCCCGCTTGACAGATCACCCTGAAACTTAAAAAACAGCAGCTGCAGTGAGCATTAAACAGGTTTTAAAACTGTTGCGAGGATTCGTCAAACGACACTAAAGTTATTGGCAAATGAAGATACACTCTTCCGTTGGAAACTAGTTCATAACTACAACTACTTACTGGGGACCGCCAGTAGTTAATATACATATATATGTTATACATAAACTATACAAATGTGGATACTAAAGATTAAATAATTAATGTATTTTGTTATTATTGGCTTTGTTGTTATAGTTTCATATATATATATTTTAACAATATTTTAATGTTTGTTATTCTTTACCTAATGTGAAAATATTTAAAGATATTCTTGTACATAATTAAATAGTACTTTCTCATTTTTATATTCTGTTTTGCTTTAAAGAAAAGTGTTATTCTATGTTTTCCTTTGTTTTATGTTTAGTGTTTTTTGAAGTATTATGGTAGTGTATTTGATTTAACATTTATTATTTAATGCCAATAAAGTTTAGGGGCATATTATGATAATTGGCGGATCGCCACCGCCGAGCCGGCGGTGGCGATCCACCTGCCACATGTCCCTGTGACACCCCCTGCCATATTAGTATGGCAATGGGCACCGCGGTGGACGGAAAGACCGTCCGCTGCTTTTCCGCCATTCGGATTGCCGGCTGGACGGCAACGGCAGATAATATGGTGGCGGTGCCTTGTAGGCACCACCATCCATATTATGATTAATGCGGAAAAAGGCCTTTCCATGGCAGCGATGCCGCCATCGAATGGCAGGCGGTCTTTGGCATTAGGGGCCCGTTGCGGGCCCCCAGGTTGTTGGGGGGATGGGGGGTGCTCTTGGGGGGTACCTATGGTACCCCCTTTCAATGGCATACACAAGATGCCTATCACATTGTGCATGCCAATGCACAACATGCATATTTTGCATTGCGGTGGATGCTGTTGACAGCATCGCCTGCCGCAATGTATAATATGCAGTATGCAACTGCCAAGGTTGCAGGGCATCCTAATTGGCATAGCAGGACTGCCGCACCTCTGGTGGTCGGTCCCGTTTACCGTTATGGGGGCAGGCGGACAAAGTCCGAACGACATTGTAATGTGCCCCTTTGTGTGCCAATCTTTTTTTGTTGTTGATATTTTTGTTGTATGGTATGTGTTTAATGTGGCTACAATATTTCATGTATATTTAGCTTTTGTTTTCAATATTTAGGTATTTTAGATATTTCTACAGCAATATTTTTGTTGTCAATATTTGAGCACTTCTTTTTTTAATATAAGGTCACAATAATATGGTAGTCAATATTTTCTGGCAATTTTTGTGTATTTTGAAATTGTTCTCCTCAATAGCCTGTCATAGAAGCCATAGGGGCTGATGGTTGTAGTCTTTTTTACATTTTCTTCAGTGACTCCACATTTGATGCCTGACACCAATCACCAATGTAGAATGCAACATGTAAAGTATTTGGAATCTTTCACACATATATGGTGCGATTTGATATCCCTCTGGCATAATGGCACCTTGAGTTAGGTTAAGGTGCATTTCCACAGTCTGTTACCGAATGTCCATTTTGAGTAAAGCACATCTTCTCGAAAGGTCTTTCACAAAGATACAATGCCCTGTCGTGAGTCAGACAGAAATCTTGTCTACCATGCTTCATTACCTGAGACCTTTACTAGAGGTGCCACAGAATGAGAATAGACAATGCCTTACAGGTATTACACTGTGAGCCAAGGAACTATGTTGAAAACACATTGGATAAATTATAGTTGAAGGGAATCACCAAACAAGCAAATATCTTGGGGAGGTGGCAAACCAAAACCTCTTTTGTCTGTCTCTGATTATTCTGTGTTGAAGACATGAAACCTGGAAGTCAGATATAGTTGTCTATATCCAGACCTAAAACTCATTCTTTTGCGTTTGAATGACTGAAGTCGCTAAAGGCCTGGTTATGAGTTTGGCAGTCCTGGAATGAGGTGGCACACCACCGCCTTGCTTTGGCACCACCAGATTACGACTTTCCTTGTTGTTTGGCAGGCGGTCCTTTGGCATTCCCATGGCAGTGCCTTTGAAAAAGGCAGCCATAATGGGAAAGCCAAAGAAAGTTACTGAGGAAACTAAGGGGGCCCTACGTCATCCCCTGGTGCCTCAGTGCATGGAGATGCATGCAGTAGGGCACATGGTGTGCCCCTCTGAGTGCATGCATGCCCAGTTTCTGCACGGCAAGGTCTGTTAAGTCCATGGCCCCTTGAATCCTGAGGGTCCCTGGGGGCCATCTAGCCTACCAGGCCCCTCCACTAAGCCCCACACAGCTGGATTGCTGAGAGTGGTCTGAGGCCACGCCCCCTTTTTATACCACTCCGCAAACTTGCCTCCTGGTGCACTGCTGCTTAGGGATGAAGTCCACTTTAGTCATGAGGTTCTCAGGACACAAGAGGACCTGAATGCTCCACAAGCAGTGTGCCAGGAGGCAGTTTGCTGAGTGGTGTAAAAAGGGGGCATGGCCTTGGACCACTCTCAGCAATCCAGCTGTGTGGGGCTTACTGAAGGTTGCTGGTGGGCTAGTTGACCCCCAGGGACCCTCAGGATTCATGGGGACTTAATTCCCCAACCCAGGACGTGGCAGCAGGCGCGTTTGCAGAGTGTCGGAGAGAGTGGGCATGGCCTGTGTCCACCTGTCAGCAATCCCACTATCTGAGGCATACTGGAGGTATCAGGTAGGCTAGTTGGTCCCTAAGGACCCACAGCAGCAAAGGGGACTTTAATCCCCATTCAAGAGAGCACCAGGAAGTGTGTTTGCAGAGTGGTGGGGAAAGGGGGTGTGGCCTGCTCTGAGAATTTAGCAATCCTGCTGTATGGGACTTACTGGAGGTAATAAGAGGGGCAGTTGGCCCTCAAGGTTGTCCTTGGGTGCCAACTACCCCTCCTGTTACCTCCAGTAAGTCCTACACAGTGGGATTGCTAAGAGGTCTTTGGAGCCACGCTCACCTTTCTCCACCATTCTGCAAATGCACCTCCTGGCACTGTACTGGTTGGGGGATGAAGTCCACTTTACTCCTGAGGGACTTTGGCGGCCAAGTAGCCCTATTGGTACCTCCTGTAAGTTCTATGCAGCAGAATTCCTGAGCCCTGGTCGGAGGCCCAGGCTCCTTTATGCACTACTCTGCAAACGCAACTACTATGGTATAGTTAGAAATTAGCATTTAAAAAACTTTAGAAATTCACTGAAAAAACATAGTTTCAGGGATGTTATAGTTAGAAATTAGCATTTAAAAAACAATAGAAATTCACTGAAAAAAACATAGGTTTCAGCGACATTATAGTTCGAAATTAGCATTAAACAAACCTTCAAAATTCACTGAAAAAAATCGTAGGTTTCAGGGACGTTATAGTTAGTAATTAGCCTTGGAACTCCACTGAAAAAACCCATAAATTTCGGGGACATTATAGTTAGAAATTAGCATTTAAAAAACCTTGGAAATTTACTGAAAAAACAACAGGTTTCAGGGACTTTAGAGTTAGTCAGACATTTCACTCGTACAAAACCAGAGAAATGTGGCCGTTATAGTTAGTTGAGCTAACTATAACTCGTGCTCCCGCAATGCACTGCTGATGACGTCACATATTACATCACTCATTGCTTTCTATTTATTACGTAGCATTTAAAAAACTTTAGAAATTCACTGAAAAAACATAGTTTCAGGGATGTTATAGTTAGAAATTAGCATTTAAAAAACAATAGAAATTCACTGAAAAAAACATAGGTTTCAGCGACATTATAGTTCGAAATTAGCATTAAACAAACCTTCAAAATTCACTGAAAAAAATCGTAGGTTTCAGGGACGTTATAGTTAGTAATTAGCCTTGGAACTCCACTGAAAAAACCCATAAATTTCGGGGACATTATAGTTAGAAATTAGCATTTAAAAAACCTTGGAAATTTACTGAAAAAACAACAGGTTTCAGGGACTTTAGAGTTAGTCAGACATTTCACTCGTACAAAACCAGAGAAATGTGGCCGTTATAGTTAGTTGAGCTAACTATAACTCGTGCTCCCGCAATGCACTGCTGATGACGTCACATATTACATCACTCATTGCTTTCTATTTATTACATAGCATGATGGTGGGAATCGCATTTCTCAGCATTGCTGTTCGAATTTTGTGGAGATGGGAGCTTAAAAGAGTGTACTGATCCATTTCCAAATCAGCAGTTTCTGAAGCTACTGTTATTTTAATGGTGTTCTCATAGTTAGTTAGGTATGTATATATTGGTCAGTGTCTATTTAGTTATGGATCAAGAATTCATCATGAGCAATCTTTACATCACAAACTTCTTAGAAAATTACTTAGGTGTAGTACAAGGGATTTATTCCAATTTTTCAAAAATTAATATACATGGTAATGTATTTACCGGAATCCCACAAGTTATGCCTCATTCAGGCAAACAATTTCTTCATTAAATCAAACAAAGTCAGCCAGACAAAAGGCTCAACACAATTGTTTCAACATAGTCCTTGTGGATTCATACAACCATATTAGAAATTCACACATAATAATAAAATGAAAATAGCGCTCAAAGTGAAAGAGAGAGGAGACAGTTTGAGAGGGATGGGTGTGATTGGGTGGTGGTGGGGACTGGGTAAAGGATGTTGTGACCATGTAACAATCACAGTGGTTAATGCAACCTTTCCAGACTAATTTTGTTCATTAGTTCCGTACAACAACTCTAACATAGGTTTTGTCTGTATCAACGGGTTACTTCCTATGTTAAGTAAATGGAAACAATGCGGTCTACGTTTCGACCCCTAAGGAGCAAGGGTTGATTGAAGCCTCATACTGGGGTCTTCTTCAGGACAAGAGTACATGGAGCGCTTAAAAACGGGCCGTTCAGTGACCTCATGTTAGTGGACCTATTTCGGTTCCTCAGGCATGGCCATTCATTAGGGCATCCGGGGCTTTCCAATCTGGCACACCGTTATGGCTTGGTTTCCGCTCCTCCAGATGAAAAGTATCCTCGACTCCACATCTGCGCGGGTGTTAGCATCAACACAGCCTGACCGCGAGTGAGTCAGGCTGTGTTGATGCTAACACCCGCGCAGATGTGGAGTTGAGGATACTTTTCATCTGGAGGAGCGGAAACCAAGCCATAACGGTGTGCCAGATTGGAAAGCCCCGGATGCCCTAATGAATGGCCATGCCTGAGGAACCGAAATAGGTCCACTAACATGAGGTCACTGAAAGGCCCGTTTTTAAGCGCTCCATGTACTCTTGTCCTGAAGAAGACCCCAGTATGAGGCTTCAATCAACCCTTGCTCCTTAGGGGTCGAAACGTAGACCGCATTGTTTCCATTTACTTTAACATAGGAAGTAACCCGTTGATACAGACAAAACCTATGTTAGAGTTGTTGTACGGAACTAATGAACAAAATTAGTCTGGAAAGGTTACATGGTCACAACATCCTTTACCCAGTCCCCACCACCACCCAATCACACCCATCCCTCTCAAACTGTCTCCTCTCTCTTTCACTTTGAGCGCTATTTTCATTGTATTATTATGTGTGAATTTCTAATATGGTTGTATGAATCCACAAGGACTATGTTGAAACAATTGTGTTGAGCCTTTTGTCTGGCTGACTTTGTTTGATTTAATGAAGAAATTGTTTGCCTGAATGAGGCATAACTTGTGGGATTCCGGTAAATACATTACCATGTATATTAATTTTTGAAAAATTGGTATAAATCCCTTGTACTACACCTAAGTAATTTTCTAAGAAGTTTGTGATGTAAAGATTGCTCATGATGAATTCTTGATCCATAACTAAATAGACACTGACCAATATATACATACCTACCTTACTGACCCAGGTCAGGTTGTCTTAGGGTTCACCCCGTTGTGAACTTACTACTCATAGTTAGTTAGGCAGTCTTTTACCGACTCTGAGAAGAAACATCACTACATAATGGTTCTTAGGACTGACCTTAAATCTAGTTACGGTACTGCTTACCGGGCGTGGGTTTTTTCCTGAAAACTAGCCTTATCCATTATGCATGAGGATTATTGGAAACTTAGAAGGACTACCATTTCCTTCATAATAACTATGTAAAAGGGTCAGTCCTTCTGTAATCCTAAGTCTGACATGACACAGCAAGGTAGAACCCCTTGGGGTACAAGTTTGGGTATATAAACACTGTATCTTTGCTGAGGAAGGCAGAGGAGGAAAAGGACGTCCATGCTGCCACACTGATGCGAGGCGCTGCGGTTCCTGCATGCAGACACTCCAGCTCGCAGGGGTCTTACATCCTTCACGGGGTGTCCATCTCGAGACCAAGACTGGGCCCCATAGTCTCTCACTTCAAGTGATGAGATTGACTTTATCCTAGAGAGATTCTTGGCTCTACACCTACATACATGCTAGGTACACCTAGGTAAATCTAGTTAGGGTCACATCATAGGAGTACACATTTTATTGTCATGTATTTTTAAACTTGCCTGTATTCATCGTTTTAGCACTCTGGTAGAAATCTACCATCCTTTTACTCTGCTGGTGCTTATAGTCATTTATATCTGTTTCTGTCTAATAGTTATTTCAGCACACCTATTTTACACTAGAATGACGCTGGTTCAATAAATGCGCTTTAAAAATGTCCCCACCATTTTATTCTGTGTATCTCTCTGAGACAAACCGAGCACCAGTGACTGATTAAAGTGCTGTACTGCTACCACGATCCCTGGTGGGACAGAGTTGTCAAGTTTGAGAGTTGCCATGAACTATTCTCTCCTTGGTAAGAGGGGTTTCTAGTGGCACTGTGAGCCAGCTGGTATACAGGCAAACATACCAGGTGGGGGTGTCTGGAATCAGTCTGGACACCAATTCCACAGTTTATGTTGTCTAAAAGCGCAGATCCTATATAGGTTTATAGGAACTTCCCCATATGATCTGTAAATTGGCAAGGAATTCTGAGGATGTTTGGGGGGCAGCTTGAGCTTAGGTATTATTTAAAAAAAAGTGCGATATAAGTGTCTTCTGGGAGCTTAAAAGTTGTGGGTATCTGTTTGTAGACTGACGGGATTAGGCAGGGTGGACTTCTAAATGCTGCTCCGGGATAATGGGACTCTACCAGAGATCTTAAGGGATCAGTATATTCAAAGGTGTTTTAAAGCAGAACTGTATAGAATATTTGAATTTTATTCTCCTATTTCTATTGTATTGTAGCATTTGACGATCTTAAAAAAGAGTTTGGTATTAGTCAAAGGGAATTTTTTAAGTACCTTCAAATTAGAGATTATCTACAATGTAAAGGGGGTGGCTCTACAGGATTTAAAAAAAAATAATTGGCATGGGAATTAAGTAGCGTTGGGACAGTATATCAATTATTGAACTCTGAAATGAAAGATGAATAATGGAGACAGATTTTTTTTAGAGCGTTTACATTATCACAAACGGTTTTAATGTAAGTGAATTTGCAAGGGCAGTTTTACAAGAATTGTTTTTTCTATATTATACACCATCCAGGGTTACAAATTGGAGTGCTGGCAAAGGGACTAGGTGTCCCCATGGTGCTTTGTTTAGTGCTGACATAGTACACATGTTTGCTACACGTAGAAGATTTTATCCCTTTGAAAAATTAAATCACTCGTTTTTGTATCCTAAAACTGGAGCTAAAAGTCTCTTTAACTCCAACATTGATTTTTTTAGGAATCCAAAAAGGAGTGATAATAGAGGATGCAGAGTATTTTCTCAGTGTCTGAAGGCTATTTTTAGATCAACCATCGCCTCCGCACCAAAGTTTTTTATTGTTAGGTTATAAGTTTCATCTCATTATTCTTTCAAATTTTATTGGATAATACAATGAAAAATATTGTTGCACACAATGATCCACTATAACTGAAAAGGGGAGGGGGGTCTAATACGCTGTAAATATCCATATTGTTCCCCAAGACGGACATATAAAGTGGACCTACAGACAGATTAAAGGGTTTCCAAACATATAATTGTAAATTACGAACCGATAACAACATACTGTACCCTGTATATGGTGAATGTGTAATAGGAGCCCTGTGCAATGTTAGGAATAAAGACAAGTTAAAAAGCTGTGAATGCTAAAAAGGGTAATCAGGCTCAAACAAAAGGATTAGAAATCTGGGAAACATTAACCAAGTGGCTGAGGTTATCTTCTACTTTAGGGACCCTAGTATCCCTGGAGTTGGCACCTGGTAACTTTAACTTTAGCACTATGCACTTCAAATATGTGAAAATAATGGTTTAATTGATAAGTTGAGATTTAAAATGCATTAGTATTTGAATGGAATCAAGCTATATTTTATTCCCAATGTATTGAAAGCTGAAGGTTGGTCTCTGATATCTTACGCGCCACGCATAGCATTGCGCATGCGCCAGCTTCCGGTAGTAGTACAAGCCCCTTTGACCCCGGCGTCATAGAGATTCCAGCTGAGTCCGCAATAGCGATGTGAGCCGAGAGCAACTAATACTAGGTGAGAGATACTGGCGTGTTATGGAGATCTTACAAAACGCTAGCTTATATAGAACGCTAGAGGCAAGCGATAGGGCGGCCATTGAACACCGTAACAGTATGGACCAAGGTTTGAACAAACGTGTTAAACATCGTTTGGAGCGCACTAGACATAGAAGGCCAACAAAGTGCAGCACAATAGTAATGGAGCACCGAATGTCTTTTAGTTAGCGCGTAATGATTAACATCACTGTAGAACATAGAAGTTCGTGAATATACACCGCCATAAATACTAACTCTTACGTTATCATTGTTTGTGTATACGAAAAGGACAGGTTGAAGCAAGTTTTGTTTGTTAATTTTCAGGTTTCCCTGATGAAGGTGCAGAGAGCACCGAAATGCATTGGAATTGATAAAATTGGGAACAAGATAAAAACATTGTTGAAGAAAATAATATATATGTGAATACAACATGAATATATGGAGAAGTGATGATGAATAAATTTGATTGAACTATGTTTGAAAGCATCACTGAATCACGTTTGAAGTTCATTAGCTGAAGTATCAGCCATTTCCTTGTGCCCTGGGTGAGAGGACTATGGGGTAATAGTCCTGCGACCAGTAGAGAACAGTGGAAGTCCCAGAAGATCCAAGTTGTAGGAGTCACAAAAAAGCAAGTTACATACCCTAAGTAAAGTGCCTGTAAAATAGGTTTATTTGAAGAAAATAACCAGTTTTTTGTGTGCGATTCTAGTTCTGCAAACCTATCAGAACATGATTAATTGTGGAAGGTAAATTGAACAATTCACTGTACCTGAGTTCCAGACACAAGATGAAAATATAGAGTTTAAACAACTAAATGCTGTGGAGATATACCCATTGAGAAAAATCAAAGAGTTGCCCTCAGATTTAAATGAGACTGTAAATCCAGAAGTGTAGGATCTTACAGGGAAAGATATCAAACTAATTAAAGGTGTAGAAGCAGTCCAAGTCACAGTTAAAGCCAATGCAATCTTTCCATGAATACCACTATTTCACATGACATAAGAGATAGTAGCAGGAATAGCACCATTAATTATTGACATGTTGCAGAAAGGGATTTTATGAGAAATAATCAGGAGTCCATGCAACTGACTGATTATGGGATTACAGAAACCCATTGGAAAAAGTGCAGGATATGAGAAAGATTAACAACATTGCAATTCCATGTTGTCCTGTGGTGCCAACTTCAGCCACAATGTTATACCAGATTCTGTGCACAGCAGAATAGTTTGTCAGGCTTTCTTCTCAATTCCCTTCCATGAAGGCAGCCTGTTTTTGCTCTCATTTGTATTTGAGAGAGTGTTTTGGCATGGTGCCGATTCCCATAAGAGTATATGGAGAGTCCCTCAATTTTTAACAGATATTGAAGAAGAATCTGAAGACATTGCAAACGCTGTATGCTTCAGTACTTGTTCAGTACATTGACTGCTTACTTGTGGTGTCAGAGACAAAAGAAGCCTGTAAACAAGATACTTTTGCACTTTTAATTTATTTGGCTGAAAATCAACATAAAGTGTCCTCCAAGTATATTGCAATACTGTCAAAAAGAAATCCAATACCTGGAACAGTTTATTGAAAAGGGAACAAGAAAATTGTCACAAGAGAGAGTGGGGCAAGTACAAAAATGCATCCCTTTAAAATGCAGAAAGTTGTCAGAATATTGTTGAGAATGGTTAGCTACTGTAGACAGTAGATCCCAAACGTATCCCTCATGGCAAAGCCTTTGCTGAAACTGATGCACAGAGATGTGCCTAATTTGCTTCGATGGGCCAACAAATGATTAAAGCATTCCTAGAGTTGAGAGGAAGTCTCTGTCGTGCCCTGGTACTATGAATGGCAGATTATACCAAGAGATTTACTTTGTTTTGCAGTGAGAGGGAGGGCTGCACTATCTCAGTGCTCACACAAAAGCATGTTGAAGCAAGAAGGTCTGTGGCATATTTTTTAAATTACCCTTGACTCTCTGGCTGCAGGGCTGCCTGGTTGTCTGAAATTTGTTGCAGCCGTGAACCTCAGCTTTGAAAGGTGTGAAAGCATAGTGATGGAGCATCTATTCAGTGAAATAACTAAAACCCAATACATACCCAACTCAAGGTCAACTAGACATGTTAGAAATTGGGATTCTGGTTGGTTGAGGTATGCACCCTGTCCAAGCAGGAACTACAATCCTAGTCAGGGTAAGTAAAGTACATACTAAAAGTTTACCTGTTCACACCCTCTGGTAGCTTGGCACAAAGCAGTCAGGCTAAACTAAAGAGGCAATGTGTAAAGTATTCATGCAACACAACACAAAGTACCACAATGATAATGTCACAAAAAGACTCCATGCAGGTTTAGAAAAAATAGGCAATACTTTTATATATATATCAAGACCAAAACAACAAAAATCCAATAAGTAGAAGTTCAGTTGTGAGTTTTTAAAGGATAAAAGTGTTTCTAGCGCTCAGAAGAAATAAGAACCTCTGGGGGTTATATGGTTGTACTGGACTGGGACATAGTCAACCGTTCAGGCCAACAGTAATGCAGGGCCGGCCGAGGACAAGAGTCATGCAAGCCTGGGGAAGAGAGTACATTGCTCCTAGTCACAAGATGCTGGGTGCAGATGTGAGATGCGTCGATGTCTTGCCCAAAGTCGAGTTAATGTGTTGATTTTCTCCACACAGTGGTGACGATTTATTGTTTCTGCAGACAAAGTGCTGAGCTGGGATGCAATGGTTCCAAAGGGTGGTATGCCGGGTCTCTCATTGCAGTCGGGAAGATGCATCAAACTCCCCACACTGCTGTGGCGGCAATGCGAAGATCCGATGCATAAGGCTCTCAAGGCAATGCATTGGTTCTGAGAGTGATGCACAGATTCAACTCCTGCAACAGGGTTGATGTGCTGGGACTGCTACCTGCAGATGGCGCTGTATTGATTTCTCCAGTGCAAGTATCTGGGTCTCCTTCCAATGAGCCAGGCACAGTAACAGGAGTAGAGACTTTGATAGCCCTGAGGCTCAAGCAAAGGAGGCAAGCCAAAAAGCCCTTGGAGATCACTTCAGTTGTAAGGCAGAGTCCATCTCTCTCTCAGCATGGTCAGAGAACAGCAGGCAGAAGCACAGCACAGCAGAAAAGCAGGTCTTCCAGTTCAGTAGTCCAGCAGAGTGTCAGTCCTTGACGCAGCAGAGGAGTCTTTCTGGAAGAGTTTAGTTCCAGGGCCAGAAGTGTCTGATCTGGTGGGGTTAGAGCCCTAGTACATATACCCAGTGTTGGAAGTTTGGGTCCTTGTCTCTCACCGCTGCCACCAAATGCTGGAGGCAGGAGTCCCCGACCCCTCGTTTCAACGTTAGGCTCAGTAAGGACACCGTCTGGGATAGCCCTGCTCACCCCCATAGTAGCTAGGCATGAGCAGCCAGGCTTATCTCCAAGGCACAAGTGTACAATATGCACAACCACACTCACATTAACCCAAGGATGTCACCACAAATAGATTCCACATGAGTGTTTATAAAATGAGTATAATCTGTATATAAGAAGTTACACGATATGAGCAGCCGATACAGATCCAACATATGAGAATAGGTAATATTCCTTCCGGTGGGTTGGTAGGTTCTAATCCCAACCACCGCTTCTAACCAACAGTTAAGCTCACTTCTAACCGTTTCCAAAAGGTGAGGTAAGTGGTATTGCTAGAATCACACATGTTGTAAAAGGAAAGAAATACTGCAATGCTTAACGGTATTCTCCTGTACTGTGAAACAGAGAAACAATGCCATACATAGCGCTACTGTCATGTACTTTGCAATAGAAGGAATAATGTAATGCCTATCACTAGCAACATGCCCTGTACCAGGAAGAAACAAAGCAATGTGTCACGCTACAATCATGTGCTGTTCAATGAAGAAATAATATAATGCACCACGTTACAATCAGGTACTGTGTGCTGAAGAAATAATGCAATGCGCCACGTTACAATCATGTACTCTGCAATGGAAAAATAATGCAGTGCGTAGGGCACCAAGCATGTAGTTCTTCAGACACAAATGAGGTCAGGCGTCATACGATAGTTCGTTAGCAGCAATAATGCAAAGTGTAATACGACAGTTTAGGTGCTCCATTAACAGTGCCCCCAATATGGATCGATGATGACACAAAAGTACCACTTCTCACTCTGGCCCCAGTACTGCCCCTCCATGGGCCAGCACGGGCCTAGATCTGAGCCAAAGCAACAGGCTTGCGCAGCTGACAGAGTGAGAGGCCGAGAGAGTGTCCCACCGGGCCCGCACCCCACCCCAGGTGGTGATCCACGTTACCTGGGGGGGCGCAACACCACTCTCCTCTCCTCCTTCAGCGACTTGAGCCTTGACCCAGGACTCTGTCAATGGGTTCAGCGAGTTAGGGCCGGCGGCTCAGCTCCTTCAGGGCTGCCGGTCCAGGCCGCTGCTATTTTACTCCGAGGGCCCAATGACGTGGCCCTCCTTTCGGCAGTCTCAATGAACACCGAAACCCGCTCTCAGCACTTCGAATTCGGTGCACACAATACCCAGGCACTCCTCACCGGTGCCTCTGGATGCACCTTGACACACACTCTGCACGTCCGAGACTCGCCTCTTCTCTGGTGCTCACGATGACCCAGCGCTCTTCACCAACACCTCTGCTTCCACCTCGACACGCACCCTGCGCATCCGAGTCTCACCTCTTCTCCTGGTGCACAAGATGACCAGGCGCTCCTCACCAACACCCTGGCTGCACCACTACATGCACCCTGCATGCCTGGGACTCACTTCTTCACTCGGTACATACCATGACCAGGCGCTCTTCACCAACGACTTGGTTGCACCACAACACACCCTGCATGTCCGTGTCTCGCCTCTTCTGCCGGTGCACACGATGACCAGGCGCTCTCTTCACCAATGCCCTGGCTGCACCACAAAATGCACTCTGCGCGTCGGAGACTCACTTCTTCGTTTGGTGCACACAACGACCAGGCGCTCCTCACCAACGCCTTGGCCTGCAACATGACACGCACCCTGCGTGTCCAAGACTCAGCTTACTCCTGCGTGCCCACGATCACAAGGCACAACTTCTGATGGTTGCAATCTACAAAAGCACACACACACACCGCTTTGCTTGGGACTTCTCCGAAAACTTTTATGTTCCTGTGTTTCCAAACAGGGAGTCAGCTCACCTCGGGCCCTTGGGGTAGCAGTCACTTCAGTTGCTCTTTCTTTAGCAGAGATTCCTCTTGACCACATAATGGGTCCAAGCCTTTTCAGTCTCAAACCATTTCATTCCAATGTTCAGGGGTTTCAGCTCTCATAGTTAGACCCTTTAATGTCTTTGAAGTTCATTTGTGCCCAGGGTTCCCTGACCCCTCCATAAATCAGTTCTGAGTGTCTCCCTCCCAGTGTCACCTTTCTCCCTTTGATACTGGGGGGTCTGGATCCTTAATCACTCAGCAGGAGATGGGTAAATTGGTTTATAGCACCAGCCTAGGCCTTTTCACCTCCCGGGCTTATCCTCCCCTACTCTCTAGATGCAGGGCAGCCTGGTGCCATCTCAACCCCTCCCTGGGTCAAGACCTCTCCCAGCTCCTCTCACCTCTCAGATCCAGACCCACAATCCACATTGCAGCAGAGACACACAGAAATGCCTAAAGCACAAAACTCAGCCACTTTCTGAAAGAGTGGTTTCTGATGATTACAGTAACAAAACCACCTTCACAGAAAGATGTGTTATCACACTGTGAGTTCATACATACTAAACTTCACCTCTCCATTTTAAACGTACAGGAAACTAGGCTAACAAACAAACACAACACCCAGCCTCCCCATTCTGTCCTGTGGGCAGGATGGCCTTTCAGCAGTGACAAACTGCAGGCCTTGAGCTCCCTTCTCCGCGTGCCTTTGCATTTCTAGCCCTGGCATACACAGTGCACATCACTAGGGACCTTACTAGTAAGGCAAACATACCAATCATGGTCAACCAATTACCATTACACTTTACACAGGGAACACTTGTACTTTAACACTGATCAGCAGTGGCAAAGTACCCAAAGCATCTAAATTGGCAACTCTAAGTCAGGAAAACGATCTAGGGGGAAAGCAAAAAGTTTAGGGAACTTTAGCCAAAAAGGCCAAGTCCTACACCCAGTTGTGCCTGTGAAGTAGGGGTGACTTCAAAGAAGGGTCTTTGAAATACACAGAAGCCCTTTCTTCTTCGCCCTGGCTCCAGACTCTGTATGGAGTAATCAACCCTTTGTGTGGGGACAGGACCTTGCCTTTTCAGGTGTAAGTGTCAGTTCCTCCCTCCGTTCCTGCCCAGGAAGAGCCATCAGAAGCAGATGACTACTCAGACACACCAAGCCTTCCTGCCTTGTAGCTGTCTAGATAGAATGCCAAAAGTGAAGTTGTCGCACACCCCAGACACGTTTTGAAGACAAGCTGCAGGCACACAGAGCTGTAAGACCAGAAAAAAGTCGGCTTTCTAAAGGTGGCATTTCTAAATCAGCAATGTTAAACCCATCTTTACCAGTAAAGAGTGTTTATCATTAGCATTCCAAAGAAGATAGAACACATGATACAACCACTCCTTTCTAGACAGGAATTACAGCTTATAACTGTATTAAGGAATTCTTAATGTTATCCTATGAGAGAAGTTGGCCTCACAGTAGTGAAAAAAATGGAGTGTTAAAAGGACATGCAGTACCTTTTACTTAAACAGCACACTGTCCTATGGGCTACCTAGGGCCTACCTTAGGGATTACTTGTGTATAATAAACAAGGAGCTTAGGGATTGACAAAGGGTTTTTAATGGAAAGTAAAAGTGGCAGTAACGCTGCACACACAAACTCTGCAGTGACAGGCCTGGGAAATGTTTAGAGGGCTACTAATGTGGGTGGCACAACCAATATCCACTAGTAGCATTTCATTTACAGGACCTGGGTTTATGGTATACCACTATAAATGGGACTTACAAGTAAATCAAATGTGCCAATTCTGTATACACCAATATTACCATGTGTAGGGGATAAGCAAGTGCACTTGAGCACTGGTAAGCAGTGGTAAAGGTATCTTAAGGCCAACAAAAATAATTTTTAAAAAGAGGAAAGCAGGCAAAGGTTTGGGGTTAGACAAAAAGGAGAAAGACACAGCCATGGGCAAAATTATCATGGTAAGTCAATTCTCAGGGATTGCTAATCAGATAAAGAATGTCATAAATCACAACTGGAAAATCCTAAATGTAGGAATGACAACTAAACTCCCTAGGCCACTTCATGCTTATAGAAAAAATAAAAATTTACGGTCAACTCTGGTACACACTTACAGAGAAGACGTGGTGGAAGGACAAAAACCCTAACTGGAACTAAGGCGGTAGGAAATCACAAGTGCGGCTCATGCAGTGTTTGTGACTTATGCTTAGTAACAAAAGAAATATGTTTCAATGGGTCAAACATGAGATAAATACTCTCAACAACTGTAGGAGTAGAAACCTAGTATATCTGATCCTATGCCCATCTGGCTAAGGCTACGTGGGGGAAACGGGAAGAGAACTTAGGGTCAGAATAGGAGAACACAAATCAGCTATTAGATTGAGTAAGGATAATGCCCCCCTGGTGAGCCACTGGAAAGAAAAGAAACATAGTGAGATAGACATAAAATGGGTAATACTTGAGAAGATCAAAGAACAGACAAGAATGAATAACAGTACAAAAAGAAGCAAACAACAAGAACAGTGGTATATAATAAAATTTAATACTATCAGAAATGGGCTAAACACCAGGGAGGACTGGGACTCTTTGATCTAAATAACTGAGATGGATCATGAACAACCATATGTCTAATTATCCCTGTGATAGGAAGCCCCCTTCAGATAATAACTTGCCAAAAAATCCGCATATCGATATCGATTTTGAGACATCAGGGCGACAGTACAACAGACACAGCGTCAACAACTTTAAACGGTGCTAAAATCTTGGGAGGTAAGGGGTAATACCAAATATGACATAGCGAGCAAATAGAGTACGCATAGATACACTAAAATATACGATGAAATCAAGGGGAATCTAAGACACAGAATAGCGTCCGCATATCCAAATATACAATATGTAGAAAGTCTACCAGTATTATAAATTCAGGTGAACGGAGATTCAATGGTAGTATCTCTAAGTAGAACGATTACTTGAATATTATAATAACTACCTTTAAAAATGGCCACCGTATTTGCGGGCGATCAAACTTGTCTCTACGCATGCGCGGGTAGCAAACGCGTACAACGGGGCAATGTCCCAAAATGAGATGTAGTTTAGTGCCGTTTTGTCATAAATATATGCTTGTTGAGAAAAATTGCTATCCCTAAATAAACCTCCGATCAATCATTCCCGAGCGAAACAACCCTTTAATCGTAAAATACACCCTTTAAAAATGGGGGCGATGTTTACGGGAGATTGACTTCTCTTCCACGCATCCGCATATGTGATATTCCAGCTGTGACACATTAAGTGCGGGGGGAGGGTATAAATAAGAAAACGGGTGATGTCCTCATTTGACGAAGAAAATACCAGACGTACCCGTGGAAGTAATAGCGCCAAGACGAAAGAGGTAAGCAGGAGGGAACAGTGGTCCGCTAAGTTTTAGGTAGACGAATGTCGAATAGAAGGGGACTAGTTTATTAAAACAATACTAGACCAGGTTCCCGGATAGTCCTGTGGGAAGGTAAATTGAATGCCTGAATATCGAGAGCCATAGGAAGGGGATCAAGCGCTAAAATATCAGGACGAGCAGAGGGGGCGCGAGCGATTTTGTGGTATAACATCAAACTCCGCAGGGTCAGCTATGTCAGAGCATTGCAATATAAACTAAATGCATTTAACCCAAACGCAGTTATAGCGTTGTAATATAAACAAAATGCATTTAACCCAAGTAGAGGAAAAGGACAAAAATGTTAATCTTAAAAGGCCAGTAGAAAGGCAAGACAAATCCGACCATGATGCTAATAAGAATCAGGTGAGGAGAAAAGGAATAATGGGCTGGCATTTTACATAATAAAAGAAAATAATCATGTGGCCTAAAAACTATTTAGGTAGAAATAGTTAACCTCTAACTAATATACTTGAAATGGGAATCTCTCAAGATTACAAGATTTATGAGAGGAGTAAGAAGGTTCTCATATAGGGAGGAAACGACTCCCCGGAAAAGGTAAGCAATCTGATTCGCTTTTCCCACAGACCCATCTTAGTGCCCACAAACCGTTATCAAGAGGCGGGTGTGGGCATGTGAGGGCCCAGCTAAAGAAGGAAAATCACGGGGAAGGGAATACCCTATATCACAGGAGGTATGTATGGAACGGAATAAACGTCTAGGGCCAATAAAGGGTTGAAACTAAGAACAACAATTTAAGATGTTCGCCCATTTTGCTTTCCATCAGGGGTTCCATCCAAGTGACAGAGTGAGGACATACACCAGAAGCTCGATATCCGGCTTTTAATTAATGAAATAAAAGGCGAACATAAACCGAAGAAATAATGCTTATATACCATAAACAAAGGTAACGTAAAATCTTTAAAACACGCATATATTTATATAACATTTAGGCAGTAGGTGGCCAAAAAAATATATATAGTTATTCATATATTTACATATTTTTGCCACTAGATCCAACAGAGCAAGTATTTAACTGATCAAGTCCGGTGTCTGGCCATATATGGGAACCGTCCAAAACCAATACTGGGAAGTTAGAATCATGCATAAAAGGTCAGTATACCTAAGGGAATGGTATGACTGTTAGAGCACAACTGGTCCCTAGTTATATCGTAACGGAGGGATCAGTAACTAAACAGGGGTAATAGAACACCTAACCTACTGAGAATGGGACTAGTTTAAGGTGGAGAAAAGAAATGTGATGAAATCATTTGAAGGAGTAGGGCAATATTGTAAGAGAAATGCATACCTGAATGCTTATGTGTACTAAATAAAGAGCCATAAATTAATCTATAGATTTCCGGTAGCACAGTTAGAAGATGATGTCAATTTACAAAAGTCACAATATATTGATTGTTACTTCTCTAATACACAGAAAGTAAACCTGTTAAATGAATTAGATGATCCCAAACAAATTTGATTTGTCCTGATGAAGGTGTGACCATATCTACGGGCCTATACACCGAAGCGCGTCGACGCTTTTTACAATAGAATTCAAGCCAAGGAGATTCCTGATATTTTGCATATTGTAATACTGGAAATCCGAATGAATTTATGTAAAGGCTTTTGAATCTGACAATCTGTAGCAACAAGAGGTGTTTCATTTTAGGGGTTTTTTCTGATTTTTTGCCTAAAAATATTTTCCTTGTGATGGGTGGTAGGAACTTGTTGATAATTTAGAAATTGTTTTCTCTTCATCCTTGATATGTTGTATAAATGTGAAAATGTTTTAAGATTCTTTTTAATTTATTGTACAATATGAGATGTTTTTATTTTGCATGTTTTCAGTAGATTCCAATTGATTCTATACTGAAATTTTAACCAATATGTTTTCTAATAAAAAGATTGTGAACGTTATGAATTAGTTTGTGACAAGTGATTTGAACAATTAAAATAGTATATTTTGCGAGTGAGTGAGATAGCATCCCTTTTAACGAAACTCTTCCAGGGATAGCCCTTTGACTTTTCATTGTCCTTAGTACCCTGTTCCCTGGAACGCGTGGGGTCTTCTCTCTTTTTTTGACTTATGTGTACAGCCTTGTGCTGGAGAGATTCTAGCTTACTTTGGGTCCCTATTCCTTAAACCCAATTGCTGTTAATTCAATCAAAACTATGGATTCTCTGAAGACCTTTGGCTTCAGTGAGGATCAATTAAACAAAATTCTTGGCTCCAATAAAAAACGGGAACTCAATAACTGTAATCCCAAATGGGGGAGAAAAATGGAATAAATTAGTAAATCTAAAAAAGAAGATTATTCGCACAGAATTACATGCTGAATTTATGACACAGTATGTTAGAGCTGGAACCATTCCAATCGGGCTCCAAGTACGCAATGAGCCAGGCCTCTTCATTAATAACCCCAAATTTCTAGAAACCTGGACTTTTATCTCGAACAGGTGCAGTCGGGATTGGATGCTCCTTATAATAGAAACAGCACAGAGCACCATCCTCATAGAAAAGAGGGAGATAGAAGAACTAGAAAAAGTACTAATCGACACTAATGCACTAGAAGATGCCAAAAAAAGACAGAAGAAAATAATCAGGACATGAATGGTTACTGCGAATACTTAATGAATAAAAAAACTCAAAAGCTCAGAAAAGATGTAAATAGATTTAGACAGGAGGTGATTTACCCATTCCTCAAGAAGGATTACTATGAAGAAAGGCCAGAACAAAATTGGGAAAGAGGACCAAGGGTGAGGTTCCAACAAAGACGAACGAGACATATAAACTTCTCAGGGTCATCAGAAAGCAGTGGGGGGGGGGGAGAAGAAACACCTCAGAGAGAAGAAGCAACCTATAATCATCGAAATAGGAATTATGAGGATTTTTTAGACCAGCGCCCCCAGAGACCCCCAAGGGGATTCTCAAACAGAGGAAGGGGTGGATATACGAGGAAACCCCAGATACGAGATCAGGACCAGGAGTACCAAAACAACCAGGCACCTCAAGAGTACAAGAGAACGAGGAAAAAAGTCTATTGGAGGTAGGGACAACTCCCATTATAAACTTATCGGGTAGAATCCTGACCAGTGTTGAGGAGGAAGTTCTTAGGATGGGTTTTAGTTTTGTTCCCACGGCGAACTTAAATAAATTCCAACTAGAGAAACATTTAAGATCATTCTTCAGAAAAATTAGGTTACGTAGATTCTTTGGAGACAGGCCACAAAGGGACCCCCCCTTAGACTCAGGCCTGAGGGCGAAATCCACTTTTACGCCGAGTCTAGGAATGGTAGACAAAAATATAGATATTTTTGAAAGAATGGTCAAAATGGAAATAGGCAAAATAGTTGAGAGAAAACATCCCGTACAACATAATATCTCTAAAGACCAGAGAGAAGCACTGGACTCTCTGGCCAAAGATACCCTCATAACCATGAAGCCTGCCGACAAAGGGGGTGGGGTAGTGGTCTTCTATACAACTGACTATTAACAGAAGGCCCTATCCCTCCTTCAAATGTAGAACACTATACTAGGCTACCTCAGCATAGGTTAGAGTCTCTTAGACGAGAAGTAGTATCACTTTTAGCAAATGCTAAAACTAATGGAATGATCACTGAGGAGGAATTCAAATTTTTAAACAATGAGAATCCTAAAACGCCTGCTTTCTATGGACTCCCTAAAGTCTACAAGAATATGGAGGACCCACCTTTAAGACCGATAGTGGCCTCCATTGACTCACTACTGGAACCATTGAGTATATATGCAGATAGGTTTTTGAAGCCTCTAGTACAGCGACAAAAACCCTACATTAAAGACACCTCCGACATGATAACTAAAGTGGAGGGTCTAGGTTTCAAGGCAGATATGGAATATATGGTGACTCTCGAAGTAGAGTCACTCTACACTAACATACCACAACAGGATACAATAAGTGTAATTAGAACACTACTGGAAGAGACAGAGGTAGTGGGCGCAAACAAAGATTTTATAGTCCAGTGCGTATCAATGGTGCTGTTAAATAATATCTTCCTCTTCAAGAAAGATCTTTACATTCAACGCAAAGGGACCAGTATGGGCGCAACTTGCTCACCAAGTCTGGCCTGTATTTATGTTAGCATATTTGAGGAAAAGCATTTATATAATGAAATCAGTCCCTTTTATGAGAACATCAGAAATTGGGTGAGGTTCATAGACGATATTTTTTTCATTTGGTCAGGAACAAAAGAAGTACTACAAGAGTTTTTAACCTGGATTAATTTAGGGGATGAAAATTTAAAATTCACAGCCTCGTATAGTATTAGGAAAGTGGATTTTTTAGATATCAGCATCAAGGAAGAAAATAATCAGCTGGCAGTGGAATTGTTCAAAAAGAAAACTGACCGTAATACGGTCTTACACTATAACAGTTACCACCCCAAAAGTCAAAAAGATAGCATCCCGTTCGGAGAATTTCTCCGACTAAGGAAGAATTGCACCTCCCTAGATGACTTTTATAGACATGCGGAAGCCACCAAACAAAAATTTATGGAGAGGGGATACCCTAAGAAACTTATTAATCATTCACTAAAAAGAGCTCGATATTACAACAGAGAGAGCCTGTTAGACAAAAAGGAGAAAGTCACAGCCATGGACAAAATTGTCATGGTAAGTCAATTCTCAGGGATTGCTAATCAGATAAAGAATGTCATAAATCACAACTGGAAAATCCTAAATGAAGGAATGACAACTAAACTCCCTAGGCCACTTTATGCTTATAAAAAAAATAAAAATTTACGGTCAACTCTGGTACACACTTACAGAGAAGACGTGGTGGAAGGACAAAAGCTGGAACTAAGGCGGTAGGAAATCACAAGTGCGGCTCATGCAGTGTTTGTGACTTATGCTTAGTAACAAAATAAATATGTTTCAATGGGGTCAAACATGAGATAAATACTCTCAACAACTGTAGGAGTAGAAACCTAGTATATCTGATCCTATGCCCATGTGGCCAAGGCTACGTGGGGGAAACGGGAAGAGAACTTAGGGTCAGAATAGGAGAACACAAATCAGCTATTAGATTGAGTAAGGATAATGCCCCCCTGGTGAGCCACTGGAAAGAAAAGAAACATAGCGAGATAGACATAAAATGGGTAATACTTGAGAAGATCAAAGAACAGACAAGAATGAATATCAGTACAAAAAGACGCAAACAACAAGAACAGTGGTATATAATAAAATTTAATACCATCAGAAATGGGCTAAACACCAGGGAGGTCTGGGACTCTTTGATCTAAATACCTGAGATGGATCATGAACAACCATATGTCTAATTGTCCCTGTGATAGGAAGCCCCCTTCAGATAATAACTTGCCAAAAAATCCGCATATCGATATCGATTTTGAGACATCAGAGCGACAGTACAGACACAGCGTCAACAACTTTAAACTGTGCTAAAATCTTGGGAGGTAAGGGGTAATACCAAATATGACATAGCGAGCAAATAGGGTACGCATAGATACACTAAAATATACGATGAAATCAAGGGGAATCTAAGACACAGAATAGCGTCCGCATATCCAAATATACAATATGTAGAAAGTCTCCAGTATTATAAATTCAGGTGAACGGAGATTCAATGGTAGTATCTCTAAGTAGAACGATTACTTGAATAAAATGATAACTACCTTTAAAAATGGCCGCCGTATTTGCGGCCGATCAAACTTGTCTCTACGCATGCGCGGGTAGCAAACGCGTACAACGGGGTAATGTCCCGAAATGAGAAGTAGTTTAGTGCCGTTTTGTCATAAATATATGCTTGTTGAGAAAAATTGCTATCCCTAAATAAACCTCCGATCAATCATTCCCGAGCGAAACAACCCTTTAATCGTAAAATACACCCTTTAAAAATGGCGGCGATGTTCACGGGAGATTGACTTCTCTTCCACGC
This sequence comes from Lissotriton helveticus, assembly GCF_964261635.1. Lineage (NCBI taxonomy): Eukaryota > Metazoa > Chordata > Amphibia > Caudata > Salamandridae > Lissotriton > Lissotriton helveticus. The sequence goes on along the minus strand of NC_136063.1, from coordinate 935,927,013 downwards.
ATCCGCATATGTGATATTCCAGCTGTGACACATTAAGTGCGGGGGGGAGGGTATATATAAGAAAACGGGTGACGTCCTCATTTGACGAAGAAAATACCAGACGTACCCGTGGAAGTAATATCGCCAAGACGAAAGAGGTAAGCAGGAGGAAACAGTGGTCCGCTAAGTTTTAGGTAGACGAATGTCGAATAGAAGGGGACTAGTTTAATAAAACAATACTAGACCAGGTTCCCGGATAGTCCTGTGGGAAGGTAAATTGAATGCCTGAATATCGAGAGCCATAGGAAGGGGATCAAGCGCTAAAATATCAGGACGAGCAGAGGGGGAGCGAGCGATTTTGTGGTATAACATCAAACTCCGCAGGGTCAGCTATGTCAGAGCGTTGCAATATAAACGAAATGCATTTAACCCAAACGCAGTTATAGCGTTGTAATATAAACAAAATGCATTTAACCCAAGTAGAGGGAAAGGACAAAAATGTTAATCTTAAAAGGCCAGTAGAAAGGCAAGACAAATCTGACCATGGTGCTAATAAGAATCAGGTGAGGAGAAAAGGAATAATGGGCTGGCATTTTACATAATAAAAGAAAATAATCATGTGGCTTAAAAACTATTGAGGTAGAAATAGTTAACCTCAAACTAATATACTTGAAATGGGAATCTCTCAAGATTACAAGACTTATGAGAGGAGTAAGAAGGTTCTCATATAGGGAGGAAACGACTCCCCGGAAAAGGTAAACAATTTGATTCGCTTTTTCAACAGACCCATCTTAGTGCCCACAAACCGTTATCAAGAGGCGAGTGTGGGCGTGTGAGGGCCCAGCTAAAGAAGGAAAACCACGGGGAAGGGAATACCCTATATCACAGGAGGTATGTATGGAACGGAATAAACGTCTAGGGCCAATAAAGGGTTGAAACTAAGAACAACAATTTAAGATGTTCGCCCATTTTGCTTTCCATCAGTGGTTCCATCCAAGTGACAGAGTGAGGACAGAAGCTCGATAACCGGCTTTTAATTAATGAAATAAAAGGCGAACATAAACTGAAGAAATAATGCTTATATACCATAAACAACTGTAACGCAAAATATTTAAAACACGCATATATTTATATAACATTTAGGCAGTAGGGTGTAATCCCCTGGTTACCTCAGGATTGGGCCAGCTAATAACACTGCACACTCACGCTTCCTATCAACTGAGATAAGACCGGTATAAGGGTTGAATCAGTTTTATTCAGCACTGTACAACCTGAGTTGACAATATCAGCCTTCACGCCCGCGCTGTGCCCCTTTCCTCTTATTCCAACCGTCCTCTGCACGAACGCCAGTCCCGGTGTTCACCAACAGAGGACACCGTGCTAAGTAGTGGCCGACAATGCCACTCGGTTTTACAAAGAGGTGGATGGTATTCCCCAGGTCGTCCTCCGCATGAGTGTCGGTCCCGACACTCTCCAACGGAGGACTACACGGAAGGCACGGATTTTTGGGTTCAGAGACCTCGCACTTGAATCTCTTGAATGGGGACAGGGGCTAAGGCTGATAATGCTGACAGCTTAGTATATACAATGGGAGCGACCCTCGCGCTCGATAACCCTCGAGCGGGGACTGCAACAAGTTCCAAGGGAGCGTCTCGCACGCTCGATAACCCTCGGGCGGGGACTGCACAAAGTTCCAAGGGAGCGTCTCGCACGCTCGATAACCCTCGAGCGGGGACTGCACAAAGTTCCAAGGGAGCGTCTCGCACGCTCGATAACCCTAGAGCGGGGACTGCACAAAGTTCCAAGGGAGCGTCTCGCACGCTCGATAACCCTCGAGCGGGGACTGCACAAAGTTCCAAGGGAGCGTCACGCACGCTCGATAACCCTCGAGCGGGGACTGCACAAAGTTCCAAGGGAGCGTCTCGCACGCTCGATAACCCTCGAGCGGGGACTGCAACAAAGTTCCAAGGGAGCGTTCTCGCGCTCGAATACCCTCGAGCGGGGACTGCACAAGGTACGGTCTCTCACGGGGACTGGTGCAACAACGGCTTACCGAGACTGAAGCTCTCCTTTCGTTTGTGCACGTCTGGTCAACTCTGCCGTTCAGCGTAGGAGTACAGGAACCTGAACCGGGAATATCCGACGCCGCGTCCTGCCGTCCTGTTTGTTTTATGGCAGCGCCTGCTTCCGTCCCGCGCGGAGCGTCATGGGATTTGTAGTTCAGGGCGAGGGTTTCTTGGGGATTGTAGTTCCAGTCTCTTTTTGCTCGTTTGCGGTACTGTCAGCGAATACGTGTCCTAACATAGGGGGCCAAAAAAATATATATAGTTATTAATATATATACATATTTTTGCCACTAGATCCAACAGAGCAAGTATTTAACTGATCAAGTCCGGTGTCTGGCCATATATGGGAACCGTCCAAAACCAATACTGGGAAGTTAGAATCATGCATAAAAGGTCAGTATACCTAAGGGAATGGTATGACTGTTAGAGCACAACTGGTCCCTAGCTATATCGTAACGGAGGGATCAGTAATTAAACAGGGGTAATAGAACACCTAACCTACTGAGAATGGGACTAATTTAAGGTGGAGAAAAGAAATGTAATGAAATCATTTGAAGGAGTAGGGCAATATTGTAAGAGAAATGAATACCTGAATGCTTATGTGTACTAAATAAAGAGCCATAAATTAATCTATAGATTTCCGGCGGCACAGTTAGAAGATGTTGTCAATTTACAAAAGTCACAATATATTGATTGTTATTTCTCTAATACACAGAAAGTAAACCTGTTAAATGAATCAGATGACCCCAAACGAATTTGATTTGTCCTGATGAAGGTGTGACCATATCTACGAGCCTATACACCGAAACGCATCGACGCTTTTTACAATAGAATTCAAGCCAAGGAGATTCCTGATATTTTGCATATTGTAATACTGGAAATCCGAATGAATTTATGTAAAGGCTTTTGAATCTGACAATCTGTAGCAACAAGAGGTTTTCATTTTAGGGTTTTTTTCTCATTTTTTGCCTAAAAATATTTTCCTTGTGATGGGTGGTAGGAACTTGTTGATAATTTAGAACTTGTTTTTTCTTCATCCTTGATATGTTGTATAAATGTGAAAATGTTTTAAGTTTCTTTTTAATTTATTGTACAAAATGAGATGTTTTTATTTTACATGTTTTCAGTAGATTCCAATTGATTCTATACTGAAATTCTAACCAATATGTTTTCTAATAAAAAGATTGTGAACGTTATGAATTAGTTTGTGACAAGTGATTTGAACAATTAATATAGTATATTTTGCGAGTGAGTGAGATAGCATCCCTTTTAACGAAACTCTTCCAGGGATAGCCCTTTGACTTTTCATTGTCCTTAGTACCCTGTTCCCTGGAACGCGTGGGGTCTTCTCTCTTTTTTTGACTTATGTGTACAGCCTTGTGCTGGAGAGATTCTAGCTTACTTTGGGTCCCTATTCCTTAAACCCAATTGCTGTTAATTCAATCAAAACTATGGATTCTCTGAAGACCTTTGGCTTCAGTGAGGATCAATTAAACAAAATTCTTGGCTCCAATAGAAACGGGAACTCAATAACTGTAATCCCAAATGGGGGAGAAAAATTTAATGAATTAGTAAATCTAAAAAAGAAGATTATTCGCACAGAATTACATGCTGAATTTATGACACAGTATGTTAGAGCTGGAACCATTCCAGTCGGGCTCCAAGTACGCAATGAGCCAGGCCTCTTCATTAATAATCCCAAATTTCTAGAAACCTGGACTTTTATCTCGAACAGGTGCAGTCGGGATTGGATGCTCCTTATAATAGAAACAGCACAGAGCACCATCCTCATAGAAAAGAGGGAGATAGAAGAACTAGAACAAGTACTAATCGACACTAATGCACTAGAAGATGCCAAAAAAAAAGATAGAATAAATACATCAGGACATGAATGGTTACTGCGAATACTTAATGAATAAAAAAACTCAAAAGCTCAGAATAGATGTAAACAGATTTAGTCAGGAGGTGATTTACCCATTCCTCAACAAGGATTACTATGCAGAAAGGCCAGAACAAAATTGGGAAAGAGGACCGAGGGTGAGGTTCCAACAAAGACGACCGAGACATATACACTTCTCAGGGTCATCAGAAAGCAGTGGGGGGGGGGAGAAGAAACACCTCAGATAGAAGAAGGAACCTATAATCATCAAAATAGGAATTATGAGGATTTTTTAGACCAGCGCCCCCAGAGACACCCAAGGGGATTCTCAAACAGGGGAAGGGGCGGATATACGAGGAAACCCTAGATACGAGATCAGGACCAGGAGTACCAAAACAACCAGGCACCTCAAGAATACAAGAGAACGAGGAAGAAAGTCTATTGGAGGTAGGGACAACTCCCATTATAAACTTATCGGGTAGAATCCTGACCAGTGTTGAGGAGGAAGTTCTTAGGATGGGTTTTAGTTTTGTTCCCACGGCGAACTTAAATAAATTCCAACTAGAGAAACATTTAAGATCATTCTTCAGAAAAATTAGGTTACGTAGATTCTTTGAAGACAGGCCACAAAGGGACCCCCCCTTAGACTCAGGCCTGAGGGCTAAATCCACTTTTACGCCGAGTCTAGGAATGGTAGACAAAAATATAGATATTTTTGAAAGTATGGTCAAAATGGAAATGGCAAAATAGTTGAGAGCATCACGTACAACATAATATCTCTAAAGACCAGAGAGAAGCACTGGACTCTCTGGCCAAAGATACCCTCATAACCATAAAGCCTGCCAACAAAGGGGGTGGGGTAGTGGTCTTTAATACAACTGACTATGAACAGAAGGCCCTATCCCTCCTTTCCAATGTAGAACACTATACTAGGGTACCTCAGCATAGGTTAGAGTCTCTTAGACGAGAAGTAGTATCACTTTTAGCAAATGCTAAAACTAATGGAATGATCACTGAGGAGGAATTCAAATTTTTAAACAATGAGAATCCTAAAACGCCTGCTTTCTATGGACTCCCTAAAGTCTACAAGAATATGGCGGACCCACCTTTAAGACCGATAGTGCCTCCATTGACTCACTACTGGAACCATTGAGTATATATGCAGATAGGTTTTTGAAGCCTCTAGTACAGCGACAAAAACCCTACATTAAAGACACCTCCGACATGATAACTAAAGTGGAGGGTCTAGGTTTCAAGGCAGATATGGAATATATGGTGACTCTCGAAGTAGAGTCACTCTACACTAACATACCACAACAGGATACAATAAGTGTAATTAGAACACTACTGGAAGAGACAGAGGTAGTGGGCGCAAACAAAGATTTTATAGTCCAGTGCGTATCAATGGTACTGTTAAATAATATCTTCCTCTTCGAGAAAGATCTTTACATTCAACGCAAAGGGACCAGTATGGGCGCAACTTGCGCACCAAGTCTGGCCTGTATTTATGTTAGCATATTTGAGGAAAAGCATTTATATAATGAAATCAGTCCCTTTTATGAGAACATCAGAAATTGGGTGAGGTTCATAGACGATATTTTTTTCATTTGGTCAGGAACAAAAGAAGTACTACAAGAGTTTTTAACCTGGATTAATTTAGGGGATGAAAATTTAAAATTCACAGCCTCGTATAGTATTAGGAAAGTGGATTTTTTAGATATCAGCATCAAGGAAGAAAATAATCAGCTGGCAGTGGAATTGTTCAAAAAGAAAACTGACCATAATACGGTCTTACACTATAACAGTTACCACCCCAAAAGTCAAAAAGATAGCATCCCGTTCGGAGAATTTCTCCGACTAAGCAAGAATTGCACCTCCCTAGATGACTTTTATAGACATGCGGAAGCCACCAAATGAAAATTTATGGAGAGGGGATACCCTAAGAAACGTATTAATCATTCACTAAAAAGAGCTCGATATTACAACAGAGAGAGCCTGTTAGACAAAAAGGAGAAAGTCACAGCCATGGACAAAATTGTCATGGTAAGTCAATTCTCAGGGATTGCTAATCAGATAAAGAATGTCATAAATCACAACTGGAAAATCCTAAATGAAGGAATGACAACTAAACTCCCTAGGCCACTTTATGCTTATAGAAAAAATAAAAATTTACGGTCAACTCTGGTACACACTTACAGAGAAGACGTGGTGGAAGGACAAAAAACCCTAGCTGGAACTAAGGCGGTAGGAAATCACAAGTGCGGCTCATGCAGTGTTTGTGACTTATGCTTAGTAACAAAAGAAATATGTTTCAATGGGGTCAAACATGAGATAAATACTCTCAACAACTGTAGGAGTAGAAACCTAGTATATCTGATCCTATGCCCATGTGGCCAAGGCTACGTGGGGGAAACGGGAAGAGAACTTAGGGTCAGAATAGGAGAACACAATTCAGCTATTAGATTGAGTAAGGATAATGCCCCCCTGGTGAGCCACTGGAAAGAAAAGAAACATAGTGAGATAGACATAAAATGGGTAATACTTGAGAAGATCAAAGAACAGACAAGAATGAATATAAGTACAAAAAGACGCAAACAACAAGAACAGTGGTATATAATAAAATTTAATACTATCAGAAATGGGCTAAACACCAGGGAGGACTGGGACTCTTTGATCTAAATAACTGAGATGGATCATGAACAACCATATGTCTAATTGTCCCTGTGATAGGAAGCCCCCTTCAGATAATAACTTGCCAAAAAATCCGCATATCGATATCGATTTTGAGACATCAGAGCGACAGTACAGACACAGCGTCAACAACTTTAAACTGTGCTAAAATCTTGGGAGGTAAGGGGTAATACCAAATATGACATAGCGAGCAAATAGGGTACGCATAGATACACTAAAATATACGATGAAATCAAGGGGAATCTAAGACACAGAATAGCGTCCGCATATCCAAATATACAATATGTAGAAAGTCTCCAGTATTATAAATTCAGGTGAACGGAGATTCAATGGTAGTATCTCTAAGTAGAACGATTACTTGAATAATATGATAACTACCTTTAAAAATGGCCGCCGTATTTGCGGGCGATCAAACTTGTCTCTACGCATGCGCGGGTAGCAAACGCGTACAACGGGGTAATGTCCCGAAATGAGATGTAGTTTAGTGCCGTTTTGTCATAAATATATGCTTGTTGAGAAAAATTGCTATCCCTAAATAAACCTCCGATCAATCATTCCCGAGCGAAACAACCCTTTAATCGTAAAATACACCCTTTAAAAATGGCAGCGATGTTCACGGGAGATTGACTTCTCTTCCACGCATCCGCATATGTGATATTCCAGCTGTGACACATTAAGTGCAGGGGGGAGGGTATATATAAGAAAACGGGTGACGTCCTCATTTGACGAAGAAAATACCAGACGTACCCGTGGAAGTAATAGCGCCAAGACGAAAGAGGTAAGCAGGAGGGAACAGTGGTCCGCTAAGTTTTAGGTAGACGAATGTCGAATAGAAGGGGACTAGTTTAATAAAACAATACTAGACCAGGTTCCCGGATAGTCCTGTGGGAAGGTAAATTGAATGCCTGAATATCGAGAGCCATAGGAAGGGGATCAAGCGCTAAAATATCAGGACGAGCAGAGGGGGAGCGAGAGATTTTGTGGTATAACATCAAACTCCGCAGGGTCAGCTATGTCAGAGCGTTGCAATATAAACGAAATGCATTTAACCCAAACGCAGTTATAGCGTTGTAATATAAACAAAATGCATTTAACCCAAGTAGAGGGAAAGGACAAAAATGTTAATCTTAAAAGGCCAGTAGAAAGGCAAGACAAATCCGACCATGGTGCTAATAAGAATCAGGTGAGGAGAAAAGGAATAATGGGCTGGCATTTTACATAATAAAAGAAAATAATCATGTGGCTTAAAAACTATTTAGGTAGAAATAGTTAACCTCAAACTAATATACTTGAAATGGGAATCTCTCAAGATTACAAGACTTATGAGAGGAGTAAGAAGGTTCTCATATAGGGAGGAAACGACTCCCCGGAAAAGGTAAACAATCTGATTCGCTTTTTCCACAGACCCATCTTAGTGCCCACAAACCGTTATCAAGAGGCGAGTGTGGGCGTGTGGGGGCCCAGCTAAAGAAGGAAAACCACAGGGAAGGGAATACCCTATATCACAGGAGGTATGTATGGAACGGAATAAACGTCTAGGGCCAATAAAGGGTTGAAACTAAGAACAACAATTTAAGATGTTCGCCCATTTTGCTTTCCATCAGGGGTTCCATCCAAGTGACAGAGTGAGGACATACACCAGAAGCTCGATAACCGGCTTTTAATTAATGAAATAAAAGGCGAACATAAACCGAAGAAATAATGCTTATATACCATAAACAACGGTAACGTAAAATCTTTAAAACACGCATATATTTATATAACATTTAGGCAGTAGGGGGCCAAAAAAATATATATAGTTATTAATATATATACATATTTTTGCCACTAGATCCAACAGAGCAAGTATTTAACTGATCAAGTCCGGTGTCTGGCCATATATGGGAACCGTCCAAAACCAATACTGGGAAGTTAGAATCATGCATAAAAGGTCAGTATACCTAAGGGAATGGTATGACTGTTAGAGCACAACTGGTCCCTAGCTATATCGTAACGGAGGGATCAGTAATTAAACAGGGGTAATAGAACACCTAACCTACTGAGAATGGGACTAGTTTAAGGTGGAGAAAAGAAATGTGATGAAATCATTTGAAGGAGTAGGGCAATATTGTAAGAGAAATGCATACCTGAATGCTTATGTGTACTAAATAAAGAGCCATAAATTAATCTATAGATTTCCGGTAGCACAGTTAGAAGATGATGTCAATTTACAAAAGTCACAATATATTGATTGTTATTTCTCTAATACACAGAAAGTAAACCTGTTAAATGAATCAGATGACCCCAAACGAATTTGATTTGTCCTGATGAAGGTGTGACCATATCTACGGGCCTATACACCGAAACGCGTCAACGCTTTTTACAATAGAATTCAAGCCAAGGAGATTCCTGATATTTTGCATATTGTAATACTGGAAATCCGAATGAATTCATGTAAAGGCTTTTGAATCTGACAATCTGTAGCAACAACAGGTTTTCATTTTAGGGTTTTTTTCTCATTTTTTGCCTAAAAATATTTTCCTTGTGATGGGTGGTAGGAACTTGTTGATAATTTAGAACTTGTTTTTTCTTCATCCTTGATATGTTGTATAAATGTGAAAATATTTTAAGTTTCTTTTTAATTTATTGTACAATATGAGATGTTTTTATTTTACATGTTTTCAGTAGATTCCAATTGATTCTATACTGAAATTCTAACCAATATGTTTTCTAATAAAAAGATTGTGAACGTTATGAATTAGTTTGTGACAAGTGATTTGAACAATTAATATAGTATATTTTGCGAGTGAGTGAGATAGCATCCCTTTTAACGAAACTCTTCCAGGGATAGCCCTTTGACTTTTCATTGTCCTTAGTACCCTGTTCCCTGGAACGCGTGGGGTCTTCTCTCTTTTTTTGACTTATGTGTACAGCCTTGTGCTGGAGAGATTCTAGCTTACTTTGGGTCCCTATTCCTTAAACCCAATTGCTGTTAATTCAATCAAAACTATGGATTCTCTGAAGACCTTTGGCTTCAGTGAGGATCAATTAAACAAAATTCTTGGCTCCAATAGAAACGGGAACTCAATAACTGTAATCCCAAATGGGGGAGAAAAATGGAATGAATTAGTAAATCTAAAAAAGAAGATTATTCGCACAGAATTACATGCTGAATTTATGACACAGTATGTTAGAGCTGGAACCATTCCAGTCGGGCTCCATGTATGCAATGAGCCAGGCCTCTTCATTAATAACCCCAAATTTCTAGAAACCTGGACTTTTATCTCGAACAGGTGCAGTCGGGATTGGATGCTCCTTATAATAGAAACAGCACAGAGCACCATCCTCATAGAAAAGAGGGAGATAGAAGAACTAGAAAAAGTACTAATCGACACTAATGCACTAGAAGATGCCAAAAAAAAGATAGAATAAATAAATCAGGACATGAATGGTTACTGCGAATACTTAATGAATAAAAAAACTCAAAAGCTCAGAAAAGATGTAAATAGATTTAGTCAGGAGGTGATTTACCCATTCCTCAAGAAGGATTACTATGCAGAAAGGCCAGAACAAAATTGGGAAAGAGGACCGAGGGTGAGGTTCCAACAAAGACGACCGAGACATATACACTTCTCGGGTCATCAGAAAGCAGTGGGGGGGGGGGAGAAGAAACACCTCAGAGAGAAGAAGCAACCTATAATCATCAAAATAGGAATTATGAGGATTTTTTAGACCAGCGCCCCCAGAGACCCCCAAGGGAATCTTAAACAGGGGAAGGGGCGGATATACGAGGAAACCCCAGATACGAGATCAGGACCAGGAGTACCAAAACAACCAGGCACCTCAAGAATACAAGAGAACGAGGAAGAAAGTATATTGGAGGTAGGGACAACTCCCATTATAAACTTATCGGGTAGAATCCTGACCAGTGTTGAGGAGGAAGTTCTTAGGATGGGTTTTAGTTTTGTTCCCACGGCGAACCTAAATAAATTCCAACTGGAGAAACATTTAAGATCATTCTTCAGAAAAATTAGGTTACGTAGATTCTTTGAAGACAGGCCACACAGGGACCCCCCCTTAGACTCAGGCCTGAGGGCTAAATCCACTTTTACGCCAAGCCTAGGAATGGTAGACAAAAATATAGATATTTTTGAAAGTATGGTCAAAATGGAAATAGGCAAAATAGTTGAGAGAAAACATCACGTACAACATAATATCTCTAAATACCAGAGAGAAGCACTGGACTCTCTGGCCAAAGATACCCTCATAACCATAAAGCCTGCCGACAAAGGGGGTGGGGTAGTGGTCTTCAATAAAACTGACTATGAACAGAAGGTCCTATCTCTCCTTTCCAATGTAGAACACTGTACTAGGGTACCTCAGCATAAGTTAGAGTCTCTTAGACGAGAAGTAGTATCACTTTTAGCAAATGCTAAAACTAATGGAATGATCACTGAGGAGGAATTCAAATTTTTAAACAATGAGAATCCTAAAATGCCTGCTTTCTATGGACTCCCTAAAGTCTACAAGAATATGGAGGACCCACCTTTAAGACCGATAGTGGCCTCCATTGACTCACTACTGGAACCATTGAGTATATATGCAGATAGGTTTTTGAAGCCTCTAGTACAGCGACAAAAACCCTACATTAAAGACACCTCCGACATGATAACTAAAGTGGAGGGTCTAGGTTACAAGGCAGATATGGAATATATGGTGACTCTCGAAGTAGATTCACTCTACACTAACATACCACAACAGGATACAATAAGTGTAATTAGAACACTACTGGAAGAGACAGAGGTAGTGGGCGCAAACAAAGATTTTATAGTCCAGTGCTTATCAATGGTACTGTTAAATAATATCTTCCTCTTCAAGTAAGATCTTTACATTCAACGCAAAGGGACCAGTATGGGCGCAACTTGCGCACCAAGTCTGGCCTGTATTTATGTAAGCATATTTGAGGAAAAGCATGTATATAATTAAATCAGTCCCTTTTATGAGAACATCAGAAATTGGGTGAGGTTCATAGACGATATGTTTTTTCATTTGGTCAGGAACAAAAGAAGTACTACAAGAGTTTTTAACGTGGATTAATTTAGGGGATGAAAATTTAAAATTCACAGCCTCGTATAGTAATAGGAAAGTGGATTTTTTAGATATCAGCATCAAGGAAGAAAATAATCAGCTGGCAGTGGAATTGTTCAAAAAGAAAACTGACCGTAATACGGTCTTACACTATAACAGTTACCACCCCAAAAGTCAAAAAGATAGCATCCGTTCGGAGAATTTCTCAGACTAAGGAGGAATTGCACCTCCCTAGATGACTTTTATAGACATGCGGAAGCCACCAAACAAAAATTTATGGAGAGGGGATACCCTAAGAAACTTATTAATCATTCACTAAAAAGAGCTCGATATTACAACAGAGAGAGCATGTTAGACAAAAAGGAGAAAGACACAGCCATGGACACAATTGTCATGGTAAGTCAATTCTCAGGGATTGCTAATCAGATAACGAATGTCATAAATCACAACTGGAAAATCTTAAATGAAGGAATGACAACTAAACTCCCTAGGCCACTTTATGCTTATAGAAAAAATAAAAATTTACGGTCAACTCTGGTACACACTTACAGAGAAGACGTGGTGGAAGGACAAAAAACCCTAGCTGGAACTAAGGCGGTAGGAAATCACAAGTGCGGCTCATGCAGTGTTTGTGACTTATGCTTAGTAACAAAAGAAATATGTTTCAATGGGGTCAAACATGAGATAAATACTCTCAACAACTGTAGGAGTAGAAACCTAGTATATCTGATCCTATGCCCATGTGGCCAAGGCTACGTGGGGGAAACGGGAAGAGAACTTAGGGTCAGAATAGGAGAACACAAATCAGCTATTAGATTGAGTAAGGATAATGCCCCCCTGGTGAGCCACTGGAAAGAAAAGAAACATAGTGAGATAGACATACAATGGGTAATACTTGAGAAGATCAAAGAACAGACAAGAATGAATAACAGTACAAAAAGACGCAAACAACAAGAACAGTGGTATATAATAACATTTAATACTATCAGAAATGGGCTAAACACCAGGGAGGACTGGGACTCTTTGATCTAAATAACTGAGATGGATCATGAACAACCATATGTCTAATTGTCCCTGTGATAGGAAGCCCCCTTCAGATAATAACTTGCCAAAAAATCCGCATATCGATATCGATTTTGAGACATCAGGGCGACAGTACAGACACAGCGTCAACAACTTTAAACTGTGCTAAAATCTTGGGAGGTAAGGGGTAATACCAAATATGACATAGCGAGCAAATAGGGTACGCATAGATACACTAAAATATACGATGAAATCAAGGGGAATCTAAGACACAGAATAGCGTCCGCATATCCAAATATACAATATGTAGAAAGTCTACCAGTATTATAAATTCAGGTGAACGGAGATTCAATGGTAGTATCTCTAAGTAGAACGATTACTTGAATAATATAATAACTACCTTTAAAAATGGCCGCCGTATTTGCGGGCGATCAAACTTGTCTCTACGCATGCGCAGGTAGCAAACGCGTACAACGGGGTAATGTCCCGAAATGAGATGTAGTTTAGTGCCGTTTTGTCATAAATATATGCTTGTTGAGAAAAATTGCTATCCCTAAATAAACCTCCGATCAATCATTCCCGAGCGAAACAACCCTTTATTCGTAAAATACACCCTTTAAAAATGGCGGCGATGTTCACGGGAGATTGACTTCTCTTCCACGCATCCGCATATGTGATATTCCAGCTGTGACACATTAAGTGCAGGGGAGGGTATATATAAGAAAACGGGTGACGTCCTCATTTGACGAAGAAAATACCAGACCTACCCGTGGAAGTAATAGCGCCAAGACGAAAGAGGTAAGCAGGAGGGAACAGTGGTCTGCTAAGTTTTAGGTAGACGAATGTCGAATAGAAGGGGACTAGTTTAATAAAACAATACTAGACCAGGTTCCCGGATAGTCCTGTGGGAAGGTAAATTGAATGCCTGAATATCGAGAGCCATAGGAAGGGGATCAAGCGCTAAAATATCAGGACGAGCAGAGGGGGCGCGAGCGATTTTGTGGTATAACATCAAACTCCGCAGGGTCAGCTATGTCAGAGCGTTGCAATATAAACGAAATGCATTTAACCCAAACGCGGTTATAGCGTTGTAATATAAACGAAATGCATTTAACCCAAGTAGAGGGAAAGGACAAAAATGTTAATCTTAAAAGGCCAGTAGAAAGGCAAGACAAATCCAACCATGAAGCCAATAGGAATCAGGTGAGAAGAAAAGGAATAATGGGCTGGCATTTTACTGAATAAAAGAAAATAAACATGTGGCCTAAAAATTATTTAGGTATAAATAGTTAACCTCTAACTAATATACTTGAAATGGGAATCTCTCAAGATTACAAGACTTATGAGAGGAGTAAGAAGGTTCTCTTATAGGGAGGAAACGACTCCCCGGAAAAGGTAAACAATCTGATTCGCTTTTCCCACAGACCCATCTTAGTGCCCACAAACCGTTATCAAGAGGCGAGTGTGGGCGAGTGAGGGCCCAGCTAAAGAAGGAAAACCACGGGGAAGGGAATACCCTATATCACAGGAGGTATGTATGGAACGGAATAAACGTCTAGGGCCAATAAAGGGTTGAAACTAAGAACAACAATTTAAGATGTTCGCCCATTTTGCTTTCCATCAGGGGTTCCATCCAAGTGACAGAGTGAGGACATACACCAGAAGCTCGATAACCGGCTTTTAATTAATGAAATAAAAGGTGAACATAAACCGAAGAAATAATGCTTATATACCATACACAACGGTAACGTAAAATCTTTAAAACACGCATATATTTATATAACATTTAGGCAGTAGGGGGCCAAAAAAATATATATAGTTATTCATATATTTACATATTTTTGCCACTAGATCCAACAGAGCAAGTATTTAACTGATCAAGTCCGGTGTCTGGCCATATATGGGAACCGTCCAAAACCAATTCTGGGAAGTTAGAATCATGCATAAAAGGTCAGTATACCTAAGGGAATGGTATGACTGTTAGAGCACAACTGGTCACTAGCTATATCGTAATGGAGGGATCAGTAATTAAACAGGGGTAATAGAACACAGAACCTACTGAGAATGGGACTAGTTTAAGGTGGAGAAAAGAAATGTGATGAAATCATTTTAAGGAGTAGGGCAATATTGTAAGAGAAATGCATACCTGATTGCTTATGTGTACTAAATAAAGAGCCATAAATTAATCTATAGATTTCCGGTAGCACAGTTAGAAGATGATGTCAATTTACAAAAGTCACAATATATCGATTGTTATTTCTCTAATACACAGAAAGTAAACCTGTTAAATGAATCAGATGACCCCAAACGAATTTGATTTGTCCTGATGAAGGTGTGACCATATCTACGGGCCTATACACCGAAACGCGTCAACGCTTTTTACAAGAGAATTCAAGCCAAGGAGATTCCTGATATTTTGCATATTGTAATACTGGAAATCCGAATGAATTTATGTAAAGGCTTTTGAATCTGACAATCTGTAGCAACAAGAGGTGTTACATTTTAGGGTTTTTTTCTCATTTTTTGCCTAAAAATATTTTCCTTGTGATGGGTGGTAGGAACTTGTTAATAATTTAGAAATTGTTTTTTCTTCATCCTTGATATGTTGTATAAATGTGAAAATGTTTTAAGTTTCTTTTTAATTTATTGTACAATATGAGATGTTTTTATTTTACATGTTTTCAGTAGATTCCAATTGATTCTATACTGAAATTTTAACCAATATGTTTTCTAATTAAAAGATTGTGAACGTTATGAATTAGTTTGTGACCAGTGATTTGAACAATTAATATAGTATATTTTGCGAGTGAGTGAGATAGCATCCCTTTCAACGAAACTCTTCCAGGGATAGCCCTTTGATTTTTCATTGGGGTTAGACTACCCTACGGATGGCAGGGCTAACAGATATGAACCACACGTCCTAGCTTATGCAAATATACAATTCAAAAGTTGCCTGACTTTGAATTCCGGTACACTGACCCCTCTTCCTGAAAGCTAAATCAGGGAATTGTAAGCGCCCTACTCACCCGTGAGGGTCTCAAAGCTCTGAGGGGGGGTCCGCAGATCTGTTCAGCCAAAGAGCCTGGTCTTGAGGGTCTTCCTGAAGGTGTTCAGGGAGTGGGCGCGTCTGATGTCTACAGGTAGCTCGTTCCAGGTCTTGGCTGCAACGTGAGAGAATTTTCTTCCGCCTGCTCTGGCTCTGTGGATGCTTGGGGTTTCAGCCAGTGCGAGGTTTCTTTTGGGTACCTGGAAGTTGATTCTGTTGTTGAAGTATTAGGGTCTGTTGTTGTGTAGGCATTTGTAGGCATGAGTGAGGATTTTGAAAGTGACTCTTTTCTCCACTGGGAGCCAGTGGAGACTTCGTAGGTGTTGACTGATGTGTTCATGTCGAGGGATGCCGAGGACGAGTCTAGCGGCGGTGTTCTGGAGTTTGCAGAGTAGGGACTTTTTGATGCTAGCGTAGAGTATGTTTCGATAGTCCAGTCTGCTGGTGATGAGTGCGTAGGTGACCGTCTTCCTTGACTCAGGGGGATCCACTTGAAGGTCTTGCAGAGGGTGTGGAGGGTGTTGAAGCAGCTGGAGGTGACGGTGTTGACCTGTTGGTTCATGGTGAGTGATGAGTCGAGTACAATGCCAAGGTTCTTGGTGTGGTCTGAGGTGGTAGGTGGGCTTCCAAGGGCGGTCTACCACCAGGTGCTGTCCCATACAGAAGGGGTGGTACCGAGGACGAGGACTTCTGTCTTCTCTGCATTGAGCTTCAGGCAGCTGTTGGTCATCCACACTGCGATGTCTTGCATTCCTTTCTGGAAGTTGAGTTTGGCAGTGGTGGGGTCTTTGGTGAGGGAGAGGATGAGCGGGTGTTGTCAGCATAGGATACAATGTTGAGGCTGTGTTTTCAGACTATGGCTGTGAGGGGGCCATGTAGATGTTAAAGAGGGTGGGGCTCAGGGATGAACCCTGAGGGACTCCGCAGGTGATTTTTGTGGGGTCGGAAAGGAAGGGTGGTAGTCTTATCCTTTGGGTTCTTCCGGTGAGGAATGATCAGATCCAGTCCAGGGCTGTTCCTTGTATGCTTGTGTTGTGTAGCCTGGCGACTAGTGTGCGGTGGGCGACGGTTTCAAAGGCCGCCGATATGTTGAGTAGGATGAGGGCTGCGGAGTGGGTTTGGTCCAGGAGGTGCAGATGTCATCTGTGGCGGTGAGTAAGGCAGTCTCTGTGCTGTGGTTGCTTCGGAATCCAGATTGAGATGGGTCAAGGACGGCATTCTCTTCAATGAATTGTGTCAGTGTCCTGTTGACTGTTTTCTCTGCAACTTTGGCTGGCGAAGGTGAGGAGCGAGATGGGCCGATAGTTCTTGAGGTCGGTGGGGTCAGCTATGGACCTTTTTGAGCAGAGGTCTGACTTCTTCGGGCTTCCAATCATCTGGGAAGGTGCCTGTTTTGAAGGTGGTGTTGATGGTGCGTTGTAGTTCGGGTGCGATGGCGGCTGCAACTCTGTGGTAGATGTGAGGGGGGCAGGGGTCGGTGGGGGCCCCGAGTGGATGCTTTTCATGGTCGAGGTGCTGTCTTTGGCCGTGTTTAGTGTCCAGTTGGAGATGGTGGGCCTGGCTGGTGTTTCTGGGGGTGGGGGGGAGTCTGTGGCGCCTGGTGGCTGGTCGATGAAGTTGTCGTAGAGTTTTTTGATCTTGAGGTAAAATAGGTTCCAAGCTTGTGGCAGAGGTCTTGGGATGGGGTGATGTCTGTGGCTTCGCTGCATGGGTTGGTGAAGTGTGGAGAAGTGTGGCTCACTGGTTAGAGGAGGCAGACCTGGAAGCAGAGGTCAGCCCGGGACCAGGGTTCAATTCCCAGCTCGGCGGGGTCTTGAGTCCTAAAATGTCCATGGACTCGACAATTCTCGCTCCGGTGCCTACTCGATTCACGGGTTCACACTCTGTGACTCTGGGCAATAGCTTGCTTAATCTCCACAACGGCCCCTCGCGGCGGGATGCCTGGCTTTCACCTTGCGGATACCCTGCCGGGGTTATCTCACAGGGGAATACCAGGACGGGTTCCCTAAGCAAGCGCTTAGAAACCGCTTGGTGATTTGCGCTATATAAATTCCTGTACATTTACATTTACATTTGAATTCTTGAATTACACTGAAAAGTTCCTTGGAGTTGGTGGAGTTGGCCAGGATTTTGTAGTGGATGAAGTTCCTCTTGGTGGCTCTGATCTAGTTGGGGTAGTCCATCATGGCATCCTTGTAGGTGGTGTGGTTATCGGTTGTCTTGGTGTTTCTCCAGTTCTTCTCCAGGCGTCTCCAGGTGTGTCTGGCTTCTTGAAGAGCGGTGGTGAATCAGGCGGCTTTCCTGGGGCATTGTCTGTTTGGGTTGCGCAGCGGGGTGAGCTTGTCTGCGCAGTCAGAGATCCAGGTGTGGAGTTCACTGGCTCCATCATTTCTGT
This sequence comes from Lissotriton helveticus, assembly GCF_964261635.1. NCBI lineage: Eukaryota > Metazoa > Chordata > Amphibia > Caudata > Salamandridae > Lissotriton > Lissotriton helveticus. The sequence goes on along the minus strand of NC_136063.1, from coordinate 935,908,867 downwards.
TGGGTGCCCGGGTGTCATTGTCTCAGGTGAGGGTGGAGTTAAGTTGCTCTTCAGTAACCTTGTTCCATTTTCTTCCTGGGGGGTGTGGGGCTGGTTTGGGTGCCTTGGGTTTGTTGATGACGAAGTGTACGTAGTGGTGGTCGGTCCATGGTGGCTGCGTTGTGTGGCTGAATTGGACTGTTTCCTGCTGTGAAGATAGGGTCAAGGTGTGACCTGCTCTGTGGGTCAGTGTGTTGATGAGATGTTTAAGTCCTATGCTGGTGAGATTCTCACAAAAGATAGTGGAATTGCAGTCACTGGGGTTGTCAAGGTGGAAGTTCAGGTCTCCAATGAGTATTTAGTTTGTTGAGGCTATGGCGTGGGGTACGATGAAGTCGGTGATAGTGGTGGCGAAGGGTGTTCGGGGGCCGGGGGAGTCTGTAGATGAGGGTTCCTCTCAGTGTGGCTTTGGGGGTGTTCTGGATCGGGAAGTGCAGGTGTTTCTGCAGAGGGGAAGGTTTCGCTTGAGGTTGTGAGGAGGAGGGTGCTCTTGTGGGGAATGGTGAGGCCCCCTCCTGGGTGGTTGGGGCAGTCTTTCCTCTGGACTTTGTATCTTTCTGGGATGGCAGTACTGATGTTGGGGCAGAGGATGCATTGGTCCAGGTCTCTGTGAAGAAGACGATGTCGGGCGAGAGACAGTCAAGTAGGTTCCAGATTTCCATGGCGTGTTTGTGTCCGGAGCGCACGTTGAGAAGGATGCATTTTAGGGCGTCGCTGGTGCTGGCGTCTGTGGTGTTGGAGGCCGGGGTGGTGGTGAGTGTCAGGTGGCAGTGGAGGCAACAGAACTGGCCCTGGGTCAAGTGCGAGGAAGGTGGTGGTGTCCTAGCAATGGGTAGTGGGAGGTCCAGGGTTCTTGGTGCTGGCCACAGTCGGGTTGTAGACGGGCTTGCCATTAGTGCAGTGGATGCCATTAAGTAGGGGAGGTGGGAGGGAGGAGAGTCTGGGAGGCAGGAGCTGGGGAATTCTGTGGGGGATTTAAGGGGAAATTCTGGGGGAGAATTCCCAGGGGGAATTCCGGGGGGGGAATTCCCAGGGGAAATCTGGGGTGAGGGGCTGCAGGGGCAGCTGCTGCGAAAGGTGAAAGGAATAGGCAGGCACGAGAAAATAAAAACAGTGGTGGAATTAGAGCAAGACACAGATGGGCACAATAACAGTGGCACAACAGGGAAAAATTAAGAAAAAAAAAGGCTGAGAAAGGTTACAGTGGTTGCAGGCAGTCTGGTCGCAGTTGGAGCGGGCAGCAGGCGCAGGAGCGGGCAGCAGCCTCAAACCTCCAAAGGAGGAGGTGGGGGTCCGGAGGCAAGAGATGGCACAGCAGAGCTGTGGGGAGAAAGTGGATCTAGCCCGAGGGTCAGAGGTCTTACTCCGAGCTCTGATGAATTTGTACATGACTTTGTAGATCTCACGGAATTATGCACCAAGCCAAGACCCAGCATAAAGGATGAGCCTCTAATAAGACCTGATTATGTACTGTTTGTGGTTGGCTCATGTTTGAGAATTAATTATGGTTTCCTGAGAGCAGCTTATGATGTCTGCACAATCCAAGAAATTGTTGAAGCTTCTTGGTTTCAAAGTTTAAACTCAGCATCAGTTGCAGAATTAATTGCCCTTACTCAAGATCAAGCCATTTAACCGAACAAATGAGACACACTATATTTACAGAGAGTCAGTGCAGCTTTGGTGTTGTCCATGACTTCGGACAGCTAAGGTCACAAAGTGGATTCATGACATCATCTGGTTCACCAATATTCAATGATGATCATGTGGAAAACGTTGCATTGATGGATGCATTACACCTACCAAAATTGTTGTAGTTAAGTGTGCAGCTGACCGAAGTGACAATGGATATGTCACAGTTGGCAATAAATATGCTGATGAAGTAGAACGCTATCATGCCATAGTGGCCTGCACATTTAACAAAACATTCACTGGTGACTCTCATGAGCACTCCGTCTTTTCAGTATTGATGTCTATAGCTGACACATGGGTAGATCTTAAGAGTATGGAGGAAAATACCTTTAGAGGCAGAACAACAGGGTTGGATCAGAGCACAATGTGAAAAGAATGCAAATAACATTTGGGTTTCAGTAGATGGAAGACCAGTGTTACCAGACAGTGTGTTACCACACATGACATAACACTTTCATGGTCCTACTCCTTTAGGCAGGGACAATATGGTCAGAACATTTATGCAGAACTGGTTTAATCCCAGATTCAGGATGCTTGCTGAGGATCTATGTCATCATTGTGTCACATTCCAGCAAATGAATGTAGGAAAACTAACACAGGTTACACTAAGTCTCATCAGGAGATTGGGTGGTCCTTTAAACAGGATGCCAATGGATTTTTATCAAGATGCCTGTTTATAAGGGCCTGAGATATATCCTGGTTATAGAGCGCATTTTCTCCAGATGGGAGGAACTAAACCAGAATGGAGAAATTACAGTCTCCCTATGGCTACATTGTTGTTGAGAGAACTAATCCTAGGGTATCCATCTCTAGGCTTATGCCCAACCCCAAAAAACTCAGTCAGAAATCTGGGAGTGATCATTGATGATAAATTGGTCCTGTCCCCACACATAAATAAGGTTGTCCACTCCAGTATAGGGCTAATGAGAAGCCTTAGGAAGATCTTCAAGTGGCTCCCACTTGCCTCCCGTAAACCTCCTATTCAGGGTCTCATAATCAGCCGCCTTGATTATGGTAATGCGCTACTGGCTGATGTAAATGATAGCGCTCTAACCAAACTCCAGACTCTACAAAATTCAGCTGCAAGGCTGACACTTGATCTTCCTCCTCGCACCCCCTCAGCTCCATGCCTGAAGGCCCTTCACTGGCTCCCAATAAGAAAGTGAATCTTATTCAAAATATGTTGATGGTACATAAATCCATCAATGGTCTCGGACCTAAATACCTGCAGAGAAAACTCCAAGGCTACTGCCCAGGGAGAACCTTGCGCTCATCTAACAAACACTATTTAAAGGTCCCTAAGGTCAGAACAGTCAGAAATGGGGACAGAAGCTTTTCCAAAATAGGCCCCTCCACCTGGAATACCCTTCGTTTATCTCTTAGAACGGACCCAAACCACAAAACTTTTCGTAAAAACCTTAAAACTTGGCTTTTTAACTGAAATTAAATCCCTCGCCAGTCCTCTATAGCCCAGTCCTTCGCGAGCGCTCTGAGACCGGACGGTGAGTCATGCGCTATACAAAAATAAAAATACAACAAAAAAAAAAATACAGGGTATGAATGCCTGTTTCTCTTGAGCCAGATCAAGGAACTCATTTTAATAATGAGATTCTCAAGATGTTGTGTGCAGCATTGCAAGTAGAACAGAAGTTGCTTTGGCTCTATTGACAACAAGCTTCAAAATTGTAGAGCAGTAGAAGAGGACCATAAAGTCTTGATTGGCAATAAGTCTGTGCAACCGCATCGTTGAAATGGCTTGATGTTTTTCCTTTGGTGTTGATGAGGTTTTGAAGTACACCTGACTTGAAGGCTGTTTAATCCCCTCATGAAGTTTTGATGGGAAGAGCAATGAGACTGCCTGCGGTACCTGCAAATTCACTTGTGAACATAACAGATGACATGGTCCTCGACTACTGCAAATGATTGGCTGATATGGTGCATTCTGTTTCTCGACAGGTTGAAGCTGTCATTGCAAATCTCCATCAAGAGCAGTGTCATGATCTGAACCCAGGGGACCAGGTCCTCATAAAGAAGCATGTTGGAAAGTCCAGCCTGGAGTCAAGGTGGAAAGTCCCTTACCAAATGGTTTTAATCATGAATACTGCTGTCAATTGTGCCGGAGTGCCAAATTGGGTGCCTTGCATACCCAGAGAACAAGAGACCCATATGTAGAAATAATGTTCTATGATCCAGAACCGAGAACACTAGTGAATGCAGGATCACATTTGGCACAGCAACAAAGAAGAAGGGGTGAATAACTGCAGACAGGTGAAGAAAATCAGTTTCCTGATATCTCACATAGTAGCATTAGAGCTCATGCAGGAGGAGAAGGGAGCAGCTAATGCAGCAACAGTGACTGTCAAGACACTCCCAGAGCAAAAGGATGATCCAGGTTAAGGCACTAGCAGTATATCGAGATTAAAAAGGACTCTCAATGCTGAATGGCCAAGAGGCTATGACTGAACGAAGCTGAGATCAAGTTTGTCAATTGGATTAATACCACCCACAATCACTAAAGAAAAAGAGTCAAGTGGTATAAACAACACCCAAAGTGATCAAGTGCCAAGGGTATCGGTAAGAACAAGAGTCAGAGAACCAAGTCAAAGTTATTCTACACCTGAATGGACTTATTATGCGAGGTAAGTTCCAATTTCAGATTAACTTGACTGGAGCAGAGAACTTCCGAACCCTGTTGAAAATGTTTGACTTTGGATTGGAAAAAGCCTTTGAGAAATAAAATCAGTTGTTGACATACTAATTGAATGAACTGGGTAAATTGATTTAAAGTAAAGACTGATAAAGGCTAAGAAGAATAAAGAAGGTTACCTAGGCCAGAGGCTGCAGTAGAAAAGTATGGACAACATTTTAAACGAACACAGAAAAAGGTTAAGGAAGAATATGGGCCAGATGCATCAAGCAAAGAAATAGCGATTCCTTATTTGCGATTATTAAGGAATCGCAAATATGGACTAGCTGTGAAAATGTATGATGAGGATAGCGAAAAAATAAAGAATCGCTATAAATCGCAAAATACAATAGCGATTCCATGTTAAGGAATTGCTATCGTCAAAAACCTCCATTCTCGCATTTTGCGATCCCGCTATTTGCGATATCGCTATTAGCGATTTCGCAAATAGCGGGATCGTGAAAACTACAGAGTCGCATTGGGAGCAGGCTGATGACATCACAACCAGAAAGTCAACCAGCCCATGCTGCCACCTGTGCACAGAGGAACAGAGAGGCAGAAGCAGAGTGCTGGGAGAGAGTGCAGAAAAAAACAAACTGTTGTTTGCTGACAGGTGGAGACAGACAAAATGTCCCAAACAGCTACAGAGGAGGGTGCAGTGGCCAGGAAGAGAAAAATAAAGTTCAGTGAGAGTGAACTTGAGCACCTCATTGAGGAGGTGGCAAACAACCATGAGAAGCTATTTGGGAAGCTCTCCCTTAAAGTACCAGAGGCTGAAAAAAGAAGGATATGGAACTGGATTAAAAACAATGTGAATGCTGTGGGGGTCACCCATTGCAGCATAGATGACTTAAAGAAACGTTGTTACGACATGCGTAGCCGCGCCAAGGCGCGGTTAGCGGAAAGGCTGAAGGAGGCGAAGGGGACTGGAGGAGGAAGCCCAACCGTCCCAGACAACACCGCCCAGGAGGACATGGTTGAGGGCACAATCGAGCCTGAAGCAGTGGTGGGAGTAACGCAGCTGGATACATCCGGGGCGGCCAGTAGCACACAAGGTAAGATGCATGTAAATCAACATATCAATGTACATACTGATTGTGCCCAAACTTCAATCAACCAGCTAAATCACAGTAGAAATAGTCCAGTCCACATTTAACATAGGGGCACTAATGCATCATGGTACCTGTAGGCTGTAGAACCCAATTGCCTGTCACAATCCAACATAGTAATGCCAAATGCTACCAAAATGCAGTACAGTCATTGATGAGAGACAGTGAAAGCATAAATGTATAGAATTTTAATGTTGCTCAACTAATGCAACAACATAAAATAACATTGCACTGTTTCACATCACAGATGCAGCAGAAGTACACACTGATGACAGTGATAGTGGAGACAGCACACAGGTCATCCAAGAGGCTGCCGTGTCAAAACCTGTGACACCACCACCCAAATCCAAGGCACCAGCAAAACGCAGGGCCACAGTTACACCACTGCAGCCAATGGAGTCAGAACACGAACCAGTAACTGCTCCTGGGACAAGCCGTCCAAGTGCCAGCCACCCAACTACACCCCAGGCACATGTCCGTCCAGGAACAAGACGCAGGCCAAGGACACATATCTAGGCACAGGAGGCAGGAACTCCCAATGAGTGGGGTGGCGTGGAGTCACAGATGGTGCAGGTGCAGCGCCTGCAAGCGAGGCATATGGGAGCCATCAACCTGCAGATGACGAAAATGAACAAAAACATATCAGTCATGGCCGAGAGTGTGAGGGAGCTAACTACTGCACTTGCGGAAGCAAACAGACAATCAAACAACACACTGCAGGAGGTGGCGAGTGTGATGCAGGAGGGACACACCACACAGAGGAGGAGGCATCACCAGTTTGTGACCTGCATGGGTGGCTATACCAGCTCCAACAACAAGATTTGCACCAGCATAGCTCAGCTGTCACGTCGGTCGGTGGAAATGCAGATCAATATGGGCCATTGTTGTGGGAATGTGTCCAAGGCACTTGGCCAAATTACCACTGCCGTAGAAATGATGCAGTCTAGCACTGGTGGTCACGGCAATGTTACAGGGGAAGAGGGTAGTGAGGCATCCAGCCTGAGCAGCATCACTGCGCCACTCACCACTGTCAGGAGGAGCAGTAGCCGTAGACAAACACCTCCCGCTGCATCCGGGAATGCAGATGCAGATGCAGGTGAAAGACATTTGGGTGTGAGAGGGAGGAAACGCTAAACATAATCAGAAGGGTGGAATTCATCATGGTGACGTAACCATGTCAAAGACATTCTTTGTGACTGCATTTCAAGTCCTTTGTGTGTCTCATTTGTCCTTCAGTGCATGTAGTCAATGTGCTAATGTCCACCAGCTCAGTTCGATTTTCCACCCCTACCGCCTGACGTGGTAATAAATACTTTTTCTTCAAATGCAAATGAGTGTTGTGTGTCATCATTACATACCTTAGAAATAATGCTGGGTGATGTCTGTACGTTTTCTTTGCACCTCCGCTGAACTCTCAAGTTGTGCCCGGTGTGGGTGTGCTGGGGGCTGGTTGCCCTCTATGTCGGATTCCTCAATGGGGATACCTCTCCTTTTGCTATGTTGTGCAACATAGCACATGCCGCCACTATCCTGCAGCATGTTTCCGGTTGGTACAGCATTGCTCCTCCAGTTTTATGCAGGATGCGGAAGCGACTCTTGAGCATTCCAAATGTCCATTCGATTACATTACGTGTCCTGATGTGGGCTGCATTGTACCTCTGTTGTTGTGGGCTGGCTGGGTTCAGGTATGGCGTCAAGATGTAATGCCTCACCACGTATGCACTGTCACCTACAGAGTTACAAGCAATATGTTAGTGTCAGGTATGCATTGCCATTACATAATTCATTGATGAGTATTGTATTCAATTTACCTAGCAGGTGTCCATCGCCAAAATCACCCCTGAGCAGACGTGTGTGCAAGCCACTATGGCGGAAGATGTAGGAATCGAGAGTGCTCCCAGGGTATTGTGCTACGAGGTCGGTGATGATGTTTTTAGCATTGCACACTGCTTGGACATTTATTGAGTGATATGCTTTCCGGTTGCGGAAGATGTACTCATTTACGGCAGGGGGACATATGGCTACGTGGGTGCAATCTATGCATCCGATCACGTGTGGAAACTGGGCAACTTGGTAGAAGTCCTGTTTCGTTTGGCTCAATTCCTGTCGGGTTGTGGGGAAGGTGATGTGGTTGTTGATCAAAGACATCATGGCGGCCAGGAAGGATTTAAAGAACCGCAAGAGGAAGCTCTGTGATACCCCTCCGGCTTCTGCCACTATATCCTGGAAGCTACCTGACGCAAGCTGGTGCAGGCAACATAGCACCTGGACATGAGTTGGGATTGCCTGGGTCCTAAGTGTTTGGCGCTGCAACAGTGGGTCCAATTAATCTATTAAGTATAGAATCATTGCTGCATTCATCCTATACTTGTCATATATTTGCTCCCGAGTCTGTCCCAACAAAGTGATGCGCAGGCGGAAGATTCTCTCCTGGATTCTCCTTCTGGCCTGGCCTGCTGCAAGTATCCTCCTCCTCCTCGCAAAAATGTAGAGTGCTGCCATTGTGGGAGGCCACTATGGCCTCATGGGTCTGTTTAAATAGACCCAGGTGAGTACATTTTTTTTTGTTTTTTTACCACCTGATTGTGATTCCCTTTAAACTGCTATCGCAAATTAGCGATTTTTGATGTAATCGCTATTTGCGAATTTTCATGAATGGTGTTTGCGAATATTTAGTGATTTCGCAATTTATATTTTGCGAAATCGCAAGTAATTTTGCATTATCCGTAGATTCTCGCACATTCCGATTCGCTAAGGGGTATCCTGCTGGATTCTGCGATTTATTAAGCGATTTCGCAATTTCGGTTTTGCGAAATCGCAATTTGCGGTTTTTTGACATCATGCATAGCTTTTCTTTTATTAGCGATCGCAATTGCTATTTCGCACCTATTGTGGGCGCTATTTTGGTTGATGCATCTGGCTGTATATGAAGACTACTGTAATCAAAGTCGCTAGAAATTAATAATTGCAAAGAAAAAAAGAGAAATAAAGGCTGTTGTACAACAGAAATAGCACAAACTAATTTGCTGCTACACTCAGCATTTTAAGAGGTCTTATTTTAGATAAACATGTATTTTTTAACCAGAGTTAGATGAAAGATTATTATAGGGATCACATTCTTAGTAGTAGAATTTGTAGCCATAGCGATATTACTGGTTTTACAATTTATACCTGACAAAGAGAAATCTGTAATTTCATCACTAACATGACACTTTCACATGATGCAGACGAGGATGAGTTAAAAACCTCATTTGTAGACTGCCTGAAATAAAATAATTCAACTAACATTCATTCTAGATTAGTGCAAGACTATACCCAGGCTATTAATGCTAAGGATTGTAATGTGTGTGCACACCTACCGTCCCAGCAGAGGAGAAGGTGACATACCAAAACCTTCTGTTGTCTTATGCAATTTCATGCAGCATATTGCTTAGTTAAGTTTATAGATATCAACATTTTTAATATTATTATTCCAATTTGACATGGTTCTTTCAAAAGTATATTTTCAGAACCGCAGAAATTTACACCCATAAGGGAAAGAAATGGAGACTGCTTGGCATTATTTAGACCCCTTCCTATTTACACTGTTAAGGCTTACAAAAATAATTTGACATGCTTACTAAGAGCTTTAAAGAAGACAGTTATCATGATGTTAGAAGAGAGAAGAGCACACATTGCAAGCAGTAAGAATCAAAATGACGATATTTTAAAGGATGTATGGGAGAAGGATGAAGATGACTTTACAAAGAAAATGATATACCCAAAGTGAAGACTGAATAAAAAACAAAAAGGGTCAGTTTGCATTTTTAGAACATTTCTAAATAGAAAGAGACATATAGGGAAAAGTAATTGTGAACATACATGTGAATTATCAAAAGGGATATGGTACATTTTATAAGGTAGTTCAACAATGGGAGGGGGGGGACCGGGAGCTTGATGAGGTCCAGTGTCCGTGCTCCTAAATGAGTCTTTATATCAGAAAAGGACACAGTTCCATGACCAGAGGGTGCGTGAATGTCACCCACTGTATAGATACAGGAAGAGAGAGGGTAAAGGGTAGAGAGAAGTAAGAGGGAGAAGAGTGAAAAGAGGTTGATACTGTTCCCCGGTCTCAAGGATACACTCCCGAAGGGGAAGATCAAATCTTGCCTCTCTTTCGCCCTCACACACCCCGAAGGATGTCATGCTTTTTGTGCTCCTCGTCAGACCGGCACTGCAATGTCTGACGGGCCCCCGAAGGATCTCTTTGGCGGAGATCTTTTAAAGAGAAAACGCCGTATGGTGCATGCAGGTGTGAGGGCAGAGATTGTAAATGGGAGGGTTTCTTTTGAGTGGAAAGGTGCGTGCTATTGAGTTAAAAATACCTAAGGGCATCCAGTCTGGGGTACTTTTATTTATGTGTTGTCCTTGGTATAATAAAAAACCAACAGGTTAGTGTGTCACGTGAGGTTACAATGTACCTATGTGACAGGTCAAAAGGTCGACATGTTTCACGCCTATGTGTCAGAAAGATCGGTGGCGTTTCTTCAGGACCTAAAAAGTGAAATGCACCTCTAATTAAATTGGGTGGGGCACACATACAGAAGGATATCCATTAGTCGTCTTGTCACTAATGGTGAGGTGTCTTAGAGTAAATCTTAGGGTGTGCAACAGGATCTCCGTAGGTAGATGCTGATGTGTGTGCCTAAAAAGGGGGGTAAGACAAAAAAGAAGAAGGCAAGGAGACGGTGAAAGACTCGTGGTGTATAGTCCCTGGAGTCAGGGACCGAGTCAGGAATCACCGTTACTGCACACAGACATATTAACAATATTGACAGTTGTAACATTAAATGACTTCAAGGATCGTCAATGGGAGCCAAAGTCGTGTGTTGAGGATAGAGATATGCGTCAGTCAAGGTAGGACAGAAGGGATGGCGTCTCAGAGAGAAGCATGTCCTACTTCGTCCACCCACGACGGCGCCGATGCTGTCCAGCATATCCACGACCCTGGTTCTTAATATTGCCACAGAACAAAGTCATGCCTTGAAAGTCGCGTGTCCGGCGCAGTAAACCTGGAACAGCAATCACTCGCGTTCAAGGATCACCGGTTCCCAGGCGGCGCCGGTACACTCGTACTGCCCAGCAATATATGTGCAACTAGTGTGTAAAGTCGGCCACTTGAGTGCCGTGAGGAAAATAGTCATAGCCCACTCGCTGATTCTCACAAGCTCACCCTCTATTCAAGGCCAGGTGCCTGAGGCTATGCTGCGCTGGTCGTGCAAGCATCCGGAAATACTAAGAAGAGAGGGAAGCGGAGTATAATCAGCATTAGTCAGAGCCCCATGTGTGGCTGAAAATAGATTTATCGTGCGCTCGTGTTCCCCTAGAGGGAAGAAGGTACTCACGGTTATCTCGGAATGCTCTTGCTGCCGCACCTACCCCTTCCAGCGGCTGCCTTGGAATGACGCGTGGTCGTCCCTCTACAAGTATGTTGCCGATCAATAAGCATTGGGCGTGGTGCACTTCACTTCCGGGTGTGCGTTGTAAGATATGCGCATGCGCTCGCAAGCAGTGTACGGTGACAGACTGCACCGGGGAAGTGAGTGCAGGATCAAGCATGCGTGGTCGCTGCTGTGCTCGGAGTATGGAGACTGGCTGCTACTGAACCGGGGGAGGCAATTAAGATACGGGCAACAGTAAAATAGTCGTTAGTTGAGCCAGTATGCTCAGTAGCATCACGGGTTGTGGTATGATTGTGTCAATATATGTTGGCAAAGAGGGATGGGAAGTGCACATTTCCTCCTGTTATCGTGAAAGAACCAACCCAGATGACAGGTGGGTGTATGGGGATTCACTCAATTGGGGCCATGTTGCAGAAAGGCCTGTGCGGGCACCGCTCATAGTTCCGCCCAGGGTATATCATCATTCAGGCCTTGTTCATGTGTCTTCAGGCGGAACACCCATCGCTGCTCCTGGCGTAGTAAAACCCGTGGGTCCCAACTTGCTTTAGATTCTAGGATGTCCACATCATGTCATCGCAATCATGTTTTCGTTCCAGGAAGTGATTAGTCAGTTTGGTCGCTGTCCTTCCTCGTCTGATCGTGCTCTTATGCTCGCTGATGCGAGTCTTAATCTGCCGTGATGTCATTCCGACATATTTCAGGTCGCAGGGGCAAGTAATGAGCTAAACGCAGTTTTTTGAGTTACAATTAGTGTGGGTGCGTTGTTCCAATGTGAAATTGCCCAGGTGTAGTATTTTGGTGGGTTTTGTTGTGGAACATGCGTGACAGTTCCCACAGGGGTAGTGCCCCATAACTCGTGGTAAATTCCAGAGCGTGGTGTCTACATTGGTTCTGATCCTTTCGCGGGGGTGGGCATGGACTAGGGTATCGCGGAGGTTGGTGGTCCTTTTGAAGGCAAAGCGTGGTGGTGCTAAGTCGAGTGTGTCGCTGTTCAGAATTTTCCAGTTACGCCTGATTATGTTCTTCACTTTATTCGATAGAGGTGTGAAAGTGGTTACACAGGTGAGAGTCTGATTTTCTTCCCTAACTTTTTCCTCCAGTAGGGCTTGTCTATTGTTGTGTTTCGCCCGTTTCCGCGCTTTTGCTACTGTCTTGACGGGATAGTGTCTGTCCCTCAAGTTTTTTTCAAGGCGCTCCGCCTCTATTTCGTAGTCCTGAATGTTAGAGCAGTTCCTTCTGATCCGTAGGAACTGCCCATATGGTAGGTTTTCCCGTAGAGCTTTGGGATGGTGGCTCCGGTAGTCGAGCAGGCTGTTGCGGTCTGTACTTTTTTTGTGTAGTGTGGTTCTCAGTGCTCCTTCTTCCAAAATGATTCTAAGGTCTAGAAAAGGGATGTCTGAGTGGCTCATGGTACATGTGAAGTGCAAATGTTCATCCAGACCATTGATCCATCTCAGGAATTCAGTGCAAGTGTCCTTGGAGCCCTTCCATAGAATCAGTACGTCGTCTATATATCTCTTCCATGTTATTAATCAATCAATCAGAGCATTTGTATAGCGCGCTACTCACCCGGAGGGTCTCAAGGCGCTGAGGGGGGGGGGATCCGCTACTGCTCGAACGGCCAGGTCTTGAGCTGCTTCCTGAAGGCGAGGTGGTCTTGGGTCAGGCGGAGGCGGGTCGGAAGGGAGTTCCAAGTCTTGGCGGCCAGGTAGGAGAAGGACCTTCCTCCTGTGATGGCTCTTCGGATGCGGGGGACGGCGGCGAGGGCGTGGTTGGTCGATCGAAGCTGGCGTTTGGGAGCGTAGAAGTTGAGGCGGCTGTTGAGGTATCCTGTATTTTTTTACAGAGACAATGGTCCCTAAGGTAACTGTGTAAATTTAATACAAAATAGACTAAATAGTTCTATATTGGTGTCCAGCCGGACAGTTTAATTGCATTTAATAAAAAAATCGTATCAAAAATTCGGTTAAAAGATATAAGTGGGACACCAGCCGGTGCCCGACTCAACAACCTTCAACAAGGAAAAAACATACAACATAAATTGTGAAGGCAAAACAAAAGGCAGTCTGGTTTGTATAAAATATATACAGACTATACATAAACTACACATATGCACACATAATTACTAATAGAATAGTGACATTTGTGTATTAAGTCGACGACGTTTCGAACTACCATTGGTTAAGAGTTCATCTTCAGGACAATTGATCCTTTGCCTATTTACAGATACTAGCATAAGTACCCATATTAGTGACACAATTGAACAATAACATAAAAAATGGACATACAATTACATGTAAGGGAAGAAAAAGAATTAGAACAGAATGATTAGAAGGTTTTGAAAGTTAAAGAAATTGGCATGTAAGTAATTCACAACTTAGATTACATTACAGAAGATCACTTTTGAACAGACAGCTTACATTGGCTCAATTATAGGTGAATGATTGCACCAACCCATGCAGCCCATGTGACATAGTTCTCATCTATATAGAATTAAAATTAATTTTAACAACATATGCTCGGGAACTATCAAGTAAAGGAACCTATGCAACCAGTATTTATAAGCATGGGGGCTAATTTAATTACCTTTGACATTAAGTTGTATACAGGAGTTGGTAGATAATACTTAAGGACTGGCAAGCCTGTCGATTTGGTAGAGAGACCACCACTTGGTTATGGGTACATGGAGCTATCTATAAATTAAAAGAAACGAATATTACACCCCTTGTCACGTTTTTGTAAAAACGAGGGTCAGTGAAATAAGTGCAGAGGCTTACCGAATTACCTCTAACGCGTTCCGTCTTTTAATTAGTAGTTTTGGCCGGGTAATGCAGTACTTGATAGAAGCAACATTCTAGGGAGACATTAATTATGATTCAAGATAAACAGCCCACTCCTTATCGTGTGGATCAACACTTACTAGCCACCCAGCAACCAGACGCTTACCGGTAATCACAGAGGAAACGTCCACAATGGGGATCCGATTTCCAAAAGGGGGCGAGGCCCTAGGTTAAGAGAGGATTGCACATCATATGTCCGTATCTCGATATAATCTCGGTCAGCACGTTAATATATATTACGGGCTAACACTCACCCAGGCTAGATAAGACGCGAGTCCTCGATGGGGATCAGTGCTTCCTGCAACTGACGGCGCGCTGGAGCAAAAACGCCGCGCATGCTCTTTTAATATTAGTGATAGAAAGGGGTTTGTTAAATGCGCATTTGGGGGCCATTTTGAAGTGGTGTCAAGCGGTAGAGTGGACAATGGTACTAAAGGGATTACGTATTACGTTAGCTAGTAAAATAAGTGCTTAATATTAAAGCACAATATTTTTCACATTTTAGTGCGTAGGGTTTACATTTCTAAAAGGCCAATGTAAAGTGCATGAATTTCTAAACATGAATTACAGGAACCGAAGACATTATGTCTGATTATTCAACCAGATGGGTATTTGAGTTATTTAGTTTTTTTTTAGGGGACTTTTTGTTTCAACAGCCCTGTGAAACGTGCATAAATTGTAAATACAAATCATTCCCGATATTAATCACGGTACACACATCCTGAATTATAAATGACAATATTCTTCTCATATGGCAATTGATGGACCAGACCTTACATTGGGCCTCGATTGCTACCGGATAACATTCCAAAAACATTTCATCACAGTATGATTAGACACTATCCATATATCATGAAAACCAGGAGACGATCTTATTCTCAATTGTCAGTTGGTAGCTCAACCCTTGAATTAGGCCTCAATTCCCATCAGATTATATTCAAACGCAGTTCACAACAACGAGGTCCAGTCCTCCAATTTATTTAGTCCTTCATGTAGACTTCGTGTCTTCAAAATCCAGTGTAGCTCCTCCTTATTCAGAAGTTGCTGAAGATTAGCACCTCGGGGGGGCACCTTGACCAATGTAATGATAGTCCACTGGAAGTCAAGTTCTGTGTGTCCCAGGTCCACAAAATGGTCAACCAAGGGAGCGTTTGGGGTCTTACATCGAATGCGGCTCCTATGCTGACACATCCTTAGTTTGACTTTTTGTGTAGTTTGACCGATGTAAATCTTAGGGCAACTGCACATAATAGCATAAATGACATTATGACTGTTACAATTTGTCAATTGCTTGCGAACATGTCTCACATCATTAAAAGAAAAATCTTTACCTTCTACTGTACTATCGCACATTGTACAGTTACCACATTTGGCATGACCTGTAATGCACGGTAATGACCATAAGGCCTCCAAGGTTTCACATTGATCTGGAGCAGGTAATGCAGCCCGGACAAGATGGTCCTTGATATTTTTTGACTTTCTGAATGCAAACAAAGGTCTACCAATTTGCAAAGTTCCTGCATTCAAAACCGGCCAGTGGCGTTTTATACTTTTAGTTATGGAGTTGGAAGCAGTGGAAAATGTGGTCACACAAACTAACCTTTCTTCCTTTTTCTTAGCTTTGGGCTCAAGTAATGTGTCCCGTGGGCAATACCAGGCTCTTTTGGCAGATCTATGGACAAGTCTACGTGGATAGCCACGATTGATTAGTTTAGTGCTCAGTATCTCACATTCTTGAAAAAAATCTTCCTTTAGAAAACAATTGCGACGCAGTCTCAAAAATTGTGAGAAAGGTAAGGAATCCCTTAATGCTCGCGGGTGATGACTGTGGTAACTTAAGAGGGTGTTCCGTTCAGTCGGTTTTCTATAAAGACCTGTTATCAGAACACCATCGCATACCTGAACAGTGAGGTCAAGAAATGGGATGGAGACATGGCTAGTGGTGGAGGTGTAGGTCAAGCCACTACAATTGCTATTAAGCCAATGAATGAATTGTGGAATCAGCTCATCGCGATCAGTCCACACCATGAAAATATCATCTTTATACCGCTTCCATAGTGCAATAGCACTATGGAAGGGATTAGATGAAACCAGAATGCGGCCGCACTCCAGATGGTTCATGTATAATATGGCCAAGTTGGGGGCAAAAATAGCCCCCATAGATGTACCCTTGATTTGGCCAAAGTAGTCTCCATCAAAAAGAAAAAAATTCTTAGTCAAGCAAATTTCCAAAAGTTGCAAAATAAACAAAGTGGGGACTTGGTGAGGACGGGGTCTTGTGTCCAACACTTCTTGTATCACCAACAAAGATTCATTTTGTGGTATATTCGTATATAGTGACTCCACGTCCAGCGTGCACAGCACACTGGACGTGGGGTCAAATGGATAACCCTCTATGATGTTTATCATATCCATACTGTCACGTATGTAGCATTCAGTTGATGGTACAAAATCTTTAATGAAATGATTGATAAAAAGGCCTAAGGGCTCTAAAATAGATCCACACCCAGAGACTATTGGCCTTCCAGGGGGGGATTCAGTGCTCTTATGGATCTTCGGGAGCGTGTAAATCACCGGTATCCTGAATGTTGTAGCGTTCAAAAAAGCATGTTCTTTCCTGCTAAGGAACCCACTCTCAAGTGCTACATTGGTGACCTCTCCAATCAGTGTTTGAATCTCTTTAGTTGGATTTCTAGGAAGCCTCACATAGTGTTCTTGATTGCTCAATTGCCGATGAATTTCTGATTTGTAGGACTCTATCTCTTGGAGTACAATCCCACCACCTTTGTCGGCGGGTTTTATAATCAGATTAGTATTTGATTTTAGGGAAGATAACGCCTTTTTCTCTTCTGAGGAAATATTAAATGGGATAAATAGGCGCTGTTTGCCCAAATTGTTCACGTCATTTAGTACCAGTTTTTCAAATGTACGGAACTCAGCAGGGACCATAGCGCCAGAAGGAGAGAACGTAGAAGGAGGCCTAAATGGAGTACCACTAGTTTTGGGTGGTTGAGGGTTAAGTTGGAAAAAGGCCTGTAGCCTTAATTTCCGAAAAAACTTTAAAAGTTCAGTTTGTATTTCTAAGAAATTTGGGCGGATGGTTGGAACAAATGATAGTCCTTTACTAAGCAGTGAAAGTTCACTACTTGTGAGTTGGTGACTTGTTAAATTGAAAATGGGCAAGGTTTTTTGTACGTCCGACATAATAGGAAGGTTAGCAGTGTTACAACAATCAATTAGCTCCTGAGCTAATTGATTGGAGTACAATCCCACCACCTTTGTCGGCGGGTTTTATAATCAGATTAGTATTTGATTTTAGGGAAGATAACGCCTTTTTTTCTTCTGAGGAAATATTAAATGGGATAAATAGGCGCTGTTTGCCCAAATTGTTCACGTCATTTAGTACCAGTTTTTCAAATGTACGCAACTCAGCAGGGACCATAGCGCCAGAAGGAGAGAACGTAGAAGGAGGCCTAAATGGAGTACCACTAGTTTTGGGTGGTTGAGGGTTAAGTTGGAAAAAGGCCTGTAGCCTTAATTTCCGAAAAAACTTTAAAAGTTCAGTTTGTATTTCTAAGAAATTTGGGCGGATGGTTGGAACAAATGATAGTCCTTTACTAAGCAGTGAAAGTTCACTACTTGTGAGTTGGTGACTTGTTAAATTGAAAATGGGCAAGGTTTTTTGTACGTCCGACATAATAGGAAGGTTAGCAGTGTTACAACAATCAATTAGCTGAGCTAATTGATGTCGGACGTACAAAAAACCTTGCCCATTTTCAATTTAACAAGTCACCAACTCACAAGTAGTGAACTTTCACTGCTTAGTAAAGGACTATCATTTGTTCCAACCATCCGCCCAAATTTCTTAGAAATACAAACTGAACTTTTAAAGTTTTTTCGGAAATTAAGGCTACAGGCCTTTTTCCAACTTAACCCTCAACCACCCAAAACTAGTGGTACTCCATTTAGGCCTCCTTCTACGTTCTCTCCTTCTGGCGCTATGGTCCCTGCTGAGTTGCGTACATTTGAAAAACTGGTACTAAATGACGTGAACAATTTGGGCAAACAGCGCCTATTTATCCCATTTAATATTTCCTCAGAAGAGAAAAAGGCGTTATCTTCCCTAAAATCAAATACTAATCTGATTATAAAACCCGCCGACAAAGGTGGTGGGATTGTACTCCAAGAGATAGAGTCCTACAAATCAGAAATTCATCGGCAATTGAGCAATCAAGAACACTATGTGAGGTTTCCTAGAAATCCAACTAAAGAGATTCAAACACTGATTGGAGAGGTCACCAATGTAGCACTTGAGAGTGGGTTCCTTAGCAGGAAAGAACATGCTTTTTTGAACGCTACAACATTCAGGATACCGGTGATTTACACGCTCCCGAAGATCCATAAGAGCACTGAATCCCCCCCTGGAAGGCCAATAGTCTCTGGGTGTGGATCTATTTTAGAGCCCTTAGGCCTTTTTATCAATCATTTCATTAAAGATTTTGTACCATCAACTGAATGCTACATACGTGACAGTATGGATATGATAAACATCATAGAGGGTTATCCATTTGACCCCACGTCCAGTGTGCTGTGCACGCTGGACGTGGAGTCACTATATACGAATATACCACAAAATGAATCTTTGTTGGTGATACAAGAAGTGTTGGACACAAGACCCCGTCCTCACCAAGTCCCCACTTTGCTTATTTTGCAACTTTTGGAAATTTGCTTGACTAAAATTTTTTTTCTTTTTGATGGAGACTACTTTGGCCAAATCAAGGGTACATCTATGGGGGCTATTTTTGCCCCCAACTTGGCCATATTATACATGAACCATCTGGAGTGCGGCCGCATTCTGGTTTCATCTAATCCCTTCCATAGTGCTATTGCACTATGGAAGCGGTATATAGATGATATTTTCATGGTGTGGACTGATCGCGATGAGCTGATTCCACAATTCATTCATTGGCTTAATAGCAATTGTAGTGGCTTGACCTACACCTCCACCACTAGCCATGTCTCCATCCCATTTCTTGACCTCACTGTTCAGGTATGCGATGGTGTTCTGATAACAGGTCTTTATAGAAAACCGACTGAACGGAACACCCTCTTAAGTTACCACAGTCATCACCCGCGAGCATTAAGGGATTCCTTACCTTTCTCACAATTTTTGAGACTGCGTCGCAATTGTTTTCTAAAGGAAGATTTTTTTCAAGAATGTGAGATACTGAGCACTAAACTAATCAATCATGGCTATCCACGTAGACTTGTCCGTAGATCTGCCAAAAGAGCCTGGTATTGCCCACGGGACACATTACTTGAGCCCAAAGCTAAGAAAAAGGAAGAAAGGTTAGTTTGTGTGACCACATTTTCCACTGCTTCCAACTCCATAACTAAAAGTATAAAACGCCACTGGCCGGGTTTGAATGCAGGAACTTTGCAAATTGGTAGACCTTTGTTTGCATTCAGAAAGTCAAAAAATATCAAGGACCATCTTGTCCGGGCTGCATTACCTGCTCCAGATCAATGTGAAACCTTGGAGGCCTTATGGTCATTACCGTGCATTACAGGTCATGCCAAATGTGGTAACTGTACAATGTGCGATAGTACAGTAGAAGGTAAAGATTTTTCTTTTAATGATGTGAGACATGTTCGCAAGCAATTGACAAATTGTAACAGTCATAATGTCATTTATGCTATTATGTGCAGTTGCCCTAAGATTTACATCGGTCAAACTACACAAAAAGTCAAGCTAAGGATGTGTCAGCATAGGAGCCGCATTCGATGTAAGACCCCAAACGCTCCCTTGGTTGACCATTTTGTGGACCTGGGACACACAGAACTTGACTTCCAGTGGACTATCATTACATTGGTTAAGGTGCCCCCCCGAGGTGCTAATCTTCAGCAACTTCTGAATAAGGAGGAGCTACACTGGATTTTGAAGACACGAAGTCTACATGAAGGACTAAATAAATTGGAGGACTGGACCTCGTTGTTGTGAACTGCGTTTGAATATAATCTGATGGGAATTGAGGCCTAATTCAAGGGTTGAGCTACCAACTGACAATTGAGAATAAGATCGTCTCCTGGTTTTCATGATATATGGATAGTGTCTAATCATACTGTGATGAAATGTTTTTGGAATGTTATCCGGTAGCAATCGAGGCCCAATGTAAGGTCTGGTCCATCAATTGCCATATGAGAAGAATATTGTCATTTATAATTCAGGATGTGTGTACCGTGATTAATATCGGGAATGATTTGTATTTACAATTTATGCACGTTTCACAGGGCTGTTGAAACAAAAAGTCCCCTAAAAAAACCCTAAATAACTCAAATACCCATCTGGTTGAATAATCAGACATAATGTCTTCGGTTCCTGTAATTCATGTTTAGAAATTCATGCACTTTACATTGGCCTTTTAGAAATGTAAACCCTACGCACTAAAATGTGAAAAATATTGTGCTTTAATATTAAGCACTTATTTTACTAGCTAACGTAATACGTAATCCCTTTAGTACCATTGTCCACTCTACCGCTTGACACCACTTCAAAATGGCCCCCAAATGCGCATTTAACAAACCCCTTTCTATCACTAATATTAAAAGAGCATGCGCGGCGTTTTTGCTCCAGCGCGCCGTCAGTTGCAGGAAGCACTGATCCCCATCGAGGACTCGCGTCTTATCTAGCCTGGGTGAGTGTTAGCCCGTAATATATATTAACGTGCTGACCGAGATTATATCGAGATACGGACATATGATGTGCAATCCTCTCTTAACCTAGGGCCTCGCCCCCTTTTGGAAATCGGATCCCCATTGTGGACGTTTCCTCTGTGATTACCGGTAAGCGTCTGGTTGCTGGGTGGCTAGTAAGTGTTGATCCACACGATAAGGAGTGGGCTGTTTATCTTGAATCATAATTAATGTCTCCCTAGAATGTTGCTTCTATCAAGTACTGCATTACCCGGCCAAAGCTACTAATTAAAAGACGGAACACGTTAGAGGTAATTCGGTAAGCCTCTGCACTTATTTCACTGACCCTCGTTTTTACAAAAACGTGACAAGGGGTGTAATATTCGTTTCTTTTTATTTATAGATAGCTCCATGTACCCATAACCAAGTGGTGGTCTCTCTACCAAATCGACAGGCTTGCCAGTCCTTAAGTATTATCTACCAACTCCTGTATACAACCTAATGTCAAAGGTAATTAAATTAGCCCCTATGCTTATAAATACTGGTTGCATAGGTTCCTTTACTTGATAGTTCCCGAGCATATGTTGTTAAAATTAATTTTAATTCTATATAGATGAGAACTATGTCACATGGGCTGCATGGGTTGATGCAATCATTCACCTATAATTGAGCCAATGTAAGCTGACTGTTCAAAAGTGATCTTCTGTAATGTAATCTAAGTTGTGAATTACTTACATGCCAATTTCTTTAACTTTCAAAACCTTCTAATCATTCTGTTCTAATTCTTTTTCTTCCCTTACATGTAATTGTATGTCCATTTTTTATGTTATTGTTCAATTGTGTCACTAATATGGGTACTTATGTTAGTATCTGTAAATAGGCAAAGGATCAATTGTCCTGAAGATGAACTCTTAACCAATGGTAGTTCGAAACGTCGTCGACTTAATACACAAATGTCACTATTCTATTAGTAATTATGTGTGCATATGTGTAGTTTATGTATAGTCTGTATATATTTTATACAAACCAGACTGCCTTTTGTTTTGCCTACACAATTTATGTTGTATGTTTTTTCCTTGTTGAAGGTTGTTGAGTCGGGCACCGGCTGGTGTCCCACTTATATCTTTTAACCGAATTTTTGATACGATTTTTTTATTAAATGCAATTAAACTGTCCGGCTGGACACCAATATAGAACTATTTAGTCTATTTTGTATTAAATTTACTCAGTTACCTTAGGGACCATTATCTCTGTAAAAAAAGTATTACCCATAGGTCCCTAACAATTGCGCCTTGGGTTCCCTTGTGTTGTAAAATATGTTGAGGTATCCTGGGCCTTGGTTGTGTAGGGCTTTGTGTGCGTGGGTGAGGAGCCGGAAGGTGATTCTCTTGTTGACCGGGAGCCAGTGCAGGTCTCTCAGGTGTCCGGAGAAGTGGCTGCGGCGGGGGATGTCCAGGATGAGTCGTGCTGAGGTGTTCTGGATCCGCTGGAGTCTCTTCTGGAGTTTGGCGGTGGTTCCGGCGTAGAGGGAGTTGCCGTAGTCCAGACGGCTGGTGACGAGGGCCTGGGGGACTGTCTTCCTGGTCTCGGAAGGGATCCAACGGAAAATCTTGCGTAGCATGCGCAGGATGTTGAAGCATGATGAGGAGACGGCGTTGACTTGTCTGGTCATGGAGAGGGAGGAGTCCAGGATGAAGCCCAGGTTGCGTGCGTGGTCTGTTGGTTTGGGTGCGCTGCCCAGGGCGGGGGGCCACCAGGAGTCGTCCCAGGCGGAGGGTGAGGATCCCAGGATGAGGACTTCCGTCTTGTCCGAGTTCAGTTTCAGGCGGCTGTTCGACATCCATTTGGCTACGTCTGTCATCCCTTCGTGTAGGTTGGCTCTGGCGGTGGCAGGGTCGTTGGTGAGGGAGAGGATCAGCTGGGTGTCGTCGGCATAGGAGATGATGTTCAGGTTGTGCTGGTGTGCGATGGCTGCGAGGGGGCTCATGTAGATGTTGAAGAGTGTCGGGCTGAGCGAGGAGCCTTGAGGAACGCCGCAGATGACTTCGGTGGCCTCCGATCTGAACGGGGGGAGGCGGACTCTCTGTGTCCTTCCGGCGAGGAAGGAGATGATCCACTCCAGTGCCTTCTCCTGGATTCCGACGTTGCTGAGGCGCTGTACTAGGGTACGGTGGCAGACGGTGTCGAAGGCCGCGGAGAGGTCCAGGAGGATGAGGGCCGCCGTTTCTCCGTTGTCGAGCAGGGCTCGGATGTCATCGGTAGCTGCGATCAGGGCGGTCTCGGTGCTGTGGTTGGCCCGGAAGCCGGACTGCGAGAGGTCGAGGGAACCGTTCGTCTCGAGGAAGGCGGCCAGTTGCTTGTTGACGGTCTTCTCGATGACTTTAGCCGGAAACGGGAGCAGCAAGATGGGGCGGTAGTTCTGAAGGTCGGTGGGGTCGGCTGATGGTTTCTTGAGTAGAGCGCTGAGTTCGGCGTGCTTCCAGCTCTCCGGGAAGGTGGCAGTGTCGAAGGAGGTGTTGATGATGTCCCGCAGGTGGGGTGCGATGACAGTGTCGGCTTTGTTGAAGACGTGGTGAGGGCAGGGGTCTGTCGGAGACCCGGAGTGGATGGAGTTCATCGTGCGGGTGGTGTCTTCGATGCTGATCGGGGTCCAGGCGCGGAGGGTGGTGGTGGGGGACGGTGGTTCTGTCGTTGCGTGCGTCGGTTGAGTGCTGAAGCTGTTGTGGATGTCCGCGATCTTGTTGTGGAAGTAGGAGGCGAGGGAGTTGCAGAGGTCTTGCGAAGGGGTGATATCGTTGTTTCCGGCGTTGGGGTTGGAGAGCTCTTTCACGATGTTGAAGAAATCCTTGCTGTTGTGTGCGTTGTTGTCCAGTCGTTCCTTGAATGCGGTTTTCTTGGTGGCGTGGATCAGTTGGTGGTGTTTTCGGGTGGCGAGCTTGAGGGCAGTCATGTTGTCCGGTGTTGGGTCTCTGCGCCAGGTTTTCTCGAGTGCTCTGCAGTTCTTCTTGGAGCTCTTGAGTTCGTCGTTAAACCATGGGGCTTTCTTGCTGCTGGGTCTGCTCAGTGGGGTCTTCAGAGTACTCCTGATATGGATTATTGGTTGAGACGATGTTTCTTGATTCAAAGGATGACATATAGAGTCCCGCTAGGCTCGGCGCAAAAGTACTCCCCATACTGGTCCCCTGCACTTGATGGTATATAGAGGTGTTGTACTTAAAGAAATAGTTTTTTAGTGCTAGGGTGATCAGGTCCAGTGTGAAGGTTGCGGGCGTATCTGACTGGAGGTCAGTTTCTCTCAGGAGTTGGCCCACTACCTCTATCGTTGCGCCCTGTGGAATGTTTGTATAAAGTGCCTCCACGTCCAATGTGACATGGAGGTCAATCGGTTCGGTGTTATCCTCATTGATAGTATTTATGAGGTTCAGGACTTCCCGTGTGTCTTTCAAGTATGCCGGGGTTGACTGTACGAGTGGGCGTAGAAAATGGTCACTGAATTTGCTGAGGGGTTCCAGTAAATAATTGATGCCTGAGACAATGGGGTGCCCTGGGGGGGGGGGGGTGCACATCTTTGTGGATCTTGGGGAGGACGTAGAAATATGGCATGGTGGGATTTTCATTGATCAAGTAATTTGCCTCTTGTAGGGAGATCCACCCTTCTGTGTTTGCTTCATTTACCATGATGCGGATCTTTGTAGTCAGTAGGTCTGTGGGATCAGTGTTCATCTTTTCGTAATATCTTGTATTACTCAATTGTTTTATACATTCGTTGTCATAATCCTCTTTGTCAAGGAGGACTGTTGCGCCCCCCTTGTCCGCTGGTTTTATCACGATCGTTTCGTCATCTTGCAGTGATGCCACACCTCGTTCGATTGCTTTGGGGGTGTTGTTGAAAGTCCTGCCCTGTGACAGGTTGTTGATTTCCTTGGGGACCGCTTTCTCGAATGTCACTACCTCACTGGGGACCATAGAGGTAGAAAGCGTGAACTTGGACGGATGGCGAAGGCCGGAGTCAGTTCTTTCTGGGGTCGGTTTTCCTTGGAAGAAAGCCTGTAATCGGATTTTCCTGAAAAGGGACTGGAGTTCCTGGTTCATCCTGAACTTGTCTTCCTTTGGAGTCGGGACAAAACCTAGTCCTAGTTCCAGGGCCGCAGTTTCTTCTTCAGTAATGATTTTCTTGGATAAATTCACCACTAGGGTTTTTGGTGTGCCATACTCCGGGTTTGTCTCTGTGGTTGGCCTCCGTCCTGCCAATGCACCTGTTTCTGACCTCTTCTTCTTCCTCTGCCTCGCCCCCTGCCTCTGTATTGAAAAGGAGGTGGTGGGTTATGGAAGGAGGGGGGATGGAAAAAGCCTTGCTGAGGGAAACCCTGCTGGGCATACCCCTGTTGGTAACCTTGGGGTGGACCTTGTATACCTGGGTACCACATCACTCCTTGGGGGGGGGGGTAGGGTGTGGGAGGGTATCCATACATGGGAGGCGGTATGGTCGGCGGGGTAGGGAGGATGCCTGCCCCATCCCGATTTTGTCCCCAGCTTCTGTCACTCGAGTTGCTGTAGGTCGTCCTCCCCGAAGTGTTAGAGGAGACCGATCCATCCTCAGAGCCGGTATCAGGATCCGTGGTTTGGTACTCTTCTTTGCTGTATGGATAAATTCTCTCTCGATCGAATTTCTTAACATCCTTCTGTAATTTCGATATCTTCTGTTGGAGTAGGTAGTCCCGGTGGTCGTTGATTTCACTGTTTATTTCTGCAAGGCGTGTCTTGAATGCTGCTATACTGATTCCGGTTTTCAGACCATCCTCGGATATTTTGATCTTGATAATCAGTGCCTCGGAAATCCTTCTCGCTGTGCTGATTATCAGGATCAGCCAGTCTCGGATACATTTCCACGCGATCTGGCTCCACTCTTTTCGAAAGACCGGGTCGTCAAGGAAAATCCGTGGGGCGGTTCGGACGATCAGGCTGTTAGGTGCTGCATTTGCTCGCAGGTATTCTGTCATCACTTGTCCGTGTAGTGCTGCCTTCACTAGGGTTTTCTTCAGCGCAGTCAAAGAGTTCCAATCGCCTTGGGTACTGGTTCCGGCCATGTTTCCATCTGTATCAAGGATTGATGGTGTCCTGAGGATTTCAGAGACTATGTCATCCCCATAGGCTAAGCCCAGGCTATCCTCCGTGTTTGTAGTCATCATGTCAACTGTCAGTGTCTGTGTTGGAAAGGGAGCTAAGTAGAGGAATAGAAGAAAAAGGGAAGATACTAAAAGGTCCCTCGGCTGGGCCACCGTGCAAAAACTAGGTCAACAATGGGAGGGGGGGGACAGAGAGCTTGATGAGGTCCATTGTCCGTGTTCCTAAATGAGTCTTTATATCAAAAAAGGACACAGTTCCATGACCAGAGGGTGCGTGAATGTCACCCACTGTATGGATACAGGAAGAGAGAGGGTAAAGGGTAGAGAGAAGTAAGAGGGAGAAGAGTGAAAAGAGGTAGATACTGTTCCCCAGTCTCAAGGATACACTCCCGAAGGGAAAGATCAAATCTTGCCTCTCTTTCGCCCTCACACACCCCGAAGGATGTCATGCTTTTTGTGCTCCTCGTCAGACCGGCACTGCAATGTCTGACGGGCCCCCGAAGGATCTCTTTGGCGGAGATCTTTTAAAGAGAAAACGCCGTATGGTGCATGCAGGTGTGAGGGCAGAGATTGTAAATGGGAGGGTTTCTTTTGAGTGGAAAGGTGCGTGCTATTGAGTTAAAAATACCTAAGGGCATCCAGTCTGGGGTACTTTTATTTATGTGTTGTCCTTGGTATAATAAAAAACCAACAGGTTAGTGTGTCACATGAGGTTACAATGTACCTATGTGACAGGTCAAAAGGTCGACATGTTTCACGCCTATGTGTCAGAAAGATCGGTGGCGTTTCTTCAGGACCTAAAAAGTGAAATGCACCGCTAATTAAATTGGGTGGGGCACACATACAGAAGGATATCCATTAGTCGTCTTGTCACTAATGGTGAGGTGTCTTAGAGTAAATCTTAGGGTGTGCAACAGGATCTCCGTAGGTAGATATTGATGTGTGTGCCTAAAAAGGGGGGGAGACAAAAAAGAAGAAGGCAAGGAGACGGTGAAAGACTCGTGGTGTATAGTCCCTGGAGTCAGGGACCGAGTCAGGAATCACCGTTACTGCACACAGACATATTAACAATATTGACAGTTGTAACATTAAATGACTTCAAGGATCGTCAATGGGAGCCAACGTCGTGTGTTGAGGATAGACACATGCGTCAGTCAAGGTAGGACAGAAGGGATCGCGTCTCAGAGAGAAGCATGTCCTACTTCGTCCACCCATGACGGCGCCGATGCCGTCCAGCATATCCACGACCCTGGTTCTTAATATTGCCACAGAACACAGTCATGCCTTGAAAGTCGCGTGTCCGGCGCAGTAAACCTGGAACAGCAATCACTCGCGTTCAAGGATCACCGGTTCCCAGGCGGCGCCGGTACACTCGTACTGCCCAGCAATATATGTGCAACTAGTGTGTAAAGTCGGCCACTTGAGTGCCGTGAGGAAAATAGTCATAGCCCACTCGCTGATTCTCACAAGCTCACCCTCTATTCAAGGCCAGGTGCCTGAGGCTATGCTGCGCTGGTCGTGCAAGCATCCGGAAATACTAAGAAGAGAGGGAAGCGGAGTATAATCAGCATTAGTCAGAGCCCCATGTGTGGCTGAAAATAGATTTATTGTGCGCTCGTGTTCCCCTAGAGGTAAGAAGGTACTCACGGTTATCTCGGAATGCTCTTGCTTCCGCACCTACCCCTTCCAGCGGCTGCCTTGGAATTACGCGTGGTCGTCCCTCTACAAGTATGTTGCCGATCAATAAGCGTTGGGCGTGGTGCACTTCACTTCCGGGTGTGCGCTGTAAGATATGCGCATGCGCTCGCAAGCAGTGTACGGTGACAGACCGCACCGGGGAAGTGAGTGCAGGATCGAGCATGCGTGGTCGCTGCCGTGCTCGGAGTATGGGGACTGGCTGCTACTGAACCGGGGGAGGCAATTAAGATACGGGCAACAGTAAAATAGTCGTTAGTTGAGCCAGCATGCTCAGTAGCATCACGGGTTGTGGTATGATTGTGTCAATATATGTTGGCAAAGAGGGATGGGAAGTGCACATTTCCTCCTGTTATCGTGAAAGAACCAACCCAGATGACAGGTGGGTGTATGGGGATTCACTCAATTGGGGCCATGTTGCAGAAAGGCCTGTGCGGGCACCGCTCATAGTTCCGCCCAGGGTATATCATCATTCAGGCCTTGTTCATGTGTCTTCAGGCGGAAAACCCATTGCTGCTCCTGGCGTAGTAAAACCCGTGGGTCCCAACTTGCTTTAGATTCTAGGACTGTCCACATCATGTCATCGCAATCATGTTTTTGTTCCAGGAAGTGATTAGTCAGTTTGGTCGCTGTCCTTCCTCGTCTGATCGTGCTCTTATGCTCGCTGATGCGAGTCTTAATCTGCCGTGATGTCATTCCGACATATTTCAGGTCGCAGGGGCAAGTAATGAGGTAAGCGCAGTTTTTTGAGTTACAATTAGTGTGGGTGCGTTGTTCCCATGTGAAATTGCCCAGGTGTAGTATTTTGGTGGGTTTTGTTATGGAACATGCGTGACAGTTCCCACAGGGATAGTGCCCCATGACTTGTGGTAAATTCCAGAGCGTGGTGTCTACATTGGTTCTAATCCTTTCGCGGGGGTGGGCATGGACTAGGGTATCGCGGAGGTTGGTGGTCCTTTTGAAGGCAAAGCGTGGTGGTGCTAAGTCGAGTGTGTCGCTGTTCAGAATTTTCCAGTTACGCCTGATTATGTTCTTCACTTTATTCGATAGAGGTGTGAAAGTGGTTACACAGGTGAGAGTCTGATTTTCTTCCCTAACTTTTTCCTCCAGTAGGGCTTGTCTATTGTTGTGTTTCGCCCGTTTCCGCGCTTTTGGCTACTGTCTTGACGGGATAGTGTCTGTCCCTGAAGTTTTTTTCAAGGCGCTCTGCCTCTGTTTCGTAGTCCTGAATGTTAGAGCAGTTCCTTCTGATCCGTAGGAACTGCCCATATGGTAGGTTTTCCCGTAGAGCTTTGGGATGGTGGCTCCGGTAGTCGAGCAGGCTGTTGCGGTCTGTACTTTTTTTGTGTAGTGTGGTTCTCAGTGCTCCTTCTTCCAAAATGATTCTAAGGTCTAGAAAAGGGATGTCTGAGTGGCTCATGGTACATGTGAAGTGCAAATGTTCATCCAGACCATTGATCCATCTCAGGAATTCAGTGCAAGTGTCCTTGGAGCCTTTCCATAGAATCAGTACGTCATCTATATATCTCTTCCATGTTATTAAGTTCTCCTGATATGGATTATTGGTTGAGACGATGTTTCTTGATTCAAAGGATGACATATAGAGTCCCGCTAGGCTTGGCGCAAAAGTACTCCCCATACTGGTCCCCTGCACTTGATGGTATATAGAGGTGTTGTACTTAAAGAAATTGTTTTTTAGTGCTAGGGTGATCAGGTCCAGTATGAAGGTTGCGGGCGTATCTGACTGGAGGTCAGTTTCTCTCAGGAGTTGGCCCACTACCTCTATCGTTGCGTCCTGTGGAATGTTTGTATAAAGTGCCTCCACGTCCAATGTGACAAGGAGGTCAATCGGTTCGGTGTTATCCTCATTGATAGTATTTATGAGGTTCAGGACTTCCCGTGTGTCTTTCAAGTATGCCGGGGTTGACTGTACGAGTGGGCGTAGAAAGTGGTCACTGAATTGGCTGAGGGGTTCCAGTAAAGAATTGATGCCTGAGACAATGGGGTGCCCTGGGGGGGGGCACACATCTTTGTGGATCTTGGGGAGGACGTAGAAATATGGCATGGTGGGATTTTCATTGATCAAGTAATTTGCCTCTTGTAGGGAGATCCACCCTTCTGTGTTTGCTTCATTTACCATGATGCGGATCTTTGTAGTCAGTAGGTCTGTGGGATCAGTTTTCATCTTTTCATGATATCTTGTATTACTCAATTGTTTTATACATTCGTTGTCATAATCCTCTTTGTCAAGGAGGACTGTTGCGCCCCCCTTGTCCGCTGGTTTTATGATGATCGTTTCGTCATCTTGCAGTGATGCCACACCTCGTTCGATTGCTTTGGGGGTGTTGTTGAAAGTCCTGCCCTGTGACAGGTTGTTGATTTCCTTGAGGACTGCTTTCTCGAATGTCACTACCTCACTGGGGACCATAGAGGTAGAAAGCGTGAACTTGGACGGATGGCGAAGGCCGGAGTCAGTTCTTTCTGGGGTCGGTTTTCCTTGGAAGAAAGCCTGTAATCGTATTTTCCTGAAAAGGGACTGGAGTTCCTGGTTCATCCTGAACTTGTCTTCCTTTGGAGTCGGGACAAAACCTAGTCCTAGTTCCAGGGCCGCAGTTTCTTCTTCAGTAATGATTTTCTTGGATAAATTCACCACTAGGGTTTTTGGTGTGTCATACTCCGGGTTTGTCTCTGTGGTTGGCCTCCGTCCTGCCAATGCACCTGTTTCTGACCTCTTCTTCTTCCTCTGCCTCGCCCCCTGCCTCTGTATTGAAAAGGAGGTGGTGGGTTATGGAAGGAGGGGGGATGGAAAAAGCCTTGTGGGGGAAACCCTGCTGGGCATACCCCTGTTGGTAACCTTGGGGTGGACCTTGTATACCTGGGTACCACATCACTCCTTGGGGGGGGTAGGGTGTGGGAGGGTATCCATACATGGGAGGCGGTATGGTCGGCGGGGTAGGGAGGATGCCTGCCCCATCCCGAATTTGTCCCCAGCTTCTGTCACTCAAGTTGCTGTAGGTCGTCCTCCCCGAAGTGTTAGAAGAGACCGATCCGTCATCAGAGCCGGTATCAGGATCCGTGGTTTGGTACTCTTCTTTGCTGTATGGATAAATTCTCTCTCGATCGAATTTCTTAACATCCTTCTGTAATTTCGATATCTTCTGTTGGAGTAGGTAGTCCCGGTGGTCGTTGATTTCACTGTTTATTTCTGCAAGGCGTGTCTTGAATGCTGCTATACTGATTCCGGTTTTCAGACCATCCTCGGATATTTTGATCTTGATAATCAGTGCCTCGGAAATCCTTCTCGCTGTGCTGATTATCAGGATCAGCCAGTCTCGGGTACATTTCCACGCGATCTGGCTCCACTTTTTTCGAAAGACCGGGTCGTCAAGGAAAATCCGTGGGGCGGTTCGGACGATCAGGCTGTTAGGTGCTGCATTTGCTCGCAGGTATTCTGTCATCACTTGTCCGTGTAGTGCTGCCTTCACTAGGGTTTTCTTCAGCGCAGTCAAAGAGTTCCAATCGCCTTGGGTACTGGTTCCGGCCATGTTTCCATCTGTATCAAGGATTGATGGTGTCCTGAGGATTTCAGAGACTATGTCATCGCCATAGGCTAAGCCCAGGCTATCCCCCGTGTTTGTAGTCGTCATGTCAACTGTCAGTGTCTGTCTTGGAAAGGGAAGCTAAGTAGAGGAATAGAAGAAAAAGGGAAGATACTAAAAGGTCCCTCGGCTGGGCCACCGTGCAAAAACTAGGTCAACAATGGGAGGGGGGGGGGACCGGGAGCTTGATGAGGTCCAGTGTCCGTGTTCCTAAATGAGTCTTGATATCAAAAAAGGACACAGTTCCATGACCAGAGGGTGCGTGAATGTCACCCACTGTATAGATACAGGAAGAGAGAAGGTAAAGGGTAGAGAGAAGTAAGAGGGAGAAGAGTGAAAAGAGGTAGATACTGTTCCCCGGTCTCAAGGATACACTCCTGAAGGGGAAGATCAAATCTTGCCTCTCTTTCGCCCTCACACACCCCGAAGGATGTCATGCTTTTTGTGCTCCTC
This sequence comes from Lissotriton helveticus, assembly GCF_964261635.1. Taxonomy (NCBI): domain Eukaryota; kingdom Metazoa; phylum Chordata; class Amphibia; order Caudata; family Salamandridae; genus Lissotriton; species Lissotriton helveticus. Next base: position 935,877,497 of record NC_136063.1, on the reverse strand, counting down.
GTCAGACCGGCACTGCAATGTCTGACGGGCCCCCGAAGGATCTCTTTGGCGGAGATCTTTTAAAGAGAAAACGCCGTATGGTGCATGCAGGTGTGAGGGCAGAGATTGTAAATGGGAGGGTTTCTTTTAAGTGGAAAGGTGCGTGCTATTGAGTTAAAAATACCTAAGGGCATCCAGTCTGGGGTACTTTTATTTATGTGTTGTCCTTGGTATAATAAAAAACCAACAGGTTAGTGTGTCACGTGAGGTTACAATGTACCTATGTGACAGGTCAAAAGGTCGACATGTTTCACGCCTATGTGTCAGAAAGATCGGTGGCGTTTCTTCAGGACCTAAAAAGTGAAATGCACCTCTAATTAAATTGGGTGAGGCACACATACAGAAGGATATCCATTAGTCGTCTGTCACTAATGGTGAGGTGTCCTAGAGTAAATCTTAGGGTGTGCAACAGGATCTCCGTAGGTAGATGCTGAATGTGTGCCTAAAAAGGGGGGAGACAAAAAAGAAGGCAAGGAGACGGTGAAAGACTCGTGGTGTATAGTCCCTGGAGTCAGGGACCGAGTCAGGAATCACCGTTACTGCACACAGGCATATTAACAATATTGACAGTTGTAACATTAAATGACTTCAAGGATCGTCAATGGGAGCCAAAGTCGTGTGTTGAGGATAGACACATGCATCAGTCAAGGTAGGACAGAAGGGATCGCGTTTCAGAGAGAAGCATGTCCTACTTCGTCCTTCCACGACGGCGCCCGTGCCGTCCAGCATATCCACGACCCTAGTTCTTAATATTGCCACAGAACACAGTCATGCCTTGAAAGTCGCGTGTCCGGCGCAGTAAACCTGGAACAGCAATCACTCGCGTTCAAGGATCACCGGTTCCCAGGCGGCGCCGGTACACTCGTACTGCCCAGCAATGTATGTGCAACTAGCGTGTAAAGTCGGCCACTTTATAAGGTGACAAACTAACAACACCTGGAGTTTATTTTATCTGTGGACAAGATGCAAAGTTTATATTACCAGCTGATTGGGATGATATTTGCTATTTAGAATTCCTACGATGTATCACGTGAATAGTTTAAAGGCTTTAACATGGACACCTGCACACAGATACACTAGAAGGATAAATGAGGGTACACAATTGGTGGGAGACATATTTCGGCCTATTATCCCAGATGTGGAAGTGATATTAAATGGTGAGAAAATGAGAGAGCTTTCAAAAGTAGTGGAAAGGCTTCCTACCAGTAAACCTGGAGCGTTACTACTCACAAACAGAATTGGTAGCGGTTAGATCCATGGTTTCTAAACATTCATAACATTGGTGCACCTAAATACCTGAAAACAGTCAGAAAATTGAAGAGTTTGCAAATAATATTACAAACATCAAACTTGACCTGGAACCCTTAGATAGTAAAAAGATTCACACAGGGAGTTTCAAAAATAGGTAATTGGATTGCAAAAGCAGGAGGAGGAATCCTTAAAGCCATATTCGTTCCTATATTAATCATAGTTGTGTGTTTCCATGAATTCAATATGAGTATATACAGCTGTTAAAACCTTGCTATAGATAATAAGAAATGAATAACGAAATAGACAAATTAGAAAGAATATAGGATCAAGTGACCACATTAACAAAGAGTATAACAAACTAAAGGAGGGAGACAACTTCAAAATAAGAAGTCAGGATTGAACAGAGTACAAGAGTAAATTGTGGATTAATCTGTGAATGTTATGATGGTTGAATACTATCAAATGGGGGAGGTTAAGAGAGCATTTTTAATAAATGCAAATTAATGCAATTAACTTGTAGAAATAACGTGTAGACCTAGAACGAAAAGTCAAATTTTTTAAAAGGCAGATGGAAGCACTAGGCTATCAAATCTGCCGATGTTAAGTTAGAAATGCTTATGAATGCGGTTCCTTTTTCTATTTTAATGACCTTTAATAAAGATTCTTAGTAATGCGAAGAAGGGAAGAATTCAGTGATGATAGGTGCTGAAGTAATATGTGCTAATAGAAAAAGATAGTTAATCAACCTTCCCATAGAGAGTTTTTTCATAGAATTCAATAGTGCATTAAATAATGTAGTAGCATTTTACTTAAATGTTTCTACATCAATATGATTTGTAAATTAGAATATGTGGGAAAGAGATTATTTTATTTGTGGAATGACCAACCTAACTGTAAGTCAGTGGGAACCAAAACCACGACTTGTACAGTCTTGTTAGTCATGTTACATGCAACACTTAAATGTGTAAGTCTTTGTTTCAAGACGGCGTAGACCGTGGTAGATTTCCATTCCCACGAAGAACTCCTGGTACGATTGACCAAGAAGGAATGACAGCTGCAACATGTGTTTCAGTTGTGGAAATTGAAATGTTATATTAGTGCGTGTTTCTAGAGCAGAGTAGAGCTTTTTCTTCGCACAGCTACTCAGACACTCTAAAGCTCTGTGCTCTGAGCAGACTTCCCCAAACTTCTTTCTGACCTATAAGCTGAGACCCAATACAGAATCTATGCTATATTTCTAAAACTTCATTGAATTTCCTGAACTTCGCTTCATAAGTAGTGTTACTTAAATTGCTTAAAGCTTTATGCTTTCACTTCTTGATCTAGGACTCTTTATGGGTTCTAGAAGATAGCTTTCTCTCATTTTATGGAGTTAGAATAGGGATTTGCCTTTTTGGAACACGCTTCGTGCAATTGTTCTGCATTGCGTTAGTGATTAATTGATTACCCCTTGATGACAAACAAAGAAAATACTTACAAAAAAGAATTTAATAAAACCCTTTAAACTCTTGCCAAAATCTCATCATTGACTCCCAATAGTTGATATTTAATCGTGATGTGTAATGTGAATTTTGAATTTGCAGCTTCTGAATGATTCGTTACCTATGTAAAAGGTCCTTAGTCATAGGGCCCAGTAAGAGGAGGGACTTTATTTCCAGGTACGATGAGGTACGAATTCTGTAAAGTAAACCAAATATTTACTAAAGTGCCATGCTCCAACACTCCGATGTGATCACTTCATGTATATCCCCAGTAATGATAATTTCAAAATCTGGATAAATCAACTGTTGTTTTTTTATGTGTTTAAGTAATGTGTCTTTAGTTCCATTTTTCTTACTGGGTCAGGTGGAACGTACACACTGTAGAGAAGAATTTCCGAACTGTTGACACTCTAAAATATATATTTTTTACTAGAACATAATTTGAGGCTGCCTCCAGCATTTCCCTTGTATTACTAACCATAGAACTGATGTATGTTACCAAGCCACCCAAATGTCTGCTGTGCTACACACACTTTACTGCTAGTTTTATTTTTACATTAAGGCCTTTCAAAGGTACTTCACTCTTAGACCAAGTTTCTTGCAGGGAAATTAGTGTAAACTTGTTTAGCTAGGCTTTGAGGTTGGTTTCTGTTTTTAGTTTTGTTACTCCTCCTATGTTTCATGATAGAATTGTTAGCTGGTTGCTAACATGACCGTTATTCAGGGGTTCTCCTTGGCTAGTTAGCACTTTTTGCTTGACTGGGCTAATGTTCCTGGAAGCAATGCCCATTCTTCTAGGATTGATGCATGAGATTCCTCAAAGTACACAAATTCTGCAAACGGGTGATCTTTCCCCATCTTATTTTTTTATAAATTGACACGTTCTCTAACTGATTGATACTGTAATGTGCTCTGTGTACAAGCCTCAGGATGGTTGATTTATCTGACTCCCTTTTTTTCTCAATACAGACCCTTTCAGCTGTAGATCAACTCAATGGTTCAGGGAATGTATGTACAGCCTCTTGGGATATGTGATTTTGTTCTTGAAATGTAATCAGATTTGCAAAATTCAATTTGTCGCAGTTTATTTTAGTTATTTCTAATTGTAAACATCCAACTTTATTACTATTCCCAATAAATGCTGCATATTCAATCTTTCTAGACTTGATTTTAGATAATGCTAGAATTGCTAAAAAGTTAGAAGAGAGACCCCCTGTGTAGGAAATAGGATCTGCTTCTTATGGTCACCCCCACTTTTTGCTTGATGTTACACTGTTTTTGAATAGTCTGACTGGGATCCTGCTAATCAGGACCCCAGTCTATCTGTTTTCTCCCTAAAATGTTATGCCATTTACTTAGGTACACTCCAGATTGGATACTGGAGTACCCTTGTCAGTCCCTAGTATATGGTACCCATGTACCCAGGGCATAGGTACCCCAGAGGCCTTCCATGGGCTGAAGCATGTATTATGCCACCCAGGAGAGTTCATGCAAAAAGCATCTACAGGCCTGCCAATGCAGCCTTTCTAAGTTGGTACATGCACCACTTACCTAAGACATAAGTTTACTATAACTAATTGTCAATACACTTAAAACCTGTAAGTCACAACTATAGCAGACCTAAACAATCCTGAAGGCAAGGTGCTCAGTTCTAAGTGAGAGGGTGCCACTGCAACCAGCAGAGTCCATTCTTCTGGGTTGTTAGAGCTACAGCCATTTATGACATATAGAGTGGCATTATGGGACCACGTAATGACCAACTCTGAAACGGCTGAAAGTAACCCTATTGTGTTTGGTATCAAACATTGTGGAATCAATTTCAATTTCAAAGCTTTATTCGGTGTGTAATAACAACCATATAAGCATACATAAAAACATGGATTACAGCTTCCGTTTCATACTTTGGCAATAATACTTGGCAGAGGAACTGATAAAGGATATGTGCAAAATCGCAAGATAACCCTATTCAAAATGTGTAAATTACGCAATAAAGTGACTTGTGCTTACAATATACAATGTACATAACCAACAATAATCGCCCTGAGTGTTTAAGCCTTATCAAATATGTAACTTACACAATGAAACCTTTGGTGATTATGAAAATATCGAACAGATATAATCACAGATAGCAGGTATTAACATTGTGTGTCATGTGCAAATTACGCTATAAAGTGTTGTGTATAAAGTGGCTAGTGCATACAACATACAGGGTTACAGTTAGTAACTTTGTATATATGTGTGCAAATCGTGCTATAAAGTATCACATACCAACTCAATTTCTTTTAATGCGAATTAAGTATAAAGTGCTGGGTATCTTTAAATAAGGAGCTTCCAAATCGTATAGATTTTAAAGAACAATTGATTTCCTAGCAGCAATGCATTTTTAAATGTAAGATGCCACATAAAAGCAAACATCCGAACTTTCCAATGAGGATATTAACCTCATAGCATTTTTGGTGGATCGAACATGGTATTTTAAAAACAACGGTTTCAAATAAAATTTCCTTAAAAAGTGATAACATTTACAAAACATTAAAAAATGACAGGAACTTTGCTTGGACATATTGTCACATGGGCATAGTAAACTGGTACTTCTTTTCATAGTCGGAAATGCCACTAGATGGTGTACAATCCCTAGCCTTAAGCGTGTCAAAACGGTGGGAGGTTATTGTTACATCAACAGTAGGATTTAAACTAATTAATCTCCCTCTTCTCTCTCCTTGTGTACCAGAAATGTTTCTTTAAGCTCTTTTTTAGCAATTGAGGCTGCGTATTCTGGTTCAGTAAAAATATTACAATTAAATAAAAGACTGTACCAGTGGTGAATGAAGCTCAGCCAAGGGATACGTGAACAGTGGTCGAGCTTCAGGCAGTCTTTAATGATGCGTTGTGTAAATACAGTTTCAACTTTTGCCCAGATAGAGCGCCATAATAAGATGGGACGGAGTGCAGCCAGGTCTCAAATATAATTTAAACCCACTTCCTGGTGTGTTAGTTCTGTGGAAGCCAATGGTGGGGCACTCATCAAACGTTTCAGAAATTTATTTTCGTCTTGCTGCAATGACTGTTCATGATGGTGGCCACAAACTCCTGCACCGTAAAGAGCAGAAGATACACATCTAGCATTATATATAGTCACCATATCTTTGACTGTTCGTGCTCCCACTTTTGCGGAAAATCTGAAAATACTATTGGTGTTCCTACTCATTTTGTGACGAATATTAACATATTTGTGTGACCATTTCCCATTTCCTGCAAAAGTTACGCCAAGATAGCAGAAAGATTTAACAGATTGCATTTCTGTTCCTCCCAAATAAAAAACATTATCAGGCTTAGTTACTGTATTTCCACATGACATTACAAATGTCTTAGATGTATTAATTCGAAGTTTCCTGTTATTAATAAAAGATGTAAAATTATCGATAAGACGCTGGAGGCCAATAGGGGTACGTGATAATAAAACCGCATCATCTGCGTATAATAAAATTGGGACAGCCTGGCCTTCGATTAGGGGGGCATCCGCAGGAGTTTGTTTTAGTATTATGTCCACTTGATTAATAAATAGTGAAAACAAAAGTGGAGCAAGTACACAACCCTGTTGGATGCCCCTTTTTACCTTAAACAAGGGGGTACATTCACCTGCTGGGCCGTAGCGCACTTTACTAGACAGTTTCTCGTAGACCCTTGCCAGAAAATATACAATTTCTTTCGGGGCGCCGGTGTCCAGTAATATTTGCCACAATATGGAGTGGTCCATGAGATGAAAAGCGCTGCTAAGGTCCGCAAAACATAAAAACAATGTGCCCCCTTTGGCCATTGTATATTTACCAATAAGAAGGTCCAAATTAACACACTGTTCCAGTGTGCCTAGACCCTTCCTAAACACATATTGGGCTGGTGAGAGGATTTTGTTGTCTTCAGCCAATGCTTCAAGCCTATTCAACATAACCCTATTCATTACTTTAAGTGACGAGTCCAGCAGCGATATGGGTCGATAATTACAGGCCTCGGATCTAGAGCCTTTTTTAAAAAGGGGGATAATTTGTGATTGACCCCATGTTGGCGGAAACTGGCTTTCGACAGCTGCGTTAAAAATCCTTACTAAAATCGGGGCCCATAGATCCATTTCACTCTTATATAGATCAATGGACACCCCATCAGGCCCTGGCGCTTTGCCCCCTTTACTATCTACTAGCCCTTCATAGACTTCTTCTATATTTATCAATAGGGGTAGTATGGGCCAGATGGAGTCAAATAATAGATTGATATCAATCCTATCAGGATTAAAAATGAATGTATAATGTTCAATCCAAGCATCACTATTTACATGAGAAATAAGGTCTGGTCAACTATTATCCTTTAAAAAAGGGCAATTGACCGTCTCCCAGAACAGTTTACTATTATTAGTAGCTGCCGCTAGACTAAATTTGTCCCATGCTTCATCTTGCAATTCTTTTTTAAGGACCCAATAATGCGTTTATAGTTGAAGCATAAATCTCTAACATGCTCCTTGTTACGAGGTTTATTTCCTAATGCTATCTTCAGATTGTGTAGGGCCTGGGTACAACTCTTATTAAACCAACCTTTATGTGTCTGTTTCCTGGCACTGTACTTCTTGGTAAGAAGCCCTTCTATAAATACATTGATCTTAACCGCATGCAAGCGGGCGGAATTCCGCTCGTACGCAGAGTTTTGCGAAAGCGCACTTTACGTGACGAGCTGGGCTCGTCATCAGCGTAGCAGGAGGCTACCTCATGACGAGCCCAGCTCGTCATCAGCGTGGAAGGGGTTAAGAAAATTGGAAATCAGGGAACTTGAATCAGCTTCCTCGCTTAAGCAGTGATCTATTTCCTGTTTACAGTTAACGATCACTTCCTTTTGTGTTTTATTTGGATAAACACCTGCCCATTTTAATTCTATGCCATTTGATCGTATAGCAATAATATCAGTAATACAATTTGAATTATTAGGTTGTCTATTCCCCCAACATAACAGGGCTAACAAAATACTGTTATGGTCACTGACCACCTGTTCCGTGATCCATAAATTAGTGTAATCGCTATTATATGATAACAAAATATGATCTACAGTTGTAGACGCACCCCTGCCAGTGAAAGTTGGACATATAATATTATTCCTATTCTTGGTGCAGCTTAAAAGTTCAAGATCATATTTAGCTAACATGGAATTTAATGCTGTACCATATTCACCATGGGGGAAGTGCATAAAGTCGACATCTTCATCTGGGGTGTGGCCCTTTATAAAACCACAGTTTTTATTATGGACCAGTGGACACATTTGGACGTTAAAGTCTCCCATCCAGAGGATAGTCACTTGCCTATTTGGCACTGTCAATGCCCTGTCTATTTCCTTTTCTATATCATAAATAGCACATCCTCTATTATTGCTAAAATTATTGTTATAAAAGTTAATTAGGAGCAAATCTTTGCCCCTACTAAGTTTAAGTCTCATTAACTGACAATTAAAGTCTATAGTTATACAACATATAATTTTGCATTCGACTAATTTGTTTGAAACAAGTATCAAAAGGCCACCCTTTGCCCTACCTGAGGTGGAACCAACCGCTTTAATCCAATTTGAGGTGTAACCCTCTACAAAAATTGGGTCTCTATACCAGGTCTCCTACAGACAAATTACATCATAATTTGATGTAATAAGATCTTTCCAAAATGGTGTATTTAGTTTGCTGTTAAGACCTGCTATGTTCCATGTCATAAATGTATAACCTTCGTGATCGTTAGCTGTGTTAGAAATGTCAGTTGGATATAAAATATTAGGGCTCTCATTATTTGTAGGTACTAATATTACTGTGCTGGATAATATCTGTTTTTCTGGCGACCCCCTGAGTTTGATGATGGTAATGTATTTCCAGGAGTTATAACAAAATTAGGCTTAAGTTCATTTAGATCCTAATAACCACTAGATGAAATAAGTGGCAGACTGTCCTTTCGCGCTTCTTTATAAACTATGGTAGGCCAAATACCTATTAGATCTGATTTTTGTGGTGTTCCCTCCTCTGACATAAGTTAGTCATTATACTCCATAGAACTTAATAGCTGGAATCTATTAAATAGGGGAATACTTGGGCGCAAATTCATCATAAGATGTCTATAAAAGTATCCTAGTGGCAGATGGGTCGTATTGTATTCCCATTGAGATGGTGGAGGGGCATTTGCTAGAATGTTCCTCGCCCCAAACCGGAGATTTAAAATTAATAATAATACAGTCTCCCTCGAATTGTTTACTTGAGGGGACCAATCCAACCCACCCGTTGCGTTAGCAATATCTGATTTGCACCCGTCAACGGGAAGCCACAGTTATTGGATAACCAATGTAAGTTTTTTTTTTAAGTGCTGCATGATTTTCCCATTGTTCTTACCTCAGTTTAGGCACATTCACCAGGACCGCCACATAAGCCCCACACTCAGGAGATAGGTTAATAGATGGGGGTGCTGTGTTTGTATTGAAGGGTGTAATATTTGGATTACCTGATTCGAGTGTATCTGATACAGGGGAATTTCCATTCCCTACATCTATTACCTCCCTTTGATCCTTATCGCAGTGAATTGTGACAGCTTGCTTATCTTTTATCTGCTGGGGATTTTCTTTGGATACTTTCATATGGGTGGCATTCCCTTTAAGTAACCTTTCATTATGTTGTTTGTTTGTACTAGTTGTGGGTGTATTACTACCACTGTCGGTATTCTGTTTGGGACCCTCTCCATTTACGCCTACCCCCACCTGACCTTTCGCAATTCTGACATAAATTTTCTCAAGACACCCACTAAGTTTGTGAACCTCTTTAGCTGTGTTATCTAATCTATCGTGCAGCGGCCTAAGCAATACTACTATCTTATCAAAAATGGCTTCTATGTTCATAGTATTAAGAACAGCATTAGAATCCAAATCTATATTTGTATTTGCTACGCTGCCTCGGGTAAGGTATTTCTTATCTCTCTTTGCCTTGGTGTTTCCCTGCCCAATTATTTTTTTCTTAGTGCCTGTAACCTTTGGTGGGGGATACATTGAGTGAGGTAACCGGTATAGATAAAGTAGGTGTTTTCAAAATACGAGAGGGTTCTTCAATGATATCATCTGCATCATCGACGTGACTGATTACATCTTCCACAATAAGGGGTGACCCAATATTGGTTACATCTTCTACATTCACCAAGTTGAAATCTTACCTAGATTTGTCACCAAACACTGCATTTGAACCCATGGATAATCTTCTCTCTGACAGAACACTAACTGCTTTTACTAAATATGTGTCCAAAGTATTACATGTGTTATCCAACAGAGTTTTGTTTCCCCGTTTTCTTGCCATTTTCAGATATCACCAGTAAATGGTCCACAGCTCAAGCGGGGGATTGCAGACAGGTGTTCATACAAAGTGATTATAGAGTTTAGAGGAAATACTCTAAAACAAATAGCGCAAAACAGTACCTTAGTTGTGACAGCCTGTTATAAACTTAAGAGAGGTGGCCCAGCCCAGCCTCCTTCGGCCTCTGACGGCCTAAGACGGCCCCGCCCTTGTCCCGGGCTTCTCCCGACGCTGCCCGCGCGCGTCCCGTGACGCGGAAGCACAGCCTTTCTTTTAAGCGCCTCCGGGTGCGGAAGTGGGCTTGGGCCGCGTCCGAGCGCAGGGAGTCCTGGATGCTGAAGTCTCCCCCCTCGGCGGCCGCGCAGTAGGAAAAGGCAGCGGCGGCAGGGGAGACCAGCAACAAATGACCCCGTGGGCGAGCAGCAGGTCAGGTAGGTGCACGACCAAGAAACAAAAACCCCACGAAGAATACCTGTGTAGTGGGCACATTTAACTGTGCCTACTATTTCTTCACTATATGAGTTTTGTTGTAAAGGGAGCACATTAGTTCTTTTAGTATATCCTTTTTCACACACAACAAAGAGAGAGTGGCCAATGATGAGAAGTGGGTAGACTGGCAATTATTAGTCAGTAACCCCCTCGGGAGTTGCTACAATGAGGTACTCTCTCTTTACACACTAAATTTCTTCACGAGTTAGTATAGACCTGTGATGACGGTTTTTAAGTATTGAAAGGGCACCATGATTAAACATAGTAGTGTAAATTAACACACTAGGAGGATAAGGAGATAATATTATTATCAGATCCTTTCTGTGAGTCAAGATAGGTTCAATTCAGGTGGGGCCCTTTATTGTTGGAATCGTTTTGAGTGGGTGGCGGCCTCCCCTGTTTTTCCCCCTTTCACTCCTTTTTGATTGTTTATCCCTGTACACTGTCCGGTTCAAACCAGTCCTGGGAGCCATTGGCTCCTGCTCTGGGACGAAAGTGGACAAAGGACAGCGGAGTATTCTCCCCACTGTCCTGACCCTCTCCTGGGAGGGTCCCCTGAATCTGTTTAACCCTCTCCTATGGGTACAAAAGGGCTTACCTGGCTGTAGGACCCTAGATTTGACATGGACAAGATTCTGAACAAGAAACCACTGACCTTCTACTGTCTGGACACTCTGGACATAGCTGGACTTTGATTGGGCCTGCCTTTGTCTCCCTCTCCCTCCAAAGCATCGTCTGTGCCTGTGCACTATACATGCTCTGTACAGGACCAGTGGAGCATCAAGGACAACTGAAGTTATCTCCCTTGGGGTGAAGGAGTCACTCCCCTGCATTCACAAACACCGTAACACAACTGATTGGTTTGCTGATCCTGAGCTCCTGCAGACTCTGAAGGCTTCAGCAACACAGGAGGGGGGTTCCTTTGTTCCTTGAGGTTGAGCTGCTCTCTCACCAAGTCTGAGGCCAGTATCCATCGTGGGGACCACATAATCTCATCTGTGCAACGCATACTTTTGCATGTGCATATGCTTGTTGGTATTTACGGAACAAGTGCATTGTGCTACTAATAGCCTCAATCTCTGGGCACATTTCCACCAAAGAACTTTGGTCCCCTTGCACTGAGTGTTCCGTGGGCTGTGCTTTGTAAATCTGCTGAGGTCCCCTTGTGACTCCTGTGCCTCCGGCCTGTGGGTCCTCTTGTGGATCAACGCTGCTTTTCCTTGGCTTCCCTGGTTGCTCCATGCCTGCCCTGACTCCCCTTGCTGTGGTGAGTCCCCTGGTCCTTACTGGGCCAGACCGTAACCTTACTTATCATTCTTCGTGGGTTGACGCTGCCAAGGCTTGTTGGTGCTCCTGCCCTCAGCACTCGACATCCTTTGTGGGACAGCTCCGTTCTGACTCCTGGTCATCCTCAACAACTGCGGGTCCCTGCAGCTGTAGAGTCATAGTCTCCATCATCACACCAGAAGCACCTGACATCGGTGGGCATTCATATACCGAGCTCCTGGTCACTACTTTGTGACCCAGACTCTGTCCCCTCTGCTTTCAGGTATTCTTCACCAAGAATCCACCTTTGGATTACAATGGGCACTTTACTTCTTTCCCGCAGTGGCCTTTTCTTGAAGTCCTCCATTGAGATCAACAGAGGTTTCCAACACCACTTCAGAACTTTGCTCCAGGCTTTCCTGGGATAGGTAACTCTGGTACTATAGTATCCAGGGGTGGGGTGGCTCTTCAACTTACTATGATCCAAAGGGTTTCCTCGTAATCCACTGGGAAGGGTCCTCAAACCTTAAAACTGCAACTGCGACTCTCCCTTTGAATTGTACGTAGCACGCGGATGTGTTCTCACACTGCACCTGTCCTCCGTGGGGTCCCTCCTTACTCACCTTCGGTGGTTCCTCGAGTCCCAGTGATTCTACATTCTCTAAACACTGTCTTGACTCGAGTCGTGGTTTTTATATCACTATTTTAGTATATGGTTTGAGGTCCCCCTGGAGATCACTGTGTATTAGTGCTATTTACGATTGTGTCTGTGCTACAGTATTGTGTACTTTGTGTTAATCTGCATGTAGCAGATAATGTGGGGTATTTAGAATGTGTTATAATAAATACATATTGTTATCACTACTGTGTGGTTCTCCTTCCATTTAACCAATACATTATGGTTGCATTCTGGTAAAACAAGCTGCTTAACATTCCTTCAAGACTAAGCTTGAAGGCTGCTCTCCACAGCTACCACTTGGATAGATTTCTAAGGTTATCTTTGACCTCTTGAATCACCATAAGGGTTGTTTGGACTGGTATAGGGTGCCCACTTTAATTATTGGACAGCATATACCAGGCAAACTTCTCACAGCCTGTTAAGCACATTGTGCTGGCCTTCGCTTGAATATTGTGGAACAAATTATAGTACGTTCTTCCTAACAGGTTCCTTTTGTTGATTATTGCTGAAATCATCATAAATACAACATTTATGCAATTTTAGTTGATCATTAGCCTGTTGAGCAATGGTCCATACCTCCATACCTCTGGTTAAAGAGGTGGGGTTGTCTACTTGTTGATTCTCCCTCGCTGTGATTTCTACTGTTGTTTCTTGTCTTATATTAGACGCATGCAGGGTTAGCTTTGTCTTATTAGAATGAAGGCCATTTGGGATTGTTTGTTTGTTATAACCAATTTGGAGTCCAAGTGTCTGTCCTTGTGGCTCCAATATTATATTTTTTTCATTAGCTTTTGATGGATTGCTGCTTAGGACAAACTGGTCCACCTGCACTTCCAGTTTGATTTTGGAATGAGTGCATGCATTTTGTTTCTTAGAGGAATTTGACTCATTATATGTAATTTGAATATCTTCATATTTTTCCGCCTCTACGATGCTACAGGGTTACATTGTACCTTCACTTTGCTTAACGTCCCTCATTCCACATCTAGGTTAACGTCTTCATTCTTTCCATGGCATGCTTCCATCTAAATCCTTTCAGGTTGTGCCAGGGGAAGTCTATTACTCCATTACTTTCCTAAATTCTCAGCCACAAGAGATGGAGTAATTGTTATCATTAATGATTATGCAGTAAAAAGGTCTAGTTGCTGAAGTGTTCTTGTTTCTTCTGAGAAATACTGCACTAAATTGCTATTAACATAGCTATTTTCCTTTTCAGAGAGTTTATTTAATCTGTTTTTGTTTATTCATGAAAGAGATGGTTTCATTTCATTATCCTTAGGCATATAAATTCCCTCTAGTGTCATGTCTTGCTTGTTCATTGCTTTTTGCTCAGGAGACATTCCTTTTCCAGCTCCCCCTCAGGCATGCCATCTTGTTTTGCTTTTTTGTTTCTGTCTCATCAGGATGTTTATACAACTTGCTTCTTCCCTTTCTATAACACACAGGTCCTGTTGAGCGAGGTAAATGTCCCATCATTTGATATCCTCACATCGCTTTGTTCCATGTTGACCTTCAACAGGTTGTGGTTGATTACTTCTTCCTTTGAGGTTAACACCTCTATTTTGTCCATCACATGCATTCTAATATCTATTTCGATCACCCTTCAAGTCAAAAAAATAATAGTGTGTAGAATGCTAGGTAATGCCCTCACTTCATCTGTAATATCAATCAATCAATCATTTGTAAAGCGCACTACATACCCGCGAGGTTCTCAAGGTGCTGAGGGAGGGGGGCCGCTACTGATCGAGCAGCCAGGTCTTGAGTATCCTCCTGAAGGTCAGCAGGTCTTGGGTATGTCGTAGGCTCAGTGGGAGGGGGTTCCATGTCTTGGCAGCGAGGTGGGAAAAGGATCTCCCACTGGTGGTTGTTCTTCGGATGAGCGGGACGGTGGCGAGTGAGAGGTCGGCCGAGCGTAGGTGGCGGTTGGGGATGTAGAAGGAGAGCCGTCTGTTAAGGTAGGCTGGGCCAGTCTTGTGGAGTGCCTTGTGTGCGTGGATGAGGAGCTTGAAGGATATCCTCTTGTTTACGGGGAGCCAGTGCAGGTTTCTCAGGTGGGGGTGATGTGGCCGTGGCATAGTATGTCGAAGATCAGTCGTGCAGAGGCGTTTTGGATGCGTTGTAGTCGTTTGCTGAGCTTGGTGGGTCTCCCACCTAGAGGGCGTTTCCGTAGTCGAGTCTGCTGCTGACGCGGGCCTGGGTGACTGTCTTTCTTGTATCTGTCGGGATCCATCTGTAGATCTTGTGGAGAGGGTGTTAAAGCAGGAGGAGGAGACGGCGTTGACTTGCTTGATCATTGAGAGCGTTGAGTCGAGGATGATTCCCAGGTTGCGTGCGTGGTCGGTGGGTGTCGGGGCTGCCCCCAGTTCCATCGGCCACCAGGAGTCGTACCAGGCTGAAGGGTTGGAGCCGAGGATGAGGACCTCCGTCTTGTCCGAGTTCAGCTTCAGACGGCTGGTCTTCATCCAGTCGGCGACGGCCTTCATTCCTCCGTGGAGGTTGGCTTTGGCTGTGATGTGGTCCTTGGTGAGGGAGATGATCAGCTGAGTCTCGTCGTCTTAGGAGATTATGTTGAGGTCGTGCTGTCGAGCTACGTGTGAGAGCGGTGCCATGTAAATATTTAACAGAGTTGGGCTGAGGGAGGATCCCTGGGGTACACAGCAGATGATCTCAGAGGCTTTGGAACAGAATGGGGGGAGGCGGACGCTCTGGCTTCTGCCGGAGAGGAAGGAGGTGGTTCAATCGAGAACCTTGTCTCGGATCCCTGCGGCGTGGAGGCGTGCGCGTAGTGTGCTGTGGCAGACGGTGTCGAAAGCGGCAGAGAGGTCTAGGAGGATGAGTGCTGCAGCCTCGCCGTTGTCCAGCAGGGTACTGATGTCGTCGGTGGCGGCGATGAGGGCAGTCTTGGTGCTGAGGTTGCTGCGGAACCCTGACTGGGAAGGGTCCTGGATTCTGTTTTTTTTTAGGTATCGGGTTAGTTGTCTGATGACGGTTTTCCCGATGACCTTGGCCCGGAAGGGGAGCAGAGAGATGGGCCGGAAGTTCTTGAGGTCTCCTGGGTGTGCCTTAGGTTTTTTGAGTAGGGCGTTGATCTCGGCGTGTTTCCAGATCTCTGGGAAGGTCGCGGTCTCGACGGAGAGATTGATGACGTTGCGCAGGTGTGGTGCGATGGTGCTGCTTGCTCTGTTGAAGATGTGGTGCGGAAATGAGCGCATGGTCTTTGTTAGACCTGGCATCATTGGCATGAGTCTCTCCTCCATTTTTTTCTGTTTGCCTCCTCTGTTTACGATGTTTTTGCTGGTAAATGCTTTGGGCACTGTGCCACTGCTGACCAGTGCCACAGTGCAAGTGCTCCCTATGTGAAATTGCTGTATTGATTGAATTCCATGTTTGGCTTATTTGGTTTACTGTCAGTCCCTAGTAGAGTGCACCAGGAGTGCCAGGGCTTGTAAATACAAATGCTGCTAGTGGGCCTGCAGCACGTGTTGTGCCACCCACAAGAGCGGCCTAGTAAAAGTATGTCTGAAGGTCTACCATTGCTAGACCACGTGCAGTCTGGTACTGTCACGCAGACTGTGCAAGTACACCTACTTGCCAGTCCCTAAACCTTCCCTTAACTTCATGTTAGTCACCCCTATGGTAGGCCCAAGGGCAGGGTGCATTGTAAGCATAAGGTAGGACAAGCCTGACAAGGTTGGCATGTCCTAATAGTGAATTAGAGCCATATTCGTTTTTCACTATTGTAAGGTAACCTGCTCTCCATCAGTTAGAATGGGCTGCCAGGATTATTAATGCTATAATCCTAGCGGGCTCGGGGAGCATGGTGCAATGTCGAGTTTGGTATCCCTGAACTCAGGGTTTAATAACGCATCCGTTTGTGTGGATGGTTTTTGGACTCTGTGTTTGAAAATAGCACTTTTAGAAAGTAGCTATTTTCTTGTCTAACTGTCTACCGGTCTCTGCTGGTTCTGGTGTGCGTGTGACAGGAGCTGGGTGGCTCCAGAGGTCTGAATGAGTCAGTGTGGGATGAGTGGGGCATTTGCATTGAGAGTAGGGGAAGAGTAGCTCCTGATAGCCTGCCCTGCCTGATACAATGCTGGCTCCGCCCCCCTGCCAGGCGACTGATGACTCTGTGCCTGCCTGGGACTTTCCTGGCCCACCTCCTACCGGGCAACTGATGGCCCTGCCCCTGCCAGTGACAATGCTGGCTCTGCTCCTGCTGGGCGGCTGAAGACTCTGCCCTGCACAGTGAATAGGCCAGGTGCTTCGGCCTGGCAACACCCACAACAAACCCAAGATGGGGGGAAATTCCCCTGCATGGACAAAGGGATCAAAGCCAAAAAGGGGTATAAGAGAAGGACCCCTGAACCAAGAATTTAGATCACTTCTGACAAGGAAACCTGAACCAAGGACAAGAAGCCTGCTGATCTAAGGACTGCCTACCCCTTCTGCCAGAGTGCTGTTTGTTGGGGGAATCCTGCAGTTGCTTCTTTATTTTTGCCAAGGAACCAGGAGAGAGGAACTGAGTGTGTACTCTCAAGCTTTGCTCAAGAAAATCTCCAAGGGCTGGAAGAGTGCCAGCCTCCTGTTGAAAGAAGGGTAAAGGTGCCTTCAAGGGAATTCGTTTAGAAAAGCTTGAATTATTTAAAACAAATTGACGGGATGAATTAATAATCCCAATGTGAATTTAATCTCTTTCTGTAAATAAATAGAACTCACATGACAACACGAAACAGTTGAAAACTACAATTACGTTAAACACAAGCACAAACAAGGTGTATAGAAAAAGTTTTTATCAGAAAGTAATTCAATCAATATATACAGTAAAAACAATAATAGGTCTGTAGGTCTATAAATAATATGTAAATATACAACACAACAGAACCTAAAAACACCTATCCACAAAGTACAATAAATGATACAGAAGGAAGAGGTGGAGGTCTTATTTTAGGTTCTGTTGTGTTGTATATTTACATATTATTTATAGACCTACAGACCTATTATTGTTTTTACTGTATATATTGATTGAATTACTTTCTGATAAAAACTTTTTCTATACACCTTGTTTGTGCTTGTGTTTAACGTAATTGTAGTTTTCAACTGTTTCGTGTTGTCATGTGAGTTCTATTTATTTACAGAAAGAGATTAAATTCACATAGGGATTATTAATTCATCCCGTCAATTTGTTTTAAATAATTCAAGCTTTTCTAAACGAATTCCCTTGAAGGCACCTTTACCCTTCTATCATAAACACCCATGCCCTCAAGGGTACTCTGGGTTGCTCACTGTTTGTAATTCAGCCTCCTGTTGAAGTCACAGGGCTAAAGGACTTCATCTATTTGCTAAAAGTGCTTGTTGCTGGAACCTGAAATCCAGCACCTCTGAAGAATCCAGCAATCTCGACGCCGACGGACGCCGCCGAATCCAGCTCGACATCTTGAGTAACGGCTCCAGTGTCCCGCACCTTCGACGCCGGCCGCCGGGCCCGATCGACGCCAGTAGCGACGCCAGTGAGTAGCGAGTTCGGCTCCAGCTCCAAGTGACCCTGTGTCGACGCCGCTGCTGATCGCATCAACATTGAGCCCTCTCGCCGCCGTGAGCGCTGCTCACTCTTGCAACATCGACATTGACGACGCCGTATCCTGCTTCACCTCGTGAGCGCTGCTCCTGCCTGACTTCGGTCGACGCCGCTGCAGATCGCCCCGACTCCGAGGCCCGATCGACGCCGAAGACGCGACGCCGGACATCTCGACGCCGCTGATCATCGAGTGCTTCACTTTTCCAAGGTACTGTGTTGTGGGGATCTGTGCGACTCCGGGCTCGACGTAGCGCTCCTCGCGGTCGACGCCGAACCTTTGGACTAACTTTGCCTCGACGTCGTGTGACTCCCGTGTGGGTTACATTGTTGCCAAGAACTGTGTTTTAGAGAAGAAGAGTTGCTTTTGATACTAAAGACTTTGTGCTAAGAAGAAACTACGCTTGAACTATTATTTTTCCTTCCAAGAGTATTTATTAAGATTGTGGTTTATTTTTGTCGTTATTTGGTCTTGTGCTAAGCCTTATATAAAAATCCTTATTTTTATAATACTACTGTGTCGTGTCCATTTGTAGTGTATTCACTTTATTACTGTATGTGGTCATAAATGCTTAACGCACTGCCTCTGAGATAAGCCTGTCTGCTTTGCCAAGCTACCAAGGGGGTGAGCAGGGGTTATCTAAGTGTGTGATCCCCTTGCCCTGACTAGAAAAGGTGTGTCCCTATTTGTCAGAAGTGTATACCTCTGCCAACTAGAGACAGCCGCTTCTAACATTGGTGGGTCAGCGGTGAGGATTTGAACTTTGCATTAATGACCCATGTGCAGTGATTAGTGTACGCTACATAGTGAAAGCAGACCATAGCGCATTCACAATCTACTTGGTTGGATATTCTATTTTTGTTCTCCGCTTTCCTGGAGCTTGATTTTTGAAACTGCCAGTTTTGACCATGAGTAATGCTGGAGGCACTACACCTGTTGTTGTGGAGGAATTTGATAGGAGCAAGATGAACGACTACCCGTTAAAGAAGCTGAAATCCTTTTGAAAGCAGTTGCAAGTTCCTACCCCAGGCATTTCAAGGAGGCCAGATTATCTCAAAGCATTGCAGGCCTGGTTAGAGGCCAGAGATTCCTCTGATCCGGTGGTGGTACCGACAGGGGAAGGGGAGGAGGAGGTGCCAGTGAATGGGCCCGCATCCTCTCCTGGCAGCAGTGTTTCCTCCAAAGGTCTTTCTCCTGAAGAAAGAGAAGAAAGGGCGAAGGAGCGAGCATACAACATGGAGATGGCAAAACTTAAGATAGATGGGCTGTTGGAAATAGAGAATGCAAGAGGCAGGAGAGAAGCTGATATGGAGATCAAAAGGTTAGAGTTTGAAAGAGAGAAGTTAGCTTTTGAGCGTGATACCAGGATGAGGGAGTTGGAGCTCAAAGCTAAAGAGTTAGAATTGAATCCCTCTGGTGGCAGCATCCCATCTGTGCCTGCAGAAAGTAGGTTTTATTTTCCCAAAGATGTGATCAAAGATTTTCAGAAGAATGAGGATATTGGTCAATGGTTTAAAGCATATGAGTTAGCATTGTTGGCCCACCGGGTCCCTGAGAAGGATTGGGGAGCGGGGTTGTGGGGTCGCTTTGTGAATGAGGGAAGAGATACCCTGTTAGGCATGCCTGTTGAGGATAGGATGTCTTATACTCATATGAAAGATGCTTTAATGTTAAGGTATGGCCTAACCCCAGAAAAGTACAGACAGGCCTTTAGAGAATGTAAGAAGTTGCCTGGTACTACGTGGGTTGAATATGTGTCATTTTTTTACAGAGCCATGGATGGTTGGGTAAAGGGCAGCAAAGTGGAAAGTTATGATGCTCTTTATGATTTGTTTGCTTGGGAGCACTTGTCTAATAACTGTTTTCCAGAGCTGCGCCAGCACCTTATTGATAGCAAGATATCTAACCCTAGAAAACTTGCTGAGGAGGCGGACCGCTGGGTCAGTACCAGGGTCCACAAGGGTCCAGTGGGAGACTCAGCCAAAGGTGGGCAGGGTCCCCAGCAGAAGAGTGGGGGGGACAAGGGTAAACAGAGGGAGTTCCAGAAAGGGCCCCAAAGTAATCCACAAGGGAACCAAGGGAAGGGTTCCCAGCCTCCCCCAGAGAAGAAATCAGAGGCCCCGACAGGTAGACCTGTTCGTAGGGGCCCAATGACCTGCTTCGCTTGAAAGCAGGTGGGACACCGGTTTTATGATCCCCAGTGTCCCTTGAAGAACTCTAGTGCACCACCCAGTGCACCACCACATGCCGCCCCCCGTCAGTTGGCGAGTGTAGCCCTGGGAGGGGAGGAGATGGTTGCCCATGGTGGGGAGGGTCCCGCAGAGATGTCCCTGGTCTCTCTAGGAGACATGGAATTAGTCCCTCCACCCCCTCTGCCTAGTAACACTAAGAAATATAGGCAGTGGGTGACCATTAATGGCCATAGAGTGGAAGCTCTCAGAGACACCGGAGCGAGTGTGACAGCTGTCAAGTGTCACTTGGTGTCCAGAGAGCAGGTTGTTCCCCACGCATTCTACCCTGTGATAGCTGCTGACAACTCCCAGAGAGAGTGTGAGGTAGCTCAAGTTTCCTTTGAATGGGGGGAGTTTCAGGTACTCTTCAAGTTGCTGTAAGGCCCGCCATGCCTGTTGATTGTCTCCTGGGCAATGATTTAGAAGACTCCCCTTGGGCTAAGGTGGAGAGGGAGACACATTTGAAAATGTTTGGGTGTGCCAGAGTGGGTGTGTGCAACCACTCGATCCATGACAGCAAGTAAGGGTGTTGATGGGGTTCTGGAGCCTGAAAGTATGGCCCAGGACCCAGCTGTGAAGAGAAGAGGCAGGGGGCGCGGGAAACCGTCCCCCGTAGTTCCCGTGGTCCAGGAGGAGGCAGGCCTTGAGGGGCATGCCCTGGAACCCACAGGTGAACAAGTTGCTGAACTGGGAGACCTGCCCGAGCTGACCCATTGGCAGCAGGATGGTGGTCCCTCCAGGGAGGAATTCTGTGCAGAACAGAAAGTGTGCCCTTCTCTTGTGGGTATGAGGCAGCAGGCCTCAGCCCAAACCTCAGGTGATCAGTCAGGGTCACATTTTGTTTACTGGGAGAACGACCTCCTTTATAGCTAGCCTAAGGCTGCTGAGCCTGGGTCAGCCCGTGTGCTGGTGGTACCCCAGTGCTTCAGAGCCTTCCTACTGGGTTTGGCTCATGACGTTCCATTAGCTGGACATCTGGGGCAGGACAAGACCTATGACAGGCTTGTCACCCATTTTTATTGGCCTCAGATGAGAAGGGATACAGATATCCATTGCAAGACCTGTCAAACTTGCCAGGCAAGTGGGAAAAGCGGGCGGAAGAAGAAGGCTCCCCTCCAACCTTTTCCCGTGGTCAGTACCCCCTTTGACCGGGTGGGGATTGACATTGTTGGGCCCCTGGACCCCAAGACAGCCCTGGGCAACAGGTTCATCCTGGTCTTGGTGGACCATGCCACACGGTACCCGGAAGCCATCCCTCTCAGAACGGTAACGGCCCCCGTGGTGGGCTGGGCACTGATGGGTGTTTTTTCCCGTATGGGGTTCCCCAGAGAGGTGGTGTCAGACCGGGGCACCAACTTCATTTCCAACTATATGAAGTCTTTGTGGAAGGAGTGTGGGGTGACTTACAAGTTCACCACTCCTTACCACCCTCAAGGTAATGGGTTGGTTGAAAGATTCAACCGTACCCTTAAAGGCATGATTATGGGTCTTGAAGAACCAATGAGGCGTAAATGGGACGTCCTCTTGCCATGCCTGTTGTTTGCTTACCGTGAGGTGCCACAAAAGTCTCTAGGGTTCAGCCCCTTTGAGCTCTTGTATGGTCACCCGGTAAGAGGACCTTTGAGTCTGGTCAAAGAAGGCTGGGAGCAATCTCCCAGGAAACCTCCCCAGAATGTATACAGTTACATGCTGGCCTTTAGGAACCAGACTAGGCGCTTCAGAGATCTTGCTCAGGCAAATCTGGAGGCCAGCCAGGAGGAGATGAAGTGGTGGTACGACCAGAAGGCCACTCTGGTAGAGCTTCAGCCTGGACAGAAAGTTTGGGTCATGTCCCCTGTGGAACCTTGTGTGCTCAAGGACAGGTGGACTGGACCATTTGAGGTTGTGGAGAAAAAGAGCGATGTCACCTACATGGTGGACTTGAAGTCTCCCAGGAACCCCTTGCGGGTCCTGCATGTCAACAGTTTGAAGCCCCACTTAGAAAGGTCCGAAGTGGGCATGCTCCTAGCTACAGATGCTGGAATGGAGGAGGAGAGTGAGCCTCTTCCTGACCTCCTGTATGCAAAAGAGCAAGATGGGCCAGTGGATGGTGTTGTCCTCTCTGACACACTGACCCCTGAGCAGCAGCAGGATTGTCGCCAACTGTTGGGACAATTCCCTGATCTGTTCTCCTTGATTCCTGGTGTCACGCAGTGGTGTGTCCATGATGTGGACACCGGGGACAGCACTCCTGTGAAGCACAAGGCTTACAGAGTGACTGACAAGGTCAGAGCATACATCAAGGAGGAGGTCTCCAAAATGTTTGCCTTAGGGGTGGTTGAGTCCTCTAGCAGTCCTTGGGCCAGCCCAGTGGTCTTGGTCCCAAAGGCTGCAGCGCCTGGTGCTTCACCGGAACTTCGGTTCTGTGTGGATTACCGAGGACTCAATTCAGTCACAAAGACTGACGCGCACCCCATCCCCAGAGCTGATGAGCTCATAGATCGGTTAGGGGCTGCCCGGTACCTTAGTACGTTTGATCTAACGTCTGGGTACTGGCAGATCGCCTTGACTGATGGGGCAAAAGAGAGGCCAGAATTCTCCACACCAGATAGGCACTACCAATTCCGGGTTATGCCCTTTGGGATGAAGAATGCCCCTGCCACCTTCCAGAGGTTGGTCAACCAGGTCTTGGCTGGACTGGAGGATTTCAGTGCCGCCTACCTGGACGACATCGCAGTGTTCAGCGCCAGCTGGGAGGAACACTTGCACCACCTCCAGGAAGTGTTGTTGGCCCTGCGCAGAGCAGGCCTCACAATCAAAGCCAGTAAGTGCCAGATTGGGCAGGGTTCAGTGGTGTACTTGGGGCACCAAGTAGGGAGCGGCAAGGTGGCCCCCCTGCAACCTAAGATTGATACCATCCTGGCATGGGCACCGCCCAAAACCCAGACTCAGGTGAGAGCCTTCTTGGGTCTCACGGGTTATTACAGGAGGTTCGTCAAGGATTATGGTAACATTGTGCACCCCTTGACTTCGCTGACTTCCAAGAAGCAGCCACGACTTGTGATCTGGACTGACGCCTGTCAGACGGCCTTTGACACCCTGAAAACTGCAATGTGCACAGCACCCATACTCCAGGCACCCAACTTTTCTAAAGAATTTGTTGTCCAGACGGACGCTTCAGAGCATGGCGTGGGGGCTGTTCTAGCTCAGGTGAATGAAGAGGGCCGAGACTTACCTGTAGCCTTCATCAGTAGGAGGTTACTTCCCAGGGAACAGAGGTGGAGTGCGATAGAGAGAGAAGCATTTGCTGTGGTCTGGGCGCTGAAGAAGCTAAGACCCTACCTGTTTGGGACTCACTTCCGGGTTCAGACAGACCACAGGCCCCTCAGATGGTTGATGCAGATGAGGGGTGAGAATCCAAAGCTGTTGAGGTGGTCCATTTCCCTACAGGGGATGGACTTCACGGTGGAACACCGCCCTGGCACAGATCACGCCAATGCTGATGGTCTGTCCAGATTTTTCCGCCTTAGTGATGAGGACTCCCTAGGGTAAGGGTAGTTCTCCCCACATCTCAGCTGGAGGGGACACGTGTTAGACCTGGCATCATTGGCATGAGTCTCTCCTCCATTTTTTTCTGTTTGCCTCCTCTGTTTACGATGTTTTTGCTGGTAAATGCTTTGGGCACTGTGCCACTGCTGATCAGTGCCACAGTGCAAGTGCTCCCTATGTGAAATTGCTGTATTGATTGAATTCCATGTTTGGCTTATTTGGTTTACTGTCAGTCCCTAGTAGAGTGCACCAGGAGTGCCAGGGCTTGTAAATACAAATGCTGCTAGTGGGCCTGCAGCACGTGTTGTGCCACCCACAAGAGCGGCCTAGTAAAAGTATGTCTGAAGGTCTACCATTGCTAGACCACGTGTAGTCTGGTACTGTCACGCAGACTGTGCAAGTACACCTACTTGCCAGTCCCTAAACCTTCCCTTAACTTCATGTTAGTCACCCCTATGGTAGGCCCAAGGGCAGGGTGCATTGTAAGCATAAGGTAGGACAAGCCTGACAAGGTTGGCATGTCCTAATAGTGTATTACAGCCATATTCGTTTTTCACTATTGTAAGGTAACCTGCTCTCCATCAGTTAGAATGGGCTGCCAGGATTATTAATGCTATAATCCTAGCGGGCTCGGGGAGCATGGTGCAATGTCGAGTTTGGTATCCCAGAACTCAGGGTTTAATAACGCATACGTTTGTGTGGATGGTTTTTGGACTCTGTGTTTGAAAATAGCACTTTTAGAAAGTAGCTATTTTCTTGTCTAACTGTCTACCGGTCTCTGCTGGTTCTGGTGTGCGTGTGACAGGAGCTGGGTGGCTCCAGAGGTCTGAATGAGTCAGTGTGGGATGAGTGGGGCATTTGCATTGAGAGTAGGGGAAGAGTAGCTCCTGATAGCCTGCCCTGCCTGATACAATGCTGGCTCCGCCCCCCTGCCAGGCGACTGATGACTCTGTGCCTGCCTGGGACTTTCCTGGCCCACCTCCTGCCGGGCAACTGATGGCCCTGCCCCTGCCAGTGACAATGCTGGCTCCGCTCCTGCTGGGCGGCTGAAGACTCTGCCCTGCACAGTGAATAGACCAGGTGCTTCGGCCTGGCAACACCCACAACAAACCCAAGATGGGGGGAAATTCCCCTGCATGGACAAAGGGATCAAAGCCAAAAAGGGGTATAAGAGAAGGACCCCTGAACCAAGAATTTAGATCACTTCTGACAAGGAAACCTGAACCAAGGACAAGAAGTCTGCTGATCTAAGGACTGCCTACCCCTTCTGCCAGAGTGCTGTTTGTTGGGGGAATCCTGCAGTTGCTTCTTTATTTTTGCCAAGGAACCAGGAGAGAGGAACTGAGTGTGTACTCTCAAGCTTTGCTCAAGAAAATCTCCAAGGGCTGGAAGAGTGCCAGCCTCCTGTTGAAGTCACAGGGCTAAAGGACTTCATCTATTTGCTAAAAGTGCTTGTTGCTGGAACCTGAAATCCAGCACCTCTGAAGAATCCAGCAATCTCGACGCCGACGGACGCCGTCGAATCCAGCTCGACATCGTGAGTAACAGCTCCAGTGTCCCGCACCTTCGACGCCGGCCGCCGGGCCCGATCGACGCCAGTAGCGACGCCAGTGAGTAGCGAGTTCGGCTCCAGCTCCAAGTGACCCTGTGTCGACGCCGCTGCTGATCGCATCAACATCGAGCCCTCTCGACGCCGTGAGCGCTGCTCACTCTTGCAACATCGACATCGACGACGCCGTATCCTGCTTCGCCACGTGAGCGCTGCTCCTGCCTGACTTCGGTCGACGCCGCTGCAGATCGCCCCGACTCCGAGGCCCGATCGATGCCGAAGACGCGACGCCGGACATCTCGACGCCTCTGATCATCGAGTGCTTCACTTTTCCAAGGTACTGTGTTGTGGGGATCTGTGCGACTCCGGGCTCGACGTAGCACTCCTCGCGGTCGACGCCGAACCTTTGGACTAACTTTGCCTCGACGTCGTGTGACTCCCGTGTGGGTTACATTGTTGCCAAGAACTGTGTTTTAGAGAAGAAGAGTTGCTTTTGATACTAAAGACTTTGTGCTAAGAAGAAACTACGCTTGAACTATTATTTTTCCTTCCAAGAGTATTTATTAAGATTGTGGTATATTTTTGTCGTTATTTGGTCTTGTGCTAAGCCTTATATAAAAATCCTTATTTTTATAATACTACTGTGTCGTGTCCATTTGTAGTGTATTCACTTTATTACTGTATGTGGTCATAAATGCTTAACGCACTGCCTCTGAGATAAGCCTGTCTGCTTTGCCAAGCTACCAAGGGGGTGAGCAGGGGTTATCTAAGTGTGTGATCCCCTTGCCTTGACTAGAAAAGGTGTGTCCCTATTTGTCAGAAGTGTATACCTCTGCCAACTAGAGACAGCCGCTTCTAACAGTCTTGATGGTGTCATCGATGCTTATGCTGGCCCAGGCTAGCAGGGGGTCGTGGTCGATGGTGTACGGAGGGTCTGTTGTGTTGCTGTCTGTTGGGACTGTCTGGGTGTTGAAGCTGTTTTCGTGGATGTCTGCTATCTTGCGGTGGAAGAAGGTGGCGAGGGAGTCACACAGGGCTTGTGACGGCAGGATGTAGTTGGTGTTGGAAAGTTCCTTCACGATGTTGAAGAGCTCCTTGCTATTGTGTGCGTTGTAGTCAAGGCAGTCTTTGAAGCAGGTCCTCTTGCCGCCCTGATGAGGTGGTGGTGGTTGCGGATGGCGTCCTTGTGTGCTGCGTGGCTGTCCGGAATTTGTTCCCTGTCCCATTTCTTCTCCAGTTTCCGGCAGACTTGCTTGGAGGTTAGGAGCTCTGGGGTGAACCAGCTGGCCCTCTTGCTGGTGTCTCTGTGGGGGGGTTCCTTCAGCAGTGCGAGGTTGTTGGCACAGTCCTCAAACCAGCTTCTGAGGCTGTGGGCAGCATTGTCGGTGTTGGAGGGTTTGGTTGGTGGGCTGAGAGCGAGGTTTGCGTGTAGTTGGTCTTCGGTGATTTTGCTCCAGTAGTGGCAGGGGATCTGTTGGGTCCTGTGGTGTGTGGTGGTTTTCTGGAAGGCGAAGTGGATGCAGCGGTGGTCGGTCCAGAGGAGTTCGGTGGTGTGGCTGATGGAGATGTACAGGCTTGAGGAGAAGACTGGGTCAAGCGTGTGGTCTTTCAGGGTGGGTGGGCGTTGTGATGAGTTGCTTCAGTCCGAGGTTGGTGAGGTTATCGATCAGGGTTGTGGAGTTGTTATCGTTGTTCTCAAGGTGAAAGTTCAGGTCTAAGAGGAGGATATAGTCGGTGGAGGTCAGGGCGTGCGTGCTGATCAAGTTGGCGATGGAGTCGCTGAACTGGGGGCGGGGTCTAGGGGTTCGGTAGACGAGGGTGCTTCTGAGGGTGTAATTAGGGTCTGTGTGAATCTGGAAATGTGTTCGGCGGAGCTGAGCGCGTCGTCGGTGCTAGTCGAGACCCCAATGCTGTTCTTGTGGACAATGGCGATTCCTCCTCTGACTCCGTTGGTGCGGTTTCTGTGGGTAATCTTGTAGCCGTCTGGGACGGCTATGGCGATGCCGGGTGCGGAGGAGTCGTTAAACCAGGTCTCTGTCAGGAAGGCGATGTCCGGGGATGTTGTGTCGAGCAGGTCCCAGAGCTTAACGGCATGCTTGCGTGCGGAGCGGGTGTTCAGTAGTATGCATCGGAGGTGGTTGGGTTCTTTCTTGGTGGGTGGTTCATCGGCTCTGAGGCTAGTGTAGCTGCAGTTCCGGCAGGTGAAGGGGCTGTGAGTGCGTTTTGGGGCAGCCTTGAAGCAGGTGTGACTCCGTCCGGAGTTGAGAGTGTGCAGAGTGCTGGCGTCGTAGTGGTGGCGGTCGTCTCGGCGGGTGCGGGGCCCAGGGGTTCTGGCTCTGGGCGCGGTCCAGGCGCGGATGGGCGCAGATGGGCATGCCAGGGGGGACACAGCGGCGAGGGCGGAGAGGGACAACAAAGGTAACAGAAGGAAAAGGGGCACAAAAATCGAGGGTAAAACGAGTGGCACCGAAGGCAAAAGGGTACAAAAAACGAGTGGAACAGAAGGCAAAAGGGGAACAGAACCGAGGGAAAATCGAGTGGCACAGAGGGCAGAAGGGCACAAAAAAACTAGTGGAACGGAGGGCAGAAGGGCACAAGAAACAAGGAAAAAACGAGTGGAACAGAGGGCAGAAAGGCACAAAAATGAGGGAAAAACGAGTGGAACAGAGGGCAGAAAGGCACAAAAAACGAGGGGAAAACGAGTGGAACAGAGGGCAGAAAGGCAAAAAAACTAGGGGAAAACGAGTGGAACAGAGGGCAGAAAGGCACAAAAGAAGAGGGGAAAACGAGTGGCACAGAGGGCAGAAGGGCACAAAAAAACGAGTGGAACAGAGGGCAGAAGGGCACAAAAAACGAGGGAAAAACGAGTGAAACAGAGGGCAGAAAGGCACAAAAAACGAGGGAAAACAAGTGGAACAGAGGGCAGAAAGGCACAAAAAACTGGGAAAAACGAGTGGAACAGAGGGCAGAAAGGCACAAAAAACAAGTGAAAACGAATGAAACAGAGGGCAGAAAGGCACAAAAAACGAGTGAAAAGCATTGTTTTCCTAACTAATTTTTCTGTTTAAATACTAGCCCAGTTGAGATCCCCTCAGATAGTTTATTATCCAGTTCATGTATTGCTATTGTCAAAAGAACATCTATTTGATCTATTTGCCCTTTGTGCCCTTGGTGCCCCGAACAAAAGGAGAGCATGGGTCATCTATTATTTGTCTGTGAGGCCTATCATGCCCCAAGAAGTAAATGGCTAGGGCCCATTTGTCGACACCTTAAAGTGAGAGGTAGTGAAGAGGCCATGTGGGCACTTCGCACTAACACCTCGGAGGTGGTAGTGGTTGCTGTAGCAAAATACCTGGGTTGGACATGGGCGATTAGATCAAGACTCCTACAGGAACCTTGTTTCTGATTTTGATTTTGTCTCTGTTTTTTATACACAGGTTTTTCATGTTATATATCTATTAGGTCTTTATTATACTGTTTAATTCTAGTATTAGAGTATAAATGTGTTGAATTACCTTGAGATACATGATTTTGTATTTTGTAATTATGATGGTTCTAAATGAAATTCTTTTTAAAACTTACAATGTATGCTCAATTTTATTGTTGTAATTGTCTTTTATGATTTTATAAATCGAAATGAAGACTTTAAAACCTGAACCTGAGTATTCATTTTGAGAAACTGTATATTCAGAGACTCCACAATCAGGGACAATATCCGTGTCTTGGAATTTTAATGTCACTGCTAATAGGTCAGATTTTACTTCCGTCATCTTTTCTGGTTTTGTGTTATCAGGGCTATCTAGGCATGATATGTTCAGAATTGTTCATGGTGCCCATACCTGGGGTTCCTTTTGGATTACACATTCTCTTATTAAGCCACTACTGGCTATTTCAGGTTGCTTGAACTTTTCAAACTCTCCATCTTTCAAGTAGACTTCATTTGCTTTCTGTATCATTTCCTCTACATTGTCCATTATAGATCATTGGTTTGTTCTTGGTCTCTTTGTTATTATCTCAGGTATTACTCTGTTAGTCAATCAAGATCCGGGGGTAACTGCATATATTCTCCTGGAAGTTGGCTGGCTTACAAAGTAAGATGGGTGAACCATATGGGGAGATTATATCAGTTATTTCCCTCTTTGCCTCTTCTAGGAGTACTTGGCCACAGAGCCGCTTTATAGATCTGGCTTTGCAACATTTTTAGCAGACGCACACCCTTCTTTTTCTAGCCGCCCCTCTGGGGGGCCTTCTGATTAAAATCTCCCTCAATTAGAATATTGAACTTCTTTAAATAGAGTCGTAGGATGTCTTAGGTTTGTCTATAAGTCAGTCAGTCAGTCATGAATACTTTTATTTGATTTCAATAAAAAAATCATAAAAGGGTGGGAAACCACCTTAAATAAAAATACATTTTAAATTTTAAAACAAAGGAATTTAAAACATTAAGGCTATGCCATTGATGGGTATGCTGAAATGTTTAAATTAGTGAATGGTTTCCTTTTTATCCAGCTCTCGTGCTGCCATTTTGAGGAATGTTATTGCCCTACAGGACAGTTGGATTGATGACCCTCCAAGGCATTGGATGACGGCTGCACTACATGTCCGTATTTCTTCCTTCCTTAAGGCTTCCCGAAGGACCGTTCTTCGGGTGGCTGCTAGGGAGGGGCATATGCATAGCAGGTGTAAAAGGGACTCTTCCCGACCTCCGCATAAGCGACATTCCTTGGATTGCCAGAGGTGTTTCCATTTTGGTATCATATCTTTTGATGGAAATGACCCCAGCCGCAATAACGTTAAGAACTGTTTTCTCTCCTGGGAGAAATGATCAAGTAAGTATGGTTGGGGTTTCAGCCGCTGATAGCCTTTAATCACGGTCCACGCGTGTTTTTTTTTTGAGACAGTTGTTTTGTCCATTAATAGGGAGGTCCTTTTAATTGCGTTATTCACTACGATTTTAAACCGGAGTAAGTGGGGAGGGTGAGCCAGGCCTCCTCGACTTGCAGTGCCGCGAGAGAGACTTTCAGAACGCTGAACGTTGAATTACTTAGCCTGGATTGGGTTTCAATTTCCTTCCAGCAGTAGTGTGCTAAGGTGTTATCCTCTGCGTCCCTCATTCTCCAGTAGTATTTTACTAATGCCCCTTGTCTGTCGGGGGTCTGGTTTCTCAGGCCGTACTCAAGACGAATTTGAGATGATGAAATGTGTCGGGGGATTGAGAACAGGGCCTTGAAGAGAGTTGATTGAGCAGAGTTTAAGGAGATAATGTCTTTCGTGTTTAGAATTTCTGAGCCGTATGAAATTGAGGGTAAAAATTTTGCTGAAATGGCTTTAAGCAAGTGGCCTGTAGAGCACCCCGTAAGTTTTGTCTTTAGAACACTGAAGGCGAACTGCAGTTGTTTGGCTCTGATACGGCCTTGCCCCAGTTGTAAATTAAAGTTGAGGTTACGGTCAATAGTGAAACCTAGATATTTGTAGGAGTCTACTGGGGACAGGGGTTGCCCATCTAGGTGCCAGGTAGATTTGCGATGAGCCTTAGATTTAACTCTTCTGGCGAAACACATCACTTTCGTTTTTTGATGGTTGATAGTTAATTGGGCATTGGTGGTATAAGCTCCTAATTTGGTGATGAGTCGCTGCAGGCCTACTGGTGTTAGAGCGAGGAGCACGATGTCGTCCGCATATTGAAGACTGGGTATAGGGACGTTACCCAGGTTTGGAGGGTCTGATGGAGTTGACCGTAGTTGGTTGTCTAGGTCGGCGATATAGATGTTGAAGAGGCAGGGTGCCAGCACACACCCTTGTTTTAGCCCGTTTAGGGTTTGAATCTTTTTGGTGATGCTGTGCCCGTCGCCTTTCCTGACCTGAACCCATGTTCGGGAATACAAGTTGATAATGGCATCCAGGAGTTTGGTTGGAACACCCCAGTTGCGCATTTGTACCCATAACTTGGCTCTTGGGACTTTGTCGAAGGCTGCTTTCAGGTCTACGAAGCAAGTCTATAAGGGCTAGCAAAGGTCCCCTTCTAATATATATAATAGCTACAACCGTAGCATGGGGTTCAATTGTCCCTCTCCAATATTGTCCGTCCTTGATAAGCATTTAGAGTCCTTGCCATATAAACCAAAGCTTATTATCGGGGCGATTTTAACACCACCTTTGAGCTGTTAGATTACATCTCACTGATAACCGAAGTGGAGGACTCAGCTCTGGGTATCCTTGGATTGAACGCCCCCCACTTTAAAAACATACCCTGCAGTGGCCACGCAACTGACGCTGTTCACTATTGCACATTGGGTTCAGACATGTAATGGCAGGACAGATTCTGATCAGACCAGGGCTTACACGTTACCAGTTGCCTAACTGAAAGCAGGATTGACTATACATTGTTATCTCTTGACTGATGGGAATGGTCGGTGGGCTTCTGTGTTACTGACAGGCTAGAGAGTGACAACAATTCTCTCCATCTAACACTTAAGGAAGGGTTGTATGAGATTTTGGATCAGACCAGATTACCTGGGTATGTAATTGATGGGAATTCAAGGAGAGGGCTCAAGTAGCCAAAAATGTATTGTTGCCTCTCAAGGCTTGCTTCTATCTACAATCTTTAAGGTATAGTTCTTTCTCCATATAAGGATGTCAATACAGAGGCCATTCCCATTACCACCATTCATGGCCACTTTTTCTCATCCTTAATCTGTCTCTTTAACATGGAGGTGGGCACTAATAACCACAAGAGAGCTACCTCTGAATCTGCCCCAGTGCTTAATTTGTGCAGGTGCTTTCCGGTGCTAAGCACCAGCACTTATTACTCAGGGCCAGGTCTATAGACTTGAGAGCCATGGGATGCTAGTGTTGCAGGTGCCAACTTTTAAATTGTGAAATGTCTTTAGTTGCTGGGCCTTGATCGTAGTTGGTCAGCTGCAGAGAAAGAGTGAAGCGGTGAGCGGTGCTGTGGTGGGAGGCAGATTCAACTCTCTGCAGGGAGAGGCAGGCCTTGGTGTGAATGGAACAGGCATGCCTCGGTGTGAATGGAACAGGCAGGCCTCGGCGCAAATTGACTTCCAGGGCACTCCTGGCAGCATGAGAGCTGATTGGGTGTCCCCATCCGAGCCCCCGGCCGTGGCACGAAGGAATCTTTCAGAATACTGAGAAGGAGACGCTGAGTTCAAAGAGAGGACAGGACACGGAGCAAGCAGAGCAAGTGGCAGAGGAAACCGTTGTGAATCCCATAAACATCCTTTGAGCAAACGAGCGCTGGATTTAAAAGGTCAGTGCAGTTGGAGGTGAGAGATTTCAGACAAGCAGTGTTTGTACCAGAAAATGGATACGCCAGCAGAACTTAAAAACATCTGACGATCAGTTTTCTTGTTAAAATGGGGAACGCGTTAAAATTATATACATCTTCAGTTTTACCAAGGTGACGCATGAAAACGTCTTTACTAATAAACATGCAGATTGCTGCTGGGGCTTATTAATGGTAGGAATATAAACGAGCATGAATAGCACAGAGTCAAATGCCATATTTTGTGTAAGCATTAGGAAAAATGTTGCAAAGTAATTTGTGCCCACTTTCATACAGTTACAGTAATGCAATTAAAATAGTGCCAGCTATGGAGGCGAGTCAGATATGAGTAAATCATTGGTTTCATCGTCTGATTCCTGGAGTCTGCATATGTGCTGTGTGGCTCTCCATTCATAATCAGCCTCACGCATTACGCGCCCATTAACAGTACTGTGTCACAATCAGCAAGCCCAGACACAACACAATGCAATGCATGATATGACACTCTTGTAATTAAATGCCACTCCAGGGAAGAGATAAGCGGGAGCAATGAATCTGTGAGAAGCCAAATGTTCTCCGATGAGCTATTTTCCTTTGTGATCATGTACATATGTTTTAAAGTCTACTTTTGAAATATCTGATCAGCCATAACAAACAAAGACAAAAAATGTATGGCATCACTCAGCAATTTCAAATGAAATCCTTTCTAGCGTGGCACACCAGAGAGAATATGCTTTTTAGAGATTCAGCAAGCAACACTAATTTCACTTAATTAAGGAGAAGGTTACCAGAACAAGGACCATGGTTTATAATTGTGAAGTTAGGACATCTCTAATGGAATTTCTCCACACTCTTCACTAAGTTTGCTGGCCTGTCATTCTTTCAGTGTTTGCTTTAAAGTAATAAATTCCAAAATATAAATCATTAAGGGCCTATGGGCCAGATGTAGGTGGCTAAATACCAGTCGGTAACGCCAAAATTCAGGAAATTTCAGCGTTACCGACCGGTATTTAGCCAATCCTAATGTAGGTGAGGAATCGGTAAATAAGGAATCGGTAAATACAGATTCCTTAATACCGGTTCCTTATTGCTCTTGCATTTAAAGAATCAGTAATACCGATTCCTTAAATGCATTGTAGGAAGCACATTAAAGAGTGCTTTGAGCCTTAAGAAATCGGTAATTACCACCAACTTCAAGTTGGTGGTAATTACCGATTTCCCTTAAAAAAGCACTGTTATGCTTTTTTTAAGTGCCATGTGGCACACCTCCATGCCCTAAGGGCATGGATGTGCGCCACATGTGCACACATGCACATTTAAGAGGTACAACAGGGTGTCCTTTGGACACCCCGGCACGCTTGAAATACCTCCCGGTATTCCAGATTCGGTAATTATGAATCGCTAATACTGAATCTCTAATACTGAATGTCTTCACATTCATTCCTATGGGCCTCCAAGCCCATAGAAATGAATGGGTAGGAATTCCATATTACCGAATCTCAATTACCGATTCAGTAATAAGGAATTTACATTTACATTTACATTTACGGAACCGTTCCGTCATGAACACACCCGCCATTGGAATGATCAGCACCGGGGAGAATCGGCGCCGCAGGCAAGGTGTTAAGGATTCAGTATTTTTTCCCAAATCTTTACCTACATAGGAGATACCGATTTCTTAATAGCGAATCGGTAAAATTCACTATTAAGAAATCGGTATTTCTCATCTACCTACATTTGGCCCTACATTAGCTCTCCGTACATCCAATGGTCTCTCTGTATATGTGTTAGCCTGTCTTCTCATCTATGAGGCCATGCGTCAACTTAATTGTTTGTTTCTATGCCTCCAGATCTGTGTCCTTGTCCGTTGTAGGTAGAGCCTCCAAAACAGTGCACGCGCTGTTGTGAAGCATATAATGAGCTTTTTAAGAACAAACAGGAGCTTAGAGCCCTCCCATTGATTGTCACCGATTGGCTTTCCTGCCATTTTATTTTGCCTGCCTCTTATTCGATGATTTTCCTTGTCTTGTGTCTGCCTCTCCCAAGAACCCTGCCAATTTACTTGCATCCTTCTGAGTGCTTAATTTGTGCCGCTGGTGTCCCACAAGCAAGCCTAAGGGTCTTGAGTTGGGGAGAGCCAACCAAGGTCCCCCCTTCTTTTCAAACCATTTGTGAAACAGGGGAAGATTAAACTCAGAAAGGGAACGCTTACAACACCTCCATCTCTGACCCCGCAGAGTTTGGTATCTTCCCCCTCCTAATTAGTCCGGCAATAATTATAACTCGCTGGATTTCTGGAGGAAAGGAGGTAAGTAAACCAACAAAAGGTATAAAGATCACCACCTCTCTATGCTACTTCTTTAAAGTTTAGTCCAAACAGAGAGAAGCACATAACTCCATATCCACTTAGTCCTCTCCTAGTGGAGCAGAGTCACAGGAAAGCTACACCAGAACTGTGGAGGGGGCAGGGGAAAAGGGGGATCTCCCTCGGTATCTGCTTTTCTTCCCCCATTCACACCTCACTCCTTTGCTTCTCTCCATTCTTCCTTCACTTTCTGTCCTATGTCCGCATTTCCTCTTAATCGCCGCCTCCCCATATTAACTGCTTTTAATTGTTTATCTTTCATTTCCACTCTCCTTTCACACACTCCCCACTGTCGGCTCTTCTTCCCTTGCCTTTTTCCCCTTTCTACTTTTTATTCTCATCATGTTTCACTCTAATCTTGCACTCCTAATCTCTGCTTTCCCCACTTCTTTCGACATTCTTTGTCTACCTTTGTATGTTTGCTTCTATCCTTGTCTTTAGCACTCTCCTTTTTCCTCCCTTTCTCTTTTATGTTTTCCCTCTTGTACATATCTTTATATCCACTCCAGGAATCTGTGTTTGATTTCAGGGTCATACATTTAAATCTTGGTGTGGCCACTCAGTCTTTCATCTTTCTGGGGTCAATAAAATGAGCACCATTGAGCTGGATAGCAACATTTTTATGTGGTGCCAAAGCCCCCTCTGCTGAATATGTGTTTTGGAAACATACATGGTGTGTTAAGGACAAAGAAATTCATTTTTATCTTTTGTGTTTCAATTTCTTCTCAATATTACACTTTCATTATTCATTATTCCCTCTGTCCCTGCTTCATCCTGTACCTTTCAAACTCGCATCCATTCCCTTGACCTCCTTTCTTTCCTTCGTCCCATCTTTTTCCTTTTTCTCATCCTCCACACCTCCAGCCATACCTCCTTTCTTCTTTCCATTCTTGCTTCCATATATCTTCATTCATTCCCCATACTTCCTCCCTTGGTGCATTTTTTCCTCCATGTATTCCTTACTTTCTTTTTTCCCCCCTACTCCTTCTTTAATTTCTTCCTTTCTTATCCTCAACCCTTCCTTCTGCTGTTCTTCCTCCTTTTCTTTCTTCTTTCTATTCATCCATTACACTTTGTTCACTTCTATTCTCGCACTATTCCTTAATTTCTTCCTTACACTTTATTTTCTTATTTTCTAATTTTTTCATCCATTACTCATTTGTTTCCTCACTCCAGTACTCTCCTTTGCGCCTGCATTTGTTGCTGCCTTCTTTAATGTATTCCTTCCTTCATCCCTTCCTTTATTTTGAACAGCGCAGTGTAAGCACTTTTTCTTTAGTTTGCAAAACTGCTTCAAGTCCTCAAATGGCCTTTCCTAAAGCTGCATTTTGAGATTTACACAAATTCTTTAATTTCAGTTCATTTTTAAGTTGTTGTCATAGGCTACCTATATGTTATATTATGTTATGTCGTATTGATTTGTATAGTGAACTAATCACTCAAGAGGGTATCCAGATGCTTGGGCAGGTATGTATGTGCAAGGCCGCCGAGGTACTTAGGTGAAGAGCCACAGCTTCAGCTTCTTGCGGAACTCAAGAAGTGAGGAGGAAGATCTGATGTGTTGAGGCATATGGGTGTGGGCGGAGCCAAGGAAGGAAGTGGGTGGAGCCACTAGAGGAAGTGGGAGGAGCTGGGGAGTGGACGTGGCCTCCTAAAAAATGGGAACACATGCACTTAATATTTTATAAATTAAGCACTGAATTCTGCCCCCTGCTGCTCTGCAGACTGCATACAGGCCAAAGCAAGTCTACTCACTGCTATCAGATCTCTATGGCACCAGCTGATCTGTAAGGCATGGCAGTCATATAAAAAGGTGTTAGAGGCCAGAAAGAAGAGCTCGGAGGAGCAAAATTGGCAGGATCTACTAAAAGCCTCAAAAAGGAAACATGGTTCCTCCTTTTGCATATAATCGCCTACAGAAGTCTGGAAGTTTCAACTCCTACCACCCACCATATTCAAATGCAGATCTGGGTCAAACATTCTGACAATCTTTATTCTACACTTTCCTGAGCTCAATTGCCTTTTAGTCCTGCTTTGCATCAGCAGGACAATGCAGATTTAGTGATGCTTGATAATATTACATTTTCCCTAGGGTATAATAAGGAAGCACTTTTGTCTCTAAAACCGGGGAAAGCACTGGGATTAGACCTTATTCCTGGCAACTTTTACCATTCTAAGATAGAGATCTGGGCCCTTATATCAATATCCTGTTTGAAACTATTGCCTTGGGAATCCCTCTCCCTGATTCACGGAGAGGAGCAGTGATTAGTCCAATTTTTAAAAGGGTGCCAGATTTGACCCAAGCAATTATTGGCCCATTGGGATTATTGACATCTTGTGGAAAGTGTTTTGCTATCAGATTTTGGCCAAACCTCAAGTGTTGGCCACCAACTTCGACATCCTCTCACCGTTCCAGCCCGGGTTTAGATTGAAGGTTGAAACTGTGGATCAAATTTTTAGATTCTTGTTGATACTTTGGAAGTATATCAATATTTTAGAGGACCACCTTTATGTTGTCTTCATTGATCTGATGGCAACATTTGATCTGGTTCCCTGAGCTAGTCTATGGGACCCTCTTAGGTCAATGGTGGGACCTCCAACCCTGGTAGGATTTCTGTAAAAGTCACATGACAACAACTTTGCCCAAGTGCATCGGGGTAGGGACGGGACACTAACAGAGAGGACTATTGTCACTATGGGCTTGCGTCAGGGCTGCGTACTGGCACCAATACTGTTTTCCCTTTATATCAATGTCGTGCTTAATTATCTCCATGACTGTATTAATGATGCCTCTAAAGCTGGGTGTGTCACCTTCCCTGAACAGCTGTTTGCCAATGGCATGCTCCTTATCTCTAGAATACCTGTGGGGATCCAGAACTTGTTAAACAAATTGTAATAGTTCTTTAGTAATAGGGGGCTTGAGATTAATGCAAAGAAAACCAAATTCATGGCTCTTAAGCCACGTAGGACCTTCCACAGGAAGCTAATACTAGGGTCTGTGGTACTTGAGGAAGTTAAACACTTCGATTACCTTGGCATAAGGTTCAGCAGTTCCATGACATAGTCATTCCACATTGAGATGTCAGGCTATTTTACTACACAAATCAGATACCATCAGAAGGATGCATGGAGATTCCACCCAGAGAGCAGCCTATCCAGTAGTGGAGGTTTACAAGGTTGCGTTCAAGTTGGCTGCACTTCACAGGGCTGAAGTTTGGGATACATGCCCTATGGATACTCTCTCAGTTAGAGAAAATGATTTTATAAGATCCGTATTATCACTTCCCCAATCCACATCGTTAGTCCCCTTGTATCTGAACCTGGATTTAAAGCAGATTGGTGATCTAGCTGTTCTGAGACCTTTGATATGCTGGGTTTAGGGTATGGTCATGCCCGAGCTCCCGTCATATAGGGAAGGCCTTCGTGAATATATTCTTCTGGATAAGGACTAAGCTGTTTCTTGACTAGCTCCTATTAAAAAACGGCTCTTCAGGCTGGATTTGGCAATCCTGTGGGCCAATCCTACTGCCATCAACTCATCAACGAAGGCTCTTGTGAAGAAAGTATTTTTGGGGACATATAAAAAGTAAGTGCATACAGGAAGCTGATAATTACAGCATTACTGGGCGGTGTCTGTCTATAGAATCCTCTCCTCAGTTTGAAACTTATCTTGACAAGGTTGAACTGCAGTGGGCGAAGATGCTTTTTATCAAATTCAGGCTTGGTACTTTAGTGGTGAGCAGGTACACATGAGTAAGACAAGCCCTTATGCGAGGGACAAGCGATCATGTCCCATATGTCTGGGTATGGTGAAAACCATAGACCATTTCTTGTTCAGTTGTCGAATGTATTCCTCAGCACAGGCATAATGGCTGAAAACCTATTGTCAGAGTCTGACCTTCCATCACTTTTTATTTGCCTTTCAAATCCTGAGCTCTGACATAAGTAGATTAACTATTATCTGTGTACGCAGATTCCTACTGGCTGTGGCTGATATTAGACACTGGCTCATCCTTCGCTATAACACTAGAGTTTTGCACCTGGGTCTTTCTGGCAGTGGGAGGGATCAGGATGCAATGTGGCTTTTTGCCTGAGTAACAGAGCACTTGCACCTCATCTGCTATGGTTGCCCTACAGGACTCTGCATGGTTCGCATGTGCATCAGTGTTGCTGTGTCAGAGCCATTTTTGCCATCTGCTAGTTTATGTGATCTATATGTAGTTATATTTTAGCCAAAGAACCATGAATTTTATCCATTCATGTTTATATGTTTACTGATTAATTTACTGGTGTACTTCATTTTACTGTTAACTGTTTACTTGGTCTGAGATTGCGCTTAGTTTAAGCTGCCATTTGTCTTACGACATGCATGTACCTTACTTTTAGGAATGGAGGACCATTTAGGTTTTTCTCTAAGGTTTGTGCTTGTTGATTATCTTTGGAAAAACCAGGTCAACATGAAATATTTGATGCCATCATTTATTGTATTGTTTTATGAAATCAACGTATTGTGTTTTAACTGTTTTACTGTGCTATTTTATTTGTCCATGGCAAAATAAAGTATTTTAATGCTAGTACTCTGTTGGTTGATTCTATTTACTATCTGGCGGCAAGCGTAAAAAAATTACTGGTCTGGCAGAAGCTGTGGCATTTATCTCTTGCAATGGCTTCTCATTTAAACAATTTTGAACATATGCAGGGCTCAAGTTTTCAAATGTTTTAATGCTCCAGATAGTGCTTGTAACGCCATCCCAGTCCTATAGTATTGCTAATGGATAAGTCAATGCCTTTTGTGCGGAGTCTGTATTATGAACTTTGGCATTGACAAAAAACAGGTCAAGGGTGCTATGGACATTTGACAGCAGCTCAGTGTTTCCAGTGAGATCTAAATTGACATTAGAAACCTATTCGACTGGATGTTGCTGCTGAAGTGCTGACTTCTTCAGGCGTGGAATCCTGGGGCAGATTAATGCGTGAGCATTGTGATTGTCCCAACTTTGGTTTCACAACTTTGTACATCAGGGCCTTTGGGACAGTTGTATTGCTATTCCAGTTGAGACATATAGTGGCCCATTAGGATGTCCGACGGATTGCCCCCGCCAGGCTGGCGGTACCCACCGCCGGCCTGGCGGGGGCAATCCGCCCGACATCCTCTCCTGAATGCCCCCCCACCATATTAGTATGGCGGGGGGACCGCGGCGGACGGAAAGACCGTTTGCCGCCGAAAAGGTTTAATATGGTGGCGGTGTCAGTTTGACACCCCCAGCCATATTACAATGGGCCCGATCTGATGCCTTTCAGTGGCGGCAATGCCGCCACGGAATGGAATGCGGTCTTCACTTCGGAGGCCCCCTGCGGGCCCCTGGAGTGAAGGCGAGGTGGGGGTGCACACGGGGGGTACCTGTGGTACCCCCCAGCATTTGCATAAACAAAGCGTCAGGCACCGCGCGGTGCCTGACACTTTCTGTATGCAAATGCATACATGCATTCTTAGCACTGTGGCGGGCGGTGCTAAGAGCACCGCCCGCCACAATGTTAAGAATGCATGATGCGCCCGCCTCTGTGGCGGGCGCATCCTAATGTCCAGTGCGGGACCGCCGCTCCTATAGCGGGTGGTCCCGTTTTGCACGAGGATGACAGGTGGGCAAAGTCCCCCCGGCGTCCTAATGGGGGCCTTAGTGTTGATTATTTGCCTTCATCCCAAAACAATTAGGTTACAGCTGATGAGGCTATTCCTCCAGTTGAAACCACTCTATGTTTATTGGTGGTTTGCAAGTTTGACACTTGGGGAGATAGTTCACCCATCTCCCACTCACTATGATGTTGCTTTCTCACTAAATAGGTGTCTTTTACTTTCTTACTGGTTTTGAGAGATAAGAGTGTTGTGCATTTCCAGTAGATTGTAAGGGATGCCTCACCCCTGGATTTTTGTTGAAGGCTGACCCACTTTTACAGTTTGTCTTTAGCTCTGGTGCATTTTTGCTAATTTTACAAATGTTAGAGATTTTAATTCTTTATCTTACCCATTCCAAAGGGATTGGACACAACTATGTTCTCTGCAGTCCTTACTACAATAGTCACATAGCTTTGACTCCACCCTGTCCTTGCAGTGCTTCCTATGCCTTCTACGAAGAAATCTCATTGAGGGTTTAGGGCTTATCGTTGAGTGCATAGATTCTGGAGATTAAGGTTTGTGTCCATAACCCAGCTAGGGCAACCACTGTAGGTGCAGCTGCCACTGCCACTGCCACTGTCATCTCATCTGCTCACAATCCACACTCAGGCTGCCAGCCACCCAACCCCCAGATGGATCCGCTCCCTTCTGCTCCTCTCCCAACCCACTCCCATTGCCTGCAGCCTGTTCCTCCCAAACCACACCCATGATAGCCTACACTCAGTGGATGCCTTTACCTCCAAGAGAGGGGCATATTGCTGGCAGGGGACTGAAGAGCGAAATCCTGGCAGCCAGCCATGAGTGAAGAGGGTAGTGAACATTAATATCAGGCAGCAGGGAACCACTGCAGGCAAGTCACAGCACATGCACCCGAGCAGCTTTCTTTAGCCGAGCCACTTCCTGGTGCTCCACGTCTGTGAGGACTGCCTTGGGCTCCACGCAGGCTGATGACTGTCGACATCCCTGGCTGATCACCAGTCATGGGATGAATGGTCAGTACAGCCAGGACCATAGTGTTAGGGGTTCAGCCCGACTTTCCCTCCTGGCAATCCAGCAGGTTTTCCCGGCTCAATGTGCCAGCAGCAGTAGCTCACACTTAGCTCCTCTGTCACTTCTCTGATGCTCCATGCTCCTTGGCTCCACACCTCAGCCATGCCTCCCCCTCAGTGCTGCCCACATTTGCTGGGTCTTCTGGTACCACTTGTGTATCTGTTTTTTAGCAGGTTTTAATCAGTGCAACAAATCTAACATTCTCTCAAGGGATGCCAATAGCACAACTGTGGAAAATATTCATAGGAGCACAGGGTCACAGTACAGGATATCTCATTGCACTCATGGTACCCAGAATATTTACATGCATGGTTTCTGGATGTTCAAGTCTGTGAAGATGAGGAATGCCCCAGAAAGTGGCTTGTGAAACAGTTATCATGTGGCACAAGCACTGGGCAACTAGTCCCACTCCTCCAAAATAGCCCAAATAAATACTCACAACTGCAGACTTAACTTCCCACTTGATAGCTCTTCTTATGAGACGAATGGTTGAGCACAAATGGGAGCTCTAGAAAGCTGCGGTGTGTCTGTCCACTAGGGGCTCTCAATGTTTTATATGTCCACTTAGGTCATGGCCTTTGACTGTGAATACTGCAGCTCACTGCCATTTTGCATGCTATACACACAAACTAACAGTATTTGACACTCATCCAAAAAGAAAATGAGTACAAGAAATATTTGTTTTTGCTGTACAACCACTAGGGATGAGTCACATTCTAATATTCAGAGACAGGTGGAAGGTGCTGTACTGTCTGGAAATTTATTGGATTGCAATCAGTGACCAGGTAGCACTGAGGTTGTCAAAAAATCAAGAAACTGATCTTGTGCTGGCATTGGTTTCCACTGCTTTGTCCTGGACTAGCTTCACACCTTCTTCAGAGAATTACTTTTTCCTCTGCAAGAGAATATAGAGCGAAATCTCCTGGAGCCAATATTGTACATTATTTTCTTTTACTTGGAGTATTAACTAGGAGGCCGGGTAGTCTAGGCTCATTTGTGACTAATGGTATAAATGCAATGGGAGATTATCCCTTGCGGTCTCAAGTACCATGTTTACAGTTAACAAAGCCTTTAACTGTAGCAGACGATGGACATACTGACCATTTGTTGAAGGCTGTGTCTTCATTAACTGAGATGCCAAAAGATCAGCTAAATAAATAATCCCTGGATCTGATTAATCCATGAAGCTCCTCAGTGTATGTGGGGTGAAAGTAATGACATCCTAACAACCTAAACTGATGGATTCAGTTGAGAAATTGATACTTGCTAAACTGACAGAAGCCTGCCTCCCCAGGACAGAAAGAGCCTCAACTCTCTGCATCACCTTAGTCCATGGCAACTGCCACAGTTAGTAGCATGGCTCTTAACACTATAGTTTACTACCATACACAAAGTAACTTGCATTTGCTACCTCTTAGAGAATGGACAAAATAAAGAATTACTCACAATATAATGCTGTATATGCTGAATGCCATGTGAAACTCTAAGTGTAGTATATTTTCTAAAATAGACCACAACTCCTTTAAAACTTGAATGAACTAGATGAATCTTGCAGCTCTTGTTCCTTTATGTCTACTGTAGCATAAGTTAAAGAAATGCTTAAGACCATTCTGAGAGGTGAAGGCAATTAGAAATCTTCAAATGGAGCATGCTTCTAAAATGGAGCTGCTAAATGCCAAAATTGATACTATTGATAAGAGATTAGCTCACTTATGGGAAGACCTGATTACGCACTGAATCTTGTGTGAATGCCAAGATGCGTTCATGAGACTAATATCAACAGCCAGAATCAGTTTAGAGATCTCTAATTATGAGCACCTGAAGAACAGGTCTCAGTCCTACAAATTATGAATTGTGTGAATTTCAGAAGGCCTGGAAGGCCCAAAACCTGACATGGTACACTTGGTCAGTACTACGCTGAAAGAAAATCTGTTAGACCTGGATGCAAATATTTCTACATTGCCAAACCTTTCAACTGTCAGAACTCACTGAGTTCCATTGGATGTCCCATCCCCCCAAGGAAGGGGTAATGCCTTGCACCAATATTAAGGATACAATACTCATCCAGGATAAATGACCTATCACTGCAAATATGGAATCACTACCCTAATCCTGCATGGGAGATAGTGAATTACCAGCATGCAGGACTACAGACAATGTCAACCCCCCCCACACACACACACACACTTCTATGGGAGCTGGAGCTTCCATTTAAATCAACAAGATGAGTTTTCAAGCATTTGCCAAACCAAAGTAGGTTGAGCTACTTGTAGCACAAACACCTCAATAGTATCCCTCCTGACTGGACATTGATCAGCTGCCTCTTAGCAAAGAAAAAAGACTTCTGGCTCATTAGCTAGCTAGCCAACCCTTCAAGCATCTGCTGAGTCTGACAGGAAGGAGCTCATGAGTGGTCAATGGACTGGCATGATAGCCTGAACCCTTGACTGAGGGCTTTGAGTGATCATTCTAAGAGTTGATATTTAATGTAGCTGGTGAACAATTCACAAGGCAGAGTGATGTGTGGTTATGTGTAGGGTTCATATCATATGTTTTCCCTTTTTGTGTCAGGGCAAGTGGAGAATAGCTACCATGCTTCAA
Source organism: Lissotriton helveticus (assembly GCF_964261635.1). Lineage (NCBI taxonomy): Eukaryota > Metazoa > Chordata > Amphibia > Caudata > Salamandridae > Lissotriton > Lissotriton helveticus. The sequence continues at coordinate 935,833,094 of NC_136063.1, read as the reverse complement.
TAATGCATTGGATGCACACTTACACACCAATATTAGATAGAGTGAGGATTCCTACTCACAGGCAAGATGGTAGTTAGGAGACCAAGTGGCAGAGCAGGAAAGTGGTCGACACTTGTAATTTTAAAAAATTAGCAGCGGCAAAGAAAATGTGATCACATTAGTATATCAAGTCATATGTCAAGTGCTTCAAGAATTGTAACCCTCAGTGTTAAGAGATTAAATGCTTGCGCTTCATACACATAAGTTAAATTTGAATTGCACCAAACACCTTGCACAGCCTGTGTAGAGGAACCAACATCTCACTAACGATAAGCACCTATTCATACATTTTTGGGCCAAATTGTTTTTTGCAACTTCTCAAACTGCCTTAATCAAAGCAAATGCTATTTTGTTATTTGATCTTTAGTGCCAGGTTGTCTTGACTGCTGCAGAGTCAGGTGAGTGGAGGATCTTGCTTAAAATCTGAGGCGGTCTTTAAGAAATCAACTTTTCCGCTCTACATGGCTTTACTATTGGTTCACATGTGATCTTTAAAGATTTCTAGGTGAAGGTAGCTGTGTATGTAGTTTTATCAGGGATTTTAATCATACCATGTGTTTACCTATGTATTCCATCAATAAGCATCTAATGGCAAAATCTATGGTTGAGGTTGTATACTTAATCGTACAATGTTAACAAAAACATCTGCGTGTTTCTTTCATTCAGAATCGCTATTCACAAATTGATCAGTTTTCTGTTGGCAAAGCCTTCGTCAAGACCAAAGAGTTACTTTCCATCCAGTCTTGGTCAATGACCATGTTTCTCTTAGTTTGGATTTGTGGATATCTATGTTTATTTATGTATGTCCTGTCTGGACATTTCAACATTCACTATTCAAGAAGGATTTTTCATCCGCAAAATTAAGGCGTTTGTTTGGCAGTTCGTATAGGTGAGGCAGCACTCTGGAATACCTTAAAAAATAAGTATACAAGGATTTACCCTACAACATGGGACTCCACAATTAAGCAATGAAATAATGAAAAGTGTTTTATGTGCAATAAACTAGGAGACACATCATACTGTGCTGGTCAGGCAGGGAGATCCTGTGCAGAAAAAGGTCTGGTTTGAGTTGCCAATGGCTAGGGCAACATGATAGATTGATTCAGGAACCTGTGGATAAAATGGACAGGACTCATGTGACTCAGAAAAGGTAAGATGCCGTTTCACTGTAACTGAATGTTTTGGTAAACTCCCAAACCAGAAATTCATATAAAGGGCTTTAGTGAGAGGGGGCTCAATCTCATCCAGAAAAAAACTCAAAGGAGTAAACCATTTTAAACTCATGGAAGGTAGAAGTAAGAGAACCTACCCTCCCAGTCCTAAAGAGCACAGCATCTACAAGGCGCTGATGTAAACGCTTGAGGGTGGACTCCGGATCCCCTATGTGATATCAGGGGCAGTCCAGAGATTATCACATCTGCGCTCAGTCGGGTGACATTTTAAAAACCTGTACCACAGGCTCCTAGAGCCCCAGGACTTGGATTTTGCTGCTTTGAGGAAATAACCAGTGTTTCCTGACAACTCTCAGGTCTCTAAAGATTCATCCTGGGAAACTCTCAATTACAGTTCATGCATCAATTGTTATATTCCAGGTTTTCAAAGCTCTTTTCCGATCTCCTTAATGAATTCAATGTTTCTCATTTAGAATGTTATTAGTACCTACAACTTTGTGACTAACTTGACATACAATTTAAACATATTCCTATTATCTTTCTGACCGTTTTTTCTGTTATCATCATTACTGCTTGCATAAAAGGGCAATAAAAGGGTCTAACTGCCTAGTTACAGAGAGCCAAGAGTAACTTTTCACGGATTCGCTCATTGAGGCTTACACTGTTTCAGATATGATAGATTAAAGATAGATGCCAACGTTATCAGAAACTCTACGATATATGTATTAAAAACGTTCCAGAGCTGAAACTATAATGATGAATTGATTTTTCTCTATTCTATATTCTCCAAATGCAGATGGAGTTTACCTGTTTGCCTAATGCTCTCTCCCTTAACCAGTCTGAAAACCCGTATTTTTTTAGACATCTTAGTTGGAATTGGAAAACCTGTAGAGTGGGATTCTGAAAGGATTATGCTGAGGTATATGCAAGAGCTCAGGAAGACTGCCTGTTGGTAGAAAGTCATCATTTTGCCCATTTCAACCCCGTTTAGTTTTTTTGCTGAATGATACTAGTGGCAACTGACCCTGACTGTACCATGGGCTCTGTTAAACAGGCCCAGGGCCATTGCTATGTTTAAAAAGGTACATGTAATAGGGTACTTTGTCAATTGTCAATGCCAGACACTATATGTCCCTAGTAGATGAAAGAACCAAGAAATGAATCTGCCTATAAATCCCTAGTATATAATGGCGCATGGAGGTTTGGAGGCCCAGCAGATTTCCTGAGAGTATATGTGCACTGCTGTGTGCCTGATGTCCTTTTAAAGGCACCCCTGCTTTGCAGCAGTCTTTATGAATAAATGTATTTATTAGCATCTTCAATATTTGAAAACATAACAAGGGCAGCCAGTCCTAGTATATTAAATGGTGAGAGAGTTTAAACTACCTAGAAGTCCCTAGTATACTTTAGTCGACTTTAGGGGTATGGGCAAATTAAAGGTGATAATCTCACATATTAGGCACACCCCAGGTCTCCCATCAGTGTCTGGGATGGGGCGCATGTAACTATAAGCAGGGACCTTATAAAATATGTTTTATTTGCCATGGTGAGGACAAACTTGCCATTTTATATTTCCTCATCATAGATACTTAGCTCAAAAGGCGAACATTGCAATATTTCAATTAGATATAGCTATTGGTAAGCAAGAAGTAAATATTGTTCAGGGACTTAAAAGATTGATATTGACAAATGCAACAACTTGCCACTGTTAAATGTATCATTACAAGTACAGAAGAGAGGTTATAGAATGTTTTCTTCTGTAAATCAAAATCCAGCCTTCTAGGGATCGCTGCTGATTGGTCAGCCTTAACAGACTCATCAATGCTGCTTTGATTGGGAGATAAGTGGCCTGGAAGGTGCAGAACTTATCTGATGGAGAGAGCTCTACAGCTGTGGAGGTTAGGTCCTATAGAGGGGCTGGGTAAATCAAATTGAGCTTAAAGAAAGAGCAGATTAGTAAGGTATGCCAGATGTACCTACCCCCACATCCCCTGCCCCAGCCAGATGGCAGGCTTTACAGGAATTTGCAGAGGTCAGGGGGAGGAGAGCTAATGGAAATGAGCCACACTGTGGGTTGGTTTAGCTAGGTCTTACTCCTCTGGAGAGAAATCATCTATGCTAGATTTTGGAAGTTCACCGCTTTGTGGGACAAGATGTTATCACACTTCGGATACAGTGATCATGCTTTTGGATGGCATCCAACATCTCAATGTACAAAGGTGCCCCCTGCTTGTCGCTACACAACACAGCATAAATATGTGAGAGAGGCATAGTCTCTCAGATTTGCTGCCTGAAACTACAAGGAAAAGAAGAACTGCCCTGTGCAATCTGGATTTGCACTCAAAGGCCTGCTCTCTGAATGACTGCACCTGCTGCACAATCTGGTACTACAGCCCTGGGGACTGTGCCTTGCTTCACGAAGGATTAGGGAGTGGACTCCCTGCAAGCTACAGGTTAGCAGATCCCACCTGCATCATCTCCACCAAGAGTTCCCATCCTGGAGTGCGTCCAGTGGGCTTTTAAGGATTTGGCCAGGTGCATTGTGGGGATTGAAGCGAGATATCCCAAGGACAATCTTGGCGATTACAGACATTTGGATTGGTGCTTGGTCACTTTGAACCTGCAAGGAGACCTTCCGGAAGCACCTCCTCAAGTTTGGAGAACTTTTGTGAAAAGGCACCATGAGGTGACCGACCCGACCTTGAGAGTCAAGCCGACCACCTTCAACTGCGACCCGATCAGGATTTCAGGTATGTCGCCATGAAAGCTCTGCAGCTCCAGACTTCTAGGATTTGACCAGGTCCTCATGGAGAGTCAAGCCAGCAAACCCTCATGAATCCTGCCTGCTGTGGACAGTCCAGCGGCGTCGAAAGGAAAATCTCCAGAAAAGGATTTAAGTGAGAAGGTAAAATGTTTACCAGGACCTCCCTCTTAATGTAGCCAACCAGGGCTTCATTGTGATCAGCCACAAACTTTGACTTTATCTCAATCAAGAGCAACCAGATGTACCAGAATGGCATTAAATGTTTTAAAGCACTATAAATTGGTTAATCTTTAAAAATTCATATATTTGGGTCCATACATTGGATTTTTCTCTTTTTGATCTCTATTTGTTCCTAAAGATATTTTCTATTTCATGTAATTGGCGTGGGTTTGGTATTGAGTGTTGAGTTTTTCTTATGTGATGGATTGGTGCTTGTAAATGCTTTACACTCCTGTCTCCAAAATTAGGCATGATTGCTCATTGTCAGCTACAAAGGGTTGGGCAAATTTACTGAGATCTTTACTGGACCCTGTGCTCTGTTAGAGGCCTTATTACTAGTGGTAGGTGCATTCTTACCCCTACCAGCAATCCACTTTCGAACAGCCGTCAATAGCAAGACCCCTATCCTGCTAATGTTACAATGGGTGCAGAAAGCACAGGATATAAAACATGCTGAAGAACTGATACATCCACTGCAAAGGACTAGAAGATTTAAAATCTGAATGTAGTGGGTTAAAAAAATTGCAGTTGTATCCCTTTGTAATGAAATTTACAATGGAGATGTTTATAAATCTGAAGCTGGAATCTGATTATAATTATAACCAATTTTTATTAATAATGGGGATTTAGGTCTATAGTGCTTGCTTTTTTAATGTAACAGAATATGTATGTACGTATGTACTCAATGTATGGACTATGCACTTTCGTTGTAATAATTATCAATTTTAGTAGTTGTCTATTGATGCTCTATAAAAATAAAAAAGAGGATGGGTTCCCGCTGTCTTACACCCTACACTACTTTGCCTCAACTTCTTTACCAAAACGAATGGAGATTGGCTCTCAGAACAGATTTTGTGCCATGTGTAACAATATTCAATCAATAAAAAAACAATATTGCATTTTTCTCACGCATTTGATTTGACATTAGTATACTACGGGGCCTCATTTAGGTCCAAGAGCAGCACTAAACATTGATACAAAATCAATTGCACTAATTATGCTTTTGATTGCACCCAGTATGCATCTATGGCCTTGATTACAAGCCGGAGGTTAAATTCTGAGCTTTATGGTGTCATGGTATCCTCATCGTATCATTTATACCCTGCTCTATGGCACAATTCATATAGGAAACTCTGCCTGGGCAGGTTCAGACAGTAGCAGACAATCTCTCCGCGGGCTGAGTTGGGGGATGTAATGATCTCTTTCCCCATGTTTTTCCCATGACCGAATTCCGTTGGATGAGTTTGCAGAAATTCATGGGAGGGAGGTGAAGAGAAATGGTTGGGAGGGGTGGGTGATGTAGAAAGGCCCAGAAAGAAAACTAAACATTTGGAATGCAGTGGTTGAAATACCCATTTCATATGTTATGCCTTGTTTCCAAGTAAGCAACTCAGCATAGGCAGCTACTCAGTTTGAGTGGAGGAACGTCACCCGACTGAAATGCCCCCCCGAGACACAAAATAAAATGGTAAATTAGTTAATTCATTAGAATTTTATTTTTGGTCACCCTATCCCGAACGGAGCATCCAGATGTGGGCAGTGCTGCTGCTGACTGGCAACAGTAGAGAGATCAGGGCACTTTCGGTTTAAAGTGCGCTTGACTTTTTGGACAGCCGTACTGCGGCAGCCAGCCACACATGTCCACTTTAAACATCTCTAACTAACATAGCTGTCTTAAGACAGCTGGGTTAGAGAAAGCAAAAACCTCCAGTGCTCTTCTGAGAGTGCTGATAGAAGCCGCTCACACAAATCCCGCCGTTGTTGTCTTGCTGGTGAGAGCAGCGCCAGGATTGGCTTGGGAGTTTGGAGCCTGCCTGCCGGCCTCGAGGAGAGAAGACCATCGAGGAGGGCGTCACACTGCAGGTAAGTGCTTTTAATTATTATTATTTTTCTTATGTCCCACCCGCCTCAACACCCTTGGGACATGCCAGCCGCCACAGGGCATAGGAGGTATTTATTGCGCTCAGTTCTAATTCATCACTCACCCCTTCCACTTGTAATCAGGGCCTATATGAGTAATTTATACCCAGTATAAATGATCTCTTATGTTTATGAAAACCTCTCAAACACATAAAGGTCAGCAGGCAGACTCCCCTAAGACTACATTCACACTTATACACTGTAGGAGCTCAGAGCAGTGAGCTTAGTCGCCTGTAATTCACTTCCAAGCCATCAGCAGACTACATGAAGGCTCTCCAGCTCCTCTGGGAATGGTGACATCTCCAGGTCGGTGCTGAATATGAGATCCATAAATAGAGACATGGCTCAGTGATACACGGAAGCAGCAGAGTTATTATTGATTCCAAGAAAAAAGGCTGACATTTTAGCTGATGTTATATTTCATGAAATATGTTATCCAGTGCCTCTATAAGTACTGAGCACACCTGCAAGATATATTATATTTGTTAATTAAAAAATGCTGGTGCACTTTTGCACAGCAAAAAATATATATTTGCTCACTGTATAATTCATTTACAATTCAGGGGCTAGTATTATTTTGTTAATGTTTGCAATATTGATGAAGCAAATTTCGTCGTACATTGGCAATGTACCGTGGGCGCATCAGAACTTGCAGCAACACAAAAAGGCTTTCAGTCGATCGAAGAATACCGGGAACATACTTTCCAAGCAGGGAATTTCGAATATAGTCACAATTTTAGTGCTTTCAGCGAAGTAATGCCAACGCACCTGATGGAGCGAGATAGAAAACAAAATTTTGTTTAAACTCGCAAAGTCATATTTCCATAACATGAATAAAATTATTAATGATTTGTGATATGTCGTGCTAATACAACCTAGATTAAACTTTACACGTGGGGGGACTAACATGTGTGCTCATAAACGTGCATATTTGTTGCATCTTTTTGTTCGTGCAAAATAATAAAATAAAATATTGTTTTCGTTTTTGTCATTACTAACTGCTGCAAACTTAAATAAGCATGTGCTTGTTTTGCTTTTCCTTGTCTGTGTAATGTCATTTCTACTATTCTAGGTGCATATGGGTCTCATAGATAAACGGAGACTGGTAAATATAAACGCTGCTTATTTGTTTGCAATGGCTAGGTAACATTTTGATTAATCGGGTGGGTTAATTAATTAGTAAAACATGGGGTGGATACAGAAAATACTTTATTTCTTACATTAATACTTTTCTTGTGTTTGTTTTATACTAGAAATCATAAGTTGCCTGCTTTTGAGGCCTAGCTATTTGAACCGCAAAATAAAAGCTGATCCATATTTCTGCAGAAAGTCACGAGACGTCCATTCTGAATTAAAACGTTTATTGAAGCTGCATTCACAAAGCAAAAACTGATGAGCTGACATCATTCTGTCGGACATGGCCAAGGTCGAAAGTGAACTTTTGTCAGTCTTTAACTTGGCATCCGCGGAAGTCGCGCTAAAAGACTATGGAAGCTGCGAGGATGGCTTTATACAAAGTTGCAATCGCAGGAAGCCTCTGGCTTCACGTGGAAGAGACAATGGTCTTTGTAAGACATGATTTTGTGGAACTTTTTAAGAATCGGGTGACATGTCACTTGTCACTCTCAGCCAATGGGACGTCGAGTATTTCTGAAAACTTTCCTTTGCTAGTTTAGTTAGCGTAGAAAGGTATAAAAAGTCATGCCCTTAGGGTTGGGCTGGCTGCTGCTTTCTGACTTTCCGATGAGGGTGATGTGCTGCTGGACTTTGCGTGGAGCACGTAAGAATCCTCTAAAATCTTTACTATAATTTCTATCTATTTAGCTCAGTTAGGGAAATAGGTTTTAGAAATGCTAAACTTTATATAATTTCTTTTAAACTGATTCAATTGCTTAAATTGTATTTTTCCATACTTCTTACCATTATGCTTGCTTTATTGCAAATAATTTTCATTCATAAAACTTACAACTTATATACTATAATTTAGAAAATAAAATCTTACTTTTGACAAACAAGCTGGTCTTGATTATTTAGAAGTATAGGTTACCATTAGCTAGATCACGTCACCTATGGTGGTCGTTTAAATGGTTGGGTTTTATTCTAATGACAATATTCTTTCTGCAAATGTATAAATATGTATATAGAGTGTAGATAATGTGTATATAGATGTATTCTGACCACCTGATTCAGTAGGCCCAAAATATATCAGGTTCATAAATGGGTCCATATTTAGTATAGAATTTTGTTTATAGGTTATGAAGTTGGGTAGCGTAGTTTATGATATATTTTCTATAGCCCGCTGGATCAATTCTCTGGTAGCAGAAATTGATGGTTGCTAAGAGGTAACCAAGGTAACATGTTGGTTGCTAAGGGTTACGTCATGGTATGGAAATAGGATCGATGTTTTAACACTTGTTAAGTTCGTTTTTCGTGCCTATCTGTAAGCTATACCGGTATAGATTGTGTGGCGAGTAATTAGTCACGCAAGCCATCTGTTCAGTTTGTAGTGATATCGCCGAGTATCACAAGAGGTATCGCCGTGTACCATAGTGTTGTCGCCGAGCAGCACAGTTTTAGGGCTAGGTCTGAATCTTGTATAGTGAGGATTTTCTAAGAAATCAAAGCAGCATGAGAATAGGGACAAAGTGCCTTCCATAAAACTCACTGTGATGAGAGTATTAGTTATTTCCGAGCTTGAGTGAAGGGTAAAATTAACGTCGGTGCATGATTATCTATAAACAGGTTAGAGTCCTGTACGGGTACATGTTTCATATCTATAAACAGGTGAGAGCCCTGTACGGATAACGTCGTTATTTTGCTAACGGTGCATGAATTCTATAAACAGGTGAGAGTCCTGTACGGATTTCATGTGTGTTTGAAGTTAGGGAATTTTCCGTGTAAAAGTGCGAGTTTGAATTGTATTTTATGTTCAAGTGGAACTCTTAGAACTTTCACTTCGCGGTGGGTTCAGAGCAAAGCGAGTTCATAATTATACGTGCTAGAAGGGTGGGGTAAGGTTACTCTACTGACAATTGAATATTATCCTTAGTGTGAATAGCGCCGTCTATTCCGAAGTGTGGATACTTGAATGTATGTAAACTATCCTAATTAGTGAAACGAACAGATGTTGTCTTTATAGTCATTGTTAAGAATTAATTTACACTGAAAAGTGTTCTTAAAATGGCGCTGTGAAAAGATTTTGTGAAGGAGGGGTAAGCGCCAGGAGTGAGAAGCGAGAAACCGCAGCTGCTGTGTACGTCACAGAGCCGCGCTAGGATTGGGTGTCCTACGTCACTAGCTGTATTCTGATTGGCTCCTGAGTCTCTGACGGCCTGTGAGCTGATTGGTCCTTAGGAAAATCTCCAAATTTATTGGTCGAGCTGAGAAGTGACGCAGCTCAACTGCCATTGGCTTGTTGGTGTGTTTCGCGCACGGATTGGTTGTTTTGCGGAACATCCCGGAAATAATTTACGAACGATTTTGTGAATTAAATTTTACTTTTAAAAATGAGTTATCATTTTAAATATGCTGAGAAAAAGACAACATTATTTCAGAAATTTAAGAATTTATTTTCACCTGACAAGAAAATCGAAACGCGAGGTGGTAAACTACTTCATAAGTATAAAACACCTGCAGCGTACATGGAAGGTGAATACGGATATCATACTGTCTTATGGTTCGACAGTTGGAAACGCTATACTAAAAACGATGGTGTTTTGGCTTGGCCTGATGATGGTTCATTTAATGTAAGGGTTTTAAGAAATTTACGAGAGAAAATGAATGCTCTTGTTCCAAAACCGAGACCAACTCAATTTGAAGCTTTAGTTGAGTGGGAAGATGAGATGTATCAGTTACAAAGAGAAGCTAGTGGAATTAAAAGACCTTCTAAAAATCCATCATGGAAAAGAGAAACTCATGAAGATAGATTGCGAATGTGGAGACAGGGAAACATGAGTGAAGGATTATATTTAATTCATGAAATGGTAATGGGTTCTCCTACAGGGAAATCTATGGAAAGTGAATCTGAGGATGCAATTATGGAAGAAATATATACAACTGCTAGAAATAAACAGCCTAATCAGCCTTTGAGACCTCCTAGATCATGGTCTACTCCGGTGGTTTCTACTGAAACTTCACCGAGTGCACCTCCAATTAGCGAAGCTCCTAAACTTTATCCAAATAATTGTGAAATCACTGAAACTCCTAGAAGACCAGAATTCGAAAATGCTCGAAATGAGGGTAGACATTTTTCAATGACTCCAAGAGCAAGGGAACCTCCAAAAGATTATGCAAGAGAGACAAGAAATGTTGATGATGTCGATTATAATGAATATTTAAGGTCTAAAGAAGAATTAATTAAAAGAATGACAAAAGGCATGGAAGCTGTCACAGTTCCAGTAACAATAGGTCCTGTTCAGCCTGTATTTGATCAAAGAGATGCAAACAAAAATGGATTAACTATTCCTTTAAATACAGAAATTCAAAAACCTACTGAAAAATTTTATTCAGACTTGACTGAATTAAACACTTCTAGATCGAGAATGCCTGATTTAACCTTTAATGAGGATTTATCTCCAAAAACACCAATGGGTGCTATGTCAGATGTAGGAAGTCCTGAAGTTAGGGTAACCACACCAAAACTTGATGTGGCCAAATTAAAAGCGAATATAGAAGAATTAATAATTGGAACAATTGGCCCAGATAGTTTAAATTACTATCGAGATGATGAACTACTATTCATTTGCAAAAGTATTCAGTGGAAAACGAAAAATAAATATGATCAATTAGAAGATCTAGCTACAGAACTTGAAATCGATGTAAGTAAACAAAAGAATTTTGCAAAGCATTACAGATTAGATTTCTCAGAAAGTGACATTGAGAGTTTGAACTCAATGGGAAGAATAGTTCATATTAAAGATTTGATTGTCTATATCAAAAAGCTAGGAGAACTGAACAAATGGAGAGTGAAATGGACCAAAAGGAAGGAAGATGAAAGATTGGAAAGATTATCAAAACAATTTCCAATGAGAGAAGTTGCAGGTGGAGGATATGTTCATGTCCCATGGTCAAGACAGGACATTCTGTTATTCACAAATGACTTTCCAAAATTAAGAGAGAAACCTGTTGAGTGGTACAGGCAAGTCGATAGATTTATCAAAGTGTCAAAAGTTCTGTGGATTGATTTAGATGGATTTTTTGACATTGTAGTTCCATCTGATCTTTGGACAGAATGTAAAATATCTATTAGTTGGCCAAAAGCAGAACCTGAGCGAATTAAAGAAACAGGTGCCCCAAATCCACTTGTAATGGATTTCTATGAGAAAGTAATTGTTTGGATGAAAAACAAAATTCCACCCAAAGAAGTTGATTGGGTTAAAATAGAAAGAACAGAACAGGAAACAAAAGAATCAGTTCATTCTTTTTATGAAAGACTATTGTTAATCTTTAAACAATACAGTGGTTATGAAAAATTAGATGAAAAAGACATGAGTCATTTTATCTATAGATTTGTTTATGGACTAAAACCTGAAATTGGAGAAATGATCAGAACTAGTATTGTCGGATGGCAAGCACTATCTATAGATGATATTCTGAGAAAAGCAAAATATTGTAGCGATGAATTAGAAGTAAAACAGAAGAAGCTGAAGGAGAAAGCCATGTGGGCTCAGGTAAAGGTGGCTGAGCAACAGATTGCCAGCATGGGAAACAAGAACACTAATTTTGTTCAAACTGGAAATGCAAACCAGATACAAGGAAAGTTTAAAGGTAATAATTTCTCTAAGAAATTTAGCCCAAAGATAGAAGAATTGAAACAAAGATTACCTTGTTTTAATTGTGGCGAAATTGGACATTGGAGGGACGAGTGTCCTCATCCTCCTAGAAACTTAAAGAATCCCTTATTGAATCCACAGATGCAGAATGGTGTTAACGTGCAGCAACAGCTACAGATGCAACAGGGGTTAAATGAATTTAATATTCAACGACAGTTACAGCAACAGCAACAACAACAGGTGAATAATCGTCAAGACCAATTGCCACAACCACCTTTTCCGAATTGTGGGGGAGTTCAAAAATATAATCCAAACGTGGGATTTCAGGGATGTGAACAGGTAATAAAACCACAAAAACAGCAAAAGCAGCAAAAGGTTCAAATGCAAAATGCTTCACAACAATTTTTATTAACAGAAAGCCAAGACAGCGATTCTGATGATTATTGCTGACGGTGCCCGAGAGAGGAGGAAGAGTGTGTTGTTGGAGCCACTCTTGAGGTTGACCAGTCTGGTCCTTATGTAAACGGGAAAGTTAATGATGTAGACATCACTTTTCTAGTGGACACTGGTGCTACCCGTTCTACTGTTAGATCAGTGGAAATTGAAAACCTACCTCTCTCTGGGGATACCATCCAAGTTGTTGGAGTAAGTAATCAGCAAATTAAAACAGACTTAACTGATCCAGTACCAGTTGAAATTGGAAATTACAGAGACAAACACAGATTTGTGGTTTGTAATAGTAGTCCAGTAAATCTATTAGGTAGAGACATCCTATGTAAAATGAATTGCAGAATATATTGTTCTCCTGAAGGAGTTGAGTTACAAACAATGGAAGAAGATGGTTTGTACAGAATGACAATGATGATGATAGAAGCAGAAGAAACAAAATTGTTTCCTGCATTTGAAGAAAAGGATTTACCTGAAGAGCTAAAGGAAACAGTGAAATCTGAAATATGGGATTTTACTGGGAATGAGATGGGTCTGATGAAAAACGTAGATCCTGTAAAAATCGCATTGAAACAAGGAATAGAATTTCCAAACACTCCACAGTATAAAATGAAAACAGAAACAATTGAAGGTATTACACCTATAATTGAAAAGTTAATCAAGCAAGGTGTATTAAAAGAAATGAAGAGTAGCTCTTGTAATTCACCAATTATGGGAGTTAAAAAGGCTAACGGAACATTTAGGATCGTACAAGATTTGAGAAAGGTTAATCAAATTGTCATTCCATGTTGTCCTGTGGTTCCAAATCCAGCAGTAATTCTATTTCAGATTCCATATGATGCTGAATGGTACACAGTCATTGACCTTTGCAATGCATTCTTTACTGTTCCCTTACACCCAGACAGTTATGAAATCTTTGCTTTCAGATTCCAAGGTAAGACCCTTGGATGGACAAGAATCCCTCAGGGCTATACAGAAAGTCCTTCAATCTTTAACGAACTGTTAAAAAGATCACTAGAAGATTTAGACTTACCAGGTAGGTCTACACTGGTGCAGTATATTGATGATTTGTTAATAGCTGCAAAGACAAGAGAAAATTGTGTAACAGACACAATAATTCTGTTAAATCGCCTTGCAGAAGAAGGACATAAAGTGTCTCCAGCAAAACTACAGTTTTGCAAACAAGAAGTAAAATATCTTGGTCACAGAATAGCAAAGGGAAAAAGACAAGTAACAATAGAGAGAATAAAAATGATTCAAGCAATGTTACCGCCAAGGACACAAAGACAGGTCAGAATGTTCTTGGGAATGGTAGGTTACTGTCGACAATGGATAAGTGGATTTTCAGTAATTGCGAAACCACTACAAAGACTGACCAAATCAGATGTAAAAGATCCAATCATTCTCAATGATGCTGAGATGGAATCTTTTGAGAACCTGAAAAAGAGCTTATGCCAAGCTCCTGCTTTGGGTATGCCAAATTATGAGAAAGATTTTGAACTATATTGCAGTGAGAGAGAAGGATGTGCATTATCTGTGTTAATTCAGAGACATGGAAATTTAAAGAAACCTATTGCATACTTCTCTGCAGTTCTTGATCCAATTGCAAAAGCATTACCAGGTTGTTTGAAAGCAGTTGCAGCTACAAGTATCAGCCTTGAACAAAGTGAAGGAATCATTATGGGATTTCCTGTAAAGGTTTTTGTGCCTCATTCAGTTAAAATATTACTGACAAGAGGTAAGACTCAACATTTAACAAGTAGCAGATTGACAAAGTATGAGAAAATCATACTAGGAGCAGATAATGTTTCGATTTCAAGATGTTTGAATCTGAATCCTTCTACATTACTGCCTGATTCTGAAATTGTTGATGACATTGAGACAGAACATGAATGTTTAGATGTCATGGAATTCTGCACTAAACCAAGAAAAGACATCAAAGACAGACCTTTGCCTGAATCGGATTTTGTCTACTTTGTAGATGGCTCATGCTTAAGATCCGAAGGTGGTGTCTTGAAAGCTTCATACTCAGTTTGTACAGTCGAAGATGTTGAAGAAGCATCATGTCTTGAAGGAGTTCGTTCAGCACAAGTGGCTGAATTGATTGCTTTAATTCGTGCATGTGAAATATCAAAGGATATTAGAGTTACCATCATTACTGATAGTCAGTATGGGTACGGAGTTGTGCATGATTATGGACAACTCTGGTCACAGAGAGGATACATGACATCAACAGGGTCACCAATTAAAAATGCAGTTTTCATTAGGAGATTAATTGAAGCAATACAATTGCCAAAAGAAATTGCCATAGTCAAGTGTGCAGCGCACACCAGAGGAACTGATTATATTTCCAAAGGAAATGCCTTCGCAGACGAGACAGCAAAGTACTGCGCAAGGAAAAATTATTCTTACAATCGGAATAGAAGTACAGAAACTGATTCAAATTCATTAATGCTAACAACTGTTGTAGAAACATGGAATGAGATTAGAGATTTACAAAACGAAGCAGATGATGAAGAAAAAGACCTATGGTTAAGATCAGATTGTAGACCACGTGATGAAGATGGAGTGTGGGTTTACAAAGATGGCAGAGTAGTTTTACCAAATTGTATGATTTCTGACATGGCCAGATTATATCATGGTCCTGCACATTTAGGGAGAGATTCAATGGTCAGACTTTTTAGAGAAACATGGTTCAATACTAAATTTAGAACCATTGCAGAATCTTTTTGTCAAAGGTGTTTGTCATGCCAACAAATGAATCCAAACAGAAAATCAGTGGTGGGGACAGGAATAATTGGTCGAGAGGGTGGTCCCTTTACCAGGTTACAAATAGATTTCATTGAAATGCCCTTACACAACTGTTTGAAATATGTACTTGTAATTGTATGCTTATTCTCAAGGTGGGTGGAGGCTTTCCCTACACGACATTGTGATTCAATTACAGTAGCAAAACTATTGCTCAGAGAAATCATCCCAAGGTACGGTTTTCCAGTCACTATTGAGAGTGATGGAGGAAGCCATTTTGATAACAAACTGTTGAAGTTAATTTGTGAAGCTATGAGCATTGAGCAGAAAATACACTGTGCATACAGACCAGAGGCATCAGGTGTAGTTGAACAAATAAATGGAACTATCAAAAACAGAATTGGAAAAATGTGTCTAGAGACAGGAGTTAAGTGGACTGATGCTCTTCCACTTGTTTTGATGTCATTAAGAAGTACACCAGATAAAAAGACAGGTCTGAGTCCTCATGAAATTTTAATGGGAAGAGTTATGAGGCAAGCTTTTGTACCTGTAGGTAAACTGTTGAGCATAAATGACAGTGCAATTTTGGATTACTGTAAAAGGTTATCTGATATGGTAACTTCTGTGTCTAATCAGGTGGGAACTGAAGCTCAATCAAATGACAAAGTTTTGACACATGATCTGAGACCTGGAGACTGGGTCAGAACGAAAGTACATCGGAGGAGGAATTGTCTATCTCCTAGATGGCAGAAACCTAGGCAGGTAATCTTGATCACTACTAATGCTGTAAAGTGCAGAGGATTGAAGCGCTGGATTCATCCAAGTCATACTATTCCAATACCAACTCCTGAAAATTCTGATGTTGAAAGTGATACCACAGATGATTCTGATTCTGAAGCAGAAGACAGAACAGAAGGTGAAGTAATTCCAGATTCTGAAGATCGACAAGAAAGTCGACATCTGGAAACTGTGCCAGTGAATGGAAATCTGACAAGAAAAGACTTAGAAATAATTGAAATAGATTCTGAAGGTGAAGAGAATCTGTTAAAAGGAAAGATAACTGAGGATTCAGTTGTCTATATTGAAGACAAAGAAGCTGAACCAAAGGAAGTTTCAGACCAGGAGAGTATCGAAAGGCAGAGAATAAGCTCTGAAGTAAGGAACAGAAATCAAAAATCTGGGAAGCTAGAGGTAATTGAAGAAGAAGAAGAGAACGAATTACCGAGTACCAGTGATGGAAGACAAAGTGAAGTTCCTGAAGGAGTGAAATTGCCGAATAGAGAAGTTCCTGAGTCAATTGAAATTTCAGACTACGAAACTGAAGAAAGTGAGGAGGAAGGTGGAAGTGAAAACGGAAAGAAAAGGACTTGGAAGTCAGAATCAAATAATTCTGAACCAAAGAAGAAGTACGTGAGAAAAGCAGACTACTGGCCTGGTGGAAGATTGAGAGTCAGATTGATTAAAAAGCCAATAGAACAAGTTGAAGAAATAAGTAGTCAAAAGAGTCCTGGAAAAGAAGTTGGAGTTGGGAGAAAAATAGAAGTGATATCGAGAAAAGGGAAGAGAATAATTAAACCAAACCAGAAATACAAGTCTCCTGAGTGGACTTACTTGGTAATTCCACCTGTTATTGACATATATGATAGTAGTGAAGAAGAAAACGAAATCCAAGAAATTAGTGACAATGATTGAAGTACAAAATTATTAAATTGGCAAAAGGCTGAAGAAATCCTGTTAGTTGACACAAGGTCGAAGAAAAACTGTTTAGTAGAAGAAAACTTATGTATGACATAAGGTCGAAGAAATCTTGTTTAGGGTTATAAAAGAAAAATATATTTTAAAAGGGGGGTGTATATAAATTTTAAAATTTATTTTTATTTATTTTTATTTTTTTGAGGCTAAAACTAACCTAAAAATGCCTTACGTTAAGGAGAGCACTTCAAGATGTTCTGTTTTTAAAAGATGCTGTAAGATGACTCTGGTATGTCTGCTCATTTTAGTTCTGCTCTGGTTGGTACTAGCTGTGATTATACCTTTAGAAATGAATAAAGAATTACACAAAGTTAATATAACAAGCAAAGCTCTGGTTAGCCAAACTAAACATAGTACCTCTGCAAAAGTAATTGATCATCAGCCTAACATTCATCAAGATAAATCAATAGGTGATTTTTCAAGCAATACATTCACAAAGCTTTTGAGTGAATATGTAAAAGTGATGGATGCAAAGGACTGTTATGTATGTGTTAAATTACCCGCTTCTGTTTCTGAGGGAGTAACATATAATATGCTTCCTCTCACTTATGCTGTTACATGTAGTGTATTAACTAGTTTATTTTATCAAACTGGTCGTTTAGAATATTACTATTCAAATTATGATGAGATTTTTGCTAATGTCAAGATTGATAATGTTTTAAATAAGCATAAGAAAGCTAAACAATTGAGAGAATATTTCCTTGTTACTAACGAACTCACTTATGAGTATGCTTATAAGAATAATCTAACATGTAAATTAAGTGCTGAAGGAAAGAAATTTTTGAATATGGTTGAGGAGAGAAGAGCAATTTATAAGAGAAATGAATTAGTCAAGCAGACTAAGTCATCCTTCTGGCAAAAAGAGGATGAGAAATTAAATGGCAAAATGCTTGAAAATATTGCAATTCACATAGACAAACCTGTTAGTGGAAAGCTTTGCATTAGAAGAGATAACACACTTTTTGATAATTATTTTGTAGGTGCAAGCAACTGTGAAGATACTTATCAGATTATGGGAGGTTGGGGATTTAAAGGTGGAAAAGATCCTATCTTCCCTGGAATTTATTTTGTTTGTGGTGACAAAGCTTACTATAACCTTCCAGACCATTGGTATGGAACTTGTTATGTGGGAATTGTTTTTCCTAAAGTGTTTCATGTTGACAGAGATTCAGAAGGATTGTTTAAAATTCATAATTATGTAAATAGAGCTAAAAGAGAAACTTTTACCGAAGTTCTGGGAGATATTTTCCAAGCTGTAATACCTTTTGTTGGTATAACCCTAAATGCAGGGAGAATCAGAAAATTGTCCACTATAGTTGATAGATTATCAACTGACACTGCTGATGGATTTCAATTAGTGAATGTTGAAGTTATTGCAATTAGATCCATGGTAATTCAAGATCGTCTTGCTTTAGACATACTCCTAGCAAAAGAGGGAGGAGTCTGTGGCATTTTACATGTCCAACATTGCTGTACATATATACCGGATGAAAGTAAGAATATTGAAATGTATATTAAGAATATTACACAAATGCATTCAGAGATAATTCCTTTAGAAGAAGAAGATTTTACTGGGAAACTTTCAAAAAGGTTTCAAGCAATTAAAAACTGGTTTCATAATATCGGAAGTTCAATTCTTGGCAAGATTCTGGCACCTTTGATTATAATAATATTCATTTTTATTTTGACTAAAGTAGGTTGTTTGTTGCATAAAAGAAAGAAACATTTGAGAGAAAAGAAAAGAATCTATAAACTCAGAAAAGAAGAGGAAAGGGAGATCGAGTTACAGGAGTTACATAGAGAGCGTCATGTTAATTGCAAAGATTATGCTGAAACAGACTTTTAGGTTTACTAATACAATTGAATTTGAATCGATTTCTAATAAATTTAGTTTATCAAAATTTTGAGTGCTGGTGTGGTGATTTGTTAATCACCAGATGAGGGAGTTGATGGAGCGAGATAGAAAACAAAATTTTGTTTAAACTCGCAAAGTCATATTTCCATAACATGAATAAAATTATTAATGATTTGTGATATGTCGTGCTAATACAACCTAGATTAAACTTTACACGTGGGGGGACTAACATGTGTGCTCATAAACGTGCATATTTGTTGCATCTTTTTGTTCGTGCAAAATAATAAAATAAAATATTGTTTTCGTTTTTGTCATTACTAACTGCTGCAAACTTAAATAAGCATGTGCTTGTTTTGCTTTTCCTTGTCTGTGTAATGTCATTTCTACTATTCTAGGTGCATATGGGTCTCATAGATAAACGGAGACTGGTAAATATAAACGCTGCTTATTTGTTTGCAATGGCTAGGTAACATTTTGATTAATCGGGTGGGTTAATTAATTAGTAAAACATGGGGTGGATACAGAAAATACTTTATTTCTTACATTAATACTTTTCTTGTGTTTGTTTTATACTAGAAATCATAAGTTGCCTGCTTTTGAGGCCTAGCTATTTGAACCGCAAAATAAAAGCTGATCCATATTTCTGCAGAAAGTCACGAGACGTCCATTCTGAATTAAAACGTTTATTGAAGCTGCATTCACAAAGCAAAAACTGATGAGCTGACATCATTCTGTCGGACATGGCCAAGGTCGAAAGTGAACTTTTGTCAGTCTTTAACTTGGCATCCGCGGAAGTCGCGCTAAAAGACTATGGAAGCTGCGAGGATGGCTTTATACAAAGTTGCAATCGCAGGAAGCCTCTGGCTTCACGTGGAAGAGACAATGGTCTTTGTAAGACATGATTTTGTGGAACTTTTTAAGAATCGGGTGACATGTCACTTGTCACTCTCAGCCAATGGGACGTCGAGTATTTCTGAAAACTTTCCTTTGCTAGTTTAGTTAGCGTAGAAAGGTATAAAAAGTCATGCCCTTAGGGTTGGGCTGGCTGCTGCTTTCTGACTTTCCGATGAGGGTGATGTGCTGCTGGACTTTGCGTGGAGCACGTAAGAATCCTCTAAAATCTTTACTATAATTTCTATCTATTTAGCTCAGTTAGGGAAATAGGTTTTAGAAATGCTAAACTTTATATAATTTCTTTTAAACTGATTCAATTGCTTAAATTGTATTTTTCCATACTTCTTACCATTATGCTTGCTTTATTGCAAATAATTTTCATTCATAAAACTTACAACTTATATACTATAATTTAGAAAATAAAATCTTACTTTTGACAAACAAGCTGGTCTTGATTATTTAGAAGTATAGGTTACCATTAGCTAGATCACGTCACCTATGGTGGTCGTTTAAATGGTTGGGTTTTATTCTAATGACAATATTCTTTCTGCAAATGTATAAATATGTATATAGAGTGTAGATAATGTGTATATAGATGTATTCTGACCACCTGATTCAGTAGGCCCAAAATATATCAGGTTCATAAATGGGTCCATATTTAGTATAGAATTTTGTTTATAGGTTATGAAGTTGGGTAGCGTAGTTTATGATATATTTTCTATAGCCCGCTGGATCACACCCACAAACGGTGTGCAAAATGTAGGGCAGGACTCCCAAGAAATTAACTACTTAGAAAAAAATTGTCAGAAGAGCTCGGAAGCTAAAACGTAAGTCAAGGACCCGCGTTTGCAGAACATTTTTAACTGCGTTATTGCATGCAGTGGATGAGCAATCGAGAACAACGGACAGATTATTTAACTCCTCAATGCCCATACACTACTCTGCACTGGTGTCAGAGAGGGCCAGTTCCAGTAAAAAAAATCCTAGTTTAATTGTGACAAATATAGTGACCCTTTCCTATATCAGCGATAGCATTTATAGTTTACATGGAATTGAAAAAAAACAACATGGACAAAGAGGACCCGATTTATCAAGGGCTTGTATTTCCCTTGCATCCCACCAGGTGACACAAGGGCAACGTAAGCCCTCAAGTGAGGTTTGCTGCCCAGCAGAGCTCTGCAAGCTCTGCGGGGCATAGTAAACCTGGAGTAATGCATAGCAGCCCAAGTCGCTGCCTTGCGTTACTCTGCCCTTGGAAGGTGTTCCATGGGAGTGCATGGATGTTCCCAGCCATGGTTTTTGGCACATTCCCAAATTTACTAACACTAGGGTCAACAAGGAGAAATATGTTTATTTCTTCTCGTTTTAGTATCTTTTTACGTGTGTACACATAGAAAGAGTAAAAAACCTCAGAGGATTGATTGTGTGTAGTACGGTGACCCTTCATTCACAAAAACAATCCTGACTTCAATGCAGGACCCCTTGCACCATGGTGCAAGAGTGTCTGCGTTGGCGCTTGCTAGCCACAAGTGTGCTAGCTAGAGTATAGTGACAAAACCATTAGCCAGTTAGACATTAAAGCTTTAAAATGTTCATGGTGTCAAATGTGTAAGGCATATTTATGAATGACTCAGTTTAGGAGAAACTAAATATCATAAGATATATATCAAGCTCATGTATCTTAGCGTATACATTAGCCTCAGTCTTGGTGATTTAATGTCCAGGAATGTGTCTGCTATCGAGGGGTTTTCAAGCCAGGGGAACTTTAAAGTAAAAGTGTGTGAAATTTTCGAACTTCCTCTTCTGCTATGATCGTATCTTTTTTGTTTTCTAAACAAAAAGTATTATCTTCCCTAATGGCCTGAAAATGGTAACCGTATTTAACAAATCTCAAGTGGCTTCTTAAGATAGAGCACGAGTGACAGAGGAGAATCTTCATCTCTTTCCTGAACAGGACCACAATTAGGGTGGTATTAATTGATACAGGGATTTTGTGAGGAATGTGAATTGGTGAGCCTAAAGGCAGCCTGAAATTACTGGGCCCAAAATCTATCAAGCATGGACTTTCGCTTTTAGTGTACTGCGCCCTATGAACTGCCGACCCCTAAATAGGAATCATGTACCTCTTTTGGCGTCTGACTCTCAGGGTAGCAAAGCAGAGTTGCCCACGTCTTTCTCAAAGAGGGTCTCCGACCCACAGACTCAGAACCCAGCAAAGCAAAACACAGCAGCTAATAAAATAATGCCCTCTGTGCTTTTTGCTTTGAAAAGGAAAACATTTTAGTACACAACAAAACTACATATGCACAAAATGACAAATATATACAAGATGGAAACATCGTTGGAGAAATGCTCTAACGGGCCTCACAAAATATAGGGGTGCCCAATAAAGTAAGTCTAATGTCACCTAATAACCCCCTAAATGCAGACTAGACCCCCTATGCCGGGGGGGGGGCACCATTAATGGTTTGTGCACCAGCAAACCCTAATATCTAAAACTACAATACCCCCATATATGCATTTAGCAAAAGCAATATGGAGTAATAAAAAGGAAGTCCTACGTTTACTTTGTTAAAGGGGTGTCAGCATACAAGTTACAAAAGAAAGTAAGCCCTTCAATGATAAAACATTTCAGACAATTGAAAGCGGTTCAGATTAATATGACTTCGTGTGGACTTTGCCATCCTTATAATAATAATAGCACAAAATAATGAAAATGTTATTACAAGTCATATTTCTCTCTTTGAACCAGCTTTCTTACAAACACAGAGAACCCCAACTCAATGGGTTCTTGTAACCCAGAATCTTGTATTTAAACCTCCGCCTAAATGGTGCTTGAAAAATCAGGAAACTTTTCACAAGGTGACAAAATCTGAAAATTAAAGAAGGGCTCTTGCAGGGGTCTGTCACACTCCTGGAGCTCCCAATGCTTTACATAATATTTTATGTGATGCCCCTTCTCTTCTTAAGTTACTATCAGCAAAATAAGAAATTGTTGTGCCCCCTGTAGGGACTCATAAGCCACAAGGAGATCCATGTTGCCCCTTCCCCTCTTAAGGTACTACCAAAATAATAGGCAGACGTTCCTATACAAAAGCAACAAGGAAATCCACTGTAGTGGCTGTGGGCCACAGAGGATTTCATTTTGGTCATTTTTTTTTTTAAATGTCTACCGGTGTTGTAAGTTTTTCCTCAAGCAAGTTCCCCCTAACCTCTCCTTTCTAAGGTCCTCTTGCAAGATTGGTGGGGAAGATCTCACTTGCCCACTCTTCTGATCAGCTGTTCAGAGTGGAGGGAATGGAGTGAGGTTAGACCTGGGTGAAATCGTATTCGCACCAGTACAATTATGGGAAATTCCAGAATTTTCACCCTATGCGAAATTTGCAACATTTCTTGAAATTTGACAATATGCAGCTTTGCATATCTTTTTTAATTGAGTGTGTACCTCTTGTGAAAAAATGTATTTCGAGATACCAGAAGAAAACTGCCTAGACAAGAGATATTTTCAACTCAAACCAGTCTCCTGTCCGTATCTTGGAGGTTTTTTAATGCAAACGCTAAAACCAGATTTTCGCGACAAATGTGTTATTTAATTTGTTTTTGTGAATTTCAAAAATTTTACAGGTACTTGCACACTCCTACATGGGAACAGGTGAGCGGATAGCACTCCGGATGTCCGACAGCCCTCCTCATCAAAGGGCTGCTCAACTCAGACTTGTGGGGCTCCTCCCATGATGGAGACAGGTCTGTAGTTCTTCCCTCTTAGTGGGGTAACGCAAGGCACAGTGTTTCAACGTGTGTGGTAGGAAGTGGCAGCGGCAACAAGTGTGCATGTTATGTAGCTTCAATGTGCATGGAACGGTGCTATAGGAGGGGGTTAACCCTGAACCTCCTAAATCACAGCCCAGTGGTCATACACAATAACAACGAGCCTGTGCTCACGTCAACAGTATCTACAATAATTTCACTGCATCATAATTTAACACTGAGTAGAGATACGGTGTTACAAAAATGCAACGATGGCTAGGCAACCGTTCAGGATTAAAAAGAAGAACAAACAATACTCCTGACTGTTCATCTTCATTTTAAATGCATTTTTGTAACACTGTATCTCTACTCATTCTTAAATTATGATACAGAGAAATTGCTCTGTAGATACTGTCGACGTGTGCACAGGCTCATTGTTACTCTTAGTGGGATAGCCTAAAAATTCAGCAGGATGGTGCTTCACTGGTGCTGGTCCACCAGGGAGCCTATCAGCCTGAATGCACCCAGGCGGCTTAACAGTGATCCTTCTTGGAATATCCTTGCTGCCAGGCACAATGTGTCAGATTCACAGTTCTACTGCCATAATGTATGGACTTCAATGCTGCTCTCTCTCATCTATTTTGAACTCTAAGGCTAAAAGGCTACTACCAAGATCATAGGGGAAATGGGAATTGGGAGAGTCACACGTCACTGTGTATCACCCTCTCTAGAATCGGGTATGGATTTGTGTCATGCATTCAAGTCTTCAAAAGACTAAACAAACAATATTCACTGTATCATCTTCTGAAATGAACAATAAATAAACCCTCAGAATTTTAATTACTTTTGCTAATTTTGATTACTCTCAAAATCCATGTATAAAGTTACTCAAAAGTGTAGACTTACAAGTCTCCCACACTTGAAAAAGTGTTTTGAGGCTAACTCACACTTGTCAGTTACTACCAAAAAACAGCAGTCTAGCACCACACAGGGCCAAACCTGGTACTGCACCACCCTTACATAGAAAATAATGGTGACGGACTTAAATGTAACTATCGTAGGAAACTAAGTTAATTTAAATTAAATAATTTCAAATAGTTAAACATATACCTAAATGTACATTAATCTTAAATAATATATACAAATAGTATACATTTTAATTTAGTAATTATATTTTATTACATTTTTTGCATTTAATAATTACACTAACAATATTTTGAATTAAATATAAGTACAGTACATTTAATTAAACTACACATCATTTTTAAAAATTACTATTTCATAATAAAAGGTGCAATATTTTACTTTAAATGGGAATTTATATTTGTATTTCTCCTTAAAGAAGAGCATTTTAGTGTAATCTATTATATTTGAAATAGTTAATTGATCTGTAGAATTTTTTTTAATTCCTACATTCAAATTAAATATGTAAAAAATGTGTATTCATATTTAACATACAAAAATTTGAACATACTTTGACCAAGTTCATTTTTTAAAAACTTTTCAATATACTTTATCATGTTGAGCACTCCCCCAAACGGCAGATTCTCCCTATGCGTCAGAAGAAACGGGAAACTGTTACTCCACAGGCAACAGTGTAACTGTAGTTCAACACAATCAACCAAGAAAAAATATGCCCTTTGAAGATATGCCCAAGATCATTTAAACACAGATGGTGGCACTATAGCACAATCAGTTGCACTAAGAAATGTAGCTCCTAGAAGAGGATATTCCTGAGAAGATTGTACTGCAATTCAGTCTTCAAATCGAGCAAGACTGGAGCAGATAAAAAATGGCTGGTGAGAACAAAGGTTCTCCAGGGAAAGTGCCTTGTTACACTAGAGTTCAAAGATGGCTACCACATTGTAATTCACATTTGTTCTCATGTGGAATGTGACTCTAACTATGTGGATGACATCTTGGTTCAGGAAAGATACGCCAAACACTTATCATTTAAGCCTCCATCTTAAAAGTATAGAATGTTTACTTAAATCTGTATTCAATATTAACCTCTTCAAATCAATATTCAAGATATAATCGTTTTTCAATGATTAAAGGTAACAAACCATAAATGTCCCTCATGCTCCTGTCCATCCCCCTTGATTAGCCCCCATGAAAAAACCTCTCCTACTTTGACCAAACATAATGCATATTTTGTCTATGTTCTTAACACAGTAGTGACCAGTGGCTTTTGAAATTGCTACATATGACAGGCCAAACAAAAAGTGGAGATTGTGGGTCATAATCTGACGACTTTAATGGGATTTGTTTTCTTTTTGTCCTGGGGCAGGCTTTAGTCACCAGAAGTATGGATTTAAGGCATCATGGTCTCCAAACTATTGGAATGTTTTTTAGATTCTTAAAACCACTGGACACTATTGCGGCCTTGTTTTCAATTGCAGTGGGCTAAAAAGAGCTTTGCAACCTGTCTTCCTGTACATGACCCTGATAGTATCCTTGCCTGAGGACTTCCTGCAGCAGCAACCCATGACCCTCAAGAAAGATTAGCCTTCCTGCCTTCACTCCCCAGACACCCAGTCCTCCTAGCCACTTGTAACGTATCTGTGTGTCTAGCATATTCCTGAGGTACCCTTATGAGGCACCACCAACCAGTACACAGAAGTTCAAAAGGGCCCGTTCCCTCAGGGTCACAACAGTGCACCCTCCACTGTCTCCCAGAGGTAGACAGGAAGCCAGTGCCACCAGCTCTATCAACATGCTCCACCAAATTCCAGGTATAAACATACAGAGTGGGTCCTACACTACAGACAAGGGTACACCCACATGTGTGGGCATGTGCCTTCCTCTTCTGTGGTCTCTTAGTCCCTTCCCTTGTGCAAGGGTTTAAAATGGAAGTGGGGGTTCTAGAATATGTGAGTCCCAAAAAAATCCATAGAAGCCATCACAACCCTCTACCTCGGACTGATATTTTCTTACATTTCCACAGGATTGCCAACTCTACTGCACAACACCCTAGGAATTTCTAAGTTGGGGATTTTAGCCTCAGTAGGGAAAGTCATCTCTTTTTGTCTCACTCCTATCAGCAATAACTGGATTCTTCCCTTAAATATTTCAAAAGGAATCCCTGGGGTGCCTGGTGCCACAGGTCTGCTGTGTCTCCCTTCATTACTGTAAGAACAACATGTCCAGTCTAGTCAGAGCGAGGTAGCTATTCACATTAGAAGATAGATCCACTCTTTCCTCTTCCAGGAGAAGCCTAATCCCTACAAATAGTGGGCATATTGGTCAAGGAAAGGCTTTAGACTGCAACCCAATCAATCAATCATTTAATCAATCAAGTGGCTTGTGAAGCGTGACTACTCACCCATAAGAGTCTAAAGGCACTGGTGGGGAGGGACTGTAGACCTGTCACAAGGCACTGAGGTTCAGTCAAAGAGCCAGGTCTTGAGGTCCTTCCCGAATTGGGGCATTGATGGTGATTGCCTTACGGGGTGAGGTAAGGTGTTCCAGGTCTTTGCCGCAAGGCAGGAGAAGGATCTTCCCCCGAGATAGGAGAAGGGTATCTGTGGATACTTGGGATGGCGGCCAGAGCCAGTTTGGCGGAGCGGATGTCTCCGGTGGATACGTGGAAACAGAAGCAGTGGTTGAGGTATGCAGGTCACATGTCATGTAGGGCATGTGTGAGGAGCTTGAAGGTGATTCTTTTGTTGACTGGAAGCCAGTGGAGGGCTCTCAGTTGTCTGGTGATGTGGCTGTGGTGCTGGATGTTGAGGATGAGCCTGGTGGAGGCAGGTGGAGGCATTCTGGATGATTTGCAGTTTCTTGAGGAGTTTCTGGGTGATACCGGCATAGAGTGCATTGCCGTAGTCGACTCTGCTGCTTATGAGTGTCTGGGTGACTGTCTTTCTGAACTCAGTATAGATCCACTTGATGATCTTTTGGAGCAGGTGTAGTATGTGGAAGCAGAATGATGAGATGGCATTGATCTGGTGGTTCATGGTGAGCAAGGAGTCCAAGACAATGCAGAGATTTTGTGCATGGTTTGTGGGTGTGCAGGGAGGTCCAAGATCTGTGATCCACCAGGAGTCATCCCAAGAAATGGGGGTGGAGCCCAGGATGAGGATTTTGTTCTTCTCTGAGTTTAGCTTGAAGCGGCTGTCCTCCATCTAGGTAGCGACAGATTTCATCCTGTCATGGAAGTTGCTCTTGGCGACTGAGTTCATTGGTGAGGGAGAGGATCAGCTGGCAGTCGTCAGCATAGGAGACAGTGTTAAGCCCGTGCTTCCTGACAATGGCTGCGAGTAGGCCATATAGATGTTGAAGGGAGTGGTGCTCAGGGAGGAGCACTGAGGGACTCCACAGCTGATATCAGTAAGTTCCAAGTGGATTGGATCTATTCCAGGGCATTTTCGTAGATGCCTGCATTGTGGAGTCTTGTGCATAGGGTGTGGTGGGAGGCGGTGTCCAAGGCAGCCAAGAGGTCCAGGAAGATTAGGGTTGTAGTTTCACCTCAGTCAAGGAGGGTGCAGACGTCATCTGTGGCAGCAAAGAGAATGGTCTCCATAATTTGATTGCTTCGTTAGCCAGTTTGAGAGCGGTTCAGGATGTGGTTTGCCTCGCTGAACTCAGAAAGTTGGGCATTGATTGCCTTCTGAATGATTTTGGCTGGAAAGGGGAGAAGAGAGATTGGTCTGAAGTTCTTGAGGTCCTTCAGGTTGGCAGAGGGTTTAGTCAGCAAGGGACTGATCTCTGTATGTTTCCATTCCACTAGGAATGTGGTGTAGTTGATGGAGCAGTTGATGGTGCAGCAGAGTCCGGGGGCAATGGAGGTAATGGCTCTGTTGAAGATGTGGTGCAGGCAGGGGTCCGAGGGTGATCCTGAGTGGAATATCTTCATGATCTTGAGGGTGTCGTCAGTTGCGAGTGGAGTCCAATTGATCTGGGTCTGCTGGGGTCTGGTGTGGTCATTGCGAGTGGGGTGAGAGGGCCTTGGGTACTGAGGTTGTTGCAGCTGTCATAGATCTCCTTAATCATGCAGTGGAAACTAACCACCAAAGTGAGAAACTAAGTGGAGGAAGGCAGTCCATAACCTACATTTCATCAAGGCTGACTGAGGGAAATACAATAAAAATGTAAATACATAAAAAGATGTATATAGGCCCAAACTGACACAAAGTGTGCCTCCTTGCCAAGGGAACTATAGAAAAAGTCACTTCAATGGCTGTTATAGATTATGCCAATTAAAATTGTCATGGTAAGCAACTTTTACCGAAAGTATGACAACAGTTAAGCCCTATAAATGTATCAAAACAAAAATGTAATATTTTTGGGGGATCCCCAATTGCATTATAAGACCTAGGCAGGAGATAACCAATTTATGTGGGTTCCCATCTGCCACTGGCTATGTGTGTGCACTTACCAGACCAGAGTCTTTCTTGTTCAGCCTGCGTATGTGTGCACCACCTTGTATACTCGTGTTCACACACACCTAGTGCAGACACTCTTACCCCAGTTACACAGCAGCAGACCATATTTAAAAAGGTGGGCAATGGTAGGTACAGTTTAAGTCCATTTTAACTCCGGAGTCCCTGAAGTGAGACTCCATTATGGTAACTTACTCACAGTTAAGATCCTTAAAGTAGGACATTTTTATTTCTCCAGACTAATTGGAGTAATGTCAATAATTTTTCGTAACTCTTGTGACACAAAATTACTGAAAAACCCACCATTAAGCCAGTTCCCATAATTTGGGCACAGTGCAAGCATCTGCTGGCTGCTGCTGTTCCTGTTCTGTTGCAGTTCACTCCATTTTCTTAGAGCAAAATTCATCCTCAGGTTCATTTTAAACTCAAGGGTGCATTTTGTGTAAGAAAATAGCACTAAAGGCATGGGGTACGTCCCTCCTGCAATTCTACATAATCTCATGTAATTTCACTGTCATTCTGCGTAAATAGACTGCAACAAATTACATGAGTTATACCCTCCTTTAGTCTTAACCTGCTCTCATACAAGTGATAGTCCAGATTCTTAGTGCAATGATGGAGATGGCCTGGTATCTTGTTATTTTTGTTTTTGCTCTTCTTTGTCCATAGCATTATGGTGTTTTGGCTGCAGGTGTGCTGAGAGCCACTGGAGATGGTGAGCAGCAGCATAACAAAAAATGTAGTGGCCCCTCTACAGAATGCGAGGAGGGGCCTTGAGTCTGCCAAATGTTATAGATATTCATTGGTCTTGGGCTGAATGGGGCCCATTGAAGAGGTTGCCCCTCCTGCACCGGAGGGGCTGCAGGCAGGGCCGGACTGGCCATAGCCGGCACCAGGCGTTTCCCCAGTAGGCCGCTAGGGTGGGGGCTGATTTTGGGCCCCTGAGGGGCCGTTTTTGTTAACGGGGTCGGCAATATCGGCCCCCTGTAACAAAATCGGCTCAAAACCGGCACTCGCAAACTGCTCAGCTGCACTAACCCTCACCCCAGGGGGTGTCAGCTGAGCAGTTTGCCTTGACCGGTTTCTGTTGTCAGTCCGGCCCTGGCTGCAGGGACTTGTGTTATGCCTGTAATAGTGAACTTATCATCCAAACTGGCAGGGGTGTCAGTTTGTAGATGGTCAGCTAGCTTTGAAAATAATATAGGCTGGCAAGAGGTGCCAGTGGAGGTATACCCAGGTTGGGGTGATGCAGTTATATTCCTTTAAGCCCTTGATGAGGTGTGCTGTGGCAGGCAATCCATAAGGGGTATGAAGTCTCGTAGTCCATTAATCATGGTGTTATCATACATATGTAAGTGAACCTTGCTGAACAAAGATAGTTTAGATATATTTGTATTGGTATGTAACAAATAAACATGTCAGAAACAATAGAGCATATGTCCAGATGTAGTTATCATGTTATGTGTTTGACATCAGCAAAAACATCCACCTCAGCACAAAGGCAGATGCATCATGTTTAGATTTGTCAACATGCTAAAAGAAATTTCATGTCAAGCCAGAGATGACTATCGCCATTACCCTAAGGAGCTGAACTAGACAAATGGGTTACTAAATGCCAGAAAGACTGTGATTATGAGATTAGGACTGTTTTAAAGAAGCTCTTACCGTGAGGAGCTTTGTGGATGGTGGAGGACCTGCCCGCTTTTAGACCGGACCTTGGAGCCTGAACCTCGCCGCACCCGCTTCGCGGGTGCCGCAGCGCCAGGAACGAGTGGGGCTTCACGCTTGACCGGGAGGAAGTAGTCCAGGCACTGGGCTAAGGCTGACAGCGGGGCTGCGAGCATTGCAGGGACTCCATATCCCAGGAGTCCCTGCGTAACCGTGCGACACCTTCCGGTCCGCTCTCCCTGTTGCCCCGCCCTCTGGAGACCTTTTAAACCCCTACTCCCTTGCTTTCTGTGGGACTGTTTTAAAGAAGCTCTTACCGTGAGGAGCTTTGTGGATGGTGGAGGACCTGCCCGCTTTTAGACCGGACCTTGGAGCCTGACCTCGCCGCACCCGCTTCGCGGGTGCCGCAGCGCCAGGAACGAGTGGGGCTTCACGCTTGACCGGGAGGAAGTAGTCCAGGCACTGGGCTAAGGCTGACAGCGGGGCTGCGAGCGTTGCAGGGACTCCATATCCCAGGAGTCCCTGCGTGACCGTGCGACACCTTCTGGTCCGCTCTCCCTGTTGTCCCGCCCCCCGCCCTCTGGAGACCTTTTAAACCCCTACTCCCTTGCTTTCTGTGGTACTGTTTTAAAGAAGCTCTTACCGTGAGGAGCTTTGTGGATGGTGGAGGACCTACCCGCTTTTAGACCGGACCTTGGAGCCTGAACCTCGCCGCACCCGCTTCGCGGGTGCCGCAGCGCCAGGAACGAGTGGGGCTTCACGCTTGACCGGGAGGAAGTAGTCCAGGCACTGGGCTAAGGCTGACAGCGGGGCTGCGAGCGTTGCAGGGACTCCATATCCCAGGAGTCCCTGCGTGACCGTGCGACACCTTCCGGTCCGCTCTCCCTGTTGTCCCGCACCCCGCCCACTACGGTCCCTATATCCCAGGTCTAACCTCCCGCAGCGCGGGACGCAGCTCGGGGCGAAGACCAGGCAAAGAGCGGGCCGTTTGAGGCCGTTCGAGGACTGAGAGGACTGGACTGGGCCACCCCCCTTGTTTAAATTGTTATCACATGTATAGGTTTTAACTGTATTTGATTCTGATATTTATCATGTGCTCACGGGGGACTCGTAGCAAAACTGCTAAGGGAGGGCTAAAACCTAATGGGACACTCGATGATTTCATTGTCAAGACTAATATGGCCATCGACAATGAAATCTCTAAAATGCAACATAGAGTATCATTGGAGTTAGAGGCAGCGCGAAGACTATCTCAGGATTTAGCATTTTCTAAAAAATCATCTTTTGGCAACATTGCCTCGGCCAAAACTCCTGAACGCCTGTCAGGCCCCCAGCCCTTCATAGTAAAGGCGGATATCCATCATTCCTCACCAACCCCTCCACCAGAGTTATCAACTATTCCTCTGTTGATATCTCCTAAGCCCACTCAGATTTTGTTGTCTAAAACCCAAGGCGCAAGCTTAGGTATCCCCAAACAATTTGACATGCTAAAGCAGCCAGCTAGTGTTAATAAAAGGGATGCTGCACATATAAGAAAACGTCTTGCCAGATCAGCTTATGCCCGGAAAAAGGCCAAAATTGCGAGGGCACATTTCTTCAATAATCGTCGTCTCCTGACCTCAAATAGAGCAGGTACTAGTGTTCCGCTGGCCAATACCCGCCTTACTGGTGTGGACATTGGTATCAGTATAGATAGTATAGATTTAGATACAAAAACGGGGGAATCACTCCCAAATCTTGTTGAGGGAGTCCCAGAGGTATTGCTAGGCGAGTCTGGTAAGTTACAGGGGGGTGATGAAGATTTTCTCAAAATTGTATGGGACACATTGAAGAGGCTTTTATCCCCCCTGGAACTTCGACTCTCACGCATTGAAAATAATCTATTAGAAATGGATAAGACAATTGTCACTCTAGCTAGTCTTAGCCTAAAGCAGATGGAGGCAAATACCCTACAGGGTGTTGAGAGCATCCCTCAGGCTCCAGCTGTACTTACATCGGCCCCGCCCCCGCCTAATCCTAAACCTATACCCAAACCTCGCACTAAGGATTGTAACCCTTTAGTCATTAAGCCCCTATCTATTGTCCCAATCCCCTGCCCTCCACAAGTTAAAGCACCCATAAAAATGGGTTCTCAGGTTATTGTCCAACAACCAAATAAGAGTGGGAACCCACGTACATACTCCCAGGGATCTAGAAATGGAAACAGACATAACTTTCGTGGGGGCTATATTGACTTACCACCAGATGCCAGGCCTTATGTTGTAGTGTTGGCAGGTGTGCCTGTTTTGGAGCCACAGTCTCAAGAGGATCATTGGTCACTAAAGAACAAGGTTATTTATTGGCTTAATGCAAATAGACAACTACCGAACCACCTTAGAAGTAACATCTTAATGGTCCGCAGGGTACCTTGGGTAGGCCCTTAATCTAAGTCTATCCCGGGTGATTGCATTGTTGTTTCCTTTGCAGATCCAAGGATAGCTTACCATCTGTGCTCATGGGATGTACGTGGCGATAACTCTGGTATTATTGTCAAACCACTTACCTTCTTTTACCCCCCACGACCACACACAAACTCAGGAGGGAACTGGTCCACAGTCCATAATACTACGCGGGGTGGACGAAGGGAAGGTTGGCAGGGTCAAAATGGCTGGTGGGAAGGGGTTCCCACTTCGAATAGGTTTGGTTGTCTGGATGAGGTCGATTGACTCTGGAGGGCTAATGTTCCAGCTTATAATCCTGAATCCATCCCTATCCCTGTGTTTTCTGCCTCTACCCCTCTAAAAGTTTGTGTAGAAAATGTTGCTCCCATTGAAGGAGCACGTCCTGTTCCAAGTCCTGCAATTAGGCTCACCGTCTCTAATCCACTTGAAACATATGTTGTTAGTGATACACCCTTGGAAGGCCCACAATCTAAGCTAAAACCTGTAATTGGCTTCATTGAGACCAGGGTTGAAGAAGCAGGCTTATCAGAGGTAACACCTTTTAGAGATTTAGTGAATTTGCCCAAGGTGGTTTCCTGTGACACAGCTGGGCTAAGGGGATGTATATTACCGCCCCCTGTTGCGCCAGTACTAACGATCCCCCTAGCAACTCCCTTATCGGAAATATTTAACATACTGCCCTGGAATGTTGCAGGGGTCAGGGGAAGCATGAATTCAGAAGACTGGTTGGAGTTTGTGGACAAATTTGATATCATCCTACTACAGGAAACTTGGGCACCTGAACCAGTTCATAGAGTAGGTTTCGTAAATTTTTTCAAACCAGCTATAAGGGGTGGTAAAGGGCGAGCCTCAGGGGGTCTGCTGACTTGGGTGAAGCAGTCATCCGGATACCACCCATCTGAGATTCCTGTAGACAATCCGGACCTCCTGGTAATCAAACTGAGCAAAGATGGCCATCGGGATCTGATTGTTATTAATGTATATGCACGAGGGCTCCCAGGGGGTCGCTGCCCTGTTGTGTTGGATGTGTTGGACCACCTTCTCGTAGGACAGGCCAGAGAAGACCTTATCCTCCTGGCAGGTGATTTAAACTGCACTTTTGAGCCGCTATATGTAGCCGGAGACAGCTGGGTCTCTGCAGAAGACGCAGCTTGGAACATCCCTGACTTGTTGCTTAATAAAACTGTTAAAGCTACTGAGGCCGCGTTGAACTGGATGGCTCTGTGTCTTACCCAGGGGCTAAGGGCAATAAATGGTCGGTCAAGATCGGATTTGGGTGCAAATTACACCTTTGACAGCGGATTAAGGAAAAGCCGGATTGACTACTTTTTGTTAAAGCTGGAATACTGGCCATTGCTGGTAGATATGGAAGTGGTACCTCACCCAGAAAGCGACCATAACCCTCTGGCACTTAATTTAAGGTTACCAGGTTTGAAGAGACTAAAAGAACCTGACACCCCCCGGACAGGGGACGTTCTCCTGACCAATGATCGCAGGAGGTTAAAATGGTCCAGGCTAGCGGGGGATGAGATCTTCCAGGAGAGCGTTGAGATCGTGGTCTCTAACATGTTTAACGAAATCACGCGCGAGGAGTTACAGGGGGGGGGCTCTGTAAACATTGTTATTGACCTTCATGAGCGCTGTTTTAATGAGCTCAAACTCCTTCTCTCTCTACCAGGTCAGAAGGGTACTGTTAAACAGAATGCAACCCGTCAGAAATGGTATAACAAAAAGTGCAGGGAGGCCCACAGACATCTTGTTAATGTGGTTAAGTCCCAGAACATGAGTGCGGTTAAGGCAGCAAGGGTGCGATATAAGAAAGCTCAGTGGGAAGCCAAACGGGAGTGGGAGGATATGTATTGGTCCGATCTTCTGGACGCCTCCACCTCAAACAACCAGCTTAAGTTCTGGAATTTAGTGAAATGGGGCAAGGACCCTGACTCACGTATCCCTACAAACCATGTATCTCCCGAAGTTTGGGTGACCCATTATTCGGCTCAATTTAGTGCTGAAACATCTGAACCCCCCTTTAAATTGGACGAGGTACCTCTGCCATCCATCCGAGGGGAGAAACTTACCTTCTCGGAAACTGAGGTAGAGCTAGCACTTGGCCTGACCCAGCGGGGAAAAGCACCAGGGATGGACTTAATCCCTGTTGACCTGTTTAAAGCCAACCCCGCTCTTTGGGTGCCCTACATAACAAAGATCGCTAATGCAATAGCTAAAGGGGCAAGAATCCCTAGGTCGTGGAAGGGTGCGGAGATACTCCCAATCCACAAAAAAGGCGATAGGTCTAATCCGGGCAACTACCGCCCGATTAGCCTTATCGACTCCCTCCAAAAAATAATTGCACGCATGGTTCTGAGTAGAGTTCAAGGCTGGATTGAACAAGAGGATATTTTATCTCCCATGCAAGCAGGCTTCAGATCTGGAACGAGCACCATCGATCAGGTGTTCTGATTTTGTCTGATCTACTGGAAGGTGGTTCTGCTCGGCGGTGGTACCATCTTTGCTGCATTTATTGATCTGAAGTCTGCTTTCGATCTTGTGCCGAGGGATAAATTGTGGTGCGTCCTGAGGGACTTAGGTCTACCTAGGCAACTACTTGATCTGATAGTTAAAATGCACGAGGACAATTACGCAAGGGTGAGGTGGGGAAGTCAGGGACAAGTGTCAAAATCCTTTCCCGTGACCCGTGGTGTTCGTCAGGGTTGTGTCCTGGCCCCAACACTCTTCCTGCTAATCATTGATCAAGTGGTCAAATTCTTTGCAGACACCCCCACTGACGCCCCTTTGTTGGCAGGGACAAGGTTTCCAATGCTTATCTTTGCTGACGACACCCTACTCCTCTCAAAAACACGCAGTGGTCTGCAGCGGGCGCTGGACCGCTTTGAGGAGTTCTGTGCTATCAACGACCTCAAGGTAAACGTTGGTAAAACCAAGTTCATGGTTCTCAATAGGAGGCACCTTGTCCGGAGCTCCGTAAGTTTGAGTGGAGTCAACTTGGAACAGGTTGAAACCATGACGTACTTGGGGGTCACTTTGGACCGTCGCTTGGGATGGAAAGATCAGGTTGGTGCCCAACAGCTTAAACTTGCCCGACTCACTGGTTGCCTTCTGAGTGAGCAAAGGAGATCAATTACTAAATGGGTTACCCCAGCGCTAAAAATCTATGACACCAAGATCAACACCGCAATTTTATATGGTGCTGATCTCTGGGGATACACTGACCTCTCCAGCCTATTCAGAACTCAGTGTAAGTTCTTAAGGAGCTTGATTGGGCTACCCCAATCATCACCTTCTATACCCCTATGTTTGGATATGGGATGTAACCCAATCAATGAGATGGCACGATTTAGACTGGTGGCCTTTTGGAGGCGTATATGGACATCCCCCGACCTTACCCTTTTTGCTAAGGAATTGACAGAAGTTAGGTCAATTGGGGGATCAGGGAGAATCCCTTGGTTAAAAAGTGTAAAAACCATTCTGATTGAAATGGGACTAGAACATCTGTGGACATCTCCAAGCACCAACGCTTTTCCTTCCAAACAGGACTTCAAGGCATTGTACTGGGCCTCGGTCCGTTCATTGTTAATAACGGCCTCCAGCTCTGTTGGTCTTACGGGAAGGTTTCTGACCATTAAGTTGGATCCCTCCCGTGAGACCTACTGGGATATCATCACCAAATCGCTGGACAAGAAACTTTACCATCAGTTTCGGGTAGGATCACTGCCATTGAATTCCTTCACAAAAAAATGGGTTAATGGAGTAACTGAATTTTGCAGTTGGTGCACAAGTTATATAGAAACTGAGGGTCATTTCCTGTTTGCCTGCCCGATCTACTCTGTGCCTCGAACAAAATGGTTAAAACCTTTGTTCCAGCACCTCCCTTTTAGAAGGTCTTCGGAGGCTATTCAGGTTTTAAAAACCAATACCTCAGAGACGATTGTGGTGAGTATAGCCAAATTCCTAGGGTGGGCCTGGGCTATCAGGGCAAGAAGCAGACAAAACCTTCATCAGGGCCTCTTAATCCTCTCATAACGGCTTGCCCATACCTCTTCTAACTAAATTCAGGAAAAAAAAATTGTATATAGTATGAGGTATGTTTCTTGTATACTTTTGTTTGTTTTATAACTTTTAACATGCTATGTTCAGGTTAGTCTTTGTATTTCTGTATGTTTAATATTTTTTTATGATAATGGTGTTGCTATTTTTAAAAGGAAAAATGTTATTATAATGAAATGTGTTTTAAATATTGTCTTTTATGATTTTGTTATCGAAATAAAGACTTTAAAACCTGAACCTGAACCTGAGATTAGCATGGCTTCAGAAGGGGCAGAAATGACATCACATTCAATGTGAGAATGAATCCTATGACTCATCTGTGAAAAAAGAAGGATGGAAAACAAAGACATCTCTTCAAACAGTTTAGTAAAAGGTGATGAAGTAGATTGCATTGCAACTTGGATTTAATACTCTAAAATGATTCTGTTCATTTCTTTTGTGGTATTAGGCGCATATGCTACCCTTGTGGAAAAATATACATTTTTAGCCATCTTGATTTGCTCTTTATAAACAAATCCATGAGAAATGAAAACCATTCTAAGGGGCCGATTATGATGGCGGACGGACCTAAGTCCGTCCGCCACCATAGAGTAGGAGGGAACCTCCGCATGGCCTGCGGAGTTCCCTCCTGTGCAATTAGGATGTGACCGCCACCCTGGCGGTCACATCCTCTATTTTTACCATTGCGGCGGGTGCGGCTTCAAGCTGCACCCGCCGCAATGGTAAAAATGCATACATTGCATTTGTATGCAGAAAGCGGCAGGCACCATGCGGTGCCTGCCGATTTCTGCATACAAATGCAGGGGGGTACCATAGGTACCCCCCATGTGCACCCCCCACCCCCTTCACCCAGGGGGCCCGCATCGGGCCCCCCGCAGTGAAGTTACGCTTGCTTTTCCACAGCGGAAAACCCGCAGCGGAAAAGCATTTTTTACAGCCCATCCTAATATGGCTGACGGTGTCTGAGAGACACGTCACCATATTAGAGCTTTTCCGCCGTGGTTGTAAGCCAACCGCTGCGGAAAAGCTGCGGACGGAAACCAGGACCCACCAGCCATCCTAATGTGGCGGTGGGTCTTTGGTGGGTCCGCTGCGGTTTTTCCGCATCCTCCGGTCCGGCGGTGGCTTCCGCCGGCCCGGAGGATGCGGAAAAAACGCAATCGTAATAGGCCCCTAAATGTGGTAGAATAATGTATCTCCCTTTCAAGGCTGGAATAGTTCGAAGTTTATCTTGGTCATTTTGGGCGAAACTAATTGTTTCACCAGCAACACACCCTGGCAGAGGATTCTTTTCTTTGACATGGTAAAAGTTTTCTTTAAGTCATCATTAAGGTCTTTATTCAATGCATCTGGATAGACACTGGGATCCACCATATTTGGTAAAGACCTCAACTCCTTAAATGGTTTGGGAGGCAGCCAATGATGGCCTCCACATTGAACTAAATCTAAATCCTTTTAAGCTAAATCTAGCACTCAGATTTGAAATGAACTCCAAGATAAGTCAAGAAATAAAAGGAACTGAGTCTCCTGGAGGTACAGGATCTGAAAGGTGATCAGACAAGTATGTAGCTTTTGTGTTCAAGTTCAACAGGATTTATACTAAAACCAACCAGATCATTTAGAAAATCCCAGAAATAGCCTGTAGAAGAATCAGACAGCAGACGTAGACATGGGGGCTTGGCTAATCTTAATGGCAGAGTAGACGTGTGTGCAGACAGTTC
The DNA here is from genome assembly GCF_964261635.1 of Lissotriton helveticus. NCBI lineage: Eukaryota > Metazoa > Chordata > Amphibia > Caudata > Salamandridae > Lissotriton > Lissotriton helveticus. The sequence continues at coordinate 935,794,487 of NC_136063.1, read as the reverse complement.
CCGCCATCCATAATCATCCTGTTTGTGATAGAGCGTAATCTATCACAAAAATACGTAGAGGACATACCTCTCCTCCCTCGATGTGAGCCTGAAATCGAGGCCGGTGCTCCAGGGTGACCCACAGCTGGGGGAGCCAAGGGGAAGAGGACAGAGTTGTGCAGCCATCTTGGGATTTTCAGCGGAGGACCCAGCTGCAACGAACAGTCCTGAAAGGTGGCTAGAGAACACGATTCCCACGAAGGGGCAATATAGGAATCTGTCTGAGGCCTGTGGTCGTGGTATCAGCTCCCTGGTCGACACCACATTGGGAAAAAAAAGGTACGCTCGCCGGCTGTGTCACTCCGGGAATAACTGCAGTAGGGCCTGAAGCCAGGGACGCGAGTGAAACCTTGCGCCGGGCCTCTGAGGTGCTAGAGCCGTGTTGGCTGGAGGACATGTGATGTGGGCCTGTATCTATGTGCATCAGGCGACTGAAAAGAAACTATTAGAACGGCCCAGCTGGGGTTATATATGGCCTGAGAGGACTGCCAGGGGAGTGAGGATACCAATTATCTTGGAGAGCATATTTCACTTTCTTGTCATGCTGGGACCGACGTCTGGTGGGTCTTGGGATCGCCCCTGTGAATTGTGTTGTGGGTCATGTGGCTGCACGACTAGAGGCACCTTCCGCCCGGGGGTTCGATACACATGAGCAGCAATAATTGTGAGACAGGAGTGGTACACCTCAGGAGGGGCGTTACTACGAGGATTACAGCAATGACCCCGGACTAGAAACCAAGAACCCCCCACACATACACTGTATGGGGAAGGCTCATGATCCCCCAGAGAGGAGCTACACCCCCAAGCCTACCAAGTGCAGATATAAAAGACTGCAGGCACTTAGTGAGGAACTTAACAAGTGGTGAGTAGACACCCTTGCAATTTGGACCCGGAGGAGACTAGAGCCCAATTAAACCCTAGTGACATACTGAGTAATGACCACCTAAATAAATCTGAAAGTGTACCCTGGTGCGCACACTCTCTTACACCCTTTCTAGGACATACATACACCGTTAACTCCTTCCATGCTCATGACGGCTCACGTGCAATTGATTCCCCGCCTGTGCGGGAGAATTAATCCGAGGGCGGGGTTGTGACGAGCCCAGCTCGTCATGAGCACAGCTCCACTGTGACTGATGACGAGCTGGGCTCGTCATGAGCACCACGGCACCGTGGACCCCCACCAGCACCGTGGGGGAATTACCCCGGCAGCGAAGGGGTTAAATATGGTGAAAGACAAAGGCAGCAAGGCGGCCCAGGCAAACACAATTTCCAATTATGCACAGCGGCTCCCCCGGATCAAACAGCGCCAAATCCAGCTTTTGCCACTAATACAGCTGAGCAACCGCAGGACTCCGATCGACCACCCTATATATCAGAGGTGCTTGAAGCCATCGTAACTCGGGAGAGGAGTTAAAAAATAAAACTGACTCAGTTGCCATAGATGTTGATTTATTGCGATGCGACTTGTGGAAGGTCTCTGATAGAGTCACCACTACCAAGCAGATGGTGGACATGCTCCAGAAGGAACTCCATACCTTGAGGGATACAAATATTGGTCTACAGAGAAATGTGGGATGCCTGCACAATCGAGCTGAAGATGCGGAAGGATGATTGAGAAGAAATAATCTCCATTTTGCGGGATTTCCTGAGAAGATGGAAGTTTCATCCACAGAGCTGTTCATCGAGGATTGGCTGACCCGTGTATTGGCCCCAGGAAACTATCCAAGTTCTTCTCTCTAGAGAGTGCCCACAGAGCATCGGTCCCCACCCAGGCCAGGAGCACCTCCAATGGCCTTCATAACAAGGTTTCTCAATTTCCAGAATCCTGATCTTATCTTGCACCTTACCAGACGCCATGGCTCGTTAACACATGACGCTCATCAGAGTTCCATATACCCAGATTACACACAGAGAGCACAGGAACAAAGACGCTCCTTCCTGGTGGGGAAACGCCGTAAGCAAGACAATTTCCTATTCCCCGCGAAGTTGAGAGTTGAGTGTGGGGGCAAAGCATGTTCTTCTTTTCAGCAAAGGAAGCTAGTGACTGGTTGGACACAAGAGGATCACCTGAGACCTGTGTGGTGCCCTCAACGATGACACTGAGGAAGTCTGGGTGTCACAGGCGACCTAGACACCGGGGTCAACATATACAATCACAAAACAGCAGAATAAGGGGTTGTCCAGAGGGAACCTGGATGAACGCCTCCTCAGCGCCCGACATCGCCATCGCCATCCCAGACGGCTACAAGATCATCCGAAGGGACCGCATCAACCACACCGGAGGAGGCATCGCCATCGTCCACAGAACACCATCCGCATCACGACCAACACCGACGACACCCTCGCAACCGCCGAGCACCTGCACTTTCAGGTCCACATCAACCCCAAGACCACCCTCAGAGGCACCCTCATCTACAGACCCCCGGGACAACGCACACAATTCAGCAAAGACATCGCCGACTTCATCAGCCCGCACGCCCTCTGCTCCGCTGACTATATCCTCCTAGGGGACCTCAACTTCCACCTGGAGAACAACAACGACCGCAACACCACCACCCTGCTGGACAACCTCGCCAACCTGGGACTCAAGCAGCTGGTCACCACCCCCACCCACTACGCCGGACACACACTCGACCCCGTCTTCTCATCCAGCAAGGACATCGCCTTCAGCCACGCCACCGGACTCCACTGGACGGACCACAGCTGCGTCCACTTCAGCTTCGGAAGGACCACGATCCACCACCACCAGCAACAGGTTGCACGCAGGAGCTGGAACAAGATCACAGCCGACCAGCTCGCGACCTCCCTGAGCATGAACCTTCCCACCAGCACAACGAACCCTAGCCAGGCGGCCACCAACCTCACGAAGTGGATCAGCGACTGCGCAGACGAGCTCGCCCCCCTGAGGACCCGGCCTAGCAGACCCGGTAGCAAGAAAGCCCCATGGTTCAACGACGAACTCAAGAGCTCCAAGAAGATCTGCCGAGCCCTCGAGAGAACCTGGCGCAGAGACCCAACACCAGACAACATGACTGCCCTCAAGCTCGCCACCCGAAAACACCACCAACTCATCCACGCCACCAAGAAAACTGCATTCAAGGAACGACTGGACAACAACGCACACAACAGCAAGGAACTCTTCAACATCGTCAAAGAGCTCTCCAACCCCAACGCCGGAAACAACGACATCACCCCTTCGCAAGACCTCTGCAACTCCCTCGCCTCCTACTTCCACAACAAGATTGCGGACATACACAACAGCTTCAGCACTCAACCGGCGCACGCCACGACCGAACCACCGCCCCCCACCACCACCCTCCGCGCCTGGACTCCGATCAGCACCGAAGACACCGTCCGCACAATGAACTCCATCCACTCCGGATCGCCGACCGACCCCTGCCCTCACCACGTCTTCAACAAGGCCGACGCTTTCATCGCACCCCACCTGCGGGACATCATCAACACCTCCTTCGACACCGCTACCTTCCCGGAGAGCTGGAAGCACGCCGAACTCAGCGCCCTACTAAAGAAGCCTTCAGCCGACCCCACCGACCTCAAGAACTACCGCCCCATCTCGCTGCTCCCGTTTCCTGCAAAAGTAATCGAGAAGACCGTCAACAAGCAGCTGGCCGCCTTCCTCGAGACGAACGGATCCCTCGACCCATCGCAGTCTGGCTTCCGGGCCAACCACAGCACCGAGACCGCCCTGATCGCAGCCACCGATGACATCCGAGCGCTGCTCGACAACAGAGAAGCAGCGGCCCTCATCCTCCTCGACCTCTCCGCGGCCTTCGACACTGTCTGCCACCGTACCCTCAGCAACGTCGGAGTCCAGGAGAAGGCACTGGAGTGGATCATCTCCTTCCTCACCGGAAGGACACAGAGAGTCCACCTCCCTCCGTTCAGATCTGAAGCCACCGAAGTCATCTGCGGCGTTCCTCAAGGCTCCTCGCTCAGTCCAACGCTCTTCAACGTCTACATGAGCCCCCTCGCAGACATCGCACGCCAGCACAACCTCAACATCATCTCCTACGCCGACGACACCCAGCTGATCCTCTCCCTCACCAACGACCCCGCCACCGCCAGAGCCAACCTTCACGAAGGGATGAAAGAGGTAGCCGAATGGATGAAGAACAGCCGCCTGAAACTGAACTCGGACAAGATGGAAGTCCTCATCCTGGGATCCTCACCCGCCGCTTGGGACGACTCCTGGTGGCCCCCCACCCTAGGCAGCGCACCCAAACCAACAGACCACGCACGCAACCTTGGCTTCATCCTGGACTCCTCCCTCTCCATGACCAGACAAGTCAACGCCGTCTCCTCGTCGTGCTTCAACATCCTGCGCATGCTACGTAAGATCTTCCGGTGGATCCCCACCGAGACCAGGAAGACGGTCACCCAGGCCCTCGTCACCAGCCGTCTGGACTACGGCAACTCCCTCTACGCCGGATCCACCGCCAAACTCCAGAAGAGACTCCAGCGGATCCAGAACGGCTCAGCACGACTCATCCTGGACATCCCCCGTCGCAGCCACATCTCCGGACACCTGAGAGACCTGCACTGGCTCCCGGTCAACAAGAGAATCACCTTCCGTCTCCTCACCCACGCACACAAAGCCCTACACAACCAAGGCCCAGGATACCTCAACAGCCGCCTCAACTTCTACGCTCCCAAACGCCAGCTTCGATCGACCGGCCACGCCCTCGCCGCCGTCCCCCGCATCCGAAGAGCCACCACAGGGGGACGGTCCTTCTCCTACCTCGCTGCCAAGACATGGAACTCCCTCCCCACCCACCTCCGCCTGACCCAGGACGACCTTGCCTTCAGGAAGCAGCTCAAGACCTGGCTGTTCGAGCAGTAGCGGCCCCCCCTCCCCCAGCGCCTTGAGACCCTCTGGGTGAGTAGTGCGCTATATAAATGCGATGCAATGCGATGCGATGCGTACCTTACAGGCATTGGATGTCTTCAGATCACTTGAGCAGCAACCCAAACAAAGACTCTGATGCCTAGCAGAGACACGAGGTGAAGATACGAGAAAAGAACTGGTAATTGTTAAATTGCACCGAGATGTAACACTGGGAGGGAAGAGGAAGAGACTCATTGTATTATGGGACACTCTGCTGAGATACATGGTGGGAGTGTGCCCCCTAGAGCCTGGTACCTGGTTAAGGAGTTAGAGGCTAGTCCTCAAACCTTGCTAGCGAACTATTCACTTCTTTTGAATAGTGTGGGAGGGAAATGGTCAATAGTGTATATTTTTGTTGTTGATGTATGTAAGGTTACAATTGTGGGGTATTGTTAGGGGAATGGGGTGACATCTGCAAGCCTTAGGCCAGTTTAGTTCAGAGGGCAAGGTAAATGCGATATTGCCCAGGAGGTAGGGGGAAGTTCGGGAATTTACGATACGTTTTATGTTATGTGAGTGTCGGCCTGGGAAATTCAGAACATTAAAAGTCAGGATGGAAATGTGCATCACAGTTCACACATGTAGAAATCAAAACGTGCGAAAGGTCAAACATAGCAAGTCGGATAGGTCACCATGAGTAAATTAATTATGTGGAATGTTCAGGGCATTGTTGCCATCAAAAAATGTAGACACATCTTTGCCTACTTAAAAATATATACGGTGGCAGTTGCATGTCTTCAGAAGACCCATATCTGGGGGGATTCCATAAAGTGCTTACGGAAGAGATGGAGGGGACAAATATATGCACCTCATATTCTGGATTTGCGAGGGGGGCACTTATATGGATATCCCTCGGAGTTCCGTTTCAATATTTACATCATGTAGTTGACCCGGACAGGAGATATGTAATCCTCCATGGGAGAGTGGACTGCTTAGAAATTTGTATTATCAATGTTTATGCGCCAAATTACGATAGTGCTTCCTTTTTTCCTGATCTTCTGGTAGCGGCCTCCCTTTACTTGGGAGCATCAATAATTTTGGGCAGGAGACGTTAATTGTGTACTCCTTGGGTCTCTTGATCAGGAACCGCTGCCACTCCATACTAAACCTAAAATGACTGGAGCACTGCTGGGTGTGCTACAGGGGTTTCACCTGCAAGACGTATGGCATATGCGTCATCCTACTACAAAACAGTACTCATGTTACTCTCCTGCCACTGGAACCTCCAGTGGGTTAGACTATTAGTTTCTCTCTGTAGATCTTGGCTGGAGTGTGGAGGGGATATCGTATTTGCATATGTACCTTGTGGACCATTCTACGGTTCTGTTGGAGTTGGGGGATAGAGGCACAAGTTCGGAGAAACCCCTGTGGCGGCTCAACAGTGAGGCCCTCACAGACCCCCCCATTTGTAGCCGCGATCTCGACAGAACTCACCAGATATTTTCAGGAGAATTAGGGGTCAGCCTCATGCCGTGCAAGTGAATTGGAGGCAATAAAGGTAGTTATAAGAGGCATCTGCATTAAGACAACATAAGGGGTGAGATACCAATTGGAATGAGATGTGAGTAGACATGAAATCGTCTTGGGAAAACTAGAGACGGAGGCAGCAAAGACCCCAGAGAAGTTGACAGAATGGACTGAAGCTAGGGAGGCTCTTATAACAGATCTTCACAGACTTGAAAAGCATGTCCACACAACATAAAGACAGAAACTTTACAGAGAGGGTGACAGAACCGGAGCACTGTTGGCTCGTCTCATAAGACATGGAACACCAGTAGCTCAGATACTACAAACACATACTGAGAATGGAGTATTAGTGTACTCGCAAAAAGCGATAGCCTACACCTTGGCACATTACTTACAAAAGGTATACACTAGTAGAGCTGGACTGGACCCAGACGCATTGATATCATATTTATACATGGTAGACCCCCCGTCACTATTGCCTGAGGACCAAGACATTCTGAATGCCATGATTGCCAAAAGTGAAATCATTAGCGCTACAGACTATCTCAAAATGGGCAAGAGCCCGGGCTTGGATGAGCTCCCTGCGGATTTCTTTAGATGTTTTGCCCCTCTTCTTGTGGACAGGCTCCTAGAAGTAAATAATGAGTGCTAGGATAAAGGTACGTTGCCGCCTAAAATGGGGAAGGCACTCGTGGCTATGATATTAAAAAAAGATAAAGATCCTGTCCAGCCATCCTCATACAGACCAATATTGCTGTTGAATGTTGATATGAAAATATTGAGCAGCGTTATGGCGGATCTACTCCTTCCAATGGTGTCGCAATGAATCCATTCCGACCAGGCAGACTTTATCCCTGGCAGGAGCACGACTTGTAACCTGAGGCGACTGGCACACATTTGGCAGGCCCCTAGACTGATAGAGATGGACAGTGCTGCGGTGCTCTTAGATATCGAGCAAGTGTTTGACTCTGTGGAGTGGCCGTATTTATGGCAAGTCCTTAGGCAAATGGGAGTTGGTGACACCTATCTTCAATAAATTCAGCTGTTCTACGCAGTGACCATGGCTAAAGTACGGATAGAAAGTATGGTATCAAAACAATTAGCACTACGACTTGGCAGCCGACAAGGATGCCCGCTCTCACCCTTACTCTTCACAATTGCGATGGAGCCAATGGCAATTCGATTAAGAGACACAATAGAACCATGGGGAATCCAGGTGGGGGACACCCCTCACAAGCTTTTGCTATATGTAAACAACACTTTAGTCTATCTGATAGATCCATTCCGGTACTATTATCAGAAATGCAAAGCTTTCGGATGATCTCAGGACTCCATATTAATCGTGCAAAGTCCAGGATTGTCCCACTGTGTAGGACTGCTCAGATATCACCAGCGTTGCCAACGCCTATCGAGTTACCTTGGGCAGAATAAGGAGAACGGTAATTGGGTATCCATCTGGCACATACGGCCAAGGCATATCATGAGTTTAACATAAGCCGTGTAATACAGGGTTTGAGGGGATCGATTCAATTCTGGATGGAGTTGCCGTTATCCCTTATGGGATGCATCGCAATCATTAATCATTAAAATGACTGTTTTGCCCCGTAGTCTGCACACATTGCAACACTCCCTCCATCTAGTTCCTTGATCTTACTTCCTCACACTGGAAAGTCTCATCGGGAACCTACTATGGGGGAAAAATGCAGACACGTGCATTTAACGACCCTACAGAGAACGTGTAAGCAAGGAGGTCTGGAGATGCCCCAATTTGAATTTTATTACATGGCTTCCCAGCTGCAACATGCAGTCCGCTGGTAAGATAATGATGAAAACTTGGAGAAATAGCTATTAGCCGGCACTTATGATGGTAACTCATTGGGCGAGCTGTTAATGGTATGAGCATGAGTTCCTGAGAAATATCCTTATATAATATGACATGCGGTGACAGTGTGGGAGGATGTGGTGATAAAAGTCGTGCACTTTGCAGCCATAGCAGACTCTATGTTGGTTTGTCACTAGAAAGATGGCAACTGCCAGTTGTTGGGAGATCTCTATGCAAATGGACAGTTCCTCTCCCGGGAGGAGGCACGGGACACCTTTGACCTAAGGATAGGCCAGTTTATCCAATATGGTAAAATATCCAGTGTAGCGTGGAAGCTATGGCAGGGCTTACCAGAGGAACTCCCACACTACCAACATACTACAAACTCTACTCTCCATGGCACAGGGCAGATTTCCTCCACATGATTTGGTCCTGCTCATTGTTATCCTCCTACTGGAGTAGGTATTGAGGCGTCTAGGAGAAGCGGCAGGCTGGACCATATTAAAAGAGGTTAAACAGGACCTGCTAGGACTACTGCCCACGTCTAAAAACAAAAAGCTAAGCAGATGCGTTGTTAATCTGGGTTTGGTCTTAGCCAAAAGACATATAGTAAGAACATGGATGCACCCTCAACCATCGAAATTCACAAATTGAATGAGAGATATGAGTGATGAGCAACCGCAGAGATGGTGCGAATGAGATTTGTAAGAAGGGATAAAAAGGTTGAAGAGGACCGACTGGCATTGGCCACGATGTTGATGGATCTGAAGAAAGGCCAGGAGTCGGTCTCCTCAGAGAACACAGGGAGGGAAGGCCCGTAACTACATCAGACAAACTGTGTAGCACATAAATAATACAACAATCCAGAACAAACTGAAATAAATTTGTACAGGTTTGAGACTCCGGCCCTACACTGAATGGGATGGGATGGGGGTTGTTTCAGGGGGAATTTTGTTAATGGTTTGTTATGTTTATTAGTGATTCGCTGAACGAGAATACTCAAAAGATATATAATAAGATGAAAATGTTGGATGTTAGAACTACCAAATAGAACGGCCTGAGAACAGACCAAAATTCAAATAATTGATGAAAAGTACACTTTGTATGCTGACATTGTTGTTCCAGGATATATTTTAAGATGTATAAGTGTTAAATGCCAATAAACAAATACAAAAAACAAAAACAACAGAATTAGACATTTAACATTTTCTCTAATCAGTGTAAAGTAAGGTTCCTTGTATTGTAGGATAAAGCAAAGTATTTGTTCCTTCAACTGACACAGCAGGGATCTTGTTGCCCCCTCTTTGGGTCTCATTACAGGTGCCCCTTCACTCCCACTGGAGCTTGTGAGTGGAGTTACCAGCCTCATCAGGATTACAATTAAGGTGGCAACACCATACAGTCTGAGTTCTTCATCTGAAACACTTCTCTTGTGTAATGGTGGCAAAATGCCCAAGTACATATCGGCTTTTAAATTAAGAACATGTGAGAATTGTTAAGGAAACATCTTTTTCTCCATGTTTTTTAAATTTATATGACCCCGATATTTTCTCCTAGGAATTACCTGGGGACACAAACTGGCCCACTTATAATTGGAGTGGGTCGATGTCCTGTTGAATGACAATTGCAGTGCCACCACATTGAAAATGTAAATGATAGGGAAGTGTCTGGTAAACATTAGGGGGCACCCTTACTTATATGTCCCGCAACATGGTGCAGCAAGGGTACTTGCTGTACTACTTTGTGTGAAAGGGAGAGAGAAGAAATACTCTGTATTTACAAAGATATGAAGCATGTCTGCTCTTGTTTTGCACTGGTGCACAGTGTGCTGCCTAGCACCAACACAGGGACCCTTGTCGGTCAGTCAGTCAAAATTAACTTTAGTTGGCTGATTAAAGCCATCAAAGTACACATAACAAAACAGGACGGATCAAATCTACAATTATAAAATACATAAGTATAAAATCAGTTAATATACCCCGTCCTGTATCCAAGTAACAGACATGGGCCCCGATGTAGGTAAATCTAATATACCGATTCATAAATACCGAATTTTACCGATTCGGTATTTATGATTCAGTAAATTAAATGTAGATAAAAAATCGGTAATTTCTACCGATTCGGTAGGATTCGGTATTTACTGATTCGGTAAATACCAAATCGGTATTTGCCATTGATTCCTATGGGCCTTGAAGACCATAGGAATCAATAGCAAATACCGATTCGGTAATTACCGAATCGGTAAAGTCACCGAATTGACAGGGGGAACAGGGTGTCACTTTGACACCTTGTTGCACCCCTGTTTCAGGCTTGTGTGCCATGTGACACACATACATGCCCTTAGGGCATGTCTGTGTGCCACATGGCACAGGTGTACATGCACAGATGTGCATGTACACAGGGATTCGTTATTTACCATGTAATAGTATTACATGGTAAATACCGAATCCTAAAAGTCCTGTAGCACTGTTAACAGTGCTACCTACATTTGAAAATACATATTCGGTAATTTTACCGCTCGGTAAAATTACCGAATCGGTAAAATTCCCAAAATTCGGTAAATTTACCGATTCTGTAATTTTACCGATTCGGTAAAATTAACGATTCGGTAAAATGACCGAATATGTATGTTTTAAACACCCCTACATATCAATGTCCAAATACCGGTCGGAAACGGCCGAAAATCGGTATTTTCGGCCGTTTCCGACCGGTATTGCCCTACCTACATCTGGCCCATAGAGAGTAAAAAACCATGAGACAATCATTAATCTTCGTAGAGACCTGCTCCACTCAGTGTTCATTAACTACCGCTCCTATAGTGAGCACTAGAATAAAATACACTCCATCATGTAATACAACAATTCATACAAGAATGTGCACACCTTCTCGGATCTAAAGCAGGCAAGATAACCACAAAAATGACAATACCGCCCACCAACACATAATTAGGACTGGGAGTAAATAAATAAATAAGCTAAAATTAGCCCAAACTCAGACTTATCCATCTTTACATACAAAAAACCAAGAAAGAATAAAATTTAGATAACTTGATTCGATGCCGTATCCACAGAGGAGGTCATAAGTGACCGCTTCCTATGCCTGTTAGCTCCTGTTAGAAAACTTGCTACCCCAAAGCAGACCATGGGTGACGCTAGCGTTTGTAAGTATACCAGCGCCGGCCTAACTTGTTCAAATTTACAACCTCTAAGCAAGGGAATGATGAATTTTCTGCGCAGTGAATTGTAATATGCACAGAAGAATATTATGTGAAGAGTGTTCTGGTCTGAGAAATTATCGCAAGGACAAGGACTTAATGTTCCTTCTTTGAGGTACCCTTTAGGAAAAGCAAGGAGCCAGGGAACCATATTCAACCTGAATCTTGTCAAAAGAAAGAGATGGTACAGTTTGTTTATATAAGATAAATATGGTTGCATTTGTCGTCCCAGGCTCAGTATAGCAAATCTTCTCAGCATGGGTTATTTCAAGTCGTTCTCCTCCCTTAGTATCCTTTGCCTATGTAAGAATTGCTGCTTGAGGTCTCTGATGGTCAGTTTACCCAACGCTGTGGGGCTCAAAAATAAATCGGAGCATCCAAGGATTCCCATCTGTCCTTAATATATCTAATCCACGGAATGTCTAACACCTTTTCCAGGGTGAGACAATCTTGGATCATCAATTGGTTAAGATTTGGAGTAGGTTGTGCCCAAATTCTCAGCCAACGCAATATAGGAGCATCTGCAATCTGGTCATAAATAAAACCTGCTCCTAATTCCTTGTGTATGCTAAAAGTTGGCGTGCATGCAGGGACCGAAAGCAGCCTATGCAAAAAAAGTGTTTTCGGCCCCCTGAATTTCTTTGACGTCTGTATAACCCCAGATGTCGCTCCCATAAGTCGCCATAGGTAAACATTTAGCATTATAGATCTTCATAAGTGCAGGGAGTGGTTTTGATCCTATTTTTTTTGCAAAGTCTAAAGTAGCCCCTGATGCTCTGGTTAATAAGTTCTTTTTGTGTGCACGCTGCGTGCTCCATGAGCACCGGTCATCAAAAAGTACCCCTAAGTATAGAAAAGCTAGGACCTTTATTGACTCTAGTCCCTTGCAATAGAATTTTACCTTTGCTGCCCTCCTCAAGACTATGGACATAGCATGTGACTTATTAAAATTAGTGATGAGGTCCAGTGACTCCATAAAATCTATAAAACAATTCAAAAGCATTTGCATCCCCCTTGCAGTCCTGACCACCAACACTGCATCGTCAGCATACAAAAGTGTGGGAATCATTTTGGTGCCAGCTCTAGGGATATCTTTACAGCAAGAAATAAGAGAATCCCCTAATTTATTAATATAGAGGGTGAACAGCAAGGGGGCCAAAAAGCACCCCTGCTGGACCCCTCTTTCAACTGCCCATGAATCAGTCAGGCTGCCATTTTCATTAAAGCGCACAGCCGCTGTTGTATTTTCGTGGATGGCTACCAGAAATGAGATCAAATCAACATCTAGTCCTATATCTTGGAGCATCACCCAGAGTTTTGATCTGTTAACAAGGTCAAAAGCCGAGGTTAGAATCATAAAGGCCAGATGGAGGTCCCCATGCTTTGCAACTGTATAGTTCCTATCACCAAATGGAGATTAAGGCATTGGTCCAGCGTACCTTTCCCCTACCTCAAACCATATTGGAGATTGGAAACTATACTTGCTCAATCGAGCCACTCTGTTATTCGTGCCAGGACAACTTTCCCCATAATTTTGGCCGATGAGTCCAGGGGAGAAATAGGCTTATAACAAGCCGAGTCATCCCTTGCTCCCTTCTTAAAGATTGGTATAATACCCGTCTTGGCCCAGGACAGGGGAAAACTGGACAGGCAGGCTGCATTAAAAACATGAGTTAAAATCTTAGCCCATAGTTTAGGATCTTTCTTATAAAGGTCAGTCTGTACTCTGTCGGGACCTGGAGCTAATCCCCCCTAAGGTTGATGTAATTGCTTTATTGACTTCATCAATGGTAAAGACAAGAGGGTGGGATGTGCAATCACTAACTAATGTTCCTACGGGAGTCCCGGGGGTCACGTTGCTGTACACTTTCCCAAAGTGTTGCATCCACTTCTCAGCAGGAACTAAACAGTCTTTACCAGAGCTCGGTGAATCATTAAACAATGGACTATTTACAACAGACCAGATTCTAGAACTGTTGACCAGCACACTGGCCTGGCTAAGCTCCTCCCACGTCATCTCCCTTAATTGCCTTTACCGACTTTCCACCACAAGTTTATATACCCTCCTTACATTTTTAACTCGTATTGACCCCCTAGAGATTTTTAAGTTCCTGCATAAGTTCCTTATGGGTATTCATACAGGTTTCATCAAACCATTTTTTTAATTTAGGGGACCTTGGTCTACAGGATGCAGTTAAATTCAAGGCAACATGCTTTGTGATTCGGTCAAGGCATCAAGGACCGATAGTGGTTGGGAGTCCTGGTCTGAAACTCCTGCGCACAGTTGGTAATTAGGCTGTCAATAAAACCGTCTGGGGTGATCCTATCCCACCTCATTCTGCGTGCTTGATCTATAGGCGCAATATTAGCATTAGTAAGTTGGGTCATGGTCCTACCATTATTTACAGCATGTATATTAAGGTCCAATGTTAGTGGATTGTGATCACTAAGACAGTTTTTTGTTGCAGTTAATGTGCCTAGTGTCGAAATCAATGAAGAGGAGACCAGAATATAATCAATTATACTGTGACAGCCCTGACCAACATATGTAGGTATAGGAACTATCCTGTCCGACTGCACAGGGCAGATCAAGTTATGGGTTGATAGGAAACTTCTAAAAAGGTGCCGGACGAGGTATGTTCAAAGTGGGTTAGCCCCTGAGGGCCATGATCCTCCTCCAGCCTTGATAAGCAATTGGTAGGGTAAGCATGAATATTAAAATCTCCCAGGGCTAAAGTGTCATGGTGTCTTTCAGTACTGTCACCATAATTGCCCAAAAAAAACAGTGATGCTCTAACTTATCAGTTCTAGTAAAAGAATTATAAATATTAACCACTGGAAGAGTTGGCAGGTTCTTCCCTGTCAGCTCTACTACTAAGATATGGGGAGAACATGATTCAATCAACTTTACTTTATGATCCAACTTAAGGTTAATTGTCAATAGTAGCCCCCCCCTGCTCTACCCATACTGGATTGTGTAGCGAGTTTACAAAAAGATATAAACCCATCCAAATAGTAGGTTTCATTGGCCTGCCACGTTTCCTGAAGGGCTATACTATGATGTGTGGCAAGAAAGAATTCCCAACTGGTTTCACCCTTTTTTGCCCTTAAACCAGCAATATTCCATGTTAAAACTTTCATTATACCTCCATCAGCTATTGTTAAGATAGAAGTGGGTTTTACTTTACCAGCTGATGAAGTCTGGTGGTTCAAGGGAGAGGATGGATTAAAGTTTGATATACTAACCATGGGAACATATATTACATCGTCCAGTAATTCCACAAAATTGTCTGAGACAACGGGTACTGCGGTGCTGACAGGTAGTCAATCTAGAGCATCTAAACCAGAAAGTGCCTGAAACCTGCTGGACAAGGGGATGGAGGGAACCGTCAAGGTTCTCACAGAAGGCTTATAAAAGTATCGCAATGGCAAGGCCCAGAAGAAGGTGGCAAACATAGGGCACGGATCCTGCGCCCTTAAAATCATCTGTACAACAGCAGGATTTCGGAAATTAATGACCACACAATCCCCCTCAAAGTTCTTTGGTGATCGTCCCACCCACCCAACTCTGCGTACCATTATGATATTGTTGCTCATGGGTACCCTAAAACCTTTATGTTTAGATAACCAGTCTACGGTTTTATTGCTCAGTTGGGTCCAAGATTCAGTTTGGTCTGGTCTAAGTGGTGGAACACCAGCCAGAACCAAAACATATGGACATGCAGCTGGGGACAGATCTACCACATCTCCAGAGCACATAGTATTCATGGCCTTCAGCGCAGTGGGACCGTCTCTATGATGATTACCAACCCTCATAGTAGACTTGGCCTGATCAATAGATAGTGGTCTCGAAGGGCCCACGGGCTGGGGCGGGATCTGATCAGCTGGACAAAAGGGATTAACCCAGCCATCTATCCCCAAGCCTCCGTGGCCAATGGCTTCTGGCATAGCCGTGGCCGCGGGTATGTTAGCTGCCCCTCGTGCTGCACATTGACATCCGCATGCCTCCTGATTAACTGTCTCATTACTAGATTTTAAGAGGTGTGACAGCTTCCCTCCGATCACCTCTAATTTACTTTAAAAAAGGCGCTAAGAGAGCAGATATTAAAGTCTCCAAATGTTTCCATTGGTCAAGATCACTTCCAAGATCCGCCATTGTGTGGGGGTCAGTGGTTGGAAAAAGAGGCATGCCATCATTGGATTTCGGGGAGTGATTTTCACGTATCCCTAGAGCTTGATGTTTAAGTCTGGCTTTGGCCTTGTTCTTCAATGCCACACTTCCCCTTGCGCGTTTTGCAGGCGGCTCACCATTCCCGCCCTCACCATCCCCTCCTAACCTAAATTTAGAAGAACATGGCACACTTTCCCTTTCCCTGGCAACTCTTTTGGATCTAGTAGCAGGGTCGCCTTGAGCTACGCTTGTCATAGTTGGGGTATGTGCTAAAGTTGGAACAGGGGGCGCAAGCAAATCGGTTTTCTCCCCAAGTGAAGTAACCAACAAGTCCTTGGGTAAGCTCAATCTCGGATTTTGGGTAAGTTCCAAAGTGAATAGCTCTTTTCAGTGCAATCTTGAGATCGTAGCGTTTTTGCAGCCTTTCGTGTTTCTGGGTTTTCAGGCCTCTTTGTCAAAGCGCCGGGACACCCCCCGGGGTAGCCGTGTGCTCTAAAAGACCGGCGTAACATAACATAACATAACATAGGTGGTTCACCTCCAGTATCCCCGATTTGAAAGCTGAGCCATCAACTGTCTCCCCAACCGGACTTGCAACTAGTGCATCCGAACTTAAAGGGTCAGAGATTTGCGGAGTGCCCAGGGGAGATTTGGCCAAGGTTATAGCCCCCAAGGATGATCTTTTATGCCCTGCATAGGTGCCCAAAGAGAGCCTTTTTTCAGTAAGCTGTATTTCATGAGTTAATACTGATTCAGTCCTTGTCAAAAACACATCGAAGGTTCCCACTTCTCCCCCCAGCCCTCAGACCTATAGCCTTACATTTGGTAGTCATGACCAGTGCCTCGATATATAATACCACCTTCTAAGCAAGCAGATAAATCAGGGAAAATATAACAATGAGACAATAAAATGACTTTGAAGTTTGTCCAGGGTTCAAAGTGTCTTGTACAACATAAAGAAAAGTAGGGGGGTAGCCGTGCCTCCTCCTCCTGGCTCAGAATGGACCAGAACAAGTATGCAATGAGGGGTTGTAGGGATCAAACAATGGTAACATGGAATAACAGTACCTTATATGTCAGGGCTGCAAATGGAAGGCAGAGGTCAGAGGACTGGCCCTGCCCTGCCTCGTCCTTGCTTGGACGGGCGCTGACGGACCCGCCCCTGACCCGGGCACACCAGAGCGCGTCCTGCACTGCGGGAGGGCTGATCTGGCTTTACAGGGCCTCCTGGCACCCTGCGATGACGCCCTCAACAGGTGCCACGCAGGTCCTGCTGGGACCTGTAGTTCTGGCATGGCCGTTCCCCTCACGGCGGTACCAGGGTGCCAGAAATGCTAAAATGCAGGTCAATGCGCCGTTTCCCTCATGGCTGTGATCAAAGGAGGTAGGTGTTGGCAGCCGTTCCCCTCAGGGCATTGCTGCTTGCAGTTTGCGCATCCCGCGCTGTGGGAAGTCCGCGTTGGCTTTACAGGGCCTCCTGGTGCCCTGCAATGACGCCCTCAACAGGCGTCACGCATGTCCTGCTGGGACCTGTAGTTCTGGCATGGCCGTTCCCCTCACGGCGGTATCAGGGTGCCGGAAATGCTAAAATGCAGGTCAATGCGCCGTTTCCCTCATGGCTGTGATCAAAGGAGGTGGGTGTTGGCAGCCGTTCCCCTCACGGCGTTGCTGCTTGCAATTTGCGCGTCCCCAGCTGCGGGAGGGCCGTGCTGGCTTTACAGGGCCTCCTGGGACCCTGCGATGACGCCCTCAACAGGCGCCACGCATGTTCTGCTGGGACCTGTAGTTCTGGCTTGGCCGTTCCCCTCACGGTGGTACCAGGGCGCTGGAAATGCGAAAATACAGGTCAATGCGCCGTTTCCCTCACGGCTGTGATCAAAGGAGGTGGGTGTTGGCAGCTGTTCCCCTCACAGCGTTGCTGCTTGCAGTTTGCGCGTCCCTTGTACTATTGCAGCACACATGCAAAGAGGAAATAAAAATGAGAAATAAAAGACATTTCTCCTTGTTAAGCCTCTGTTGGGTAGGCAGACCATTTTTGTGGAAAACACAGGTTTACAAGTCTTTGTAAATCTGGGATTTCATTGAAATACATGGGTTGATGCATGAGAGGTCCTATGCTTCACCTATGTTACGCCTATCTGTCGCAAAGTAACACAAGGAAGTGCATGGCAGCGCTATGCGCTGTGCTGAGCTACTTTGTAATTACTAAACTCCATTTAGCCGACTGGATTTGCGTGACTTAGTAAATGCCAAAAATGAGATTGTGCCGGGGCTGTGCCACAAAAGTGACACAACCCCAGTGCAAAATCATAGTAAATCTGAGGCAAAACGTCAAGAACCAATGTCAAAAACAGACTGACTATCTAATATCTGCGCATGGTATCACAGATCAATAGTGCTTGAGGAGCATGCATGTGCAGATAGGCTTAACTTTGATCTAACTTAAGTGTGCCTTTGGCACAACTGTCAACGTTTTATGAGATTGGGCCACAAAATATTTTTGACTGGTGCCATTTCATGTTCTTGGAGGTAAATTAAGGCAGTGGTTGCTCCAAAAACCTTTTACCACTATTTTATGAAAACAGGATTTTGGAGGTGGTAATGTGTGACGATAAAGTTTGTGCACATTTGATGTGACCCATTTTGTTGTGGTGGTGGCATGTTCTGTTGTTTTCATGCACTCTGTTTCTGTGCTGCAGTACAATATGAATTTGCTGTGTTGTACAGTGTTTTTTCTGTTACATGCTTTTTAGACTGCTTTGTTGTGTTCTAATTGAATTCTTACGTTGCTTTTTGTATGTTATTGCTTTATGTTCAGAAGTTTACTTTAGATATGTCAACAAGTGATGGAATATTTCCAGCCAAAAGCAGAGCATGCCAAGAAAGTTCCTATGGCGGCAACCATTTACCACTTTGGTAAAATAGTGCTGCTTCTCCTCTAGTCAGCCCAAAACTGTAGCAGAAACTCCCTGTGCTCACTTTATGTTACACCAACCATGGTGTTCTGTGGGCTGGCACATGACTCTCAAATGCTAAGGCGACACTTTCATCTAATTATGAAATCAGTAATAATTACTAGAATGCACTTTAACCCAGGAATACTCTGCAAAGCTAAGAAAAAAAGACAGAACCCCCAGTGAAAGGATTTCAAATAAAATAAAAACAACCAGGGATCTAGGGGCTCACGTCAAAAGAAATAAGTAAAACCCCAAAATATATTTGTAATCTGCTACTGTTCATCTGACACAGATGGACAGGGAGAAAGAACATTGCGAAGCAGCAACAAAGGTGATACAAAGTGTGTCAAACTTGTAAGCCTGTAAATGGAGATGGGGTATTACTGTTAGTTTTTCTGCAATTGCATTTTTTACAAGCCACTTTGCATATTAAACGCTTCCTTTTAATACTGTTTTGACTTGGAATTTAACGATTAATTGAATTTCTTGCGTGGGATTTGCACTGAGGTGTTTGTTCACCTATGTTGAGGAGAGAGCGCTTTGGTTTCAGCAGCCAGTTTTACCCCTCCTCTCCACTCAGTAAAGAGGCGCCGTATGTGCGGCGCTCATTCTCATAGCTGGAAGAGATGATTAGAGCGCTCCATTTAAGGACGACAGGTGCCTGGACACGAGGGAAAAAAACAGAAATCTAAAACCTAGAAAGAAGATGTGCTTCCAGGGACAAAAAGGCGTACAAAAACACCTTTACAATCATACCGCAAATTAATTAAAGCAAGCTGAGTTTTCATCACTAACCAGCCAACACCACCATGCGTGAAATATTCCAAGTTGTCAAAGCGTTTCTCTCTCCTGCTTAAAGTTACTGTGCGGCTATTACTAATAAAAAAATTGCTTTGGATTTTTCAGATTCTATTACCGACCTCTTTAATTGTGAGCTACGCGATTCACCCCATTCCTACTCTAAACATAACTCTACCATAGTTTAAACACATGACACTGGAGGAGTCTGCACAGGCCAATCTCAATTTTGAATTGCGTTCCCCTTGTGATCTATGCCTACTTCTCGCGATGGTTGTAGATTTTACCAACATTGTTTCGAATGCGTTATTTAATTTATCACTCATTACTGTCACAGTTCCTTTTCCATGGAAGCAGGCACAGGTCTTCCCACTCTTGAAAAAGCCTTCTCAAAGCCTGTAATTCTTTCCAACTTCTCCCATCTCTCTTCTTCCAGCTGCATCAAAATGTTGGAGAAGCTGATTAATAAACAACTATTATAACAGTATGTTCTCTTACATTTCTACCTGTTGGACTTTAGACCTAGACACAGCACAAAAACCATCTTCTCGCGATGGTTGTAGATTTTACCAACACTATTTTGAATGCGTTATTTAACTTATCACTCATTACTGTCACAGTTCCTTTTCCATGGAAGCAGGCACAGGCCTTCCCACTCTTGAAAAAGCCTTTCTCAAAACCTGTAATTCTTTCCAACTTTAGGCCCATCTCTCTTCTTCCAGCTGCATCAAAATGTTGGAGATGCTGATTAATAAACAACTATTATAACAGTATGTCCTCTTACATTTCTACCTGTTGGGCTTTAGACCTAGACACAGCACGAAAACCAATCTGTGGTAGTTATCAGAATTTATCAAAATCAGTTTAGATCAGGGACAGAGCACTACCTGGATATTGTTGGACTTATTGCTGCCGTTAATTTCAAAGATGCATCCAGTACTTCTTCAGTGGTCAGCAGACATAGGTATCTGTGGTTTGGCTTTGAGGTGATTCCAATCCGTCCTTAGCAGTAGAGACAATCTGTTTCTCTCTGCCTTTCATGTGGTTGTAAAGCATTCAAATATGAGGTTTAGCAGATAACCTCTCTCAGTCCTACCTTGCTTAATGCAGATATGGTTCCACTTGATTCCAGCATTCAAGCATACATCATCAGTGTCTTCTCTTCTGCATATGATGGATGAAACAGATCCATCTGAAATGTAATTCAGACAAAACCAAATTTGTTTTGTATGGAAATGCACACAAGATATGGTGTAATAACTGGTAAATTTCTGGATGGGGAACTCCTCTCCTCCCAACTGCTGTCACCAAAGGTTTGGGAGTCAAGTTAGACACAGGTTTATATTTTTAACCTCAAATGCTGTCTGTGATAGGCACATGCGTTTCTCTTTTATGATCTCTAAAAAAAGATACTGGATTTCTTACTAGTGGAGACACGCAAAGTGATATTACATGCCGTGAAAAAACCCAGGTTGTACTATCCAAACTGACTATATCTGCGGATTCCTAATTACCTGATCGATTGTCTTCAGATTGTGCATAAAGCAGGGGCTAGATTGATTCTAAAGATACCTCAACGCCAGATAATTTTGAAATATGAAAGACAATAACACTTGCTGCTAAATCAGAAAAAATATTAATGTCATTATTTATGGCCTCCAGAGCATTCTACAAGGCTGAGTCAAGATACCTTAATGACTTCTGACTGCTTATTAACCGTCGAGAATGCTGTTATCATCCAAGCCTACGCACTTAAAATTTCCAGGGTCAGGCTAGCTAAAAGAGGAGGTGGTGTTTTGATTATTAGCTAAAGCCTGGAATACCATCCCCCTGCTTTGCAGCATATTAGAAATTAGGCACAGTTGAGAAACTGGCTTTTTAATGTGGTTTCGTAAGTCCTGAGTTGCCCTTACTTTGCCCTACTCTAGCTCTTTTGGGATGCTGACACTTCATAAATTTGATCATTCATTCTTTCAAATTGGTAGTGTAGTATCTTAGGATAT
Organism: Lissotriton helveticus; assembly: GCF_964261635.1. Taxonomy (NCBI): domain Eukaryota; kingdom Metazoa; phylum Chordata; class Amphibia; order Caudata; family Salamandridae; genus Lissotriton; species Lissotriton helveticus. The sequence goes on along the minus strand of NC_136063.1, from coordinate 935,773,107 downwards.
TTTAGAATGGAACCTTCTTGCCTCCTTAGATCTGAGACATAAGTGTCAAAGCGCAATCACATGAAAGCTTGTTTTAGAATGTTGAGTTTGCCTTTACATGCAGCAGAATCAAGACCTGTAATACTAAGCTCCATGTGTGGTGTGGTTATTGGCGGGTACCCAAGCTGGGAAGATGCTACAAATGGCGACGAGATAGGGGACAAGTAACCTGAAGAAGAAGAAGAACAGTGCTCTCCTAGAGAGTTTGCTGTGGTCCTCTGCTTGTTCATACCACATGTGCCGCTGTAGAATGTAAATGTATTTCGATTTATATAGCGCACGAATCACCCAGGGGTCTCAAGGCGCTTGCTTAGGGAACCCGTCCTGGTATTCCCCTGTGAGATACCCTGGCAGGGTATTCACAAGGTGAAAGCCAGGCATCCCGCCGCGAGGGGCCGTAGTGGAGATTAAGCAAGCTATTTCCCAGAGTCGCAGAGTGTGACCCCGTGAGTCGAGTAGGCACCGGAGCGAGAATTGTCGAGTCCGTGGAATTTTTGAGCCCGAGACCCGCCGAGGCGGGGAATTGAACCCTGGTCCACAGCTGATCTCAGCTTCCGGGTCTGCCGCCTCTAACCACTGAGCCACGCTTCTCCAGATCAGAGTCTAGCTTTATGCACATGGAGTCAAAGCACAAATACAGCAGCTGAAAGCACATGAAAACAATCAAAGTATTGCAATGAATTTACACATTGATAGTCGAGAATCTGTTTGTCAAACCATACATAAAGGCACGTCACTGCCACACAAGAAATAGCTATACATTATACGGTTTGTTAACGCTGAAATCGGATTCAACCTAGTTTAGGAAGTACGGGCAATGATAATTATAACATACAAAATAACGCTGCAAACAGAAACACGGCAATGTGGAGATCAACCAGGTGTTACAAAAAGCTGATTGACATTTCAGATTAAAAGGAAAAAATTACTTACTGAATGTCCTGAAGAGAGTGTTCATACTACTACACTCAGTGAAGGAGGCTCAAGGAGTAGGGTTTGGAGTTGTGCTTACGGTGCCAGCCATAACCGAAGTGGCTCACTCACAAAGTTGCCAAGAGGGGCTCAGAACATCTTCACAGGTCTTAGAAGAATAGAGATCCAATAACGAATTTTGGAATAAAGACATTTTTCAAATGGCTGCGAAGAAAGTCACATTTTCAGCTCTCATTAAAGATCAGGCAGAGGCCAGCACGTCGCAAGGTCTAACAGATGAATTGCATACTCAAAGTCCCCAGGAACGACCCGCAGTGTCATCAATTTCCACTCTGGTCTACAACGCTGCTGCATTCCTGAAACCATCACCACTTTTCTATACAGTCAAAAAGCAAACTATTGACAACAGGTTGTATGCAAGGATTGAGACATTTGATGATTTCATTGATGCTCTTGAAAAGACAGAAAACAAAAATATTAGCAAGTATCTAAAAAATCTTGCTGGTCATGGCGTGAAAGAAGTTATTAAGAAAATGTCGCAAACTGATGAAGAAATTACTTATTGTCAGATTAAAGAAACACTAAATCTAAATTTCAATCCAGTACCAAACATTGATTGCAAAATATATATTTTTAGTCAAGAACCGCATAGAGTTGATAAACCATTGATGAATTTGTGGAGAGACTTGATGCGCTCATCAAACACTGTACGTTTAATTATTTAATGATGGGGAAGCTATGCAATCATTCAGACATCAAATGCTGAGAAAAACTTTTAGTCTGGAGCGAGTGTTGATGGCTGCCAGAGCTGAGGAGGAAGCTGAAAGATCAGCCACTGACGTGGAGGCCAAAGGTGCCCAAAGTGAATCAGCCATGAGCATAAATAGTAAGCCAAAGCAAAAGACTGAAAGAGTCACAGTGCTGTCTACAAGTAAAAAGTAGTTACTGGCTTGGTACGTACACGGAGAACTGATTTACACCATTCAATCAATCTGTTGTATGGCGTCTTAGATTCTGAATGGATTTTCCCGATTCATGTCCTTATATAGGTACAATTCACGTTGCCTTTATATAGGCATAGAAATGAAGCCCTTATTTAGGCATAGCCCATGCAACCCAAATACAGGCATGGCTACTTCCATCCGTTCACCAAACGTCACAATGATTTCTTGGAAAACCAGCTTAAGCCGTTAGGGACTTCCCCTTGCTTGAATATTGATTTCTCCAAGAACTCAGTTAGTTTTACAATGAACAACTATTCCCCAGGGGTTCATTCATGACGTTCATATGCCCGACTTTACGTCAATGCTGGCATTCCTAGACACCATCAAGGTATACATATACCTTCACTTGCTATGGCAAAGCATGGTGGTTCGGAGCAGTTCGACTACCTACTTGCCCAACGCAGCTCGCTACAGCAAGTGCTGAAGGAAGCTGACGCTCCAGCTGATGCACTGATTAGGAAGCTGCCCTCCTCTGCTAAGAAATCGAGCTCCAGTGTTTCTGACTCCCCTTGCGAGGTGTTGGAAATCGAGTCCTGAGACAGAGATACCAGACCTCCTTCATTCTAAGGTATGGTGCTGATTAGAACCTAGAGAAAGCTTGGTAGATTCTTGGCAAAAACTAAACCTATGCTAAAGACCATACTTACTTCTTCCCTCGTACTAGACCTAGGTTAGGTACATTGGGGTAGGCGTATTTTAGAAGCACCAGTTGAGTATTTTAGCCTGTGTTATTTATGTATGTATTTTTATATGGCTTAGAAACCATACAATGCTATTACAGTATTATTTTATAATACTATTCTCGCTGTACGCATTATACTTTTCATTCTGTCTAACGATTGTAGCAGTTCGCCTCTCTTGCATGAGAAAGAAGACTGTTCAATAAACCTTTTATTGAAAACGCCCATCTCACTAATTCTCTTCAAACTCTGTAGAAACAAATCTTGCACCATTGACTGAGTGAAATACTTATCTATTGTTTCTACAACTCTGAAGATAGTTATTCCAGTCCCAGGGAAACAAAGTTGTCAAGTTTATGCGGTTGTTAGAAACTAATCCCTTCTTGTGAATTCGAGAAAGTTTCTAGTGACCTCTGAGCTAGCTGGCACTCACAATTAAATTTAGTATATTCGATAGAGAACAACTGACCTAAGTCCTACATCATATCTATAGGATATATTATTCCAATGCGCAGAGCCTATTGGGAATATAGGAACTGCACTACATGGCGCCCAGCGTTTGGTAAGGCACTAATTTAACGCTAGATACTAAAGTAACTCAGTTGTGCTTTTCTCAGAGACCCCTTTTTCTGTAATACTCCAATAGATGTCTGGAGTGGGTAAGAGGATAATATCCGTCATAGCTGAGTAGGACAAAAATCCTATGTATTAGTTTTTGGTTTGTTCAACGTTGATGGATACAGTGTTCCAAAATATTGTGCACCTTATCTTTGTTTCCTTGAAACTTGCTCTGCAAACTTTCAGTCAACAAAAATGTCGAATAACGCCACCTACACCAAGAACGGTGGAGCTGTGGCTGATCCAGCTGATGCAGCTCTCAACATTTCAAGTTTTCAAGAAACAGACGATGATGCTTTAATCATTCCTCCAAATTTTAGGCGAGCCATCACTATAAAACGTATTCAAAAATGGCCTATCAGCAAGAGGTGGTAGGGCAGTTTTTGTGATAGAAGCACATGAATATCACCAGACAGAGGTATTCTATTCTTGGATAGTCTGAAGCAAACCTAGTAACAAATGTGTTTCACTTTACAAAGAAGATCAACCACCAACGGAATACATTCCTTTAGAGGACATAGAAATTCGACTAACTTACCAGGAGCATGCACTCTGGTTTAAAGGCACCCTAAAACATATAAATCACATTACCAGGCTCGGTCCTCTAGGTAGACCAGGAGCAACATGGCTAGCTTTAGCCAACTACAGACCTGACTCAGACATTGAATCAATGTCAGATGAACAATTACTTAATACTATACAAAAATTAATAGAATTACATAATTAAAGGTCTTTACTAAAAACAGTCCTACTCCTATTAAAAAGAAGTGGGAGAACACTAAACAAACTTCTAAAGAGAAGCGTTCTCAATCCCGAGAAAGGTCTCCTCAAAAGGAGCCCTCTGAAAGGAGGTATAACCTCAGGAATAGGGATAATTTGAGAAAACCTGACGGATATCAAGATACTGATATGCATTCCTCTTGTACCTTTCACAGAAATCCGAAAGAAGAGGATGGTCAGAAAACAAGGAAGAACGTGTGAAGTCCATAGACGATCAGCACGTTCAGAAAAACATGAAACCTCAATTTACCAAAAAGAAGGTAGCAGGTCTAAAAATGAGACATGCTGAGGATACAACTCAAGAATGGGAAATGGGCTCAAACATTGTTGGACAGCGCAGCAGAAGTCACCATAGCTCGCAAGAACTTGAAGGATCATCTGGAGACAGTAGACTTGAATTAATTTATTCAAGTTGAAACTGCAGATACCAGGGTTAGTTGTCCACATACGTTATATGAAATAACACTCCGGATGGAGGGGGACATACCAAGAACAGTGAGAGCGCTCTTTTGGGAGCGGCTTTCTAAGGGTATGTCATTCTTCTAGCTGAACAAGACTGGCCACCAGAATTTGTCAGGGAGTGCCCACATGGCGAAGACATCATTATGCCAGCCTTCTCCAACCACATTCCAATTCATTTAAAATATACCTATGCCAGGAAATGGGCAGTAGCCCAAGCTCCTGCATTATACAAAAATCATGTAGGATGGGATGAGGATGAGGATTCTCCTCACCATAAAATCCAGTTGAAAAATCAACCAACTGCACAAAGGCAGTACTCAGTTAAGCAAGAAGCTAAAAAAAACAGGTCATGGAGATATTAGATCAGCTTGAATACCAGGGGGTGATTGAAACATGCACCTCACCCATGAACAATCCTTTGTTTCCTGTCTCCAAACCATACAATACGTTTCGTCTAGTATTAGATTACAGACATCTAAACTCTTGTTCCAAAACTTTTGCAGTACAACATTCACACAGTGCAGCATTAATGAATAACATTGTGCGTAAAAAGTATAAAACCACATTAGATGACTCTAACGGTTTCTTCTGTCAAAACATTGCACCAGAAAATAGGTATTTGACCGCTTTCTCAATTATGGGGACACACATCACTTCTGTCGTCTCCCTCAGGGATTCAAGAATAAGCCAGGGTTATTTTCAGAGAGAGTAACAGAGTTACTACAAACATATGATGACGAAGCCTTACCATATGTTGATGACATCTATATGACAGCTGATGACTTGGATAGGCACTTGAATAGGGTGAATACAATTATATTGGGATTCGCCTTCGAAGGGTACAAATTCAATAAAAATACGAATCTAGAATTGCCCATTTGAATGTCTTCTTTCTAGGATATGAACTTTTAAGTGAAGGCAAAAGCCTGTCAGCAAACTTTCTAGAGAAATGTGTGCTGCTCCAACCTGAAAAAATGCTGAAAAACTTACAGTCCATTCTGGGATTCTTAAATTTTGGAAGAACATACATTCTAAACTATGCAGAAAGGGTCAAACCTGAATTCAAAACAGTAAATTGGACACAAAAACACACAGAAATTTTGCGTTCATTGCAAACAGACTTGTTAGCAACTAAACATTTGCAAACACGCGTAAAACGTACGCAACTTAGTGATCCGAATCATTCCAGGACAATGCGGATTCACGTACTTAACTTTTAACGAAGGTGAAAAAGTACCAACAGCTTACAAAACACATTTGTACACACAAGCAGAAATTAAATTCACTTCAACAGAAAATTTTTTGACAGCGGTTCAAACTGCAGTAGCAAAAGAGAGAGCCCTCGCACAGGGTAAATGAATTATGGTCATAACTCCTGTATTTGCCTTAAACAGTAACAAAAGCGAGCATTCCAAATGCAAAATCTTTACATCCAAGATGGATACAATGGATTAATTTTCTTGCTGCAACAGACGTTGAATACGTTTTTGCCCCTTATTTGAAAACACAAGCATTCCTACAATACGAACAAGAATGTCCTCTGCCTACTGAAATTCTGCCTCTAGAGCAGTATGAATGTGTAATTTATACTGACGGATCAGCTCAATCCGTTACAGAGGGTAAACTAGCCTATAGAGCGGCATGCGCGATCGTTAAAGGTCTTTGGCACAATGACAAATTCAGACCAATGGTCACTAAAACTTAATATCTAGGAGATTGTACAGCTCAGCGAGCTGAATTACAAGCATTCAAGATGGCACTTGAAAATACAGATCGCAAATTCCCCACACTCATAGAGTGCGATTCGCATTATTGTGTTAAATTTTACAATGAATACTTGCAGAACTGGATTCAAAACGGTTACAGAGATGCAAAAGGTGGCACAATCAAGCATAAACTGCTTTGGGAACAAGTAGTTTAGTTACAACAGGGCCTGTAAAACACTCATGTGATACATACGCTGAGTTATCACGTGATGTGCAAAGGGCTTCCGTAGCTGCAATCACTTGTTCAAAAATAAAAATAGACGGCAAAATAATGCAAACTGTCAATGCTTCAAGCAAAGACAGTGGTAAAACATTACTAAAAAGGGTTTCCACTCAAATACTCATACATAACTGATGCAAATAATGTTCAGTTTGCTTGAATCCCTGGAGTGGGGGATAGAGTAATTCCAAACATGGAACATATATTAGTACTAACCTTAGCAGCAAATGAAGAGCTTGCCTCTACACATGCAGGTGTTTCTGCCACATTGTCATTATTAAAAAAGAGATACTGGTGGCCGCACATGAGGAAACAAACCAGAAACTATGTTTTAGAATGTGAAATATGCCAAAAGATGAAAGTCTCTACAGTGAAACGTCCTGCGCAGACGGCCCTGTTAATTTCAGATAAACCATTAGCTTGCATTTATCTAGATCACTGTGGTCCCTTACAGAGGGATGGCAATTATAAATATATCATGGTCGCAGGAGATTCGTGCTCAAGGTTCATTTGGATGTGGCTTCAGCTCTCCACTGACGCTTGAAGTGTTATAAAAGATTTGCGTGTCTTTATGGGCACATACGCAGTCGGCACGCTACATTCTGACCAGGGTCCTGCGTTTAGCTCTTGGGCTTACAAGGAGGCCATGGCCAAATTGAGCATTGCATTGCGGTATTCTAGTCCATTCCATCCTCAGGGAAATTCGGTAGTTGAGATATAAAACCGGGACATAAAGTAATCTATAACAGCTTGGGTATTAGGCTCGGGTGACGGGTGGGTCAAACATCTAATAAGTGTCCAACGTAGTCTTAAAAATCTTCCAAGAAGTTCTCTAGGGTGTATCACTCCATACGAAGTCCTTTATGGGACCAGAATGTTAGTATTGGACCTCGATTGTCAGACTTCAGTGTTAGACCAAAAACCCTTTGATATCAAAGACCGTTTGGCTGTTTTACAGGACTTAAATGAAATAAGAACACAACAAAGTAACGTGTTTCTGAAGCCAACCACCACTGAAGAGAAACCGACCGTCCCAGCAAGGCCTGTCTGGATTCCTAAGCTTGGAGATCTAGTCAGAGAGAAGATCGCGGACAAGAAGGAATTTGGGCCTTCTTACCAGTACCTATTCTAGCAATCCACCGATCAAGAACAGTATTACTGCTGCCCCTTGCTGGTAAAAAGGAGGACAGGTTTGTGTCCCTCGACCTGGTCAAACCACATCATGTGGCCGATAATAAGCAGTAGGCCAAGTGGACTCCGCCAATGTAGCAAACACCCGGCCCTTGCTACTATCCAAGAGGTTCAAACTGAGAAACTCATCTCCTTTGAAGAATCTGCAGTGTGAAATGAAGGACTATGCAATAAAGCTATGGAACTTGTACCTCTTGAGACCCAAATAACAGTTCGTCAAGAAACATCTATCTACAACGAAGTAACATCAGACTATACAAATGTATCAAGTGATCAAGTGGTTCCAGCGATTTCAACGAATCCTGACACAATCCCAACAATTGACAGAACTGCCTCTGGCTATTTAATTAACTTTGATACGTTTTCCGAGGATCCCAGCGAACCTGAAACAACGCCTGTAAAAAGAACTTTGAAAGAACAAGCAACAGACCTTTTTCATCACTTGGAAAATACTTATCTGGTTTCACCATAGATTGAACTTTGGATTGTGTTAGGTGTGCTTTTTCTTCTACGTTGGTTGACTCTAGTAATAACTTTGGGAATGCTGATAAATGGAAGCTATGTTAAAAAGGACACAGCAAGTAAGAACATCAACTTACTACTCAAGCCACACAAATCATCTCATCGTGAACAAAGAGACATTTCATCAGTGAACATCACAGCCATTCCTATACCTTGTGGTATAGCTTGGGACAGAACTGACTATAACATTTTTGGCCCGTCTGAGCTGTTGAAGATTCTCCACCAGTTCAAGATTTCCTTGAATGACTTGGTTTCATCTAGTACCTTTTCTGATGATTGGGACTTCGAGACTGTCAATAATATGACTTCAGACTTAGAAATGTCTGCTGTATTTACAAATAATGAATACTTAGAAGGTTCATCAGTTTATGAACAAATGTATTGTTATAATCACTATGGTCATCATTTCTTGCACAAATCTAGAAATCCTAGAAATGTACTGATGTATAACCAATGGAAACATTGTCCTAGGCCACCAAAGGGTAGCTCAAAAACATTTTGGGGAAAATTTCCATACTTTTCAGGTTCTAATATTTCCAATCCAGAATCATTTTACTTTAAAAATGTTAATAAGACAGGAATGAAAAGTATGTTGACAAATACCAAGCAAATTTATTCTGCAGCCTTTTATGCTCAGCTGTCTTCACTAGGTTTCGACTTTTGGAAAGACAACATTGAGACAAAAACTGTCTGGGGCACAAAAGATTGGCAAGTGCAGGGGATAGAAGCTTCATTTAGAGCCTGCATCATCCCAGAACAAATTATTACACCGTCCAACAGACATCTTGTCTTGGATTAGCCAAGATAAAAGACCTAAACAACCTGTCCATACCTACACCTGTTTGTGATAACACTTCAGAGGGGGAGGTCGACGTACATACTATTTTGCATCACAACAGAACAGATCCAGATTGGAAAAAATTGTTAATCTGGCCCACAGACTCTAACAACTGTCGAGATAGATTCCTTAACAAACACAGGGTTTTTCACATTCACTAGGCCAGATCAAAGATATGTTCAGAGACAGCATCCAGGAATAGTAACAATATACAGTGTAGGGAAACTGTGTCCTGAATGGTTACATAGATCTACACTCAAGGATGTAAAGCAACACTTATCTTTACTTAAAAATGGCGCTGATCTTAGGGAATTCTTGCTAGGACTAAGAACACCTCATCATAAACGTGTTATATATGGCGGTATCTATGCTGCTTATAATGAAGCATAAAAGATTACGCAAGCAGAGACTGCAGAAAGAATATGAGAAATTGATCGTATTAATCTAGAGAAAACTCTCTCTGTAGTTGACAATGGGTTAACGACTCAGTCGTCCAGGATATATTCATTGAACAGCATAGTGTCTTCTGCCAAAGACATCTTGGAACAGGACTTGGTCATGTTGCAACATGGTCAGTCGCAATTATGTTCTATCATGCTATTAGGCTGGACGTTACAAAACTTACGTTCAGGCTATGTGCCTTGGTGTTTATTTAATATTACATCACTGTTTTCAGAATTCAATCTCACCAGTACAGAGGGGAGCAGACTATATGGTGAAGAGCTTTGAAAAACCGAAAAGATTGCCATTTACTGTCGCTGAAAAGCCAGCCACAGAACGGATTATACATGGAACAATCACTCTGCCTGTTACAATTTTCCATTTTCAATATTGCCTAAAACACATACCAGCAGACACATATGAAAGGTTGGGTAAAGAATACATCAAGACATCCTGGGAATTACCGTACACTTACAGATGTTGGAGTTGGGGTCGTGAAGTGTTTCTTAGCAGAAAAACTGTGAAAACGCACTAAGCGGTTCCCTCCTTTGTCAGGATATAAGCCTACACGGGGCCTGCAATGGTTCCTCTAACAACTTATCCTGCCAACTGCAAGGTTCTCCGGCTGCGGTGATGGATCCACTTTTTGGACAACTTTCAAATTGTAGTTACATTATGTTGAACGATCACAGCTGCAGTGGCATGTTGCCAGGTTTACCCTATCTATTAACTATGTCAGCCAGGGTAACTTGCTGTATGCAAGTATTATTTCCAAAAACCAAGACAGACAGGGAGTCGCCGTTATGACCTTCACTGAACATCTCTTCTATGCGAATTGATACTTTAAGCAGAATGAAAGCCATTCTTTTACAGAAAACTGTGCCACTGACCTCGGCTAAAGAAACCTATGATCTGCAAGTCGCAAGGACTTCTGCAGAGATACATGCCCTCTTAACTACAAAATGCCCTATACATTTATTGGAATGTTAAGTCGTATCTTAAACATGCTTGATACGAGTGGTATTGTACATGTATTTAAGACAGTATTTTCTGGACTGTTAGCAACTTTTGAAACAGTCCTAGGAATATTTCCTAACTTCGTGCACTCTGTGTTTGGCAGAGTGCCTCTCATTATGGGACTCGCTGCAGGGATACTATTTTTGCTCCTACTGCTGCGATATGGCAAGTCAATCCACAAGCGACACCCAGTTCACCATGGAGACTACTCTACTGGCGATGAAGTGTCGTGAGCACATTGTCCACATTTTGGGACTACCTTGTCTAAGAGAATTAAATACCACATGGTTTCTATAATTCAGACCAATTTGGCAAGATTGCATCTTACCTGTTCTGCCCTGCCTGCTATGCTAAGAATGCTAAGAATGCGTGCTAGACACATGTCTGACACTCCCATCAGTCATGCAAATGGATGTTGATACTTTGCTTGAACCAGTAATGGCCCATTTCTGATGACGGCATTCATTGAGATCTCACAGATGCAAATTGCGGACGGTGAGGTCCGAGACTAAACAGGCACACCGGTATCATCCACTACGAACATTGCTAATGTGACCAATGCTGACGGCGATGCTTCACATCTATGTGCGGTTGATCTTCTTAACGAGGTAATCCAACTCTCACCTACAATGGTATATCACTTTTTCACAGACTTAGAAGATTTGATGTTTTCTCCAAACAACAACACTGACTTTTCATTTGGCACACAGTGTTCTGAGAGACTCTGAATTCGACCTTCATTTTTTCAAAACAAAGTTCTACCTTTGGAACTCTTTTTCCTATGATAATTTTTTTTCCCCAGAAATTTTTATTTTTACTCTTTTTTGCCACAACGTGATCTGCTTAAAGGAGAATTATTCATAGAGAACTAGAATTCTTTGAAAAACTTCCAGAGACAATATTTGACCTTGTCTTCATACCAACAGTTATATGTAATATGACATGAAATGGTTTTGGCACCTTTTTATTATGTATTAACGAGTCATTTCATGAATGTATTTTCGTGATTCATTCAGACAGCATTTACAAATGTTAACTTTATGCTTAGAATGAAACCTTGCTTTGAATACGTACAGCAACAATGAGCTTTTGTGTACAACCAGTACCATTGCATTTTTATGTATTTTGGGTGGGTTATAACATATCATGTTTAGATATGTTTAACATGTTTAGAACTTAGTAATGTCGTACATAAGAAAGTGGAGTGGGTGTTGTATGGCGTTTTAGATTCCAAATGGATTTTCCCGATTCATGCCCTTATATAGGCATAGAAATCAAGCCCTTATTTAGGCATAGCCCATGCAGCCCAAATACAGGCAAGGCTACTTCCATCCGTTCACCAAACTTCACAACGATTTCTTTGAAAACCAGCTTAAGCCGTTAGGGACTTCCCCTTGCTTGATTATTGATTTCTCCAAGAACTCAGCTAGTTTTACAATGAACTATTCCCCAGGGGTTCATTCATGACGTTCATATGCCTGACTTTACGTCAATGCTGGCATTCCTAAACACCTTCAAGGTATAAATATACCTTCACTTGCTATGGCAAAGCATGGTGGTTCAGAGCAGTTCGATGACCTACTTGCCTGACGCAGCTCGCTACAGCAAATGCCGAAGGAAGCCGACTCTCCAGCTGACGCACTGATCAGGAAGCTGCCCTCCTCTGCTGAGAAATCCAGCTCCAGTGTTTCTGACTCCCCTTGCGGGATGTTTCGGAAATCGAGTCCCGAGAAAGAGATACTAGACCTCCTTCATTCTAAGGTATGGAGCTGATTAGAACCTAGAGAACCCTTTGGTAGATTATTGGCAAAAACTAAACCTATGCTAAAGACCATTCTTACTTTTTCCCTCGTACTAGACCTAGGTTAGGTACATTTGGGTAGGCGTATTTTAGGAGCACCAGTTGAGTATTTTAGCCTGTGTTATTTATGTATGTATTTTATATGGCTTAGAAACCATACAATGCTATTACAGTATACTATTCTCGCTATTCGCATTATACTTTGCATTCTGTCTAACGATTGTAGCAGTTCAACTCTCTTGCATGAGAAAGAAGACTATTCAATAAGGATGTATGACGTTACAACGCACACTTTTACAACGCATACCTTTACAACGCATTTTTTACAACACAGCATCCATTACAACGCATTCCAATACAACGCATGCCATTACAACAAATTTTTAAAAACTACCTTTACAACGCATTCCATTACAATGCGTACTACCTTTACAACGCATACCATTACAACGCATAACATTACATTGCATGTTTGGTAAGTATTGGATAGTGTAGGGGTAAAAATTACTATTCTAACTCCAGGGGGTGCAACAGTAGGGTAAGTGTTGGATAGTGTAGGGGTAAAAATTACTATTCTAACTCCTGGGGTGCAACAGTAGAGTAAGTGTTGGATAGTGTAGGGGTAAAATTACTTTTCTTACTCCAGGGGGTGCAACAGTAGGGTAAGTATTGGATGGTAATGTTATGCGTTGTAATGGTATGCGTTGTAATGACTGAGTTGTAATGACATGCGTTGTAATGGTGTGTGTTGTAGTGTCATGCGTTGTAATGGTTGCGTTGTAATTGCATGCATTGTAATGGATGTTGCGTTGTAAGAGTTGCGTTGTAAAGGTTGTTTCCCATTCAATAAACCTTTAATTGAAAACACCCGTCTCACTATTTCTCTACAAACTCTGTAGAAACAAAGCATGCACGATTGACTGAGTTAAATACTTATTTATTGTTTCTACGACTCTGAAGATAATTATTCCAGTCCTAGGGAAACAAAGTTGTCATGTTTACGCGGTTGTTGAAACTAATCCCTTCTTGTGAATTCGAGAAAGTTTTTAGTGACCTCTGAGCTAGCTGGCACTCACAAATAGGTTAAGTATATTCGATAGAGACCTATTGACCTAAGTCCTATGTCATATCTATAGGATATATTATTCCAATGTGCAGAGCCTATTGGGAATATAGGAACTACACTAAAAAATCAAAACCACTTTATTCGGTTAATAAAAACCATAAAAGGCAAATATTAAGAGTATAATAATAAGCACTTAGCTTATACTCTTAAGTTATCATTGGGTACCGTATTTTCCTAAGTCTTACCGCTGCGACTAAAAAACGTGCCGTATTAAAAACTTCCCATGGGACATTAGGCTACTGATGGTACAGTAAAGCGGGTTTAACCTGTATAAAACCTTTTCCCTTTAGGATTGGAACTAAGAACCTCCTGCGAATAGCACTGTAATGGTCACAGAACATTGTAACGTGCATTATGTCCTGAGTCGAAAAATTGTCAGAGGTACAGGGACCTAACTCATACAGCCTACTCAAGCCTTGCGAATTACCCAGAAAGAAATTACTTAAGTTAAAGCAAAATCTGGTTAAAACAGGAGGTGGAACAGCTTTGTGACGATCCTCAAGTAAGGTTCAATCTCAGAGGAGGTTTTTTACATAAAATAAGCTTTAACTGATGGTTTCATTAACTCAATCTCCTCCCACTCTACCGACATCAGATTCAGAATTTGTGTTTTTACCCAAATCAGGTCATCTTTTCTTATTTTGACAGGGAAATCAAATAGTTCTGGACGTCCAACCTTAGTTAAAGTATTCTTGACATAATATAGCCACAGGATATTATTTACTCGCTCCAGGGTGACACAATCCCTAATGATCTTATGATTCAGACTTAATTGGGGGTTAAGCCAAGATTTAAGCCCGCAAACCACCGGGGCCAGCCACAACCTGTCTGCCACATAACCAACACTTACCAAAAGTAGGAGTGGATTGGGGACGGACAAGCGGGTACGTAAAAACTTATTTTCAGCTGTCTGTATCCCCTCCATTGGCTTGTAACCCCAGATAGCTGAACCATATAATGCGATGGCTATGCATTTAGACCTGTAAATATTGAGCATGGTGCCTATTGGTTTGGCCCTCAGTCGCTGTGCAAATCCATTCACAGCGGCCGTTGACCTTGCCATCACATTTACTTGTATTTTCTGTTGTGGAACCCACAAGCCCCTCTCATCGAAAAGTACCCCTAAATAAGTAAAGGAGGTCACCCTGGTCAATTCTGCACCTTTGCAGTAGAATATTTTAGTTTTTTTATGTTTCCGACCCATTGTTATAATGTTTGATTTTGCTATATTAACCACTAGGTACAGAGATTTCATGAAGGTCCCAAAGGAATCTAGAAGCCTCTGGACTCCTACAGCTGTGTGGGCTAATAAGACGGCATTGTCTGCGTATAGGAGCACAGGAATAGACCTGTCCCCTACTCGCGGTATGTCCAAACTTGCAGTCTAAAACCTTGCATGATTATTAATATTTGAAGTAAAAAGTAGTGGTGCTAAAATACATCCTTGGTGAATCCCTCTCCCAGATGTAAAGTGCCTTGTGCGTTTTCCGTCTTGGTTGACTCTCACCCTTGCAGTGAGACCCATGTGTAGGTCAGCCAGGAAGTGGACTAAACTTGGATCGATGCCCATGTCTAGCAGGACAAGCCAAAGCTTGGATCCATTTACCAAGTTGAAAGCCGAAGAAAGATCCATAACTGCCAGCTGTAATGTCCCCGCATTTAGCTATCATATATTTCCCTGCTAATAAATATCAATTTAGTCACTGATCCAAAGTACCCCTACCACTTCTAAAACCATATTGCGAATTAGTTAAGACCTCATTCTAATTCAACCAATCCATTAACTTAGTTAAAATTACTTTCCCTAAAACTTTAACTGAGGAGTCTATTGGAGATATCGGTTTATAGCAATGTGGGTCCCCTCTCTGACCCTTTTTAAAAACTGGAATGATGGTAGAAGATGCCCATGATGACGGGAAACCCTGACTACTTGACACATTAAAAACATTAGTCAGGATTTTGGCCCAGAAGGATGGGTTTTGTTTATGTAAATCTGCCAAGACACTGTCAGGGCCAGAGGCCTTTTTACTAGTGATTTGCGTAATTGCCGATTCCACTTCACCTTCGTTAAAAACTATTATGGGAGTAGAACCAGCTAATACTTCCAAGCTGTCAGTGGCCTCATATATGGCTTCAAAATGAGAAAGCCATTGATCAATAGGGTTTGTTAATAATGGCCCAGAATCTAGAGCTATCTTTTATAACCTCTACTGATGATAAAGCATTCCAAGCTTCTTCTTTAATTTCCTTTTTGCATATAGAAAGGGCAAGCTTGTACTCCTTTCTTAACCGAGCTATATAGTCTCAGTCTCGTGAGGTCCTTTTCAATTCTGCTATCAATTATCGGTGTGCTTTAGAGCAGTTACTGTCAAACCATCTCTCTCTTACAGTATGCCTGGGTCTTATTGGTAAGGTGAGATCTGATGCTACCTGTGCACAAATGCCTTTGAAGGGTAAGAGAACCCCCGGCCCCTGTTTGGAGTTATCAAGACAGGTTGCAAACTTGTCCTGAGCCTTCACACAGAGGTCCTGGAAAAAGAGATCTGGGAGCACTTTGGCCCATTTTAGCCTCCGTCCCTGATCAGATATTTTCAAACAGGTTTCAGCCCCTGACTTTTCCGATTTCCTCTTTAGGCCACAGCCTCTGTCCAACACAAGGGTAACCAGGTTATGGTCGCTAAAATGAGACAACTTGGCATTATATAAAAATTGACAAACAACATTTTAGTCGAATTGTAAGCAGTAAATTCAATTGCCAGACAATTGTGAGAACCCACATCCACCATCCTATGAGCCCCTGACAGTTTAAGTAAAAATAGCATTAAAAGAGCCCCTCTTGCTCTACCTGTTGGGGATGGTTGCGCAGGGACACTGTATGATTTGTACCCATCCACCCCAAAAAAAATTGTTGTCTATGTCCCGGGTCTCCATTAGCCCAACTATATCTTAAGCTTTTAACCAATTAAACAACCTGGGATCCTCTTTTTTGCTTCTCAGGCCGGCAATATTCCAACTAATAATATTGCAGTTAGGAATATTAATCTCGTCTAGACCCTGCCCTTTAATATGCTCACAGGTATTACTCTGATGACAACCAGACGATATCATTCAATCATTTTCATCTAAAAGTGATAAGGGGAGGAGTCTATTTTGACAGATTAAAATATTTTCTTCTGCGTTCCTCTCAGGTAACTGATTTACACAATTAAGGAACGTATACTGAACAGACTGGAGGCTTGCCAATACCATAGGAGTTACTTCTCCGCATTTTGGAGGCAACGTACACTATAATTGGACAAAGGATACAAGGATACTTGCTACTAGCTTTAGGCCTTCATTTCTGGAAACAACGTCCACCAAGAGGGACGCGTTGTTAGCACATTTATTTCTGGATTCATTATATCTTTGCCCTGAAGTTGCCCTTGTGAAGGGTGAAACATGTTGGCTGTTTCTACATGTGTACAAAGGAGTTTTGAAAAAGAAAGACTTGCAACAGAAACCCACAACGCTTGCTAAATGAACTTTGCTTTGTGTGTACTGTATTCTTGCTGATCTTGTGTATTGCCTCTCATCAGCCTTTTCTTCAGCAGAATAAAAATGTATAATAAAAAGCTCCTTGTGTGGCATGGTTATTGGTGGGTACCCAGGCTGGAAATATGCTACAGGTAGCACCTGTATCAACAATGTAATGGGCTGTGAGGGTAAGCACATGAAATTGCAATCCCCTCATTGTGACTTTTGGTTTTACTGGACAGAAACATTTGGTAAAATCCAAAACTTGTGGAAATTTATGTGGACAGTACTACCAAATTCCAAATATAATTTGTCAGGTTCATGAGGAAAAGTTGGAAGTGAATGCATTTAGCTATTTACTGCACCCATTAAATACAACCACTTCATGCTTTTAGAAATCTGACAGGTGCAAAAAATACCTCACCCTCATCCAGCACACACATAATCAGGGATTTTGTCTTGTAAGGCATCAAACCTGTTTTGTAATTAATGTTTCGCTTAATCATTTAGGTGATGTCTAGTGAAGCTACGTTTTTCATTTGATTTCTGCTGTTTGCTTTTCAAAACAGTATTTGAGCGAAAGACATAAGATTAAATGTGCCCATGACTTTTGCAAGGGTCCTGCCACATGCCTTTGAGTACAATTGGGCAGATTTACAAGCCCCGTGCGCCACTTTTGCATCACTTTTAACATGGGAAATGTGACGCAAAAGTGGCGCAAGGGGCTTGTAAATCTGCCCCAATTAATTTAGGTTAAAGCAAGAGCGATGTTACATGCCGCCCTTTAAATATTGTACAAGGAATGCCAAATATATGGTATTGTGAGGGTTTTATAAATCAAGGTCTTGGTGGTTCCCACCTTGTATATTTGAAGTGGGGAAAAATCAGGAATAAAGCTTAGAGAAATTTCACTGACAGAATGCCAGAAGCAGTCTTTATCAGATCTGCAAAACAGTTCTGTCTTTCTGCAGTTTTTAATTCCTCTCACGTTCAATCGCACATTAATCTTGATCTTAATATTGCTGTTGTACATAGGATTAACCTGGTGGACACAATTGAGAACTTGGGGGCATATTTACAAACTCTTATCGCCCCATCAGAATGTCACTTTTTTTGATGTTGTGGTGTCGATACGGGCTTCACCTTATTTACTAGGCTTTGTTAAGCCACTTAATGTGGCTTAACATGGCCTTGTAAATAAGGCACCCTTTCAAGCTATAATTAGCCTGAAAGGGGTGGGCAAGTAGTGTTGTGGTTGGCGTTCCGCCGCAACACCCATTGATTTTCACACTTTTCATATTTACAAGAGGGGCGTAAATATGGTGGAGCGCCAACATTTAAGACCAGAAAATACCTGGTCTTAACAGGGCGCAACAAGTAGAAATGCTCTATTTCTCCTCGGTTTTGCTTTTTTTATGTGTGCTGCATAGTGCAACACACAGAAAAACAGCAAAACACCATGCATGATTGTTTATGTGTAGGAAGGTGACCCTTTCTGCACATAAACAATTATTACCCACAACACAGGCACCCTTGCACTATGAGCAAAGGGTGCCTGCGTTGGCGCTAGGCAGCTAAATTTAGTACCAACACAGAGGTAAACGCACGGGTACCGTGGTGTTTTAAATACTGTGCAACCCAACATTTTTAGAAGTGGTGGAGCACAGCATTAAGCCATGAAGGCTAACACTGCACTCTGTCACTTCTTTATAAATATGCCCCTTAATTTCCCACGGCAATTATTCTATTTCAAATAATAATTATCATTAACACAGGATGAATAAGAGTTGTTGTTAACTCCATATTTACTGTTGTTTTACTGTTAAGATATCTGCTACTGAATGCAGGGATGAACTGCACCGCGCCATACAAAGAGAGCTTGGTCAGAATGCAGGCTCCCATTGTAAAGAATAGGAGTGTGACAGAATAGTGTTTGGCTGCATCCTAATTGATTGGTCAGGACCGCCTACAGGAGGTCGGTCAGTCGGTCCCAATACCGAAATGATGTCGGGAAGACTTAAGTTCGCCCAACATCCTAATTAGGCCCAAATATTTATAAATGGGCTTCTTTTCTGAAGAAAGAATAACGCTCACTTCACTCTATGCTGAGAAGAACTGATAATGTTTTTATTTATTATTTGTTTGTGACTAAGCTGATGAACAGGAGGTACTTTATAGTGGCTAACTCATTAACATGACAGCAAATGTTAAAATAATTTTGTTGGGATTTTCCCAAACCAGTACTGGCCCCGTTTTTTGATGTTTGAGGCTCTTCACCCTTAAGACTTCATAACCTTTTTCTAGTGCAAGGTTTGTAAAAGAAAATGTACCTGGGCTCGAAGGTTTGTCCAGAGGACAGCGGCCAGTGCCATGTCAGAATTCAGATACCAAGGTTGTGTAGTCTTTATTTCACTTCATGCCTCTGTAATTCACTAAAAGAGACTCACTGTTCCTTTATTTCACTCATGTAGGTTCCTGCATTCTCCCTCTGCCAGTGTTTTTCTGTCTTTAATTTGCTCTTTTTTCCAGCTTGTGTGTTTTTCACTGTCTTGCTCTGGATCAAAGTTCAATAAGGAAAATAAATGCCTGTCCTTCAAAATGAGTTCTGGTGGGTCCCACCTGCAACCACAGGTACAAATTAAGCACTGTTATTTTACACAAAAAGGTAGATAGTCCAATTTTTGGGTCATTTTCCTCACATTTGGGGAATTTCTAAAGGTGCTCAGGGTATTGAGTGAAGCAAGAAAATAGCACAAATATAGCAACATTTAGTTTTTTTGTTTAAAGAATGGGAAAAAGCACTGTGCAAGAAAGTGTATTTTTACCCCAAAAACTTGTGCCAACAAAGGGACATATTATCAAGAAACAACGTTAAAATTATCGCCGTGTTAGCGGCAGGAAACTGCTGCTAAAGCGGCGATAATGGGCTTGATAATATGCCTTTGTGAATTCCCATAGAAGCCCATGTTCTGGTGTGAACATGGGCTTCTATGGGAATTCTAAAGGGCATATTATCAAGCCCATTATCGCCACTTTAGCGGCAGTTTCCTGCCGCTAAAGCAGTGATAATTTTAACACCCTTCTTGATAATATGCCCCAAAATGTTTACTGTACTTGGGGCTAGATGTAGGTAATTGAAATTTACCGACTCTAACATACCAAATTTTACCGAACTGGTATTTTAGAATCGGTAAATGCAATGTAGGTAAAAATTCGGTATTTTTTACCGATTCTGTAAAATTCGGAATCTGGCATTCGGAATTTACCGAATCGGTAATTACCGAATCGGTATTTACCGAATCGGTATTTCTCATTCATGCCTATGGGCCTTTTGGCCCTTAGGAATGAATGGGAAATACCGTTAATACAGTAAGCTGCCTGTTAACAAAAGTTTCCGCTAACTTACATAGTGCCAGAAGAAGTGAGATGGGCCGTAGATTTGAGAGGATTGTAGGGTCTGCTAATTGTTTTTTCTGAAGCGGCTTTACTGCTGCGAGTTTCCATTCCAACGGAATTTCGGCAGAGGACAGTGAGGAGTTGATAATACTATTAATAATGGGGTTAACCGTGTCCACCATAGCTTGTAACAGCATAGGGGGGCAAGGATCAAAAGGGATCCCGATTTAATAGATAAGATGGCCTGGCGGGTTTCATACAACAGTGTTTGTAACATCATCCATAGCCCCCCCATCAGAGATAGAAGAAACAGGATGGGGGAAGTCTTTAGTAAGGGCTTGTACCTTCTGTTCAAAGAAATCGGCTATGGTGTTGCAAAGGGTCTGGGAGGGTGGGATTTCCTGCAACAATATATAGGGGTTCCTAAAGACATTTACAATCTTAAAATCTCTTTCTGATTGTTATTAGTAGCTTCAATGGCTGCTGTATAAAAATCAGTTTTTGCGCGTTTAATCAGGGCATGGTAGAGTCGCCTAGCCATTTTATAGGTGCTAAGGTCATTGTTATCATAATGTTGGCGGCATCTACGTTCAAGCGCCCTGACTTCACCTTGTTTTTCTTTTAAGAACCGTGAGAACCGAGGTGCAGACATTTTCTTACGGCGAGATATAGTGTCTGAACCTGTGTGGCCCGCCTGCTTGCTTATTTCACAGATCCAGTCCCCAAAAAGTTGATTGTCTGTTAAGGTGTTTCCTGTCATTGTGGGTTTAATTTCATTGTCTCTCCTCAGGAAATCAGGGTGCTCTATGATCTTTTTCCAGCTGGGTTTGCCCAACCGATCAGTATTCGCAATGCTTTTACCAGAGGCCCTGCATTCCACTAAGAAATCGAAAGGGATGAATTTGTGGTCAGACCAAGTTTGCATAAGCTGGGGTTTCACTATCAGCGTGTCTAAGTTAGACAGATGCAGTCCAGAGTCTGGCCAGCTCCGTATGTGGGGACCCGGGTGAGTAGTATTAGTCCGAGGACATTCAACATGTCCCTAAAACAAATTACACCTGTATCGGTGGTTACATCCAAATGGAGGTTTAGATCGCCTAGGAGCGTAAAATTGGAGAACCAGAGTGTAAGGTTACTAAGCACCTCCCCAATGCTCTCCAAGAACTCTTTTTGCTG
This sequence comes from Lissotriton helveticus, assembly GCF_964261635.1. Taxonomy (NCBI): domain Eukaryota; kingdom Metazoa; phylum Chordata; class Amphibia; order Caudata; family Salamandridae; genus Lissotriton; species Lissotriton helveticus. The sequence continues at coordinate 935,751,584 of NC_136063.1, read as the reverse complement.
TCCTGGCGGGCGATAATCTAATGCTCCTGCAAAAGTGAAGGACTCGTGAGCCTGTAGGCAGAAGCCCATGCTTTCTGCCCCTTTGATATCCGGAAGTTCATTTATAGTGCATTTCATGAACTCTCGATAGACAATTGCGAGGCCCCCACCACGTTGTTCCGGTCTATCCACCCTTTGGATTAGATAGCCTAGGGGGAGGGCGTGCACAATATCCGGGTTGCACCAAGCCTTCAACCAAGTCTCAGTTATGAAGAGACAATCAAGTTCCCTCTCCCCTATTAAGTTAAAGATGTGCAACACATTTTTGCACATTGATCTAGCGTTTATGAGTCCCCCCCGTAGACTCTAAGGCACGCCTTTTCCCTTAGAAGCTTGTTTGGGATCAATAAATTCTTTGCAGTGGTAACAGCTAATAGGTCCCACCCAGGTGTCCACATTAAAGGCCTGATGGCAAGGATTGGAATATTTATTTAGAGGCAATATAGTATCTCTGGTCAGATGTTGTTTTGGGCACAATTGGGCAGCATGTCTGGCCCTCGGCCCGGCCACGGCGCGGATGGGCGCAGACGGGCTCGCCTTTGGCGCGCCTTGGGAGCGCCCGCGGCGCATCCGCTGTGCGTCGGCGCCATGTGAGCTTTAAATAGGAGGCTGAGACCGGTCCCAGTGCAAACACTAGACCGTCACCTCCTCCAAGATGGCCTCCTCCAATGTACCCCCGGAAGTGAGTATTCTTCACTTCCTGTGTACCGCGCTATCTGCCTCCCTCCACACAAACAGCACAAGCTGCGGTGGACCGGGGAGAGAAGCGGTACCCAGGACAGTAAGTTCCCTCAGTAAATGATAAAATACTAATGTGGCAGGTAACTTAGGCTATAAGAATTAAAAAATACAGGTACTGTGCAGGATCGTCATTTATTCGGCAGACAGTCACAACGGCGATTTTAAAAGTACAAATGTACAAGCCAGCGCTTCAGTAGCGTGTCAGGAACTTCTAAGGCAAATCATTTCAGACATAATCAAGCGCAGGCAACATGTACAGTGTTTAAGACAGAATTGTTTAATTGTAGTGGCTGTGAGACTGTAGCACCAAGCTAATGTACGCTTATATGTCCACAGGTGAGACATCTCGCAGGCGTACCAGGGAGACGGAAGGCACGGCACCAGAGAGGGATGACAGCAAAGAGCCAGGCCAAAATGCAGAGAAGGACACAGGTGCACCAACTACACAGCCACCATCCCAAGACCCAGAAATGTCTCCACATCTGCAGGAGTCCCCAGAACGTTCAGGATCCCCTCTGCTACTGTCCTCACCTGAACTGCCTGCATCACTGCCTCTAACAACACCTGCATCACTAAAGAGCAGGAGGCATGTAGTTGCCCGACTAGTCCAAATGGAGACCTCAGCAGGTGACATGGAGGGGGATGACACACAAACCTTGGCTGGGGAAGGTACCCCTGCCACACAGCAGTCCAGTGCAGAGGTTGGCCGTACAGGTACCAGACGCCACAGGCACAGAGAAAGCATTGTACCAGCACATGTGGAGGGTCCCAGTGTCTTCCGTGGGCTTGAGGGTAGCATGGTGAAAATCCAAAGGATGCAGGGGAAGGCCATCCAGTCTGTGCAACGCCATATGAGTAACCTAAACACAAATATGGAAGATATAGGGAAGGGCATCAGAGAACTAGTTGATGTGAACAAGGAGATGGCAGCAGGGATGCGGGACATGACACAATCGGTGCAGCTTCTGTGCAGCAAACTGGACCAGGACATGTTAGCAAGGCGCAAGGAGAGACAGCATGCGCAGCAGCAAAGTAAAGCAATAAACCGCCTGGAAACAGCCACTTCCCTGCTATGCATACGATGCATTAACATGCAAGAGGGACTCCCACACAACAGCAATGAGGTGTCTAGTGGCATTGCTAGGATGACCAGTGCTGTAGAGGTGCTGATAAATGCACAGACAGCACAAATAGCTGCTCTGGATGTACCAGAAAGTGAGGAAAGCACCAGTAGGAGCAGCATGACAAGCCCCCTTGTTGAGGAGAAACGTAGGAGCATCAGGCGCCATGGTGAGCCAACAGCCCAAACGCACAGTGAAGAGAGCCAGCTACTTACATCTGGCACTGGTAGGCGTGGGCGGAAATGACTTGTTCAGTAAAGGGGAAGTGACCCAGGACTACCATTATTAAATGGATGACATTTGTGTTGCACGTTTGTGCTTTTGAATACCTGCGTAGTGCCAAATTTTAAACTACATTGGGTGCAAACTCCACCTGTCTGTGTCCCTTTACTTACTTAAAAGTAGTTGCCCGTCTGTTTCTGCCATCTGTTGGTGTCGCAACTCCTGCTGTGCTGGGTTCAGGCAGTGCATGTTCATCATCATGGTCCTCATAGTCGCTCAAATCCACCTCAGTGCCCTTCTTAGTGGCAAGGTTGTGCAACATTGCACAAGTTGCAATCATCTTACAGCAGGTGATTGGTGTATACTGGCATGCCCCTCCACTTTGGTGTAAGCAGCGGAACCGGCTTTTTAACAGCCCAAAGGTGCGCTCCACAATGTTCCTAGTAGATTTGTGTGCCTTGTTGTATCGCCTCTGGCTGGGGGTTGAAGGGTTGAGGTAGGGTGTCAGGATGAAAGAGCGGACGGCATATGCACTATCCCCTATTTGAAAATGAGAAAGACATTACTCACATGTACACATACACATACATCTGCAATATCTATCAAGGGAGTGTCACACAGTGTTGTACCTAGCAGATATCCTTCTCCAAATTCCCCCACTGTCAGGCGTGTGTAGATCCCACTGTTCTGTAAGATGTAGGAGTCATGGGTACTTCCTGGGAACTTGGCCACTATGTCCGTGATAATGTAGTTTGCATCACAGATTACCTGTACATTGATTGTGTGGGTTGACTTCCTGTTCCTGTAAATGTACTCTGTGGCAGCAGGTGGGCATATTGGGATGTGGGTTCCATCAATACAGCTGATGACATGTGGGAAATGTGCAATTTGGTAAAAGTCAGTCTTGGTCTTGGGCAGTTCCGCGTGAGCTTCAGGGAAGCTGATGTAATGATGCATTCTCTGCATCATGACCTCTAGGAACTTCCTGAAGAAACGGGACAGGCAGCTCTGTGACATCCCAGCTATCGCAGCAATCACACTCTGGTAGCTCCCAGAGGCAAGCAGGTGTAGGCTACACAGCACCTGCACATGGGGTGGGATGGCGTGCGCCCTTGGGGTTGGGTGGGATGGCGTGCGCCCTTGGGGTTGGGTGCTCCAAAAGTGGTTGGCGGTCCCTGTTCAAGTCCAGGATGGTTTGGGGGTGTAGCCTGTACCTTTGCAGGATATCTGCCTCAGTTAGTTGAAATAGCGTGATCCTCTGCCTGTACACTTGCTCCTCCCTTCTCCAGACCCTCTCTCCTGTTGCCTGTAGCCGTAGCCGCCTCGCTATCACATAGAATGCTGCCATTCTGTTCCCACTGTTGCATTTTGGGCCCTTTTTTTATAGCCTGCACCTGGTTACCACCTGCTTTCAATCCATGGTAAATACCGACTCTTAAATACCGAATTTCATGCAAATTCAGTATTTTAGAGGTTACCTACATCTCAAAAGTCTTTTTTTTCCATTTCTTATTTACAGATTCGGTAAATTTACCGAAACTGTAAATTTACCGATTCAGTAAATGTACCGAATCTGTAGTTTTTTTGGACCCTACATCTCAATATCCAAATACAGGTCGGTAACGGCCGAAATTCAGTATTTTCGGCCATTACCGACCGGTATTTGGCTACCTACATCTGGCCCTAAGTTCCTAACTTCTCAGCTTTCAGGAACAAATAGAGTTGTAAACTAAAACCAATTTTCCTTACACATTTCTTGCATTTTTCTAACTGATGGTCAATGTTTTTTATTTTTTATGTTTCAACCTACTTGCAGTTTGTGTTGAACTCAGGTGTGAAAACCATAGGTAAACTTGGAATGCTTTACATTTCTGAAAACTAGAAAATAGTCCACGTTCAGTAATAGGCCATTTATATAGATTGCTCATGGTTTTCCAAAAGAAACCAATTGTTGAAAACAAAGAAATAAGTAGGAGAAAATAGCAGTTGGTGACAACATTTTCATCTGCAATTTTTTTTGCCTTGATGGCCAATGTACATAAGCTACGTACCATTATGTCCGGCAGTCCCTTTTGGTCGTAGTGATATATAGTGTTTGTTGGTTACCTATAAACAAGCGATACCTACAACCAACAACTGAGGTGCAGCTTGTAATGATTTTTCATCGAGTAACAACCATGCAGCAATTGATAAGTAAAATATAATGAAGGAATAATGTGTGTGAAGGAACCCTATGTATTTTAGAAATGTGCATAAGGTATGTAGTTTAGGATTAGTGAGTATTTGTACATCTCTGAATGTGGGTTACCCACTTTATCATATGATTAAGAGGGCATTTTGCAAAATGTGTTCTTTAATGCACACTGTCTTACATTTGGAAGCAAAACATGGAGAGAAATCCAATTGATAATAAAAAATGTTTTTAATATTCTGTATCCCCACCCTTCTACTGATAAAAATGGTCTCCCACTAGTGTGGATGGTCCTCTGTTTCACAACTGGAAAGACGTGAACTGGAGTTGTTCAATTTGTGGCATGAAACGCGACCCTTATTGGTGACAAGGGTAACTGCAAAATTTGCCCCTGACTCAATGGCATGAGGGAAACCTACCAAACCAGGACATTTCTGAAAACTGAAGCCCAAAGGAGTCTAAGTGCTATCAATTTCATGGATCACTCTATGCTTTCTTATTCCCCAATGGCCTGCAAACCCGAAACTTTGGCTAAACTATCAAAAAAGTCCTGACATTTCTATGAGGGAAAGTTCCAAAATCCACAGCGATCTACAAAATGTCTACTTCCTAGTATTCCTACACTTTTCCCTATTAAAATGGTACCCAAGTTGTTAGACTGCGCTAAGCGCCTGTGACACAAAAGGACCCAAATCATGACATGAGAACATCAAATTTCTGGCATGGAAAAATACCCTTATTAGGTCTGGATGAAATTTAAATTATGCTTGTGTAATTTGTGTAATTTCAGGAATTGTACACATGCTTCTTATGCGTAATTCCAATAACTATGCCTTTTCCCTGCTTCCCATAATTATGTGCCAATTTACATAGGAACAACAGAACATTAGTTCTGTTGTTAATGGGGTTTTTGTTTAAATGCATCCTTGTTTCAAAATATAGCACAAAATGGCTGATTCGCATATCATGCAATTAAATGTAATTATGTGTCATTTGCAGTAATCTCGCATAATCAGGTGAATGCATGTATAGCAAATTTCGCATAACACTACAACTATTGTGATGTGGATAGTTGCAGAATTTAGGCCTGTGCTTGGCCACCATGGAGGGAAATCTAACAAACCCAGGCATTTCTAAAAAGTAGACACTCAAGGGAGACTAGGGTGGTGCGACTTCCATAGAACGCACATTTCTTACCAAGAAGGTACTGCAAACCTTACACTTTGGCTAAATTAGTGTGGTCTCTGGCTTGATCTGTTCCTGTTGTGCATGCTAGGCCCAGTCATGCAAGTGTCGTATCATTTTATCAGGAGAAGCGTGGGAAGAGTGGATCTACACCAATCCCAGACTTTTCTCTTACAGAAATATGAGGAACGTGCATGATTTTAGACAACATTTGGGGTTTGCAGGGAATTGTGGGTAAGAAAATGTAGTGGTATCCACGCAAGTCATGCAATACTGAACTCCCCTAGGTGTTTAGTTTTCATAAATGTCTTAGTATTCTGGGTTCCCCTGGATGAAGGCCAAGCTTGAATAGTTCAACCATTCAGCATGGCAAGTGAGAGGAAATTTGGGGGCACAGCCTGACAACTGGGGGAGCACTCCTACCAAGCCCCTATTTTTTCTAGTGTCTGGTAGGCTTTATACCACCGGGAAATTCGGGGGGGGAGGGTTAAACACCCTCTTTCTGTCCATATGGGGAAAAATACTATTGTGCCTGGGCCATTGGAGCACAGGCCGATGCCTCCCAAACAGTGAATACATGAATTTCCTGTTGGTTCAGTATGCTTTTTGTCCCCCTCAGGAGATTATTGGTAGTAAATACTGCCTAAGCATCACCAGGGGAGCAGAAAGACTCTGATGCCAAGAGAAGGAGCAGAACACAGTTCCCAGGAGGGCTGATTGTCCCCAGAACAGTAAAGAAAACTTCCTTGATTGTCTAGTGGGCTTTCTTTCATCTTAGTGGGCAGATTGAGGGCATACACCATCTCTGCGTCTTCTGGAGCCAGAATGACTCTTGTGCACATAGCCATGGGGAGGAAGGCACAGGCTCATGCCCACGGATCCCAACCACCTACATTAATATTTTCCCAGTGTAGTGGATCCGTGCTTGGGGATCGCATGTCCAGTGCGATTCCAAAACAGGTATCTGCTTAGGAGACTTAGCACTGAACATGGAGCATTGAAGCCTTTCCAGAACTAAGAAATAGCACTGGAAAGGGGGCCTTAGCCCCTTTCCATCACTGGCTCTCTGATGCTGATCAGTGCTAAGGAGACAGAGTTGCTGTGATGTTGGCACACACAACTCACTGATGTTACAGCAAAAATTAACCAACTCAGGACGTGAGGGAAGAACTTCCTCCACGTCCCAACTTTGGTTTTTAGAAAAGGTAATGTTTCTAGTGTTGTCACCATAAATACTTTATTTTTCAGTAGGGAGGATGATCCTTTGGCCTCTTCCACAGTACCGAAGTAGTGGAGACATCAAATCTCTGGCATGAAAAATGATCCTTATGAGGGTATTTACAACAAGGGGTGGTGATGGACAGAGTCTCTGAATTAAGCAGAGTACTCTCACCCAGTCAAGAGATCAGGGCTAGATCCAACACCGTTTTTTAGCTCATTGCACCATCCCAGTTTCAGAACCTGGCTGTATGCAAATTAGTCTGTCCCTGGCCCAGTGCATCATGGGAACAGGGCAGACCAGACTACAAAAGCCAATTCTTACACTGGGAAGGAAACAAGCTTCCGGGGACCGGTTTCTGCCATTTCAGGCGTCTTCGGCCCGGCTTGCTTGAATCCTGATGGTGCAATGAGCAAGGGACTCACATCTGAGTATACCCTTCCACGCTTAGGGTGGACAAAATTATTTACAACAAGGGGTGGTGATGGACAGAGTCTCTGAATTAAGCAGAGTACTCTCACCCAGTCAAGAGATCAGGGCTAGATCCAACACCGTTTTTTAGCTCATTGCACCATCCCAGTTTCAGAACCTGGCTGTATGCAAATTAGTCTGTCCCTGGCCCAGTGCATCATGGGAACAGGGCAGACCAGACTACAAAAGCCAATTCTTACACTGGGAAGGAAACAAGCTTCCGGGGACCGGTTTCTGCCATTTCAGGCGTCTTCGGCCCGGCTTGCTTGAATCCTGATGGTGCAATGAGCAAGGGACTCACATCTGAGTATACCCTTCCACGCTTAGGGTGGACAAAATTATTTACAACAAGGGGTGGTGATGGACAGAGTCTCTGAATTAAGCAGAGTACTCTCACCCAGTCAAGAGATCAGGGCTAGATCCAACACCGTTTTTTAGCTCATTGCACCATCCCAGTTTCAGAACCTGGCTGTATGCAAATTAGTCTGTCCCTGGCCCAGTGCATCATGGGAACAGGGCAGACCAGACTACAAAAGCCAATTCTTACACTGGGAAGGAAACAAGCTTCCGGGGACCGGTTTCTGCCATTTCAGGCGTCTTCGGCCCGGCTTGCTTGAATCCTGATGGTGCAATGAGCAAGGGACTCACATCTGAGTATACCCTTCCACGCTTAGGGTGGACAAAATTATTTACAACAAGGGGTGGTGATGGACAGAGTCTCTGAATTAAGCAGAGTACTCTCACCCAGTCAAGAGATCAGGGCTAGATCCAACACCGTTTTTTAGCTCATTGCACCATCCCAGTTTCAGAACCTGGCTGTATGCAAATTAGTCTGTCCCTGGCCCAGTGCATCATGGGAACAGGGCAGACCAGACTACAAAAGCCAATTCTAACACTGGGAAGGAAACAAGCTTCCGGGGACCGGTTTCTGCCATTTCAGGCGTCTTCGGCCACCTTATGAGGGTAGATGCATAACTTGACCCCTAGCTCAACTGCCACGCGTGGAAACCAACCAAACCAAGACGTTTCTGTAAACTAGACACCCAGGGGAGTCCAGGTGCTGTTACTTGCATGGAGATCTCCATATTTTCTTACCAGCAGATATATATATATATTTACTACTTCACTCCATGTCCCTGGGAAGATTAAAGATGGTATCATGCTATTGACCACTCCAAGGTTCGTGGGCGGTGGAAGGCGGATTTGGGTCATCCGTTCTTAGACGATCAATGGGCGGCGTGCTGTGCACAGACAAGCAAGTCTCTCTTAACAGTTAATACACTTCAAATTCCTTTGCAGGCTACATGTCACCCCAGAGACGCTCCACAATATAGATTGCTCTAGACCCCACTTCTGTTTGAAATGTGGGACTCCACATGCTGACTTTGCACATCTCACATGGAACTGTGAGAAAATCAAGTCGTACTGGGCAGAAATATTTCAAGAACTGGGAAACATGGTAGACATGGATATCACGCCCACACCGGAAGTTGCACTAAAGGAGTATGTGGTCAACTTTCCAATGGGTTGCTGAAAATTCATCTCCCTGGGGCTGCTGCTGGCAAAGAGATAGACCGCGCTCAGGTGGGGGAGGAAAGTGGCTCCTACATTACAAGCTTGGTTAAACAGTCTTACATACTGTAACTCCAACAGCGACCTGTTTAGCAGGACTTTACCCAGGACTTCCCACCCAAAAGATATATGGGGCCCATTAAAAACTGATACAGCTGCCACACAACCTTCAACTACCACTCAACAGGTACACAGTATTGTCCCAACAGGGGTGGGCTGAAAGGCAAAAGATTTACTCGTTCAAAAACACACACAGAAAGGAGGCCTTAGGGAATGGACCGACTCTAGAACTATTCGTCACTTGATCACCCCGCTGCCGGTCTGGGGGCATTACTGCACAATAGGAGATAAACACATGAAGAGGGCAGGGTGGGTCGGAGATGAACTGTTGATATGTCACTATACTTTGCAACTGATATCAACCTGGCTGACAGTGGAGAAGTAATCTATATTTTCCCTTTTGTACGTTTTTTTTAATAACCGTTATCTTTATAATATACTATGTACAACAGCAATGTGATTTGCTCGAGAAAATGGTAAATAAAGATTTTTAGATAAAAAGATGGTATCATGCCACTCAATGTATCCATTAGTAGGCATTCCGGAACCTTGAAGAACGGTTCCGGATCTATTCTATCCTGGGACATAGCAGGCTTACAACAAACACGGAGGGAGTAGGGTCCAAGGGAATATTTACAGACCAAATACACAGTTATAACCCCTTAGAACAACATTATACATACAAACAATAACTGTGGGTCTAATAAAACTTAAGGTCTCTGTGTTCCAAAGTGTCTACTCGACTATAAAGTACTTAGGGACTCATCACGATGTGATATGTGTTCCCATCAGTTACACACTCTGGGACGCCCTCCTTGTCATCATTTGGGCGATTTCACAGGGTGGTATGTCCACATCGTACTTGGTACTAAACCACCTGGTGGTAACTGGAAGCAGTGCTAAACCAAAAACAGTGAGTGAAAGTGCTATAATTAAAAATGGATAGTGAATCCCAAAAATAATTTTAATGAGAGGCAAACCACTTCCAAGATTAAAACCTAAGGTGCAATGTAACAGTAGTTTGTAACAAATATCTACTGCATATGTTTAGGAGGTCGACATGTTTCTGCAGTTAATAGATCCTAATGGTATCTCCTGCTTCTTCAGGACCAACAATCTACTTTGCTACTGCTTCTAAAGTGAGTGAGTGCAAAATCAAAACAATAGTATACATAAATGTCATCTGAATTAGTCCTCTCACTGTTCTTTTTTGAAGTGAGATGGTCATCCCCGTGCAAGATGTTTCATAAAGTAGGAGACACAAAATAAGAAAGGAAAGGAAAACAGAGAAAGAAGGATAACATTTTAATGAACAAGTTATCTCTCCTTAGTTTCATAAAAGTAAATCTACTTCTGCATTAGGGTTATTATTAGATAATTTAGTAGACCCAACCATTTCTCGAATGGAAACTCCACTCACTCACCTAGAGATTGAGGGACCGGCGCAGCTCCTCACCTGGCCACAGCTCAGGAATATGGGGCACCGCTCTATTCAGAAACCATAAAAACAAAAATGAGAAACCTAACCGGCTAGCCGCCATTCCAAAATTCCGACCTATCCATTCAATTACCAATTCTATGATGTCATAAATAAACATCATATGTCATATTGTTTATATATGTATATGTGAGAGCATTCAAAGCTATGCTCAGATGTCAATTTGTATCTCAAATAGTGAGCACCTAACGTTCTACTCAGGTGTTTTAAGAGATAATGATTTCAACATCTGTGATGTCTGCCAACTGAAGTGCCCGTTTTACAGTGAGGTACAGAGAAGTCTGTGAATGCAGGGAAACCCAGCTTCAAAATGAGGTACAAATCGGTCAGATTTAAGCATGCCGATATTGTACATACCTATCCGTCGGTACTCCGGTCAGGCATCTGCGCTGTTCGGGGAGGCACCGAGGGGACGCCAAACGCCATATTTACAGTTAAAGCTGGCTCATTAGTCGCGCCTACGCATCATTCCGCGACAACCTAGCCCATTGGTCACAGCCGATATCGTCACCATTCAGCTGCGGATTGACTCATGGGAAATGTAGTACTATCCGATATAGAACCTGAAGCCACATTCAGCTACGGGTTTACTCATGGGAGATGTAGTACTATACGATATAGAAACGGAAGCCACATTCTCGTGACGGCCGTCAGTTTGTAAAGGACAATATTAGAGTTTGTTACAGGTCTTAAATTGGAAAACAATCCTTTGTTCTAGTCAGGGGAACGAATGTCAGACCACCTGAAACGAGCGGTAGACAAGGCTTCTATGTGGCACTGATGTGAAGTGCAGCGTGAAACCAAACACACAACTGCGAGTTCGATTCCCGCATACAACGCTACAGAAAGCCGTGTTTAATTATATGGTCTTAAATATCACCGACATGATCACACTATTAAAATATTTAAGTTTAAATATAGAAAAACGGTCACATCGCCCGGACCAATATTGAAAGGGGTCATGTGTCAATAGGTAGCCGTGCATGCAGACGGAGTCGTCCTGCTGCCCAAAGGTTTGCCTCTAATTAACAAGAGTAGTTAAACACAAATAGGTCAATGTTAAGACCGTATAATCCTCTAGCATCACTGTGGAAATGGTAATGTGTGCATGGTTGGACGCAGCACAAGCAATTTCTATCTAGCAAAATAGATTATCAAACATGCTGACAAGTGCAAAGACCAGTCATCTCATGAGAAACACAGTACTAGAAGTCAACTAGACTTAAGTCTTTATAGCGCCGCTAATGGAATGTCTTTGTTCAGACCATTCTTGTCCGTGTTCAAACGGTACACCCATTTTTGCTCCAGTCTGAATAGATGTTTGGTAATGTCGGTGACATGAGGAGGGATCCGTGGTTGTTCTAAGACGGTCCAAGTAAAATCAGTTGGTTTATGTCCTACCTCTAAAAAATGGTTGGTGAGGCGGGTTGCTTGCTTTTTGCAACTAATCGTGCTTTTGTGTTCCGAGATCCTTATTTTGATTTTCCTCGTTGTCATCCCAACATATTGTAATAGACAAGGACATGTAATCAGATAAATAAGGTTGGTGCTGTTGCAGTTGGTGAAATGTTTTTGTTCCCAGCGCCTGGATGTTCCAATGTCAATACTTGTTGAGCGACTCGTTTGCGGACAGGCAGCGCAGTTCCCGCAAGGATGATGTCCTTCGACCGGTGGAAGATCCCACAAAGTGCCGACTTGATGGATACTCTTGGGTCCTGGTCTTGTGTGTACTAGCCTATCTCTTATGCTGGTCCCTCTTTTATATGCAAAAAGAGGTTCTGGAAGTACATTCGGGCCAGTATTAAGGATCTTCCAGTGTTGTCGCACAATCTTTTGGATGGCATTGGACCTCGTGTTGAAAGTGTTGACAATCGCTATCCTTTCGTTTTCTGGTTTGGGAGGGGTCAATTCCAGTAGTGCTTCACAATTATTGTTCGAGGCTCTTTTTTTGTAATTTCGAATCAGTTTCTTGGGGTATTTCTTGTCTCGAAGGCAGTCCTCAAGTTCTTTAGCATGTTTGTTGAAGCTTTCTTTGGTGGTACAATTTCGTTGAATGCTCAAAAATTGCCCAAAGGGCAGATTGTCCCGCAACGCTTTGGGATGACAGCTGTCATATTGGAGCAGCGAATTTCGCGCCATTGGCTTCTTGTATAGCTCGGATATCAAGCCCCTTGAGGTTACATTGATCCGAAGATCTAAGAAGGCCAAAGTCGATTTTGAGTGTTCGATCGTGAAGCGCAAGAAGGAGTTCTGTTCATTCAACCACAGGTGAAAAGACTTCAGTTCAATTTCAGTTCCATGCCACACTACCAGGATGTCATCTATGTAGCGTTTCCAGGCCCTTATAGATTGTAAATAAGGGTTTGTGGATGACAATACACAATCCTGTTCAAACTTATGAACATATAAGTTTGCCAAACTTGGGGCAAAGACTCTGCCCATGCTGGTCCCTGATGTTTGGAGGAACACTGTCTCCTCGAAGCGGAAAAAGTTCTCTTTCATCGCTATAGTTGCCAATTCCATGATGAAAGATACTGGTGTGATGGAGTCCCAATCCTTTTCTCGTAGTAACATCTCGATAGTCTCTAGTGTCTCATTTTGTGGTATCGAGGTATAGAGGGACTCTACATCAAATGACACCAGTATGTCCATGGTGGTAGCAAACTCAATTTCAGGAAGTGTCCGCAAAAGATCTTTCGTATCTTGGATGTACGTTGGCATCAATTTCACCAATGGTCGCAAAAAAATATCGACAAAGGTCGATAGAGGTTCAAGAAGCGACCCGATGTCTGAGATAATTGGGCGTCCTGGTGGAGGACGTATTTCTTTGTGAACCTTAGGGAGCACATAAAAATATGGCATCACCGGTTTAGAGGTACACAGAAAAATGGCCTCATTGGTGGTAATCCAGCCTTCTGAAAGTGCCTCCTCAGTAAGCTGTTTAATCTTGTTCGACAGTCTTTCAGTGGGGTCTTCGGATAATGGACTGTAGGAATTAATGTCATTGAGTTGTCTCAGACATTCCTGTCTGTAAGCACCAGCGTCCATAAGTACGATGGCGCCCCCTTTGTCTGCGGGCTTTATGATGACTGAGTTGTCTTTTGCTAGTCTAGATAGAGCCTCTTGTTCTTTTTTCGGCAAATTCATAAATGGCTTCTTGGTGCCTGAGAATAGGGTCAGGATATCGTGTCGCACTGCTTCCTCAAAGGTTATGACCTTGGTTGGTATGGTATGTGATAAGGGCGTAAAAGTAGATGGTTTTCTTAATCCCGTGTTCTGTTCTACAGTGGGGGTGTTCTCAGATTTCAAGAAGAAAAAGTATAACCTGATCTTCCTGAAGAGTTGGGCTAACTCAATTTGTGTCTGAAAAGCATTGCCAGTTGTTGTCTGCACAAAACCTAAACCTCGATTTAGCACTTGGATTTCGGTAGGGGAAATTTCTCTCGAGCTCAGATTGATGATCAAACTGTCTCTGTGCTCGTTCCTGCTTGATCCTGATGTATTTGCTTCCCGCTCCGTAATCCCATTGATTGTGGCGGGGCAGTCCATTGTACTTGACCTCTGGAGGATCGTCTTCTTCCTCGTGTCCTTCCTTGGCCAAAGCCTAAAAAAGGCTGCATGTTCTGATTTTGAGGGAAAGGCATGGGACCAAAAGGACCCATAGATTGTGGTGGAAAGGGGCCTCCAGTCATCCATGGATTGGGTGGCCACCAAGGGTTGAATTGATTTTGGCCATAGTTTTGGCCTCTCCAGTTTCTCCTGTTACCTCTGCCACGTTGTTGGTTGGCGGAGTTATCTCGGTTACTTGAGTCGGAATCACTGGAGGTATCTTCAGAGGTAGAGGTACCATATGATGAGCCACCTCTTCGTCCATTCTTGTTGTACGGTGTCGGTACATAAGAGGCGCTCGTATACGGATAGATTTTGTCCATTGCAAATTTCGCCAGATCTTTTTTGCATCTTTCAAGTTTGGCGAATAAGATAGAGTCTTTGAACTCTTTGCTGGTCTTATTGTTTTCATCCTGCTGTTTAGTAAACAATTTCCCTGTGATTTTTGTCTTAATTTGACCCTTCAGTACTTGAATCTCAATGAGAATCTTTTCAGCGACCCTCTTTGCAGTTTTAATTATTAAAACGAGCCAGTCCCGAGTTCATTTCCATGCAATCATGGACCAGTCGCGCAAGAAGTCTTCATGGCTACCTATTGACACATGACCCCTTTCAATATTGGTCCGGGCGATGTGACCGTTTTTCTATATTTAAACTTAAATAATTTAATAGGGTGATCATGTTGGTGATATTTAAGACCAGATAATTAAACACGGCTTTCTGTAGCGTTGTATGCGGGAATCGAACTCGCAGTTGTGTGTTTGGTTTCACACTGCACTTCACATCAATGCCACAAAGAAGCCTTGTCTACCGCTCGCTTCAGGTGGTCTGACATTCGTTCCCCTGACTAGAACAAAGGATTGTTTTCCAATTTAAGACCTGTAACAAACTCTAATATTGTCCTTTACAAACTGACGTCCGTCACGAGAATGTGTCTTCCGTTTCTATATCGTATAGTACTACATCTCCCATGAGTCAACCCGCAGCTGAATGTGGCTTCAGGTTCTATATCGGATAGTACTACATTTCCCATGAGTCAATCCGCAGCTGAATGGTGACGATATCGGCTGTGACCAATGGGCTCGGTTGTCGCGGAATGATGCGTAGGCGCGACTAATGAGCCAGCTTTAACTGTAAATATGGCGTTTGGCGTCCCCTCGGTGCCTCCCCGAACAGCGCAGATGCCTGACCGGAGTACCGACGGATAGGTATGTACGATATCGGCATGCTTAAATCTGACCGATTTGTACCTCATTTTGAAGCTGGGTTTCCCCGCATTCACAGACTTCTCTGTACCTCACTGTAAAACGGGCACTTCAGTTGGCAGACATCACAGATGTTGAAATCATTATCTCTTAAAACACCTGAGTAGAACGTTAGGTGCTCACTATTTGAGATACAAATTGACATCTGAGCATAGCTTTGAATGCTCTCACATATACATATATAAACAATATGACATATGATGTTTATTTATGACATCATAGAATTGGTAATTGAATGGATAGGTCGGA
Source organism: Lissotriton helveticus (assembly GCF_964261635.1). NCBI lineage: Eukaryota > Metazoa > Chordata > Amphibia > Caudata > Salamandridae > Lissotriton > Lissotriton helveticus. Next base: position 935,736,142 of record NC_136063.1, on the reverse strand, counting down.
ATTTTGGAATGGTGGCTAGCCGGTTAGGTTTCTCATTTTCGTTTTTATGGTTTCTGAATAGAGCGGTGCCCCATATTCCTGAGCTGTGGCCAGGTGAGGAGCTGTGCCGGTCCCTCAATCTCTAGGTGAGTGAGTGGAGTTTCCATTCGAGAAATGGTTGGGTCTACTAAATTATCTAATAATAACCCTAATGCAGAAGTAGATTTACTTTTATGAAACTAAGGAGAGATAACTTGTTCATTAAAATGTTATCCTTCTTTCTCTGTTTTCCTTTCCTTTCTTATTTTGTGTCTCCTACTTTATGAAACATCTTGCACGGGGATGACCATCTCACTTCAAAAAAGAACAGTGAGAGGACTAATTGAGGTGACATTTATGTATACTATTGTTTTGATTATGCACTCACTCACTTTAGAAGCAGTAGCAAAGTAGATTGTTGGTCCTGAAGAAGCAGGAGATACCATTAGGATCTATTAACTGCAGAAACATGTCGACCTCCTAAACATATGCAGTAGATATTTGTTACAAACTACTGTTACTTTGCACTTTAGGTTTTAATCTTGGAAGTGGTTTGCCTCTCATTAAAATTATTTTTGGCATTCACTATCCATTTTTAATTATAGCACCTTCACTCACTGTTTTTGGTTTAGCACTGCTTCCAGTTACCACCAGGTGGTTTAGTACCAAGTACGATGTGCACATACCACCCTGTGAAATCGCCCAAATGATGACAAGAAGGGCGTCCCAGAGTGTGTAACTGATGGGAACACATATCACATCGTGATGAGTCCCTAAGTACTTTATAGTCGAGTAGACACTTTGGAACACAGAGACCTTAAGTTTCATTAGACCCATAGCTATTGTTTGTATGTATAACATAGCAGGCTTAGCCAGTAAACTGGCCCAAGAAGACAGGGGGTGCAACATAGGGGAACATGATTTTGTATTGTTTCAAGAGAACTGAGGAAATTGTATTGCATGGATACTAGTTGTACTCAGTCCCTGCAGTCTGTTCTGCTGCAGGCCAAGCCAAAGCAGGGCCGACTGCTTGGTTCAAAGTCACATTGGAATGTAGTATATCAGTGATCCCTCCAAGCAGTCTCCTTCTCCAAGCATTTTTAACCAAGTGGCCAAATGGTATGTGTATCGTTTTAATTACGTTTATTTAAAAAAAAATACGCAGATCATGTCACCAACCTCAAAGAGCTCATGGATAATATATCAAACCTAGAGGAGTTTTTGCCCCCTGCTTCATGTTTATAACATTATTATAGGGGATGATTTTAATGTCAAACTGGGGCCCACCCAAATTTAGAATGCTCAATATATGTCTGATCACTCTTTCCACAAAAGCTGGCAAAAAGGTTCCTGTATTGCTATACGTGGATGACTTGGTCCTGATGTCCAGAATTCCCAATAGCTTAAAGATTTTAATCAATGAATTTGTTTAATTTATGGGATCACTGTGTCTGACCACAAACTGCTCAAAAACATTCATGATGAAGTGTAATCTAGGGCAAACCAAGATGAGGAGCATCAAGTTACCTGTGGGCCTAACCCCTGAATTTTTCTATTTGGTAGTGGCTTTCGACTCAAAGGGAAATTGTGGACCCTGTATTTCCCCTGTAAGGCGACAATATACTGGTTCTATCACGTTTGTTTTTAGCTTGGCTAGACATATTAGGGGAAAGCCTGTGGTCCCTCCTCTGGAGATCAATAGGAGAAATTGTCTCCCTATTTTAACATATGGCGCTGGCCTGTGAGGATGTACAAACCTTAAATTCCTTCAAGATGTACGAAACAGAGCACTAAGGAGACTCCTGGGGGCCCCACTAACTTGCTATACCTATATATCTCATCAGAAGCTAGGGGTGCAATATGTAGAGGACATCATCAATCTAGCCCCTCTGTTGCTGTGGTGTTCTATATGGACAACCCCACATACTGTCTTCACTAGAAAAATAGTACTGTCTGAAGTAGGAGAGTGCACAGCCCATCTCCTGGCTTCAATACGTGAAGTCTGGATTCTGTGAACTGGGAGAGTTGCAACTTTTCTATCAGCCCGATGGGATGTTAAAACAAGACATGGCCTGGGTAAAGTCCCTGTTTAAACAAGCAAGACAAATCACCAGAGAACTGAATGAGTTCTCTAAAGTCAAGGTTAGGGAGTACTCTGCTCTGCATGCGACTCTGGGAATGATACCATACTTCGTCTGGTTTGACTCCTATTGGGAGAGAATGCTACTCATGTGATTCCGCTTAGGCTTCGTGAGATGGCATTTGAGTTTCCCATTGGGGCAGTACAAGGTGGCTAACACTGCAATATGACCTTGTGGTCAAGTGTCATCTCAAAATGTGTTACACTTTTTTTGTGTACATTCTATCAGGAATTTAGCAACATGTATCTGCTTCCAACTGTCAGGAACCTGGGCATTTGAACCACCCTGGCTGCCTTGGAGTGCTTGCAAACAATGGAGTCCCCCTCAAACTGTGTCAATATTTACTCCTTCCTTTAATGTGCCATTGCACAAGGAATACAATGCTGTTTTACTTGGTTTTTAGGCCTGTTTAATTTTCTAAGCATCAATAGCGTCACCGTGGTACTGCTTCTCTATGTGTTCTGCTTTTATAGTTGTTTTTATTAGGAGAAATTACCAGAGGGCCTACATAAGAAATAAGATATATGTATTTTAAATATGCTTGTTTGGCCACTGATTGTTTTTTCCATGAGATGAATTATCACTTAGACTCTCATTGCGATGTTGGTGGGACCTCCACTGACAGGCTGTCGGTGGCAGTCCCACAAACATCTCTGCCATCGGTTTGACTGCCGAATTACGATTCTGGTTGTCAGAGCAAGTTAGGCCGTTGGAAAGACTGCTACCTCAGACAGGCTTAAGGACCCTGTTGGGACGGCAAACAGATTCCTAATCCCTACAATGGAGTGATGCCTGAGCAGAAACCTTCGTAGGGATTAGAATATTCCTTACCGACTGTCTGTTCATGGCAGTCCAACCGCCATGAACAGGCAGTTGGAAAGTGAATTTGGGGGCCCGTAACAGGGCCCCCATGGTCCTTCGCTATTGGGAAAGGGGGGCATATGTGTTGCCCCCAAACATCCATTCACCATGTGCCAGGCATACCAGTGTATGGATGTTTACAAACATGTACTTTTCAATTGTGGCTTGTGCTGCTGCCCTTTTCAGTGCCGGAGCCAAAGCCAAAATTGGAAAGGGCACGTTTCTGACCCCCCTTGGTGGTTGTTTCGTAATCTGGCGGGTGGAACAGCCGACTACTAGTCCTCGTCCGCTCATCATTGTAATAAGGCCTCAAATATGCAATGTACTGCCTCTTATCTTTTCTACCTTTATGGCCACATTTGTGACCAAAATTAATAATTATAACAATACTTATAACAAATAATACTTCAGTCAGTATCAACTCATCCACAAATCTTAAACACACCACCTGTTGTAGACAAAAAACAAACTTCAAATACTTTACTAAATTTGACAAATTATTATTTCAGAGATTTTTGAAATACCATACCACAGATAAGAAGTGACAGATAGTTATATAAAATAATTACAACTCTACTCATATAATTCAACAGATCACTGACCTAATATCGATGTACCCAATGTCGAAACACAAAATTGTCAGAAAATAAATATTGTTAGCACAAATATAGCTACCTATACTTAATTAATAAAACCAAAAGTATTGAGAACACAAATACTGTTAAAAATATTGATTTTTACTTATGTCAAAAAGACAAATATTGGAAACAAAGATATCTTTGCTTTCAAATAAACATATGATATCCCAAAAATATTACCTCATACAAAGTTGACTAAACTAATATAGCCAAAATAGTTACATTATCATTTAAAAACATAAAAAATTATTTTTATGTTAAACTACTATTTACAATAATGAATATATAAACATTTGAATCAAAACATACATCACCAAAATGATTATAATTCACCCCACAAAAAGTATAACCAAAAACATAATAATATAATTTTTTTTACATAAACTAGAAACATTTATACAACAATCTGAATGTTAAGATATAAATGTATGTATGTATACAGATCAAATAATATTCAAAGCTATTGAACTACATATTATACATAATATATAATACAACTTAAATTAGCATTTAACAGAGAAGGATATAACTGAAAAAATCAAATAAAACTAAACTAACCAATAAAATCAAACTAGAAACAAACTTAACCAAATAAATCACATAAACACTTTTAACAATTTAAAAGGCACACAAATCTTATCAACTGAATACTTAAACAATTACAAAAGATGCAAGACCAGGAAATTCTTCAGGATTCTCTGAACAGACCTTTAAAAATATATACATCTTGACAACTACCTTGCAAAGTAACTAAAACTTATATTTAAACTACAACTTACTTGTAATTAAAATTGTAAAAAAGTATATAATAAACAAACTAGGGGTGTGGGAGTTCTCGGAGTCCTACAATGCGTAATTCTGTGGAGTCGCAAAAAGACTCCTCCGAGCGATAGGGAGTTCTGGTTTCGGGCGGAGTTTGCCAGCATGCCCATTCCTATTGCATTGGGAATGTGGGATTGCATCTGCATGCTCCAAAACCGCGTGAACTGCACTACACAGTTCTAAATCACGGGCGAACAGCACCACGGAGGCCGCATGGGCGCGGCAATCTTGGTTTCTGCTCTCTGGGATGGTGCTGGGTCTAAATGTTATCTCTACTTAATCTTTATAATACTCCTCTTTTATTAATTTTCTATCCCTAATTTTTATTTTTTACAATAGTGTATGTCTTTGTGTTTGCGCATTTTATGTTTTTCTGTAAATCTGTTTGTGTTTTTGTGACTTCTTGACTAAGTTTATTTCACCTTCTTTCCTTATTTCTTTCTTCTTTACTATCCCTTCCTTTTCCTTCTGAGTTATTATTTTCCCATCCTGCGCCATGGCAGAGGGTCAACTTCCATGCAGGCAGAGCCACTGCCCAGGTGTGCAGCCCTGGGCAATCTTTGGAGAGGAGGGGTTGCAGCACTAATTTTTCTGTGTGCAGTGCCACTTTCCCTGTATGCTGACAACAGGTGGTAGGGCCGGGGGTGGCTACCCCCTGTGGGAGCATTGGCGGTGCTTGGGGATGGTGCGCCAGTGCCTGAGGGGCACCAGCCATGTTTGGCACACCGCCCAGCAGCTGATGCACTGCTGGGTGGACATTCTTGACTGGGAACAGTACCTGCTTGACCTGCTAGGCTCTCGAGATTCCGTGGCTCGTGAGTATTAATTATTTGTTGTGTTTGTGTGCTACAATGCTAAAAAACAATTCTGAATAGCATGCTGCTCACACTCAGAGTTAAGTTATATTTAGTAAAGTTTATGCTGGTATATTATTGTTTGATCCAGTTTCGAGTTTCTGCTAGGCTGGTGCTGCTACATAATCACATACATCAGGCGCTCACTTTGGCTGATTAAGAAATCATTGCAGACTGTTTCTTCTGTCACTACAGTGAATTACTGAGTAGCGGGTTCTGTGTGTGACTTTGTTTATGTTTCTCATACAGTTCCTGGGTATTTAATTGAATTCACAGTGATGATGTGAAGTATGCCTCTATGCATTACAAAAAAGGGAGACTGAGTTGGCTCAAAATGGGTGTTGAGATATGGGAAAAGAATAAAATCAAATATCATTCACTGTAATACATTAGTTCCAAATGTAGTTGTTGTTAAGGAGATTTGGAATATGGATTCAACAACAGTCGATAGACCCAAGTCGAAACCACTATAGGTGATCTCTTTTAGTGATTGCATTTGCTTTACATAAAACATTTTGTGGAGATTATTAGCAGAATCACTTATCTATTTGTTTTCGTCTTATTAAGTTCTTTCTTCAGCACTCAAGGGCAAGAAGAGGGACAATTCGGAGGGTCCGGGACAAGCTGGTCAGCTGGCGCCGACCACCAGCACCACCGTCGAGGGCTCTGCTGTTCCCAATAAGTCCTTTTATGATTGTTGTGTACTTCTTCGAACCATAGCATTTTGGGGTATTCATTGGTCTATTGGAATGTTGTTGCAATCTATTGTGAATTATGAAAATTCAGCTAGCAGGCTCAAGTAAGCTAGTATTTTAAATAAAAATGTTTCTTTAGAAGGCTTTCCTTTCCCTGCTTATGCCTAGCTCTTGCACAGTTCAGCTCATGAGACAGTGGCCATGGTCATCAAGGACCACCCTCCCAAAGTAGTGTGCTGCAGACCCTTTAACTTATAGTTACAGTATACCAGCAATTTCCAATGACAGTGCAGCAAGGCTGGAAAAAAAGTATGATGTTCCACTCCCATTGCATTTGCCATTCAACACCTAGGACCATATGTAGGTAATCTCTATTTACCGATTCTTAAATACCGAATTTTACCGATTTGGTATTTAAGAATCAGCAAATAGTATGTAGGTAAAAATTCTGTAAATCTTACCAATTCTGTAAAATTTGGTGTTACTGATTCAGTATTTACAGATTTGGTAATTCCCATTCATTCCTATGGGCCTGGAGGCCCATAGGAATGAATGGGAAGCCATTCACTATTACCGATTCGGTACATACCGAATCGGTAATAGGGGGAACATATTCAAGGGTGGCAGGGTATCACATTGACACCCTGTTGCACCCCTGAATTTTTGCATGTGTGCACATGCGGCACACATACATGCCCTAAGGGCAGGTATGTCAGCCACATTGCACTTTTAAAACAGCACGACATTGCTTTTTTAAAGGTTTTCGATATTTACCATCAACTTGTAGTTGGTGGTAAATAACGAATCCTTAAATCAAAAATGCACTCACTTGAGTGCTCCCTACATAGGATTTAAGGATTCGGTAATTCACCTATTTGGTATTTTAAGGATTCGGAAATTTACCGATTCCTTAAATTTCCGAATCGGTAAAGTACCGAATTCTTAAATCCAGCCACATACATTGGAAAAAGCTAAATACCGGTCGGTAACGGCAAATTTACTGATTTTCTGCCGTTACCGACCGGTATTAAGCTACCTACATATACATATATCTTTCATTGGCTATTATTCCACGCCTGGCTTGTCTAACTTTGTGAACCTAACAAGAAAATGCCCAGAGTGATATTTGGAAGATACTAACAAGCTAACTGAGCTGTAGTGCTGAATGGCTGTTGTACTAGTGGTTGCGTATCTGGGATCTAAATTATGTGTAAGGTTTTATTCCAGCCGCAAAGAACATCAGTGATGCCGGCTCCAGTGCCACTGCTGGGAGAAACAGCAATGAGTTAATTAGAGGAGGAGAAGAGGCAGCAGGGATGGTCCCTGGTAAGTCACACATTTCTTGCAATTACTATGCTCACTAGCTATTGCCATAGCATTGCTCGTCATCAACAAAAATGATTGTGAGGTGAACCCCCCCAGCTTTACCAGCCACAGCGGTGGTTGAGTTATTATTATGGCTTCTTCCATCTGCAATGCAGCAAAATCTCACATAATGAGCTTTGATGGATTGAGGGAGAAATTAAAGAATGGAAGGGAAATTAAAAGAAGGGAAATGGTATATGAGTGAAAAGGTGAGTGGGTGAAAGGGTGCACGTGGATGGGGCAAAGGATGGTTTGAAGAAAGTGTTGCTATGTATTGATGGGTGGCTAATGTTTTGGAACTTTTGGTTAAAGACTAGGGGCTAGATGTAGGTAACTCTAATTTACCGACTCATAAATACCGAATTTTACCGATTCGGTATTTATGAATTGGTAAATTAGAAGGAGGGAGATGTAGGTATTTTTTTATTTTGAATTACTGATTCTGTAACATTCGGTATTTACCGATTCGATAAATACCGAATCGGTATTGCCCATTGATTCCTATGGGCCTTGAAGCCCATAGGAATCAATGGGCAATACCAAATCGGTATTTACGGAATCGGTAAATACCGAATCCTGCAAGGGTGCAGGGGGTGTCACTTTGACACCCTCTAGCACCCCAAGTACAGGCTTGTGTGACATGTGGCACACATACATGCCCTAAGGGCACGTCTGTGTGTCACATTGCACAGGTGTGCATGCACAGGTGTGCATGCACACCTGAATTCGATATTTTACCACCCAATTGGATTGGGTGGATAAATACCGACTCTTAAGGGCGTGTGGCACTCTTAGGAGTGTCAGCTACATATGGATTTACCGAATCGGTAAATATACCGATTCGGTATTTTACTGATACATCAGAAAGCCCTAATACCGGTTGGTAACGGCCGAATTCGGCCATTACCGACCGGTATTAGGGCTCCTACATCTGTCCCTAGATGAGAGAAAGTAAAGCTTAATCATGGTGGCTATGTGTGAATTAGAATGAAATGATTAATTAATATTTGGATTGTTTGGATGAATAAGCAAGGCAGCTCTTCTACAGTTCTCATGAGTGGCGTGCCGCTGCTCACCTAATCTGCTTACTTGGTTTATGTAGGGTTATCACTATCATTCAAAGCTATGGTTCTTTTAAGTGGGGGTTATTAATTTATTTTCATTCTTTGTTATACTTCCTTGACTTGCTGTATTTCAAAAGTGAGCCAGATCTATCCTACTTGTCATTCATTATTCCTCCCTCCCAACCCATGGGAGATTTTGGCAAATATGACCAAAGTGCAGTATGGGGCATTCATATTGTGACTGCAGTGTTGGCTGTGAAATGTGCATCTGCTTCAGTTAATGTGGCATTTATAATGTTTTCAATTCATTGCAAACCGAAAACACAAGGTATGGTGTCCCTTTCCTCACTCAGTCACCTCTTAGTACTTCACTCCTTTATTATTTTTTCATAAGTTCTTCCATCCCAGCCCACAAACTGGAAAATCCATTCTCAGCATGTGCCACATTTAAACATGTGATACCCATGTGATGTGATTCCGGAACATATATCATGGTTTTCCATAACAGATTTAATTCACACTAGTTCAGATTGTTCCCTTTTGAATTATACCGTGACTGAATAAGCCAAAGATGATGAATCATTGATCAGTGTAGCGGACCCTCTATCTATATATATAAAAACGAATGTATGTCTGTCTGTCTGTCTGTTTGTCCTTTATGCATTACTACACCATTCATCCGATCGCCATGAAACTTTGGGAAGTTGCTGAGTAGACCCTCGCGAAGGTTTCTGGCATATATTTTTTTTAAATTCCGGCCCCCCAGGGCCCTCATAATCTTTTGAATACTGATGTACGCACCAGACGGAAAAACAAAAATCGTGTATCCACAAGCACTCGAATAAATAAATAGAATTAAAACACCATTCATCCAATCGCCATGAAGCTTTGGGAAGTTGTTGAGTACGCTCCCGCGAAGGTTTCTGACATAAGAATTTTTGAAATATCGGCCATCCAGGGCCCTCATAATCTTTCGAATACTGATGTATGCACAAGGCGGAAAAAGAAAATCGCCATGAAACTTTGGGAAGTTGTTGTGTACACTCCAGGGAAGAATTCTGCCATAAATTTTTTTAAATATCGGCCCCCCAGGCCCCTCATAATCTTTAAAATACTGATGTACGCACCAGATGGAAAAACAAAAAATCGTGTATCCACAAGCACTCGAATAAATAAATAGAATTAAAACACCATCCGATCGCCATGAAATTTTGGAAAGTTGTTGAGTTCACTCCCGCGAGGGTTTCTGGCATAACATTTTTTTAAATATCGGCCCCCCCAGGGCCCTCATAATCTTTTGAATACTGATGTACGCACAAGACGGAAAAACTAAAAATCGTGTATCCACATGCACTCGAATAAATAAATAGAATTAAAACACCATTCATCCGATCGCCAAGAAACTTTGGGAAGTTGTTGAGTACACCCCCGCAAAGGTTTCTGACATAATTTGTTTTAAAATATCGGCCCCCCAGGGCCCTCATAATCTTTTGAATACTGATGTACGCACCAAACAGAAAAACAAGCACTCGAATAAATAAATAGAATTAAAATGACACTTTGAAATGTTTTCCATATTAAAATGAATACGTTTCAATAAAAATGACACAATGTAAATTGAATGTTATCATAACGAGTTTCCTAGAATTTCCTTTCCTCAGAGATCGCAGCAACGCGCGACGGGTAAGCTAGTTTTATATTAAAAAAAGCTCTACCCTATCGGCCTAATCCCTCTACCCTACCCCCTGTAGTAGAGCAAATCAAGTTTCCTTCACTTGGTTACTGCCTAGCAAATTAATTTGTTAGAAATATGTGGTGACGGGCTAGGACACAGAGTAAAGTGGGAGTAAGGGTATGATTTGATATCAAGTTTGACATATGGGATACACATTGACAAATGTGCCAAATAAAATCTATATAATCTGCTCCTTTACCTGTAGGGCAGTCCATTAGATTCATTTTCCTCAATGTCTATTTAAGGCCAGTGCTTAATTTGTAGGATAATAAGTAGGGGTGGGCAGAATTTGCGTAATCTCCGCGAACACGCAGAAATACCGCGAACACGCGGAATTGCTTGTTCGCAGTGCTTTTTTTCTGTTCGCGATCGCTGTTTGTGTGCTCAGGGGGAAATATCTCACAAACACGCATTTTGAGAATGCAAACAAGCAAAAAAATTCACGAAGTCGCGGAACACAGAATCTTGGGCAATTCCGCGTTCTCGCGGAGCGCGAAATTACCCAAATTCCGCAAATTCCACAAGTGGAACGGAATTTACCGCCCAGGCCTAATAATAAGTGCCAGGACCCTGACCAGGAGGCCACTGCAGCTTGCACCACCCATCACCCTTGTCATAGCTGCCAAAACAACTACTAACCAGATCTCTCATCTGCAAGTGTGACGGTTCAGATTATTCCAGGTCCCCAGAGTGAAAGGAATAGCTGGGGAGGCAGGTATTAGTAATTTTGAGGTATATTGCATCCATAAACAACCGTTGTTCTGCTGATCTTTAAATTGGATGAACAACACTACCATGTGGCAGACTGTCCTAAGTGTGTTGCTGAAAATTAAGTACAGGTGCCAAGCACCGGGAACAAATTAAGCGCTACTGCTGAGCACCAGAACCCACCGGCTCAAATTAAGCACTGCTTCCGGCAGACAGAATAATATATTAATATCCGCATTTCATACATGAGGTGTTTGATGTAGTATCATATTTATTATTCACCTGCCTCTTTGGAGACAGGGTGGAAAAAGAAGTGCATTTGGCCAAGAGCAGGGCCATTGGAATAAAAAATGGATAATTATCAACTACAGCTGTTGACAGTAGCAAACTAGAAGTGGCATGGGCTAGGAATGAGCATGGCTTCATTATGTTAGCACCACACAAAGCTTGCACTCCATATAGTGCACAATGCCATACTCATCAATGATAAATCATGTATTTTTCAACTCAAAGTATCTGACTCTGTTTATGGTCTCTTGAAAAACCTTTAGAAAAAAATATTTAAATCACAGTTTTTTTTAACCTGTGAGGTTATTCTCTGCCTGTTACTTTCCTGCCACAAAGGCAGTGCTTTTTTATGTTTGGCGTATGCAAAAACAGCAGTTGATGGACAGAATGCAGAACAATGTCATACATTCACCCCAGTACAGAGATCTGGGCCTAAATCAAAGTCCTCGATTGTGTCCAGCTGCTGCAGGATGCGGTGCAGCAATGGCCTGTTGCCATTCTGGTGGGGGATGGCAGAAGTTGGCAGGTGGTGGCCCCGTCAATGGGATGGCCGGGAGGCTGATAGCTGAGGGTACCAGCTGCACTGGAGCCCAGCTGATGTGCATTTATTTTTTCCTCTTCCTCTTCCAGGACCACCAGCCACTGTTATTCGTGCTGGACATGCTTCAGCCACTGCAGCCGCAAATAGGCCACTCTTTCCTGACAGTTGGGTGGTCCCACTGGACCAGCAGGAGCAGCTATATTGAGAAAAATAAAAAAGACAAATTGCAAATAATGTTCTGTGCAAACAATTGTTTAAAATAAATGGGTGGTTCAGTAGCAGTGCATTGCTGGACCCCTAGGGCCATTGGAAAGTATTTGTTGTGATTAATATTAAGATAACCACAAGGCCAATTTTATGTTTTACCCACACATGTTTCCAAATATAAAAAATGCAAAAACAACATTTGATGGACAGAATGCAGAACAATGTCATACCTTCACCCCAGTACAGCGATCTGGGCCTAAATCCATCGTTTTTTTGCTCACCACACCACCCCAGTTCAGGCATGGCCAGATGCAAATCAGCCTTGACCCTGTGCCTCATGGGAACAGTCCAGCCCGAACTGCCAAGCCATGTCTTCCCTGGACCGGAATCAAGCATCCTAGGACCGGTTTCTGGCTATCAACCGCAATCAGCCAGGATAGCTTGACTCCAGTGGTGTGGAGAGCACGGGACTCAGGTCTGAGCATACCCGTCCCACTCGGGGTGACGAATACAAAAACAACAGTTGATGACCAGAATGCAGAACAATGTCATACATTCAATCCAGTACACACACACACACACACACACGCACAGCAGCAGCATTTCACAAATGCACCTCTCTCTGTTCCACACAGCTGAGTACTAGGCCTCAGACTCTTGGTTTACCTTTGAACTCAAGTTGATAGTATAATGGGTAACTACTTGCTTCTAGCTTATTGATGAGGTAGTCCTGCATCTCCTGCCCTGCAATCTTCCCTGATACTCTTCCAGGCCTGACTCGGAGTAACGCCGTCCCAGACTAGTCATCTTCATAACCATCATGAATCATGTGCAGTGCACTGCTGTTGAAGAATAAGTAGAGAATGAAAGAGAATTGCAGTATTTTGCATAGGTTTTTTTTTTGTTAACTAAAGTGGCTGTTCTGATCTCTGAAGAACTAGAAAGAAGAACACACTGCAATTAATTAAATCTGGCTAAGTGTGAAAGGGTGAACAAAGGAGGTGGAAGCTGTTCCTCTGGAATGGGTGTCACCCACCAGCTATTTAGTCGTGGTGGAGTTGGGGTAAAGGCTAAAAAAGGAGGTAGTGGGATGGGGGATCCCGCTTTTGCGGAACTAGGGTCCTCACATACCCAGGAAGCTAGGTGTCATGCTTCATCATATGGACTTGCTCCTCATTGGGACAGCGCTGCAATGCTCAACAGGCACCCACAAAGGGGCTCTTTGTCGGAGATCTTTTGTTCCTTTGCCGTATGATGAAGAGGGGGTGTGTGGCCCGTGGGTGTGTACATATGGTGTGGTGCAGTGAGTGCGTGCTTTAATTAAAAGAGGTTGGATAGTCCAAGTCAATAAGCTTTATTCAGGCTGGTAATCCACCTCATTAAATGTATATCTAATGGAGTGGCACTACCCTAGCAGGGGTTATTCAATTGGTATTGTGCTCTACTCTCTGGGTCAACATGTTTCTTGCCCTGTTGGTATCTTGCCTCTTGGCCTGTGATTTGTCATGTCGCTGTTGCTATCAGCGACTAGTAATTTTACTAGATTCTGACGCTTTTCTTAGGGGAAGCCGAGAATGTGAACCGTGTAGATTGTGTGTGGGATCTGAACAGGTGCCCCCCACGACTAGGGAAGGGGCGCCCTTAGTAGCGCCGCGGGACTGAGCCTCCTCCGGGAGCCAGAGAAGGAGGTGGGGCTGGCGGATAAAGAAGGGCTGGCTGCAAGGGAAATGAAACTTATATGAAACGAAACTTACCAGAGGTATTGGAAACGAAACTTACCAGAGGTATTTAAGGCTGTGGTCCGGGGGTTTCGTTCTCTTTGTCCCCTCGGACCACAGCCTGGCTGCAGGCACGTCGTCCATGTGGAGCGAAGTTTCTGTTGGGCTGAGTCGGAGGGGGCCTAGCGTAGCGTTATTCATTTCTAGACAAGTATGTATTTTACTTCGGTATGTAACATAAATGTTGCTCGCTGGCACCACGCTGGCAAAGAAACAGGCTAGTCTCGGTGCCTGCTTTAGTATTCTGCGCCCAAGTCGGGTATGTTAGTCATCCCGAAGGGGTGGGTTGAGTCTCGGTGCCTGTGCAAGTATTCGGTGCTCGAGTCTTCTGATATTCTGTCACCGTGAATATCCTTTTAGATGGAATCTTACACTGAAAGACGGGTAATGAGATAATCGTATGTACGACTGAATAGTCAGACATCCATAGTTTTTAATAGTGCTTGATTGTTGGTGAAGTGTGTCGGTTTTTATATGATTTCGTTTTACAATTAACTGGGCTACTTGTTCCCGCGCTTATTAGCTGCAGGGAGGCAAGAGATGCGGCTGCACTTTAGAAGAAGAGAGTGTCTCGCAGCGCTACAGCACGGCAAGCTCCGTCGCAAAAGGAAAAGAGTTTTGAAACACCGAAATACCGAAGGCGCATTGCTCCCATCCTGTATTTATTTATGCTCACGGCCAGGATGCAGATGACATCGCGCAAATAACCACTCCACGCATCAGTTAGCGTAAAAGGCCATTTATTAGGACAGGCATGACATCAGCAATAAACATAACACATTAACTTTTAACAATCCCCCAACATCCTGCCATTCACCCCATCATCCACTCACGTGCTTCACCAGCCACTCCCCCTTCACACCATGACCTCTTTGCATCTCATTCACTTTCCCCCTTTCACTTTCCAACTCCTCTGTCATCTCCATCCATCGCACTCCCGTCTACCACTCCCCCCATCCTGCACCTGTAACCCCCTCCCTGAAAGGGTGATTCTGCCCGTCATGGACTCCCCACCCCTCCCAGTTCCCGTCAACACGCTATCTCGCCATCCTGTCCTAAACTGGCACATTGCCCAACTGTGGCAATTACAACAAACGCCCACAACCCCTTTCCAAATGTAGGGTGGGTGGGTGGTAAAACTACTTCTTTTCCCTGAGGCACCGGGGACAGGAAGAGGAAGTCCTTCCCCCTCCTGTCCCCTTAAATAACCTCCTAACCCCTCCCACCCCTGACCTAAGCCCCCTAACTACTTCCTGCCTTGTCCTAGTATCGCGCGAACACCCCGGGGAAAAGACTGGTCTGCCGACCTGCTTTCCCCCGGGGGCCGCATCGCGCAAATAACCACTCCACGCATCAGTTAGCGTAAAAGGCCATTTATTAGGACAGGCATGACATCAGCAATAAACATAACACATTAACTTTTAACAATCCCCCAACATCCTGCCATTCACCCCATCATCCACTCACGTGCTTCACCAGCCACTCCCCCTTCACACCATGACCTCTTTGCATCTCATTCACTTTCCCCCTTTCACTTTCCAACTCCTCTGTCATCTCCATCCATCGCACTCCCGTCTACCACTCCCCCCATCCTGCACCTGTAACCCCCTCCCTGAAAGGGTGATTCTGCCCGTCATGGACTCCCCACCCCTCCCAGTTCCCGCCACCCAGGGAACCCCCGGAGGGCGGTTACCTGCCCCACCACACGTGCACCTTTCGAACTCATACTCTCGGACACCAGATAGATTCATTCCACAAATGGCTAATCAGGTCGCGCAACTCCATTAGGTAAAAGGCATTCCCCATGTGAGAAAGGTGCACGCCGTCGTCCCGGAAAAGAAGTGGCTGCTCCAGCTGAAGCCCGACATGAGCCGGCACGTGGATCCCCTTATCTGCACAAAAGAGTCTCATAGCCCTGTTCAGTTTCCTGCGTGCCCGTTCGACTGCCGCAGGCTTAAGCGCACCCCTCCAGATCCGTCGCGGAACAAATTCAGTCCACACAATACAGGCGCCAGCCAGATTGCATCTCATTGCATCCAAATCCCTCTGCATCAAGTGCAAAAGTGACAACCCCGACTGCTTCACTAAGTCATTCTCTCCCAAGTGGATGATGAGCATGTCCGGGCAGCCCAGCTGCGCCACAGCAATTCTCCCCAACGCATTCCGCTCTTACCCCACCATTGCACTTCATGATGACTGCTCCTCAGGCCCAGGTTACGGCCGTACACCCGCCTGGCAGCATACTTCTCCCCCCAGTGCACAAAAGAGTGCCCAACGATCCAGGTGACCGTCTTGGCCCCCGGCCCACGAACACAACCTACGAAGAGAAAGAGATTAGTACCTCAGCAGAACAAGAGAAACAGCAACCACAAAAACAGTGCAGCCGGCCAAGCAGCACGCCCCACCCTCATTTATGCACATAGCGCTCGCAGCAACTCGACCTCCACCGACCAATCCTCCGGATCTCCTCCCACGACCAACCCAAACCCGCCGCAGCCGTGGCCGCCCCGATCCGAAACGAGTGCGTGCCAAAACGCGCCGGGTCCCTGCCCAACTTCCGCAAAGCCATCCGCAGAACCGCCAACAACTGGGAGGACGTCAAGCGCTTCCGCGACACATGCACAAAAATCTCCCCCTCCAAGCGCCGCACTCGACCACGAAATGCCAGCCATTCACGTACGGGGCACACACCCTCACACCCACTCTCTGACAACCACACCCATTTGCCCCGACCCAACTGGTCTGTCTTGGAACGACCCAACCATATACCCAAGCGAGACCCGTCCACACGCACGTCCGCAAACACTCGGCCCGGCACCCCACGCGTCCCCAGCAACTCAGACACCCGAAATGCACCAAAAAACATCCAAATCATACATAAACGGAAGAGCGCCACCTCGTCCCCGTCATAACAACAGAAATGCAACTCCCTCAAAACCTGCACCAACAACTCAAACGTGACCGCCTCCCGTGGCAATTCCCCCCCACCCATCTCTGCCCTCACCCGACCCCAACCTTTCAACATTCGGCTCAGCAGATCCGCCCTAGCCGGATCAAAACCCAAGTATACCATGCTGTAGAAAGATACGCCCGCCAACTTGCCAGCAATCGTCGTCTGCGACAGCCCTTTATCCATGCAATCCAACACAAAGCGCACCACGGCACGCTCACTCCCTTCCTTGGACAATCGTCCCACTCCCATCGCTCCCCCCACCAAGGACCCAAACTCAGCCCACACCAACCTGTACGCCCGCCTAGTGGATCGCGCTATCGACCTCTCAACTAACCCAACCACTCTCACTCCCCCCAGGCCCAGATACCCTCCGGCACCTTGGTCTTGCAAGCTTCCGCTCCCGGCACCAGCTCCCTGAAGCGCTGCCACTGCGAACGAGATAACGCATCCGCAATTTCGTTACTGACGCCTGGCACATGTTGCGCGCGGAACAGCACATTGTAACGCAGACACAGCAGCATGAAACTTCGCAGCAAGCGCAGCACCCGCAGGTCCCTTGCCTTCTGGTTATTCACCAAGTCCACTACAGTCATATTGTCAACATGAAACAACACCGACCTGTTCCTGAACTCCGGGCCCCACACCAGCAAAGCAACCAACAAGGGGAAGAACTCCAAAAATGCAATGCTCCTGCCCTGTCGCAGCCAATGAGCCGGCCACTGCTCTGCACACCAGCGGCCGTCCCAGAAAATTCCGAAGCCAGCAGCACCCGCCGCGTCAGAGTAGAGCTGAATCTGCCACACCATCCGGTCGCGCGCAAAATCCAAGGACACACCATTGAAGTCCTCCAGAAAAACCAGCCACACTCGCAAGTCCGACCGGACCCCCAGCGTGATCCTGATCCTGTGATGCGGGAGGGCCGCCCCCGACATGGCCATGCCGAGCCGCCTGCAAAACGTCCTTCCTGCCCTCACCACCCTGCACGCAAAGGTCAGCAACCCCAACAGGCGCTGCACGGACCTCAACTCCAGCTTCCGAACCTCGATCGCACCTCTCAAAGCTTCCTGCATCTCCCCCACCTTCCGTACCGGTAGCCTTGTAGTGTAGCTCCTATTTTCCCAATAGGCTCTGCGCATTGGAATAGTACCTACAGCAGTAAAGGCCTAGACCAGACATTAACTAGGTCTACTACTGTCGATACTAGACTTAATTTTTGGGTTTGCCAGCTAAGCTCAGAGTTCGCTAGAAACTTTCTCGAATGTTCAAGGAAGGATTAACTCCCCTGATTAGACAAGAAGGGATTTAGTTTCTGACAACCATAGAACATGACAACTTTGCTCTCCCCTAATCAAGAGTCAATCTCAAGAGTCGTGTGAGCACAAGGCAATTATTTTACTCAGTCAGTACGTGCATTCTTAGTCTCATCAGAATGTAGAGAAAAGGAAGAGACGGGCGTGTTCAATAAAAAGGTGTTATTTATTGATCAGTCTCTTTTCACGTACAAGAGAAATGGATCGATATTATTGCAATACTTATAGTTAAGTAAAGTGCATACATTAAAAGCAATAGTATAAAATAATACTGTAAAAACATTGATATGGTTTCTGAGCCATATGATGTTTAAAATGATTAAAATATATTTACATACACATATACATTTGACTAAACGTACTCAACTGGTGTTTCTAAATACGCCTACCCCGTGTACCTGACCTAAGTCTAATGCGTGGGCGGGAATAGAAAGTTACAGTTTAAGTTAAGTTTGTTTTTGCCAAGTGAATAACTAAAGAATTCTCTGTGAGGGGTTATTCAGTTCTGTACCTGGAAGTTAGGATGAATGAGGAATGGTATCTCTTTCTCTGCTCTCGATATTCCAGGCTGCCTGCGAGGGCTACCCGGAAGCGCCGGTGCTGGGTCTCTCGGCTTGAGATAGCAGCGCGTCTCTCAGCGCGTCAGGAAGGCGGGGCTGTTGCCAGCGGGGTCTGCTTCTGCTCTCGGCTTCGGCAAGTATGGCTGCTCCGTCTTGTCACCACGCGTGTGTTTGCATAGGGCAAGGTCGGCAATATTTATACCTTAAAGGTGCCGGGATTGACGTAAGGATGGACATAGGTACGTCAATAAAGATGTCATACGACTTGCTCGTTAGCACATTCTTTACTAAAGTTCTCTGTGAAATCAAAACAATGGCCGCACGGATTATCCAGGTTGTCATAGGTTTGATTTGTTATGAGAACGTCGTATGCCTTATCAGGGGCTGGAGGAATGTCGCTTGTCTAATTAGATCTCAAGCGTTATGACCTAATCAGATAACACGTTCCTGTGCCGGAGTGTGACTGCGTCAGATAACGGTATCTGCATCATGGGGGATTTCTTGCCTCATGGGCTGACTGTTAGTTAACTAGATAGTTAGTTTAACCAGAATAGGGACAGGAATAGGGGGATCGATTCAGAACCTATAGAAATACACGACAGCCTCGCCTGCCAAGCCTCCGAATCCAACTCAATCCCGAGAAAAGTCAGGCAACAACTAGGCCCTTCAGTCTTCTCCGGTGCCAAAGGCACCCCAAAATCCTGTGCCAACAACTGAAACTGCCCCAAGGCCGCACCGCAAGCGCCAGAGTGACCCGCGCCCACAAACAGAAAGTCATCCAAATAGTGAGACACCAGCCGGTGTCCACTGCGGTCCACAAAGGCCCACTGCAAAAAGGAGCTGAAAGTCTCGAAAAGCGCGCAGGAAATCGCACAACCCATCGGTAGAACCATGCCCACGAAGATGGACCCTCCAAACTGCATGCCCAACAATGAAAAATCCGCGGGGTGAATGGGGAGGAGGCGAAAGGCCGACTTGATGTCACACTTGGCCAACTCCGCCCCCTTCCCACAGGACCTCACCAAGCCTATGGCATCATCCACCGACGCATACAGTACTCTCGAGTCCTCCTCAGCAATGAAATCATTCACCGATCCTCCCTCAGGCCAAGACAAGTGATGAATCAATCGAAACTCCCCCGGTTCTTTCTTGGGCACCACCCCAAGAGGTGAAACAATGAGATCCGACATTGGCCAGTCAGCAAAAGGACCCGCGATCCTGCCCTCCGAAACCTCCTTCTCCAATTTACGCGCCACTACCTCCGGCAACTCCTTGGCTGACCGCAAGTTCTCAGCCCAACGTCTCTCCCTCGGCCCCTGATAACCAATCCGAAAACCTTCCATGAAACCCCAGTACAAACGCAGCGCCGCTTCTTTATCAGGATACCGTGAGAGCCATGGACACCTGGCCTCCAACCTAACCGGAGTATGGGCCCTTCGGCCCAGGCTGACCCCTACCCTTGGCAAGCTTCCACTGCTCTGACGGCGAAGCCAACGTGAAGCATTGTGTAACTGCATGCCGCCCCCCGCACTTCGAACACTCATGCTTGAACTTACAGGAGGGGTGGTTGCAGAAACCTTTGTTAAAACCCCAACAGGCTCCTGAAGACACTGGCTTGTACTGTTGTCCCGCAGCCCCGCACCACACTGCCTGGTTTCCTGAACCACCTGAACTTCCCTGGCTACCCGCCCCAGACTGGGCGGGGCGCGACTGAAAAGACCGATAAGTCACCGGAAGACCGCTAGCCGTATGAGTGGAAGCCGCCGCCTGCGTCGAAGACATCCATTGGACCCAAAGCTCCTGGTCCACCTCCCCCCACGGCTTGTCCGGATTGACGCTGATCCTGGCCCTAAACTCCTCGTCGTAGCTCAGCCAAGCAAAACCCCCGAAATGCAGCTGCGCCTTCCTAATCACGTCCATATACTTGAACAGAGCAATCGCCCGATCACCATGCTTTTCGCAATATATACTCGCGTAAATCAGGAAAGCCGACGTCCAATTCTCCATCGTAACCGGCACCCTCGGCCGCCTGGTCAGCTCCCATTCCTCCTCCTTAGACCCTTCCTTCGCCTGAATCTCCCTATGTAGCAGTTTAAACACATCCACATACTCATGCCTCCAAATTTTTCCCTTCGTTTTCTCCGACAGATGCGATCCCAGTGGCACGGCCAAACCCATATAAGGCAACTTCTTGGGGAGCTTCCCCACGCCATCATCTTTGCCCCCCAAATCCTCCACCTTGTCGGTTTGCGCACTGGCCGTCGTGACCAGCTTCCCCCCGGCAGCCGCCACTGGCTCCGCCCCAACATAGGCCCCCGTCCTCACCGACCCATCCCCCACCCCCACCGACCGGCAGGGTTTCTTCCTCCCTCCCTTCCCCCCGTCAGTCCATGCGTCCCACCAAGATCCCTCACCTGACAATGTTGCAGGAGCATCCGTCTCCCGCCGCCGTGCGTCCGCCGGCTTCATGGTCCCCTTGGTGGCCCGACTGGCGCCATCTCGTGCCTCATGGGAAACACCCACCGTGGCAGATGCCACCTTAGCCTTGTCAACACACTCCGACTCGCGCAATTCACCCTCTTCCATCTCATCCTCCTCATCCTCATAGTCCAAACACTCATCCTGAACATCCAGCGGCACCACTTCAGTCACCACTCTCTTGGCACCCTTTCCTTTCACACCAGGCATAAACTCGCATTCCAGCATCGATGGTGCCCGCTCCCTCGATGGAGGGCAGGCCGCCGCGGACCCCCCTGCTTCTTCGCCCCGGCGTTTGGAGGCCGTTTTGCGCCCCGCCGGCCCACCCCGGCCTCTGCCAGCTGGCCCCGCCGGCTTGTCCCCACCCCCCCCCCCCGAGCCGTATGCGCTCGGGGAGGCCCCGGTGCCAACAGGTCTCTGATCCGTCAAGGCAGTCCCTGAACCGTCCACCCAGACCCACTGCCCTTGCGACCCAGGGGCCCCCCTGCCTCTAACTCCAGTCGTCCCCTTACCACGGGCAGGCGCCAGGGCCCCTTCGCCCTTGAGCGCCCCACCCGCCCTCGCCCCCTTCGCCTCCCTCAAACGCTGCCACTCTCTCTCATACTCGGAAATGACGCGACGCTGGTCGCGGGCCCTCTCTTCCTCGGACATGTGCTCCCACCTGTCATAAATGGACGACCGCCCAGGCACCCCCAGGCCCCCCCCCCCAGGCACGGGTGCCGCAGCACCCCCTGCCCCAGGCTGCTGCTGCGCCTTCAACGGGCCTTTGCCCTTGGAACCCTGCTGCTTGACAACCCCTTTCCGGCCCCCCGAAAGGTCAACCGGTTGCTCCAGGATGGTGAACTCCTCCTCCCCCCCAGACTCCCCCCCGACAGGGTGAGCACAAAATCCTCACCAGCCGCTGCCTCCCACTCACCCAGATCCTCCCCGCACTGCCCTCACTGCTCTCCTCGTACCCCACCAGTGGCCCCACACTCCCCGACCCCCCGGCACCCAGTGCCAGCGGAGTCCCGGACGCCCCACCATCCCCACCGTAAAAGGCCTCCATGGACTCAATCTTAGCCGGGAGGCTGAGCCGCCTCCCCCCTGTCTTGGGCGCCTCCTGTTGCTTCTTACCCCTAGCCTTTTTAGGCGCGCCCGCCCGAGCCCCAGCGGGCTCGTCCATACAAGCTGCAACAGCTGCAGCCACCCCCGCGGACGCCGACCGGGGCGTGCGGGTCATCCCCACCCAAGCCTGGTCCAAGACCCCTGGTTGCAGGAGGTCCGACCGTCCTGCCCTCCCCAGAACCAGTAATGCAGCCCTCACTGCCTCTGCATCAGGTGCTGCCATGTCACTAAAAGGGATTTTTTACCTACTGCGAGATGCGTGAGGTTTGGCAACCCCAAATCTAGTCCGTCCGCGAGATGCGTGGGATTCGGCACCCTCGGCCCGTCCGCGAGATGCGTGAGATACGGCACCCGCGTACGACGTACCGGGACCCGAGGACAAAAACCTTAAAATTTGCCTAAATGGATATCCCGCCTAGCTGGACACAGCAAAACCACCCAACCAAGTCGCTCTGGGGCACCAGAACGCGACCAAACTACCCCTAATTCACACTCCACCTACAGCTCCATAAAACTACTTCTTTTCCCTGAGGCACCGGGGACAGGAAGAGGAAGTCCTTCCCCCTCCTGTCCCCTTAAATAACCTCCTAACCCCTCCCACCCCTGACCTAAGCCCCCTAACTACTTCCTGCCTTGTCCTAGTATCGCGCGAACACCCCGGGGAAAAGACTGGTCTGCCGACCTGCTTTCCCCCCGGGGCCGCATTGCGAGCGGGGAATCCGCTGCGCGCCTGCTCTTTACGGAAGGGAGGGGTTCGCAGCGCTAGGAGTTCACTGCGCACCAATCATTTATGAGGAGGCCGATGAAAGTCGGGTTGCGTTTTTTTATGGTTCCACCCTCACCAATATTGGATCTCGTGGCCTCTGGTATAATGCGTCTAACTTCGTGTCAGTGGATTGGGAATGGTGCGTGTCCCTTTGCGGTCGGAAGAGTTTTCAGTAGGCGACAAAAAATAGCCGTGTTCCCACTTGGCTAGAAAGAGGGCTTCAAGCGAAAGTTGTGTTTTGAAAATAGCTTGGGCAGGAGGGGTGCGGGTCGCGCCCAGGCTCAAATGCCGTCACCCATATACGACAGTCGTTTGCAGTGTGTCAAGGCACTTAATTATTATGGCTCACAGCTTAATTTGTCCAAGGGCGCTTGTGCTATTTAGGCTGTTAATTACGTTGCGGAAAAATGAGCCACGTACCTAAAGGTAGAGGATCCTTTGTTTGCTTTACCGCCAGCGCGCTGTAGGGCCTTTAATCTCCTGCATGCTTTCCCGCCTCCCATCAGTGCGCTGTAGGGCCTTTGATCTCCTGGGCTTTTTGTCCGAGCCAGCATTGAACGTGTGCTGTTTTGTCCAGGGAAGTGTTTTGCTTTTGTCAAAGTCCCTTAAGAGAGCGCATAGTGTTAGTTGCGAGGCACTGCCAAGGGTTCTTCTCGTCTTGCAGTCAGCGCACAGCTCTGGGGGAGGCGAATGATTGCCGGGCAAAGAACAGTGTAATTAGAGGAACCATCCGGTTTTGGGGGTGCAGATACGGGCGGTGGCGGTCAAATACTTCTAATAGGCACCCCTGCATTGCATTGGTCACGCATGGACAAGGTCCATGGGAAAAGCTGGGTTATCTTGGCAGCAGCTTGTCTAGGTTCTTTATTTTTCCCCAGTCGTATTCTCTTCCAACACTCTGTAATACAACCGCCACAGCAAGTACAAGTGATGGGGTTAAAGCGCCTAATGAAGCGCAACGCAGTGCCGCACTTCTCGGCAGGCGAACCCTCATTGTTTTTCTACTCACATAGAGGACACACCAATATCTTTTATAAAGGTTCGCTGTGTGGGCATATTGCAATAAGATATCTTTGTGATATATACATGGCATATTCACAAAGGCAAATCGGTATTCATTCTTTTGCGATTTCAAGTAAATAAGAATTGACAAGTCAGCAGGTTTTCTTCTATCTAGTGATTTGTTTTGGGGGTCAAGGGTTCGGGGGTTTGAAATTAACTTTGTTCAGTTGTGTTTTATTTCCATCCTCAACTGTGATTCATGAATTAATACAGATTGTAAACTTGGACCGGTATAGCACCTAAAATGCTATCTCATTGCCCTTTCATCCATCTGAGGTCAATAAGCTGAATTCCATTAGGTGGGGTAGTAATTAGCATCAGTTATTCAGCGCAAAGATGCCTCCTGGTGAAAGGGCGCTTTGCAAATACACTCGTTCAAAAATGTTCTGCCATTCTTTACCATGAAGCATTTTTCTGCCGGCAGGGCCAATGCAGTGTGGTGTTCGTATCCTGTGATCCTGGGCGTATCGCTTTATACCCTGTTCCTTTACATACCACCTCGTGCTCTGGAAAAACTCCACTGCGGTCCTGGTGGGCGATTAAGGGTCTTATTAGCTGCAGGGATGGGTATTACATTAGCGTCTGTTATTCAGCACAAAGATGCCTCGGGGGGAGTGGGCGCTTTAAAAATACACTCATCCAAAACATTCTGCCATTCTTTTACATGAAGCATTTTTCTGCAGGCAGGGACAATGAAGTCTTGTGTTAGTATCCTGTGATCCTGGGCATATCGTATTCTGGCAAAGCAACACTTCTGTCCTGATTGGCGATTAAGGATCTCATTAGCTGCAGGGATGGGTATTACATTAGCATCTGTTATTCAGCACATGGATGCACTCATCACACGAGGCAATTTTCTGCAGGCAGGGACAATGAAGTGTTGTGTTAGTATCCTGTGATCCTGAGCATATAGCTTTATACCCTGTTCCAGTACATAGCACCTCGTTCTCTGGCAAAACACCACTGCTGTCCTGGTTGGCGATTAAGGTTCATATTAGCTGCAGGGATGGTGACTAAATTATTAACAATTCTCCACAAACAGAGGAAAGGCATTCCAAATATGCAGGGTGAGGTTTCAAAGGGGTGATTTAAGTATTGGGGGTATGATGCACAGCGTGAAAACATAGCTCATATTGGGGATGAGCAGCTTCAGAGAGCACGGGTCTACAGTGGTTGTATCAGGAAACAGCTTATGGTTTACTGTCTACTCCAAACAACAGTGTGCCATTGAAGTGGAGACCACCAAACACTGTCTGCTTGTTTTCTTTTCCTTTACATATGCTGTTGGGTCATGCCCTGCACAGACCTCCAAACACTGGCTGCTTGTTTTCTTTTCCTTTACATATGCTGATGGGTCATGCCCTGCACAGACCACCAAACACTGACTGCTTGTTTTCTTTTCCTTTACATATGCTGTTGGGTCATGCCCTGCACAGATCACCAAACACTGACTGCTTGTTTTCTTTTCCTTTACATATGCTGTTGGGTCATGCCCTGCTTTGACATTGCAGTAACTTGGTCTCCGGACGGCAACTGGCAGTAACTCGAGGATGGCCGACTTATCAGTGCCAGCACACATGGGAGGAGTCAAGGTCCTGTGTAGTAACAGTTTATCGGTTTGTACGTGTCATGCCATAGGTTATATCATGGTAGTGGAGAAAAAGCCAGAACGGCCTTCATGTAGGGGTAGCATGCCATAAAGTGGAGAAGGAGTGCTTCAGAAGTGCTGCTGGGTAACCACATCGGGGGTGTGTGGAGCACGTTCAGCTAGCCCGGTGGGTGGCTTTACCGCAGGTTTTCTTTATGCTTGGTTTTTTAACACACACCACGGTTCCTGAGGCAAACAGGGGCCAGGCCATAAAGCACTGGGGCCAGGAAATTGAGCAAGGTGTTTTGGTGCTGATAAATGCCAGAAATCACAAACATGGTTACAATGTCCTACTGTGATGGCACTGCACCGGGTCTTTCAGTTGTGATTTGCTGTTATCTCTCGTAGCGCTACCTGCTACACACAATAAGAAACCGTACAGGCAGCATATTAGCTTTCAGTCATTTGGATGTGTAAAAATTCCACCGTTAGTGAACTTGGGAGGCACATTCCTGCCGTGATTGCATTTTCGGAAAGTTAAGTCTAATTAAAGGTTCATAAAATGTTGGGAACCTGGCTGTGCATACTTATAGTATGGAGGG
Source organism: Lissotriton helveticus (assembly GCF_964261635.1). NCBI lineage: Eukaryota > Metazoa > Chordata > Amphibia > Caudata > Salamandridae > Lissotriton > Lissotriton helveticus. The sequence continues at coordinate 935,710,001 of NC_136063.1, read as the reverse complement.
CACTCATTAGATACAGCGATTTATCAATAAGTACTTGTCTGTGATCGTCGACACCAGTTTAAACATTAATTTGCACTTCATAGAGCCAAGTTTACTTAATTCTAAAAACGCTAGCAGACCGTATGTTCTTTCATGTAAGGTTTTAATAAGTTAATAACATGGAGCCCAGTTTTACTTAATTCTAAAAATGCTAGCAGACAATATGTTCTTTCACAGGGTACCAGTTTGTTGGAGTGGGAGCAAGATGTCCTTATACCAAGACCCATCAATCACCCAAAGTGATGTCTCATCATCTGGGTTTAGGTACCATCCTACCAAGGAAAACCGATCTAAATGTTTGATCGGAAAAACCTTGACTAATAGGAAGGCTATAGGATGACTGGTTAACCCACAAAGAGCTTGCTCACATCCATAGACTCACTTGAAAAGGTGAGAGGATCAAAAGAGTGTGAATAAAGTGCAGCGCTAAATAAAAGTGGAAAAAAGTGTTCTAAAAATGACTAAGGAGTACTTATCACAACTTTATTTATCAAGTCCCCTTGCCATTGTTAAAAAGCAGGATGTTGACGCTCAAGATATTCAAGACGTCAAACAAAATGAAAGGTCGACATGTTTCTGCCCTCGCGAAGATCTAACTGTATCGGGGCATTCTTCAGGACCAGGCTATAAACAAATACAGCTGCTGCTACAAAGGTGTAAATTATAATAGTGCAAAATTATATTATACAGTACATATACTCCACCGGTAATGTCCAACTTGGGTGGTTTTACTGGTACATTAACCGAAACCTGTAAAAAACAAGCATCATGTATATGTCAAAAGAATTACTCCTCAACTGAACTCACTCTCAACCACACTGTACTAGCGTAAAGCAACGCTTATGCATTTCTTATGTTATGTGGTGATACTCATAATTGATTTATCACTTACCCATAACAATTGGGTGTAGCCCTCACCTCTACCTGGCTCATTACTCAGGGAAGGGGGCCCCGCTCTAAAATAAGGACAAAAACACGCAGTCAGTGATATGCCTGCATCACTACTAAGAACGCCTTAAATTTACTAAACTCTCTCATGACTAGGGCCAATGATCAGTACAGCCCCGCCGGTCTATTCCTCAAGGGGTACCTATCTTTAAAAGGAATTGAATCTCTGCTTAACAAGAGGACGGTGTCCTCTCCATAATGAAAACCATTTCAAATACATTGCACATCTTAGTATTCCATAGCTCCTCATTGAGGTATCCTGATGTCTAGTATATATAAGTAAGTGATATCTCAAAGCAGATATCAGGGAAGGTATTAATGCAATTACTGTTAAGCATTCCATTCCCCCATACTACTTTCAGCGCTTACCTTCCTCATCTATGGATTCCTTGCCTTTGGGACTCACCTATCCGTCGGTACCCCGGGCCGTCAGGAGTAATGTCCGGAGGTACCGACGCTCAATCCCAGAGTGATTTTTATATCGAATGGCGGGCTCGTCGGTAACGCGGGGTCCTGTTAATGCAGGGCGTCCGCGACTCAGCCTGCTCTCGTGCAGAAATCAACGCGCATGCGCGTGATTCCACAGACTACTCTACAAACACTCAACCTTCACCGCGCATGTGCGGTGCATAATACACTCCGACGGACTCATTAGACATACACTGCGCATGCGCGGTGCAGAGTACACTACCGGCGGAAGCGCTGAATGGAAGAAAAGGGCATTTCTTTCACTGGGCATGTTCCAAACTCAGTCAGCGCTCTCCATATTACATGCTCTAGGTAACCAATGGCTATACTCGGCCTCATCTATTCGTAAAGGTCAAGTAGGGAACCCAATCACAGCAAACATGCCCAAGACTTAGCTATTTATATCTATTAATACTAAAGCTAGAGTGGTGCTGGTAGTGTGAATTTATTGATGTTAATGTTATTCTGTTAGTCTAATAATAAATGTCTGACCCTTGTTGGACTATCAGTCTACTGATCATATGATAGGCACTTTTAAACACAAAAGGTTACTTAGTGTGAATACTAACACAATTCATAGAGTGCAAGTATTGAAGTTGTGTTTCTTGGTACTATGTTAGTTCTTATGTGGAATGTTGTTCTGTTAGTCTAGTGCCAGCCACGGGATCTCATCATTAAGCCCGTCAACATCGGTATGTAAGCGGAACACCCAACGTTGTTCACGCTGTAGAAGGAATTTTTTAATATCAGTGATGTGAGTAGGAATGAACGGCTTCTCTAGAATCACCCAGTGTAATTCTGTGCCAGAGTGTCCTGCCTCTACATAATGGTTGGTAAGTTTCGTGGCACTTCTTTTACACCGAATGGTACTGCGGTGTTCAGAAATTCTCACCTTGATCTTCCTGGATGTCATCCCTACATATCTCTTTTCGCAGGGACACGTGATGAGGTATATGACCCTCTCAGTATTACAGTTTGTGTGTTTATTCAGGGTCCAGGGCCTAGTAGTGCCTATGTCTACCTCAGTCGTGTGACAGGTTAGTGGACATACCGAACAGTTGCCACATGGGAAGTGACCTGTCACTGGTCGTAGGCCCCATATCCCTGGTTCTGTGGGGTCAGGTTTTGATTCACGTGGTCTGGTATGTACCAATCGATCTTTAACATTCATACTTCTCTTGAAAGCAAACAACGGAGGAGGTAGTGTCTTTCCTCCGATTTCCAGAATTTTCCAATGTTTCAGGATGCTCTTCTTCAGGGCATTAGAATGTCCTGAGAAGGTAGTTACACACGTCATCCTTTGTGTATCTGTGCCATCATCTGATGTTGTTGCTCTGTGCTCCAGTAGTGCGTCCCTGTTGTTATTGGACGCCCTTTTTAAAGAAGTCTTGATTGTCCTTTTCGGATACTGCCGTTCTCGCAGTTGCCCAGAGAGTGCAGCTGCATGTTCCTTGTATTTTGCATTATCCGAACAGTTCCGCCTGACTCTCAAAAACTGACCAAAGGGCAGATTTTCCCGAAGTGCCTGAGGATGATAACTCTGAAAGTGTAATAAGGAGTTCCTCGCCATCGGCTTCCTATATAGTTCAGTATTTAGATGTCCATTCTGAGGGTAGATGTTGACATCCAGAAATGGAAGATTGTCCTTGGAAAATTCACAAGTGAACTTTAGAAATTTGTTCTGATGGTTCAACCATTTATGAAACTCATTTATGGTCTCAACTGTTCCTCTCCAAATGACTAGAACGTCATCTATGTAACGTTTCCAGGTGACAATATGGCCCAAAAATGGATTAGTGTTGCACAGTACATGAGTCTGTTCAAAGTGATGGACATATAAATTTGCCAGAGATGGGGCAAAAACACTGCCCATAGATGTACCGGACACTTGGAGGAACAGATCTTTGCCAAATTGGAAGAAGTTCTCTTTCGTGGCTATAGAGGCACATGCCATGATAAAACTGACTGGAGTAATGCTATCCAGATCGGTCTGTAGCAGAAGTGTTTCAATCACAGAGAGAGTTTCGTCCTGTGGTATACACGTATACAAGGACTCCACATCAAAGGACACAAGTAAGTCTTGGTCTTCATCATACGGCATGGTTGTTAGTGCACGTAACAGATCTTTAGTGTCCTGTAAATACGTTGGCATTTGTTTCACGAGGGGTTTGAGAAAAAAGTCTACAAATGTGGACAAGGGTTCTAATAAGGACCCAATGCCCGAGATTATCGGCCTGCCAGGAGGAGGTGTAACTCCTTTATGTATCTTGGGTAAGATGTAGAAATACGGAACCACCGGGTAAGTGGTAACCAGATAGGCTGCTTGAATGTGGACTTATTACGAAGAACACTGGTCTTCGTAATAAGTCCACATTCAACCCGCCGCAGGGTCTCACTCCATCTGAGGTCCTTACTTTCGAAAAAGCAGTACTTAATGACACTGAACGTCTTTTTCAAACAAACCATCAACAATATAACAACCTATCAAAACGGGAACACCTAGCACTATCAACTTTGGCCAATGACAAGTCAATTGTCATTAAACCCGCCGATAAAGGGGGAGCCACCGTGATTCTTGACACAGACACTTACAACAATGAGTGCAGGAGACAGCTGGAGAATGATAAATTCTATCGTCCTTTGAAAATGGATCCTACCCATAGGCTCAGTGCCACTATCAAGAGAATGGTACAAGAAGCAAAAGAGGAGGATTGGATCACGGACCAAGAAGCAGCCTATCTGGTTACCACTTACCCGGTGGTTCCGTATTTCTACATCTTACCCAAGATACATAAAGGAGTTACACCTCCTCCTGGCAGGCCGATAATCTCGGGCATTGGGTCCTTATTAGAACCCTTGTCCACATTTGTAGACTTTTTTCTCAAACCCCTCGTGAAACAAATGCCAACGTATTTACAGGACACTAAAGATCTGTTACGTGCACTAACAACCATGCCGTATGATGAAGACCAAGACTTACTTGTGTCCTTTGATGTGGAGTCCTTGTATACGTGTATACCACAGGACGAAACTCTCTCTGTGATTGAAACACTTCTGCTACAGACCGATCTGGATAGCATTACTCCAGTCAGTTTTATCATGGCATGTGCCTCTATAGCCATGAAAGAGAACTTCTTCCAATTTGGCAAAGATCTGTTCCTCCAAGTGTCCGGTACATCTATGGGCAGTGTTTTTGCCCCATCTCTGGCAAATTTATATGTCCATCACTTTGAACAGACTCATGTACTGTGCAACACTAATCCATTTTTGGGCCATATTGTCACCTGGAAACGTTACATAGATGACGTTCTAGTCATTTGGAGAGGAACAGTTGAGACCATAAATGAGTTTCATAAATGGTTGAACCATCAGAACAAATTTCTAAAGTTCACTTGTGAATTTTCCAAGGACAATCTTCCATTTCTGGATGTCAACATCTACCCTCAGAATGGACATCTAAATACTGAACTATATAGGAAGCCGATGGCGAGGAACTCCTTATTACACTTTCAGAGTTATCATCCTCAGGCACTTCGGGAAAATCTGCCCTTTGGTCAGTTTTTGAGAGTCAGGCGGAACTGTTCGGATAATGCAAAATACAAGGAACATGCAGCTGCACTCTCTGGGCAACTGCGAGAACGGCAGTATCCGAAAAGGACAATCAAGACTTCTTTAAAAAGGGCGTCCAATAACAACAGGGACGCACTACTGGAGCACAGAGCAACAACATCAGATGATGGCACAGATACACAAAGGATGACGTGTGTAACTACCTTCTCAGGACATTCTAATGCCCTGAAGAAGAGCATCCTGAAACATTGGAAAATTCTGGAAATCGGAGGAAAGACACTACCTCCTCCGTTGTTTGCTTTCAAGAGAAGTATGAATGTTAAAGATCGATTGGTACATACCAGACCACGTGAATCAAAACCTGACCCCACAGAACCAGGGATATGGGGCCTACGACCAGTGACAGGTCACTTCCCATGTGGCAACTGTTCGGTATGTCCACTAACCTGTCACACGACTGAGGTAGACATAGGCACTACTAGGCCCTGGACCCTGAATAAACACACAAACTGTAATACTGAGAGGGTCATATACCTCATCACGTGTCCCTGCGAAAAGAGATATGTAGGGATGACATCCAGGAAGATCAAGGTGAGAATTTCTGAACACCGCAGTACCGTTCGGTGTAAATGAAGTGCCACGAAACTTACCAACCATTATGTAGAGGCAGGACACTCTGACACAGAATTACACTGGGTGATTCTAGAGAAGCCGTTCATTCCTACTCACATCACTGATATTAAAAAATTCCTTCTACAGCGTGAACAACGTTGGGTGTTCCGCTTACATACCGATGTTGACGGGCTTAATGATGAGATCCCGTGGCTGGCACTAGACTAACAGAACAACATTCCACATAAGAACTAACATAGTACCAAGAAACACAACTTCAATACTTGCACTCTATGAATTGTGTTAGTATTCACACTAAGTAACCTTTTGTGTTTAAAAGTGCCTATCATATGATCAGTAGACTGATAGTCCAACAAGGGTCAGACATTTATTATTAGACTAACAGAATAACATTAACATCAATAAATTCACACTACCAGCACCACTCTAGCTTTAGTATTAATAGATATAAATAGCTAAGTCTTGGGCATGTTTGCTGTGATTGGGTTCCCTACTTGACCTTTACGAATAGATGAGGCCGAGTATAGCCATTGGTTACCTAGAGCATGTAATATGGAGAGCGCTGACTGAGTTTGGAACATGCCCAGTGAAAGAAATGCCCTTTTCTTCCATTCAGCGCTTCCGCCGGTAGTGTACTCTGCACCGCGCATGCGCAGTGTATGTCTAATGAGTCCGTCGGAGTGTATTATGCACCGCACATGCGCGGTGAAGGTTGAGTGTTTGTAGAGTAGTCTGTGGAATCACGCGCATGCGCGTTGATTTCTGCACGAGAGCAGGCTGAGTCGCGGACGCCCTGCATTAACAGGACCCCGCGTTACCGACGAGCCCGCCATTCGATATAAAAATCACTCTGGGATTGAGCGTCGGTACCTCCGGACATTACTCCTGACGGCCCGGGGTACCGACGGATAGGTGAGTCCCAAAGGCAAGGAATCCATAGATGAGGAAGGTAAGCGCTGAAAGTAGTATGGGGGAATGGAATGCTTAACAGTAATTGCATTAATACCTTCCCTGATATCTGCTTTGAGATATCACTTACTTATATATACTAGACATCAGGATACCTCAATGAGGAGCTATGGAATACTAAGATGTGCAATGTATTTGAAATGGTTTTCATTATGGAGAGGACACCGTCCTCTTGTTAAGCAGAGATTCAATTCCTTTTAAAGATAGGTACCCCTTGAGGAATAGACCGGCGGGGCTGTACTGATCATTGGCCCTAGTCATGAGAGAGTTTAGTAAATTTAAGGCGTTCATAGTAGTGATGCAGGCATATCACTGACTGCGTGTTTTTGTCCTTATTTTAGAGCGGGGCCCCCTTCCCTGAGTAATGAGCCAGGTAGAGGTGAGGGCTACACCCAATTGTTATGGGTAAGTGATAAACCAATTATGAGTATCACCACATAACATAAGAAATGCATAAGCGTTGCTTTACGCTAGTACAGTGTGGTTGAGAGTGAGTTCAGTTGAGGAGTAATTCTTTTGACATATACATGATGCTTGTTTTTTACAGGTTTCGGTTAATGTACCAGTAAAACCACCCAAGTTGGACATTACCGGTGGAGTATATGTACTGTATAATATAATTTTGCACTATTATAATTTACACCTTTGTAGCAGCAGCTGTATTTGTTTATAGCCTGGTCCTGAAGAATGCCCCGATACAGTTAGATCTTCGCGAGGGCAGAAACATGTCGACCTTTCATTTTGTTTGACGTCTTGAATATCTTGAGCGTCAACATCCTGCTTTTTAACAATGGCAAGGGGACTTGATAAATAAAGTTGTGATAAGTACTCCTTAGTCATTTTTAGAACACTTTTTTCCACTTTTATTTAGCGCTGCACTTTATTCACACTCTTTTGATCCTCTCACCTTTTCAAGTGAGTCTATGGATGTGAGCAAGCTCTTTGTGGGTTAACCAGTCATCCTATAGCCTTCCTATTAGTCAAGGTTTTTCCGATCAAACATTTAGATCGGTTTTCCTTGGTAGGATGGTACCTAAACCCAGATGATGAGACATCACTTTGGGGGATTGATGGGTCTTGGTATAAGGACATCTTGCTCCCACTCCAACAAACTAGTACCCTAGTTTTTGCTTCATTCGGCTGACTCACTTCTCTCTCACTCTGTCTGTGTAGACCCAGGGTGTTCTGTATTGAGTATATTTGTAAATAGGGGATATTCACCCTGCAGGTCTGTAAAACATCCCTTAGACCCCCCAGTATTGTTGTCGTGATTAGAATATGTTCTTTCATGCAAGGTTTTTAATAAGTTAATAACATGGAGCCCAGTTTTACTTAATTCCAAAAAACACTAGCGGACTATATGTTCTTTCATACAAGGTTTTAATAGGTCATGGCTTAGCTGGCGTGCAGTAGTACGCACTGGGCATGCGGAGCATCACATGACCATCTAAAGGTTTTGTGTTTCGTCTTGCCATGGGTATGGCACATACCAGTGCTACTCGCACATTATCTAAATTTCCCCATACAGTTTAAGCTGTAGTAATTAAAAAAAAAATTGTATGTGTTTGTATATATATATATATATATATATATATATATATATATATATATATATATATATATATATATAATAAATAAATAAATAGGCATTCGTGGTCATGCACAGGTAATAGTTCAGCTTTGCAGTAAGTCTGGCATGCTTCATCAGTTTCCTCCCGTATCCATTTCAAGCAAATCCACTGGATACTTTTCTGTGCCCAGGTCAGTTATGCACACAGTGGTGCATGTATATATATAAAAAACGGCAAGTTTGATTCTAGGGTAAAGCGAGGCATGGGGGAAAGCGAGGCAAGGACCAAAAACAATGCTACATTCCATTGCCATATTCAGTCGACACTAACAGCCGCGATATGGGCTTATTTGTTGCCAAGCCAATACATAGGACTTACATCGTACATAGTATTAGCCTTAAATTAGCCAGATGGTCAGCTTGAGAGCTGGGGTCTCAACCTATGAATATGTCGTAGACAAGGTAACAAGTGCACATATTAAACTTGCCAAGTTGCGCAATATATATAATCATGCACGTACATTATTTAGCACACCAGTATTTTTGGCCCTTTATACGGTGGCATCATTTATTCTCGCAGGTAAACCACAAGGAGTGGCAAATTGTTAAGCCGGGGAATAGTATTTCATAAACTTGGCTCCAAGTTTCTTTACATTCACACCTGTCAATATAAATGTATATTTAAGTACCCAGCGTGATTAGGGCAAATTGCTGCTTTTTGCTGCACTAACCCTTAATTATTTGCAACTTTTATTTGTAATCTATAATAACCCAAAAATTACTAAAAGGGGGGCTAAGTGTATAAGGGGATTTTTCAATAAAAATCAGCACTAATGGCGTTTCGGATTAAGGACATCAACGGGGCAGGAGAAAGTGCAGTCCTGCTAGGTGTCAGTTACGGAGCAAGCACAGTTATGAGATACTGTGACTTGTAGCGAGAGAATTCTCTTCATAAAAGTGGCCAACAATATCAACACTCTCAAGGGTAAGGAGCTCCCTGTCTGGTACCACTATATTTTGGTCACAATTGACCCCGCAATAAGTTTGAAGGGGACAATGCGCCACCAAGCGCGGTAAACAAGTCTGTGAGGAGTTTGAATGGGGAGATGGAAAAGCTGTAGATGGTTTCTTCAATAAGGTCCATTAGGCATACCTTGATACAGGCATAAAAATAGGAATTGTAGCTTGTGGATGGGGTGCATCTGTCCAATGCAGGGTTGGAGCTATTCACCCAACTATATTGGGGTCCATGGTTTCCAGATCTCTAAAGATGGAGCAGCCTTTATGGGTAGGGCGAGAGTACCAGTAGGATGCTAGGGGTCTGCTGCAATAAGGTATCATTCTGGAACAGTGTGGGCATGTGCCCATGTTTCTTAGGCTCCCCTGTCCCCCAATTCTAACAAAAGTGCCGGTCAATGTGAAGAACACAGGGCACAGTATGGGCTCTTACTAACGGCAATTTAAAATAAATAAACAAATAAATAACCTGCCCGGGGGGCTGATTTGTTCATCTCATCTCTTTCTCACCAAGAATTTGGTGGGGTTCAGTAGACTAAGGTTCATTGGTAGGAAAAGGGCAGGTGTTAAGGGAGCAGTGTCAGCGTCAGGGGGGGAGGGCGAGTTCGCCGGGGAACTTCTCACCCTGTGGCGGAGCGCTGACAGTTTACAACAAAGGGGGATGCACAACAATGGAGGTGCAGCCATTCGAGGGACCCCTGGAAGGGGTAGATTCCATGAGTGCAGTGGATAGGCGGGGAGGAGGGACTGACCTGACGGTAGTCCCGGACTCTACTGCCCTAACCCACCACGTATGGACGGAGTACAATCTTGAGGAGGATGCCTGTTTTCAGGTACCTCGGAGGGCCGGTGCGGTATGCGGTGCCCTGGATGTCAAATAATGCAACTGTTGTCTGTAGCGCGTTGGGGCCTGACGGCGCAATGTGCGCAGCACAGAGGGAAATTGGCGACCTAGACGGTCAAGTTCAAATGTATGGTCAAGTTCCTGTGTATGGCCGAGTTAAAAGATAAAGGGTAAGCTCGAAATGTACGGCCAAGTTGTTCTAATGTACGGCCGAGTTAAATGTAATGTCGTACCTAATTCACTTACTGCGGTTGACATGTTGATGCCGATAAAGTGTGATGCTGTGAATTGTTCTTATATATCCAGGAAGGTTACTTTTCCTTGGTAATGGTCTATGATGATTCACTTGGATTGATGTGAATAAAAAGGCTACGCCGTGGACAACATATCATGATTCTGAGAGTTTTTGGGCGTAGCGGGCAGTAAGGTGAAGGAGTTTGGGGAGGAGGGAATGTCACGATGTGCGCACACTATGAACAGGCGCCCCCCACGACTACGGGAGGGGCGCCCTTAGTTGCGCCACGGGACTGAGCCTCCTCCGGGAGCCAGAGAAGGAGGTGGGGCTGGGGGATAAAGAAGGGCTGGCTGCAAGGGAAATGAAACTTATATGAAACGAAACTTACCAGAGGTATTGGAAACGAAACTTACCAGAGGTATTTAAGGCTGTGGTCCGGGGGTTTCGTTCTCTTTGTCCCCTCGGACCACAGCCTGGCTGCAGGTAAGCATTCATCTGGCATCTAGAGTGACTTGCAGGTCATGATGCGTTTGAGTTATAGCAGGGTCCGCCCAGCCTTTCACCCTTCCAAGGTCAATACATTAAATGGGTTCCATTCTATTTTGGTATATGTTTCCAATGCAACTGTATCTGACGCCCTCTAACTACAACACCTTATTGTTATTGCACTTGGACCGAGGAAGAAAGTTCAGCCCCTACTTTTTATAAATCTTTTTGAAATGCATTTTAGATGTTACAACCAAATAATACAAAGAGAAAGAGAGAACCAGTCATACAGGCTTTTCACAATGATTACAGCAGTTAGCAGAATAACACAGCGCAGTATTGTCATGTACACAGATTGGTGTTATGGTGACAGCTAAACACAAACGGTGACTAGAGGATGACATCCCCTCATTAACATTATACCACCATAAGCTCCCTATTTGGGCATGTTTCTTCTATACCCCACAGGCTTTTGACCCACGTTTTTCTGTCACAGAGCAGATAGAAGTCCATACACCGATCTATTCCTCCAACAGGGGATCGACTCCTATTTTCAATGCAGTGCATCGAGCGTAGAGGATTTTTTAGAAAAAGGTGGCCAATTCTAGTCAGGTTTTCACCTTAAAAGCAGAACTTTGCACATAGAGGGCTTCAAACCCATTACTCAAAAGAGTTTAAACATTTTTAGATGTCTGCCAGTTGCATCCATCTCCCTTGATGTGGTAGGGTGTTCGTTGCACGCTCTTTTTTTAACCACTACTCATTCTCCCGGTAGAGGGATAGACTAGGGGATAGAGTTAGACTGCCACAGCTCGCATACCAGCAGTAGTCTGTTTTTTTGTTGCAAAGAATTCATTCAGTCTGTTCTATAAAACGTAGCAAGTGAACAGTACCAAGTGTGTTACTAAGGTTAAACCCTTCTTTTCTGTGAAATAATAAAAAAATTCTATGGCTTAATACGGAGATTTCACTTTGACTAGCGTAATCTTCTGCACAATACCTGGTTCCGGAACAAAAAGCCTTGATAACCGGATTCATGGAAATATGGTTAAGGTATCTAGAGGGTTTCCGCACCTGGGAGGTAGGCCTTCTTCTTATGTTAGGACCGTAGAGGGAAGTCTAGTGAACATGTGACACAGTAGCAGTGTTTCTCCAAAGGCCAGATTTCGCATATGAATGTATTGCCGGCTGCATGATAATTCTCCTCTTCGACCTAATTAAACAAAATATATTCAGTCGTTGAAGTACCAAAAAAAGAGGGTTGTTAAGGAATCCTAGCTGCATCGGTGGGCATCCATTTCACAAATTTAATCTGATAAAATACAAATATGATTTGTCAGAGTGATTATTCAGAGCAGCAGGATAAATCAGTAAGTGGGTAAATTCAAATAATGTTTAGGGTAACACCCATAAAGTTCTGACAAGCTAGGTGTTCAAAAGATTCCATTGATCACTCTCTGCACCTTTTTCGGGGACTCCCATTTTCCCACTTCTAATTCTATTCTTACCAGAATGCTAATGCCCTAAACTTGAGGGTTTCTGTAGTTGGAGGTGGAATTTAGCATCAGAAAATACCCGAAATACGGCTCATGTGACTTAATATTTGGAAACTGGGTCACTAAATCAAATTTTCTGAAATCATAAACTTAATGTACAGTTGCAAAACGTATTGGTAATGAGCCCCGAAGGGAAATGAAGATTTCAACATGCAGCACAGTTTGTAGGAGCCAGTATGTTCCATTACTGATTGTTAGTAACAGCAAGCAATTAATAATTATGGAGGGTTAAGAGCTGGTAAGAAAAACAACGTACTGCCTGATTTAGACTTGGGTGGAAAAACAACTCCTGTTAAAACAAGCATTGGCATAGCTAATAGGGCTCGCCTTTGGGACCTTATAAGTGTTTAGCCACGCAACAGTTGATGTTTATGCACCAAGGATATTGTTCTGCATAACTAAATACTTAGAAGGTCCCAAAAGCGAGACCTATTGGCTATGCCAATGCTTGTTTCATTTGGGTCCTCAGGCCTCCAGTACCATAATGTGTACAAGGCTTACCTTAAAGAACATTTGTGTGGCAAATGGTGTATACTACAATGTGCTGCCCCTCTTTGCTAACTGTAAAAAAGTCTCACACTGGATGGGGAGGAATACTTTTTTACAAGGCCACTGCCAATGCCTTAATAAGAACTGGAGGAATGTGTGCATGTCATCGCCTATCTGATTCTCTTGAGGCAGGAGTTGGTGCAGGTCTCAGCCAGGGCTTTGCAAATATGGGAGCTGGTGGCGGTGCTACCTGTGCCACATCCCTCGAAGCTGGTTGAATAACCATGTCAGATTCCTCCATGTCACCTTCCACCATGACTACCTCATCATCATCATAATCCTCTTCATCCCCTAAAGTCTTTCTGGAACTTCTCTTTTCCCTTGCCTCTCCTGTTGTCTCCTGGTCTCTGTTGGGCTTCTACCCCATGTCTTTATCATAATCATCATAAGTTATGCTTGGAGTAGAAGGTGCTGTAGTACCCTTCCTTCTGCTTGCTGAAGAACTGGGAGCCAATGATTCTAAAAGAGGAAGATCAACTTCTTGCTCTGAAGGAATCTCAATCTCCTGTTCTGCTCCAACATCAGACAAATGTACCATTGCTGACGATGCCTGCTGTCCATGTTGCTGTTTTTCCTGAAATGGTTGTGTACTACTTTGCGAAAGGGACAAATCCAATTCAACATCACTACTCATCAGCATTGACATGATTTCACTGACTGCCTCACTGACAAACATGCAAAAGACACACATATGATGGATGGAATGCAGAGAAAATCAAACATTAATGCCCAATCAAGAGATCTGGGTTAAATCCACCATTCTTTTGCTACCATGCCACCCCAGTTTAGACCAAGCCACCTGCAAATCAGTCTTGACCCTATGGCTCATGGGAACAGTCTAGCCTGAACTTCTAAGCCAGGTCCCCCCTGGACCAGAAACAAGCATCCTAGGACCAGTTGCTGGGCATCACTTCTCATCAGCCAGGTTATCTTGAATTCAGTGGCACAGTGAGCCTGGGACCCACGTCTTGACATACCCCGGGCACTAAGGGCGAGTAATCAAAAGACACACATGTGATGGACGGAATGCAAAGCAAATCAAACATCCACACCCAGTCAAGAGATCCCATGCTCGCCATGTCACTGGTGTCAGGCTATCCTGGCTAATGAGGGTGAAACCCCGAAACTGGACCTCGGACACTTGTTTCCAGTCCAGGGAAGACCTGGCTTGGCAGTTCGGGCTGGATTGTTCCCATTGGGTGCAGGGTCAAGACTGATTTGCATATGGCTGAGTTCAAACTAGAATGGCATGGGGAGCAAACAAATTATGGATTTAGGCCCAGATCTCTGTACTAGGGTGAATGTATTCTGTCCATCAAAATTTCTCTTTGCATTTGTCACTGACAGACATGGGCCTGAGCTTAAGTTGGAGAGTGGAACTGTTGAGGCAGGAGTGCTGCTCTCAGCTTGCTCGCAGGAGGAGGGTGTGCCAGGCACAACTTTTGTGAAACAGGTTGCTGACAGTACCCAGTGGTGGAAATCTGCTTCTTCTGCTCCCCACTAGCCACTTTCTTGGCAACACCTTCCTTTGGGGGGCCAGCAGGAAGCTGTCAGTTGGCAGTGGCACTTAGCTTCACAATGAGCTAAAGAGATGACTGTGTTGCGTAGTCAGTCAAGCGTCATGTCGTGCTTAAGCCTTCTGTCTAGCAGTTCTGTGGGTGATTTCTCTTCTCTTTAGAATCTAAAAGCAAACAAGCAAGAAAAAAATCACTGAAATGTGGCATTGTTGCAATTCAAGTAGTAGTACAAACAAACAATATCATTTAGTGTGGTTACTTAAGTTAATGTAAATAATTAAAAATATAGTGTTCATTTGTAAAACGGAAAAACGACACCAAAATAAACTTTCATGGTGTACACTCAGGAAGGATTAGAAAGAGCAACAACAACAACAAAACATACAACTGTAACTGTTTGCTTTGCGTGGCACTCAAGGAGGTACAGCTGACAAATGACAATAGAATAATCCTTACATAATGAAGGCTGTTGTGCACCTATAGCAGACATAGGATTGATTCATTGATGCCAGATGTTAGGAAAATGACAAAGAAGAATGTGCTGAAGAGATGACTGTGTTGCGTAGTCAGTCAAGCGTCATGTTGTGCGTAAGCCTTCTGTCTAGCACTTCTGTGGGTGATTTCTCTTCTCTTGAGAACCTAAAAGCAAACAAGCAAGAAAAAATCACTGAAATGTGGCATTGTTGCAATTCAAGTAGTAGTACAAACAAACAACATCATTTAGTGTGGTTACTTAAGTTAATGTAAATAATTAAAAATATAGTGTTCATTTGTAAAACGGAAAAACAACACCAAAATAAACTTTCATGGTGTACACTCAGGAAGGATTAGAAAGAGCAACAACAACAACAAAACATACAACTGTAACTGTTTGCTTTATGTGGCACTCAAGGAGGTGCAGCTGACAAATGCCAATAGAATAATCCTTACATAATGAAGGCTGTTGTGCACCTATAGCAGACATAGGATTGATTCATTGATGCCAGATGTTAGGAAAATGACAAAGAAGAATGTAAAAGTAAAATAAATAAATTACAAAACTAATTACATTTAAAAAAACATTTATTTAAAAAAAATCAAAATTAAAACTGAAAGAAATTGTCATAAATAAGTGACATTATCCTCAAGCATATACTTTTAATTTAATAAACTGCTATCTCATTGCTCAACCATCCATGCAAGCATATGGGAAAAGACCTCACTGGCTGGACACACAAAATGGCTGCCTGGCATTGCCACATGCTCATCTACAACAACACAGAGCAAAAAGGCATTGGGAACAAAGAGAAAAAGACATGCAGGCCTAAGGCAAAGCCACACTGGCTACCTACACAAAGTGGCCACCAGCCACATGGTCAAAAAGCAAGCAAGGAGGCATGTGGAACAAAGAGAAGAAATGCAGGCCTATGTCAAAAGCACACTGGCTGGCTACACAAAATGGTTGCCAGCCACATGGTCAGAACAACAACAGCCAGCAAGGAGATGTCACTTACAAATAGAGAAGACATGCAGACCTATGGCAAAAGCACACTAACTGGCTACAAAAACAATGGCTGCCAGCCACATGGTCAGAGAACAACAACAACCAGCAATGAGGCATGTTCCCAAACAGAGAAGGCATGCAGGCCTATGGAAAAAGAACACTGGCTGGCTCCACAAAATGGCTACTAGCCACATGGTCACAAAAACAATAACCAGCAAGGAGGCATTGCCACAAACAAAGAATAAGTGCAGGCTTATGGGGAAAGCACACTGTCTGGCTTCACAAAATAGCCGACAGCCACACGGTCAGAACAACAACAAGCAAGAGGCCAGGAAAACAAAGAACACATGCAGGCCTAGGGTGGACACTGGCTATACAAAATGCCCACTGGCCACATGGCATAAGGAACAACAAAGGCATATGGTGGCCAGTGCCAAACAGACATACACACACACTGGCCAGAAAAAAGAAGCATGGTAACATGGAGAAAACAGCATTAATACAGTAATGCCAAGAACAATATTTAACAGGGCTAAAAATGTTCACAACAAACATCCTCCAAAAGCATTACCTCGCCTAAACTCTGTTTGCAGGAGAAAAGAAATGAGAAATGCCACAAAAAACTTACATTTTGTATTTGAATCCAATGCCATCCATGGCCTAAATGATGTTTCAGTTCTATAGACACTGCAGAAACAGTTGTTGCTTGCACCCATGAATAGTACAGGGCCTACTGGCTGGAAGGCCCATTGGCAGACTAGGCCACATAGTGAATTAAATCAATCAATATTTCAAACCTATTAAAATATGGAGAAGAAAATATAATGAACTGTGCAACATTTTTCCTTTAAAAGATACATCTCATGCATAAAATAACGAGGCCCCTACTAAAACTGCATGCCACCTACCACAATACATTTTAAAGATAGAATAAAAGTACAAAGAGATCCAGGTGCATTCTCTGAGTCAAACAAACAACACCATCATACACCAGTTTTTCAACTTACTTGCGATATCTCAAAAACAATGTCCTCAAATCCAATGGTATATATGCAGCAGACAAGGAGAGTGATCCTTACTGCTCCAAACCCCAATGAAAAGTGACGAGGAGAGGGACAAAGCACTGGGAGGAGCCTGCTGGACAGGAACAGGAAGTTGGTGTCTCTGGGACACTTCCTTCTGGTTTGAAAAATAAAGTTTTAAAAAATAGCATTTAAAAAAAACCAATAACTCCAACGGCTAGTTTAAGAAGAAAATCCACTCCAAAAACCTCTCAGCTGCATTCTCAAGCTGCTCGACCGCTCCATTTGCGATCGGCACTAAGAATACTAAATTGATGCCATCGCGGCCGGAAACAGTGCGAATGAGCTCAAAGTCTTGCAGGTGCTTGCTAGAGGTGTGAGAAGTCTCACACGCACTTGTGAGCGGCCTGAGAGTCTTGAGACTTGAGGTTGAGCACCAAAAGAACACTTAAGTGTGTGAACGGAAAGAAGTCATGAATTCCACATTCCACCACGGAGCGCGGAGTCTCTGAATTCCACAAACTCAGCGAGTGGAGCAAAGTTTACCGCCCGGGCTTAAACAAAATACTCTCCAACTTCTTTCTCTTTGCAGGTACTTACTAAAAGAAAATACTACCACTTCGAAAATTGCTAACCTGCTGACAAACAACACCAATCCCAAGTGACGAAAATGACACAAAAAAGTAAGTATATATCAATAATTATAAAATGGAAACTCATCCAAGCAATTAAAGTAAAACCAAACAAAACTGATGTTCGTTTTTCTTCCAACAGAAAATAACGCACCTGCTCGACAACCCAATGGAATAGCTGCAGAAAAAAGTAAAACATCTGAGAAGATCATGTATGTAAGTACAAATTACAAAAGTAGTTGCATAATTGTCTATAAACACTATTAAATTATAATTATTTATACTATTAAACTACTTTCAGACACAATGACAGAAGAGCAAGTTATATAACATGCCAGAAAAGAAACCAATTACTAAGGGTCTGATTAGGATGCCAGTCGGACCGCATTTTGAGGCGCTGTAAGAGTGTTGGATCCTTGAAGGTCTCATCGCAAGTGGTCGGTCCGACCACCAGTTTACAATGCATCCAGCATGTACTCTGACCGACTTCTGACAGACCACCAATGACGACAACAGCCATAGGGCTGTACAGGTTTATGATGTGGGTTTCCGACATCCTGACTGTAGCAGTCCGACCATCTTCCTTGATTTGTTGGAAAGGTAAAAAAAGGGGTGAACACTCAACTGATTCCCATTCTCTGTAGTGGTCTCAGGCATGGATTCTTCCACCTCAGCAGCTAACCCCGTGGTAGACGGTCCTGTGGGCAGCAGAATCTATGTAAGTCCTCATATGGCATATAGCTCTCTTAACTGGACCATGCACATATCGCCAGACTACAGCATGTGTAATCATGTGTGTACAACTGCACATGTTTCCTGCGCATTTGTACCCACTAGCAGCCACATGTCCAGGGAGCTTGGCACCACTGGTGATGAGACCTCTTCGGTAGCAGCAGTTGCATGGTAATGCGGTGGATGGACCTTTCCCGGCCTTGGCGGTCGGATTCAGAAAGTGGCTGCAGCAATTGGACAGGTGGTCCAACTGGCAATCTAATCAGGCCCTAAGTCACATGGGCTACACCTAAAACTAAGAAAGCACATCAACAGCAAATGTGAATTTGAAATGTACCAAATATTATACTTATGCATGCTATGTGAGGGCCACCACAAAATAAGATGTTGTAATTCACGTAAGAAAACACAACCAGCCCCCAAATGTGACAGAAATAGAAGTAATGGAGATATTGCAGTATGTAAGAGAGTCGAGTCTGCTGCTGACGTGGGCCTGGGTGACTGCCTTTCTTGCATCTTTCGTTATTCATCTGTAGATCTTGCATAGCATGCGGAGGGTGTTGAAGCAGGAGGAGGAGACAGCGTTGACTTGCTTGGTCATTGAGAGCGTTGAGTCGGGGATGATTCCCAGGTTGCGTGCATGGTCGGTGGGTGTCGGGGCTGCCCCTAGTTGTCCCAGGCTGAAGGGTTGGAGTCGAGGATGAGGACTTCCGTCTTGTCCAAGTTCAGCTTCAGACGGCTGGTCATCATCCAGTCGGCAACAGCCTTCATTCCGTCGTCGAGGTTGGCCTTGGCGGTGATGGAGTCCTTGGTGAGGTAGAGGATGAGCTGAGTGTCGTCAGCGTAGGAGATTATGTTGAGGTCGTGCTGTCGAGCTACGTGTGCAAGCGGGGCCATGTAAATGTTGAACATCGTCGTGCTGAGGGAGGATCCCTGGGGTACGCTGCAGATGATCTTAGAGGCTTTGGAACAGAATGGGGGAGGCGGACGCTCTGGGTTCTGCCGGAGAAGAAGGAGGTGGTCCAATCTAGAGCCTTGTCTTGGATCCCTGTGGCGTGGAGGCGTGCGCGTAGTGTGCGGTGGCAGACGGTGTCGAAGGTGGCAGAGAGGTCTTGGAGGATGAGTGCTGCGGTCTCGCCGTTGTCCAGCAGGGTCCTGATGTCGTTGGTGGTGGCAATGTGGGCAGTCTTGGTGCTGTGGTTGCTGCGGAACCCTGACTGGGAAGGGTCCAGGATTCTGTTTTCTTTGAGGTATCGGGTTAGCTGTCTGTGACGGTATTCTCGATGACCTTAGCCGGGAATGGGAGCAGAGAGATGGGCCGGAAGTTCTTGAGGTCTCTTGGGTCTGCCTTAGGTTTTGATCTCGGGGTGTTTCCAGATCTCTGAGAAGGTCGCAGTCTCGAGGGAGAGATTGATGACGTTGCGCAGGTGGGGTGCGATGGAGCTGCTTGCTCTGTTAAAGACATGGTGCTGGAATGGGTGTGATGGCCACCTTATTTTAAATAAATAAATAAATAAAATTTAAATAGGGTGTGATGGAGAGCCGGATGGATTGTGCGCATGGTCTTGATGGTGTCATCGATGCTCATGCTGGTCCAGGCTAGGAGGGGGTTGTGGTCGATGGTGTGTGGAGGGTCTGTTGCATTGCTGTCTGTTGGGGCTGTCTGGGTGTTGAAGCTGTCGTGGATGTCTGCTAACTTGCGGTGGAAGAAGGTGGCGAGGGTGTCACACAGGGTTTGCGATGGCGAGTTGTTGTTGGTGTTGGAGCTGGTGTTGGAGAGTTCCTTCACGATGTTGAAGAGCTCCTTGCTATTGCGTGCATTGTTGTCGCGGCGGTCTTTGAAGGAGGTCCTCTTGGCCACCCTGATGAGGTGGTAGTGGTTGCGGATGGCGTCCTTGTGTGCTGCGTGGCTGTCCGGAGTTTGTTCACTGTGCCATTTCTTCTCTAGTTTCTGGTAGGCTTGCTTGGAGGCTAGGCGTTCTGGGGTGAACCAGCTGGCCCTCTTGCTGGTGTCTCTGTTGGGGAGTTTCTTCAGCAGGGCGAGGGTGTTGGTGCAATCCTCGATCCAGCGTCTGAGGCTGTGGGCAGCCTCATCGGTGTTGGAGGGTTTGGTGGGTGGGCTGAGAGCGAGGTTTACGTGTAGTTGGTCTTCGGTGATTTTGCTCCAGCAGTGGTGGGGGATCTGCTGGGTGCAGTGGTGAGTTTCTTGAAGGCGAAGTGGATGCAGCGGTGGTTTAGTGGTATGGCTGACGGAGACATGCAGGCTTGAGGAGAAGACGGGGTCAAGCGTGTGGCTGGCGGAGTGGGTGGGCGTTGTGATGAGTCGCTTCAGTACGAGGTTGGCGATCAGGGTTGTGGAGTTGTTGTTGTTGTTGTTGTTCTCAAGGTGAAAGTTCAGGTCTCCGAGGAGGATGTAGTCAATGGAGGTCAGGGCGTGTGTGCTGATCAAGTCGGCGATGGAGTCGCTGAACTGGCGGCGGGGTCCGGGGGGTCGGTAGACGAGGGTGCCTCTGAGGGTGGAGTTAGGGTCTGTGAGGATCTGGAAATGCATGTGTTTGGTGGTGCTGAGCGCGCCGTCGGTGCTAGTGGAGACCCTGATGCTGTTCTTGTGGACAATGGCGAATGAAAATACAGGCAATACAATAAAAGCAATAAAGCGGAGGATGAACAAACCTACCTACGGCCTACCACTGGTCACCTGGGATGAGGCGCAGGTGGTAGCCTGCGGGTGGTGGAGGGACTCGAACGTCCTCAGCAGTGGCTGCGGCAGCTGGGGCAGGGAGAAACAGGCTGCGTTGTGCCGAGGGGGAGCGACCTACTTGGCAGACTACATCGCTCCAGGCACCAAGGCCAATCCAAATTACAAATAGCAAGGTGGAATGTCTATGACAGTACCTTGGCACAGGAAGCCAAAACAAACAATGCAGTGGAAGGATGGCATAATGCCTTCGAACCCATTAGATTAATGGGGTGTCACCCACAAAATCAAAAGGACCTGGGTATGTATGATATAATAACAGTGGTCCTTGACTATAGATTTACATTGAATTCATCAGTAAACCAATTTAAAGTAAGCAATGCGAATGGATCTGCATTTTAAAGACTGAATCTGTGTGGGAGAAAAAATTGTCTTATTGCTAGACTCTGTGTATGGCATACAGAGACAGTACCCAGGGTGAACAGCTATATTTGCAAGAATAGGAACCAAAAAGTAAAGGCACAATGTCCAAGTTTCAAATTTTATCAGAAAAAACAGTCACATTTATTAACAATACCAAAAAGGGCAATACTATTGGTATCCGGCGCAAGTGCTAATAGGAAAGGAAAGAAAAGGGTGCTCAAGTGTTAAGTAAAGAATAGAGAATTCATGCTAAAAAACATTTCCAATATTTACAACAATATAAACAAGCGGTAACTTCCCGCAAGTAGTAATACAAGAAGCCTGTTCACTTCCTTCCAGGGTGAATAATGGAAGGGGGGATGAGGACGGGCTAGACTATGATACAGGCAATTAACAAAGTGGGCGTCGACGTTTCGACCCTATTGCTCGTGGGGATTTTACTTCCTCGGCTGCGGGTCTTCTTCAGGACATAGGGGGGGGGGGGGAGAACTTGGCCGCAATTCACTAAGGTTCTGGATCACCACCTGTAATATAGAATTAAGGTGGATTTTAGCCAAGATACAGGTTAGAAGTTAGGTTATTTAGGAAAATGTTGATGGGGTACATTACCAATTGGGCTTATTTGGTCCAGATTCCGCCAATTTTAGTGGGTCACCTGTTGGGTACAAGGTGGGATATTGGTCAGTGATCAACTCCCTAAGGATCACTGACTACAATTCATAAAAAACTCCCTGTATGGAGTATCCGTCAACTCACCTATCTGCAGATCAATTTGACTGCCGGTGAGTTGGCTCAATCAGCCAGGAGATGCAATCTGTGGGGAAGTGGGGAAGGAACCCACTAATTAGTTCCAAACAGACGGTGAAACCTATGTAGCTTAAGGTTTAATGGTAGGTGTAACAATGCACTTACCAATGTATCTTGGTTCAAAGGCTGTGGTTTACCGGCGCCCCCGCGGGCAGACCGGTGTTGATTTTAACGTGCCACTTCTGTCTAATTGACCAGGTATAGGCGTGTTTTCGCTGTTTAAATTGGCGTCGTTTTACTACAGGAGCCGATATCTGAATAGAAATGTAAATGGCAGACGCATTAATTTCATGGCTGCTTCTATTCGTAGAGAGACAGTTCACAAAGTGCGAGGGGGTACTGGCCTCAACAGCCCAGTGTGTTCCGAGTATGTCTCACCTGGATTGAGTTGGAATGGCTCTGTCATAGAGGACCCGGTCAACGATTCACCGTTTCCGAAGCGGGACGAACAAAGCGTCCAGCCACAGTTACTACTTCCGCGTAGTGGTGGTAGTCACATGTGACTTTGTCAACCAATGGCCTTTAACTTGGCCCAGAGTTAGGAACACAAAAAACGGACTGAGTAATTAGCATGGTGTTTCAGACAGCCCCAGAAGCTACTTCCGCACAGTCACGTGTAATATTTGTATCCATTGGCCTTTCACTTGGCTCGACGTGCAAACACAAAGGGGGGACTAAAGAGTTGACATGATGATTCAGATAACAAAAAACGGACTCATTTATATAACATAAGGCTCTTTTTAACACTGTCAAAAGTGAGGTGCTTACTTAATACTTTAAGTAGCCTATATGTCCGTACTGTCCGCAACGAGTGGAATACGTTTTTCTTCAATGTATACACAATTAGTCCATGAATGTTGCCCTTCCTATTTGCACAATAAATACATATAGACAATAATACCATATATTACAAACTTTACAATATGCATAATGTGTACACACAGAAAAAGAAGAAGAAAATTCTCTAAATACATATATTACATCCACATTAACTCCCACTATAATTCACAGTTCACCAAAGCTGAATGTTGCTCAATGGTCAGATTGGTGTTGATAAAATGGTATATTTTCAGACAATTATCTATAGTTGGACAAGTGCCAGAGTGTATAGAAGGGGGGAGGGATCAAAAATGGGTCAAATAACGTGAAATGGTATACAAGGTTGGTAGGTCGACCATATTTTTCCCTCCAGCTCTCATTCATTGACTATTTGTAACCAGCGAACCATTTACCATCTGACACCAGCTATGGCTATTGGTGGAGAGTGACCTCTAGGTGTGGTACATTGTGGGCTAGGTACAGTGTGTAGCAAATACTTTATCTATTCCTAATTGCCACCATCTGTCTCAAGACCTCCTCACGATCATTGAGTCCACGATTTACTGTGTCAAAGAGATGCATCCAACGGCATTCGCGAGTACTCAGAACTTTGGCATAGTTACCCCCACGTGGGTTTTTGGTCACCTTCTCTATTATCCACATTTGAGGCTTTCAGGATGGTGGTTAAACTGGAGAAAGTGATCTACAAGTGGTGCACCTGATACTTTGCAGCGTATTTTGCTACAGTGTTGTAGGATGCGGGTTTTAGTTTTTTATGTTTGGTTTGCCCTATGTACATGAAACCACATGGACATACTATGGCATAAATAACACCCATTGTGTTGCAATTTGTATGTTGTTGCATTGTATGAGTGTAGTCATTATAGGTGCATGTCGTACATTCAGTTGTCATCGTACATGCCTTACAACTGCCGCATTTGTGGTGGCCTGATATAGGGGGGATGTTCCACAGTCCCGTGGAGGGAAAAATATGGTCGACCTACCAACCTTGTATACCATTTCACGTTATTTGACCCATTTTTGATCCCTCCCCCCTTCTATACACTCTGGCACTTGTCCAACTATAGATAATTGTCTGAATATATACCATTTTATCAACACCAATCTGACCATTGAGCAACATTCAGCTTTGGTGAACTGTGAATTATAGTGGGAGTGAATGTGGATGTAATATATGTATTTAGAGAATTTTCTTCTTCTTTTTCTGTGTGTACACATTATGCATATTGTAAAGTTTGTAATATATGGTATTATTGTCTATATGTATTTATTGTGCAAATAGGAAGGGCAACATTCATGGACTAATTGTGTATACATTGAAGAAAAACGTATTCCACTCGTTGCGGACAGTACGGACATATAGGCTACTTAAAGTATTAAGTAAGCACCTCACTTTTGACAGTGTTAAAAAGAGCCTTATGTTATATAAATGAGTCCGTTTTTTGTTATCTGAATCATCATGTCAACTCTTTAGTCCCCCCTTTGTGTTTGCACGTCGAGCCAAGTGAAAGGCCAATGGATAAAAATATTACACGTGACTGTGCGGAAGTAGCTTCTGGGGCTGTCTGAAACACCATGCTAATTACTCAGTCCGTTTTTTGTGTTCCTAACTCTGGGCCAAGTTAAAGGCCATTGGTTGACAAAGTCACATGTGACTACCACCACTACGCGGAAGTAGTAACTGTGGCTGGACGCTTTGTTCGTCCCGCTTCGGAAACGGTGAATCGTTGACCGGGTCCTCTATGACAGAGCCATTCCAACTCAATCCAGGTGAGACATACTCGGAACACACTGGGCTGTTGAGGCCAGTACCCCCTCGCACTTTGTGAACTGTCTCTCTACGAATAGAAGCAGCCATGAAATTAATGCGTCTGCCATTTACATTTCTATTCAGATATCGGCTCCTGTAGTAAAACGACGCCAATTTAAACAGCGAAAACACGCCTATACCTGGTCAATTAGACAGAAGTGGCACGTTAAAATCAACACCGGTCTGCCCGCGGGGGCGCCGGTAAACCACAGCCTTTGAACCAAGATACATTGGTAAGTGCATTGTTACACCTACCATTAAACCTTAAGCTACATAGGTTTCACCGTCTGTTTGGAACTAATTAGTGGGTTCCTTCCCCACAGATTGCATCTCCTGGCTGATTGAGCCAACTCACCGGCAGTCAAATTGATCTGCAGATAGGTGAGTTGACGGATACTCCATACAGGGAGTTTTTTATGAATTGTAGTCAGTGATCCTTAGGGAGTTGATCACTGACCAATATCCCACCTTGTACCCAACAGGTGACCCACTAAAATTGGCGGAATTTGGACCAAATAAGCCCAATCGGTAATGTACCCCATCAACATTTTCCTAAATAACCAAACTTCTAACCTGTATCTTGGCTAAAATCCACCTTAATTCTATATTACAGGTAGCGATCCAGAACCTTAGTGAATTGCGGCCAAGTTCTTCCCCCCCCCCCCCCTATGTCCTGAAGAAGACCCGCAGCCGAGGAAGTAAAATCCCCACGAGCAATAGGGTCGAAACGTCGACGCCCACTTTGTTAATTGCCTGTATCATAGTCTAGCCCGTCCTCATCCCCCCCTTCCATTATTCACCCTGGAAGGAAGTGAACAGGCTTCTTGTATTACTACTTGCGGGAAGTTACCGCTTGTTTATATTGTTGTAAATATTGGAAATGTTTTTAAGCATGAATTCTCTATTCTTTACTTAACACTTGAGCACCCTTTTCTTTCCTTTCCTATTAGCACTTGCGCCGGATACCAATAGTATTGCCCTTTTTGGTACTGTAAATAAATGTGACTGTTTTTTGCTGATAAAATTTGAAACTTGGACATTGTGCCTTTACTTTTTGGTTCCTATTCTTGCAAATATAGCTGTTCACCCTGGGTACTGTCTCTGTATGCCATACACAGAGTCTAGCAATAAGACAATTTTTTCTCCCACACAGATTCAGTCTTTAAAATGCAGATCCATTCGCATTGCTTACTTTAAATTGGTTTACTGATGAATTCAATGTAAATCTATAGTCAAGGACCACTGTTATTATATCATAATGCCTTCGAATACACACTAGGCAGAACCCAAACTACACCCTATACATTTATAGAAGCATTACAAAAAGAGCAAAGTTACAAACAACTATGAATGGAGCAATCTGTAACTCAAATTACACCTAAACATAACAAACAAACTAAAAGAATATATGGCAATTTAAAGTCAAACTCTTCCTAAACAGTAAAGGAGTAGAGTAGCCAAAAACACATTATAAAATAAATGCTAACCTACAAAACTCTTAAAGTCCAACTGCCACCATCCTGGCAGTCCGGATGCTGTATCAGAGGGAGGTGGTGGGACTTTCACAAGACGGTCCTCTGCTGGAATCAACAATCCCACTGTGGCGGCGATCTGCAAATGTCCTGAATATGCTGGGGATGCCGAAGCTGGCACTGCCAAGCATATCCACCTCCCTTTTCATGGTAAGACCTCGCCATGAAAAGGGTGGCGGACATTCCCAGCCGAATCTAGGCCTGGGGTGTTTGTAGGGGGCACATATTGTGCCCCACTGGAATTGTGCATACCACATAGTGCATGAACGTGTTGCAGACACTCTCATGGCAGCTACGTTTATGTGCCATTTTGGTATGCTGTTGAGGCTCTCCTATAAGCCTAACACACCTGCCGTCGTAAGACCGCCCCTGCACCACCCACCCGGCAGGCAGGCTCACCACTGGCTTGGCAGTCTTCCTGGGATCACAATGGAGGAAGACCGCCAAACTCCTAATAAGGCCCATAGGTTCAGCATTTTGAAAAAAGGAAGTGGGTAGATGCAGAGATATCACCATACCAAACACAGTCTCATCATCTTAATTAAATTACATCTGCAAGTTCACATAAAGTGGTTCTCCAGATAGCTAGGTAATGTAACGAGAATTCAGGTCTTGGATGGATTGATCTACTGAACTTACATCTGGCTAGTGACCCAAACTTAGAGGAGTCTCTTTCCAGATTCATGAAGAATAGTTGGGATTTAGCTGTGACTACCACTATATTATCCACACAGGTGGCTATACTAAACACAGCAGAGTTGATTCTGATAGGATGTAGGTGAGAAGACATCTTAAGGTACTTCAGATAGGATTCTAGATAAAGAGAAAACAACAATGGGGAAAGGGTTCCCTCTACCTATACATAGTTTATAGAAAAACCCAGTCCCTGTTTACAATCCTGCTGATCAGATTTTTGTAGATTAGTATAATCCTACTAAACATGCTTGGTGCTAGCTGTATAATAGAAGTGTCTCCAACATAAAAGGCCTGAAGACCCTTAAGAAGGTCTTCTCCGCGTCTATAATAATATTGGGTGAAGCATACCTTGATTCTCTCTAAAGAAGGTGACTAAAATACTTGACCGCAGAGAAGGCTGCCGACTCCTTGTCAGATGGTCCTGTTCCCGAAATGATGACCGCCACTATAAGGAGGCCCATAGAGTTGTAAATATAGGCAGACTGAAATGTCGAAAAAATATTGTGATGCAGAAATATTGTTGTCAAGAATATCATTTTTTCAGGTAGGCAATGTCGTTAAGAATATTGTTGTTGTAAATATTGTTTTCAATAATATATTTGTGAAAGAACATAGGGCTTCATTACTATCCAACTGCCATTATTTCAGACACTGGACCGTCTGACAAGGAATCGGTGGTGCCGATAGCCCAGTTACAATACGACCGCCGTGCAAGCAGTCGCAAACATGCCTATTCTTATTGCGACTTGTGTTGTGGCCCGGAATTGTGCCTCAGCTCCACCCTCTTCAACACATACATGACTCCCCTGGCCAACAAGATCAGACCACACAGACTCAATATCATCTCCTAAGCCGATGACACCCAGCTCATCCTCTCGCTGTCAGAAAATCCCTCTACCACTAAAGCCAGATGTATTATGAAAGCTGTGGACTGGATGAAGGACAACAGTCTTACCAAGATGAAAGTCCTCATCTTCAGGAATAACACCTCCATGAAATGACGCTTGGTGGTCTCCTGAACTCGGCCCATTGCCCTCCCCAACAGACCACACCTGCAACGTTAGCATCATCTTGGCCTTCAAGCTGTCTATAAAGAAACAGGTAAATGCAGGCTCCTAGGCCTGCTTCAAAACCGTGTGCATGCCCTGAAAGGTGTCTCCCACTCAACACCAGAAAGACCTTCACACAGGCCCTTCTCACTAGCAGGCTAGAATATGGAAACATACTCTGCATAGGAATCACTGCATGTCTCCTGAAGAGACTACAAACAATACAAAACTTAGTGGCCAAACTCGTCCTCAACCTCTGCAGATGAACAGACATCACTCCCACCTCAAGAAGCTACACTGGCTCCCGATCCAAAAGAGATGTCATTTCAAGAAGCTGACTCATGCATACATAGCCTTGCACAAGGAAGGACCTGTATATATGAACAAATGCATGACCTTCCACCAAATGACCAGACTCCTACAATTCACCTCCCTCTTCCTCGCAGACATCCCCCAGTTCCACAGAGCCAACAGCGGAGGTCATTCCTTCTCACACCTGGCAGCCAGAGCTTGGAACAAACTCCCCTGCACTACAGGACCGCCCCGTTGCTATAGCAATTCAGGAAAGGACTCAAAACCTGGCTGTTCAAATGAACAGAACCCCACAATGTATTTAGCAACTCCAGTGTCTTGAGACCCTCACGGGTGATTTGCTGTGCTTTACAACCCCCTGATTGATTGATTGATTGACTGATTGATTAAAGACTCCACACAAGATTAGCAGGCCAATTTACCCCGATAACTCCATGAGCAGCTCAAGAAAGAGGGAAAAACCATCTTATTTAGTTCAGTATACCATACCCAAGATAAAACAACCTCTATTTTCTTCAAAACAAGCGTTGTCCATCTCCCTTTGCTACCTGTTTTAGCTGTTAAATAGGTTAACAACTTTGATGAGCTACAATTGGCTACCCCTCAGTTGCTTTATCATGATCAGATACACGTATAAAATTATATTCTAATGAACATAATTTATTAGATTCTGTCTTAGGCAGGTTTGTCTCCTGAAGACATATTATGTCCGGCTTCATACACAACAACTCTGCTTTGATTTTTCAGCTTTTCTGAGTGACCATAGCACAACCCTAGATCCTAGTTAATATGTTTAATTCTTGTGCATAAGTGTTACCTAAAGAGTGAGCATCTAATCTGTAATGTCAAAAAATGACACTGCACCATCTATGTGTTTTGTACAAAAATCGAAAATAGTGCCCACAAACGCCATCCCTTCGCCCCTTCCACCCAACCACCCCCTTCCACCCATCCTGCCACCATACCCTTGCTGCCTCGAACTACCATACCTGTAAGGCTAAGTCGAGATGGCAGCCCTCGTAAGCCTTTCCATTCCCTATCCATGGTTCCACGAATTAGGAGTGAAAACAGGCGTGACCCATTGGAAATACTAAATCACATTTCAATGTTTTTGGCCTTAAACTATGTAGACTATAAATCCAATAGCCCTAGAAATCACACAAAAAGTTAAGCAAGCATCATTCCATCACATATGTTATGCCTTGCCCTTATCATTCAGAGAGTACTGAGTCCACTGAGACAAACATGCTTGAGTCTGAGCCACTGTAAACAATTCACCAACTTTGCCCAGGCTCAAAAAAGGGAGAGCTGATATAAACGTTGAGGGAAAATGAAGTTGCCCATGTAAACTTGAGGCCATGAGTCATCTTCCCTACCTTTTGATATTGTAAACCAGAAGTGATGGGCCTGCTGATTTTGGCAGATCATATCTAATTTGCTGTGAATTGGAAAAAAATTGTTGAAGTAAGTGCTGCACTATGAAGCCATGGGGATCATCCTCTCCTTTTCTTTAGGAAGGTCAACAACCTAAAGATAGTTTCTGTACATATGACTTTCCTCGTCCTTGAATTTCTTTGAGAGACCCTTTGTGAGCAACTCTTGCTCTTGTGTCTGTTTAGAAGGTATTTTGATTTCAACTTCTGAATTTGATATCCCTTGCTCCGCCCCTGCCATTACTGTGCGCATTTGAGGACATTTTTGGAGATTCTATGGATTGCAAAGTAGAGTCTTCAGATGGGAGGTCTTAGGTTTGGATGAATACACCTTATATTCTTATCAGTGAAGGATGAGAAGGTTACAGATAGGTGTCAAGGTGGGGTGTTCTTGGTGGTTAGCCCTTGCATCTTCGTTTGTTCCCAGAGCCTGTTGCATATTTGGTGATTGCAAGTGTCGCAGCACAGCTACATCTACTGTTTCTGTTAAATCGTTGCTGAAATTTCCAATTGCAGCAATGAGTCCTGGGGCAATTTTTCGTTTCTATAAACTGTTAATCTCTAAGTGGAGGGTGGTGTGTTGCAGCATTTTTTTTGCAGCGAATCTCTGCTCTTCAATATCACCCCCATTACTTTTAGTTCATAGTCTGTACCATTTGCCAGTCTAGGTGCATCATCCTCATCAGAGCCATCCGAGAGGGTAAAAAGGCTTCTGGGTTCTCAACTGCTAGACACTTAAATAGCTGATCCATCTCTCATTTTGAAACTATGGGCCAGATGTAGGTAGGCTATTACCGGTCGGTAACGGCCGAATTCAGCCGTTACCGACCGGTAATAGACATTTCCTATGTAGGAAGCTTTTTTACCGATTCGGTATTTACCGAATCGGTATTTACCGAATCGGTAAATGAGATGTAGGAAGCACTGTAAACAGTGCTTCTGGGCTTTAAGGATTCGTTATTTACCACCAGCTATTAGTTGGTGGTAAATAACGAATTCCTATGTAAATGCAAATATGTGCATTTACACCTGTGCCGTGTGACAGACATACATGCCCGTATGTGTGCCACATGTGCACACAAGCACTAATCAGGGGTGCAGCAGGGTGTCAAAGTGACACCCTGCCACCCTTGACTTTTTCCCAATTTTACAGAATCGGTATTTACCGATTCGGTAATTGACATTCATTCCTATGGGCCTCCAGGCCCATAGGAATGAATGGCAAATACCGAATCGGTAATTACCGATTCAGAAAATACCGAATCTTGACGATTCGGTATTTTTTACCGATTGATTACCTACATTGCATTTACCGATTCGAAGAAAACGAATCGGTAAAATTCTGTATTTTCGAATCGGTAAATTAAAATTACCTACATATAGCCCTATATATTTTAGGCCCTCAGTAAAGTTCAAGGAGGAAGCTAGGCTTCAAAATGAACTGGTGTCATCTGGCATCAATCCTAAACCCGTCTCTACATTGCCTTCTTGTGTTTGTCCATCTTGTACTGAGATTCTAGGCGGCTGCCGTGTTTCACCAAGGGAGCCTTGAAGCTTTGAGGTCAGCCACCGGGCGCTATTCTAAGCAAACCAAACCGTCCAGTACGTACCGTATATATCTATTGCGCTGTTGCCTCTCTCCTAATATGGCTCACCCACATGAAGTAAGGACTGGGCAAAGAGAGAAAAGGATGAGGTGGTAACGTTGTATCTGCCAAATATAAATGGTAGAGGCCACTGTTTTAACTTTTCTGTTTATTAGCGAGGAGAATCCATTTACTACAGACTGCAGTCTCGCAATAGCATAAAACCAGGCCCAAAAAGTCTCCATTCCAGCCTCACTAGCTGACACATTTCAAAGAAACATTTAGCTAACAAACAATACCACCACGGAGAAAGGCTTCATTTATATTTAGAAGAGCGTGACCTTCTGCAAAAGAAGAACGACCAAATGGAAAACAGCGGTGACACAGGAAGCAAACAAAACTGTTTACTTGAGCTCAGAGAAATACGTTTAACAGTAACAACAAGGTTAATTAAACTCTGAGCGTGCAGTATGCTAAACGACTAATTGCACAGGCAAAGAACCGGGAATAGCGGCATTCGATTGGCATACAGATGCGGCTAAGGGCTTACTCTCGAATGGCTTTCTACGTACCTAGGGAGGGCTGCAAATCCTAACATTTTAAATCAACTTCAATATTTTTGTAACAGCTCGGAAAAATAGTTTGCTGCGAATTTCGTTAGAGTTGTATGTAAATAGGGTGGGCAACACCCTTCGTCGTTTCCATATTTCAAAATGTTCGTGTTAAAGCAGGAAATGTAACAAACACCCTCTATTTCGTTCCGTAAAATGTTTAACAAAAACAATTTACAAATCCGCTTATTTTTATCTCCTTCTTTAAACAAGCGAGGTTCATTTTGTTTTCTGTGAAGTGGGATCAAGGCCAGACTGGGGCCAAAAGCAGCCCTAGCAGAAATGTTCAAAACAGCCTCCCCACCCCCCCTTAAAATATTCATACCGGCCGCCAGTAGCTGCCTGCCTATTTCTTTCCTGTCTCTTCCTTTCCAATATATCTATCTGTCTATCTATCTAAAAAAAAGTCAAAATGGCTTTATTTCGACAAAATACATGTCTTAAAAAGCAATACATATACACACATTAATTTAAAAAGATAAAAGGAGCCAATTCATAGCAAAGGTACATATAGTTCATGGTGCAAAGGCGCCAATAAATTACATAAAAAAATAACAATCTAAAACCAGAATTAAACAAGATACAAAAGCCTATTTGATCTGATCAGCCATGCCCAGCTTAGAAACTTCGCCATGCCACAGGCAAAGAGGGGTCGTGGATCGGTTTTCAAAATTCGTAGGGCCTCCCTGTGGTTTCTGGTGCCTAACTCTCTACAGACAGGTTTCAGCCACCTGCGACAGGGAGCTTCATAAGCAGGGCTCTCGAATAGGAGGTGGGGAACTGATTCTATCTTTTCCGTACAGTACGGGCAGAAGGAGATTGTCTGACCCGGGGCCTTCCACCTGGCTGTCAGTTCACCCACAGGAAGTGTTCCTATTCTAAATTTAAAATAGAGTGCCCTATCTCTAGATTTTGATATAATATCGAGATAAGGTTCGCAAAATGGGGCTTCCTTTGCTAAAAGAAATTCGGCAGTAGACCTACATTGGTTTGGATTCTTATTTCGCACATCTTTCACCCAGCTCCAATACAGTTTCTTCAGGACAGACTTAGGGGGAGCAGTCCTTGACTGCCAAGCTTCTTCTAGACCCAAATCTACCAGTAGTCGCTTGACTTCCGTCAGCCAGCTGATTTTAGACCAACCTGGCCTTGATAAAACATCTTTCAACCCATCTGCGTAGCTGGCCAGATCTGGAACTCTCCAAATGCGAGCCTACAGAAGGAGAGGACGCAGCCTTGCCTGGTCTCTAATAGGGCGACTACCCGTATCTAAAAGTAAAGGCAAGGTTGGAGTACTGTGTGGAAGCCCCATTAGGTCCTTAAGAAATTTATTTTCTGAGCAAGACAGCTGGTCCACATTCTGTGCGCCACAAAGTTCTGCCCCATAGAGTGCCGCACTCACACCTCTTGCCCTATAAATATCAAGTACCGGAGTGATCGGTTTAAGGGAGGAGGCCCTTTGTTCTTTGAGTAATGCCCCCACCACCCTCTTGTGACTCAACAGCATCTTTTGGAGGTGACAATTCCACCTCATAGTGTCACAGAGGCGAATCCCTAAATAGTCAAAAACTTTGACCCTTTCTAGGGGGACTGATTTTAGTGTAGGTGGCCTACCAATCTTCTTTGGGGGATTTAGAACCAAATACTTTGTCTTCCCAGTATTAATTTCTAGTCCCCTCGAGTCGCAAAAAGACTGGAAGCTATTTAAAAGACTCTGCAGCCCTGCCGGGGTCTTGGAAATCAGTAGGGTATCGTCTGCAAACAGAAGAGTTGGTATTCTCCTGCCCGCCAGCGATGGTGCATCTGAAGGGATTTGTAAAAGATGGTCCACCACTCCGTTAACATATAATGAAAACAGAGTGGGCGCCAGAACACATCCCTGACGGACACCTCTGTTTACAGGTATTCGTGATGTCTTTTGACCCTGGTTACCCCACCTGATTTGCGCATAATTTTCTGCATGCAGCTTAATTAGCAGGGACAATAAGTATGGGGGTATAGCCAGCCCAGATAGCACCCTCCAGAGATGTCCACGGGGGACCAGGTCGAAGGCAGTCCGCAAATCTATAAATGCAAGGTACAGACTGCCTTTGCCCAGCACCACCACTTTCCAATATAGCATCATCAACCGGAATGTTTGCTCGATTGTCGCAGTACCTGATCTGAAACCTGCCTGAAAATCGGAAAGGATACCCTTCTCCTCCACCCACTGCAGAACCCTCCCCAGAACCACATTTCCTGCCACCTTCTGCGTAGAATCCAATAGGCTTATGGGGCGATAGTTTGCTGGGTCGTCCCGACTTCCTTTCTTGAAAATCGGGACGACCTCAGCACCCCTCCAGGATTCTGGGAGAGCTGCGTCAGCAAAACTAGCATTCAGTAGTGCGGCAATAGGTTTCCCCCATTCTAACGGGTTAATACGTAACAAATCCCCTGGTAGGCCATCCGGCCCCGCAGCTTTGTTGGGGACAAGACACTTAATTGCGCCCTCTACTTCCTTAGCCGTGAAGAGAGAGTCTATGGACAGCTCAAGATGGTCTAGTAAAGGGGCAGCAATGGAATCTTCCCCGTTACCCGTTACCTCATTGTAGAGATTGGAAAAGTGATCGAACCACAGGGCCTCTGGGATATTGCAAGTTATAAGCAAGTCCACAGGCTTGTCTCTAGCTCTAATCCCTTCCCAAAAACCCTTCAAGTCCCTTGCAGAGCTTGCCAGTTTCAGATCGCACCAAAACTTGTTCTCCCACTCTGACTTTGCCCTGGAGATGGCACCTCTATAGCTTTTCCTAGCATTACTAATCAAGCCACCATCCTTAAGTTTAACTGCATTGATTAGATCCCTTTTGGCGTTGCGACAGGCAGGGGAATACCAACCAGGATTGCCCTTAGGGCGACATCTATTGTTAGACCGTGTGCTTGCATTGCGAACTGAGAAAAGGTCGCCTAGGGCTTTAGTAGTTTGGACAAACAACGTGGAAATCTCGTGGGCGCTAATTGTGACAAGTTCCAAACTGGAGAGAAAATTGGCTATAATTGACCTTGCTTCTACAATCTTACCCTCGTTGCCAACAATATTCCTCCATTTTAACCGTCTCCCACAATTTGAAGGGCAAATTTCGCGTGACGATTTCCAATCATGGGGAGATTGTTCAATAGTCCCAGCTGCCCACAGGGGGGACAGTGACAAGGATAAGGGGTTGTGGTCACTATCGCAGAGGGAAGAACCACCATATCCAACAAGTGGCTCCAGAGTTTATGGTTCAACAGGATATAGTCAATTCTACAAGATTGACCTACCCTGTTGAACGTATGTGCCCCGCAAGGATCTGACTTTGCCCTGCCATTAACTGCCCTTACACCATATTCTAAGCAAAGGGCGTTAAGATCAATAGCGCTTTGTGTCCATCTCTTAATTGGTGGCAAAGAAAGGGGGGGGATGCCTCTCCTAGCATCATCCTCCTGAGTGCCTAGTATGTCTTCCTCTGATAGGGGTTCGAAGGCACAATTAAAGTCCCCTGCGAGCATGACAAGCAAGTCAGCACCACAAGATCTAAGCTCAGCGTCAACGCCCGTAAGGGACAGTGTAGATGTTCCACCCCTACCTCTAACATAGATGTTAAGAATCTCAAACGCCCTCCCCCCACGTGGCCCTCTAGTTATTAATCTCTGTAAGTCGAGGGACTTAGTATCTATGCACCGAATGGAATAGCCCAAGGTATCTATATATCTATCTCTCTCTCTCTCTCTCTCTCTCTCTCTCTCTCTCTCTCTCTCTCTCCCCCCCTCCCCCCCCCAGAAATGTTTGATGCAAAAAATGGTCAATCCAGGAATAGCTGGTATGGCTTCGATATTCCTCATAGGCGGATCCTTGACACTACGAAATATGGATTTGTGCCGAAATCCTGCAATTCCCCTCAGGGCCGGCTTTAGTGCTGGTGGCCCCTGGAGCGACAATCCGTTTTGCCCCTACCTCACGCCCTCCTCCTTAGATTCCCTGACTACCACTAGGCAAAAGTACCCCTTATCTCTCCATAGCCCCTCTGTCACATACATTTCATTTTTTTAAAGCACTGGTAAAGGCTGGCTTTACTAATAGGAATGTATATCTACCCAAACACACCCTTTTTAGCAACATTAGGAATAAATAATGAATGACGGTGGAAAAATCATAAGGTAATATTTTATGTAGTTTGCATTCAGCTCTTTAGTGGCAGTTCACAACAGCAGCAGTTCTATATTTGGGATGTATTTTATTGCAGAGGCGGGCCCCCGAAGGGGGCTAAGGAGCCGGCGCCATAACCCGTCGTCAAGCCCCCAGAGGAAAGGGGGACGGGGAACCCGACATGGTGAGAAAAGGAAGGTGCAGTGGGAAAAGCCCACAAGGGTCCCCCCCGCCCAGGCCGCTGCGGCCAATGGGGGGGCACGCATGTTTCAAACCCCCCAATCACAGAACTGGTGCAAACCCAGAGCGCCAGTCGGGGGGCTTAAAAGCGCGACTCCCCCAGGTAGGCTCCTAGCATCCAGGAGCGGGGGAGCAGCGCGACATGAGGATTGAAAGCTTGTACTTTACCTGAAGCTTGGAGGGCGAAGCGCTGCATCAGGAGCTGGAGACGGAATACTGGCGGGGATCAGCAGACGATGAGGCGTGGTAGCGGAAGCTCCATCAACGTCGAAGCCGGAGCCTACCCGGCGTGGAGTGCTGCGGCCTGCGCCTGGTCACCGGAGCTCCCCAGCATAACCGGAGCCCGCCCGACGGGGAGTCGGTGATCCAAGACATTGCACCTCAAAGCCGGAGC
Organism: Lissotriton helveticus; assembly: GCF_964261635.1. Taxonomy (NCBI): domain Eukaryota; kingdom Metazoa; phylum Chordata; class Amphibia; order Caudata; family Salamandridae; genus Lissotriton; species Lissotriton helveticus. The sequence goes on along the minus strand of NC_136063.1, from coordinate 935,673,138 downwards.
CCACCCGAGACGGACCGAGGCCGTGATCCGACACCGGAGCCCACCCGGCGGAACGTGCAGGAGCGGTGTGAGAAGGTAAGCCGGTGCCCACGAGGCAGGCAACAAGCACGCCCGGAAGCACCGCCTCACGACTCTGAGCCCCGCAGCCAGAAGCACTGTGGGCGGGGCTGGTGTACAGCCCGGGTGTGCGAACAACCGTGACGCGCCCTCGGCGCTCGGGTCTTCAGCCACGCTGCAACAGGGCAGAGCTGCTTCCCGACGGGACAGGGAGTAGCTCCCCCAGCGTCAGAGAGACCAGAAGCGGAGTGAGACGCGGCGGGGACCCGGCTGCAGCGGTCCCCGCACGGGGGGCACTTTCAAGGAGCTCGCCAGACAGGCGGACCATCGGGGGCATTAAACAAGCAGCAATTGGTGCAGGGGGACAGCGGCAGCACCCCGCTAACGTTGAAACAAGATTTTGTCGCTTGGTGCACAAAAGCAGCGGCATCACCCCGCCAGGATCTAATAAGGCTTTGGTGCAGGGATTGGCGGCAGCACCACGCAGGAGAGCATTAAAACAGCGACACCGCACACAGGGGCGTGTAGGTGCACCGGGCAGCAGGGACAAGGAGAGTGCTTGGTGCAGAGAAGCGGCGGCAGCACCCTGCCAGAACGACTAAAATTTTGGGCAGCGCAAACACGCATTGGCACCCCGCCTCACCACAAGGGGTTGTTTGGGCACAACCGCCGCGGCAGCATTCCGCAGAGGCCACATGGCCAAGAGAGGGGGCAAGCGGCAGGGTCAGGAGGAACTGCCTGATCAACTACTGAGGATGCGGGCAGCTGCGGCAGTACACGGGTACGGCTGGCTGCAACAACAACTCAACCGCAACCCAGGGGAAGGGACCAGCGGGCAGCAATGCGGCGCAAACAAACCACCTGCAGCGAAGAGGAGCAGGAGGGTGCCGGCGAAACTCGCGGACGCAGCAAAGGTCACGTAGGCACCCAGCAAGCGGATCCAGCCACCTGCAGCCAGCACGGCGGTGGCGGAACCGGTCCAAGGGAACATGGACACGACAACCAATGGTGAGAATATTAGCGCAATCATCCAAGAATGTTGCAGGACTATTGCACCAATGTTATTGAAGGGATTGTGGGTGCAGAGCACAGTGACACAGGGGGCGCAAGCGAGCACAGGGCTGGGGGTGGAACGGCCAGGCGGAGCCACGGACCCACAGGGGACGGAGGCCACAGGGTTACCTTGGCACCTGGTTAACCCAGGGATGGCGCGACAGCACCGGTTAGGGGACCAGGCCTTAGCACCTGCAGTAAGGGGGATAGGGTCACCCACGGTAGCATGGGGGAACACCCCACCCACAAGCACACCCCCAGGGGTAGTACCATTACCCGAGGAGTTCGCACGGCCTTCGCCGGGTCCAGCTTCCATGACCACTAGGGTCACAGGGCTGGCCTGCCTCATCCCCATAGCAGTAAACGAAAGTATTTGGAGGAAGGAGTTTATCTATATATTCTCCTTGCTTGAAATTCAGTTAAAGGGTCTGGACCTGATGACATGCGATAAGAAGGAGGAAGATAGGAGGGAGAGAAGAAGGGAGCGCAAGGAGAGGAAATTCGATAATTGGTTAGACGCATTCAGGATCATGGCATGCATCATAGTAGAGAAATTCCCGCGCTGCGCAGCCGACCTATGGCTTTATGAAGCCAACATACACAACGCACAGCGGCAGTTCCAGGGGGATGCTTGGCTAGAGTATGATAAGGGGTTCAGGCTAAAGATGCAGACACACCCGGAGATGGAGTGGAACGAGGAGGACGTCTCCGGGTTCATCCATAAGATGATGGTAGCGAAAGAGGTTAGGACATGGGGGGGCAGGAGCGACCACTCGTTTCGTACCCCCTTTCAGAAAGGAAGAGGGAGGCCTTTTCAGCCATTTCAGAAGCAAAAACACACCATTACAGGGAGAGGAGCGCACGGCAATGGGCCACCAGCAGTATGCTGGAAATTCGAGGCCGGCGATTGTACATATGGGGCAGCATGTAAATTCCAACACATATGCTCTACGTGCGGGGGAGGGCACCCCGCAGCAGGCTGTAGGCGAAAGGACGACCCCAAATGCGACAAAAGGGAGAAAAAGAAGCAATGAGGCAAGCGGAAGGGGTGGAGAAGGGGGAGCAACACAAGGCAGCACCCCACTAGCGTGGTCCCCCATTAACACCCAGAGATTACGAGCACTAGCCAATAGATATCACAGCATTTCGGACGCAGACACACTGGTACACGGCTTTGAGAATGGCTTTCCTATCCCCTTCAGTGGCCCCCTCCCTCCCAGCTGCGAGAGAAATTTGAAGTCGGCGATGCAACACTCGGGGGTGGTGGCCAAAAAGATAGAGAAAGAGAGGCAACTTGGCAGGATTTAGGGCCCCCTCCCGGCCGCAAGGGGGAGGGAGCTGGTCATGTCACCGCTGGGGGTTGTACCAAAGAAAGAAAAAGGGCAATCCCGACTCATTCTCCACCTCTCGTTCCCGGAGGGCACGTCAGTAAACGATGGGATTGAGGCTGAGGTAGGCTCAGTAACCTATTCTACGATTGACGATGCGATAGACCTGATAAAGACTACAGGCAGCGGGACTCTCATGGCAAAAGCAGATATCGAGTCAGCATTCCGCTTACTCCCAGTCCACCCCGATAGTTTCCACTTGTTAGGTTTCCAGTGGGAGGGACTGTTCTATCACGACAAGGCAATGCCCATGGGATGCTCAGTGTCATGCAATACTTCGAGCTTTTCAGCACGTTCATAGAGTGGGCACTGCATGATAGTCACCCCACCGGCGGGAAACTGCATTACCTAGACGACTTCCTGTTTACCGGCCCAGCTGCATCCCCCCGAGTGCGGAGACACACTGAGGGCATTCATTACACTAGCAGACGAGCTAGGGATACCACTATCCAAAGGCAAGACAGAGGGGCCAACTACAAGGATCACTTTTCTGGGGATCGAGCTGGACTCGGTCACTGGGACGTCTAGGCTACCCCCCGAGAAAGTAGAAGACTTTAGACAGGACATAAGGAACATGTGCGGGCGGGACAAGGCCACATTGAGGGACATACAACAGCTCATAGGAAAGGTGGATTTCGCGACAAGGGTCATACCAGCAGGCAAGGTGTTCGCTAGGCGATTAACACAGCTGACACGGGGCCTTACACACAAACATCACCAGGTACGGCTCGGGCCGAGGTAAAGAGGGACCTGCAGATGTGGGATACCTTCCTGGCAGACTTCAACGGGGTGCTGATATGGAGGGAAGGCTGGCTGACCAGTTGTACACCGATGCGTCAGGGAGCACAGGGTTTGGAGCGATATTGAGGGAAAAGTGGAGCGCAGGACAGTGGCCCAGCAGCTGGCACAGGGAAGGCATAACAGGCAACATAACATTCTTGGAGCTCTTTCCCATCGTAATGGCATTAGTAATCTGGAAAAAGGAGCTCCCGGACATGAAACTGACCCTATGGTCTGACAATAAGGGCGTAGTGCAGGCGATTAACAGAGGATCGGCTAGGTGCCCAGACACACTAAGACTAATGCGACGTCTGGTTACATTACAGCTGGAAGGCAACATAGAGCTGCGGGCAAAGCACGTGCCAGGGGTCGAGAACGAAATAGCAAACGCGCTATCAAGAAACAAGATGTGCAAATTCAGGGAGCTGGCATCCAGGGCAGAAAGGAACATGACCCCCTTCCCGAACCAGCTCTGGAAACTGGCAGGCCAAACCTGTCGGAACTGATCACACATGCACTCGTCCCAGCTGCAGCCAAACGCTACAGTAAATACGTAGCGACGGTAATGAGAGTAGGGGGTATACAATCACTAGCCGTTGACGGAGACACTCGCAGGGCGGCGGAACAGTTCATTGGCTGGGCCTACGAGGGGAAGAGGTCGAGGTCCTGGGCACAGGCTCACTTGGCAGCCGTGGCCCATTACGCAAAGCTCGAGACAGGTCACAACCCAATTGCATCCCACTACATCAGGGCGGCAATGAAGGGGTGGAGGCGGAAGGAAGGAAAGATAGCGGACACAAGGTGCCCAATAGACTTTGAGAAGCTAGGAGCGCTGCTGGAGGCACAGGAGGGTGTAACAACAGATAGATATGAGCTGCTGCTCTTTCGGGCAGCGTTTACCACAGCATTCTTCGGGGCATTTCGCATAAGCGAGTTAGTGGCCCCTGCCAGGGAAGGACAGGCCGAGCACTGCATCCAGGCTGGCGACGTGACCCCCGGTGCAAAGAGAGTGGAAATGGTCCTACGTCGGTCAAAGACAGACCAGGCGGGCAAAGGGGCCATAGTCAGTTTTCAATGCATCCAAGACCAGAGACACTGTGCTGTATGCTGCCTGTTCACATTTATGGCGGTACGCCCGGTGGGAGAAGGGCCGCTTTTCAAACACAGGAACGGTACCCAGCTGAGCAAATTTCAGTTCAAAGCAGTTATGCGCCTAGCTCTCAGCAGGGCGGGCCTTCCGCCAAAAGGCTTTGGGTCCCACTCTTTCCAGATAGGGGCGGCCACGACCGCAGCACAACATGGGATGTCCGAGGCAGGAATACAGGCAGTAGGGCGATGGCGCTCGTGCGCATACAAAACGTACGTTCGCCCCAAGCTGTTATGACTAGAAGGCGCGTGGGGCAACCCAGGAAGTGACAGGCCGTTTTTCCATTGCTCCAACAGGGAACAGGCCACACCTAGTGTGGGTGGTGGGGCACTCCTTTGTCAGACGGATGGACGCCTGGTGGAAAAACCCGGGGCGCTCACTCGGGGACAGGCCAAGGCACACATGCGTTCAATGGTTCGGACGGTCGGGCATGCGGTGGGAGCAGCTGGCTGCGGCCCTAAAAGGTCTCCGGGAAGACGCAGGCCGGCACCCGGAGGGAACGACCTGGCTGGGATGGGGTGGAGAGCACTCCTCCTCGGGATACAGAAAGACCTCATCGAAACGTCCAGGGCATTTGGGCACACATCAATAATCTGGTCCGAGCTAATAAGTAGAAAAGAATGGCGCGGGACGGAATCATACAAAGGGGTTGAAAACTCAAGGAAAAAATGTAACCTCACAGTGAGCAAGTTTTGCAGGGCAAATAGCCTGGCCTCAATCAGACACGGGTTGATACACACAGGCCGCCCGGAATACTACGCCGACGATGGGGTACATCTCTCCGAACAAGGCATGAGAGTCTTCTGGTCCAACTTGTGGGGCTCCATGGTAATGGCGGGGTGTCAGTAGTAAGGCAGGACGTAGGAGGGGGAGCCGCAGGAAGACGGCAGCCTCCCTGACGGCGTGGTGAAGAGCTCCGCTGAGAACGGTTGGTACGGAGGCACAACGGAGGGCGGTGCGCCAGAATAGGTCCACCCACCTTCAGATGCTGCACAGCTGGGTGAGGGGGCCTAAGGAAAGCGACTCTGGGATGCCTCACGGCTGAGTCTCATGACCACCAAAGGAAGGGGTAGCAATCAGAGACGGCGCTCGCAGCCCAGCCCCCGCCGGATGGCAGGGCACAACAAAATCGGACAAGGTAGCGAGGCGGCCTAACTCTGGAGATATAGGCTACCCCCTTTCCGCGCAAATGAGGTGCAAAGAAAATTCCAACCTACCAAAGAACCGGCCCAGAAGGGCCAAGAGAAGATCACAAGGAAATGTATAATCATATAACATGCAAAGTGCAAAATATAACTGTTTACTTGTAACCCTAATAAAACTGCGGCCAACAAATGACCACCACGAGACAAGAAGTGTAGTGGCTTTTCTTGGCAGGAGGGGAAATACCGAAGGGAAGAGGATGGTGTATGCAAGTAGAAGTGGGGCAGAGTATGGGGGTTGTTGCAGAGGCGGTCCCCGAAGGGGGCTAAGGAGCCGGCGCCATAACCCGGTGTCGAGCCCCTAGAGGACAGGGCGAGGGGGAACCCGGCATGGCGCGAAAAGGAAGGCGCGGTGGGTAAAGCCCACAAGGGTTTCCCCCCCCCCAGGCCGCCGCGGCCAATGGGGGGGCACACATGTTTCAAACCCCCCCATCACAGAACTGGCGCGAACCCAGAGCGCCAGTCGGGGGGTTTAAAAGCGCGGCTCCCCGAGGAAGGCTCCTAGCATCCAGGAGCGGGGGAGCAGTGCGACAGGAGGATTGAAAGCTTGTCCCACCCACACCAAAGGAACAGAACAGCGATGTTGCAAGGCTGAGAAGGGCTAACAACGTGGCGAAGGGCTACGCTGAGAACGGTTGCACGGAGGCACACCGGAGGGCGGTGCGCCAGAATAGGTCCACTCACCTTCAGATGCCGCACAGCTGGGTGAGGGGCCCTAAGGCCCTCTGGGATGCCTCACGTCTGGGTTTCATGACCACCAAAGGAAGGGGTAGCAAACAGAGACGGCGCTCGCAGCCCAGCCCCTGCCGGATGGCAGAGCACAACAAAATCGCACAAGGTAGCGAGGCGGCCTAACTGTGAGGACATAGGCTACCCCCCTTCCTGCGCAAATGAGGTGCAAAGATAATTTAACCTACCACTGGTGTGAACATGGGCTTCTATGGGAATTCTCAACGGCATATTATCAAGCCCATTATCGCCGCGTTAGCGGCAGTTTCCTGCCGCTAAAGCGGCGATAATTTTGACGCCCTTCTTGATAATATGCCCCATATATCTTTATTTCTCCTCGTTCTTTCCTGTTTGCATGTGTGCAGCATTTTGCGGCAAACACAAAAAGAGGATATTACCTTTCTGGATAGTTTTTGCGCAGGAAGGGGCTCTTTCCTGCACATAAACTATCTGAACCAAATGCAGACACTCCAGGGTGTCTGCGTTGGCGCATAGCAGCATAAAGTGCGCCTCCATTTGGAGCGAGCAGAATAGTTCCACTTCTTTGTCGATGTGGCGCTGTTCTGCACTTTCCCATTCATATAACATAAAGCAGCAACATCACTTGCTGTGCTGCACCTGATTTTCTTGTAAACCTGGGCATCCATGAGCAATAAAATCATTGATATATACATTTTTTCACACACTAAGCTTTCTCTTTGAAGTTTGCTCTTCTAAACTAAACAGTGTGCAAAAGACACATTGTACCTGTTCAGAAAATTCTTCACCTACAACAGTAACCACCTCAGAGGCAGTTGCTCTACTGGTTTAGAGGTCCCAACCAGGTGTGTGGCAACCACTAAAGTTTTTTTCCAGTGCTTTCATTGACTAAGGTGAAATAATTTTGCTTCTTTTCTCATTATGAGCAATAATGATGCAAATTGTTTGCTTAATATTTGCACAGCACGCAAAGTTAACACAATGCAGTCAGTATAAAGAAAATCATCAGATACCTCTCACAAATCTATGGTGGCTATTGTTTTGCTCACACAAATATATTCCCCTCATCATACCTTAACACACTGGCCTGTATTATGCATTTAAGTCGCATTCTGCATAGGAAAGGGGGTATAAAAGATTCACATCCTATCATCAATATCCAACTTGTGCAGACCGTTCAAGTTTTGCAAATCCCTCGTATTTTTTCTTCGCATTCTGTAAAGTGTGGTCCATATTTCATAACGTGACGAACAGAACTACAGAAAAGTCCAAAAAGGAAAATAAAGATCCTGGACTGAGCTTATCAAGCATTGGCCTGGAATACTACGCATACTCCAGGGTGAGATCAAAATCCGCTGTATTACACCACTGCCTCATGACTCGCTGCCACTCTGATAAAAAATACCGCACTCAAAATATGACATGAAGGCTGTCCTACTTGCATCCTTTGAATCATCTCAATAGCGCTGTCAGAGGAGAATCACGCGAGTACCACATCTTCTAGCCTAGACAATAATTCACGTAATAACGTAAGATGGGATCATTCACGAAATAATGGAAATTGACCTGGCAGTTTTTGTACATGTGAACCTGATGGAGAGATGATTACACCTTGGATTAGGAATCAGAAGACAGGCCTGTGCACTAAAGGAAACTGCAGGTGCCAATCACTGAGCCCCGATGGCAAAACTAGGGCTCTGATGACATAAAACTGATTATGTAAACATTTTATGCACACGGTTTTTGAATTTGAGCAATTTTGTGTCAGTGTTATTTGAACCTTGATGGTCATGAAATGTGCCTTTATTGAGCATGAATTTGTTTACGTTATCACTATATTGCATTGTATAATGTATTTTTCATTGTTGCCACTGGTATTTACATAAAGCTTTTGAGTGTTACAGAAAATGTAATAACAGCCAAGAGCTAATTTGGTGCAGACATTTTTTATATTTATTTGTGATTTTGATACGAGTCTCTTAGTCAGATGTATCGATTTTTATGCGTGCATTGGCTAAAGTTAACCCATATCAACTGGGCTTGTGGTATCAATTAATATTGGATGGTTTTAATGTTAGGAATGTGCATTATGCTCAGTGTCCTGCAGCAGCTGTAGGATTAACAGTACAAATCGAGTTTATGTCAACTAGCACTGCACTTCAGTTTGTGTGTATGGGAAAACAATGCCTTAAACTGGGATTGATAGTTTAGGGAAGTCCCCCATTTTACTGAGAAGGCCCCCAAATGTCTTGCCCTTGTGTGCCCATGTTTCTGATGCACATTGTTACTAATGTGGAGTGCTGTGTGCCTGCCCAAACTATTAAGTACTTCTGCAAATGGTGACTGTGTTTCCCTCATGAGTAAGTGACAAATGTGAAGGAAGAACTGGCAAAGCCAGTAGGCCTGGCTTCATTGTGGTAATGCATGCTTCAAAAGCACATTAAAACCAGAAAACGAAAAAAAATGCACTCTATATTTGAATGTTTCCCTGCCTTAAATACATCTTGCCATTGTTTCTATGTCACATCATCAAGGTTTTTTTTTATTGAGCAGAATTATAACTAAAAAAGAACAACATTGACGATAAATACAGTTGTTAATACCTTATGCAATAAAAATTAAATGTATCTTCTTAAGTTATGGCTGAAATCGATTTCCCTCAATCTTCATCACATACAGGCGCACCCAGTATCAAGGTTGGTTGACGAGGGACCCTTCGTTGTAGTCCTACTTTAGTTTTTATTTAAAAGAAATAGATGAAGGGTTATAATAAAAGCAATAGGGCCATTGTTTTTTTTTAAAGAACACATTTTGCTTTAAAATGTCTCTTGAATACAAAAGAGTAGGCGAAACTGGCGCAACATACATTATACCCATTCAGCAAATTATTCAGCGTAACAGCATCAACCTCAGCCAGAGATGTTCAAATGTTTTAGAGATCCCAGGTAGGCGTGTGGGGATCACTTATTATAGTGGACAGTTCTGCACCAGGAAAACAGAGGTCAGAGTGTCAGCAGACTGTGTCCTAGAAGGACACCTTTCAGGGTCTAAATTACCCTGGAAGTCTCTGGTAAAATCATATAGTCCAGTTTTATCACACAAAAATCTGAAATGTTTTGTGTCTTTTACCAATATTAACAATAATGATTCAAATTCTTCCATTTATTTTTGCACCACTACAATTTTGACACAATGCAGACAATATGCAAAGAAAATTATCAGATTTCTCCTACCAAGGTAAGTTATCTGTTGTTTGGCCATATAAATATATATATTGTCTGCATCATACCTTACCAAGCCCTTCCATAAGATGCATATGAATCGCATTCTGCGTAACAATGAACATCCTACCATACATATTTAACATGCATGTAGGATATGATGTAACAAACAGAACTACAAGTCCGAGGAGGCAAACAAAGCACCTGGACTCAATGAGGTTCTCAAGCATCACCCTGGAAAACTTCAGAGCGCTATTAACTGCATCGCTGCGGCGGCTATTCCGCCGCATCGCTAAGGGGGTGGGGCAGCCGCGCGGCGGCCGCATGCTGGTGACGGAACCGCTCCGTCATCAGCTGCGGTTGGGCTGTGCTCATGACGGAGCGGTTCCGTCATGGCCCCGCCCGCTCAATAGAACGCCCAGCGCAGGCGCGGAATCCGCGTCGCGCAGGCGCAGCGGCCGGGCCATGACGGAACCGCTCCGTCATCAGCACAGCGCCACCGCAGCTGATGACGGAGCGGTTCCGTCATCAGCATAGAAAGGGTTAAAACTCAATCGCGAGATATGATTCCGTGGCATTACGCCACTGCCATATGAAGAACAGCAATAAGATAACTGATATGAAGGCAGTACTACTTGCATCCTTTGAAGCAGCTCAATGGGTTGTCAGAGGCGAATTATCTGAAAGCCCACATCTTCTAGCCAAGACAATAATTCACTTAATCATCGAAGATGAGCTCAATCATGACATAATGGCAATTGGCTTGGCACTTTTTGTGCAAGAGAATCTAATGGAGAGATGATTACATCCTTGATGGAAAATCAGAAGACAGACCTGTACACTAAGGGAAAATGCAGGTGCCAATCTCTGATTTCGACAGAGCAAAAATAAACAGTATTAGTCACAATTTGTTGGCGTGTAGTTTGGAATACCTGAGCAAATGTGTGCCAGCGGTACTTGGATCTTGATAGAAATTGATTTTGTCATTTTTGAGCATGAATTACTTTATGTTATGGGGGGACATTGCCAAAAGCGGAACGGCTGCTATCGGACCGGGGGAAACTCACCTGCTCGTCGCCTCACCGCCTCTGGGGTGCTCACGCTGCAGCTCTCTCCCACCGCAGTGGTCCAGTGAGGCCAGTGGATGCCGCGGGGAGACTACAGCTCCCAGAGTGCTCGGCAACCACTCCCGCCCACTTCCGCCTGCCAGCGCGCCCGGAGGCGCTTCAAAGGGAGAAGGCTACGTCCGCGTCGCGGGACGCGCGCGGGCGTGTGCCGGGCTAAGCCCGGGCAAAGGGCGGGCCCTCTACAGCCCTCAGCGGAACGAGAAGGACGGGGACGGGCCAGACCCCTTGGCATTTCTGCTAAAGAAGGTATAGTGCCCATTCTCGTTTTTAATTTCTTGGAAGATTCAAGGTTATCAACTTAGCCATATTACAGAAAGTATGACTTCCAAGGGGGCCTATCCAATCTTCTTCCAAAAAGGTCGCACGGGACAGGAATTGAACATGTTCACTCAGAGCCATCTGACCCCCATCACAATTAGTGATACAGATTCTGATGACTGTCGTCAACTCCTTGATCCAATTCCAACCCTCCGACAATCCTCTGTCAGGAAAGAAAAAGTGTCTTATTGGGAGGAATTAAATGCTTTGTGCGGGACAGATTTTATTCCTGTTACAGCCCCTTCCCCCGTAAAAGGCTTTTCTATCGATCCTCGCGCAGACAAACATTGTGAGTTGCCCCCATCACCCAAAGAGGATAGTAGCCAAGTTACTGGACTGACACAGGGCCATGGTGCAAAAAGGAAGCACGACGAACCAGAAGGTATAATACAAAAACTCTGTACTGATTCTTCATCGCTCGCCATCGATCCTACCCCATCCAAGGTGCACACTGGAATTTTGGAGGACGAAGTAGCATCCCCTCACCTACAACTACTGCCTCACTTCGAATTGATGTTAAAATCTGTACTATCACCCCTGCTTGACCAAATCAACATCTTAGGGGATAGGTTGACAAGCCTAGAGGCTATTATTAAAGCCAATTCTTTCCCACCTGCTAAGATTGTTATACCCAATTGTTCCACTTCTCATACTGTCCCCAAAGTGCCTCTGACTATAAACACTGTCCCAACGGCAAGTCAATCTCACAACTGTTTACCTAATACCGTTACTAAAACCGCCCATACATCCTTACGACCTCCTAAAAGAAAATCTCCAATTGCCACCAAAATTCCTCGTAAATCTAATTCTTCTGCTACTAGAGCAGAACTTAACAGAGCAGCTTGTATAAATTTGCCTCCAGAAGCAGCACCCTTTGTGCTTGTTCTTGCAGGAGTACCTCCACCTACCCACGGGAAACCCGAAAGCCAACAGGACCTATTTCACAAAGTTCGGTTTTGGCTATCAAAAAATAGACCCCTCCCACCAAATAAAAACGGTGGCATCCTGAGCGTCAGAAGGGTGGGTTGGCTGGGGTCATCAGCTAAAGAAATTCCCGGGGACTTAATTCTAGTCAAATTTAGGGACAGGCACACAGTCCCCTATTTGCGATCCTCCAAGCCCCATGAAAAAGATGGCTCCATTTCCCTTTGGGATCTTTATGATTTTTACCCGAGTATCCCACCTATCCCCTTACCAAGATCAACAGACCCACGTAATTATCTGTTAGGAAGGGATTCTATTAATTATCAACTCTCCTACCCCTATTAGATCAGCCCTAGTTATGAGAAACCGGTAGTAAATGTAAATGGAAAACAGTATCATGTAAATATGTACCGTGGTTTTTATTGCAGCTTTCATTTTTTATATTGATGTATACTTTTATGATTTCTTCGTGAAATCGAAATAAAGTTATTTGATTTGATTTGATTACTTTATGTTATCTCTATATTACATTTTATAATGTATTTTTCATTGCTGCCATTGGTATTTACATGAATAGAGTTTGTTACAGAAATGTATTGGACAGCTAATGTAGTGCAGACTATAAGACTAAAAAATCTAAATACTCTAAATACAAAAACTATGTTATCCGACCTCTGGAGGGAGTGCGAATAGGGTATTATGTCAGATACTGGAGAAGGAAAGAACATTTTTAGAAAACCTTTTTTCATTTATCACAGAGTATTCCTTAGCAACCGGTGAATTATTTTCCTTTTATAGAAAATACATTTAAAGAAATCCATCTATTAGTATTATTAAGGACTAATATTAATTTGTATATTTATTCTAGACTTTGCTGAGAGTGACTTACTCAGATGGATCCACTTTTATGCTTCCATTGACGTCGTGCAATGAAATGATTTAAACTAAAGTCAGCCCTCATCAACTTGGTCCGTGGTGGCAATGCACATTGGACAGTTTTGCCAGGGAATGTGTGATATCCCGAGCGCATTTGTCAGAGCCCGTTTCAGAGGGCCACAGGGCAAGCAGGAGCTACTGGTCCCGATAGTGGGGGCTGAGGCTTTTTACTGCTGATGTCCTGGGGCCCAATGTATTCTGGGTCCTAAGCAACTAGGCCAAGAACCCATTGAGCACTTAACTCTCAGTAGTAATGTGGGTCAAGCAGTGCAAAGCTTTTCAGGGCACATCTTGTTGGAGGGGGTTGAACACAGGTTTATGGCTCAAAATACATTCAATAGCAGCAATAAATGACTGTCCAGTCAATGACCTGCTTTTATGAAAAAAGTAGCATAGATGCATGAAACCAAGTTAAATATGATATATACACGGAAGCACACAGTCCCTTGAGGTTGGGGCTCTAGTGTTTGATAGGCAAGTCCCGGAGTCCTACTTCTCTCCCACTAACAGTAGTTGTTATTGCCTAGTCACTATAGGTGACATTCAGAATGAACCCCACTAGTCTCAGGAGTCCCACTCTGACTGTTCCCTAAAGTTCAAAGTGTTCCAACTCCCGAAACGCTTTGTGGCAGAACAATTTACCTAGAAGCCTTTTGGTCCTGCCGCTCTTGCAGGGGCTGCGCTACTGAAGTCCGTGGGAGCGTTTCACTCTTAGACGTTGCAGAGGGCTGCTGCAGATGGCGAGTAGCACTCTCAGCTCTTCAGGGACAGCAGCTGGGCATCCATGGCACATCCTCCGATGAGGTGGTAAGTTCCTCTGATCCTTCTCACACGTGAGGGGACTATAAGCCAGGTATTAATCCTCAGTCGGGGCTCGGGCACACACAGGTTACCAAAGCGTCTTCTCCTCTCGATGATGGCTGGACAGAGCGAGGTTCCTTGTTCTTATCAGTGGCTCTATTTGCCCTCCAGGGTCACTGACCATACTCTACACATGGGCAACAGCATCACAGCAGTAATTTACTTTACACAATAGCCATCTTTAGCATACAGAGTCACCTACTGCACTCTGCACAAGAGCTCCAGCCTGACTGGCACAACAGTAATCTTTACAGCAGCCCCCTTTGGCATACGGCGTCACCGATCTCATTGCGCACACGGGCTACAGCCCAATCAGTGAAGGCTTAGCTAACTTCATAGCGACCCCCTCTGGTGTGTGGGGTCGCAGACCTGAACCTGCACATGGATGACAACCTGATTGTTGTAGCAGCCATCTCCTCATACCTTGCTATTGAGATCAACTTGCAAGAAAGGATATCTCCAGTGGACCTCGCTCACTCCAAGCACTCTCCTCTTTCTCACAGGGCACACCGGTCTTGCAAGAAGGCAGGCACCAGTGCTCCAGGCTCCAGGGGCAGGTGGTCTTGGGTTTTCCAGGATGATGTCCCCTCACCAAGCTGAGAGACTGGCAGACTTTTGCCTGCCTTGTCCTGCTCAGAGGCAGACGTCTTGCAGAGCTTCTCCTCGGCATGCAGCTTGACTGAATGCTTGTCAGTTGACAAATTTGGGGGCCTCAAGCTCCCTTTCTTATAGTCCACTTTCTGACACCAAGTGCGATTTAGGATCTGAGTCTTTGAAGCTTGTGTTGGGGGTCTGCTTCCTTTTGAAGTACCCACAGCTCTTACCCCAGAAAGCAGTTTGTCTTTGCAGGAGTGTTAGACATGGCCCTTTTGACAGGTTTGTCCCCAAACATTTTACCTTTTGGTTCCTATTTTTCTGACCCTGTGTTTGTTGCTTATAGGGTTCTGGGCACTTTAACACTGCTGATCAGTGTTAAAGTGCATATTCTCTCTGTATACCTTTTGAGATGACTAGTTATCCATGCTTGGCATATTTGATGTACTGGTAAGTCCCTAGCAAAGTGCCCGGTATGTGCCACAGCTTGTTACTTAAATGCTACTAGTGGGCTTGCAGCACTGGTTGTGCCACTCACATGAGTAGTTATGTAACTGTATCTCAGACCTGCCACCGCTGTGTCTGTGCATGCAGCTGTAAACTCCCATGATGCCAGGAAAGTGCATCTACTAGTCAGGCCCAAACCTTCCCTTTCCTTACATGCAAGGCACCCCTAAGTTAGGCCCAAGGTACCCCCATGCGCAGAGTCCTAGTGTATGTGAGAGGTAGGGCAAGCACTTTTGTGTGTGGCATGTCCTGATCATGATATACTGTGTATTCTATTTTTCACTATTCAAAGGCTATCTATCCTATAGGCTAACATGAGAGTTTTTTGGAAACATCTTACAAGTATATCTTTCCACTGGGACAAGATGGAAAAATGGAGTTTAGACTCTCTGAACTCAGAATTTTGTTCCAACCGCAACAATACTGCTCGCGTTCTCAATCCAATTGAGAACGCGAGCAGTTTTGTTGCGGTTGGAACACTGACAGAGAAGGAGCTTGGATACAGACTAACAAGGCACTTTAAGAAAAAAGAAAAAAAGAAAAAATAATAAGGCACGAAATATATGGTTACACCTCATGAGTAACCGCGCCGGCTGACGGCATATCGAAAGGAGCTAGAGTTGCCAGCCCAGCCACGAACTTGTGATCGATCGCCCTGGATTTGGACATCATGAAGTCTAATCCTCCTCCTCCCCCAGAATAAGTTAGATACAAAGATTAACAGCCCTGATGAGAGACCAGTAACTTTGATCCTGGTCTTGAAACGCGTCGGCAGTTTATTTGGGTGGAATAAATCACTACCTTCAAGTTATTAGGACCGGCTGGTCCAGATACTATCATTTCTTGAGCCATTCATTTGCGTATATTCCCCCAGTGGTTGATTCTTTTCAGTCATTGGTTTATATGTTTGTGACATTGTTGTTTTGTGATGTAACATTTTTTGTAGGATGTTTGATGTAGAAATGTCAGTAGATATATTGTGTTGATAATATATGTTTCTATGTAAAAATTTGTATGGTTGTATAAATATTTGATTGTACATTTTGTCTTTATTTTTGCTAAATTCATGTAAAAAATTTGAAAAATTATAAAATCATTGGCACTAAATAAATGTGCCTAGGGTTGATATAATAAATGTATCTCTAACCCTCTAAAGGTTTGTTCTAAATATTTGTGGTTTGGGTAAATTTTGTGTTGTATATTTCAAAAAGGTCTAGCCCCTACCACATCTTTATGGACCTACCCCCTTTAGTTTTCGACTTTTAGAAAATGGGCATGTTCATACTTTACCATTCTGTGCGCCTCTGACTGTTTGTGTATTCAGCATCCGGTGTTTGAGTGACAGGAGCTTGGGATATGCATTCACTCTAGACAGTCACTGGGGGGCAGTTGTGGTGTGCCCTGCCTTGACTGGGTGTCTCATTGCTGGACTGAATAGGCCTGGTCCTCATTTAGAGCGGTGGGAGGAGTTTCACTTGCACGTGAATAGGCTTTGTCTCCTTTTCACATTCTGTCTCTGCCACCTGTGGTCATGCTACACCAAAGAGGACAGGACTGGTTTGGACTAGTTTCAGAGACCCTTACAGCAAAGAGAACAATAATAAAATGGGGTAAAAGTATTGGACCTAAAACCACAGGACTTTAGATTACTACGAGGAACAAAAGGACACTGCCAAGAAGTAAGGCGCAAGGACTGTGTGAGGAGATCTGCCTTTTCTGTGTGTGGGGTGGGTTGGCCTGTAGTTGCTGCTTCTGTCTGAGGTGGAGGAAAAGGACTGACTCTTTTTGCCCCGGTGTGGTATCCTGCTTGTGAAGAATCTACAAGGGCTTGTGCCTGCTTGCCTACGGTTTTGGGAAACTCAGGGACATCAAAGTTTCCATTGTGCTCTTCCTTTGCTAAAGAATTACTGTGGACTTTGTCTGCTGCAACATCTCCCCCCTTGCTTTACTGCTGGAGGAGCTTCCATGCACTTTCCTCAGGGAAAGTTCAATTGTGCTTATTACTGTACCCAATGCATTTCCTGGGGCTTTATTGCTGAAAGTCCCCATGTGGTTTGCGGTCCCTACGAACCACCTGCTGGCCAGGAGAGGCCTCAGGTTACCAAGGTCAGGGGTGAGCTTGCAAGAAGCGTGTGTTGACCACTTCCATTTCCATGTATTTTCCTTGCAGCGGGACAGAGAAACTACTGAGGATCTTGGTGTGTCCTTGGTGGGCGGGGCCCGGTGAGAGAAGCCACGCTGCCTGTCCCTGCCTGCCATGGCTAAGGGCTGTGCAACGGAGATTGCAAGCACTGTTTGCCTCCCCTCGAGGCAGCGCAGCACTGGGTGCCCTGAGCAGAATCTGCAGAGGGAGTCAAAAGAAGGAGAAAGCCCCAGGTTGGTGCCCTGGTGTTGCTAGGCAACGCTGACACCTCCAGTGGGTGGCGATCAGCATCCAGGGAAGACCAGAGAAAGGAGCGTCCTGAGGGCAGCTAAACCAATTTCCAGGGGTGTGGGAGGTGCGTTCCTGGCCACGCTCACCAGGGCCGCTACTCTGCTTTGTGCCAAGTGATGACCGGGCCAGCTTGCGGTTCACTGGACGCCCTGTCCTGCAACTGGGAAGTACCTGCAGTGGCCACACCAGTGGGTGGGGCTAGTCAACTTTATGCCACAATGGCAAATGTAGCAGCTGGGCACCTGTTCGCGGACATCTGGCTTGTTGTGCCCCCTACCACTGTGCACATATACCTGGGGGTTTACTTATTCCACATGTTTGTGGCCATTGCAGGGCAAGCCCATTATGGGACCCCCAATGTTGAACTGGCCACATCAAGAAAAAAATCTCTGTAACTACTGTATTCCTGATTTTAGGCAGGCTGAAGCGGCTCCTAGGGGGGTTATAGATTGGTTATCTCTCATAGGATTTGCATAGATTGTATAGGTGAAGGTGATGTTATGACGTGTAATGTATAATCCTAACTGGTTCAACTGATAAGTATTTGTTTTATTGCACCAAATTGATGTTGTGCCAAATGCCTAGTTGGCAAAGTGGTTTATGGGCTATATGATGCTATGATGATTGTCTAGTGGTAAAGTGATTATTGATTTATGTGACTGTGGTCTAATATGTTTTATATATAATACAAAGAATATTTTTATATAACCTGTGTGGAGTTCCTTTCTGTGGTGTGCCTAGTGTGCCACTGGTGTGCGTGTGTTTGTTGCACATATGCTTTACACAATGCCTCTGGGATAAGCCTGACTGCTCTGCCAAGCTACCAAGGGGGTGAGCAGGGGTTATCTTTGGTGTGTAACTTCCTTACCCTGACTACAGTGGGGCGTTCTACCTGGCCTAGGTGCATACCCTAGCCAACCAGAAACCCCATTTCTAACAAGGAGTCACTCTAAATTTGATAACCCTGCAACACAGGTCATGGGATTGACTAGAGGTTCATACCTGGATCTCAGCCACAATGATATGAGCAGGAAATGATTACCTCAGGCCCCAGGCATACTCTTTATAATTCTCTTATCAGCCCATCTCCTTCCTTTTATGTGCCCAGGCCACTTTCCTTTGACCTATCTCTGAATCAAAGAGCTACCTTTGAAGTGTACTGAAGACACAGGCGCTTTCTCTGCCAGTGGGCGTGCCCCACGCAGTGCACAGGAATGCAGCAATCCACAAATTGGTCTGTGGGTATTCCTCGACCTCTTCATCCTGCTCCAGTCAGCCAAGGGTCTCCAACAATGTAACGCAGAGTCTACTGTACATTGTACCATTCATAGGCACACACACACAAAGCAGACACTTGCAACACATGTGTACTGCACAGCAATACATACTAAGTTGATGTAGACCAAGGCTGAGTTAAGTATACAGCAGCATAACTTTACATGAGTGGACCGGTAGGCCTCACTGCAGTGACAGTGGTAAAATGGCCTGTACCCTTCTACTAAACACTATATGCTGCCACAACTGCAAGCGTGCTGCTGAACTCCTGGCAAGAGTAGTAGCCTTTAAACACTATTAGAGTAGCACTTTGGGTGCTGCTCCTGGTTCCATAAGACTGCAGTCAATGAGACAGGCCTACGTCATGGTGCACATAACAAAATCATCTCAAGGGATCCAGACATCATTGCATCTGGGGCAATCATGCCAGGGCTCTGTCACCATGCAGACACCATGTTGGGACTTTTCAGTCCCAACAGCGCTATGTGTGATGTAAGTGTAACCCTACATCAGGAGTTTATGTCAGCTAGCAATGCACATCAGCTTGTCTATGTGAGAAAAATAATGACTTAATCTAGGAAAGAAACTTTAAGGAAATCCTCCCTTTTATTGCAAATTCTCCAAACGTCTTACTGTTACATGACCCTGTTTCTAATGTGCATTGGCAAAAGAGTGTTGTGAACCTGCCCAATCCGTTGTCATTCACTAAATAGAGACTGTGTGTCCCTCATATGCAAGCTACAAATATAAAGGAAGCATTGACAAAGACAATAGGTCTGGCTTTAGTGCTAATGCATGCTTCAAAATCACATTAACACCATAAAAAGATACAAAAGCCAGCCTGTATTTGAACGCTTCCCTATCTTAAATAAAGTCCTGCATTTGTTTCTATGTCAAGTCAAGGTTAGTTGCATACTATATCCACTACTTAATGAGTATTATCTGACAACAGCCGCCCATATGCTCACTTTTCTTTTTTCTGTTCATTTGTACCCATATTCCAATACTACAATAATCGAAAACCGAAGGACCTCTAGCTAATCTGTCATTAATAAATAAAAAATAAAACATATGCATACATGTAGGATTTATGACATAACAACAGCATAAACATGTTGCCAAAAGTAATTACTGGAATTTATTTAAAGACCTTCCACCAACCATTAAGCTTTTACGATTGTTATAGTTTACCTCAAACAGTGCCACAACTGTTCTGCAAAACAGCTAATTAGACCACAGCGTCACACTCTCTTAACCTTGCGCTCCAAATATGAACAAGGTTGGACTCAGCTTGACGTGATGCCCTCATATTATAGACACTGTTTTTTCAATAGCCTCCAAGGAATTGGTTAATAATGAGCAATTCATCAGCATGTTATATCTTGTAAAATTCCATTCAAGATTTCAGATGTGATATATAGAATTAAAATACACACTTTACACACTTTCATGTTATGCAATTTTTCTGTTCCAGTTTTGGGGTTGACATCACCACTAAAAGAACAGGCATTTTATCTCTGTTCTTTGCTTCGCCTTGCCTCATGTGTTGCTGTGACTTTTGCCAGTTTGCATTTGCTCACCCAGGGGGATATTACCAACAACTAGCGATAATTATCGCTATGTTGACTTAGCGGCTATAATTTCATCGCCGTGTAGCGACGATTTTTATCGCTTAGGAGCCTTGATATTATTAAGGTTTATCTCCTAAGCGATAAAAATCGGCCGAAATGCATGAATATCGCTGAAAAGTCAGCGATATTCATGCATTACCGAGCAAATGCTCTTAGCCACCTCCCATTGGATAACATGGCTAAGAACTGCACAGGGCAGGTGTTAGCTTTTGGAGATATTCGCGCTTAGCGCGAATATCTCCAAAAGTTGGTAATAGGAGATAGCGAAGTTAGCGACTGTTTCCAGTCGCTAACATCTTGGCACGCCCACTTTGCATGTCATTAGTGATAACTTTCTCTGACATGCAAAGCGGGGCCCAAGATGGTCGCTATCTCCTACTAGCTGTCGCTAACTGGTGTTAGCGACAGCTAGGTAATAGGGAGATAATTTTATCTCCGCTTTCTTGGCTTTTAAAGCCAAAAAAGCGGAGATAAATCCCTTGATAATATGCCCCCCAGTTCCTTGTACCCCACAGGTATTGTGTTTTCCAAATTCTTGTTGTGTTCTTTGGTGACACAAGCACTCACCCCTCAGCATGTATCCGAGTTCTTGTGTGAACATCCCCAGCATTTATCACAGAATTGTCATTACTGAACTCTTGCATTCCAACAGTCAGGGAAAAGTTAAAGATCGTTTCCTCAATTTTGTGTACAGCTTTCTCTTTTCTAAATCTCCTATATAATTGAAGAAAAAGTAGCAAGCTTATTTGTGTTTTGTTACCTGTGTATTTTATGCGATACTCAGTACACTCCTTTTTCAAGTAATGTCCATTAAAGTATAACAGCGCTGGTCACAAGAACGTTCGGTCCATACTCACGGTTATCAAACCCCATGGACATCAATGCTTCTATTGAGCACCCCGAACATCTGAATTTTGATCTATTTGTCTTAAAAAATGCAACTGGATTTGGCCAACATTATTACCGGACCAAAGCGGACCAATAGTTGCCAGCTTCTCATTAGCCTTTCTGTCATCCCCACCTTGAATCTAGACAATGTTTCCGCCACTGCAAAAATAGCACAAAACCTATGTTGTCAAGTGGATCAGAGACATTCGTGAATTTTTCCTCCTGGCTGATATACCTTCTGTAGAAAATTGTATTGTTAAGCAATGAGGTAAAATGCAGGTCTTGAGGTGAACTGTGGTTGAGCTAGTACAGTGCCGAAGCAATCTCACCCACTAAGGTTAAGCTGGCACAAGCGACAGATCTGTCTCAGTGAAATTGCAAGGGCACATATTCAAATACTACTCAAAATAACTGTGAATTGGGAAACAAAGAATTTTAAATTTCTAATTTCAAAATGTCTTAATCTAACAAACAGGTTTAGTTTATTTTGTAGAATATCACAAAAATTAAGAACATTCAATGCAAAAATAAAACATTTATTTGAAGACATTAACGTTCCTTTTAAAAATAACAGAATAAATAGTTGATGGTACGGTAGACTGGGGCCTATGCATTTTGTGCCTCTGTCTTGTGAATGACCTCAGCAAGGTAAATGTTGGTAGTTTTTCCTTATCAAAGGTTTTACCTTAAGATTTTGAAATTTTTCTAGATGTCCATTTTTCCAAATGGATTTGAAAACTTCAGTTCAACATACATATGCAGAGGAATGAGCAGCAGGCAATTCCACTTGCACTGCTGCTAGACTGCCTACATGCCCCCTCTACCTTGTAGTGCGTCATCTTTGGCTTCCACCTTTGCACTTCCGGGTTGAGGGCGCCGACCGGAGAGCGAGGAAGCTGTGGAGTGAGACACAAACGGCTTTGAGTCTCCTGCTTCTTGGGGAGGAGGGGAGTTTCTCACCCCCTAGTCCAGCGGGTCTGCAGAGCCGGATGCTTCTCACGGGTTTGAGCTGGAGGATCTATTCGGGGCCCAAATGGCCTTGTGTGTATACATAAGGCACATTAGGCTCCTCGCGCTGGAACCAGTGAAGTAGCCACTTGCAGGCACAGCGAGACAAGCAACGATTGGATTGGATTGATTACTATATTTTTTTTTTCTCTTTTCCTTCTCTCACCGTTGCAAGGCGGTTCTCTATCCTTGGCTTCCCACAGCTTCACGCAATTTGACTGCTCACTATATGTGTTTGTTTTTGTCTGGGATAGCGTTATGGCCCACATTACCCATCGACGAAGAGGAGACAAAAAGGACAAAAGGACAAGGCCCTATACAACAGGGGCAAGATGAGAACATCAGGTTTCACGCATGTTGGTGAATACCAGTATGGAAATTTGATTTAAAAAAAGCTGACTAGGTGTGGGTCGCTGGTTGGGATCTCTTCTCCTCTTTCCAGGAACATTTTCCTTAAGTTAAACTAACAGAAAAAAAGAATGGGGTAGCTCCTAAAAACAGCGAATGTTATTGTAAATATGGACACAGCACAGAAGTCTACAACCCGTACAGCTCAACTGAAAAATGCAGCTGCAGTAAGGAGAGAGCAAAGTAAAAAAAATTGGTCAGGGCTCGGCAAAAGGCTCGCTAAGTTCTGAGGGGATAATCCAAATAACATTGTGGGCGCTGGTGCAGGATAGGCTCCAATAGATGAGCAAGCAGCACTGACATTGGGGGAGCCTCAACCCCAAACAGTGAGGGGTGAGAGGATCTCAACGTGAATGCCCAGGAAAAATAAATGAAAGCAGTTCCCGACAGGCTAGACAGGACGAAAGACTTTCCGCTTTTTGTAAAGGTGAAAACTCCTACTAGAACCTTGTGTGAGAGTCTGGTAATTCCTGAAATGAGGAAAATAGTAACAGCTCAGATTCCCTTGACAAATGCGAAACATATGGTACAAGCTAGCGAAGTCCTTTCCACTGTACAGTCCTCAACATCAATGGAAGCTCTGCCCTGAGAGGACCCCCCTAATGTTATCATGAACACACAATAGCAGCAAGAACAGAGTCCGTTGGAGCAATCGGATCTTGTAGAGATGCTACAAACAAAACAAAAAGGAAAGGAGATCACTCTCCAGTTGGATATCAAAACAATGTTCATTGTCATTCTGGAAGAAATTAGAGAATTAAAGTCTAACCAAGCTAGTTAAATAGCATGTTTACATCAGCAATTATCTAAGATCAAAGAAGCAGTGGGCAGCATGTCAGCAAGAATCCAGGAGGCAGAGTCGAGGATTTGACATCTTGAGGATCAGATGAGTTCCATGCAGCAACAGGCTATCATAGCAAAGAAACAAAAGATATCACTTGAAAACAAAATCGATGAGTTAGAAAATCATTCATGTTGCTTAAACCTGCGCTTAGTATGAGTGCCGGAAGGCTGTGAGTGATCACATATGCTGCAATTGATTGAGACATTTATTAAGAAAAATTTATTGCCAGAGCACTCAGGAGATCTCACAATCACACGTGCCCATCGAGTTGCGGCGCAACCTTTTCCACATTCAAAGCTGCCTCAGACAATTTTGATCCATTTTGCGGATGTTTGTGTGAAGGAAAGGATTTTAACAAGAGCTATCCAGAGGAAACAATTTTCCACAGAGTAAATACCTTATTGTCGCATCTTCTTAGACATGTCAGCTGCTGCATCACGGCATGGAAAGGAATTTGTAAAGCTGCTTCCACATTTTAAGGCACAGGGTGGACAGGTGGCAATAGCCCAACAATCGAAATTAAGAGTCTTGATCAAAGGAAAATTTCATATGTTTTCTAGCCTAGACAAAGCCCAAGAGATGCTGCAAACTATCAATAAGTAATTGAATCGGGACAGAGGGACATGGCAGATGTCATAGAAGGGTTTATCTTTTTTTCTTTTCTGGGGTGGGCAGTCAATTTGGTACCGTACCATGGCACCTCAAAGGGGCAGGTAAAATCTTGAGAGGGGTATTGTTGGCTATTCCTCTCTCAATGTGCAATATCAAGGCGACTGCTGTAGGGGGGCACGTTTTAGGGGGTTTGGGAGGGTGGGGCAGGGTGGAGGAGTGGTGTTTTTCACTATAAAAAAAAGTAAGCAGAATCCTAGTTAATAGCAGAATGCATAAAATAAATGTGAGAATTCCTTTAATATTCTTTGGGAAACTTAATTTTTTAAAGAGAAATGGGGTTTAAAATCACATCATTATCCTGCAATGTCAAAGGGGTATCGAACACATGAAAATATGGAGGTCTGATAAGATAGTAAACATCTTTTTCCCCCCAGGTTATAATGTTGCAGGAAACTAACTTGAAATCTAACACGCCAAAACTTTCTATTCCAAAATACTATTGTGCAACCTATTTTGCTTCAGCTGGACTCGCAGTGAGGAGGGTAGCTATATATATCTGGGAAAGGGGATATATTGGGAGGATACACAAATTAGTCGGGATCCCTATGGCAGATGGATCTGGGTAACAACTTGAATCAATGCCAAGATGATAAGTGAGTTATTATGCACCGGTACCTGATGATTCTAAAGCAGTCCTACAGATAAGCGAACTAGCCATGGGAGCAATAGGACCCATAGTTATAGGAGGGGATTTTAACTTCATACAGGATCTGGCTAAAGATACCTCTAACAAAACAAAGAACTAATTAAAGCCCCATACAAAGAAAGTAATCGATTTATTGAAGAGGGAGTATCACCTGGTCAATCCTTGGCGCAGTAACAATGTCGAAGCTTCCCAATACACCTGCTATTCTCAGCGTTTCGAATCTGCTGCACATACAGGATTGTTTCAAATTTATCATTTGCTTAATTGTCTGGGTTCTGAAATCAGGGCTAATGCCTTTGTTGACCATTCCCTGGTTAGTGTTGATCCGGAAGGTGAGGCCAGCATAAGAGAGAGCCTTAGGTGGCAGATGGACAGCTCTTTTCTTTCTAATCAGCAATGAGTATCAGATATAAGCAAATCTATAGAAAACTTTTTCCAGACCAAGAAAGGTACTGCATCTTTTTTTCGGTTTGGAGATCCTTCAAGGCCACAATTTGTGGACAAATGATAATCTTTACAGCTGCAAAATTTAAAAAGGGGAAGGTAGATATAGCTCAATTACAGTCGGCAGTCGACAACTTATTACAGCAGAGTAATAGACGTCTGGGGTCACATAATATTATCAGGCAATTAGATAAAGCAAAGCACAAGCTAAGAGAGTTTTTTTCTTTTAGAAGAAATCCAAAGTTCACGGCTATATCAGCACCAGGTCTATGAGGAAAGTCAGTTGATAGGGAAGTTCTTTGCTCATTCAACTAGAACTAATTAGGAAATAGCAAAAATTAGGGAATTAGCAGAACTACAGACAGTTGCTGTGGTCTCGGAAAAGGTTAGGATAGCCAACATCTTCTTACAGCATTATAACAATTTATATGTGGCAAATTGTACAGTCTCATAGGAGTCTATATCCTCTTACTACTGCACAAATTGAAGAATTAGATGTGGATATAACAGCAGCAGAAATTCAACATGCCCTCTCCACAATGTCAAGTGGTAAGGCTTCTGGCTACTAATGGATTACCAACAGAATTTTATAAAATCTTTATTAAGGAGCTGACACCCTTTTTGGTCAAGTTTTTTAACGCAATACAAAAGGGGAGAGATTCCATCTGAATTTAAAGAGTCAACTATAGTTAGTTTTGTCAAGAAAGGTAAGAAACCAAGAGATGTCAATGCGTACAGACCGATAAGCTTATTGACTGGAGATTATAAAATTGGAGTGAAAATATGGGCTTGTTGTGTGTCATCAACAGCTCAGAACCTAATTCATATGGACCAGACAGGATTTATTGCCAACATAATGATGTTATTGAACTCAAACTTAGCAGGAGTGGTTAAAATAAATAGAGGAATGGGACAGAGATGTCCCCTTTCACCAGTGTTTACTTTTTTTATTGAAGTTTTAGCTATCAGTATTAGGGCCAATGGGGGTGTGGATCCACCAATTTTGGGAATGACTAAATTATAGCTATTTCCAGATAATATAGTCCTTTTTCTCAGGCCAAAAAGACAAAATCTTGAAGAATTAATGGAAGAATTTGATTGTTTTCAAGCAATAGGGGGATATAAAATCAATTACAGCAAAAGAGAAATGCTTGTATTTAATGCCTTGTATAGTATATTCCCTTAAAATCTACAGCAACAGGCATCTCGTAACCAACCAATTCGTTATCTAGGGGTAAGAGTAACAAACCAATACGAAGAACTTTACAGACTTAATTACAAACCAATGTTGAGAAAAATCAAGGAATTGGTGAATAGATGGACATTTCTCCCTCTTACATTGATAGGATGTGTAGCATTGATCAATATGTCTATCTTACCTTTGTTGATTTTTCTTTTTTCTAATATCTGATTAAAATCAATTGGGTATATTTTAAGGAATTAGCCACACTTTTTAGGTGTTTCATTATGAATAAAAAGGCTCCTAGAGTTAAATTCCCAACACTCCAATTGGATATAAGCCAGGGTGAATTTAGTTTACCCAACCTGTATTTTTATCGTGAAGCAGCCCTTTTAGATAGAACAGTGTGGATCTTGGATGCTGTAGGAACACAGGATAATTTTTTTATTGAAAAGATGGTGCAGGAGGTGGGGTTCCAGTTACCAGCTTTCCTAAAGACTGCAAAGCTCCCACAAAAGACAAGATACAAGGTTCTTCAGGAATACTCTACCCAACTTCAAACATTTTATGCAGTAAACTGACAATCTGTGGGCTATAGGTATCTGCAGTTAAACGAATGCCAGGCCTTGGATTCACAAATTCATAAAAATCATACAAGGTACGGGTATAGGAACGGATTTAAAGAATTAGGACATTTTGTGGTAGGAAGCAGTATTATCTCTTGGCAGAATATCCAATGAAGATGTGATAATCGTTGCAAGCTTTTTTATTTTGGATATCTGCAGACTGTGCACTTTATAAAAAAATTCAATGTACCAACGAGCTCCATCTCTTCACCAATTACCACAGCTCTTTTTAAGACAAGAATGAGGGGATAGGAAATTGGTATAGGTTACTAAGGAGTCAAAAGGAATGTCTCATGATGAGCAACTTTCTAGAGAAGATTTCTTTGGCAACCCACAGTACCTTTTCAGAAGCAGAATGGCAGATGATCTTAAAATTAGGGAACTCAGCCTTAAGAGCTGCAAACTATAAAATAATGTCTATTTTAGCTCAGTAGATGGCATACTATACCCATAGAGCCCTTTCAAAGATGTATCCTGAGGTGGAAGATCATTGTTCCCAGTGTAAGCAGTTTGGAAGCAGATTTGACTGCACATCTTTTTTACCTGCCCTGGGCTAAATGTGTTTTGGAAACAAGTGTTTGGTGCCTTAAGCAGGGGGCTAAATATACAGATGGAAACCAATCTAGGTGTGGCACTCTTTTGGTTAAGAATCCAAAGGCAATGCCAGCTTCTGAGTATTTATAACTATTACGTCTTTAGTTGCTTGCTTGTTGATCCTTCAGAACTGGAGGACTAAAAGAATACCAACTTATCAGGAATGGTATAATAGAATTATCCTAAATCAAAAGTTTGAGAAAGCCTATGCTAGCAGGGTCAAGGGCCTTAAATGATTTGCCACTTCTTGACAATTTATGACAGAAATCTAGAACTATACTTTAGGACTCTCTCCCGACCAACAAATATAATGTTCTTGCACATAAGCACTTTCTAGAACATAATTTTACATAATGAATAGCTGCTAAATTCTTCATCTTTGCAGTTTATGTATTACATATTCAATATTTGCACTTATGCATATTTGCGCTTTTTAGATATACCTGGGATTTGATGCACTGTTGAAAATATAATGATGAAAAAGATTGTATCTGATTTTAGTAATTTAAACGCATGTTTATATATCGTATACCTGTGTTGATGCCATCAAAATAAGACAATCTGCAGGGCAAAATCCCTATCATGAGCCACAAAATTAGAACTGTAGGAATTTTACCCCCATGACTAGGAACAGAAATCATAAAAATGTCAACAGTTTAATGGAATTAATAACATTTTATCTTAAGGAATAGAGAAAACTTGTTCTATTTTAGGAATTTCCTGCAAGCTAAAGTGGAAGAACAACCACAAACTCATAGGTTTGTTGTTATTCACATTCAACTTGCAAGTAGTATCCCATTCAGAAAATATGCTACATCAAGAACACAATCAAGAGTCATTCTATGATGATGGAATTGGGGGACACTTGAGGGCATGTGCGGTAACTGGTTTTTTAAGGCGCAAGAAAAGTTTACCAAGGACAGTCAAAAGAAGTTTAATGTGTAAATGTATTTCTGGTTTCCGTATGGATGATTTATCAGCTGGTGGAAATTCAACAATGTATAAATTGTGACAGCTATAGTGATGAATAGAGTCTTTGTGAATCCCTAACAATGTGAAATTTGGTATATTTGTAGGATGATTTCTAAAGAAGCAAATTTCTCATTTTAACATGCCTAGCTTTTTTGCATTGGGCACAGTTTTGTCTGAACTCTCAGAATTGTGTTTTAGCATTACTAAATCCAGAACATATTGGCACAGTCATTTATGAACAAATAATAATGCAAGTCTTACTCTTCAGCTGAATAGGTGTTCTGATGCAGCCACAATCAAACATGAACAATGTTGGTTATTCCTAATAAAATCTCTTTGGTGCGATGCCCATCATGTCAGAGTTGAGAATCATAATTTGGTGGGTGTTCTGAAGGTGAAGTGGACGCATCGATGGTCGGTCCAAGGGTGTTCTGTGGTGTGGCTGAAGGTGATGGCGTTTCCTGTTGTTAAGAGGGGGTCGAGGGCGATGTCTGGTCCCGATTAGGTGTTGGTCCATGTTTCAGTGACGAACGCCACGTCCGGGGTGGTGCTGTCGAGAAGGTCCCAGATTTCGGTGGCGTGTTTGTGGAGTGATCTGATGTTGAGGAGGATGCATTGCAGGGTCTTTGGTTTCGGGTGTGTTCTTGCGGTTGGGTTATGCTGGATCCGTGTTCCTGGTGGTGCTGTAGGTTTGATGGCAGAGGTGACAGCTGAAGGGTCCGTGGGTGTTTGCTGGTGAGGTTAGCTTGCAGTTGTTGTTGCAGCTTGGGTTGAGTGCTTGGAGTGCCACTGGGTCGTAGTGTTGGAGGGGCAGGAGATCCAGGGTTCCTGGCTTTGGTCGTGGTCGGGTCGCGGACAGGCGCAGACGGGCGTGCCTTTGGCCACCATTAAGTAGGGGTTGGGGAGAGCTGGACAGCTGGAGGGCGATAGCAGGGAGGGGAGCTGGATTAGGCCGGTCGCGCTGGTCGTGCTGGGGTGGAGGGGCCACAGGGGCAGCAGCAACGGGAGGAAAAATGGGTGGAAAAAGGCATAAAAAAAGGTCAAAAAGAGAGGGGAAAGTGCCAATAAGGCAGCAAAAGTGCATGCAGAGTGGAGGAAAGACACAGATGACACAAAGGAGAGTGAAAGGGGGAAATAGAGATGAGGGTGAAAAACAGAGGAAAGACAAGCAGGAGGGTGAAAGGGGTGCTTTAAATAAGGGAAAACGAGTGAAAAAGGAGGAGAGACACAGAAGGAGAGTGAAAGGGGGAGATAGAAATGAAGGAAAAACGAGGGGAAAAGGAGAGAAAAAGCAGAGCAAGAGAAAGGAGACAGAGGTCCACTGGACCACCAGGGATGAGGGGCAGGTAAAACCTGCAAGTGGAAGAGGGCCTCGAACACCAACACTCAAGAGTCCAGGGGCTTGGCGGAAGGCCTCACTTAATGGTGGAGCTGCGAGGGAGGGAGAACAATTTCACTGACAATGAGTCAGTTGTTGTGTTGGTGTAACTTGTTGGTGTATAGTGTATGTTGTTGCTGTT
Organism: Lissotriton helveticus; assembly: GCF_964261635.1. Classification (NCBI taxonomy): domain Eukaryota; kingdom Metazoa; phylum Chordata; class Amphibia; order Caudata; family Salamandridae; genus Lissotriton; species Lissotriton helveticus. The sequence goes on along the minus strand of NC_136063.1, from coordinate 935,643,173 downwards.
TTAGAGTGTTGTTACATTGATTTCTTGTGCTATGTAGTGCTGTGTTGTATGGCACTCATGTTATGGTATTTTGGTATTTTATTCTGTTATTGCAATTTGGTTTATGGCACCTCAACTGCAGAATATTGGAACACCGTTATCACACAGTGGTACAACCTCAAACTCAATTTCATCAAACTGTGGTAAAAAAACTGTTTGCTTCAAGACGAGACCTATTTAACAAATGCCAACAAGAAAAGGATTGGTGCATTACGTAATTTAACAACATGTCACATTACTCCTGCCCTGGAGATCTACAAAATGAAAGCAGAAATTGCTGCACTTTAAGGTGCTGAGCTTTGGGGGCATGGTGACTTGCACAAACTAGCGGTGTGCAAAAACACATTTGTTAGGGTCCTGATCCCTGTTCCAAATAGCACTTTGTTGACTCCACTGTTCTTTGACCTTAGGCTGAAGAGAATTGGGGACGTGGCCAAAATTAAACCACTTATTTACTGGCTGCGTATATGGTCCACTTCAGGGATAGGCCAATACTGTGAATCTCTGAAACAAGTCTTGAACCTCAGTGGGTCAAACGGATCCCCTGGTTTCGACATATAAAATCCTGGGGCCTCATTTATGAACAGTGACACATCGCTGCGTGAAAACAGCGATGCGTCACTTTTCACTGCGCTCTCCCTGCGACATGATTGATGCGTCATATTTATAATATGACGCATCATGTTGCAAGGAGTTACAGATACGTCAGTATTTCTGACGTATCTGTAGGCGCAAAAGTGACGCATTGCTGGAGTGTGTCACAAAAGTGACGCAACTCCAGCAATGCTTCCTTTCACATGGGGAAAGCCCCATGTGAAAGGGCTTGCGTCAGTCTTATGCCTGCTGTGAGGCAGGCGCAAGATTTTGACGCAACAGCGTCCTAAAAGTGATGCAGTGAAATCTCATAGATTTCACTGCGTCACTATTACGAGGCTTTTTGCGGGTGAACGCCCCCTCTGCATACATTATACCTGACGCAGGGATAATGTAGCGCAGGGGTTTACAAAGTGACGCATCTGCTTAGATGCGTCACTTTGTAAATAGTGCGCATCAGGAGGCATGTTTTATGCCGCCGATGCGTCACAAAAAGTGACGCATCGGAAGCGCAAAACTCACGCAAGGCCTCATAAATGAGACCCCTGGTGTAGATCGCTGAGGATGACTCATCTGTGGGATAGCCCGGAAAGCATTAGTAAGAACGACATTGCCCTTGTGAAAGCTAAGTACTGATCATCTGCCAAAGAACAAAATGTGACAAATAGATCATCGGGGCGCGTGAATACTGAGTTCCTAAACATTAAACACTTTGCAGAGTTTGAGCTTTTTTATGACCCGATCGCACCAACTATGGCAGAAAACACTTTGTGAGATTTAGATTTGGTTGTTTACCTTTAAGGTCATTTACTTTTTGGAAAACAAACGTATCTACAAATGCATGCTAAGCCTGTGGCTACCCACTAGAGACAGTGGAACATATCCTTTTTTTCTGTGATGAATACTCCTTTCACCGCGAGATATGGATTCGCCCCATTTGTTGCAGACTGGGAATCAGGCAATACAGGGTGACTCTGAGGATACTAAGATCTGATACTTCACCCCTCATTGCATTTGTTGAGCAGATTTTTGCTGAGTTTTTGGTTTAGGCGCCAGAAGCTCCTGTCCCAGGCTCGACGTGAGGTTCCTGTATCAAATGAGTTGCAAGTGTAGCCAAAATCTTTAATGATAACTATCCCATGGAATTTTACTCAGGAATATTGACACCCCGAGACACACAGCACTGTATGGCTCTTAGTTAGAATGTATGGGGATATAATGATTAATATTTTGACGATCAATGTGATATTTAGCACCCTGTAAGTTTGATCATGCAATATTGTTTGCTTTGCACTGCCCACATGAAGGAACATGATGGAATGAGAAGCCACCCCCGCGGCTAGGGGAGGGGGGGCTTTAGTGGGAATTCTGGGTCTGGAGAGTAAGTTTAGTTTCTCCAAGGCTGGTCATGGGGAGTAAGATGAGATGCCAGGGTGGGCGTCTAAGAGCCCTCCCCCAAGTTGATAAAATTACGGCTCCCAGGGAGCAGCCCTCTTTCGTCTCTCGCCTCGGGGGGATTGCAGGCTAGCCGGATCAACAGTTGCCCACCCATCCCTAAGTTCAATAGTGAGTGGCGGGGTCCCGGATAAGAGAAAAGGCCGGCGGACTCTTTTCGGACGGAAAATGGATGACCCTGCAGCAGGGGAGGCAGTTATGGCGGCTCTGGGCTGGCGGGAGAGGGGGCTGTCCTGCTGGTGGTCCTGGACTCTCTGACCCTACCCTAGTGGCTGGTGCTTGGAAAAGAGGGTGATGTTGTGTCCGACTGGTAGAACACGCCTCTAGAGATGACGAATTGTAAATATATGTTAACCCATGGGTACTCACAAAATTTCTCTCGGGGGCCAAATTTACAGTGTGGTTTGTGTCCGAGGGCCGCATTGGTGGGGGCGGGGTCAGTGGGGGAGGGAGTGACCATGAGGTTGAACACAGGTCCCTGCAGCGGACACCTTCATCCACTGAGCCACCAGACCCGGCATACACACATCTCTCTTTCTCTCTCTCGCTGTCTCTCTGTCTCCCTCCATCCCTCTCTCTCTCTATCTATCTCTCTCTCTCTCTCACTGTCTCCCTCCCTCTATCTCGCTCTCTCTCCCTTCCTCTATCTCTCTCCCTTCCTCCATCACCCTCTCTCTCCCTGTCTCCTTCTGTCTCACTCACTCTGACTGTCTCACTCCCTCTCTCTCCCCCCTCTCTCCCTCACTCTCCCTCACTCTCCCTCACTCTGACTGTCTGACTCCCTCTCTGTTCCCTCTCTCTCCTTCCCTCTCCCCCTCTCCTTCCCTCTCCTTCCCTCTCCTTCTCCATCCCTCCCCTCCCTCTCCCTCGCTTTTCTTCCCTCTCCTTCCCTCCCTCTCCTTCCCTCCCTCACCCTCCCTCACCCTCCCCCTCCTTCCCTCTCCCTCACTCCCCTCCCCTCTCCCTCACTCCTCTTCCCTCTCCCTCACTCCCCTTCCCTCACTCCCCTTCCCTCACTCCCCTTCCCTCACTCCCTCCCCTCACTCCCTCCCCTCCCTCCCTCCCCTACTCCCTTCCCTCACTCCCCTTCCCTCACTCCCCTTCCCTCTCTCCCTCCGTCACTCCCTCCCTTACTCCCCTTCCCTCACTCCCCTTCCCCCTTTCCCTCTCTCACTGCCCTGCCCCCTCTCCCTGCCTCACTCCCCTTCCCTCACTCCCGTCACTTCCCTTTCCTCCACCGCTCTCATCCTGCATTGCTGAAAAGCAGGAAACTTCTCAAAACTAAAAAGAAAAAGCAACAAAAAAAAAGTTTTTGGGTACGGCCTGTTCAGCTGCAACGCCTTTAAGCTTCCGCAAACATGCGATTTATAAATAAGATGAACATCACATCATAATATTTTTAAAACAGAAAGGTAGACATACGGTTCGTCTTATGCACAGGATGATGGTGAATTATTTTTTATTTTAGCTGACAGTGTATGGTTGACTAAACGTTGCAATTCATAAACTGTTTTCACAGTTAGACAGTTCTTGTGGGCTCGTTATGAAACTCTGCGATGTCGATGTTGATCAATGGCTACGGGGACAGGTTAGAGGTCTCTGCAAAGCAATGTGGAAAATGTATTTGAAAACTTCTGTTCGAGAAATCAATGCATGGCTGTATATAGAACAATCCCTTTTAACCAATCCCAAATGCAGTTAACTCCATATTCATATGTCAGTCTTTAAACATTTTTTTTTAAAACAAGGGTGCGATGACTGGAAGGTCCGCGGGCCGCCAGGGAAGGCTTGCCGGGCCGCTGCCGGCCCGTGGGCCGTACTATGAGTACCCGTGTGTTAACCGGTGGCGCATATGTATGGAGCACATCATTTATGTGTGAATTCAATAAAATGGTCAATGTGGGAGGTTTTACCCACAAATAAAATGGTGTTTTGGTATAATAATAAAGCTACGCGGTGGACAACAGCCATGTGTAAGCGTTTCACTGGGGGAGGGGTGATCAAATGGTGATGAGCGAATGGCACGAGATATCCCCATTGTATTTCTGATACCATCTCAAGGCAGATGTATATGCTGCATATTGCCTTTAAGGAATCTATAATATTGTACAAGTTATTTACCAATGTACTCCTTACATGAAGGTCTGATGTGCGAAAGCAGAGAGTTACTTAGCGTCCATCTGCTAATAAGTGGGTACTGTTCCAGACAAATCAACACATTTTATTATTGTATATATCGATGTTGTTTTAATGTAATCCGTAAGTATCTTTTTATAGGTTTTACATGTAATTATTACTGTGCACTTTAATGGCCATTTGACCAAATAAAGATAAAGTGGAGTGAACATGTCACGATATTTTGTAAGTCACTGAAAAATAAAATGTAAACAACTGAAAAACAGCTAACATAATAAACCGAAAACTATTGACAATACACTTCTCATAACATTCTGCAGCATTTCTAAAACAAGTTGGATGTTATATTTGAAATTACATTGCCTTGATACTCACCAGCCCAGCAACAGAGTAGACAAGGCACTGCACTTCACATTCCTTTATAACTGGAAGAAAGGCTCATTTTACCTTCACTCGGGGGTGGAGAACTGTAATCTCAAAGGGCACACGGGGTTTCTTCTTGATAGCTGCGGTTTTAAACCCCTTCCACAGATGGGAGAAATGGCTTGTTCAAAATGATAATTGATGATCTGTGAATCGTAAACACTGCTTTAAGATAACTGTGCGAGTACACGAAGCAAAGATGTAATTTGCAACCTGAGAAGGTGTAATGAAATGGAAATAGGAAGAAAGCCTGATAAAAGCTGCTTGAATCTCATCAAGTGCTCTTGTGATCAGCAACCGGAATTCAATCTCTTTAAGAGAAGCATTGGCTAGAGAAAGATAGCAAGAAACTGAAAACAAAAACGTTCACCTCTAATATGCCTATCTGATTACATTTTTGTTTTCTCAAGCAAAACATGGTTTCGAGAGTAAATTTTGTTTGAGATCATGCAAAATAACTTTGCAGCCGTACTAAACACAAAATATTATGTAGTCATCTGCGTCGCTTGATTCACATTAGTGACCTGAATAATGGCTTCTCAAATAATAGCTTCGCAATCATTTTATTCATAGAATTGCGAATGACTTTCCGTGCTCAATGGTTATGATTGCCACTACGCACTCTAAAACTTTCAGAGACAACAAAGCAAATCAGCCCTAAAGGGTGAAATAAATGACGGGGTAGATAGATGGAAACTGGTGCTACAGAACCCAACACAAAACAGGCATGACCGAAGCCAATAAGTTTGACTTTGGCTGCTGTGCTTCTGACTTTGTGAACGATTATTTTGATTGTGAATGTTTTTTGTATGTATAAAAACCAAGACTGAATAAAAAACGAAATGTATATTTTTTATATAAAAGTAATGCCCGGCACTGCAGGGGGCCACTTATTGTGCAAATGATCACATACTGCAAGAGGAGAATGCAGTCACTGTCAGTCAAATAAGTCAATGGCTGAAGTGGGCTGATTATGTCACCAGTGTTGTATGCTGTGCTGGGCGTAATCAAAATATGAATGACACTACAGCAGACCAATGAATGAAAAGGACTGACTGAAAGGCCCTATCAGTAATTGTGAATATTATAATTTAACCTTTGCTCACAATCTGGTAGTTTGGCAAAGAGCAGTCAGGCTTCACTTAGAGGCAATGTATAACGTATTTGTGCAACATTTCCAGCAGTAAAACAGTGAAAACCCCACAAAAAGGATTCCACACCAGTTTAGAAAAATTGAATTTAATTTAATGGATTAAACAAGACCAAAACATCAATAATCCACAAGTAGAACTCGACATGAATTATTAAAGAATAAAGTGAAAATAACGCCAATAAGCACTAAATGCCAACAAGGGACAACCGGTTGGCTGGACCGGGACAAAGTCAAAAGTTCAGGCCGACTGAGATGGAGCACTGGTCAGCTACAGGGTCCAGATTTGGCCTGCTGAGCGAAAGTACCTTGATCCGGGTTGCGCCATCATCGAAGATCCTGTTGATGATGATCTGGTATCCAGAGTTGGATTGTTAAGCACTAATCAATAATGATTCATTGCCCTGCCAAGACCAAGATCATCTCCTTCTCTTGTCCCTTGTTCACTGTCTCCAAATAAATTACCTCACCCATCATTGTAGCACAACTCCATTCCTCAGGCACCTCGGTCAGAAATCTCTATATTGTCCACTGTTATCACCGCTGCCACCACCCATGCCTTCTGCCATGCTCAAAATCGAAACCAACTTTTCAAGGAATCCTCATGGAAATTCCAGCAGGACAGATTAATTTTTCTCTCCTCAGCGGCCCTCAAAACAATTGATAGTAATTTATGAATGGTAATGAGCTGGGTTACCCGCTGACAGTATTTATGATGCTCCCTGTTAAATTCTGTGTAACTGCAAGTTTTGAATAAAGAGAAGTTAAAAAAAATATGAATGGTAAACCCTGTTAAACAGTGCTACAGAACCACAAAGCATGTGGGACAGGAGCAAGCATCCAATTATGTATTGTCTCATGGTGGGTTTAACAAGTTTCATATCTTCCCTTTCCCCAAACCAACTGGTTGAAAATATATTTTTGGTGTCCTTCAATACACTGGGGCGTAATGATCTTAGGTGGCTAAACAGGTATTCAACTTTTCCTTAACGTATCCTAACCACAGGATAGACAAATCCCCCTTGAGAGCAATACAGTCATCTAAAACAGGTTGATTCATGGTGGGGACAGAACTTGACTAGATTCACAACCAGCGCTTTATAGGACACACTACGATGAGGTAAGATATGTAGCCCACTCCTAGCTCTTTGTGAATCGTAAATTCTGCACAAACATTTGTCCTCAACCACCTGCAGTTCTCTTACATTAATGTACCCCAACACGTCACACCCATAGGTAGCCATGGGAATACATTTTTCCTTAAAAGCATTTAGTAGGGGAGGCATGGGTTTAGCCCCCTAAACTCTTTGTGACATCCATGTTAGCACCCATGGCCCTCGCCAGGATGTTCTTTTTAAGGACGTTTTGAGCAGCCATGATCCTCTCTCATCAAACAACACCCCAAGAAAGGGGAAAGCAGAGGGTTTGGTATGTTCTGCCCCATTCAAAAGATCTTATGCACAATGACCTCCCAACTTCCAATTGTCATTGTATGAGATTCAGTAAATCTTGTAGAAAGGTCTAAAGAATCCATAAAACTAATAAAATTGTTATTCTCCACTTATGACAGATGCATGAACGCGCAGCGTCCACGCGCTACGGCCTCGCCGAAGGTGCGCCAAAGGTAAGCCCGTCTACGCCCGTCCGCGCCTGGACCGCGCCCAGCGCCAGACCCCCTGCTCCTTGCCGCTCCCAACCCCCCAGATTCACATACGATGCCGCCACTCTCCTCGCCCTCAACCCCGGACGCACCCCACTATGCTGCGCAGCTACCCTTGGACGTATCCACGGCCCATTCTCCTGCCTCTCCTGCAAGTTCAACTGCTTCAGAACCCTCACCAAACACACTTCCTCCACACACAGCTCCGAACCCAACCACCTGAAGTGCATCCTACTGAACACCCGCTCGGTCCACAGACATGCAACAGAACTCTGGGACCTAATCGACACTGCGTCACCTGACATCGCCTTCCTTACTGAAACATGGATGAACGCATCCTCTGCCCCTGACATCGCCATAGCCATACCGGACACTTACAAGATCATTCGGAAAGACCGCACCAATAAAAAAACTGGAGGAGGCATCGCCATCGTCCATAGAAGCACCATCAAAATCACAACCAGCTCCGACGATAATCTTGCAACCGCCGAACATCTCCACTTTCAGATCCACACCGACCCCAGGACAACCCTTAGAGGCACCCTCATTTACAGGCCCCCAGGCACCCGATCTCAATTCAGTGACGACATCACAGACTTCGTCAGCCAGCACGCCCTCGCCTCCGAGAACTACATTCTTCTAGGAGACTTCAACTACCACCTTGAAAACATACTCGACAACAACTCCACCACCCTGCTGGACAACATGTCCAATCTCGGACTCAAACAACTTGTTGACACCCCCACTCACACAGCCGGACACACGCTCGACCCTATCTTCACCTCCAGCAAGCACATCTCCTTCGATCACACTACAGCTCTCCACTGGACGGACCACAGCTGTGTTCACTTCAGCTACAAAACCACACTGACCCACAACTGTCCACCACCCATTCCCCGGAGAAAATGGAACAAAATCACCACCGACCAACTCCTCACATCACTCAACCAAAACCCTCCCACCCTAGCAATGGACCCAGACCAAGCGGCCACCAACCTCAGGCAATGGATTACCCACTGTGCGGACAAACTAGCACCCCTGGAAAAACACCAGTTGAAATCATCCAGCAAAAAGGCTCCCTGGTTCAATGATAACCTTAAAAAATCCAAGAAGACTTGCCGCACCCTGGAGAAGAATTGGAGAAAAGAACAAACCTCAGACAGCATGGCCTCCCTCAAGACAGCCACCCGCAAACACCACCAACTGATCCGATCCGCCAAGAAATCAGCATTCAAGGACCGTCTCGACAACAATTCTCATAACAGCAAGGAACTCTTCAAAATCGTCAAAGAATTCACCAACCCTTCCGCAGCATCCAACGACATCACTAACTCCCAAGACCTCTGCGATGCGCTATCCTCCTTCTTCTACAACAAAATTGCAGACATCCACAATAGCTTCAAGAATTCTCCTAGTGACCAACCCGCCCCACCCCCTCAACCCGCCCCACCCCTTCAGATCCCACCCCTCCAACTAACTACCTCTGCGCCTGGAACCCAATCACCACTGAAGACACCATTCGTCTCATGAATTCAATCCACTCTGGCTCACCTTCTGACCCCTGTCCCCACTACATCTTCAACAAAGCTGACTCCATCATCGCTCCCCAACTCCGCGATGTCATCAACTGCTCTTTCAACTCTGCCACCTTTCCAGAAATCTGGAAACACGCCGAACTCAGCGCCCTTCTGAAAAAACCCACAGCAGACCCCTCAGAACTGAAAAACTACCGACCCATATCCCTCCTACCTTTCCCGGCCAAAGTCATCGAGAAAGCCATCAACAGCCAACTCGCAGCCTTCCTTGAATCCAACAACTCCCTGGATCCCTCACAGAACGGCTTTTGAGCCAAACACAGCACCGAAACCGCCCTCATTGTGGCGACCGACGACATCCGAGCACTCCTGGACAACGGAGAAACAGTGGCCCTCATTCTACTCGACCTCTCCGCCGCCTTCGACACTGTCTGTCACAGCACCCTCATACAACGCCTCAACAACATCGGCATACAAGGAAAAGCCTTGGACTGGATCATCTCGTTCCTAGCTGGGAGAACCCAGAGAGTCCGACTCCCCCCATTCTACTCAGAGGCCACCGAAGTCATCTGCGGCGTACCTCAAGGTTCCTCACTCAGTCCCACCCTCTTCAACGTCTACATGAGTCCTCTCGCCTCCATCGCACGTCAACACAACCTCAACATCATATCCTACGCGGATGACACCCACCTAATCCTTTCCCTCACCAAAGACCCCAACACCGCCAAAACCAATCTTCACGAAGGTATGAAAGAGGTAGCCGAATGGATGCAACAGAGCCGCCTAAAACTCAACTCAGACAAAACGGAAGTGCTCATCCTAGGATCCTCCCCCTCTGCCTGGGACTACTCTTGGTGGCCTTCCGTTCTGGGATCAGCACCCACACCCACAGACCATGCACGTAACCTTGGCTTCATTCTAGACTCCTCTCTCTCAATGTCCAGACAAGTCAACGCCGTATCGTCCTCCTGCTTCAACGTCCTTCGCATTCTCAAAAAGATCTTCCGCTGGATCCCCCTCGACACAAGAAAGACTGTCACCCATGCACTGGTCACGAGTCGACTGGACTATGGCAACACACTTTACGCCGGAACTACAACAAAATTGCAGAAAAAGCTCCAGCGCATCCAAAACGCATCAGCGAGACTCATATTGGACATCCCGCGCCAAGAGCACATCACCGGACACCTAAAAAACCTCCACTGGCTTCCCGTCAACAAAAGAATTACTTTCCGCCTCCTTACCCACGCACACAAGGCCCTCTATAATCTAGGACCCGAATGCCTCAACACCCGACTGTCCTTCTACAATCCCACCCGCCAACTAAGATCATCCAATCAAGCCCTCGCCGCAGTCCCGCGCATCCGAAAAACCACCATGGGTGGCAGATCCTTCTCCTTCCTGGCTGCCAAAACCTGGAATTCACTCCCCACCCACCTCCGCCTTACTCAGAACCACATCTCCTTCAGAAAAGAACTGAAAACCTGGCTATTCGACAAACAGTGAACCCCTCCCTCTAGCGCCTTGAGACCCTTTGGGTGAGTAGTGCGCTATATAAATGCCCGAACTTGAACTTGAACTTGAAGTGATCCGGGATAAAACATCTCATTTTCTGCATTTAGTAAAGCAGGGATAAGTTTAGTGCCCACTCTAGGGGTGTTTCTGCACGCTGCTGACAATGCATCCCCATGCTTGTTCATATAAAGGGTGAACAACAGGGGGGCCAGAATGCTCCCCTGCCTTACCCCTTTCTAGACCCCCCCAAGAAGGAGACAGACTACCATTCTTATTGGACCTCACTGAGGCTGTAATGTTAGAGTGGGAGGTGTGCAGAAAAACCACCAGGTCTGGGTCCATGCCCAAGTCCAAAGGATAGTCCAGAGCTTGCTTCTGTTAACACAGTCAAACTCTGAGGTTAGATCTTTAAAGGCCATATGCAGGCATCCCTTTTTAGCTATGGTGTATTTCCCCACAATCAAGTGTAGGTTAATGCATTGGTCCAGTGTAACTCTACCCTGCCTAAAACCATATTGCAGCTCTGAGATAACATTAAAATTATTGAGACAGGAGGGGAGGTGCTCCAGTACAACCTTTCCTATGATCTTATCAGCAGAGTCTGAAAGGGAATGGGGCAAAACCATGCTGGATCATCCCTCACCCCTTTTTTAAAAAAACTTAAAATGACGGCTGCAGACCAGGAAGAGGGGAATCACACATGCAGGCCGCATTAAAGACCCGTGTCAGGATCTAGCCCAAGTTGAAGTGTCGGTTTTATAAAGATCTAGGGGAACCCTGTCCGGAGCCATTGCCTTGCCCTTGACTGTAGCCAGGATGTCTTTATACACATCTTCAACATTAAAAGACAATGGGGAGATATCAGTCCTTGGTTCCCCCACAATGTCAGTCTCCCCCAGGACTTCACTAATATAAATTCATTTGAAGTGCTGGACCATCTATCAGCAGCTATAGTGCAATCCACTCAGAGTTTGCTAAACCTGAAAAAAGGGCTTTTTACAACTTCCCAAAATATGGAGCTGTTAACTAGCATGCTGGCTTGCTTTAGGACCTCCCACCCATGCTCCCTAATAATCCTTTTTCTTTGCTGGATTGCACATTTGTATGCTTTCTTACATGCCTAATCTTGTCCGCATCCCTGGGTTTCTACTTAAGTGACACCATTAAATACCTATATGTCGTGGAACAATTACTGTCAAACCAGCTTTTTTCCTTGAATCCACTGGTCCTGCCAAGAAAGGTCAAGTTCTGAAATCTGTGTAGTCAATTTGTTAAAGGTGTCTAATATAGATCTATCCTGCGCCCCGCTGTCAAGACATGTTGCAATCTCACCTGCACTTACTGTATACATATTATCTCCGGTATCACTGTCTGGTTGTGCCTTTTTTTCCAAAATTGCACAGGAGCAAAACGCAGCTATGTCCCCACACACCCATTAGAAAACACTCCGCAAATACCTTTTAAAACGCTACTTGCGAATGCTTTCTAAAGGGGGAAAGAGGTTGGGGACAGAGAAGAGACATCCAGAAGACAGCGATCTTCAGTCAAGGATTTTAATTGCTTCTTTTCATCTGTAATCCTTGTAAGACCTGAAAACTGCAATAACATTTCAACTAAATATACTTGTACATTCAGAAATATATAATTATATATTATTTGTTACAAATACAATAATTCCTACCCAAAGTCTTCTCAGCTATTGCTCCTCTTCTTATTGAATGTTGTTCATGTTTGAAAATTAACTGCCTTTTAACAACAATTAATTTTAATCAAAGAATTATTTTCTCCTTGCTTGATCTCGTGTACTAATATCACTGTTCGGCACACTCTTGGCCTACCTCCCTGGTGTGTCTAGGTTCCAGTAAGTCAAAACAAAAGTTCCCTTGGGTATTGTACGAAACACACTATCTTAAATGTATACCACACTCCTACCAAACCCTCATTATGTACTATTCCTCTATTGACCAGGATAAATTAGATTTAGTGCAATTGTTGCAGCTGTGCAACAAATTTCGGTGGGTTCAATTGTTCGAACCACCTTCTTCAGGAAGAGAAATTATATGTCTCCCAAAAGTTTTCAATCTATTTAAAAACATCATAAAACCACACATCAGAAAACATTTTTTTTCTAACTTCTCATATCTTATTGCAATAGATTATTTAATATTCAAATTAATCACACAGTGCAAAGTTTCTTACATTAATCTGTAAAACAACTAATAATGTGGTTTGGAGAACATTTACATTAACACTAAACCTCTGGTGATTCTCACATCTATACTGTCAATGCCACATATGTCAATGTATTTTCAATAATACCATACAAATGTCACAGCTGATCACATACAGTCATCTGTACCCTATGCTGCAAAAGCAGCTATGAAGGTTGACTCACCAGAAACTGTGAAGAGTTATCTGTCACTTCCCCAGGGATCTTACTCCTCAAGATGAGGCAACAACAATACAATTCTTGTTGTATCCAACCATTTAAAAAGGACTCTCTCTGTGGGCTTGAAAATGGATATAAACATGGGGGTCGATTCCGATCCGGTAAAAAGCGCTCCGAATCGTCGTACGGAGCATTTTTTTCCGTACGAATCGTACCCGTAACCGTCTCCGTACGAACGACGTAGTACGATCCACACCCGATGCAGCTATCCGTACGAATCGTACCAGGGACCATACGAATGAAATTCCCGAATCGCCCTCGGAAGTCGCTGTACGCGACATTCATACGTTTCGCGGCTGCTTTTTACGACCCGGCAAGTACGATCCGTGTTGTGTACGCTCCGTACGACCCTTTTTCTACGGGAGCTGGAAACTGTCGTACAGTCAGAGTTCGCCCCGAAACAGGTACGGAACGGCCCCCCCGGGTACGGCGCGTACCCCCCATGATCACAGGGGTACGTGGCGTACCCCTGTACGCTGGGTGTACGGCACGTACCCCCCATGTACGCTGGGTGTACGGCACGTACCCCGCATGATCACAGGGGTACGGCGCTCATGGGGGGTACGCGCCGTACGGTGTGTAGGTGATCGTGCGCTTCTCCGTACGAATCGACGTGTACCGTACGAATCGCGTCCCGGTCGGCCGATCGGAATCGTCCGGTCGTACGGCGTACGTACGAGTCGTACGGAAACGGCTCCGGATACGATTCGTACGGACGGGGATTTTACCGGATCGGAATCGACCCCATAGTGTGTTAACATCTCACCCCATAGGTATAAGGTCTATAATACACAATGTACTTTCTTAAGAATGTTACCTTATATCAAAAGATGGAAGCGAATAAGCAGTTTTTCCAACCAAAGTTCTGGGTTTAAAACATCTCCAAATGTATGAATTTTCAAGCTAGAGGGCTCTTCTTTAGATAGAAGCTGTGTGCCTGTGTGTGTGTGTGTGTGTGTGTGTGTGTGTGTATATATATATATATATATATATATATATTAATATATATATATATATATATATATATATATATATATATATTACCTACTGGCAGTCGCCAGTAGGTATATATAGTTAGGATTTTTTCCCTATGGGATTTTTGAAAATTCTATGTCTAATAACTTTGGCGTTTGTGGACGGAATTGGATGAAATTTTCTGGAAAATGGAACATTTTGTTTCTGAGCAGCCCCTGAAAATTTGGGGGGGGTTCGTCCAGGGGGGGCTGAGAAAAAAGGGGGGTCCCAAAACGTGTTTTTAACATTGATTTTTCCATAGGGCGGTTAGCCTCACTTTTAGCCCGAACGGCTGAATGGATTTGCACGAAACTTGGCAAAATTGTAGGGACTGGTAGCCCGATGTGCCTTTTGTAGGTCTCAATATATGTGCTCCAGTGGATTTTGAGAAATTACCGTTTAAAAAAAGATATATATCTGTAACAGCGGACCGGGCAGCTCCCCGGTTCGCGGACCGGGGAGCGTACCAGAACTTCGCGTAGCGAAGCTGATTGGCTTTCCGGTGTCTGTCAACATTCTAAACAGTCCGGAGCGGCCGCCATCTTGTCTCTCGGTAGGATTGAGAGACAAGAGGAGGCCAAAACAAAGGGGGAAATAACCATAAGGGGGCATAGTAGATCCTCCCTGACCCCCTAGGTTTAATGTGGAGGCTTTAAAAGGGCCCCGCGGGGCAAAAAAAATAAAAAAATAATTTTGTTTTTTTTCGTGGGTAGCGCCCGGTCCGCGAACCGGGAAGCGTTCTGGGCAGCGTACTGCAATGAAAAATGAATGAGAGACTTTTCAAATGCAGTATGTTAATTGATTGTTGGTTTTGTTGATTATTTTTTATTTTTTTAAGTTTTTTAAGCAATTATTTATTATTGTGATTGTGGTTGAAAATTTAATAACATTTCTAACATTTAACTAGTTTATTAATTACATATAAAAATGATTAAAGACTCAAACAATTTTTTAATATTACATACAATTTTATTTTTCGGATTGTTTTTCAAAATTTATTAGTACGTCTAGCATTTGACTGTCCGATATGTCCTCTTGTTGAGTGAACATAAGTTCCCACATTTGACCGTCATCATAATGAAGTAAATGATCCACAGATTCTACACATTGAACTAATTCATGGTCCCGTGATTCATCCATGAAATCTGAGTCATCATTGTCCTCAATATCTTTTTCTGTGTTGTTCTCCAGAACAATTTCAAAGGAAACATTCTGCTCACCTTCCATTTTCTTGCTGTAATTTGCATAAAAAATAAATATATCAGTAGAGATAGGGCACTGTTGGGTTTAAGTTCAGACAGGTACTTGTGAGTTTATAACAGAGAAGTAATCTATGGGCACTGTATGGTTTCAGGCGTGAAGTAGTACTATTAAAAAGTGCCTGTGAAGAAGCCTAAGTAAATTCATAATTATACCACAGAAACCTAAATCAATCCATAATTATAATAAAGAAGCCTTTCTCAATGTCTAACTCTTACAGAGGCATAGTATATAACTATCTGAAAATGTTTTCAAATTTATAAAATAATATCTCACCTTCTAAAATCAAGTTTAAGTTGTGAGTGAAAATGATCTTGCAATGTAGTTCAGGAAGTAGTAGTCAAAATGGCTATAATATAATTATAATAAAGAAGCCTTTCTCAATGTCTAACTCTTACAGAGGCATAGTATATAACTATCTGAAAATGTTTTCAAATTTATAAAATAATATCTCACCTTCTAAAATCAAGTTTAAGTTGTGAGTGAAAATGATCTTGCAATGTAGTTCAGGAAGTAGTAGTCAAAATGGCTGTGTTTTTCTCTCTTCCTTTATATATATTCAGGTACATAACCAATCAAATGTCAGGTAAAAAAAATAGAAAATGAAAGTAACATTTTCATTGGTTGTCAATTCCAACACTTCAGATGTGTTTTGTGAAGTAATTTACCTCAGGGTATTTAGAGAGGTCTACAGGCTAAATGGCTAAATGGAATTCCAATCAAATTTGTGAAAATGGTAGGGATTGGTATGTAGTATGAGCTAATCTATATTTGGTGAAATTGTCTCCAGTGGCTTTTCTGTGAACTACTTTCCCACCTTTTTTGATGGTGCGCTTCCCAGGGAGCGACCCGGTACGCGAACCGTTGAGCGCCTCGGTTCGCGGACCTTAAGCGTTCCAGGAGTCCACCATTTTGTGTTTCGGTCGAATTAAGATACAAGATGGAGGGCAAATAATGTCTTTTCTTCGGTAAATAGATCTATTAAACAGTATCTCTTCTTTACTCCCTATAGCTGTCTTTCTTTTAACATCACTCTCTGTTTACTTTCCTTATACTTACACTTTTTAAAAAAAAAAAAAAAATTTGGGTTAGCTCCCGGTCCGCGTACCGGGAAGCTAACCCGGGAGCGAACCAAAAGAAATAGAGCTTGCCAGAGTGCTAAACATTGTAGCAATTTTTTTTGAAAGGGAAGGTAGTTCTGAAAAGAACTTTTTTTTAAATATTTTTGTTGTTTTATATTTTTTTTGTATTTTTTTTGTATTTTTTGTTTTTTTTGTATTTTTTGAACGATTTTATTTTTTTTGGTTTTTTTGGGGGGGGGAAACAACAAAAAACAGGCGTTGAAAAGGGCTCAACAGGAGCAAAAAAAAATTACTGGGGGCGGTTAGGGCAATCATGGTGTTCATATGCAAGGTTGAGTGCATTGATGCTCATGTTGCCACAAGCTAATAATGCACGACAGTGCATACATAAATGTATCATATGCCCAAAATTTGGTTGGATATTTGGCACAGTTTCCCGTGCCTCCTCTGGTGTTAAAGAAACCGATGTTGTTGGTCTCGCCACAGGAGTTGGTCTAGGATTGTCCATCATATCCCTTAATTCCGCCCGGCTGTAATTTAGGGGATGTTTCCTCGTCATGTGCCTATGCATGGTGTGATTACCATAACTGTATTTTTTGTCCGTCCCTCTGGACAATTGTTCCTTGCATATGAGGCATGTTGCGTACCTGGCATTGACCTTTTTTTGGCCAGGAGGGATGGAAAAAAACTGCCAGATGAAACTGGCTTTCTTTCTTGAAACCCGGGGCAACTCTTCCAGGAATTGTGGTTGTTCTCCCTCCTCATCCATTTCTTCATCTTCCTCCTCAGTGTTGGTAACCACCTGGGGAGGTGGTCCTCTCTTCCCATGAGGAGGTGGAGGTGGTGGTGGGGGTCCACCAGCTGAAGCAATCAATGAAGCCATTTTCACACAAGCAAAATAGGTCTTCCAACAAGCAAAATAGGTCTTCCTCTCACAATAATGAAAGTCAGAGTGAGGAAAGAAGGAGTGGTTTTCATCATTTGGAAAAAACAATACTTCTCAACCAATGAAAAGTGTTATTTTTAGGTCACCTGACCTAGCCTTCCATAATTATGATACTAAAAGTGAAATGAACCAATGAAAAGTTTTATTAACAAGTCACATGACCTCTCACGCTCATGTTACGCGCTGCGGAACGCTCCCCGGTTAGCTTCCGGGTCGCTCCCCTTCGCGCCGCGGTCCGCGCCCCGGGACACTTCCGGGTGCGCTAACGCGATACGTCACAAGACGCATTTCGCGGCAACGCGATACATCGCGCTTTCGCGCCGCGGATCGCTTCCGGGGAGTTGCGTTTCGCGCCTCGGTCCGCGCCCCGGGGCACTTCCGGGTGCGCTAACGCAGTACGTCATAAGACGCATTACGCGGCAACGCGATACCGTCACTATGTTGATTTCTTACCGGTTCGCGGACCGGATCGCGGAATCAAATTGAGCTAACGGGAAGCTTCCCGGTTCGCGGACCGGGAGCGAAACAAAAAAAATATTTAAAAAAAATTATTAATAAACATATAAAATATATTTTTGGATTTAAAGAAGAATAAATTTTACAGCTATAGATATTAGCTTTTAAAAAACCAATGAAATTCATTGAAAAAACCATAGGTTATAGACCATATATAGTTAGGAATTAGCATTTACAAAACCTTGAAAATTCACTGAAAAAACCATAGGTTATACACCATATATAGTTAGGAATTAGCATTTAAAAAACCTTATTTTACTCACACAAAACCATTGAAATTCCATATATAGTTAGTTGTACTAACTATATATCGCGCACCCGCAATCCACTGCTGATCATGTCACATATTACATCATTCATGACATGGTCAGTGACATCACTGATGACATCACTGATGACATCTCAAATGACATCACTGATGACATCACTGATGACATCTCAAATGACATCACTGATGACATCACTGATGACATCTCATTTGACATTACTGATCACATCACTGATGACATTATTCATGTGATAATACGATGAAGCTCTTCAGACTCTAATATAACCTTAGATACAGTAAGTGTAAACAGACACTTACAGACTGTCACTCATCCATAGAGTTACACACACACCTAGTCAGTCATGCAAAGAATCAATCACACCTCCATTTTCTCAACTATACAGTTATACACACCTTACTTATTCAAACATATACTAACACATATTTACTCTCTTATACAATCCCTGATACAAGTTCACAATGATCCATACAGCCACTCACACATTCACTGGCTCTTATGCACAGTTATTTATATATGTCAACTCTCACATGTACTGTGTTTTACATATGTACTTACTTTGACATGTAGCAATGAGATATCCATTCACTCAGCAATACACTCATGCACACAGTCAACCGCCCATACAGCTGTTTCCACATGCACTTTTGAACCCATACATCTAGTGAATCAACTGCTCACACATCTATGCACAGAGTCATACACCTCCCAGCCACCCATACACACTCTCAGTCTCCCATACAAATACTTGGGCAACCAATCAATAACGCATATAGTTAATCATATAGCTAATGATCAACACATGCAGCAGTTTATAGAACAACAGACATAATGATGCACAAATTGAGACAGTTTAGTCACTAACCCATGCACTCAGTGAGACACATTTAATCACTCACTCATACAGTCAGTCATGCACCTACTAAATCCTTCATCCAGACATTTATACATCCACTCATTCTTAAATATGTAAGACATATTTTAACTTTACAGAAAAATACAGTCACTGGATGTTGTCATCAGTGATGTTATCAGTGATGTCATTTGAGATGTCATCAGTGATGTCATCAGTGATGTCATTTGAGATGTCATCAGTGATGTCATCAGTGATGTCACTGACCATGTCATGAATGATGTAATATGTGACATGATCAGCAGTGGATTGCGGGTGCGCGATATATAGTTAGTACAACTAACTATATATGGAATTTCAATGGTTTTGTGTGAGTAAAATAAGGTTTTTTAAATGCTAATTCCTAACTATATATGGTGTATAACCTATGGTTTTTTCAGTGAATTTTCAAGGTTTTGTAAATGCTAATTCCTAACTATATATGGTCTATAACCTATGGTTTTTTCAATGAATATATATATATATATATATATATATGGGACCCTCCCAGGAGTAGGGACCAATCACAATAGCAGGGGGCTGTAGTCAGATATGGAAGAGTTTGCTGCACCTCCTAGCTCTACTCACCTTTAGTTTCACACTGTGGATCTGTTTGTCCTGCTATCTCTTTCGGACTTCTAGTGGTGTGTCCATGCCACTGCTGGCCTGTCAACACAGGACTGCGTCCAGTTGAGCCAGGCCCCTAGTAATCAATTTTGCACTTCGGTAACCTCAATTGCAGTCTGCAACAGTCCCAGCCTGTCACCCAGACACTCAAAATGGGCACCGCTCTGCCACTCCTCCCGGTATATTTGCGCAGTAACTGTAGGCTCGAGTCTCCCCTCTGCAGGTGTGATGCTTGTCTTTAGGGGGGCTTTCTATGACCCCAGCCAAACTCTGCTGTGCACTCCCTGTATGCCTACACAGTCCTCCGGGCAGCAGAGCACCTCAGGCGCCTGTGCCTGATCTTTCAGCACTGCGTCATATATATATATATATATATGGCAGAGCGGTGCCCATTTTGAGTGTCAGGGTGACAGGCCGGCCTGCAGAAGACTGCAATTGAGGTTACCGAAGTGCAAAATTGATTACTAGGGGCCTGTCTCAACTGGGTGCAATCCTGTGTTGACAGGCCGGCAGTGCCATGGACACACCACTAGAAGTCCGAAAGAGACAGCAGGACAAACAGATCCACAGTGTGAAACTAAAGGTGAGGAGAGCTAGGAGGTGCAGCAAACTCTTCCATATCTGACTACAGCCCCCTGCTACTGTGATTTGTCCCTACTCCTGAGAGGGCCCCATCCCATTATGGTGCCTAGACCCCACCCTACTAGAGCACGAAAGCTTTAAACAGTGTCTATCAAATGCTATTGCCGCTTACTTTGAGAACCACCATGGTATGGCTGTCTCCCTATTAGTAAAATGGGATGCATTTAAAGTGATAATCCGAGGACAGTGTATGGGAAAAGTGGTGGGAGCCAGAAGGGAGATCACCCCGGAACTTGCAGCCCCGGAGACTCAGATTCTGGCACTGGTCAGAGAGATTGAGGGAGGGGCTGATGCGCAGAGAAGACTGGCAGACGTGAAAAGTACTTATAATTCCAAATGGGATAGGCTAAGAACATTGGACTATCGCTTATACCAAGAACATCAACATGTGGAGGGCAGTAGAGCAGGGAGGCTATTGGCCTGGTTGATCAGACCTGAGAGTAGGAGGGCTCCAATCCCACACATTCGTGGTGTGGGGGGAAGTGTACTTTGCTCTCCAAGGGGCATTAACGATTAATTCCAGGAACATTATGAGAAACTATACCGGAAACCAGGGGTCATATGGGAATATAGATTAACGGAGTATTTGGATGGGTTGAGATCAGGACGCTCGGGATACTTTAGCGCTCCCGGCCGTTAAAGAAATGGCATGGGGAGAAAACACCAGGGCCTGATCGCTTTCCGGCTGAATTTTACTCCTCCTTTGTGGATTTTTTGGCCCCGAGATTGGAGCAGCATTGGGGGAGAAAAAACTGCCACCATCGGTAAGAGAGGCGCTAGTGATTCCTTTACCAAAAACGAAGAAAGAGGGAGAAGACATGACAGAATTCTGACCATTGTCCATGCTAAACCTTGACTTTAAAGTTTTGAGCAAAGCTCTGGCATCCCGGTTGTTGTCACAGATGCAGAGATTGGTCCACTCTGACCAGAGTGGATTTATTCCTTCATGTTCCCTCTCTCATAATTTGCGGAGGTTATATAATGTTTTGTTCCACAGAGACACGGTGGGGTACCCTGAAGCCGTAGTAGTGGTTGTAGACCTGGAAAAGGCCTTTGATTCCTCGAGATGGGATGTTTTATTGGCAGTAATGGGAAAGATGGGACTGGGAAGTGGTTGGTTGGAGTGGGTCCATCTTTTATACGAGAATCCCAAAGCTAGAGTATGTACAGGTAGCACAGTATCTGCCCCTTACTCTATTTATAGAGGAACTCGCCAGGGATGTCACCTGTCACTGTTGCTCTTTGCTCTGGCGATGGAGCCCTTGGCGGACGCGACGGGACTGACCATATAGTTTTGTTACATGCAGACGACATACTGGTCTATCTCCGTACCGGATCGAGGGGGATCCCGACAGTGCTGCGCATCATAGCAGAGTTTGCCGAGTTCTCGGGACTGCATGTAAACAAAAACAAACATGTGTGTTCCCATAAAGTCGTGCTCTTGATCAACTGTTAAACTTCCCACCGGATCTGGAATGGAAACTGAGTTCTTTCAGATACCTGGGAATACAGGTCTATCACCGTCAGGAAGACATGTTAGAGGGGAACCTCAGAGGTGCCCTGAGAAAGCTACGGGCAAATGTTTCCTTCTGACATTCGCTCAGGCTGCCGGTGATGGTGGTGGCGTAGTCCAAGATGCTGATATTGCTACGACTACCAGTAGTGTTCCCGAAAAGCTGGGTTAAGACCCTGGATAAATTATTGAGAGACTTGGTGTGGGATAGGGGACCTAATAAAGTATCCTTACAAACACTGTTACTGCCTCTTGCCGGGGAGGGCCGGGTGCTCCTGTCTTTGAAGTCTACTATTTGCCGTTACAGCTTTACTGGATGGCCAGATGGCTAGATGGAAAGGGACTTGAGACTTTGTCACTTCCAGCTAGTATAGCAAAATGGGCTTTGTTCCATAGAATGCTCAGCCCTCTCCAGAAGATCAAACACATGGGGACACTACTTTCAGTGTTGGGATAGATGCACGGCAAGAACTAGAGATGCGCCGTTTTACACACCAAATTTACCACTCACAGGACTACCACAAGCAGGAATGGGCCCCCATCTTACACAGTGGCAATTACAGGACTGGGAGGAAGCAGGCGTATTATCGGTCGGGGATTGCAACCGGGATGGTGAACTGATCCCTTTAAATGAGTTTCTAGAATACCATGACTTACTGCAGGGACAGTTTCTAAATTATCATTAGATACGGGGACTTTGACGTCACTGTTTGGGAGTTGCCACAAGCAAACCTCCCACTCATACGGCCTTCCAGGTGCTGGTGACTTTGGGCTCGGTAGGACACCTGGTAAAATGGTTGTACCTGGCCATAACTGAAATGACCCATTGACCTTTGCCCCGACTACAAGAGAGATGGGAGGGCACACTGTCTAGGCAGCTGAGAGTGAGGGAGTGGAACAAGGTCCTGGGAAGCCAAAAAAAGTGTCCAGAAACGCTGCCTTTCAATTCATACAATTCAAAGTACTCCATAGAACTTACCTCACCCCTCATAGGTTGAAGGTAGTGTACGGTACAGAAGACCAGGCCTGCGCCAGATGCTTGCAACTAGATGCTGACTTCGATCACATGATATGGGCTTGTCTGGGGCTCCGCAATTACTGGACCAAAATTGTAGATACAGTAAATTAACTTTTGGCTCAGAAATGGACATGCTCCCCGGAGGTGTGCCTGCTGGCCCTTTTTCCGAGACCCAAATCCAAAAGAATGGGTCATAGGTTTGTAGACCTGGCTTTCCTCCTAGCTAAAAGGAGAATAGCGCTCAGATGGAAGGCAAAGACGAACCCTTCAATAGTAGACTGGGAAAATGATGTTTCCTCTTGGGCCAGGGCAGAGGAAAAAGCTCTGATCCGAGAGGATAAGATCAAGAAAAGATGAAAACTCCTTGCGAAACGATGGGCTGAGGTACTGAGGGCTTGGGACACAAGTGATACACCTGAGCGAGGCTCGCAGTGAAGCTCATCAGAATCTAAGGGAATAGAAGAGGCACATGCCCACTAAATACATAAGAGTTATTGTAGAGCCCTTGTGACACTCTGGGATCCTGGGAGGGGGGTAAGATTAGCCACCATGCGCCAAAACACCTGGATGACAGCGCCATTTTTTCCGGTTTATTTGATACTGGTCATTGCCCCAGCATCCTGTTGGCCTTCATTGATTCCCCCTCTTTCCTCCCCAATTGGGACCCCTGGCCCGATTGAAGAATCTGTCGAGCAGTTGCAGACATACCAATGGACAGAGGACCCCTGGTGGATTTACATAAGTTTTAGTTGAGTGTCTAAATTGTATTTTAGATGCACTGAGTTTGTTCTTTCTTTCTTTTCTTACTATTTCTTATCAAGTTATTGTAAGGCAGTTATATGACCATTGTTCAGAGCATGGACATACGGAACAAATTAGGACTGGAAGCAGACTTAGATACTCCAGGCTATGCACCCCGCTGCAGCAGGGAATTAATAAGCATTACTACAAACCTGGAGAATAACTAATATTACATTGGAGAGAACCACAGCGAAGCATGATGTTGAAATCACTACTGTTTACTTTATATTTGTATATTATATACCTGAGATTGATATATGACATTTGTTTTTTAAGAATTGTATTATTACTGTGATTTTGAACTTACATTGATTGTATCGAAGATAATATCATAAATGCTAATAAAACAGATATTTAAAAAAAAAATACGTTTGTTTACCATGTGTGAGCTTACTTATTTGTAATATGTTATCGGAATACTCAGTACTCAGGTGTTCTGAGGGTGAAAGGTTGGAATTCATGTGGAATACCCTCCTAGTGGATTTAGAAGGTGCAACACTGCGTTGTTTAGTGTAATTACATTGCATACTTGATATTAGTCTATGGACAGCGTAGTTGATCGTGACATGTGCTTTTGGCATTTATTGATATTCTATAGTGAAACTTGGAACGTGGTTCCGGTGATAGTAAGTTGGAGGCTCTCTCATGAAAGGCTATAGATTGTTGGATATGATAATTACGCCATGTAATTTTAGCCTACGTTAAAAGCACATCATACTCGATAGTTTGATTTTCTTTAACAGTGGATCCTCCTTTTGTCCTCCTGAAATATATCCTGTGGATTATGTTTTACAGATACATGAATTGCAGACTGTTGGATTGAAAGAGACTGAGGAATTGATTGATTAAGTACTGAGATATAGGTACAGATTACTGTATAATAATACCTATGTTTATTTTGTACACTAAGGTTTGAAATGGTTGTATTGACAATAAGTTATTATTTTTTAGGTGCTTGCGAAAATCTATGTTTTACTACTGAGGACTGAACTTGATTATGACTTATTAGGTAAGTCATAACTGGATGGGACCAGGTTTTTGCTGGGGCTTTGCTGAAAAACATGTCAGAGAATATGTCCACCTGCACATCTCAATCCTTGATGTTGTATTTTTTACATGTCTAAATAGGTACAATTTTAACTGAAAAGATCCCAGAGAAAACTGGATCATCGGGATTCCAACACTTAGTGGCATTTTCACAAGCAGTGGATTAATTTGGGTTATTTCCCAATCTAGGGCAGACAAAGCGACACAGAAAGGACAGCACATAGTTAAAGACTGATTGATTACATCTATTATATCTTCTAGCCATAGGGGCATTGACAAAAAGGAAGCAGGGTTCAATCTCTGTAGATTTCAGTGCATCATATCAAGGAAATTCAAAAGTGTATTTGATGAACCTCACGCCTATTTGGGAGCTGAAATCAATATGAATCATGATCAATTATCATTTATTTTAGTTCAGTCAATCAGAGAGTTAAGTTGAATTAAAGGGTTTTATTTCCAAATCTGTTAATTTCTAATTTTTTTATTAAAGTATTTGTTTTCCTAGTTTCATCATTAAAGGTTAACTTAATCAATAATTACATTTTTAGTAATAATGTAAGTCATTTTAGCATTTCCAAATAAACATGACTTAAATGAAATGTAACAAGCACGTTCCATAAAGAAACTTCCTGATTCTATACTAAGTCAAGATAAATGCGTGAAGAACTAAAGGTGTCAGTTTAGGTTCCCATGAAGGGTTCTGATGGGAGAATCAAGCATATGAAAGAAGCTTTAGCAGATTAAACGGGAAAGTGTTCCCAGATCAAATAACAGTGTATCAAGAAATAAGCTAGGACTTCTTATAAAGAGATATCTAAGAAAATTCAGTACAGAGTCCCCTGTCAGATAAGACAGAGGACCCATCTAATGTGCTTTGCGAAAAGAAGTCATTTCCAAGCTAGGAACACACACTAATATAAACACACATTTTTTATGCTGCAACATTAATATTATTTCTTTCTCTTGTTGACCAATAAGATTTCAGCATGTTCCTGGGAACGGGTTCACTCCCCAATTTCTCACCAGAGTACAATCATCCTTTAACCATGTGTCCTTGAATATTGCAGAAGATCCTTTATTCTTTCTCAAATCTTCTTTCAATTAATCATCCTCCCTGTTTTCTCCTTCTTTTGTGGTGAGGACCTCAGTATCAGTCATTTGATACAACAAATGTCTATTCATTAACTAAAAAAAATGTTGAACAATTGTAATTTAAAGTGAAAAAGAAGCATTTCAGTATTAATGAGCTTCCATGTTAAATCATGATACCTTCAGCAAAGCCAACTTAAAAATAATACATGCTTCATTACTAATATAGGCCTAAGATAATTAAGTATGGTTGCTTACTACAAGTTTTGAATCCAGCACAATTCAATTGTAAATGTATTATTCTACACATTGCATTTTCATCAAAGCATTTTGAAAATAATATTCACATTAGCAATTTCCCCCCTCTGATGGTTAAAAAACAATTCATAATTTCTTCACAAATGAATCTTTAAAGCATACTTTCACTCACTGTTAAGCCTTTTTTCAGTTCTACGTTTTCCAGTTTTTCTTAATTTTTTGTATTCTCTATTGTTTTTGTCTTCCATTTCCAATTATCTTCTCATTCGTCTGTTGCTTTCATAATTCTTTCTTCTATTTAAACAGCATCTAACTATTTTACATAAAATGTATTATGTTGTCAAACAAATATCTATAATAACAACAGGATTCAAAATAATTCCATAAAGTCCTCCTCCTACTGTTGCAAACCAGTACACTAGCAGTTTCTAATGACTCTAGTTCAGGTTTCAATTCAGAAATGTTCTTTTAAAACTCTTCTATTTTTCTACTCTCATCTGGTATGTATGAACAGCAATGCTGACCTTCAACATCTTGCAACTCTGCCTTTCTATGTCAGCAAAATGTCTAAAGCAAATCGATCTTTAGAACCATTGATATGATAGTTACCAATTCTTTGTTAATAGTCAGCATAGTACCAGATGTACTAGTTGCTAATTTATTCACGACTGTTGTCAGATTTCTGAATTTCTCATCATTCAGTATCACTCCTAAAGGTGGTATGATTGCTCCAAAAAACAAATACCATTAACTGTGTCCCATCATAAACACTCCGGGGCACATTTATGAAAAACTGGCACTGTGCAGTCCAGTAAGTCACCTTCCTGCCCTGCACTGTACTGCTTCACTGGGAAAGGGCAAGAATGTGCCATGTTTAGGGTTTACTACACATTTCTGTCTATTCCCCCTGCGCTGTCTCACAATGGGCTGTCTAATTCCAACATAGGTATTATTGACCCATGGTGCAAGGGTGCCTGGGTTGCATGTATGATTGTTTTTGTGAAGTAAGGGGCATAAAAACAATCCTTAGAAGCAGATTTCTGTGTGTGTGCTGCAAAGTGCAGCATTCGTAGAAAGAGGAAGTAATGTGTATAAATAAATATATTTCTCTCTGTTACATCTCTCCTAGATAGGTGTATCTTTCTGACACATTCCCAGGTTTACCTGTTCTTGTAAATCCAGGAATGCATCAAAATCTATGGATGATGTGTGGGAACATCCATGCAACAACCATGGATACGTCTTTCTGGTGCAGAGTAATGCAATGCAGCAATTTACACTTCATTACATTACTCGAGATTTATGAAGCCACACGGGGCCATGCAAGGTGGCCTTCTGTGGCTTCATAAATCAAACTTTTCATTTGTGGCACTCTAGCACAATGTTTTGTGGTGCAAGAGTGATGCAAAGGGGCTTATAAATATGCCCCTCTGTGTATTCATGTGGGATGATGGGATAGTCAAAGCATCTATACTATTTACATTTATATATTTGCACACAATAAAGATAAATAACAAATGCCTTCCAAATCAGCAGGTAACTATAAATAAGCATCTTGTCCATAAACAAATTACCCCCTGGGAATAACTCTCTCTTCACCTATAAGAATTTGAACAGGTCCCCCCAAGATTTCAAAAGTGTGTTCACAACTACTGATTCCAATGGGCCTTTTTCTTAATTGATCTCTACTTTTGTAGGCACATATTTTCCCTTTCTGTTATATGTCTAATTTAAACTTTGGATATAACATTTCCTTTTTGTATTCACATTCTTCTATCTTAAAAACATTCTTATAAATGTCATAATTGTTTTTGCTATGAAAAATCTGAGGCCTCCTTTCTTCTAAAGCTAAGATGTATATTTTTTCTTTCCTAAGGATCTTGTTAAACAGGTCAAATTATGTTTGTATGCCTTAACAGTGTCTATATTTGTGGGTTACCCAAATAAATACCATGCAGTGCCTTTATCTTTTGCATGTAGGTGTAAATTAATACTTTATCTGAAGAGGAACGTTTGAAAGAATCATGTAATAATTGGAAAAATGATATTCAAAACATTCATGTCTATAAAATAAGCTAAGCAGTATGCACCATGTAATTGCATTTGACAGTGGGATGTGGTGATGTCACCTCATCTGATTCGGGCTCTTTTACTCCTTGACTTTTAACACAGTTTATCACTTGACATTGATGTTGTTTTCAGTCTAAAGTTCAAATAATAGTTTTGCCAAGACTTCAATTGTAATATTTGCTTCAAATATTTTATTTTAATCAATGCACTTTGTCAGTGTGGCACATCATAGCGGATTAAACAACTTGGAGCTCAATTAATCTGGCCTTTGATTTGAACAATGTGTCACATTTCTCAAATAGCAGGACGATTGAGATGCTGAATACCTTTGACAAGGTACTATTACTCTTTTGGATTTCTTTAGACTATGTTGATCTATCTCTGTGTCACTTATACCACTGGATTCTGTTTCTTTGATGATTGTAGGCAGTAAATGATCAATTTACACACTAGATCTTGATGGCCTTTTACCACTTTGCCATTCAAATCTTCTGATTCACCCTTCTTTTCTCACTCTCATTCCTTCACCTGAGTCATTCACTTGTGATTAACTAACAGTTTCATCAGAGGGTACTTCCACACCACTCTGCGATATCTCAGGAATTTTTACTGGTGTGAGAGCTTGTTGTTCTTCAAGCCTTTCTTGTGCTTCTGACTGTGCTGTCACAGGTGCTGTCTGACCTGGCTCAAAGAACACAATTTCTTTATATGGACACCTTACTCTCCGAGTGTGCATTGTATGCACCTAATAAGGTATCCCTGCACATTTGACAGAAGTGTTTGTGATCAGAATGACTTGGCAGAGCCCTTCCCACCTTGGCTCCAAACAGGGCTTCCACAAATGCTTCTTCACCAAAACCCAGTCACTGGGAACCAGGTCATGGTACTGCTACTGGTGTGGATTGGCAGTATCAGCTCCAACCTGGTGAGAAACAGAGCACACCACATCAGCCAGTCGTCTCCAGTAATCCATTATCATGTCATCTATGATGTTCACAGGTGCATTTGCAGGTACAGCAGGCAGTCTCGTTGCTTGTCCCATGATGATTTCATGAGGCAATAAATCTATTCTCTTGTCAGAGGTACTTCAAGGACTCATCAGAAACAGTGGTAAAGCATCTGGGCATTTCTGAGAAGTGGAAGCACAAACTTTGGACAAACAAGTCTTCAAGGTTCTGTTTACTTGCTTCACTATTCCTGAAGCCTCAGGACGATAGCTACAATTGAATCTCTGTTCCATTTATAGAGCCACACACAGCATTCTAAAGACCTCATTATTAAAAAGAGTCCCTCGGTCTGACTCTAGAGAAACCGGAAATCTGTGCCTATGTATCAGTTCACACGGTAGCATTTTAGCTGCATGAGACTGTAATTTATCTGTATTTAGTAAGCTACCACCATTGAGAGAAAAAATACACTAAAACCAGGACTTATCTCAGCCCATTAAATTCAGGCATCCTCATGAAGTCCAACTGCATTCTTTTGAATGGTCCTTCCTACATGTCTCATAGCTACTGTCGCTCTACTTCCTATACTTCCTATACTTTGTTGCTATGTTACACATTTGTGGCCTTATTCTTCAACTAGAACTCTGAAACTGGGGTTGATCCAGTCTTGTCTCAACAACTTAACCATGGTGTCCCTTCTGATGTGTTCAGGACCATGAAAATGTTGTATAATGGAAAATGGCGAACTATCTGGCAACACAGAATTTCCATTAGCTGGAATCCAAATATGGTTCTGATCGTTAACACAACCAACTCCGATCCAACTTGTTGTTCTGTTCCTGAAACTTCTTTTTTGTAATCTCTTAATCTTCTCCAAATTGTCAGATACTGACAACAGCATTGGGAAAGTAGTATTCTCATCAGATTCATTTGTATAATCTCCATTAAATGTGTAACCTACAAGTGTACAATACTGGGCAACTTCATCTGCATATCGATTTTCTACTATGACGTCAAAGAGACCGGTTCTGTGTACAGCACAATTTACTACTACAGTTTCCTGGACAACTGCAATGGATCCAACAATTCCTTTAAATACTCCCCATTTCTGATTGGGGATCTGGAAGATGTCATGAAACCCTTTTGTGACCATAACTGACTAAAGTCATTGACCACACCAAAGCAATTCTGTCTATCTGTAAATATAGGCACCACTGTTATTCATGCTGAAGGGCAACATGCTATCAAAAGGGCAATACATTCTGCCACCTAAGCAGAGGTAACACCTTGAAGCCATAAAGCTTCTGGCACTTCTTGAATTGTGCAGACTACATAGGCTGCTCTCAAAGTTCCCTTATTATTTCTTAAGTATGAGCCGTCCACAAAGATTATATACTCTGACTCATTGAGAGGTTCATCTTTTATGTCTAGTCTTGGCTTGGTGCATACAACTGTAACATTTAGACAATCTTGTTTGACTTCATCCCCATCAATTTCATTTTCAGGAGAAAGCAATAAAGTTGTTGGATTCAGCATGCAACATCTCTTGAGTACAACTTCTTTGACAGCAAGTGTCTGTTGTTCGTACTTTGTGAGTCTGCTGTTTGTCAAGTACCGTGTTTTCATTTGAGTGAGAAAAATGTCTACCAAATGAGGAACCATCACTGTAAGAGGCTGTCCCATCACAATGTTTTCACATCTATCAATACTGACACCAACTGCTGCAACCGCTTTAAGGCAGATGGGCAATCATGCGGGAACATGGTCGAGAGAGATCGAAAAAGATGTCACAGTTCTTCTTACATCTCCATGCATCTGGGTAAGTGCTGATAGAGTTCAGCCCTCCCTCTCAATGCAAAACAATGTGAAAATCTTTCTGTAATCAGGCATTTCTAGCGTGGGGCATGCCAGAGACTTTCTTTCAGCTCTAGCAAAGCTTTCAAGTAATCGTTGCCCCATGGAAGTGGATCAGGCACATATTTGCTCATCGGCATCTGGAAAAGTTTGGTCTCTCTGGAAAAGTTTGGTCTCTACTGTCTACAGTGGCCAACCATTCCCAGAAACATTCTGATTCACCTTTGAGTTCTTGGTGGGTTCACTGTCAAAATTATTCCAAATTTATCATGTGAAACTTTTGTCGGTCATTTCTCAATTATGTGTCCCAAATATTTGACCTCTTTTTTTTGACAATATTACAGCTTGTTAGGCGACACATTATGTCAATTCTCAGCTGAATGATTCAATATCCTATATCGTGTTTGCAAGCTTCTTGGATATTTGATGCTGCAAGCAGGTCATCAATATATTGTATGAGAACTGAATTGCAAGGTATCTGCAGAGTTTCAAGATTCCTTTTCAAGATCTGATTAAAGGTTAATGGATACTCTGAATATCCTTGTGGAACTCAGCACCATGCCAAAACTCTATCTCTAAACTCGAATGAGAATAAGTCCTGCCTGTCCTCATGTAACCACATAGAGAAGAAGGCTTGACGGAGATTCAAAATCATAAACCATTTTGTAGTGCAAGGAATCTGAAAAAATATTGTTGCTGGATCCAGTATCACAAGAAAACAACTATTTTATTAATTTTTCAAAAATCCAGTAGATGTTTTCCCTCTCAGTTTCTGGGAACCCAAAATAGACGAGTTGTAAGCACTTACATCAATCTCTTTCAAAATTCCCTCTTTTAGCATGCTATAAATTGCTGGTGTTATTCCTGCAGCTGTCTCTGACATCAATTTATAAGGTGGTGATTTAGGAGGTAAGTCGTCAATTGTTCTCACTGGGAGCAATCCAACAGTTCTTCCTTGTCAGGCCTGCAAGCACACGCAGCAGTGTGTGGAGCGTGCGCACACACATGACATCCCGAGCGAGTGTTCACGCCACCGCTTTAAAAAGTTCAGGGGCACGAAAAACAGGCATATCCTGGATGCGGTGTTGACGGCAGAGGAAGAGTCAAGAGCTGCAGGTAAGTTTGTCTCAGCTTTGGGGCTGTTGGGCTGAGTGCACTTGCTGTACTCTTCTGTTACTAAAGAGTGGCTGCGGGACGGATTGTGTGCTTTTGTTTAAGTATTCATCTTAAATGCAGCCACTTCACGAGCTGTGATTAACATGAATACTTAAACAAAAGAACCCAATCTGCCTAGCAGCTATGCTTTCCTAAGAAAAGAGTACAGCAAGTTTAAAAACACAGTGTATATTTTCAGTTTAATCTGAAAGCACACACCCTATTTTTAAACTTGCTGTACTCTTTTGTTAGTAAAGCACGGCTGCGGGGCAGATTATGTGCTTTTGTTTAAGCATTTATGTGGTCTTGTATAGGCTCGCACCATTTCCCCACCCAATGAACAGTGCTCCAGTTAAGAATATTGGTACCACAGTTGGAGTCTTTTGCTTTTCTAAACCTGAAGTGTACTTGCCTGTGTAACCAATTCATATCATGGCGTGTGTATCCAAATTGCAAACCTGCCTTAAGACCCTTAATGTGGTGCTGTATGTATGAAATGCACCTTCTTTTCACTTTTTTAAGTAAAAGTTTGGAGTGATATTTGGCGCTGCACACATGAGCGGTCTGGCTCCTGGCACATATAGCCATGTTTGCAGCGCACAGAGACACTCCACTGCCGCACACAGAAAAAATAATTCTGAGGGAACATTGGTGCCAAGCACATAATCTTCACTGGCTATTGTAATAGTCAAAACACCTTTTTTCCAACACGGTAAATTGCTGAAATGTGTTCTAATTTGGAAATCGGTTTTGATTTGCTCTTAGTACATTATTCTTATTTAAGCTGGGATTTCCCATGTACTATTGGCCATTGAGCTTGGGGAACCTGCATCATAGGAACTTGTGACTGGACTGGCATTTGCATTATTGTACAGGCATGTGAACCTTAATATTCTTTATTTGCCTTTGATTTACTCACTGCATTTGCAGAACACCACTCACTCTATTTGGATTATGTCTACCCGCCCTTTTCCAATGCCAAATTTTGATAAAATAATGACAAGGAGTCATTGTTTTCATCTCTGCAATGTCTGTCCCAGAATTGGAGTCAATTGGAACACTTCTACCTCTAGCCTGTGAAACACCAGCTGCTTCTTGAACAGCCTGACTTCCAGGTTAATACCTAAAACATTGCATTCTACTAACATTCCCTCCAAATGACTACATGTGAAATCATTTCTGTGCGGACTTTTTATGTGTGAGCATGCATTTTTCCTTCAGTCTTTTCTAATAGTTTCTTGGTCATCATTACAATATTTTACATACCTCATCTAAAGGTTTCATCTGCCAACAAATCACATTTTGTTGTATGTGCATACTGATCTCAGGTCACAATCCAAGAACAGACTGTGACACAAAAGGCTCTATATCACTTTTCGCAGGTCCACTGTGTTTAAACACCAGTAACAATTGTGGATAGTATTAATGCACTGATTATTTTGCCTCTGGAGTAGTTCTATTGATTTTCAGCCAATCACAGTCTCTTTCTGGAACTTTTCCTTTCAAAAAGAAAATCACCTCTTGTAATTTTTCATTACCACAAGTGAGAGTTTACAACTACCCGGATCTCTCAGTGGTTAAGAACAGGGCCACTGTACAGTTATTCTATACTTAGCCTCCAAATCATTCAGCACTATATTGTCAAAGAAAGTATTCAAATCTGTCCAGAAAACCTTTTAGATTATAAGAAATATGTCAACTTGTGTATACCACAGTGCAGGGTTCCCTCTCAATTATGAAAAATTGTTCGTAAATGTTGCAAGATCCCTTCTGCTCTGTGGTGCATGTAAATGCTTTATCTTCGTCTGGAGGTGCTGGTGGTGGCTTATTATTTGCTTCTGCTGCCTCTGAGGGTTTCTTTTTCTTTTCTTGCTTCCTGGCCCACTTACTCTCTAATATGTCAAAATCACGCCATTTGCGGATTCATTTTAACAATTCTGCAATGTGTAACCTCATTCCTGAAGACTACATTGTTGCAATTTCTTTATCATCTAATTGTGCCCTAAAAATTCTTTGTAATTGAACACTCTTTGGGAGATATTGTTCATATTTTATTGTCAATTCAGTCAATTTGTCATATGTAGCTCCCGCACACCTTGTGATTTCTTTACTCAAATATATCAGTTAATATTCTTGATAGTGTCTAAATGTGAAATATACAGACAACCCCTACAAATTCCTTCCAATTCTACCTTTAATTTTGGCACATCTAATGTTTTGCCATTTCATGACTAACAGGTAGTCTCTCTGATCTGTCCACTCTCTTATTTTCTGAAGTCTCTTCAAAGCATGAGGGAAAAGTCCATTCTCAAATAGTTCTGTCTCTCCTCATGCAATTCATGTCACAAAGACAATTCTACTTCCTTCTCTCAATGATTGCACATTTTGCGATTGGCTTCCAGGCAACAATCAGTGAAATCTGTAATGTCGGGATTAACCCTATTGCAGCTACTCCTCCTACAGCTCCTTGAGCTTCAAGGTTTGGGATAATATTTATTGGGGCTGTTACTGCTAGCCTTGCCAATGTCTGTGCTGTCATAATGTGTGACACTAGTATAGGAACAGTCATAATTGAGGCAGTAGGCCCTGGAAGTATTGCAGTAGAAGCTATTTCATTAGGTGCAGGAGCAATTTAAAGTGCTGGAAGTGGTCTCTCAATCTGAATTATATCTTCTAGTCAACAGGGGCTATAGCCACTGTGTTGTATTGCATTTTAGGACCCTAGTTTAATTTTCCGGATTCATGCCCTTATATAGGTATAAATCACCATATCCTTATATAGGCATAGAAATCATAACCATATTTAGACATAGCTCATGCAGTCCAAAAACGGCATGGCTACTTCCACTAGTTCTGAAAATCCACAACGATTTCTTGGAAAACTCGGCTTCAGCAGCTAGGGACTTCCCCTTGGTTGAATATTGCTTTGTCCAAGAACTCATGGAGTTTTCAAAGAACTGAGACTATTTGATGACGTTATTATGTCCACCTTTACGTCAAACTCGGCACCTTCAAGGTATACATATGCCCACACTTGCCCAAGGAAATACACGGTGGTTTGGAGCAGTTCGACTATCCACTTGCCCGACGCATCCTGCTATAGCAAGTGCCGAAGGAAGCTGACCCTCCAGCAGACCCACTGAGAGAGACGCTGTCTTTTCTCTGGCAGAGAAATCCAGCTCCAGTGTTTCCAAGCTACCCTTGCGAGTTGTTGGGAAATCGAGTCCTGAGACAGACCTCCTTCATTCTAAACCAAGGTACAGAGCTGATCAGACCCTAAGAGAAATCTTGGATAGATTCTTGGCAAAGAATACTAAATTTATGCTGCACCTCACTTACTTCTTCCCTCCTACTAGACTTAGGTTCGGTACATCGGGGTAGGCGTAGTTTAGAGGCACCAGTTGAGTACTTTTTAGCCGTTGTTATTTATGTATGTATTTATTTATGGTCTAGGAACCATACAATGCTTTTACAGTATTATTTTATAATACTCTTCTTACTGTACGCATTATACTTTGCAACCAGTATCACAATTGTAGCAGTTCATTTCTTCTGCTTGAGAAAGAAGAATGGTCAATAAATACTTTTATTGAAAATGTATTTCTTTTTATTTCTTTTAAAGGTTTTACATAGCGCTGGCTAGACCCGGAGGTATCAGCAGAGCACTTTACATGAGCATCAGATCATAGTTACAGGTTACATCGTTACAAAGGTTACACAGGAGCATTTTATCAAGGAACCTCGTTAAAATTCTCGCTGTTTTATCGGCAGGAAACTGCTGATAAAACGGCGATAATGGACTTGCTAATATGCGTTATAGAATTCCAATAGAATCCCAGGTCAGATGTCCTGCACATCTAACCTGGGATTCTATAGGAATTCTATAACGCTTATTAGCAAGCCCATTATCGCAGTTTTATCGCCAGTTTCCTGACGATAAAACAGCGCTAATTTTAACGAGGTTCCTTGCTAATATGCCCCACAGTTCTTTGAGCAAGGCAACATAGTTACTTATAAGGTCGAGATAAACAATAAGCACAAATACGTAAGGGAAAAAGTAGGCAAGGGGAGAGATTCAGGGGAGGGGGGTAGGAGCGGGGGAAGTAGACAGGTAATGACGGCGGGAAAGAGGAGGGGAGGGTGAGAGACACAGCATGGGAAGAGGAGGGGAAGAGTGACGGGGACCCAAACCGGTAGACGGGTCAAAGCAACGTCCAAATTCCAGTTAGCTGTGATCTCTGGGGAAGTGGTACAACTTCCCCATTTCTGTTGCGAGAGGCTCCCTTTACGCAGTGGACTCTCTCAGAGGGGTCACCGAGACTCCAAGGCCTACATACTGGATCCTTCCCCAAAAAGGGGAGAGAGAGTGCTTTGGCAAGTGGTGCCATACCATACCGCAAGTGTGAGTGGCTCCCTTGGCTCAGTGGACTCTCTCAGCAGGTTCGCTGAGACTCCAGAGTATAAATATTGGATCTTTCCCCAACAAGGGGAGAAGGAGTGCTTAGTCAAAGGGCACAAAGGACAAGGGGCTAGGCAGAGTAGCAGGCAAGGGGGAGATTCAGGGGAGGGGGGGTAGGAGCAGGGTAGGTAGACAGAGAATGGAGGAGGGAAAGAGGAGGGGAGGGTGAGAGACACAGCATGGAAAGAGGAGGGGAGGGAAGGGTGACGGGACACATACCAGAAGACGAGCCAAAGCTGCCTCCAAAGTCCGGTAAACTGTGGTCCCAGGGGAAGTGGTATCAATTCCGCATCTCTATTGCGAGAGGCTCCCTATACGCAGTGGACTCTCTCCGAGGGGTCTCTGAGACTCCAAGGCCTACATACTGGATCCTTCCCCAAAAAGGGGAGAGGGAGTGCTTTGGCAAGGGGTGCCATACCATACCTCAAGTGTGAGTGGCTCCCTTGGCGCAGTGGACTCTCTCAGCGGGTTCGCTGAGACTCCAAAGTATAAATATTGGATCTTTCCCCAACAAGGGGAGAAGGAGTGGTGCTTATTCAAAGGGCACAAAGGACAGGGGGCTAGGCAGAGTAGCAGGCAAGGGGAGAGATTCAGGGGAGAGGGGATCGAAGCTAGGGAAGTAGACAAAGAGAGAAAGAGTACTAAATGGGAGCATATTTAATTAATGAGTTTTGTATAGGTGTGGCTAGACCCGAAGGAATCAGAGCGCTTTACGTGAGGAACAATAATGTTGCAATTTACATCAGTTAAAAGTTAGATAAGTTTCAAGAAAAACATTTAGAGAAAATAGGGGACAAGGTTGATGGAGCGAGGTAGGATGAGAGGATAGGGAAAAGGGGTAGGAGGAAGATAGTACGTAGAGACAAGGGGAAAATCTGCCCAAGGTCCGGCTGGGTAGGTGACGGCAGGGGGGGAAGTCCACAACCATTCTCCTCTTTTAGCTATCTGGTAGCTCCACTGGGCATCAGCCAAATCGCTGGTCTCCACAGTCTGGGGTAAGTACTGCAGGTTCAAGTCCTGATATGTAAGCAGGTTAGGAGATAGGTTCAAGGTCTGGTCATTGTCCAATTATTGTCCCAGGGAAGTAAAACAACGTGGAGGGGACAACTATGGCAGCCATCTTGGGGTCAGCCAGGGGACTGTTTTGCCGCTTCATGCTTGCTCTGCGCTGGAGCGTTGCCCTGGTTCTTCAGGTATTCCCCGCTAATGCTGGCCCTACATATAACGGTGCCTTAGGGAAGAACTAGGAAAATAAAAGCACTTTTTTGGGAAAAACTTTCTAAGGTTTATGACATCCTTCTGACTGAAAAAGACTGGCCACCTGAATTTGTCAGGGAGTGCCCTCATGGCAAAGAAATCATTATGCCAGCCTTCTCAAATCATATTCCTATTCATAAAAAATTTCACCTATGCCAGAAAATGGGCTGTGGCCCAGGCTCCAGCATTATATAAAAATCATGTGGGATGGGATGAGGATTCTCCTCACCATAAGATCCAGTTAAAAAATCAACCAACTGCTCAGAAGCAGTATCCAGTTAAACAAGAATCTAAAAAACAGGTCAGGGAGATCCTAGATCATCTTGAATACCAAGGGGTTATTGAACCATGCACCTTGTCGATGAACAATCCTTTGTTTCCTGTCTCCAAACCAGACAATACTTATCGTCTAGTTTTGGACTACAGGCATTTAATTTCTTGTTGCAAAACCTTTGCAGTACAAAATGCACACAGTGCAGCACTGATAAATAACATCGTGCACAAAAAATATAAAACCACATTAGATATTTCAAACGGTTTCTTCTGTCAAAATACCGCACCTGAAAGCAGGTACTTGACCGCTTTCTCAATTATGGGGACACAGCTTCACTTCTGTCGTCTCCCACAGGTATTCAAGACCAGTTCTGGGTTATTTTCAGCCAGAGCAACAGAATTACTGCAAACGTATGATGATGAGGCATTATCATATGTCGATGACATCTATCTTACAGACGATGATTTGGACAGGCACTTGAACAGGGTGAACACCATAATACTTGGCTTCGCCTCTGAAGGGTATAAATTCAACTTTAAAAAATCAAGAATTGCCCACCTCAACGTCCTATTCTTGGGATACGAACTTTCAAGTGAAGGCAAAAACCCTGGTAGCAAACTTTATAGAGAAATGTGCGCTGCTCCAACCTCCAAAAACGCTGAAAAACTTACTGTCAGTTCTAGGATTCCTGAATTTCGGAAGAACTTACATTCTAAATTACTCAAAAAGGGTTAAACCTCTCTATGAATTAATCAAACCTGATTTCAAACCTACTAATTGGATGCAAAAACACAGAAATTTTGCGTTCAGTGCAAACAGACATGTTAGCAACAACCCATTTACAGACATGTGTAAATGAACGCAACCTTGTAATCCGAATCATCCCAGGGAGATGCGGATTCACGTGCCTAACTTTTAATGAAGCTGAAAAGGTACCATTAGCTTACAAATCACACTTGTACACACAAGCTGAAATGAAATTCACTTTGCAGTAGCAAAAGAGAGAGCCCTCGCACAGGGTAAATGCATAAAAGCTGTTACTCCTGTACCTGCCTTAAAGGCAGTGACAAAGGCAAGCATTCCAAATGCAAAAGCTATACATCAAAGATGGATACAATGGGTTAGTTCTCTTGTGCAACAGACGTTGAATACGTTTTTGACCCCTATTTGAAGACTCAAGAATTTCTCCAATACGAACAAGAATGTCCTCTGCCCACTGAGATTCTGCCTCTAGAACATTACGGATGTATAATTTATACAGACGGATTAGCACAACCCGCAATTGGGGGAAAACAAGCTTACAGTGCTGCGTGCTCGATTGTTAAAGGTCGCCTGCGCATTGGTAAATTAAGACCTAT